>NC_089844.1:103138814-105548814 GCF_035609145.1 Eleutherodactylus coqui | reverse complement strand
CAAATAAAATCATAGAAATAAATGAGGTAGTAGAAGTTCCCATCTAAATGAACAGGAAATCTATAACATAATTAAGTTTTCAGTAAAACAATCATGACAGCTTGCTAAAACCTATTCTTTTATCCAGGAGAGATTAACATTCTGCCTTGGTCAGAGGTATGACAGGCTTTCCTGGCGCTCAACGTGGGGTTGCAGAATGTGGCGTACCATCCCCAGTCCTTGACTTTCTGCATGATAGCTGTCAGATAGACAATCATTAGCTTAATTTCCACTTTTTGCTCTGCTTCCTCATGAACCATAAGGCTGCTATGTCACAGGCACTATCGGCTAGCTCTCACCTTTTCCTGAGGCAAGTTGCAGCCTGGCCATTAGCATTATTACACAAGCGTTAATTGCGCTAGTGTAATAGGAGTATAAGGGGGTATTCACATGGGTGTATGCAGTTTTGGTCCATGAAATACGCAGTATTTACTGGGTATTTGTTCCTTTTTATTGTGCACATATTCACTACATTTTTCACAAGCACAAAAAACACAAGATGGTCCCATAGATTTCTCCTGCCTTCATGCATAAATACACAGTGAATACCCATGTACCATTGATTTCAATGGGCAATTTTGGTCTATAAAATGGGTTATACATGCGTAATACGAAGCACAAATACAACTGTGTGAATGAGGCTTAGTGTTCTTATTAATACATACTTTCTCTTCATCGCTCTGGACATCCCTCTATGAAGGTCCAGCTGGCTAACCAACAAATATTTGAAGTAGGTTAAAGTCCACTGACATCTGCAAGGGTCCTTCCTGGATCCTTCCCTCATTTATTCTTATTTTTTAAACCAATAAATTATGCCACATATAAAAGGCCCCCTAGGAGGCAGCCTACTCTGCCTACCATTCGTCTCTTCCCTGACCCTATTCATTTGTAACAAACTAGTTACTAGCTTTCTGAACAACCTCAATTTTTGAAGACTTATACATTTGTTTATTTTCTTATGCCCCTTGCAAATTTGTTATTCAAACCTGATGGTAAGAAGAGTTTATGCTCATTATTTGTATCTCATCCAAAAAGAACGATGGATTTAATGCAGCAGTCAACATTCTAATTTTACTCTTTAGCTTGTTACCTATAAAGACTAATGATACTCAGTGAAACCGAAAATCACGTTCTTCCACTACCCCATCTTCATGTCATGTAGTAGAAGCTAGGATATGAAAAGTTTTTTCGTGGTTCTCACACATAATCTCCCTAGATAATTTATAGGCTACAGACAGAAATGCTTGTGATAGTGTGACGTAATTGTGCTATGAACCAGTGTGAAAAAGGAAAATTAACCAGCGCTCCTGTGTTTCGGAAGAGGACGGATGATGCAGGAGTATATATTGAGAAATGAAGTTGTATGGTTATAAATATGACTTACTTCGCAGGGGTGCTAATGATTAAGCACCCCTAGATTAGTTCCACAAAAGATTTGAGCCTCCTAGTAATACATACTGCATGTGAGATCTGTGTGCCTCAGATTCTGCTGCCCCCTCTAGCTCTCATGTATCTGACAAGGAAATAATCGTCATAGCCTTGCTTATAGCTTTTGCTAACAGCCAGTTGCAAATGCTACTATATATATATATATATATATATATATATATATATATATATATATATATATGACTATATATATATATATATATATATATATACTGGCCTAGAGTTAATAGGGCCCCTGCATAATGTTATATGTCTGTCTCATGCCATTGTTTCGTCAGTGTCTTGTTTGTGGAGTGCATTTGATTTCTGTGGATTGGATGGTTGCAGGACTGAGAGGGTTAATGTCTGGTCCGTTCTGTCTTGTCTGGAAAATGTATCGTATTCAGTGTATCGTTTCTTGGTCATGTGAGGGTGTTATATGTATGTGTTTGCGAGAATGCAAGAAAGGAGAAGTTGGTTAGTCAGAGAAGAAGAGTGAGGTCTGACAGTGAGTGAGCCACACAGACACTGCACATCGGTCTTTGTGTGGAGAGAATGGAGGAGGCCAAGCAACTTCCTTTTGCTCGGCCTGGGCCTATTCTACCTGGAAGACCTCAGTGCTGCTACTGAGCACTGGGAGTAGGACAAGCCGCTTCACAGAGAGAAGAGGACAAAGAGAGTGAGTGTGGACCGGTAGAGAGAATGTTGCCAGGAGCGGGATTACACAGATAACTTGGACTGTGATTTATCTGAATACCCCAGGAATCCTCTCTGTTACACCACTCTGGCTTATCATATCTGTACCAAGACTGTTTGTTTGGATTGGAATTTACAAGGTTTCCAGTTCTTGTTCAGAAAATTGACCTCTGTGTGGACTACTTTATTTCATCTGGAAGATTTGCCACATAGGACAGAATGGTGGCATCACAACCAGACTTAAGTGACAACTGGATTTAAGGTAACCCCGGTTATTACCCCTGTGATTTTCCCCAGCAATAAAGTGGTCGGGTCCCAAGCTATCCCTAGGGGAGGAGATGGTAGAGCCCTGTGACAAGGCCTTTCTTTACCCTGCTGTCTCCTCAGTTGTGGGCCCTACTCCTCGGACGCTGTATATATATATATATATATATATATATATATATATATATATATATATCCATCCATACATCCATTGATAGATAGATATGAGATAGATAGATAGATAGATAGATAGATAGATAGATAGATAGATAGATAGATAGATGTAACTTGAAGCTTCTGGGCCCCAATGCAAAATCTGTAACCAAGCCCCAGACTATAATGCTTTATTTATAGTACTGGACTCCCTATATGGAGAAGAGAAGACTTATGGGCCCCTTAAGGCTCCTGGGCCCGGGTGCAAGGCATCCCCTGCATCCCCTATTGTTACGCCCATGGAGATAGATAGATAGATAGATAGATAGATAGATAGATAGAATTTTTGCAATAATCTCTGACTTGCATAAAGTATTTTCTTTACATAATTTAGATGGGTAAAGAATTATTCTATGAAGGAATTCTTGCTATGGCTTACATTAGTTTCCTCCTTCACAAGGAGACCACTGCCAAAGGTCAACCTAGATAAGGCAGTCAGCCTGATTGAAGACACATGTAACAAAAAACAAAGTCAGCACTTCCAACAAATAAATTAAATGGGATGCTACACATAAGTCATGACATTTAATTTATTTGTTGGAAGTGCTGACTTTTCTTTTTGCTGCATATGTATTGGTATGCGATTGGTTTCCTTCCATTTTTGGAGGCTTTTTGCCCAAAGAAAGGTTCTTTAGAGTTAGGAAGGCATCCCATAAAGTTCACTTGAACATGAAGGATGGGCCCACATGTTTTGATCAAAATGTGCTCTAAGAACCTTGCATTTTATGCAGTTAGTATAAACAACAGTTGTGCAGTTTTATTCAGATATTAAATGTTATGTTCAGATATTAAATTCTATTAAATGCTTGTTGAAGTGCGTGTTTCTGTCACTAAAAATGGGTAAAAAGAAATATGATGTTTCAGACAACAATTCTTGGAAATTACAAACTCTCCCCTTGATGATTTTCTTTCTCTCTACACTCATAGAGACCTTATGTGATTTAGCGCTTTCTCCTTCAAACTGTCTTGCATGCGCTTTCCCTCTATCTACATTGTGATATTGTACAACCTATGAGAATTGACCTCCCACCTCTTCACAATCTGATCTGTCAGTTCAAGCTCCTTCCATCCTTGCTGCTAATACTGAGAAGAAGGAAGGGAAAAGCAAAGAAAGCAGATGCCCCAGAAACAGTATGTTGTCAGATCTATGTTGAGCAGGAAAACTAGCTCAAGGAACTAACAAAGGAATTACACAGACTTCTCTCCATGAAGTCCATATAATCTAATGGGCCATTAGAGAACCAAACTATGGAGTTGCAGGTGCACTTCAAGCATTGAAGGATTTGCAAGGCAATGAAAACGCCCCACCTGATGCTGCATCTCTCACTACCAACTGCACATTTTGGCTGTAGATGCAGCATCTGACATCATCCGAGTGACACTTTAAATTCATTCTAGCTTTATGCTATCAAGCCAGTCCATTAAAATCATGGCCCAAGTCCTCTTAACATTCAAATTGGTTTTTATATTCAGAAAAATGTAATTGTGGCCCCTGGGATAGTCAATAACACATGAAGGAAGCAAGAATGCTAATGCTTACCTACTATTGTACTTGCATGGAAGAAATTTCCACTACTAAATATTTCCTTGAACACAGCTTTACTAAAAGATTCAGTATCTATAACTGCCAGGTAGCTAGTAGGTCTTTTCTCTATACATGTCATGCTTACATTTCTTATCACTTCCATTTTAATGCTGTTTCCTGATATTTTTCTATTGCTTTTTAATCTTCAGACAAGCAATATACTGCAGCTGTACAGTGCATTGATCCAAATCTGTTCAACCTGATGCCTGAACTATAATTTTTTAATCTGGAAAATGGACCAAGAATATGACATTATGATTCCTTAAAACCACTCAACGCAAAAAAAGCTGTATCTGCAAAAATATAAATGTTCCTCCAAGCTAAGTTGTTAGACCTTTACTTTCCTTCATCTTTTATTTACCATTAAAACCTTGCTGCGTGAAATCAACTATTTAGTGCAAGTAAATCTAGTGGATTTTAAAGTAAATCTTTTAGTGGGTCACAAATGTTCTATTAAGATTTGTGCTTTATGGTGTAAGAAAAGGTCATTTCCATGCAAGAAATATAAAGCGAGGAAAATCTGAAAATACATATAATTATATTTTCAAGGTGAAACCTTAAAAAGAAGTCTGTTATCTCTCCTGACATGTCGGTTTAAGTTAGTAAATGTGTTGCTCATACTCTAACAATTCTGGAGCATCTTTTTTCAGAACTCTTTATTGTACCGTCCATCTGTTATTCCGCCTAGAAATTAATTTAAAAAATTCACCATTGGGTGTTATTACTTCGGAGTATTTTCCTACAAACTCTGACATTGTCCAGTCAGTGCTCATTAATTATCAGAAGTATTTAGGAATACACCCATTTGACAAGGAGAATAGTTACTGTATGCCCAGTTGGCTATTTATAAATTTCTAGGAGAAAAATCATTAAAACGGCACAATGTAGAGTTTTGAAAAAATATATTTCAGAATTGTGATTTCATTGGGAATGCAAGTATTTACTACAACTAACAAGACAGGAGAGGTGATACATCTTCTTTAATTATTAAGACTGTTACAAGTTTAGGAAGCAAAGTTAATATCTTTGCTATGAATATAAAAAACCCTCTTATAAATTTTGAGGGTTTTATATTCATAGCAAACTCGGCTGATTTGCATCTTAGGGAATTACTGGAGAAGAGAATATTTAAGTATTCCTTCACCTAGATGGAATGATGGAATTGATTTGATTTGGTCGGAGATTCACAGGAAATTGAGCTGATTCACCTCCTGGAGACTCAATGGAGAAGAGAAAATTAAAGACTCACTCATCTTTCGTTAAAACTCCATTATGTCGTGTTAGATGCTGCTATGGTCTATAAGGTTTCACCGACAAGAATAAAATGTAAATCTCCAGATGGTAGGGATGCAGATTACAAAAAGAAACCAGAAATATTCGGCCAAAGACTACAGAAGCAAAAGCCTCCCAAAAGGTAGGCATTTTATCTGTCAAATGTACAGAATTAGATCTCATATTTGGTGTTATAACTTTCTCTTCAAGTTTCATCCTTAGAAAAAACATATAGCATTATTTAAGGGTCTATTCACATGTCAAGGCCACGTGGCTGTTTCAGACACAACTCTTTTGTTTAAATAATGGCAAAATGTTGCAGCACGAAGTGTAATTTGGCCACAATGTTAAATAGACCCTTACTCTGCTCAGGTTCCATCAGCCGGAGAAGGTAGGTGGAAGGCAGTTTAGCAGGATGACTGCAAAACTCCCTCCCTTTTCTCTTCTCCCCTCTGGCTGATTACAATGTGAGGGGGCAGGATGGGGCAGAGTTAAGCACCACCCATCCCGCCTCCTCCCATTGCTGGCAGCAGACATAAATCCTCGAAATGACTTCCAATGCCTACATAGAGGCACCTGTAATCTTTTCGCATTCCAGGCCCTAATGACAGCTGTATAGTGATCAAGTAAATAATAAGATATTGAACTTGACTCTTTACTAATGTTATCATTCAAAGAAGGTCCAGTTGGGAAAGAGATGATGGATTTATCTGAATTAATTTGGCTTTTTTTAGGGCCTACTCTCAAAGGGAACAACCTAAAGTTAGGAAAAGGGCAGGAATCAAAAGAACCTATAATCCTATCTAATAGAATGTGTTTTCTCGTTTTTGCTCTGCCACATAAGGGTACAATTAAACAGACTCAAAAAGTGGCATCTTAAAACCTTGTCCAAATCCGTTAATAAGCAATTAATAAGCAATATCTGATGTTTTGGATAGCATTCAAGCTAAGGATGTATTTACTAGGTATTAACCCCTTAATGACACGGCCTATTTTGGCGTTGAGGACCAAGCGATTTTTTGGTATTTTTCCATCTCCATTTTTCAAAAGCCATAACTTTTTTATTTTTCCGTGGACGCGGCCGTATAAGGGCTTGTTTTTTGCGTGGCGATCTGTAGTTTTTATCGGTGCCACTTTTGGGTATATAGACAATATCGTAAAATTTTTTTATTTTTTTTTTTAATGATAACAGGGAGAGAAAACGCATCAATTCTGCCATAGATTATTTTTTTTTTTTTACAGCGTTAATCATGCAGCATAAATGACACACTAAATTTTTTCTGCGGGTCGGTACGGTAACAACGATACCAAAATTGTTATATTTTTTTTAGGTTTTTACACTTTTTTGCAATAAAACCCCCTTTTTTTGGAAATCTTTTTTTTTCCCTCTATAGCTGCATTCAAAGTCATGTAACTTTTTTATTTTTCTATGTACGGAGCTCTATGAGGGCTTATTTTTTGCGAGACGAGCTGTAGTTTTTATTGGTACCATTTTGGGAAATGTACGGCTTTTTTGATCACTTTTATTGCATTTTTTGTGAGGCAAAATGCTAAAAATTAGCATTTTGCCTCTGTTTTTTAGCGTTTTTTTTTACGCTTTTTGTCGTACAAAATAAAAAGCGTGTTCAACTTTTTGTACACGTCGTTACGGACGCGTCAATATCCAATATGTGGGGTTTTAGTTTTTTTTCCCTTTTTTTATGCTAATATTAGAAAAAGCATAAAAAAGGGGTTTTTTACATTTTTTTTTTTACATTTTTCTTTTTTTTTACACTTTTCTTTTTTTTTTTTTATACTATTTGAGTCCCTCTGAGGGACTTACATCACTGTGCCTATGATCGCTGTCATAAGGCATGGCAGAGCTACTGCTCTCCCATGCCTTATCGCTTGTACAGCGATTATAGGCACAGGCAATACAGGACGCCAGTGTCTGGCGTCCTGTTGCCATGGTGACAGGCCGGGCTCTCGCGATAACATCGCGAGTTCCGGCCGGAGACACACAGGGATCGCGATCCCTCTGTGAACTCTTTCCCTGCCGTGATCTACTTAGATCGCGGCAGGGAAGGGGTTAACAGCGGCGGGCGCATCTCCGATGCCCCCCCGCTGTTGGAGCGGGACGCCGGCTGTGACTGACAGCCGGCTCCCGCTGCGGGATAGCGCGGGATCTTATGTGATCCCGTGCTATCTCCAGGACGTACCAGGTACGTCATGTTGCGGGAAGTACCAGGCTGCCATGACGTACCAGGTACGTCCAGGAGCGGGAAGGGGTTAAAGGGGTTGTCTCGCGAAAGCAAGTGGGGTTATACACTTCTGTATGGCCATATTAATGCACTTTGTAATATACATCGTGCATTAAATATGAGCCATACAAAAGTTATTCACTTACCTTCCCTGCGCTGGCGTCCCCGTCTCCATGGATCCGTCTAACTTCAGCGTCTAATCGCCCGATTAGACGCGCTTGCGCAGAAGGGTCTTCTGCCTTCAGGTCTGTCCGGCAGCAGCGGCGTTCTGGCCTCGCCCCCTTCTACGCGTCATCGCGTAGCTCCGCCCCGTCACCTGTGCCGATTCCAGCCAATCAGGCAAGTTCACCTTCTTGAAGCATTTTGACATAGGGTGCTCCCCTCCACAAAACAAGCATTCATGACTGATATATTTGCAAGTACATGGCCACTTTGGCTATTTATGTTGAGATTCATTGAAAAAAAAAAGGTACTTTGCAAAATGCAGACACAGTTGAATTACAAAGGGAACTATGTGGACTGTTTATTATAGAGAATAATAAAAAGTCTGAAGGGAACCATATGCGTACAATGCAAAAGCTTAAACTTGGAGGCATCCCATTTGATAGATTTGTCACTGTATGATCTTGACATTTATACTTGCAACAATCACACATCATTACCAGAAAGTAATTATGTGGGGCTGACGGATGCGTTTTTTTTTGTTCCACCCTTCCTTCCATCCCCTACAATATGCATTAAAGAAACAGACTTGTTTTCATTAGTCCCTGGGGACTTAATGCTCTTTTGCACAGGCTGATCATTGGACCTGAAAGTTCCTCTAAATGCTCATTTGCCCGACAATCGGGCCATGTAAAGGGACCAACAATCAGCCAACAAATGACCAAATGCTTGTTCATTGGCTGATCATTCAGTTTCAGTGAGCATGAAAATGCTCTCTAATCGGCGGTACATCTCCCCATGTGAACCGGGGGTGACCTATTGGGATGAATGATCGTAGCAGCAATTGTTTATCCCCATAAGCCAATTCTCCACCTGTGTAAATCGGCACTTGTTATATTATGTAAAAGGATCATTATCTTAGTTTTAGGCACTTTTCTAGAAAATTTCTAGGAAAGATATCCTCTATCTGTCCAGCATTGAAGCTGTTCTGGAGATGATATTGCTAGAATTTTTAAATGAAGTAAATAATGTACCCTCCATAATATAAAAATAAAATTTGAAGTCACAGAGGTATTACATGACCTTTATAGCGCAGGACAAACCCAAGGGATGTGTTGAAATTTAAAAAAAAAAATTTTACTTACCCGAATCCCCTCTCTGCAACTTCTTCTTTCTTTTCCTCCAAGATGGCCCCCGGGATCTTCACCCCCGATGCACCGCGGGTCTTCTTCCATGGTGCACCGTGGGCTCTGTGCATTCCATTGCCGATTCCAGCCTCCTGATTGGCTGGAATCGGCACACGTGACGAGGCGGAGCTATGCAATGACGTGTAGAAGGGGGCGGAGCCAGAACGCCGCTCGTGCCCGGACCGACCAGAAGGGAGAAGACCCTTCTGCGCAAGTGCGTCTAATCGGATGATTAGACGCTGAAATTAGACGGCGCCATGGAGACGGGGACGCCAGCGCAGGGAAGGTGAGTATATAACTTCTGTATGGCACATATTTCATGCACGATGTATATTACAAAGTGCATGTATATGGCCATACAGAAGTGTTTAACTTAACTTGTCATCGCGGGACAACCCCTTTAATATTTTATATGTGAATTTATATATTATTTTATCAATTTTTAAAATGTTTTCCAAATTCTACGTTTAATTTAAAATTTAGATTTAGGTGTTCCTCATTCAAATGGTCCTTAATGTGTGTGCATTTGAATAAATATTCCCTTTATCGCAGGTCTACAGAAGTTTGCATTACTTTACATATCTGTGAAAATTACATATCCTGCTCTTTCAAATGTCTGAATAAAGAACCTTTATGCTTGTTACCAAAACTCAGACTGGGGTTGGTCATGTTGTCCATCAATTATTGCCTTGGGCTTGCAGCTGTACGCTGTGTCTGCAAGATCTAGAAGCAGCTGTTTGCAAGAAGGCATGTACAATCCATATGACCATAGGTCACAGGGCATGCACAATAATGTGTCAATGACATAAGCAGGATCAGAAACAGTGTAGTATGAAATGTTTCTCCTGCATTAAATCATGGTTGACGTTTTATCGTGTAAAGCCAGACAAAAAAAATCTGCCATGCATAGGGATCTCCATGAATATATATGAATAGCTGCGGTGACTATTTTATAGATTAAACATATCCTGATCCTATCTTTTTTGAACATTACTGAAACAGTTGATAATAATACAGAAGTGCTGTTTCTATAAAGGAATTTAAAGAGTTGCTTTTCTGGCCTTGGGGTTTTTTGCCTTCCTCTGGATCAACACAGTAGGATAGACAGGCTGGACTAGATGGACATTGTCTTCATTCGGCCTTACATACTATGTTACTATGTTACTATGTTACACCGCTGAGAAAATCATGCGAGATTTGTGCGTTGCAAGACACACAAATGTTGCACGAATATGAACCCCATTCTTTTGAATAGGGTCTTATACATAAGCAATTTTTCCCCGCATCGGATCTGTTCTAAGTGGGGCCAGAAAAAACATTGCATGGCGTGCGAGGTGCACAGAATGCCATGCAAGGTTTCCCATTAAAAACAATGGGAAACACTCGGCGATCCTCCAGCATGGCTTTCACAAAAACGCCTCACATCCGTGGGGATTTCACACATTCATGAGCACGATATCGGGCCAGGTTTCACCAGCTGATATCACGATTGCCCATGTGAAATTAGCCTAAGGGGAAATTCACACACAGCAGTGAAAATTGGTTTCATATATCACATTGGGGTGCTTTAGGCAGCAAGCATGTGGATTCCTCTACGGTCTCCTTCAGATAAGCGTATGCGAATTGCGCATGCTTCAGCGCAACATACTTGCGCTATGAACAAGGTTGATTTGCATGCATGTCAGTGCAATGTACTGTACTTTTTTGCGCATGCAGAACCTGTTCATATATGTGCGCTACATCCCCGGCCTGATTTAAAAAGCTGTTTAGCCTAATGAGGTCCAGGTGTGCTCTTTTCCCCAAAGTTGTGTGCTGTAATTTGCGCATCATCTTGGGTATTGCATGAGAATTTATATACCCCCCACCCCCACCCCCCTCCATAGATTTTTATGGGACCTTTTGGTAGAGTATGTTCTTTTTTTTCACACACACTACAAAAAGGAAGGGTAAATGAACCTATTGAAACCAATGGGATTTGCTCTCTGCGCATTGCGCACACAATTTTTATGAAGGAGTCGTTTGAAGGACCCCTAAACCATTCAGTTGAGTGGGACAGTCGCAGAAATCTCTGCAACAAATCTGCATATGAAGTCACCCTAATGGCTCCTTCAGACGGCCGTGTTTTCTGCACAGGAAAATCCAGCATGTAAAACGTGGACAATAGAACCCATTGATTTCAACGTGTTCACTCTCACTTTTTATTTTTGTGTGCACGGCTCTTGGGACACAAAAGAATGGGATCTGCTCTATTTTGTGCACATTTGCACACCAAAGAGCGCCATAGAGGTCTGTTGGAGGTGCAAAATGAACACATATGTACACATGGGTATGCACAAACTGTTACGCAAATCCACGCACACCAGAATCTTGTTTGACTTAATAGCCATTTAAATCAGAGTGGGGCAAAATGCACTCATTCTGCAAAATAGTTGCGCAGGAGCGAGCATATTTTGGAATACGGTTATCTGAAGCTGCCCTAAAGGTCATTGATTTCCTGCAGATTTTATTGCGGATTTTGGTGCAGATCTACATCTGATTGCGCCTTTCAATTAAATTCAAATTAAATGGGCGAAATGGGTTGCAGATCTGTACCAAAATATGTAGCAAATCAGGGACATGTGAACATCCTGTATTTACATGGGTACGTGCAATATCGGTCCGAGAAACTCAGACTGATATCACACTCATAAAACTTCATGTTGTTCCAGAAATAGAAACCGACATCACAGTAGCATGAAAATGTCATTCACATATGAGCGTGATGCGATTTTCTTTTTGGCTCCCATAGGAAATAATGAGTGAGTCTCTCTCAAAACTAGGACATGCTTCAATTTCTTCATCTCAGTGCAAGCAAAAAATTGCTCATGTAAATCAACCCATTGAAATCAATGGTTATTTTCCCATGCGAGTTCTGTCCATAATAAAAACAAAGGTTTGGTACCGTGGTTCGATTCACGTCCTATGTAAGTGTATTCCTTAAAGTTTGTATCTCCACAAGGGCCTTATTCTTGTTGCTGTAGAAGACGTGGATAAGGTGGTTCCGCAGTCTCTCAGAAGTCCTGTAGCAAAGACGTTGTGCATAATGAGTATTGTAAGTGTGCAGAGTTGGATTCTTCAGGCAGAGTCCTTTGGGAATTAGATGTTCCTTTTTGCATCTGGTTAGAAAGAAAATGTCGCTGTCCAGTTGTGCCAACTTCTTCAGAAGATGCTTCAGTTCCATTTTTGTACAGTACATTCTGGTATCCTCCATTAGGTATAATGAAAACAAAGATTTGGCACGTGTTAGCCAGTAGAGCAAAATGTGATTGTTCTCAGTAAGTGAAATCAAGTAAATATGATACCTTTTAATGGCTAACAAAAATACATGATGTAATAGTGAGCTTGTGAATCTTGTATCATATTTACAAGATTACTTGGTCTCTCTTACTGAGAACAATCACAGTTCCGTCCATATTGAAATCAGACGGAACTTGCACAGGACAATTGTTTGTGTAAATGAACCCAAGGAAGAAGGGCCTCCATGAGTGAGGAAATTTCAATTTGGGCAATCACTGTAAATGATTAGGTGACAAAATAATCCTAGGTTACATTCAGTCAACTCTTTGCAGTGGGACTCTGCTCTGGTTTATAAACAGAGGTTGTCAAGATAGCTCAACCAAGAGCTTTATTTTTGGGCATTTATAGTGCAGAAATGTCCATGTCAGTCTCTTGGTAGTCTACAAGCAAAAATGTACTGTTTTTTAAGGAAAATTCTACAATAAACTGTATTTATGTAAGGGGACTGTATGATGTACATATATGATGTAAGTGGACTGTATATGTCTCCTTACATCATCCACACATCAGCTTGATAATAGTCAGCACTGTCCAAAACATCACTGCTAGTTTGATTGGTGACATTTAGAGATGAGCGAGTATACTCGCTAAAGGCAACTGCTCGAGCGAGCATTGCCTTTAGCGAGTACCTGCCCGCTCGAGACGAAAGGTTCGGGTGCCGGTGGCGGGCAGGGAGCTGCGGGGGAGAGCGGGGCGGAACGGAGGGGAGATCTCTCTTACTCACCGCTCCCCCACGCCGGCACCCAAACCTTTCGTCTCGAGCGGGCAGGTACTCGCTAAGGGCAATGCTTGCTCGAGCAATTGCCTTTACCGAGTATACTCGCTCATCTCTAGTGACATTAAAGCTTCAATAAATTTTGCACTAATATGCATGACTCAAACTGTGATTTTTTTTTATGCTATAGTAGATATGATGGTGTCCGATGACAGTGGGGAATACATCGACGTGCACCTCTACACACCCAACATCTCATTAACATTGTTGCTGCCTTCAAATAGAAGTTATGTGATGACTAAAATTCATCTTGGTGCTTCACTGAAGGTCTAAAAAGTTCTCCGGGTGCTGAAATATGTGGCTGCATAGGTGCTGCGGGAATTCTATGAACTTGAATGGGAACGGGAAATGTGGACGAGTAGAATCGCGGCTCTGATGTGTATGATGTTTGCTTAAATTTTTCAAGTTAGTTATACTGCATGTTATTATGATGCATATATTTTTAGTGCCCTTATCATTCATGGAGAAGGAGAAAAGGGTGATGCGACTTCTCCTAGGACTATGAACTAAAGAGTTTTCTGTTTTACGGAAAATGAGGTGCTACCCGTCCACAGTCGTAGCTGGAGGGAGCTATAGGGTAAGACAGAGCTGTTGGCAGAAACTTGCCATGTGAGTGCCGGCTCAGAGGCTTGTCCTTGCCTCAGATCATCCTTCTCGTGTAGCTGGCAAGACCAGGGCACTACTGTCCTGTGTAGAGTAGACCCCCAGGGCTGCACTCATCAGCGGCAGAGCCCCCCGTAGGGACAGAGCTGGAAAGCTGGTACTTGTCACAACTTCATTGCCTCATGGCAGGAGGAGGGTGCAGAGCTGTTCTTTGTCACCTGCTGAGGGAAGTAGCATCCAGCATCAGATGCCAAAGCACCCCACGTGACACTGAGGACCAGGCACCACTCACACCTCTGGATGTGACAAGTCCTAGCTTGTGCTGAGTCTTCTGCTTGTATCTACAGAGTGTGAGTGGGCACTATTACCACTGCACTACCCTTCCAATCTTGCACTAGTACTTTACCCAACCATTTCTGATGAAGGGGCTGCATCCCCAAAAGTGTCAATACTGGATGTTTTAAATTAAATCAATTAAAAAGAATTGGGTTAAGGCCACATTCACATGGGCGAGCATGATATCAGGCCCAGAAACCTGGGCCGATATCGCACTTGTCAACATGCTTTTTACTCACGGAAACAAGGCATTTTTCACGCAAAGGCACCTTGCATGGCTTCAGTGAAACTGCGATCGTCATGTGCTTGTTTCACGCACAACGGAGGATTGCAAGTGTTTCCCATTGGAAAACATCCCATTGCACGGCATGCGATGCGCTTGACTATCGATGCTTTCTGAGGAACGCAAAAAAATAGGAGATATGCAGCGATTTTTTTTTTTACCTTGCAGCATAGCTGTCAGAGTAAAGCCAAAATCGCTCATGTGTATGACTCAATTCAAAAAAATGGAGTTCACATTCGTGTGAGTTTTATGCGTCTCGCAATGCACAGAACCTGCGTGAGATTCACACTCCCGTGAATGTAGCCTAATTAAGTTGCTTCCACAATTTACTTGGTCAAAAGAGTTGCACCTTGAGTCCACAAATTTAATTTTCGGCAAGTTACTTATCATCCATGTACTTTTATAAAAAATGAAAAACAGCACACGGTAATGTGAATGCCTTTATATATACTATAAAACATATTTCAAACCTGAAGTCAAGTGTCCATGTGTGGGAGGATTTCTTTACTTTCCTAACCAGAATAATTGTCATCTCCAGAAATAGCATAAAAGAAGAATACTTTAACTTTTTTTCTTTCTGCTAGGCAGATCCAGTGTTTTGTTATAAAAGGGGTTGTACCAAAATGCTAAGTTTTTTCCCTATCCACAGGATACCTGTGAAAAGAGGCTAACTTTAGATTTGGTACTTTTTGAAATCGATGGGTTCTATTGTCCACATTTTGCACGCTCGTCTGTCTATGCCCTAATTTGAGAATTGTAATCATTTCATATACCAGATGGTTTTGTATTGGTTACCAGTTAAACATACATGCCATGCAAAGTCCAGGGGGTGCGTTCATAGCAGACTTGATAAATATTCCTCTTAATCAAGAAAAACTGTGTAACTACATCGATAAATATCCCATATAGTGTATATCTGCAGATGGTAACCTGTACTTCACCTCTCTCTTCTGCTCACAATAACTTTTCTATTACCAACATAAACTTGGAGAAAGTTTTCAAACATAAATGTGGTAACGTTGTATTCCTCTTAATAGTTTTATAAGTGCCACATTAGAGAATAGAGCCCCAAAATAACCCATGAGGAATAAGTGTGCGCTAAAAAATACTTGACAGCGTTTGATTAGTATTTTACGCCTGAGAGACAGTCTAGTGCTCCATTAGTGGCCCATGGATGAATAGCTACAATAACCATTTCTCACAAGAGTTATAAAGCACAATGCATAGTTAATGGCTTCTATTTTAAAGCAAACCATTCAAGTGTTGGGTAAAGTGTTAGAAAGAGTAAAACATAAGGCTGTCTAAACCCTACAACAAATGTTCCATATTATAGACAATATTTTATTTATTATTAAGCAATCAGGGGACAAGATAACTAGAGTCCCAGGTTAACCTCTTCTATGTATGTAAAAGTGTAAAAATTGCTCCAATCATTGAATTGTAAACAGAAGGTATATACTGTATCCATCCCTTTACCATCTCTGAATATTGTGCACTAAACAGATGCTATACATGCCAGAATTACATATATGTCACCAATCTGTTGGACAGGATACGGATCCCCAACACACAGCAGGACTATAAGATCCCAGGGACATTCACATGTTCCTCGTCCAATGTTGTGTACCTGATCATGTGCAGTAAATGTCCTGTTGGGGGTCTTTATGTTGGAGAAACAGGACAGAAACTGAAAGCAAGGATGAGATCTCATCGCCACACGATTAACACAGAAAAAGAGAATTGCCTGTGGCCGAGCACTTCTCTAACCATGGACATAACATAGGGGATATGAGAGTTTTGATATTGAAGGCTGGTTTCAAGTCACAAAACCATAGAAGAATTTGGGAATATAAATTGATAACAACCTTTGACACGCTGAATACTGGGTTAAATTATTCCCCAGGATTTATGCGTGAATGGGAAGTGTGAGACATTATACAGATAAGACCCCCATCAACAGTAATTCAGGGACCATAAACTTTCACTCCCTTATCAGTGTTTAGCTAAAAATGTTTGTGTACCTCTTGCAGCATTTCTAGCCTGCCCGACCTTCCCCCCCCCCCCCAACAGTAATTTAGGGACCATAAAACTTTCACTCCGCTATCAGTGCCTAGACAAAAAAAGTTTGTTTGCTGTTGCAGAATATCTTTTAAGTGCGAACCAATCACATCCATATCTGTGCCTTGTCATAAGTATGTATGTTATAAGTGTGTATAAATATCCATGCCTCTTCAGATCCAATCCATAAGCCTGAAGAAGTACCCTGCGTTGGTTCGCAAGTTTGCTATTATTACATCATGTATTTTTGTTAGCCATTAAAAGGTATCATATCTACAAGATTACTTGGTTTCTCTTGCTGAGAACAATCACCAATCTGTTATAATCTTTCGAGAGAAGTTTTGAAAAGTTTGGTTTGGCCAGTTTACCAAACTTTTGCAATTTGGTTCAAATTAGTTCAAACTGAACCAGAAATTTACCAGAACCCCTAAAACTAACTGTCTAAGAGCCTTTCAGAGTGTTATACATGGCTTTTATGGCTCTTAGACAGTGTTATACACCAGTGTTCAGGAATAGTGTTGTGCCAGCCAAACCAGTAGAACCCGGCTTTGTGTAGAACTTTGTTAAAGCTTGGTTCAGGTTCGTACCAAACCAAACTTTCAGCAAAGATCAACCCAATAAAGGGTTCTACTGGCTCAGCTAGCTCAGTACTATACCTAGTCACTGTAAAATGCACAAAGCCTTCCTTTTATATATATAATTTCCAATGTCTGTACTTGACCTATACACATATTTTGACCTAAATTAGCCCTATGTAGTTGGCTAGGTTCCTAAGGAGTCCACATACCTTCAATAACTGTCAGCCAAACAATTCTTCAGTCGACCACCCCATACACATGCACGCTCTGCTTGGTGTGAATGGGGAGAGGAAAAATAAGCTGCTGACAGATACCTCTGAAATCACTGGAAAAGGCCATACTTAGGACTTTGGTAGATGAACGAGATCCGCAATACGATTGCTCCTGTGCAATTCTTTCTGTGCATTGAGTGTATTTAGCACTCGTGCCTGCTCAAATACAGAGTGTATTTGTGCAGGCACCATTCATTCACATGAGCAGAGGAATCACCCTGCCCTGATTTAAAAGGCTACTTTGCCTAATGAGGTGCCGGTGATTGCAGAAGTGTGCTGCGTTTAGTGTAGCAGGCAGATGTGCATGTTTGTGCATCTCCCATAGATCTCTATGGGGTTCTTTGGTATGCAAATATGCACAAGATAGGGCAGGTCCTATTATTTTGTGCTCTCAAAAACAATAGTAGGCATGTGATTGGCTATTCAGCAGTATTTTGTACCCGAGTAATCTTCTCCCATTTAGAATTTTGCAATTTCTGCATGCTGATGGGAATTGGTGTTTGCACCTTCCCATGTAATATAGTATGTTAGGCTGAAGGGAGACAATGGCCATCTGGTTCAGCCTGTTTCTATTCTCTCTTGCTGATCCAAAGGAAGGCAAAAAAAAACCAATAAGGCAAATGCCAATTAGCCCATTTGGGGAAAAAAATTCCCTGAATCAATGTTTTGATAGTTCCTACCTGACTCCAAGACCCGAATCAACAACCCGCTGGTTATTTTATGTCTATATCCTGTAATATCATACCGCTCTAGAAAGACAACTAGTCCCCTCCTAAACTCTATTGATTTTGCCATTACCACGTCCTCAGGCAGAGAGTTCCACAGTCTCACTGCTCTTACAGCAAAGAACCCCCTTCTATGTTGGTGATAAACCGTCATTCCTCTAGAGGTAGAGGATGCCCTCTTGTTACTTTCACAGTCCCGGGTATAAACAGATCATGGATCATTGTATTGTCTGCTCATGTATTTATACACAGTTATTTGATCACCCCTTAGCCGTCTTTTTTTCAGGGTAAATAATCCTAATTTTGATAGCCTCTCTGGATATTCTAGTCCTCCCATTCTGTTTATTAATTTAGTTGCCCTTCTTTGAACCCCCTCAAGCACTGCGACATCCTTCCTGAGCACGGGTGTCCAGAACTGTACACAGTATTCCATGTGAGGCCTGACAAGTGCCTTATATAGTGGAAGAATAATGTTTTCGTCCCTCGCCCCTATACCTCTTTTAATGCACCCAAGACTTTATTTGCTTTTGCAGCAGCTGACTGGCATTGGTTACTCCAGTTTAGTCTACAGTCCACTGGTACCCCCAGGTCTTTTTCCATATCACCTTTCCCTAGCAGTACCCCATTTACATCTTGGTTACATCCGTTTCTCCTGCCCATGTGCATAACCTTACATTTATCAACATTGAACTCCATTTGCCATTTTTCTACGCAAGCCCCCAGCTTATCTAGATCCCTTTGCAGGCATATATTTTCCTCTGTTGTATTAATTACCTTGTAAAATTTTGTATCATTTTATATATCAACCTATTATGTGGCATGGTGCAAAATGCTTTAGAGAAGTCCAGGTATATGAAATCAATAGCCTCTCCTATATCTAGCCTAGAACTTAATTCGTTGTAGAAACTGATCAAATTGGTCTGACTTGATTGACCCCTCATGAACCCATGCTGATGGGAGTTATACCATTGTTTTTCTTAAGGTTTTCCAGGATGGCATCTCTCAGAAACCTCTCGAATATTTTTCCAATTATTGAAGTGAGACTTACCGGCCTGTAGTTTCCAGGCTCTCTTTTAGATCCCTTTTGTATATTGGAACCACAATGGCAATACGCCAATCCAGTGGTACACCCCCCGTCTTGTTAGTGTCCCTAAATATAAGAAATAGCGATCTGTCTATCATATCACTTAGTTCCCTTAGAACCCCTGGGTGCATTCCATCTGGGCCCGGCGATTTGTCAATTTTAATCTTTTCTAACCAACTCTCCACTTCCTCCTGAGTTAGGCAAGTGATATTTTGCAGGAGGTTCGTTTTATTCCTCTGCATCTCGTGTGACATGTACCTCTGTATCAGTAATGTGGCCTTTTTCAGTGATCTTTGTAAAGATTTGATTGCATTCTAGGCAAGATTTATTAATTGGCCATAAGCCGCGGCCAGCCAATTAATAAATCCCGCCTCCAGAACGCAATGGTTATTGATTTGTGCGGGCGGCATGTAATCTGATCCCTCAGTGCATTATCAGTCCATCTTGTCTACCAAGATGGATTTCAGCAGTTTTTCAGAGTGAGTGAGCAGTTTGGAAGGGAGGAGAGGAAGAGCCTGATAAGCAGAGAAAGAAGCATTTTTCTCTTATAAGATATATTGGAATATTTGCTGTATACACCTGTACTACTAATTTATGAAAATTTTGTTTAAATACTGTATATAATTGACGGAAAGGATTTATCGGATTACAGGCTGGATAGCACTATAGAAGACTCCAAGAGACTTGTTAATGTTGATTGCCTTCTAAATAAAGGATTTGGAGGCCACAATGTGACCATTCGCAACCTTTAAGGAAAATCATTGCATTTAAAAGTTTTATCAAATCGAATAAATGGTTGATTAGTTCAACAATTGTATTTTAATAGTCAACTTTAAATCCCAGTCACACATAACAAAATGTAACCGGGATTTCATAATATTATAATGTGTATAGATTGTTTGGTTACAGGAAGAGATGTTTCTCGCTAGGAGAAATGATTTTAATAATGCTTGTAAAGGGCTCACAAATAAAATAATCAGTGAAACGATTACCAGGCTTCACAATGAATTACAGCAGAGGAAGCATTTCTGGACCCACTGTGAACATTACAACTTTCGTTCCAAAGCTATACAGATTCCTGGGCCTCTGCTGCCATCTGCTTCTACATTGTGTTACAACGCCTTCCTCGGCTCGCTGTTATCTGTTAAGTGCTGCATCATGTTTTACATTGTCATGACCTAAATTATTAAAAATGTGGTAACTGTAGAAGGCAGATGCAGTGACTTAGAGCTCTTAATCATTGTGTCATAGCCACTGTGGGTGAATGGCTTGTCACCCTGTCCATATGTATTACTTTGCACCTCAATGGCTGGAGCACATTTTTTTCACATTTTACAATGAAAATGTTATGGAAGGAGGATTTCTTCATTTCATAAGATATCGAGTCTTATGTTATATTAAGTCTTATTGAAAGAGGGTTCATTTAATTAAGATCCTTGTCAGATAGTTGAAGATGACTGCTATATTCATTGCAGTTACTCTCGTTGTTGGACTATAGTGCACTCTAGATAGATGACCATTGATTTCACTAGAGGTCCAGTCACTGATCGGCTGATCATATGATTACTAGCAGTGAGAGACCTCATGATCACGTTGTCTTAGAGAGATCTACAAAATGAAAGGGTTGTCTAAGGTTCTCTCCGGACTGTAATTGTGGCTTCCATTGTTACAGGAGCTATGATTCATCCATCATAAACCGTCCTGATGGATCCCCTTGACTTATAAAATCTGTTTTTTTGACTTTGTGTTGTATATCATCCTGCATAACCCTACGCTATTCTGCCTATCTAAGCATCAAAGACCAACAGAAACTAGACGCAAAACAACTCACAGAAGTGTGAAGCAAGTCTAAACCAAGAAATCCACTGTTCCGAAAGTAGTCTAACTCGTCCATCTAAAAAGTTCACAGTGTTCAGTCTTGGCACTAGTCACTCTACTTAGTAGAGTCTTTGAGAGCTTCTGGTCTTCACCCTTATGCTCCTCACAGATGGTTGAACTTGGCTTTTGGTTACATTCACAGAGCAACTGCTGAACAACTGGGCAGATGGAAGGAGCCAAGAGAAGGCAAAGGTCAATACCAGGTATACAGATTATAAGTACAAGACAAATCAGAAGTCTAAATCCAGTTCAGGTACAAACCAAGTAAGAACACTGCTGAGGAACTACACGTGAAGGCAGCAGCAAGATCAGGCAACCCAGAGTCAGATACCAAGTAATCGAAGAGAAGTGTCAATATAGTCAACCAGGTCAGGAATCCAGAACACAATCCACACGAATAGCACCAATGTTTCACTAAGAAAAGACAATAATTGGTAAGAGGATCCTGGGGAAGTTGGGTTATGTAGCCTGCTAGATTAACTAATTAGCAACTGCTGCATGACTTATGAGTCTAGAATCAGAGAGGAGAGTTTGGAAATTAAATGTCAGATGGAGATGGCCTAAAATAACAAATCAAGCATTACTTACCTGTCCTCGGCCCTGGCAATCCAGCAAGCAGGCAGCGGTCACCTGACTTCTGTTATCAACAGAGACCGGTTGCAGCCTTGGATTGCTATTTTAGGCTATCTGAATCTAACATTTAATTTTCAAAAGGTAACCGGACTACCGCATTTAATCCTTACTTAACTGCAACTACTGGGTGTGGTCCCAGTTAGGAGTGCAGTAATAGAAAAGCAAAGTTAAATAAGTGACCAATATCTGATGAGTACACAACCTTGTAACTGTCAGACGTGCTGGCCAGAACAGTATTAGAACATGGTCAGGTTAGGCCCCGTGTCCACGGCTGTAACGGAATAATGCTAGCGATATTCCGCTGCGGGGGAGCAGGGGGGAGCGCTGTCAGGTCTCCGCGCTGAGCCTATCTGACAGATAGACTCACGGTAGAGAATCGCGGCAAATCGCTGCATGCCGCGATTTGAATCCTGGCAGTGGAAAATCACTATGATTCTCCGCCCGTGGACATCGGGACTACGCTTTTCATAGAAAGTCTATGAAAAGCGTTTACTGCGTTACCCGTGGCCGGATTATGACCACGAAAAACGCAATGAACTATCACCTGTGGACAGGCAGTCTGTGACACCTCTCTAAGGTCTATTCTGTTGTTTACTGATATACAATGAACAATGGCAAATATGAGAGAAGTGGCAACATCTTAAAATATAAGTAGTATTACAGCCAAAATACTCTGCCTAGGATTTAAGTGTGATTAATTATGGCACATAGAGAGCTCCACCACATCTTTAGTCAATGCTCTATGGTATAAAGATAAATGATTCAATTACTCAAATTGCATTAAAATTTAAATAGTATGCTAGTAAGGTAAATATATAGTGCAGCACATCAAAAATTTAGGTCAATAATGTATTTTGCCTAGAGATGAGCGAACGTACTCGTCCGAGCTTGATGCTTGCTCGAGTATTAGGGTACTCGAGATGCTCGTTACTCGAGACGAGCACCACGTGGTACTCGAGTCAATTCCATTTTCTTCCCTGCATGTTTTGCGCCATTTTCTAGCCAATAGACATGCAGGGAAGGCATTACAACTTCCTCCTGTGACGTTCCAGCCCTATCCCACCCCCCTGCAGTGAGTGGCTGGCGAGATCAAGTGACCGCCGAGTATATAAAGCAGTCCCGCCCGCTGCTTGCCTCAGACACACGCTGGCAGAGATTAGGGAGGGTGCTGCTGGTGTTATAGTTAGAGTGTTGGCGTCTTCAAGAACCCCAACGGTCCTTCTTAGGGCCACATCTGACCGTGTGCATTACTGTTGTGGCTGCTGGGAGCAGTTTTGCACAATTTTTTTTTTCATCTTGGGCTGTGCAGACTTTTGCATTCTCAGTCTGCAGCCAATTATACAGAGTATAGGGGCAGTACTGGTCGGCAGGGACAGTGGTAGTGTAGAATCCAGTCAACAAGTACCCCAAAAAAGTTCCTCCTTAGGGCTACCTGTGACCGTGTGCATTACTGTTGTGGCCGCTGGGAGTTGTAGTGGCTCACTATTAGCCAGCTAGGCCTTTCTGCAGCCCAGCGTATATTTTTTTCGGCCTACAGTGTGCGCTACATAACCGCTGTCAGCCTCCAAGTGCAGGCCAATACATGCCTAATTTTTTACACCGCTCTGTGCGTCCAGTCAACTTCACGCACAGCGTACGGCCACAGCCGCTGATAGAGGGAAAGACATATACACGCTATCTAGGCTGTTTGCTTTTTCAAAAAAATTTGAAAAAAAAGCTCCTTCTTAGGGCTACCTGTGACCGTGTGCATTTTACTGCGTGGCCACTGGGAGTTGTAGTGCCTCACTATTACCCAGCTAGGCCTTTTTGCAGCTTAGCGTATAATTTTTTGCGGACTGCAGTGTGCGTAACATAACCGCTGGCAGCCTCCAACTCCACGCCACTAATTGCATAATTATTCAGACCGCACTGTGTCTGCTCTATTGGTAATACACCATGCTGAGGGGTAGGGGTAGGCCTAGAGGACGTGGCCGTGGACGCGGGGGCAAGGATGCAGAGGTCCAAGTGAGGGTGTGGGCACAGGCCGAGTTCCTGGTCCAGGTGAATCGCAGCAGGCTGATGCGGGATTAGGAGAGAGGCAAGTTTCTGGGGTCCCCAGCTTCATATCACAATTTTTGGGTCCACGTCGTAGACCTTTATTACAAAATGAGCAGTGTGAGCAGGTCCTGTCGTGGATGGCAGAAAATGCATCCAGCAATGTATTGACCACCCAGTCTTCTACGCTGTCCACTGCTGCAACTCTGAATCCTCTCGCTGCTGCTCTTCCTTCCTCCCAGCCTCCTCACTCCATGAAAATGACACATTCTGATGAGCAGACAGACTCCCAGGAACTGTTCTCGGGCCCCTGCCTTGATTGTGAAAAAATGGTTCCTCTTCCACCTGAGGAGTTTGTCGTGACCGATGCCCAACCTTTGGAAAGTTCCCGGGGTCCAGGTGATGAGGCTGGGGACTTCCGGCAACTGTCTCAAGAGCTTTCAGTGGGTGAGGAGGTCGATGATGATGAGACACAGTTGTCTATCTGTGAGGTAGTAGTAAGGGCAGTAAGTCCGAGGGAGGAGCGCACAAAGGATTCGGAGGAAGAGCCGCTGGACGATGAGGTGACTGACCCCACCTGGTTCACTAAGCCAACTGAGGAGAGGTCTTCAGAGGGGGAGGCAAGTGCAGCAGCAGAACAGGTTGGAAGAGGCAGTGGGGTGGCCAGGGGTAGAGGCAGGGCCAGAGCGAAGACTCCCCCAACTGTTTCCCAAAGCACCCCCTCGTGCCAAGCCACCGTGCAGAGGACTAGGTCTTCAAAGGTGTGGATGTTTTTCAGTGAGAGCGCGGATGACCGACAAACCGTGGTGTGCAACCTGTGTCGCGCCAAGATCAGCCGGGAAGCCACCACTACCAGCCTCACCACCACCAGCATGCGCAAGCATATGATGGCCAAGCACCCCACAAGGTGGGACGAAGGCTTTTCACCGCCTCCGGGTCGCACCACTGCCTCTCCCTCTGTGCCCCAACCTGCCACTCAGATCCAACCCCCCTCTCAGGACACAGGCACGAGCACCTCCTGGCCTGCACCCACACCCTCACCTCCGCTGTCCTCGGCCCCATCCAGCAATGTCTCTCAGCGTAGCATCCAGCTGTCGCTAGTGCAAGCGTTGGAGCGCAAGCGCAAATACGCTGCCACGCACCCGCACGCTCAAGCATTAAATGTGCACATTGCCAAATTGATCAGCCTGGAGATGCTGCCGTACAGGCTTGTGGAAACAGAGGCTTTCAAAAACATGATGGCGGCGGCGGTCCCACGCTACTCGGTCCCCAGTCGCCACTATTTTTCCCGGTGTGCCATCCCAGCCCTACACCAGCATGTCTCCCGCAACATCAATCGTGCCCTCACCAACACAGTTACGTGGAAGGTCCACTTAACCACGGACATGTGGACAAGTACTGGAGGGCAGGGCCACTATATCTCCCTGACGGCACATTTGGTGAATTTGGTGGAGGCTGGGACCAAGTCAGAACCTGGGACCGCACACGTCCTACCCACCCCCAGAATTGCGGGTCCTTCCTCGGTTCTGGTACCTGCGGCGGTCTATGCCACCTCTTCTAAACTCTCCCCCTCCTCCTCCTGCTACGCAACCTCTACCTCTCAATTAAGAAATGTGAGCAGCACGTCGCAAGCAGTCGATGTGGCGCAGCACGGCAGCACAGCGTTGGGCAAGCGTCAGCACACTAATGTTACAGGGGTCTGCCAATACTGCGGCTACATAACTGTTACAGGGGTCTGCCTATACTTCTGCTAATGAAATGTTACTGGGGTCTGTCTATACTGTTACTACAGAAATGTTAATGGGATCTCCCTAGACTTCTGCAACATAAATGCTACTGGGGTCAGCTTATACCTTTGCTACAGGAATATTACAGGGGTCTGTGTATACTATGGGTGCACTAAGTCTTCCCATCACGGTGTTCTACCTATCTGGCCCCAAAAAAACCCTGCTGACTAGGGCATGGATTGTGGACTGCAGCCAACATGTATTTCCTCTCACGTAACCTCAGCTATCGGCACTGCAATGGGATTTCTTTATGTACTGTCTGGGTGTTCCTGCTAGCCACCCATGCTGCGGGTGCACACAGACTTGCCATAGCGGAGTTGTACCTGCCTGGCACTTTTGGAAAAACAAGAATGTCTAAGGCATGGCCTGTGGGCCGCAGCCAACATGTATTTCCTCTCACATAACCTCAGCTATCCGGGACACTGCAATGGGTTTTCTTTATGTACCGTCTGTGTGTTCCTGCTAGCCACCCATGCTGTGGGTGCATACAGACTTGCCATAGCGGAGTTGTACCTGCCTGGCACTTTAAAAAAAACAGAATGTCTAGGGCATGGTGTGTGGGCCACAGCCAACTTGTATTTCCTCTCACGTGACCTCAGCTATCCTGGGCACTGCAATGGGATTTCTTTATGTACCATCTGTGTGTTCCTGCTAGCCACCCATGCTGCGGGTGCACACAGACTTGCCGTAGCGGAGTTGTACCTGTCTGTTCCAAAAACACTGACAGACTTGGGTAGGGTGCAGATGGTTTACCCCTTGCGTTGTCGATGAGGTATCCGACACCCAAACAGAATGAGTAGTGTGTGGACACATGGAGTCCCCATTGCTATGTCACTCGCAGCACCTTGGCCCACACAAGGTGTTTGCTGGAACAGAGGCTGACCCAGGGCCCACTCACATACTTCCCACACCGAGTATTGCTGCATTGTGGAGATGTGTAGAAGTGCTGGGCTGGCAGCGGACTCCCCTTTATGCCCACGTTTGCAGCTCCTGACAGAGGTGGCAAAAGATTGAAATAAAGATGGAACGTCAATCTATTATCAATTCTCAACAGCATTGTGGGCTATTCCCCCCCCCCCCCCCCCGCCAACCCTCTGCAGTGTTTGCCTCCGGTTCCTCCTCATAGCAGACGCACCTATCAATAGACATGAGGGTGGTGTGGCTATGAGGCCAGCGTGTGGCATGAGGGCAGCTGAAGGCTGCGCAGGGGCACTTTTATGTGCACTGCGGACGCAGGGTCGTGCGGGGTTGGGCAGCATGTAACCCAGAAGAAGAGGCAGCGGTGTGCCCCACAGGCAGTGATTGTGCTTGGTTGGAGGTAGTGTGGTGCTTAGCTAAGGTGTGCCTTGCTAATGAGGGTTTGTCCGAAGTAAAAATTGTTGGGGGGTGGGGGGAGCACTCTTGCCACTATTGTGGCTTAATAGTGGGACCTGGAAACCTGAGATGCAGCCCAACATGTAGCCCCTCGCCTGCCCTATCCGTTGCTGTGTCGTTCCCATCACTTTCTTGAATTGCCCAGATTTTCACAAATGAAAACCTTAGCGGAGCACCAGTCATATACAAAAATGCTCGAGTCGCCCATTGACTTCAATGGGGTTCGTTACTCGAAATGAACTCTCGAGCATCGCGGAAAGCTCGACTCGAGCAACGAGCACCCGAGCATTTTGGTGCTCGCTCATCTCTAATTTTGCCACATTTGTATGTGTATTTATGTCTTTATGTATCTCCACCTAGATAATATTCAATGATAGATACCTCAGTGCTTATAATGTATGTTTTTATGGTAAACATGTCTCATGTTAATCTTCTTCCTATCACTTTTTTTATTTTTTACAATCAAAGAGAATGCGGAGGATACACCATGGTGTAAATACTAGCAGCTCGGTAGACTTAGCTTACCATTCTCTTAGGACATCCTAGATGAGCTGAGTTATTAGTGTAGTTGACTTCAACCGTATGGCGACTACATGACATGGTCCAAAACCATACTAAAATATTGACTGTATGATTGTGAATCCTAAAATTTGACTCCAGTTTCTTTGACTAATAATCATTTTGGTCCTAATTTGCGTGTAAACAAGTCACGAGAGATTTGTCTGCACATGTTTACATGGTGGAATTTATTGTGAATTCTGTCTCTGAAAACCCCAATTTTTGAAGTGGATCTATGCTTGGATTTAGCCCTGTCAATGAATGAGCAAAATTTGTGTGCGAAATTCTGATGCATTTCCACAAGTTTCCGCATCAGAATCTGCACAGGGCTAGATCTGTGCACAGATTCATGGCAAAAACCGTGTCAGAAAGATGTGGATTTTGCCCTAGTTTTTGGAGGCCAAATTAATGCGGAAGCTTCTGCAGATAATTCCGCCATGTGAACATACCCTTACTGGCTATTTTATAAATTGTCTTGTCATGGATTGTCAATAGATTATCATGTCTACAAATTATATTGGTGATTTTAGAAGATGATCAGCCATAAAGGTTGACAATTATAAGCCCTAATGGCGCCCATACACATTAGATTTCTTTTACACTTATTTTTAATTTAGATTTTATAATAAGGGAAATAAACAATTAGGAAGGTACAGTAGAATCTCAACTAATGTCATTAATCCGTCCGGAAGCAATGGACTTTAGTAGAAATCAATGTTAGTTGAGGACATTATTTCCATAGGAATTAATGTAAATCCAATTAATTGGTTCTAGACTTTCAAAAAAAACACACCAAACCCCATTTAATAGAGAATAACTCTGGCCTTTAATACCAATAACAATAACAATACTGAATGAATATAAAACACAACTGTAAAGAATAAATTAACATTGCAGGGACATCATTATAGCAGTATATATCACTGTGGTTTGACATAGGACTGCAGGGACATCATTATAGCAGTACATATCACTGTGTTATCTGTGCTTTGACATAGGACTACGGTATTTATTTGCAAACGTTTCCTTACTGTACTGTACTCATCTGTACAGTACTTACATTTTGCAGTACAGTGGGGATTCAGGCAGCATTCAGCCGGCACTTTGGGGATTCAGCTGCTGTACTGTGTCAGGAGGCAAGCAGACACAGCAACGTTCAGTCGGCACTGTGCACTGTGGAGAGGGGAAGGGGAGGAGTAGGCGCGTGCTGATGCAGGAGAAGCAGGAAGTGACCGGCATCAGCTGTGCGCCGTCTCACTGAGTGGCGCCCAGGGTCAAGGTCGACGCCCTTATCTGAGGAATGCAACTTTATTTCAGGGACCGCCGCTGGCCTGACACATCGACTTTAGTTGAAAACAGTGTTACTTAAGAGCAATGCTAGTCAAACATCAAGAACAATGTAATAAATAACAGAACAAACACGGGCAAGGGCACAAGATTAGTCAAAAATAACAGAGGCAAGCCACCGATATTACAAATGCACTCATTAACAGTGCTCAACTCGCTGCACTTATCAGGGTCATATATCAAACAATGGCCTGGGCTGAACTGGAAAGGAAAAAAGGGAAGAAAAAAGGGAGGCGGAGAGGAAGGGGAACCTTCTCTTACTAAGTCAATAACTGGGACAACTAATGCAAGGCCATAAAAGCAAGGCTTAAAGGCCTCACTACAAAGAGATTAGATGGCTGCTAATTTTGAGAGGGGAAGGCATAGTCTACCAACCGGGTCCAGACTCAGAAATGTATCATGTTGGTCAGCAATAATAGATGTTAACTTCTCATTAATCAAGTACCAATTCAATTCTTGTTTTATCCTCTCTGGTAGCAAGAAAGAAACACAGATGATCAATTGCTAAGAGTCTGGATAAATCTTGTCAATTTGCTTATTCAAAAGTGCTTCCCATGGGTATTTCTGTATATTACATCCTGTCACTGAATAAACTCTAATCCATTGCTTCTTTGAGGACAAGACCACTAAGTGTGAAGCATATCCCCAGAGGATTGACAACCACAGAAATAATTTGAGGTATGCGTATCTGCGGACTAATCTAGTGAGAACTAAGTACCAGCGAAATAGGACTTTATATGAGGTCTGTAACATTAATATAATAAGGGCACCTTTATTTATCGATTCCCATATTTGGGACCAATCCTCATCGGCAAGAGTAGATCCTAGGTCCGCATACATATTAGATTAAAGTCGGCAAATATGCTGCCCCAACCCGGACCAGATCTACGAGAAAGAGCAGCAGAAAAGAAGCTAGTTGTCACGGTGATGTCGCTGCTCCTCTCCAGGGAAAAGTTGCAGTTCTGGTGAGGTTCTTCACAGGGAAAAAGGGCACTTGTCAAGTTTGTGAAACCAGTCCATATACAGGCCAAGACCTGTACTGCCAAAATAATTTTAAAAAATGAGAAAAATAGAAGAAAACATTTCTTTCCCCTGAAATGTAGTGTGGTACCTCAGTGCAAATATTAAATGGTGGGAAGTGACTCCAGGAGGAAAAATCAATGATGAAAACATGGAACGGTTTATTGCTTTATAACCAGCACAGACTTCAGCTTTCTCGGTGCAATTTCAGAGTTATGTTACTTTCTTGGCGCAATTCTTAGTACAATTCAGAGTCACTTTAAGGTGCATTTTCTTCAGACAATTCTCAGTAGAGTTCGAACACATGCAGGCATGAAGTACAGACTTTTTATCTGGACACAATCGGGCTCTTTTTGTCCTCTATGCTTTGCCCTTTTACTTTCTCTATTTAGTGTTTCTTCTATACTTTCAAGTTTCAATGTTCTCCTCTAGGGCATTATAGTTACTTTATGTCCTTACTGAAGTTTTTGTATTACTTTACTTTCTTTACTTTCCTGGTAGGTATTACACAACTTTGGATATTCACACTTTCTGTCCTCCTTCCTACCGCATTGGTTGACTTCCTTCCCCTGTGGCTCTCTGTCTAGAAACCTCTTTTTTCCTTCCATTTCAGTAGAATGACCAGCATCTTTATGTCCCCGTCTTCTCTCTTCACTCTCTGTCTCTTTCTCTGTCTGCAGTGTGCACTCCCACAGACCCTTAAACTATTTTCCACCAACCCATGTCTAGCAAAATTCCATCAATCCCAGGCTGTCTTTCTTTTGGCTGTCAGACTCATATCCTCTAAACTAGGCTGTGCTTATCCAGATGTAGTGTGGTAGATCAACATAACACTAAACTCACAGATACACCTTATTTCACATATTGACCACCTTTAGAATACACAGTTCTTTTATGAAGTGTACAACTTCTGTACACTACAATGCCAATTTCAGCAGGACTGAACAGCAATGTAACAACAGTCCCTCAACAGCAGACATTATAGCAAAGTTGGATTTCAATGTGCTTTATCCTTTGTTCTTGTGAGATGTAAAACACAGCTTTTTCCCCTTCTCTCTATTGATAGAAACAAAAGTGGAGAGGTCCCAGAAGATTGGAGAAGAGCAAATGTTGTCCCTATCTTCAAAAAAGGCAAGAAGGTAGATCCAAGAAACTACAGGTCTTTGAGCCTGACTTCTATAACAAGAAAGATCTTTGAGCAAATTATTAATCAGCATGTATGCAAGAACTTGGATGATATTAGAGTAATTAAACAGAGCCAGCATGGGTTTGTAACAAACAAATCATAACAGAAGAATGTAATTTATTTCTATGACAGAACCACCAATAGTAGATATAATATATCTTGAATTTAGTAAAGCATTTGACAAAGTATCTCATACCATCCTTATTGAAAAAATGACCAAATATGGGATCGACAAGGATCGATTCCCAACTGGCTGAGTGATCGTACTCAAAGAGTGGTCATTAATAGTTGCACATCCAATTGGAAGAATGTCTCAACTGTGGTACCACAAGCCTCTGTCCTAGGCACAGTGTGATTCAGAATTTTTATAAATTATCTAGATGAGGGAATTGAAGGGAAGCTGATCAAATTTGCCAATGACGCAAAGCTAGGAGGGATAGTTAACACTAGAGAAGAGAGAGAGGATTCAAAAATATCTAGATAAGCTTGAACAGTGGGTGGCAACAAACTGAATAGTATTTAACAGGGAGAAATGCAAAATCCTGCATCTGGGCTAGAAAAATGAAAAAAACATATTCAGAATGAGAGGAATTGGGCTAAGCAGCAACACACGTGAAAAAGACTTGGTATCCTGAACATGAGTCAACAGTGTGGTGCAGCAGCAAAAGAGGCAAACAATTTTAGGATGTATTAAGAGAAGCATAGAGTCTAGATCATGTGAGGTAATAATCCACCTCTACTCTTTCTTAGTCAGACCTCATTTGGAATACTATGTCCAGTTCTAGGCACCCGATTGAAAAAAGACATTGACAAACTGGAGCAAGTTTAGAAAAATGCTACCAGAATGGTGAGCGGTCTGCAAACCATGTCCTATGAGAAACAGTTAAAGAATCTAGCTTGCAAAAAAGAAGGCTGAGAGGAGACTTAATAGCGGTCTACAAATATCTGAAGAGCTGTCACAGTCCAGAGGGATCAGCGCTATTCTCATTTGCACAAGGCAAGACTAGAAGCAATGGGATGAAACTGAAGGGGAGGAGACACAAATTAGATATTAGAAATAAACTTTCTGACAGTGAGGGTGATTAATGAGTGGAACAGGTTACCACTGGAGGTGGTGAATTCTTCTTCAATAGAAGTCTTCAAACAGAGGCTGGACAAATATCTGTTTGGGATGACTTAGTGAATCTATTAAGCAGGAAGTTGGACTTGATGACCCTGGAGATCCCTTACAACTCTACCATTCTATGATTCTGTTATATGGTTCCTATAAAATTGTCTCTGAAATGTGTGTCTGAAAGAGGACATGTAGATTGTCAGCCTCATTCAGAATAAGGTCTGATGCTTATGACAACCATCTCTTTACGTTTCTTAAAACTCCACGGTTGCACGCTGGATTTGAAAAATGATGTTTCACCAAAAGTTCCTCACCACTTTTAATCATGCTGAGGAAAAAATGGTACTTCAGTGTCTTAGTTATTGTACTTTCATTTTGGTTTCATTGTTTAATCTAGTCACACTTGTGCATTATGCCAGATAAAGATACTCTGCATTCCCTAGAGGTGGAAAAGGGGAAGAGAATTGTGAACAATGCCTCAACTGTTCAGATAAAAGGCATTTTTATTCTGTATACTCAATTAATTAAAAACAGAGCTCTTCATATGATAAAAACACGTGGCATGCTGAGCTCAATCCAGCCCTGGATTTCTCCTGTCGGCGACTTCTCTGGGACATGATCAGTGTGCCTAAACAATCAGATTGAACAGCTACACCAATTACTTTTAATTAACTATATATTCCTTCAATCCAAAGAAAAGCAGCAAATCGTCCATGTACTTTTTGATAAGAGAGAACAACTAGTCCATTAATCCCAGCTCTTAAGTAGAAATGCAAATACAATGAAACCTCTCCAAAAAAACCTTATCCAAACCAGATTTTCTGTGATAGATTTTCAGACCTACCATATAGTGTGTATACAGGCCATCTTCTTTGAGAAGACCAACCCTCTAGAATACCACTTTTCAATACAATTTTGAGTGATCGTCTCAAAACAAGTTTCATTGCAAATCACAATACATATTTTATATTGGAAATTATTTTTCAAGATTATAATTACTCTAATTTTAAAGGCATTCTACAGGGCCAGAAAAACATAGCTGCTTTCTTCTAAACACAGTGCCACACGTGTGTTTGAATGGTGTCAACCCCTTTAACCACTTAACGCTCCAGGATGTACAGTTATGTCATGGAGATTCAGGGTTTGTGTGGAGTGGAATCGGGAGCCGATCCTACTTCATACAATACGGGTGTCGGCTGTCTTTTACAGCTGAAATCCACCCACAACAGCAGCAATCAGTGCACATTCTGATCGTAGCTGTTAACCCTTAGATCAGGGAGATCAGGGGTCCCGTACGGGCTCCCCACTAATGAGATCAAGGGGTACTGTAGGTCTGACATGGCAGCCGGGGCCTCCTGAAAGTTGGATGGCGAACAGTTCAAGCTGAATCCTCGGATCAACAGTTCTTAAGTCATTTACAACCATCCCCCCAAACATTTTATGTTCACGTAGCGAACATCGGGATAATCTAGTGAAATGAATGCATTTGTAATACTTTGACCAACCAGCACGTGTTAAAATCTAACCCCTCAACAACTTAAGTAATCATGTTCAAAGTGACCTCAAATATTTAGTAGTGGCATGGCCAAAGCAATAACCCTTTATTCTCGACTAAAAAGATTGAGGTGCAGCATACTCAATAGCTCTAATAACTTATCTTTTATTATATGACTAGCTGATTACCCGGCGTTGCCCGTGTATTTTATTTTTAGACACAAAAAGAATTTAAATATGTGTGTGTGTGTGTGTGTGTGTATATATGTGTGTGTATTGATTTAATATATTAGTATATGAGGAGGAAGAGGTCACCTGTGTAATATATTAGTATATGAAGAGGGAGGTCATCTGTGTAATATATCAGTATATTAGGAGGAGGTCGTCAGTGTAATATCTTACTGCATGAGGAGGTCATCTGTGTAATATATCAACATATGAGTAGGAGGTCATTTGTGTAATATTAGTATTTAAGGTGGATGAAGTTGTCTGTGTAATATATTGTTATATGAGGAGGAGGTCATCTGTGTAATATCTTTCTGCATGAGGAGAAGGTCATCTGTGTAATATATTGGTATATGAGAAGGAGGTCGTCTGTGTAATATCTTAGTGCATGAGGAGGAGGTCATCTGTGTAATATATTGGTATATGAGGAGGAGGTCGTCTGTGTAATATATTGTTTTATGAGGAGGAGGTCGTCTGTGTAATATATTGGTATATGAGGAGGAGGTCGTCTGTGTAATATATTGGTATATGAGGAGGAGGTCGTCTGTGTAATATTAGTATATGAGGAGGAGGTCGTCTGTGTAATATTAGTATATGAGGAGGAGGTCGTCTGTGTACTATCTTACTGCACGAGGAGGTCGTCTGTGTAGTATATTGGTATATGAGGAGGAAGCCGTCTGTGTAATATTAGTATTTGAGAAGGAGGAAGTTGTCTGTGTAAGATATTATTATCTGAAGAACAGGAGGTCTGTGTAATACTGGCGTAATTAAAAATCAAAAACTCACTGACTTTCCCTGTAATTTGTGTTGTGAATAGCAACCAATCACAGCTCAGCTTTCACTTGCTATACAGCTGATGTAAAATGAAAGCTGCACTGTGATTGGTTGCTATGGGCAACACAGATTTCCTTTTAGACAGCTTTTATCAAAGTGCATGCTGGGCTCATTTCTGTGTGGTACATAGTGGCTTTGGGCTGATGGGAAGCTGTGTGGTAGTTGGAGCAGAGGAGGAGGTTGTCTGTGTAAGATATTCTCTGAGGAGCAGGAGGTCTGTGTAATATATTAGTATTTGAGGAGGAGGAGGTTGTCTGTGTAATAGATTAGTGTATGATGAAGAGGAGGTCGGCTGTGTAATAGATTAGTGTATGATGAGAAGGAGGTCGTCTGTGTAATATAAGACTGTAAAATAAAAAACATCTGCTCAAGAGCATTTCCGGCATTCCCTCTCCTCCCTCCCAGGGGTAGTGGGGCTGTGTAATCGTGTGTCCCCCCCCTACCAAGTTTGGTTGAAATTGCTGCAGGCGTTCATGAGTTATGGTGGCAAATATACACATAAATCCAATTTTATATATATATATACACATTAGAATGACCCAATAGCAATACATTTTTATTGTACTCACTCTAACCCCATTATTAGAGCCATAAATGGAGGTGCCAATTTTCCAAGGTTTTCATGTGCTCAGACTATTTAACCCCTTAGATACCAGCTGATTTAATACCTTAAGGACCAAGCGATTTTCATTTTCACATTGCAAGAGCCATAAGATGGCTATTCGTTTTGGGCTGAGTTGTATTTTTTAATGGCACTACTCTGGGGTACATATAATGTGTTGTAGAACTTTTATTACATATTTTTTGGAGGGAGATGGAAAAAATGTCTAGAAATTCATCCATTGTTGGGGTTTTGTTTTTACAGCGTTCATAATTCAGTAAAAATAACATGATAACTTTCTTATCTGGATCAGCACAATTACTTCAATACAAGCTTATATGGATTTTTTTTTTCTTTTTTACTACATTTGAACAATAAAAACACGTTTTAAAGAAAAGCAATTCAATTTGTATTGTCGCATTCTAAGACACATAATAGTCTGAGTTACACGGCAGACATGGAGGCCTTTGTAAGGCTTTCAGCTACCATTGAACCCTATTGGTACCTTGTAATCACATTGTGGGATGCTGATGAGTGACAGAAGGAGCCACCTAATCCTGTAATCTGATTATATGCTGCAGTTGCTATTGAGTGTAGCATGTAAAGTGTTAAACTGTCAGAATCTGAGGTTTCTCCATTCCTCGCTGTTAGAGCAGGAGCTTGGCTGTCAATAGTCACCCAAGCTGCCATCTTAAAAAGATGTGAAAAATCACAGGAAGCATCCACATAGTTACTGATATACTAATACAAGAGGGCAGGTAAAAACACCACATCCTTCAACATGTAGACAACCAAACTGCATGTTACTGATAAATACTGATAAATACGAGGTATTGGTTAATACTTTGCCAAAAATACTCATGCTCACAAGCCACGTCAAGGGTCCTCACTTACTTGTGAGTCCCTAAACTAGCATCGATCAAAATCACAAAAAGGGGGAAATATAAACAGACAAAAAAAAGATCACAGAAAGCGGCCATATGCTTACCAGTTTACTAATATAAGAGGGCAGTTAGAAGCATCACATCCCTCAACATGCAGACAGCAAAACTGCTAAATAGAGGAGCAACTGCACAGGTGCAACCCAGAGTCAAGGGTCCTCGCTTACTGGTGAGTTCCTACACTAACATCAATCAAAATCACAGAAAAGGGAAATACAAACAGACAAAAAAATGTATCTTAAAAAGATATATGTGCAGGTATAAAGCCCATTAGCAACGTTAGTGAAAAGTTGTGTTCCCTATGTCTAACAGGTTGAGGGCTTAGTCACACAGGCACATCAGGACCCGTGTTACTGCAGAAAGGAGACGGCCGCACTTCAGGACGGACGTCTTTCTGCAGCGCCAGAGGAAAGAACATGCGTCCATCCTGAAATACGGCCGTCTTCTTCCTGCAGTAAGGGCTCAGTCACAGGGGCGCAACGGCGCCCGTGAATGGGCGCCAAGGCTCCCGTGGGACTAAGCCCTAACAAAGTAATCAACCTTTCGCCGGACTCAGGGTTTCTGCCACTACTTCATGCTGCCCACAGAGCAGCATAATCCTAGTGACAGATTCCCTTTAAACAGGCCAAACACATTTTATATGAGCCATTGTTGAGGCATTCTGCATTCTGCACTATTCCCTTCTCTTTATCCACCTTTATGGTATGCAAAATAAAACAGTGCATCTTCATTCAGCATAATCAAAAAGTGTGGTTTGACTTATTTAAGCCAAAGGTGCAAAAACTATGACACCACAACACTATTTTCCCCTCTGTGTAATTAAAGACAGTTAATGATTTTGGGTGTAACATGTCAGATTTCTTAGACAATGTGTAGATAGTTGCACAATTTTCTGAAACTGAGAAGCAACTGTAGACTCTACTTCCTCCCCTTTTGGCTCCAATGGATTTCAGAAGTCTGCTGCTATCTGTCTTGTAGTATTTGGAAACAATATGCAAAAATCAGGACAGCGCTTCCAGAGTGAACGGGTCTATCATCATAAAGAAGCAATTTCTAGTTGTTAAGTATAATGAAGCACTCACCCGGTGCTCATTGAAGATCCTGTTAGTAGGATCTCCACTCACACCCCTTATCCGGATAATCCTTCAGCACAATGTGTCAATAGTTCCCTGGTATCCTGCCGGGCTAGTCAGCTGGAGAGCCGCGTGTATCCTCCGTCTCTCAACCGGACAGCCGCTCAAAGTAGTGGTATAAAGTAAAACTGGATCCGCGCTCCAGGAACTGACACTCCAATCTTATCTGTTACAAGTTTAATCCGTATCTCTGTACAACGCGTTTCGTCCTTCTGTCAGGACTTTGTCAAGTACATCAAACTTGACAAAGTCCTGACAGAAGGACGAAACGCGTTGTACGGAGATACGGATTAAACTTGTAACAGATAAGATTGGAGTGTCAGTTCCTGGAGCGCGGATCCAGTTGTAGTATTTGGAATCTTTGTACAGTGCTATGAAATATATTGTTGCCACAAAAACAACAGGAAATAGAAAAGTATAGAATAAGAACCTTGATCCCAAATAATTGCGTATCCAATATGTATTGTCTTCTTGTTCTTTTTATTCCAATGTCTCATTTATTAGTTACACCAGTTACGCATTGCTCATATCTGGTTTTGGAGCCTTCGATACAGATCTAGTACAAAATCCTGAACAAAGTAGCACAGCATGGTGCGTACCTTATTTTGTGGGGGAAAATGCTGGAGGGCATAATAGAAGCCATCATATAAAATCCTACTAAAAGTAATTGGATACCCTGAGCAAGAATCAAAAGTGGCATTTATTTCCATATGTTAATACTTAGTGAGGCCCCCTTTGGCTGTAATAACATTGGATATGCTCCATGGTATACTTTCTACTGACATCTGATACACTTTAGCTGGTATTTTCCTCCATTCATCCTGCAAACATCTGTGGAGTTCTCTCAAAGAAAATGGACACTGTTCATGTTTCCTGACATTCAAGTTCATCCAAAGATGTTCAGTAGGGTTCAGGTCGGAACTCTGTGCAGCCGGTCCAATTGTGGAACATCCATTTCTTCAAACCAACATAAAGCAGCGTTGAATGTGTGACAAGGCATGTTGTCTTGTTGGAAGTATTGCTGACCATTCCCAGAGTATTGCTACATTGTCGGCAGCACATTATTATCTAGAATGTCAAGGTACATCTCCATGTTCATGGGTTTTGCCACTACAACCAACAGATCGAGACCATGCCATGCAAAACATCCCCAGACCATAACGGAATCTCCCCCATACCTAACTGTTGGCACAACATATTCAAGTGAAAGGCGATCCTCAGGATCTTCCACACCCAGGTATGTCCATCTGATTTGAAGATGGAATAGCATGATTTTTCACTCCATAAAATGTTCTTCCATTGCTCAACTGTTCAATGATGATGCTCCTTGCACCGCTGAAAACGGCTCAATGCATCTTACTTGAAATAACTTGACAGGCATTTACAGGATGAATGGAGGGAAATGCTAGCTGAAGTGTATCAGACGTTAGTAGAAAGTATGCCATGGAGAGCATCCAATATCATCAGAGCTAAAGGACCCCCCAATAAGTATTAACATATGTAAATAAATACTACTTTTGATTCTAGCTCAGGTGTCCAATGACTTTTGGTAGGATAGTGTAGTCAGTGGTGTCTTTTGAACGCCATTCGTGCCTGCCTGTGCGGGATCCGGTATTTCAGTTATTTTCCTATGAAGGATAAGAGCAACAAAAATAAAGGGCACTGCTGTGAAAGAAGCCAAACTGGGAAAGCTTGATGGCTATAAATATGACCACCATTACAAGCAGTTGTTATTTCTCTTTCCCAGAATAGAAAATCTCATCCTTCTCATATCACTGCATAGTCAGACAGATTTGCCATTCAGAACTCAAGGGAGACTGGGCTTTAGCCTTTATGAAAGCTTTACCGTGGACTTACGGGTTGCCAATATGATCTAACTAAGAAATGGTTAAGTAGAATTTTGAAACAACTTGACAGAAGAGAGCAATTCGCTGGCTTAAATTTCCGTTCCTGTTTTAGGAAGAAATGCTTATCTGCAGAACAAATGTTATCGGAGCAAAGAGCGATATCTCTAGCATGAGACAGGGTGGCAGATGCAGGTATCAATTAAAAAAATGCTGACAAACATAGCAAAACATCCTCAAGCAGCAGGACAGTAACTTAGTTGGCTTTCAGTAATGATATTTGTTTCACAACAGTCTATTTCCCTCCCTAATACAATGAAATGTGATGCATGTAATGTGTCCCCTTCATTTAAATGACATATATTGTTTCCATATAGCTTGCAGTGGTTCATTACCAGCACTGTGTCAGTCGTGGAGGTCTGAAGACATTGAGATAATTCTAGCTCTGCAACATGGTAAACAGCTTGATCTAACAGCAGAAGTTTATGTGTGAAGGGGGTAAGGGGTATTTCAATTCTTTCACTCGCTAGGGAGTTGATTGTTCCAGGCAGTAATCTCCATGAGGAATACTGTGCCCTCTGCTTGTTAGAAAACCTCCTCTAATCAGTATTGTTATCCAGACAGCAGCAGAGTTAAGGTGCCAATACAAGCTCCAGAGAAACGTATTTGTCTCCTAATGCAAAGTCTTTCTGTGCCTGGCAGACTGCAGATTTTCTTCTTTACTGCAGCTTATTTTACCGTAGACACGCAGCAGAGCTCTTAAGATGCTTTGCAGGCTGATCTTACAAATCATAAAATTGCTTCAATCTTAAAAACATACAAGAACAGTATTTGCTATGAGTGATTGCTCAAATGACTTGTTCACCATTACCAGAACCACTACTGCACCACAACCAAACGCGCCAAAAACTGTGTCTAGGCTCATTATTTTGTTAGGGTTCAATACATGAACCTCATCACCATATTATAGAGATTCTGTCATGAGTTTCATGCTGCCCAAACATGTGCAGCATGAACCTGAAACATCACCCCGTAGGTGACTTTTTCTGAAATGCTGCACTTTGAATTATGACTCAGAGATGAACTTTCGAGTCACGGGAGTTGGTCATGCTGGCTTCTTTTCACCTTCTCCGTGAAGACTGACAGCGCTCTCCATATACACTAAAGGGTATAGGTGCTATCAGTCTTAATGCAGCTAGTGGAAAGAGAATAGCTCAGCCCACCTCCGTGGCTTGGAGCTCAGCTTTAAGTATATTTATTCTGGAACGCGTTTCAGGAAAAAACAACCACGGGGCAATAGGCATCCCTGTCCCGGGCTCATGCTGCATATGGTTTGAACAACATAAACCTCCTGACAGAATCCATTTAAAGGACATTGAGATTACAAATAAGGTACATACTGTACATATACCGTGCTTTCCTGAAACCTACCCCTAAAATAAGCCCTACCCTGATTTTAAGAGATCTTTAAATATAAGCCATACCCCGAAAATAAGCCCTAGTTACACTGCATAAAAAAAGCAATACTTACCTAGCAGGCTCCGTCTGAGTCCCACCCGGTGGTCATCGGATCTCTTTGTGCTTGCTTACAGTTCTCAGGGCCGACAGAACATCGCTGGCTGGTAACGGGGTTTGTAAACCCCACCTCCAACAAGCGATTGCTCTGATTAGTTAGACCGGCCTTTGTCAGATTACCGGCTGCCATGGGAACCCATTGGTACTTTGCAATCGCATTGTGGGGTGCAGATGGGTAACAGAAGCAGCCCCCTCTGCCTGTCATCTGCTTACATTCTGTAGTTGCTATTGATTGTGGCATGAAGGGGTTAAGCCCTATTTACACGCAACAGTTATTGCTCAAAAGCCATCGTTTGAGCGATAATTGTTGTGTGTAAATGCTCCCATCTTTCACTCTTCGGCTGAACAATTATTTTTAGGTGAGCATAAAATCTATTGTTCAGCCTGAGAGCTGATAGCAGGGACCGCATGCTGTGTTCTCCATGGGGGGCACTGATTACATTGTATTCAGCTTGCAGCCCCATGGCAGAATAAAGGAACTGAATGCAGAGAACAGACCACCTGCTGTTTTCTGCATACAGTGCCTGGAGGCTAATTTACATGCAAATGAAGCTAGTAAGGCATTAGTGCCCATTAGCAGCTTATACAAAATGATTGCTCAAAACTGTCATTCCCCCTATCTTTTGAGCAAACTTTGAGCAATCATCTTTGCATGTAAATGGGCCTTTAAACTACCAGGATTGGGGTTTCTCCTCTCCTGGCAGTTACAGCGTGAGCCTAGCTGTCAGTAGTCAGCCAAGACACTGCCTTAAAAAGATGTATGTGCAGGTTTAAAGCCCCTACATGAGGCCAGTAAAAAGGTGCATTGCGGTCGCAACAGGCTAATCAGATTTAGTCATAGAATGATAGATGCAAACTGTAGTATTTTTTTATTACAGTTTGCATTTACAATATTTTTATTGTAATGTTTTAAGAACGTATAGCGCATGCTAATTTGCTTCTGGTGCAGAAGTGGGATCCCCATGTGCAAATATCCTGTAGCCATAAATCATAGTGAGAAAAAAAGCCATGATATTTGCTTGCAGCAATAAATATATATATCGTCCATTATGTCCTATGCTTAACACGCAGGGCTCAGGCAGAACTCTTGAAGAGTAGTATCAAAAACCTGGTCTAGTGGAAATACAAAATTAGAATTCTAGAGATGCCACTTCTGTGCAATGCAGTATTTTCTCTTTCTGCAAATTACAACTAGTGACTGCAGGCAATGCTACACAGCTCTGATACTCTGAAAATGGCCAATTCATTGCAGTCATAAGCTTTACATTATCTACACCGAGCTTAATGCAAGGAATATATAGAATGCCTAATCACAAAGGGTTTTATTCACTCTAATAAAAAATGTGTCTATTAGACACACCTATCATTTACAGCATGTAAGACTGCATTGAGGAGTGTGCCCTATAGATTAAATACAAATACTGAGCTGGTGTGCCTGATTAAGTCAGTCAGTTCTTAAAGAGGCATTCCATAATGTCACATTAGGGTTTCACAAGATGTAGTGCTGTAGGGGGGCACCGGTGCATGGACTTCTGCTGAATCCCACATTAAAGGGGCAATTAATTATTGTCAGCAATTTCCAATTCTTGTACTGTACTACCGCTCTAAATGCTGAAGATCTTCATACCCTAATGTCAAGACATACACCTATACTGACCCAAGAGCACAAGAAAAGTCAGCTCCATTATTCTCAGAAACATATAAAAAAAGCCACAGAAGTTTTTGATTTCTGTTCTTTGGAGAGATGTAACAAAACTGGAACTTTTTGGGCTTATGGATCAGCAGTATGTATGGAAGAGGAAGAATGAAGCATACACTGAATAGAACACCCTGGTACTGCTTTGCTTCCTCTGGTACTGGAAACCTGTAGCATGTGGAGGGCAGGATGGATTCAATGAAATATCAGGAAATCCTAGCAGAAAACGTTATGCCTTCTGTGAGGAAGCCGAAGCTTGGGCGTCATTGGACCTTCCTATAGGACAATGATCCCAAATATACCTCAAAGTGCAACAAAGCTTGGTTTCAGAAGAAGTCATGGAAGATTCTGGAGTGGCTATCCCATTTGCCTCACGTGAACCCTATAGAAAATCTTTGGTGGGATTTGAAGAAGGCGGTTGCAGCACACAAAACTAAGATTATTAGTAAACTGGAGGCTATTGCCCATGAGGAACAAGCTGAATGAGCCTCATGTGGCGCAGAGTGTTAAGGCAGCAGAAATGCAGTCCTAAACTCTTGTTCATGACCTGAAGGTTGCAGGTTTAATCCCTGCTTGGTTCAGGTAGCCAGCTCAAGGTTGACTCATCCTTCCAAGGTCGGTAAAATGAGCACCCGTTGGTGGGGGTAATAAATAAATTACTTGAAAGCGCTGAGGAATAAGTTGATGTTATACAAATAACAAGCTTTTTTTCATTTAAATTTCCTCAGAAACACTGTTAGAATCTGGTGTCTGGCATTGCATCAGCAGGTCATAACAGCAAAAGGGTACTCAACAAAGTACTAAAGATGCTTGTCATGAAGGAGCTGAATAATTCTGAGACCACAGTAGTCATTAAACTTGGCCTTTCGTGTTGAATTTGTAGAAAAGTTAACAGGAGTGTTGTGCAGCAGGGACACCCTGTCAGGATGAAGAATGGGCTGGAGGGGAGCCTCTACCATGCCCTCAGCTTTGTTAATCTCAACATTTGGGTTTGGCATCGGGTCACCTGTTGGATGTACTAGTTGGACCACTGGTCTTGGGAGACCTTGAGGATGCACTCACTCTCATTCATTCTGCCCATAGGTCCAGAAAAAGTCCAAGCTACACGCCACAGTGGAATACAACATCTTTATTGGCAAAGTTTGGCAGGTGATAGCCTATGCAGGTAGCACAATAGATTTCTGGACAGTTGGACTTGAAGCTTCTACTAATCTTCCTGAAATCCTCCAGTTATGAACTCCAGTTCTCTGTTGTAGGTCATGGTGGCAGAGCTTGCAGTTCTCTGCAGCCTTTTACACTCAGGAATAGAACCTACTTTTTTTGCGCTATCCTCTAAACTCAATGACTGGTACCAGCTGTCCTCCCTCCCGATTGCGTTAAGCCAACTGCAGTAACATCATCTTTAACCCTTTCCAATCCACTATCTGACCTCTGAAGACATTATGATTTAAGGCTGTACAGCTCCAATGTTGGAAGACATCCGTCAGGGTTCTCTTACTGTATATTGCCAGTCTCTCTCTCTCTATCCAACGTGTCACCTCATGCAGTACTGGCTTTAGCCAGCATATAGCGCCGTTGTATAATGGCAGAAAAAGAGTAAGCCCCCTAGGAAAACCAGGATACAAATTGGATTGGAAAGGGTTAAAGAGATACACACTTAAAGCATCTTACTAGAGACAATAAAAAACTAGGGTTCTCACCCCTCTGCAAAATCACTTGCTTTATTAGTTGTGTTGAGCTATTTAAATAGTTTTAGTTTAATTGTTTTTTTGTTTTTTTTTTTACTTACAAACAGCTGAAAGTTTGTAAATTTAGCAACTAATCCTAATTTGCAATGGGGATTGAATCATTTTAATTGCAACTGTAGTTATAGAGCACAAACTTCCGCAGGTTAAACGTATAGGCAGTCAACATTTTTACTAGTGTGTTTCGATGGTCTACAGGGAAGCAGTCACTTTTTGGCCTCTACACTACTGATGTATTTCTTAGGAATTCTAAACTTTTACATTTATTATGTACCTACATTTTATGTTTATGTTATAGTTCATGTGCTTCATAAATACACCCAGTAGGCAGGATATGGTAAAACACTATGCACTGTGTTCTATTGTTACTGTGCAGCAATTGAAGTTCCACGAGGGGGAAATATATGGCAATACCGTTATTGCTATTCTATGAGAAATAACACTCTGAATTTGTTTTCTCTCTTGTTTCTGAAAAAAGATTTTTTTTAGCTTTAGACCAATCCTGGAATTTTATATTTTAGATCTATCACTCTAAATGTACTATATGCCCATCATAACATTGTAAGGCTCTTTTCACACTGGCATTTTTAAATTTCCACCAGGGGTTCTGTATTTTTAAAGGCAAGAATAGCTGAGTCTGCAGCATTATTCTTGGCATCAAAAATACCAGAACTGCGGCATAAACCTGAGCAGATCCCTTTTTACATCAATGCTGTCAATTGGGATCAGTTTCCTGTATAAATAGATTCATCATAACTGGTAATGACCTGAGTCCTGTGTCACCCAGAGAAAGAACCAACCAGACCGCAAAATTTCAACTATAGCACACCTGTATCCAATGAGTTTGGTTAGGGTTGAGGTATTCACCCGCACCCAGGATTCAGATGTCTCTAGCTAGTCTGGTGATTTATTCTATGGATAACAGCTAAAGGGGTTTAATGAGGCACAAAGTGGACAGGTGAAATTTTGGGGTACAGTGGGGATGCAGAAGGATAGGAGTCAAAACAAGCCAGATCAAATAAAGGACCAAATACTAATTTGAGGAATAAGGTAAACACAAGCCTAGCTAAAGAAAACTTGCACTGAGACCAATACACTAGCATTTCAAATATGGCACCCAACTTTCTGATTAGCCATGCGCTTTTTCCTTCCTGTCTTGCCACAAAACTCACTGTGGTAGCAGCTGTCAGAAAGAAACTCATAAGCAAAGTAGGAGTTTTGTAATTATTTACAGTAATCCCTTGACATGAGTAGAGCCGGAATTAGATCACACCTCAGATAGTTTACACATACAGAAAGATGATTTAAAGGAGCAAAATACAATAAATTCAATCAATAGTTTTACAACCACCAGGAATTTTCATCTCATCACCTGCTTTCTAACCTGTTGTTGAGACAACTACTATGCAACTATTCCAACAATTAATCTAATCAACTGACCTCACTACTCAACCAATCTCGTTTAGGGAGGAGTACTTATTTTACTATCCTCTTATTAAGTATCTCTGGCTTCTGCAGTGTGGTTGCTGGGCATAGCAGTAACATAAAGCATTTAAATCCAGTATTCATTAAAGGGGTATTCCCAGAATCACAAGTTATTCCCTATCCACAGGATGGGTGATAGCTAGCGATCGTTGGATGTCAAACCACTGGGACCTCCACTGATCCTGAGAATGAGGGTCTTCAGTCTTCAGTAACATTGTTAATTTCAATGGTAGCTCTAGAGACATCCTAGGACTCGTACTCAGCTATTTTCAGTAGTCGCATTGAAATGAATGGACTGGTGATACGCATTACTGGATGCTGTGGATGCTCATTCTTGGGATTGATTGTGGTCCCAGTAGTTTGACTCTCACCAATAAGCAAGTTATCTCCTATCCTATAACTTGTGATTCTGAACATACCCCTGTAAATTCTAGTACTTTGTTCATCTGGTTTGTTCTTGTCAGTGTAGTTCTTGTTCCTATGGATATGTCTAGTCCAACCTTTGCTTCCTAGCCTCTAGTTTTGTCTGCTCATTCCTTGTTTGTATGTGCCTAGTTTTGGTTCATTATTCAGCGTGTTTGTTTTGTTTCTAGTGTGGGTTCTAGTGCCATCTATTTCACAGGGACAATATTTCAGATAGGATCATCAGTAGGGATAACTGAGGACTTCTCAGAGACAGTGGTGTCTGGTGTTAGGAATAGAAATAGGGAGATGATTTCTCTGGTTGTTAATTCTGTTCAGTGTCCACCATTAATTTCATCATCATGCTCATCATCTCGTTACCATCACCACCTGCGAGAAATCCAGATATACGAGATCAATAGACTATCCCAAGTCCAACTAGAACCTACTTCATTGTAGAAGCTGATCAAATCGGTCTGACATGATCGGCCCCTCATGAACCCATGCTAATGAGGAGTGATGCTGTTGTTTTCCTTGAGGTATTCTAGGGTGGCGTCTCTCAGAAACCCCTCGATTATTTTTGCAATTATTGAAGTGAGGCTTACCAGCCTGTAGTTACCAGGCTCTCTTTTAGACCCCTTTTTGAAGATTGGAACCACGTTGGCAATGCGGCAATCCAATGATAAAATCCTGGTCTCAATAGTGTCCATAAATATAAGAAATAGCGGTGTAGCTATCACTTCACTTAATTCCCTTAGAACCTTTGGGTGAATTTCATTTGGGCCCATCAATTTATCAATTTTGATCTTCTTTAACCAGTTCTGCACTTCCTCCTGTGTTAGGCATGCAATTTTCAGTAGGGGGTTCGTTTTATTCCCCTGCATCTCATGTGGCATTTCATTTTCATTCGTGAATACACTAGAAAAAAATCTATTTAATAGATTTGCCTTCCCCCTATCATCTTCTATGGTTTCTCCTGCATTGTTTGTTAGCGGGCCACTGCTTTCAGTGCAAATCCTTTTACTGTTTATATAACTGAAGAATAGTTTCTTCAATTACTGCTTTTCCGTACTACCATCCGCCCCTGCCTCTACCCCAGTGAGTGCCTGCTCAGTAAGCAGCAAACTCCTTTCCATGTTGTCAATGGATATTAGTGTTGCCAGTCACTCATTTAGATCCAGGATTTGGGCTTCCAAATGTGCGACGAGCACGCATCTTGCACAAGAGTATGCACCCTCGATCGGCTGATCAAGGACCGCATACATTGCGCAAGTAGCACACTGGATGACATTGTCAGGCATGGAGCTCATCCTAATGGGAAGCTACAATTTGCTTGTGGAAGTAGTGAAGATTGATTGACTAGATCACACTCCAAACACACCTCCACCCGTTCGCAACCGCTCGCGGTTTTTTTTCCGCTCACACACTTATTGCTTGCTCTCACTCAGTCACACAATCTACTTCACTTGCAGCTCACTCACACTTACACACACGTATTTACTGACACAGACAGTTATACTCAGACACTTACCCAAAGACATTTACACGAAAACACTTACGCACAGACACTTACTGACACTTACACGCAGGCACGCACGCACAGACACTTACTGACACACACAGGCACTTACCCACAAACACTTACTGACACTGACAATGTTATACCATTCTACTCTCCTGTAAGTCCTGGAGTTATCTGAGTACTGGGAGACATGGTTAGTAGCCAGAAAAGGTAACTGCTAAAGGTGAAGTCAAGTTCTGCCATTTGGTGTCCAGTCGGTGTAGCTAAAATAGCTGGTAAAGTATATTGGGATGATGTACAAATTGTATACATTACTACTGAACTGAAGTCTAATCAGATTCATAATACCCATAGTGAGCTTTTTACTGACATACAGCATCTGACATCTGCAAATCCATCAGCCACCTTTCAGAACACAGATTTCAATAATGGGTTTGTATACAATTAGAAATACATGGCTTCTTTGTTTCCAGTAATTGTGCCACACTTGCCCATGGGTTACGTCCACAGCACCGCTCCGTTGGAGTGAATAAGGCTGCAGTATTCTGCACAGTTCATGGTTAGCTGTGGCGATGTTTCGAGAAAAAAAGTAGCTGTGTTTTTCTAATCCAATCTAATCCCTCTATTCAGCATTCTATATATTAGGAAGCTGACAACATCCAAATACAGCAACATCATAATTGGAAGAACTGATCCTTCCAGGGAGTTGCTAAAATTGGGCTGTATTAGGAAAGACATTTCATGTTTCCAGGGTGTCCACAATGCCAAGAGAGCTGTCTGCAGCCACGTGGCAGCAAATGCAATTTTATGTTTCCATTCTTGGCAGCTCATTTTTACTGATGCTAATTATAGTTTCACAACAATTTCAACGACTTCCAAAATTTCCAGAGGACTTCCAAATTTCCAAAAACTGTATATACGCTTTGAATGATTAGAAAGTCTGTGTTTATTAACATACAGTTCATTCATTCATACAGAAATAAATAATTGTTTTTGTCTTTTTGTCAATGCTTGTTTTTAAGCGGATGACCGTTCTCGTCCAGGAACTGCTGATAACGCGAAGCAATGGAATCGCAAACATCAAGAATCATTTCATTTAGTATTTGTATGTATTCTTGCTCAATGGCTGTCCTCAATTTATTTACTGTTGCTGTTTTTTTTGCCATAAATGTTATCTTTTAAGTATCCCCATTAAAAAAAAATCTTGTGGTGTGTGGTCTGATGAACATGTGGGGGTGGCGATATTCTACTGAACCTCCTTGTCCAAACCATTTGTTTGGCAGATTCCCATCAAGGTAGGCCCTTACACCATGATGGTAGTGTGGTGTGGGGATGCTCCATGTTGTTGCAAATACAACTCCTCATTCTTAAAGTTGTCTTGAGCGCATGACTTGACAAATTCTTTCAACAAGTTCAAGTAAATGGCAGCAGTCATACCAGAGTCAAAAAGAATGGTCCAGTTAATCCCTATGCTGAAAAAGCTGCGCCACAATGTGACTCCTAGTAAATTAGCTTGATATTCCTCAATATGGGAATTCTCAGGTCCCCAGTAGCCATTTAGTTTAAATGTAGCCTCATTGCTCCAAACAATCGTTTTTGGAAATTTACATCCTTTGCACATCTTGTCAAGTACCACTTGCAAAACTGCACTTTCCGGTTTGGATCTTCTTCATTGAGAGCATGGACTAATCTCGGCATGTACCTTTTCCAATTACATTGCTTCAAAATGTGATGGACACTTAATTTTGAAATTCTTGTCTAACGACCCACTTGCTGCATAGATTTTCTTGGATTTATCCATCAAACTTTCTTGCTTTGGAGGGCTTGTCAATGTCCATGGTCTTCCAGAACATTTCTTGTGGACATTCTGAGCAGACCCATCTGCTTCAAACTTATCTCTATTTCCAGTGATATGTCATCTAAGTGAATTTGCTTAAATTAACTAACTAATTAATTAACTCTGTTCAAACCTGCATTTCAACTGCGTTTTCAAATTTCAGTAGCATTTTAGGATAAATTTTCTTTATTCAAATCTTAAAGCCCATTTAGACACAACGAGAATCGCTCAAAAATCGCTCAAAGCCGTCTTTTAAGCGATTCTCGTTCTGTCTAAATGCAGGGACATCATGCAGTTTTCGTGCACGAGTCGTTGATTGTTGTATTCTAGCTTGCTAGAATTGAGTGATCAGCTGTTATCAGTGGAGCTGGCTGTTATCACTACCGGCTGCGCTTATAAGATTCTCTCTGCTAGATTTTCGCTGTGAGTTCACTGCGGGGACACTGGCAGTCAGAGTGGAGAAGAATACAGCTGTTTGTTTATGCAAAACAGTTTTATTGTTCTATTAGCGGCCGCTGTGATGTCCCGCTCCGCTTCCATATTCCATATTAGCTACTTAGCTACTATAAAGTAAGCAAAGATGATCACTCAAAACTGTCACTCAAACTATCATTTGAGCAAGTTTTGAGCGATTATCTTTAAGTGTAAATGGAGTCTTAGTCTAGCTTCACCCATTATTTCTAATCAGTTAAGCCTCAAAACAAACGCAAATTAAGTGGGGGAGATAAATCAAAACTAGTGCAAAGGAAATATATATATTATATATATATATATATATATAGTTGGATATATAGAGAGTAGAGATGAGCGAGCACCAAAATGCTCGGGTGCTCGTTACTCGGGACGAAATTTTCGCAATGCTCGAGGGTTCGTTTCGAGTAACGAATCCCATTGAAGTCAATGGGCGACCCGAGCATTTTTGTATATCGCCGATGCTCGCTAAGGTTTTCGTTTGTGAAAATCTGGGCAATTCTACAAAGTGATGGGAACGACACAGCAACGGATAGGGCAGGCGAGGGGCTACATGTTGGGCTGCATCTCAAGTTCCCAGGTCCCACTATTAAGCCACAATAGCGGCAAGAGTGCCCCCCCCCCCCCCCCGCACTGTCAGCGTAAAGATCGTTCTCCTCTGCCACAGCTGTAACAGCTGTGGCAGAGAAGAACGATGTTTGCCCATTGAATTCAATGGAGCCAGCAATACAGCAGGTTCCACTGAAAGCAATGGGCTGCCGGCGATCGCAGGATGAATTGTCGGGAAGGGGTTAAATATATAAACCCCTCCCTGCAATTCATCCAGAAATGTGTTACAATAAAAATATATACCGGCGTATAAGGCGACCCCCCAACTGTCACCTTATACGCCGGTAATACAGCGGAGCAAAGAATAAAAATCATTACTTACTTCTTCTGACGTTCTGCGGCGCTCCTGCAGGCTGTCGCTCCCTCCTGGTCCACAGCAGAGTATTGCTTTCTGGACGCAGGGCTTGAAATCCCCGCCTCCAGAAACACAGCCAATCACAGCCATTCAATGACATCATTGTCATTGGCTGTGATTGGCTGAAGGCACGTGTGTTTCTGGAGGCGGGGATTTAAAGCCCTCCGTAGAGAAATCAATGCTCTGCCGGGAACCAGGAGGGAGCAACAGCCTGCAGGAGCACCGCATAACAACAGGAGGGAGTGACAGCCTGCAGGAGCGCTGCAGAACGTCAGAAGAAGTAAGTAATGATTTTTATTCTTTGCTCCACTGTATTGCCGGCGTATAAGGTGACAGTTGGGGGGTCGTCTTATACGCCCCGTCGCCTTATACGCCGGTATATATTTTTATTGTAACACATTTCTGGATGAATTGCAGGGAAGGGGTTATATATTTAACCCCTTCCCGACAATTCATCCTGCAATCGCCGGCAGCCCATTGCTTTCAGTGGAACCTGCTGTATTGCTGGCTCCATTGAATTCAATGGGCAAACATCGTTCTTCTCTGCCACAGCTGTTACAGCTGTGGCAGAGAAGAAGGATTTGTCTTCTATATGTTCTCAATGGGGTCGGCGCTGCTGCCGCCGGCCCCATTGAGCGCATATAGAGAAGATTTATGGCCTTAAGAAGGACCGTTGAGGTTCTTGAAACCTAAAATACTCCTAACACTCTCCCTATAGCAGCTCCAACACAATAGCACTTTCCCTGAACTAATGTCAGAACGCATCTGAGGCGAGCCGCGGGAGGGGCAGATTTCAATACTCGGGTGACACCTAATCTCGCCAGCCACTCACTGCAGGGGGGTGGTATAGGGCTTGAACTTTGCAGGGGGAAGTTGTAATGCCTTCCCTGTCTTTCAATTGGCCAGAAAAGCGCGCTAACGTCTCAGAGATGAAAGTGAAAGTAACCCGAACATCGCGTGGTACTCGTTACGAGTAACGAGCATCCCGAACACCCTAATATTCGCCCGAGCATCAAGCTCGGACGAGTACATTCGCTCATCTCTAATAGAGAGTGATAGAAAGAGTAGGGGAGAGAGTGGAGGGAGAGTGGAGGAAGGGAGGGGGGAGAGAGAGAGAAGAGAAGAGAAGAAAGAAAGAGAGAGAGAGAGGAAAGAAAAAAAAGAGAGAGAAAAGAAAGCAAGAGAGAGTAATATTATATATAATGCCAACATAGTAACATCTAGTTTAGCCTCGTGGATCAGAGTCTGATATCCCTAGGAGCGCGGACAGTCGCTTTTTCTTCCTCGTGGTTTATCTAGTTTAGCCTGTTTCCAACCCCCTCTTGTTGGTCCAGAGGAAGTAAAAAAATAATGAGGCAGAAGCCAATTTACCCCATTTTAGGGGAAAAATTCCTTCCCGACTCCATAATGGCAGTCAAAATGATCCCTGGATCATGTTTCTACCTACCTTACTCCAAGTCCAGCAGTCGGAAGATACCCGGATCAACAACCCTTCTGGTTATTTAATGTCTATATTTATTAGTGAACAAGCAGTAAACAGTCAATTTGACGGAAGGAAACCCCCTAGTGGTCAGCATTTTAGAGGGATTTTTCAGCACAAAAACCTAATATTAGTTAAATAAAGTGATTTGTATTTTTGATAGTTACCACATTGGCTATCACATGAGTACAAGTTGTTTGAAAATCTAGTGACCATTCAGGTCTATGGTTGTACAGATGAATGTCCTGACCCAATGTGGGTCTGCTGACCCAAACTCAGAACATTGTAGAAATCTCTGGTGTTCTATGTTCAGAACAGTAGACTCGGGGTCGGGCTGAGAAAAGCATAAATGCACCCATAATACTCTCATGAGAAACGAGTCTGTAACTGTATGATTAGAGGCAAGGGAATTATTAGTTAGTGTTACAGATTTATTCTGAATTAATAAAATATTAATCTTTTGACACCAATAAAAAATACAAACTGCATTAAGGAACGCTGACTGTACTGCCATCTCATTTATGATTATGGTACTATTGATTATGTGATACATCGGACATTTTGTATCTTAATGTTCAGATTTCCTGTCTATCCTGCTATATTTAGAAGGGCTTCTGGAATTTATCAGTGTTTTTTTCATTCTTAATTTTGTATTCCTATTGACTGTAATTCCCACCCAATTTAAAGGGAACCTGTTTTTATGGTGACTAGAGAGGATCTCCCCCTCTGATGCCTTATGGTAGTACCTCCTGGGATACATACGGTAGTAGTTGGCGAACTCAGACATACTGCATATTTCTTTTTATACACTCCATAATCCTTGGCTTTGTGGCAGTGGCGGAGTCATGCATTCAGACATGGTCCAAGAGGCGGAGGCTTACGGTACACATCTGGCTCTCTGACTCTTCTTACCCCCCCCCCCCTTTCCTTCCACCTACCCTTTTGTTCTATCCCCCCCCCACCCGCCCCCCCTGTCTTTAGTTCCCTGTTCTTAAGTTTTCTTTATTAACAAGAATGCCTAATTATTGTCTTATGTGTTTTCATTGTGTGTAGAATGGAATCTGCTACAATATTTCTCTTCTTTCTGTAATGTAAAATTATTGAAAAATACTAATAAAAAATTGAGTTAAAAAAAAAATTAAGGGAACCTGTCATTAGGTTTATACTGTCCAATCTGATGGCACCATGCAGTAGCAACAGAGACTCTTCCAGCACTTACTGGGCTTCTTACTGTAGTTTTCATAAAAAATACTGTTTATTTATTAGTCTGCTGCTATTCTGCAGGCTGAGGCCTCCAGCTGACAGGCGGAAATTCCGTGGCGAGATTTCCCGCAGAATTTCCACTCGGCACATCGCAGTGCAGAGAGAGAAGACGCCAGATGGGTGAGTATAAGATCAATACCGGGGCACAAGTTGAATCCCCCTGTGAGAATTTTCGCAGCGGGATCCGACCCGGCCATATGCAGGCGGTCTAATATTTCCCAACTGTCACTTTTTTGGAGGGACAGTCCCTATCTTTGACCCAAGTTCTTCTGTCCCTCTTTCTCCTTAAAAGGCCCTCGTTTTGATGGCGGAGCCTGACTGCTGAAGAAGATGGAGTGCTGAGCCCAGAGCTCTGTCTCATCGGCACCTGCGGGGACCTCTAACATCCGCTCCAGGAGGCTTATTGATGGGGAAAATCGGCAAGGAAAGAGGGGGAGAAGTCCAGAGTACCCCCAAAGCACAGAAGGGACAAGCAGACATGCAGCGGTACCTAAAAGACCGGAGCACCCGCTCTCCCCGTGCTCCCTCCAAGATGACGCCGGCAGCAGCAAGAGCTTGCAGTAACAGTAAGGAGAGAGAAGATGGGGACTCTTCTGATGAAGAGGAGGGGGCAAATGTATCGAGGAGCTTCATGAGGGAGCTCCTTTCACAGGCACTGCACCCAGTTAAAGCAGATCTGGCTGACATCAAAGAGGATCTGAGACAGCTGGGGCGCAGGGTGGAAGAGTTAGAGTCCACTGCAGCTGCTATCATCTCTCACTCACATGGGGTAGAAGACATCTTAAAAGAACACAGATCTCAAATTAACAAAGTCCTCTTGATGCAAGAGGACATTGAAAATAGGAACAGGCGTAATAATATCCGCATTAAAGGGCTGCCTGAGTCCTGGGCTGCAGAGTGCCTACATAAAGTCACCAAGGAAGTCTTCTGCCAGCTTGTGGGAGAGGAGAGAGCTGCCTCCATTTGCATTGAAAGAGTACACAGGGCGCTCAAACCCCCTCCCCCCCCTCAGACCCACCGAGAGACATTATATGTAAAATCCTTGCATTCCCAGACACACTGGAAATATTGAAAGCAGCGAGGCAAGCAAAGGACATTCGTTATGGGGACGCTTCTTTACTCATCTTCCAGGACTTGTCTCCAACTACCCTGGCTAAGCGCAGGATGATGCGCCCTCTCCTAGAAGTCCTGAGGAACAGGGGGATCAGATATGCTTGGCTGTTCCCCTTCGGCCTGGGGCTGACCCACAAGGGCCGCAGGCTAAATATAAGATCCCCAGACGATTTGCTACCTTGTTGGCAACTTCTGGACATGGAACCCATTGAAATACCCAGCTGGCTCCCACTGCCTGACCAGATGCGATTCCCTACCTTAGCAGAAGCAGGGAGCTGGCAACCGGTTACCAACCATAAATCCCCAAAGGGGAAGAAAAGGAAGCCCAGGGAAGAAACAGCAGCGGTGGACACTTAAAAGACCGGCTGGAGCGAGCCTGACAAGTCCACTTGTTTGGCGTGAGTCACGGATCACGCCAACCCCCTTAGCCCTTGGTTGCGGCTTGTTGTTCATTCCGGTTTAAAGGTTATTGTTGGCAGCAGCAGGAGAATTGGGAGTAAGGACGCAGGTCTCACTGCAGCGTGGCCTGCCGCGCTCGTAGGGCCAGACATACTGCCCTGTCTGCCACTCCTCCTCCTCCTGACTTTCTTTCTGCTTCTTTTTCCTCCTTTCGCATATAATGTTGTTTTAAATATGCCTCATCTGCTTTAAACAATCATTCCCCCATAGTTGTTGCTATAATGTGTAACTTTATTTGTTATCTCCTGGATTATCACCAGTAATTTCCAGAGGTCCCCGACCGTGCCTGTCAGGTCAGGCTGACTTGGTTATATAGTTAACTGAGTACTGCGCTTCAAATTTGGAAGCAGGCCGTCCTCTACTTAGTGTGAAGTTTGAAACGTTTTAAATTACATTTCTTGAGGGGCTACCCCGGTGGTTCTCTCAAGAAGCACCTAACGGTGCTCTCAACTTCCCCCCAATTTTTCCTGCCCCTTCTCCCCCTCCCCCACCCTACCCTATTCCCAAGCACATTGACTCGGGTAATTGTTTACCTCAAGTGAACGCTCTGGTTATTTGTTACTTATTGTTTCTCTTGTGTCTCCGCACCAAGTGACCCAATGAACGAGATTAAGGTTACGTCTTTTAATGTCCGGGGCCTCAACACGCCAGCGAAACGCCACAACACCGCCTGTCTGATCAAGAAGTATGGGACGAAAATCCTACTCCTACAGGAAACCCATTATAAGGGGATCAGGTGTTTCTCTCTGCCTGGTAAGCAATTTTCACAACACTTTCACAGCACGAACGCGACCTCCGCCTCCAGGGGAGTCTCAACTCTTCTCCACAAATCTATTAATTTTATCTGCGATTCGCAGTATACAGATGGTGAGGGAAGAGTTCTGCTCCTGAAGGGGAAGTTGGACAATACACAGATCACCATTGCTAACTTGTATGCACCCAACTCTGATCAGGTTCCATGGCTGATAGCCCAACTGGAGATTCTAAAGAATTTTGCTGTGGGACAGATTATCCTGGGCGGGGATTTGAATCTAACCCTTAATCCCCTTTTAGACGCGTCCACTGGTAGATCTCAAATACCTCAAAAGAGATTGAGGAAACTCAATAAAAGTTTACAGGAGTTGGGCCTGGTGGATGTATGGCGCCTGTTCCACCCAGCAGACAGGGATTATACCTTCTTTTCACAGGTCCACCGAACACATCAAAGGTTGGACTATATCCTAGTCTCCCCGGGGCTCTTAAAGGCTCTTCATGGGGCTCACATAGATGTGAAGACTGTTTCCGACCACGCTCCAGTTCATGCGGTACTACATCCCTTCAGACAATCTCCCAGAGAGTGGCGCTGGAGATTGAACGCTTCATTGTTCGATTCAATAGAAAATGTAACCACACTCTCAGCTCAAATAGAGGAGTTTTTTCAGTTAAATGCAGGTGGGGAAGTGAGCGAACCCACGGTTTGGGAGGCACACAAGGCCTATGTTAGAGGCTTACTGATTGCAATGGGCTCCAGGGCCAAGAAGAAATCCCAAAAGGAAATTGATGACAAACTAAATCAAATTGCCAGGCTAGAACAAAGAGTTAAACTTTCCCAATCAGAGACCGAGCTAGGCAAGTTGACGGAAATAAGAAAGGAGCTGTTGCTCTGCCTCAATGCCAAGTTTAATAAGAAACATTTGTTCTGGAAGCACATATTTTACATCCAAGGTAATAAGGGAAGCAAACTAACAACTTCCTTAATCAAAAAAGCAAGGATTAGAAACACAATCACCGCGATCAAAACAAAAACGGGCATAGTATCTTCAGACACTAATGTTATTGCCAAGGAGTTCCAACAATATTATGAAGGCCTCTACAACTTACAAAACCAACCTTCCCCTGAGGAGGCGTTATTAGCCAAATCCAGGATTGACGCTTTTCTCAAAAAAATCCCCCTTCCGAGACTAAGTGAAGAAGACGCGAATTCTTTATTAGTTCCGGTTACACAAAACGAAATCAAAGAAATAATAACTTCCTCCCCCCCAAACAAAAGCCCGGGCCCAGATGGCCTCTCCATGTCATACTATAAAACCTTCCAAGACATCCTGATACCCAGAATTACAGACCTATTTAATTCCCTGCTTGAGGGTGCCCCACTTCCCAGACAGACACAAGAGGCGCATATTACGCTTATCCCCAAAGATAAAAAAGATGAGGCCCTCTGTAGCAGCTACAGACCTATTTCCCTTATTAACTTGGATGTTAAACTCTGGGCTAAACTACTGGCCAAGAGGCTTGGCAGATACATACCAGACCTCATTAATGAGGAGCAGGCGGGGTTCGTGAGGAGAAGGGAGGGAAAGGACAACTGTAGAAGACTATTGCATGCTTCACGCATAGCGCGCTTAAACAAGATCCCCTTAGCATTTGTTGGAACCGACGCGGAAAAGGCGTTTGATCGGGTGGACTGGCAGTATATGAAAAGTACTCTTCTTAATTATAATATCCCAGTCAGCTTCGTATCAGCGATCTTTTCCCTTTACGACGCCCCTCACGCCAGGATTAGGGTGAACGACATTTTGTCACCCCCCTTCGAAATTAAGAATGGCACTCGTCAGGGGTGCCCCCTCTCTCCCTCCTTATTCGTCTTGGCCCTGGAGCCCCTACTGACGCAGATCAGACAAGACCCAGGTATAGCGGGGTTATCTGTGGGTGATACCTCCATATCCACCGCGGCCTTCGCGGACGACATTGTCTTCGTTATAACCAACCCGGAGGTAGGACTTTGTAGACTTGTCGAAATTCTGAAAGCATACGGCGAGATTTCAAATTTCAAAATCAATTTCGACAAGTCCACGGTCTTGAACGTTTCTATCCCGCCTGCGCTTGGCAAAAGACTCTCTAGCTCTTCACTGTTCGCGTGGTCGGAAACAGCTCTGGACTACCTGGGAGTTAAAATTCCAAAAAATTTAGATGATTTATTTGCAACTAATTTTGCCCCACTACTGGATAAGGTGAAAAAACTGGTTAAGGACTACGATTTACCAAGCATCTCCTGGTTCGGGAGACGCAATATACTTAAATCCTATATATTACCGATCATCCTCTACAAGATCAGGATGTTGCCAATATATCTTCCCCCGAGCTTTTTCAAGACGCTCCGTACGTTATTTGCAGCCTACGTGTGGAGGCAAAGAAGACCTAGACTAGCATACAGTCTAATGATCAGGAGGAAATCGGAAGGAGGTATAGGTCTACCTAATATTGTAGATTATTACCGGGCGGCCCAGTTAAATTACTGGATGGATTTGACACACCCCTTAGGAGACAAGCTCCTTCCAAAATTAGCACTGGACCACTCTAAGAGCGGTTCACTAGGTGACTTGTGGTTCCCGGAGAGGAAAAGATATCGTGCAAAAGATTTTTCCCTACTGCTGAAGGGCCCATGTGAAGTAGTAGATAAACTAAGGGAGAGTTTGACTCCGAGACCATCTCCAGTGACCCCGTTAAATTTATTACCTAGATATCTGACTCTACAAGGAGATCCGGTTTCTTCCTCCATTTGGAAAAAATTTAATCGTTTTACGGTGGGGGATCTCCAAGGGATGGCTCATAAGCCGGTGGCAGAGATCATTCAAACACTTCTGCCGGACTGGTGCCCTTCATTCCTGGTGAGAGCCTCGGTGACAAGAGTCCTTGAGGATTTCCTTGGTACAAGTAGATCCACCAGGCCCAAAACACCATTCGAACGCTCCTTAATAGATCCAGACCCCAGGGCGCGCAGAATTTCGCGGCTTAGAGGTCAATTTATAGTTCCACAGGTGATAGATAAGCCCGCATTCTTGACCTCATGGGAAAGGGAATTGGGTATCCAGCTGACATCAGCGGACACTAAGTCAATCCTGGCGTCCGCGTATGGCCTCTCTCCATGCATCCTCGCCCAGGAATCTCACTATAAATTATTGGTTCGATGGTATAAAACTCCACAATGGTTGCATGCATACAAGTTGGCTCCAGATGACAGATGTTGGAGATGTGGAGTGGAGACTGGCTCCTATCTGCATATATGGTGGTCATGCGGGAAACTTGAGACCTTCTGGAGAGGAGTGGACGTGGTGCTGGGTAAGATAAAACAGAACTTTGCTTTAACACCAGAGATGATCTTTCTATGGAGACCGTCCCAAACGTTCCATCCGTTGAGAGACAGATTGGTAGCTCAACTGATCGACGCAGCTAAAGCTCTGATTCCGTTGCATTGGAGGGAGGAGTCTCCTCCCCTTCTCTCACATTGGAAGGAGAAGGTGGATTGGATTTATAACTTAGAAGAGCTCGCTAGCTGGCAAAACAATACACAAGAGAAATTCATTACAACGTGGCACCCCTGGCGTGATCTGAGGCTCTTAGACATACTAGCCCAGTAGTCAATGTGCTATTCTATACCCCCCCCCCCCCATACCCTCACCCCACCCCTCTCTACCGCCCCCGGCTTCCCCCACAAGTTGTTATACAGGTACTGAATACAAGCACTTACCCCCGGGGCCAATAGGTCCATTCAGGGGGTGGATATACTGCGGCTGCAGTACCCTGAATTGGTGTAATACGCGTTTGTTGTGAATTATCTCGTCAGGGCAGTAGATACCTGTGAATAGGTTGATGTTTATATGACAAGTAACTTTCCTTGTATGTATCAAAAAATCTTGAATAAAATTTGATTTGAAAAAAAAAAAAAAAGGCCCTCGTTTTGATTTTGAAAACAGAAGTACTGTGCATTAACAAATGTATTATATTGTTCCAGAAAGTAACTTTCTGATTAAAAAATGCATCCGCCGCAGGATACCGCAGCGCCCGTGGACAGGGGGCCTATATTTCTTAAAGGCCAGCGTGGTTTGGTCCTAAAGAACCAGACACTTTTTAGTGATTTTACCCATGTGGTGGTTTTACTGCCCTATTTTTTTTCTTAAACTTCCAAAATTACTTTTGCCGAGTTTTTTTTCCGTGACATATAAAGCTATTTTTTCACTGACTTTTCTTTTCTGTTTTTTAGTTTTATTAGGGGTAAAAAGTGTGATTTTTTTTTAGATTTATAGTTGTTTATTTTTAAAATTAGTGTATTTTCACCCAAATAAAGGATGGTAAGTGGTTCCTCATTTTTTTGGGACATTTTGATATATAATTTGTATAGTTTTGGATTACATGGGGCATATGGCAATGGTTTTGTTTGGCGTTGGTGGTGGGTCATTTCCTGTATATATATATATATATCTTTTTTTTTTTCTGTAAATTTTCTTTTTTTTTTGTATCAGTTTTTTTAACATCTAACATGTAACATTTTTGACATCATATAAGACCTCTGGAGTCATTCACATCATCTTTTTTTATTTCACACATTTCTACTGTAGCTGGAGCATACATAGTGTGACAATAGGTAATGGCAGAGCTGATCAGCGTCCGCTAGGATTCTGCAGCTCTGCTGTGACAGAGAGCACGGTGGTCACGTGATCGCCGGGTCACATAACGGAACTAACACTTCTGTTTTCACTTTTTAGTACATAGCACTCATTGAGCATTATGTTACCTGAAAAGGAGAAGGCAGAAGCCATAAAAAATGCTTTTACCTTCTTCTCCGGGTTCTCGGCTCTGTTTGATTGCAGGAGCAGAGGCTTTAATCCTACGCTGTATTTTTGCTATTAGACAGAATTAAAGCCCAGGATCAAGCACTGTAAATTTACGTTGCTTGGTTCTTAAGTGGTTAAAGGGGTTTTCTGAGAATAAAAAGGAAATTCTGAAAATGATGAAATCTAGGAGGTGTAGCTAATTAGCAGCAACCTGTACCTTTTATCTGCAACTCTGGACCCTTATCTTCGTCTCGATCTGCTGTTGTCTTTACATTCATCACTTCCAGTGTACACGCAGCAACAGACTTGCCTACAACTTCCAGCATGTGTATAGCTTGTCTACTGGCCAGCACTGTAGCTCCGCCCCCAGCTCATGGGTCCTGCAACTTACTAGCACCAACTGCTGAAGTAGACAGACAGGAGCTTCTGGCACTCTGAACTGCACCTGAGCAATACACCAGAGTGCTTCTTCCCCATCCTCCCATCATGCACTGCTCACAGGATGTTAGAGTTTATGGACAGGGGAGGAAGTAGCAAATGCAGAAAAGATGTCAGAGGAAGTGGAGATATTTTTCAGGCGGAGGGACACATGACATAGAAAATGCAATAGCTTGACCGGGTGCAGTAAATGACTTATTGTGATGTACACTAGATTCCATTGACGATCTATCCTCAGGATAGATCATCAATAGTTGATCAGCTGAGTACCACAGCTCAGGACCCCGGTCAATCAGTTGATCAGGCGCCCGCTGTCAGTACTAAAACACACAGAGGTATGGAGCAGAAGCACTCAGTTCTGATCCCTGTGTAGTGGCAGTGCTGGTCATAGCAGAAGCAGCTCTCATTAAAACCAGTAACAGCTATGCCTGCAATTACGAGTACCGTCCACTACACAAAGGTTGGAGCTAACTGTTTCTGCTCCATACCCCTGCGTGTTGTGGCGCTGTCAGCGGATACCTGATCCTGAGGATAGGTCATTAATAGTATATGCTCCAAAAAACCTTTTAAAAATCTCTATATTCGAGTACATAGATATGTATGAAAAAATGGGTATTTCACACATTGAGCCAAAAGTGTCCATCTTTGATCATCCAAAAGGTTGTCAGGTATAGACTCCATGATAAGCACACACTGTGTAGTCTTCCATATTCACGAACTGCTACTCACCCCACTGCTGACTGACAGTGTTAATCTGGGGCACAGAATAGGTAGAAAGATGTCAATCAAAAGAAAAGGAGGGGGGGGGGGGCAGCGCTCATAGACTGCAAGGACTACACAGTGCACACTCATCATAGAGCTAGCTAGCAGCACTGCAGTAGATAACCCGGATGACCCAGCATTGGAAGCTGTACATAGTTTTACTAAGTTGTAACACAAAACACCTTTAATTTGCTTTAGATAATCCTGATGGAAATAGAAGAAATATCCTTTAATTGGCGTTCTATTCAACAGTGCTAATGTTAATTTGTTCCTATTTAAGAAAGATTTGTGAACCCTGGACAATTATAGCTCACTTGACATGAAAAATAAGAAAGCAAAACGGATTCTCAATGTTGAAAAACGTATTTAAAGCATTGCAATCTTTTGCTTGGTTAAAAATAGGACTGAAGTTAAAAACCTACAGTTAGCTCATCAAACAAGTGCATTCATTTAACTCAATTTATATGCATGCAGAATGACTATTTGAATTTTTTCCTTATCTTCACTTTTTCTCCATCCTTTCGAAGCCTCTGAAATCCACATTTTCTATTCAATAGGTGACACATTGGGTCATTCAAAATCAATTGCTAAAGCCACAGTGCCACCTGGTGATGGAAAGTGGAATTACCCCTAAACAAGGTTATATTCTTCTGTTTTCATTACAATCAGGACTTCTAATCTTTATAGCCGCAAATCATAGATACATTTAGTATCGATAACCTAGAAAACCAATATGAAGGAGTTGGGTGAACTTTTATTAAATGGGTATAGAAGCTCCAAATAGCTTAAAGTAGCTTTAATAACAAAATACCCAAAGTGACGAGTAGTAGTTCTAGAGCTCATTAAAATGATGCTGTTTTGGTCAGCTTTAGGGCAGTATGTTTATACATAGCGGAATTGGTGCAGATTTCCTACTACAGAATGTCCGCACAATTTCCGTTATGTGTGAAATAATCTCTAGACCAAACCTGAGAGATACAAATTTGACTTACATTCCAACAGTCATCCATTAGTCCACTCTCACATGAGCGGTTTTTTGGTGTGTATATCTCCACCCCCCCCCCCCCCCCCTGCACTATTTTCAATGAGGAGAGGTGGGACAGGGGTGGAACTAACTACTACATTTCACTGCATTTTTTTAAGCCACCAGGAGGGGGAAAAAAGTTGTGACATCATCAGCTTGCTTGCTTGCATTGTTAGGGCTCCTGCACACTTGCGTTTTTCTTGTGCGTTTTTTTCCACGCAATATTGCTGCGTTTTTTTTACGCGATTGTCAATGGGACTTTCTAATGTTAAAAACGCATCACACAAAAATTGCAAAGCACCAACTTGCGATGTGTTTTTAACATTAGAAAGTCCCATTGACAATCGCTTAAAAATAAAGTAAAGGAGCATGATTACACTCATGAGAGGATGTGAAAGTGCTCCATTCAGGGCGCAATTACATCACGCTCTCGCGAGCGTGAATACATAGCCAGGAGCCCTTACTGCGCAAAAATATGCAGTAAGAACACATGCAAATGTGCACAAAGACACATAAAAATGCAGGTCTGCACACGGTAACATGCAGCGTTTTTCCATACACTTATGTGAGAGTGGCCTTGGGCCCTTTTCATAATAGCCCTTGGCTCTATTCTCTTGGGGTTCCAATGCTTTTCTAATAGCACAGATATCATAGTCTGAAGAGTTATTCTAAAAAGAACCGAAATCTGACAAACCCATTATAAGTCAAAGTTATCCATCAGGATCCATTAGGATCTGTCAATGCTCTATGGACGCATAAAGAATGGAAGCTAATGGAAGAGAAAGATGACTTCAGAGTGACTTCATTCTGCTCTTTAGGTAATGTGAAATATAGACGGTATAATGTCCCCTACTGTCATCTGTATGAATATGAGAAGTGTTTATAGAATCACAAGGCAGCCGGCTGATTACATTTCTACAGGTCATGGAATTGGGAGGGGACTTAAAGTATTTTTTATATAATTTTATTACTTAATAGTAGAAGGAAGGGTACTACTTACAATTTTAGCTGCTGCAGAACCTCTTTTTGACTCGTTAGAAGATTACTTCCTGATTGATTCATTGATTGATATGAAACTCCCTCAATGTTTTCACAAGGAACCTTTCACAAGCGGAATATTTCTGCAAGATGCATCTAGAGTCGCAAAAGGTTCCGCACCAAAATCTGCATGTATACATGGGGGTTATCAACCAAGTCACTGTAGAATCCCTAAAATATAACCTTTATTATTTATTTATAAACACAAGCTAGTGTAACAAAATAACCAACATATACAAGTATCTAGTCTCCCCTGGACCTAGCCCAGAACTGTGGACAGAGACAGAGGAAAATATTTTGAAGGTGATACAAAGAGGGGAACCATGTCCTAATAATGCATCGGGAACCTCAATGACATTGGCTTTCAAACTGACATTAAGTCGGCCGCAGTGTATCGCCTTCCAGATGGGAGATACAATAAAACTCTCCCTGAACACTAATGATCTCACATGTTCCTCATCCAAAGAAGATAAAATTAAAATATGCCACTATTACTAATGGGGAGACCATTAACGATAAAATAACATTGCGTCACCTCACAAGATAGATACATTGTATACTAACTGCAACTATGTAGAGGCATAGATGAACAAATAGCAATGTGGACAAAAATGGCTCCTATAAATGGGCCAATTAAAAGGTTAAGCACAGCATTTTTTTAGTAGAAGCTTTCTCTGTCTTTCCCTGACTGTCTAAAACACTAACTGTCTATATCTCAGCGTGTTTCGATAGCTCCAGTTGTTGGCTATATCATCAGGACGGTTCTGGACTCATTATAGTAAAACTTGAATGGGATATTAAGCTCTACAGTATTAGCGTATCTTGACGCCACCAGAAGCTAGTGGTTTGACAGGAGGAACGCCCCTCTCACACCCCTAGCTCCCAAGGTCGTAGGAGCGTCTCCATTGCTTTAAGCCATCCCCGATGCCTTAAGGGGGAGGGTTGTTTTTGCATTTAGTCTTACATTAGCAGCTTTAGGCTGCATTCACACAAACATATATCGGCTCGGTTTTCACGCCGAGCCGATATACGTCGTCCTCATCTGCAGGGGGGGGGATGGAAGAGCCAGGAGCAGGAACTGAGCTCCCGCCCCCTCTCTGCCTCCTCTCCGCCCCTTACAGTGGATAATGTACGGCTAAGAAGAAAAGAAACTGTCACCCTAAAACAGCACAGCCAGGAAAAAGCAATGGAGACACTGCAGCTGTAACTCTCACCCGTGTCCACGGCGCCGCTTGTGTGGAATGGCTTCCAGATGGCCGGCGAATGAGCCCTCAGTCAATGCCGACGGCTATGTGTTGCGTCCTGCTCGGCGCCTGCCTGCTACCTGCTGCCTGCTCCCTGCTGGGCCGCGACTCTCTGCTTCCTGAGGTCCCATCCCCCGCGCCCATGTTCTGCCGATGTGCCGCCACAGAATCTCCTGTTGCTCCTACTGCTGTGCGGCGGCTGTGCAGTGCAATCGCTGATGTCCTGCTGCACAGTATGGGTGGCCGTCCGGCTGTGACAGTGTCTGCCGCCGCCCCTGTGCTCTCCCTGCGGAAGCTCAACATGACAACGGGGGGAGGTGGGGTCCGCCCTGGGTTTGCTGCTGCTGCCGACGGCTACTTCCATGTTAGTTCTATGAGAAGCCTACAAGACCTGGGGCGGCGTGCCTGCAGCTGGGGCCCCTGTATGCTGCAATAAAGTCTTTCTTAGTGGGCTGCCAGGACCTGCAGCCCAGCCAGCTGAGCAGCCAATCAGGTCCAGGGGGCGTCACCCCCTGTCAATCTTGCCGCCACCAGGACTTCCTGGTGGCGACAAGATACACTAATACCAAGCCCTACTGTAGATAAAGAGGTAAAGTGATAAAAATAACAAACGGTATATAAAAGAATGAATAACTCCTGCGCTGCTATCAGTGCCTGCAAAGCACATTTTCCAAAATCTGTAGGATTACTTACTCCAAAGAGGAGACCCTAGGAACCAACAGGCCTCCTGTATCTCCAGATGCACAGATGAGGAATCACCAGTAGGTATAAAGTTAGTTTCTCAAGAATTATACTAGTGTGAATGTATCAGCGAAAATCAATGTATTTGAAATGCCGTGATAAACCACATATTATACACACGGACATCACATGCGTAATACCCAATTCAAATATGCCCATGTGAGCCTGGACTAGGAGTTGGCTATCCATGGTTAGAGAAACCACAATGTTCTCTATACACTGATAGAAGAGTCCTGCAAAGCACACAATGGGCACTTCTCCCTGTACTGTTTCTTTTTAAAGCAATGTTTTTGTAGACAGGTAGTCCCTCTGCGTAGTATATTGCATGTTTTCTCATTTAAAGGTATTAATCCATTGCAATCCAATTTTTGGCTTCAGGGTTTCCTAGGGGGCTTTCTCTTTCTGCCATTATACAATGGCGCCATTTGCTGGCTAGAGCCAGTACTGCGGTATGGGACATGCTGGAGAGGCCCCCGACACCAGAGCGGCCAGTAATCTACAGTAAGAATACCCTGCCGGACGTCTTCCGACATCAGAGCTGTACAGCCTTCAATCAGAATGTCTTCAGATGTCAGACAGTGGATTGGAAAGGGTTAATAGGAAATGCATGCCACCTAGTGGCTGAAATGTGCTCTCTTACTCTGTAAGATTGTTGCCTTGACCTTGTCCTCTCCGCTTGATGGTCCGAACCCCAAAGACTCGTTCAAGCAGCATTGCAGATGTCTCGAGGTGGATTCTGCAGAGTTTCAGAGTAAAACATAGTCCGCTGTAGTGAGGGAGCCTGTCAGTGCTTGATGCCATCAGTGGTTAGGGTAGGCCCGTCCCTGTGTGGCGCAGTGCTTGTGAGGGCACACTGGAGGGTGGTTTTGTAGGATGTATACAGGGTATTATAGGAGCGCTTTGTTGCCCATCTAAAAATAAGGTGACTGGTTGTAATAAGTGTTTTTTTCTGCAAGCATTCTGAGTAGTATGTGATATGGTCTGGTCAGCAAAGTTAGCCATTTATAACTCCTAACTCAGTGACCAGGGGCAGATTGGGAAGTCAAAGTGGCGCTGGGAAATAAGTACAAAGTGGCCACATGTTATAGATGGGCCCGAAGCGAGGTGAATACAAGTAGATAGGGGTCAGCAAACCAACTGCGGAGCCACAAAGGTGGTAGCAGGGAAGAACCTTTTGTGACATACATAGCTCGTTGCTGCACATTTTCTACAAAGCACAGAAGATGTTAGAACTGGAGGCATATAACATTTAGGCCTCGTTCACACGGGTGACAAAGTCGCACGATTTTCTCGCATTGCGACAATGCAACAAATCCCTGCAATGTGAAGCCCATGCTTTCCTATGGGTTCCTTCACATTAGCGATGTTTTGTAGCATGCGACATTGCGAGACAAAAACCTTGTGGGTTTTGCGATATGCACGCAACCTGCGAGGTTTTGTAGCCCATGTTTGCCTATGGAGTCTTCCTCTCTGTTGCATCACATCACACGAAAACGCATTTTTTGTGGGATGCAATGCAACTTTGAAAGTAGGCAATCCTACTAAGCCCTAGCTGCAGGGGAAAAAAATACAAAAAATACACATACATCACCAAGAAGTGCTATCCACGGCTCCGCTGCATCTTCTCCCCGTTACTGGACTTCAGCATCTCTTCTGGATGGGGATTGGAAAATCCCGCTTCCAGGATGTGCTGGTTGTGATTGGCTGAGGGCCTTACTCAGCCAATCAGAACCAGCACTCATTGAACCAATCACAGCCATTCATTCTATTCTATGACAGACATTTATGTCATGTGTCTTGCATCTGTATGATTCCTTTGTTGACTGACAGCTGAGGTATCTCGCTGTAATGGCAAGAAACAGAAAGACTCTGATCCCTGTCATTTAACTCCTTAGATGCCATAGTCAATAGCGAACATGGTATCTGGATGATTAGACAGAGGGTGGGGGCTCCCTCTGTTCCCATCAGTCTGCCAGAAATGCAACTGCGGGATGCCAATGAGTAACCATGGCAGCCAGAGGCCAAGGAAAGGCCCCTAGACATGCCACAGTGGTATGAATATTAGGATAAGCCTTCAGCACAACCTAATAGATTGCCTTGCCGTTTTAGACGCACATGGAGTAATTCTATGCTACACTGAGTATATCAAAGATCACATTGTGATGCCCCCAGTGGGTCTAACTAAATAACAGAATTACACCACACAGTATCTTTGTAAGGCCTCCTGTCCACGGGCATATGGGTAAAATGCTGAGGGTTTCCCCGTGACATTTTACCAGTGTTTATAAATTCTGGCTCTGCCATCAAAGACCGTGTATGGCTGCAAGTGTACTGCGCATGCCCACGTACCACACACACACGGTCATGCGCAGTGTGGCTGTCTTTTTTTCAAATAAATTCCGGCTCTGTTTCATAGCGGGGTTTTATATGAATCGGCACACATATACAATGTATTGCGTATAGATAGCGTTTGCATACACTGCTTATACAAAAGTACAGGGCTCACGCTGTGTGGTACACCGAGAAATAGAGCATACTGCGATTTATTTCTCGCACGTATCTACATGCAGTGTCTACGCGCTCATGTGCATGGATCAATGAAAATCCATTGACTTTCATTGACTCTGTTCACCGCATATTACATGGCCGTACATTGCACACATAATATGTGGTAAAAAAAATTGCTAGTGGACATGAGCCCTAACCATCATGGCCTGTATAATTACCTCCATACACTCATTGAACAAAACTACTATACAAAAACCAATGTTACAAATAATAACACTATATAAAGGGCAAAGAATGCCGCCACACCATGATCACATATTACCACCTGTGAGAAGGTGACCGGCAAAGTGCTGGAGGGCAGATATATTTCACCTAGGATGCTCTCCTATGCTGCCTTGGGGAGCGCTTGGGCAGATACGTGCCACCGAGCAGCCTGGGCTCGGTGGAGGGAGCCGGCAGTATAGTGTTAGTAGCATTAAGCTACTAACACGTTGTAGTGTGTAAGTGGCTCCAAGCCGCATAATCCGGGCCGGCTTTTCCTGGAGTGACCAAAGCGAAGGGTGGGATGGTCAATCCCACGTACCAGGTGAGGCTGGTACCAGGCCTTATAAAGCCTGGGCCTACAGGGCCTAGGGGAGAGCTGAGACCTTTGCAGGTCTGAGAGTCCTGGCTGGCTGTGTGCAGGAGCCATTTGTTTACCAGTACGTAGACAGGGACGCTACATGTTTAGTAAGTGCTCGGACGAGCAGGATTTACGTTATGTTTGCCTGATGTTAAGGCCTGTATTTTGCTTTTGTTTGCTTGGAAATAAACCCAGGCAAAGCCTGGACTAAAGACTTTATCCTATGTGTCACTGTCTCTGACTGCTTATGCCCAGATTGCTACCGATCCTAAACGCTAATCTCTCACATATGGTGTTTGGATGCGGGCAGCGGTCTTAAAGAGACATACACCAATTAATGGACATTTTGCTGCAGCAGCTGGAGACCCGTTGCTAAGGGCAACCGCCCAACAGAGATTGACGGGAGAGTGCTGTAACCCCCATGTCCTGGGTGAAAGCTGCAATGGCGCAGCAACCAGACACTGCCAAAATGGAGGAACTGATAAAGCAGCTGGTACAAATGAACGTGCAGCAACAGCAAGCGTTGGCCCAGCAGCAACAAGTGGCGGCGACCCAGCAAAAGATCCATGAGGAGGCCATGAGAGCTCAGGCCGAGACTAATGCTCTCCTGGCGCAAAGTGTGCAGAGGTCGTCTGGTTCGCTCCCCACCACCCGTACCGCGGTACAGGCGGCCTTACAAAAGATGACGGCCACCGATGACATCGAGGCCTATCTCGCGGTCTTTGAGAGAGTGGCCGAGAGGGAGAAATTACCAGCGCCTCAGTGGGCGGAGGTAGTAGCGCCTTTCCTGACAGGAGAACCCTAAAAGGCCTATTTTGACCTCAGTGAGCAGGATGCCAAGGACTATAATAAGCTCAAAGGTGAGATCCTGGCACGCTTGGGCGTGGACACCCATGTGCGGGCCCGACACGTACACGCCTGGACTTTCACGGACGACCTACCAGCTCGCTCCCAGATGTACGACCTGTTCCACCTGGTGAGAAAGTGGCTGCAGCCAGAGGAGTCGTCCCCGGCAGAGATCGTACAGATCGTTCTGGATAAGTTTATACGCTCGTTGCCCCCCGCAATCCAGCACTGGGTGGGACAAGGAGGTCCCCAGGACGTGGACCAACTCGTGAGCCTCGTCGAGAGGTATAAAGCCACGGAGGACTTACTGCAAGCCGTGCCTCCTGGACGTTCCAACCCCGGGAACAGCAAGTCGGCTGGAGCCCCTGGTAAGACTGTTCCATATGTAAGGGGTGTCAAAAGTGTCCCAAGGGGAGGCGGCTCAGAGGGGGATCGTTTGGGGCAGAGGAGGAGCCCCAAATGGACATTCGGGTCCCAGGTAGAACCCCAAGGAGACCGGGCCTCCATACGATGTTGGCGCTGTCATGAGCCTGGGCATCTTGCTGCCAACTGTCCACTTACCGTGGAACCAATGGACTGTGACTCTGCCCGGCGGAGGTCGATGTTCGCACGGCCAGTGTGTTCTGCAGAGACTGCGTCAGAGACTGATCGACCATTATGTCACCTAAAGGTGAATGACTTTGCGGTGACAGCTCTACTGGACTCAGGGAGCTTGGTTACGCTGGTGCATTCCAGCCTGGTCGATCCCACAACCTTCACCAGCCGTCGCATGGGGGTTGTTTGTGTGCATGGGGACACCAAGGAGTATCCTATTGCCCTTGTACGACTTGATACTCCGTGTGAACTTACCACCCATGAGGTGGGCGTCGTAAAATCCTTAATGCACACCGTGATCCTCGGGAGAGACTTTCCCCTATTTTGGGACTTGTGGCGACACCGAGGGTCGTCTGCAAATAAGGTTCATGATAATGCAAATGTGTATGATGTGTGTCCAGAACCGTTTGACCCTGAGGGTACGGTTCCAGCAGTAGGGGTGACCCAAGAGAATGGGGATAACTTTCCCTTAACAGTACTAGCGGGTGAGACGGAGGTACAGGACGAAGTGGTCGCTATGCCTGACTTAGAGGTCTCACGTGCCAATTTCGGAACTGAGCAGCTCCGAGACCCCACCTTAGTAAAAGCTAGGGAAAATGTTAAAGTAATAAATGGGGAGCCTCAATTCCCAGGGGCTGATACTGTGTTTCCACACCTTGCAGTCAACCAAGAATTGTTGTATCAGGTTGACAAGGTCCGTGGGGAGGTTGTGGAACAGCTGGTGGTACCTCAGTCCTATCGTAGGATAGTCTTAGACCTGGCGCACAAGCATATGCTGGGAGGTCATCTCGGGAGCGAAAAGACTAAGGAACGCATCCTTCAACGTTTTTTCTGGCCTGGGGTACATGGTGATGTAAAACGTTACTGTGAGTCGTGCCCGGAGTGTCAAATAACAGCTCCTATGCCCCATTACCGGAGCCCCTTAGTGCCCCTGCCCATCATAGAGGTGCCGTTCGAGCGGATCGCTATGGACATAGTTGGGCCCTTGGTAGTCTGCCCGGGGTTACCAACATATATTGGTGGTCGTAGACTACGCCACCCGTTACCCCGAAGCCGTTCCTTTACGCAATACGTCATCCAAGGGTATTGCAAAGGAACTACTTCACATGTTCTCCCGCACGGGCATACCAAAAGAGATCCTGACGGACCAAGGAACCCCCTTTATGTCAAAGGTCATGAAGGAATTGTGTAAGCTGCTGAATATTAAGCACTTACGGACGTCTGTGTACCACCCACAGACGGATGGTCTGGTTGAGAGATTTAATAAGACCCTAAAAAGCATGCTAAAAAAGGTAGTCAATAAGGATGGGAAGGACTGGGACTGTCTGCTGCCATATTTAATGTTCTCAATCCGTGAAGTCCCACAATCCTCCACTGGGTTCTCTCCCTTTGAATTAGTTTATGGTAGACATCCCCGAGGGCTCCTTGATGTAGCTAAGGAGACCTGGGAGCACGAGTCCACCCCCTACAGGAGTGTTATTGAACACATCTCCCTCATGCAAGATCGCATTGCGGCGGTCATGCCCATTGTTAGAGAACATTTACAGCAGGCTCAAGAAGCCCAAAGCCGGGAATATAACCGGTCCGCCAAGGTGAGAACCTTCAACCCTGGGGATCGGGTACTAGTGTTGGTGCCCACCCTAGAAAGTAAATTCCTAGCAAAATGGCAAGGGCCCTATGAAATAATTGAGAAAGTCGGAGAGGTGAATTATAAGGTATACCAGCCAGGTAGGCGGAAACCAGAACAGTTGTACCATGTAAACCTAATTAAGCCATGGAAGGACAGAGAAGCCCTGACTGCAGTGAGCACCCCCCATGGTGGGGTCCCAGAGGTGTGTGTATCAGGGTCCCTGTCCAAATCCCAACAACAAGAGTCGAGGGAATTTATACAACGTAACTCAGATGTGTTCTCTGATATACCAGGGCGTACTGGTGTCATAAAACACGACATTATAACTGAACCAGGGGTAAAGGTTCAGTTGAAACCGTACAGGGTTCCAGAAGCCCGCAGACGAGCCATCTCAGAGGAGGTCAAGAAAATGCTAGACCTCGGAGTAATTGAGGAGTCGAAAAGCGAATGGTCCAGCCCTATCGTGCTGATACCAAAACCTGATGGCTCTCTGCGCTTCTGTAACGACTTCCGGAAGCTAAATGACGTGTCAAAATTTGACGCATACCCAATGCCGAGAGTGGACGAGTTAATTGAGAGACTGGGTCATGCCAGGTACTTTTCCACTCTCGACCTTACTAAAGGCTACTGGCAGGTTCCCCTTACAGAGAGCGCGAAAGAAAAGACTGCGTTTGCCACACCAGAAGGGTTGTTTCAGTACATCTGCCTACCCTTCGGTTTGCATGGAGCCCCAGCAACCTTCCAAAGATGGATGGATATCATACTCAAACCCCATCGTCAATATGCGTCAGCATATTTAGATGATATCATCATCTTTAGCGAAGACTGGGACAGCCATCTACCCAAGGTACAGGCAGTACTGAACTCCCTTAGAAAAGCAGGGCTCACAGCAAACCCAAAGAAGTGCGCCCTGGGTCTTGAAGAAGCCCGATACCTGGGGTATATAATAGGTAGGGGTATTATAAAACCCCTGGTCAATAAAGTTGAAGCCGTTCAGAACTGGCCACAACCCACAACTAAAAATCAGGTGAGAGCTTTTTTAGGCATCGTAGGGTACTATAGGCGGTTCGTGCAAAACTTTGCTAGCATAGCAGCGCCCCTAACAGACTTGACCAAGAACAGTAAGTCAGTCATGGTCAAGTGGAACCCTGATGCAGAAAAGGCGTTCCAAGAATTAAAATGGGCCCTCTGTAGACGTCTAGTGTTAGTCACACCCAATTTTAAAAGGGAATTTATTGTCCAAACAGACGCGTCCGACCTGGGACTGGGAGCAGTTCTGTCCCAAGAAGTAGAGGGAGAGGAACATCCCGTGATTTATCTGAGCAGGAAGCTCACGCCACCAGAGAAAAATTACAGTATAGTTGAGCGGGAGTGCCTAGCCATCAAGTGGGCCCTTGAATCCCTAAAATACTACCTTCTAGGTCGGCACTTCAGGCTGATCACAGACCACTCTCCCTTAACCTGGATGTCACAGGCAAAAGAAAGAAACGCCAGAGTCACTAGGTGGTTCCTGACACTACAAAACTTCAGTTTTTCGGTAGAACACAGGGCCGGGAAGCTACAGGGCAATGCCGATGCCTTATCAAGGACGCATTGCATGGCGGCTAAAGGTATCCGACCCCACAGGCTCGAACAGAGGGGGGGGCTATGTGAGAAGGTGACCGGCAAAGTGCTGGAGGGCAGATATATTTCGCCTAGGATGCTCTCCTATGCTGCCTTGGGGAGCGCTTGGGCAGATACGTGCCACCGAGCAGCCTGGGCTCAGTTGAGGAAGCCGGCAGTATAGTGTTAGTAGCATTAAGCTACTAATACGTTGTAGTGTGTAAGTGGCTCCAAGCCGCATAATCCGGGCCGGCTTTTCCTGGAGTGACCAAAGCGAAGGGTGGGATGGTCACTCCCACGTACCAGGTGAGGCTGGTACCAGGCCTTATAAAGCCTGGGCCTACAGGGCCTAGGGGAGAGCTGAGACCTTTGCAGGTCTGAGAGTCCTAGCTGGCTGTGTGCAGGAGCCATTTGTTTACCAGTACGTAGACAGGGACGCTACATGTTTAGTAAGTGCTCGGACGAGCAGGAGTTACGTTATGTTTGCCTGATGTTAAGGCCTGTATTTTGCTTTTGTTTGCTTGGAAATAAACCCAGGCAAAGCCTGGACTAAAGACTTTATCCTATGTGTCACTGTCTCTGACTGCTTATGCCCAGGTTGCTACCGATCCTAAACACTAATCCCTCACACACCACAAAGTGATTAATGCCAACACACTGTCACTGAATACAGACCACTACAAAGATCAATATGACCAATAATAACACTGTATAAGGGCCAAATAATATGCAAAGACCATGACCACATAATATCTTCACAGTGTTGCTGAAAAAAACACTATACAATAACTAGAGATGAGCGAGTATACTCGCTAAGGCACATTACTCGAGCGAGTAGTGCCTTAGCCGAGTATCTCCCCGCTCATCTCTAAAAATTCAGGGGCCGTCGGGGGCGGGGAGCGTCGGGGGAGAGCGGGGAGGAACAGAGGGGAGATCTCTCTCCCCCCCGCTCCCCCCTGCTCCCCGCCGCAATTCACCTGTCACCGGCGCCGGCCCCCGAATCTTTTGAGACGAGTGGGGAGATACTCGGCTAAGGCACTACTCGATCGAGTAATGTGCCTTAGCGAGTATACTCGCTCATCTCTAACAATAACCAATATTACGGCCCTATACAGTGACCATTAAGTAGTATATACTAGATCTACACAGGCATTTTGCAGACTGTATAAATTATTACAGTACCGTTATATCCAGTGATCACATCTGCCATGTCTGGAGTTGTTCACTTTCCCTTTTTCTTAATGTAGTCCAGACCATCATGGTGACTTCTCCCGGTCACAACATGTATCTGCAGAATTAGACACAGACGTCTTTGACACTTCACTTTTCTAGGGACCTGGCCTTGTTATCCAGATTTCTACATAATCTTCCTATCCATAGTGCCCCAGATAATAATAATAATAATAATAATGCCCCTCATAGGCCGCGACTCAGTAGTAATATTCCTCATAGGCCCCAGCCCCCACTCAGTTATAATTCCTCTCATAAGCTCCGAAACAGTAATGATACACCATATAGGCCTCCACTCAGTGATAATGCCCTTCATATGCCTCCACCCAGTAATAATGCCCCTCATACGCCCTACCCCCACACAGTATTAACCCCGTAATGAAACGGCCCTTTCTCCCTATTTTCGTTTTTTCTTCCGCCCTTTTAAAAAATCGTAACTTTTTCATTTATCCTTCGCTGTAGCTGTATGAGGGCTTGTTTTTTGTGAGATAAGTTGTATTTTTCAATTGTACTATTTAATTTACCATAGAATGTACTGAAAAACTTTTAAAAAATTTTAAGTAGAGTAAAATGAAAAAAAAAACGACATTCCGCCATCTTTTGGTGTGTCTTGTTTCTATGGCACACAAACTGCAACAAAAATAATATGATAGCTTTATTCTATTGGTCAGTATGATTATTACAATACCCGCGATCTCTCTTCATACATAACCCGACGCTGCAGGATGTAACTGTACGTCCTATAGCGTTAAGGGGTTAATGCCCCAGATAGGCCCTCATTTAGTAATAATGCCCCATTCTGGCTCCCACTCAGTAATAATGTTGCATATAGGCCCCTTCTCAGTAATAATGCCCCACTACAGGCGACCACTCAGTAACAATTCCCCATACAGGCATGCACTCAATAATAATGCTTCATATAGGTTCCCACTCAGTAATTATGCTACATAAAGTCTCCAGCCCCCACTAAATCATAATTCCCGATATAGGTTTCAGTCCCCACTCAGTAATAGTTTCCCTCATAGGTCGCCACTCTGAATTAATGCCCCTTATAGTCTACCACTCAGTTATAATTCCCCATATAGGCCCCAATTCAATAATAATGCCCCATATATGCTACAGCCCCCACTTAGTAATAAGTCCCCTCATAGACCCCCACTCAGTGATAATGCCCCATATAGGCTCCAGACCCACTCAGTAATAATGCCCCTCCATGGGACCCAACCCCACTCAGTAATTATGTATTATTCAGTAATAATGTCTCATATAGACCCTCACTCAGTAATAATGCCCCAGATAGGCTTCAGCACCCCACTCAGTAATAGTTTCCCTCATAGGCCTCCACTCAGTAATAATGACCCTTATAGGTTCCCACTCAGTAATAATGCTACATAAAGTTCCAGCCCCACTCAGTAATAGTTCCCCTCATAGGCCCACACTCAGTAATAATGCCCCATATAGGCGCCCACTCAGTGATATTGCTCCATATAGACTACAGACCCACTCAGTAATAAAGCCCCACAATAGGCCCCAGCCCCCACTAAGTAATAGTTCCCCTCATAGGCTCACACTCAGTAATAATGCCCCTCATAGTCTGCCATACAATCATAATTCAGATTTAGGCCCCCACTTAGTCATAATTCCCCATACAGTCTCCAGCCCCCACTTAGTAATAGTGCCCTCATCGGCCTTCACTCAGTAATAATGCCCTATATGGGCTCCAGCCCCCACTCAGTAATAATTCCCCTCATAGGCCCCCATTCAGTAATAATGCGCCTCCTGGGCTGCCCCTCAGTAGTAATGCCTCAAATAAGCTACAGCCCCCACTCATTAATAGCTCCCCTCATAGGCCCACACTCAGCAATAATGCCATTTATATGCTGCCACTCAGTAATAATGCCCGATAGAGGCTTCAGCCCCCACTCTGTAATAATTCTCCTCATAGGCCCTCACTCAATAATAATGCACCTCTTAGGCCCCAGAACCCACTCAGTAATAATTCCCCATATAGGCTCCAGACCCCACTCAGTAATAACTCCCCTCAAAGGCCCCCAATCAGTAATAATTCCCCTCATAGGGCCTCACTCGGTAATACTTCCCCTCTTAAGCCCCAGCCCCACTCAGTAATAATGCCCCATATAGACCCCCACATAGTAATAATGCCCCAGATTGGCTCCAGCCCCCAGTAATAATTGGCTCCAGCTCTCTTACGCCACAGCACCACCACTCAGTAGCAGTGCCTGTTATATGTACTAAAAAAAGTAATACTCACGCATGTTACTTCTTCTGTAGTCCAAATCGGCACTAGCACTGTTCACCCACTGAGTTGCAGTTAGAGTGATCATGTGATATGGGAGGAGTGACACGGGTGAGTATAACTTTTTTTTTTTACATTTTACCAATAATTTCATCCCCTCCACCGGCCCACCAGTAATTTTAATAGTACTCCATATAGACTCTCATTCAGTAATAATGCTCTGTATAGGTTCCTATACAGTAATAATTCCCCTTATAGGATCCCACAAAGTAATAATACGCCATATAGGCTCACACTCAGTAGTAGTGTCCCATACAGGTCCCTGCTCAATAATAATGCCCCTCACATACATGTACATACTTTAGGGTCAAGGGGTTAATCTAAGCCTCTTTTTGATGCACTAAATAATTTTATTTGCCTTTGCAGCAGCTTCCTGCTTCCATTTCTACTGCAAAAGTGATTCCTAGCTTTGGCGTCCAGTGGGCATTCTGACAGTCTTCCATAAGTATGCATACACAGATAGCTGTCAATCACTGAAAGCACCGCACACTGATCAGTTTATATTTTATTTTTTGTGGTGCAGCAATTTACCATGCATGATGAATAATGTATTACTTTTTTAGTACAGATTTTTATTGTTGCAACTATACCAATTATATGTGCTTTTACCTTTTATTTTTTTGCCATAATAAAGCAGATTTTAATGGAAAAAATAGTTTTATATGGGTTTTTATTTAATATTTTAACATTGCACTTACTTTTGTTTATTTTTTACATTTTTTGACCATGCTTGATTGCTAATATAACACACTGCAATACTTCTCTGTTACAGAGTACTATACCTGTCAGTGTAATGCTAAAAGGCTTACTATCAGAGATCCCAAAGGGGAATGACAGAGGGGGCCTCTTCCTCCTGGTATATCTCCTTAGATGGCAAAGTTGCTATTGATGGCATCTAAGAGATTAATCAACACAGGTTTCTCTGATCTGAGCAATTACAGCAGGAAGCTCTTCTTTTAATCATCATCAGGTTCCCATGGTAATAGCACAACCTCAACTTCTGAGTCAGTGAAATCACCGTCACGTACATGTACATTATAATGCCTTAAAGGAACACAAACTTTTCACACAACTTCTGCTCATCTAACAGGCTATCATCTATCATGAATCTTGTAATATACTTACGTTTGTTGAAAATTAAGTTTGCAGTGGCTGCCACTAGGGGTCTCCCTTGCAGCACCTTTGCAATCCACTGCTTGTCGTTAGGCATTTGACTTCTCTAGTAAGAGGGACAGGAGGACACTACTAGTAATTACATATAACAAAGGGGCAGGCATTCAGATCCTGCCTTGCAGCTGATTAGAGTGGGGTTATGCAAAGAAGCATGGGACATGTGGGAGAGGAAATCCTGACCAGTACAGTACTGATAGAAGGGGTGCTTAAGACACTCCCCACCTGCAAGTGGAATTCATACAGCAGGGTGAAAAAATAGGAAAATATAAATGGGAAACTTAATCGATTTAGAGAAACTTAATAGAGCTCAAACTCCGTGCAAACAGCAGTAAAACAATAGCCAATGACGACCTGGGCTGCTTTTGAAAAAAAATTAAAAAATTCAAGTAAGAGGCATTCTATCATGTAAATATAAGTGATTTTGTAGGCAGGAGTTATGACAAAGTGGGGTTGTCTTGGGTTACATAATTATACTGTAAGGAATAAACATATCTGTCTAGGATATTGGGGAGACCCCTAGTGGACAGCATTTTAGAGTGATTTTTCAGCATAAAAATATAATTTTAGGTCATGTAAATAGCAGTTTTGCTAGTTGTCACATTGACTATCAAATAAGCACAAGTTGTTTGAGAAGTTAGTGTCCATTTAAATAATCTCCTCTGCCATGCCAGAGGGCAGAGAAAGGAAGTTCGAGACACTGGATAAAATCTAGTTTAAATGCCAAGAGTTAAAAAAATTATATTCAGAATACCATCCTTCTTTTAAAAAATGTTTTAAATAATTCTTTCTTTTAAATAATTACATATAGCTTGTAGATACTTGAAGAAAATGACCGAGATGTCTCTAATTCTGTCATATTAACATACATAACCCCTGTATCTAAGACTTCTATATCAGCTGTTGTGAGGTACAATATCAGATGCATTGTTCAATTAGTCATAAAATATGACTACAGGTGGGCCAGGTGCCTGGCTGCTCTTTTGTTTCGATCACTTTAGGTAGCTCATACTGCAGTCACCGTAGTAATAAATAGTAGAAAGACATAGTAACATAGTATGTTATGCTGAAAAAAGACATATGTCTATCCATTTCAGCCTATTTCCCCACCACTAGTGTTGATCCAGAGAAAGGCAAAAACCCCAATGAGAAGCCAATTTTGCTCATTTAGGCTGCCAGTCCACAGCTGGGACGGAATATAGCATAATAAAATTACAAAGTACTACCAATAAATAGAATTAAATGAGATAAAAGGAAAAAAACCTCAGCGCTCGCACCATAGAATAGGTAGAAGTAGAGTATACTGAAGAGATTAAAGTTATATCACTTACTTCAGGGAGGCGCCTTTAGGGTAGGCGCCTCCTAATCCAAATAGGCGTATCAAATATGGTGCCGATCAACAATGATGAACAGGTTCCACGATTTTAATAAAATAGAATAAAATATAATACACAACGCGTTTCGGCCGCACGGCCTTTTTCAAGTGTACATTGTATGAATAAAACTGGACATATATAGTAATAAAAGTACCTTGTAATCTTGTGACAAATGAGGATAATCATTATCCTCATTTGTCACAAGATTACAAGGTACTTTTATTACTATATATGTCCAGTTTTATTCATACAATGTACACTTGAAAAAGGCCGTGCGGCCGAAACGCGTTGTGTATTATATTTTATTCTATTTTATTAAAATCGTGGAACCTGTTCATCATTGTTGATCGGCACCATATTTGATACGCCTATTTGGATTAGGAGGCGCCTACCCTAAAGGCGCCTCCCTGAAGTAAGTGATATAACTTTAATCTCTTCAGTATACTCTACTTCTACCTATTCTATGGTGCGAGCGCTGAGGTTTTTTTCCTTTTATCTCATTTATATCTTCCTCCTTCATGCCATGATTGGAGTTTCCCTCTAGCCGCTCTCTCTTATGAGATTGTTTACAGCACCTAGGAATATTCGTCTTCACCTGGCAATCAAGACCCCTCACCTACTACACTTTTCAGTATCCTTCCAGTGAGCGCCAAATCCTTACTCATCACTCTTCCAATAAATAGAATTAAATATAGGACAGCGCTCCAAAATGGTAGTGTGGATAGAAAGCAAAAGGACTCACCTGGTGTGATCAGTATGTCCCAGAGACAAACCGTCACATTTAGGCTGGGTTCACATTTGGCGGAATTGCCGTGGAATGTCCGCTAGCAATCTTAAGCCCAAGACTAACTAGCAAAATGGACAAGATTTGCAAAAATCTCATCCACACACTGCAGGGAACCTGTTGCGGCCAAGCCGAGCTGAAATTGACATGCAGCGCGGAATTCAAAGCTGTGGCATGTCTATTGTATCGCTGTTTCTGCGGCAGCCTCACTCCTCTCTATGGGGAGAGATTCCCACAGCAGAATACAGGCGGCAAAGCCGCTTCAAAACCAACGCCTTGCTGTATTTCATGCAGACCTGCTGTGGTCATACTGCAAGATTTCCGCAGGATTTCCACCCCATGAGACCACAGACTTATAGTCCTAGATAGCCTTAAAACATCAGTGGAGGTTGCAGCCACAATACACCTCATCCAATATAGGACATCCACAGGGAGGGTGCTGAAGGAGTAATCCAAGGCAGGGGCGTAACTATAGAGGATGCAGGGGATGCGGGGCACAGGAGCCTTGGGGGGCCCATAAGGCCTCTCTTCTCCATATAGGGAGCCCAGTACTATGAATAAAGCATTATAGTTGGGGGCCCCGTTCCAGGTTTGCATTGGGGCCCAGGAGCTTCAAGTTATGCCTCTGATCCAAGGGTCTAAACAGTCTTGTCCATGAGATTTAGTAACCAAAAATGTATTTCAGCACTCCAGGTGATGGCACAATTCAGATGTTAGGGCAATAGAAAACACTTCAGAAGGCACTTACATAGGAGGGGATTTCAGGGTCACCAAACCCCCACCACCACCACTCCCCATAATCATCCAGGTCTGCTTGAAAATAATTAGTATTAGTACCCAAGTCAGCACAAAGGATGAAATCCAAGTTCATAAATGAGATTGAGTTTACTCCATAACCAACAGGACAATACAACATCAAGACATTGCAGAGGGTGCTGCTAGGAACCTCCTTTTTCAAGCTCTTCCTCATTTTGGAACTTGGATTTCATCCTTTGTGCTGACTTAGCTACCGATACTAATTATTTACAAGCAGACCTGGATGATTATAGGGGGTTTGGTGACTCTGAACTCCCCTCCTATGTGAGTGCCTTCTGAAGTGTTTTCTATTGATCTAACTTCTGAATTATGCCATCACCTGAGATACAATTTTGGTTTTGTGTTTTTACCTTCTTATCACACAATGCAGTACTACACACAATAAAGTACCCTGTAATGCAAAAATCATTAATTATAAAACGAGAAGTTGGATGAGCGAGCGTACTCATCCGAGCTTGATACTCATTCGAGTATTAGCGTGTTCGAGATGCTCGTTACTCGTGACGAGTACCACGCGATGTTCAAGTTACTTTCACTTTCATCTCTGAGACGTTAGCGCGCTTTTCTGGCCAATAGAAAGACAGGGAAGGCATTACAACTTCCTCCTGTGATGTTCCAGCCCTATACCACCCCCCTGCAGTGAGTGGCTGGCGAGATCAGGTGTCACCCGAGTATTAAAATCTGCCCGCCCGCGGCTCGCCACAGATGCATTCTGACAGAGATCAGGGACAGTGCTGCTGATGCCGGAGCTGCTATAGGGAGAGCGTTAGGAGTTATTTTAGGCTTCAAGAACCCCAACGGTCCTTCTTAGGCCATAGTCAGAAATCGCAGATCGCACCTATCTGCGATCTGCGATTCCTGTTCTCTTCTCTATATGCGCTCAATGGGGCCGGTGGCAGCTGCGCCGACCCCATTGAGAACATATAGAAGACAAATCATTTTTCTCTGCCACAGCAGTTACAGTTACATTGAATTCAATGGAGCCGGCAATACAGCAGGTTCCACTGAAAGCAATGGGCTGCCGGCGATCGCAGGATGAATTGTCGGGAAGGGCTTAAATATAGAAGCCCTTCCCTGCAATTCATCCAGAAATGTGTTAAAATAAAAAAAATATATATACTTACCTTGTCCCGGCAGACGGAGTTCAGCCGCGGCGGCCGGCAGTGGGTGTGAAGGGGGTGTGAGTCAGACCTGCCTCTGATTGGTTCAGGCTGAGCCAATCAGGGGGCAGGTCTGACTCACACCCCCTTCACACCCACTGTAGGCCGGCCGCTATTGTGGCTTAATAGTGGGACCTGGGAACTTGAGATGCAGCCCAACATGTAGCCCCCCGCCTGCCCTATCCGTTGCTGTGTCGTTCCCATCACTTTCTTGAATTGCCCAGATTTTCACAAATGAAAACCATAGCGAGCATCGGCGATATACAAAAATGCTCGGGTCGCCCATTGACTTCAATGGGGTTCGTTACTCGAAACGAACCTTCGAGCATCGCGATAATTTCGTCCCGAGTAACGAGCACCCGAGCATTTTGGTGCTCGCTCATCTCTAATATTCATCCATTGTTCTGGTACCTTTGTTGGAACCTCCGTAGAGTTGCGCCTACATAGCAGATTTTTCTTTTAGCATATTCTACCCTCTCACCATCGGTGGTTTAATCTGGGTGGTAGCACCTCCTGTTGTCTACCATATGCAATCTAAGCACTTTAACACCAAGGTATTTTCCCAGGCCTTTAGTCTCAGTCTTCACTGTGAGTTTGCTCCACTTCTCTCTCCGCATATAAGGGCGCCCACCCACTGGCGTTTGCGATTTTCATGCGTGAAAAACGCAGCGTTTTTCGCGGCGATTTTTGCGGCATTTTCGCGGCTTTTTCACATCTTTTCCGTTAATTTCCATTAACATTCATGGGTGCATTAAGAGAAAAATAAGGACACATATGCAACTGACAGTTCCTATGTTAAAAATTCCAACGGACTGAAAAAAAAAACGCAAGTGGACAGGAACACATTCAATTCTAATTGCTCTTGAGAAAAAACGCAAAACGCAAAGGAAAAAAAATCGCCAGTGGGTGGGCGCCCTAAAGGAGAAGTGTTCTTTACCCGTGCATCTCTTTTCTTCTGTACCTACTCCTGTGTTTGGTTTAAAAAATGCATCAAAACTTGCCTGTGTGATTCTAGCCTTTTTTAGCAGAAATTAATTCTGCAGTTGTAATTTGTAGAAGTGACCAGCAGATGTCCTCATTCCTGCATCTGCTAAAGAAGAATTGGCGAGTTTACAGAATGTGTCATTTTGCCGACAATTTACCATTGGCAAAGATGTTAAATTTACTGAATATGTGTCATATTCACTTAATTAGCACATCGTATTGCAATTTGGTGCAAGTGTTATAGTTTGGAGCAACTGATATAAAGTTACACCTACTAGACTAAATGGGCACTTTATTAGACACACCTTTCCTTTCACAATTGGAGTTTTCCAGTATGGAAATTAGACATGTGACCCTAGAGTGCCGCATTAAGTGAGCACCTTTTCCATGGACCAGTGTAGTGTGATTCCACTTTAGCATGTGAAGATCCAGTGATCTCAGCAATGTGGCATCTCAAAAACTGCAAACTGTGTGGGGTTTTCTAATGCAATAGTGTCAAGAGCATACCAAGAATCGTGCGACCAAGGGAAAACATCTAGCGGAAGGGATCCTGTGGATGAAAATAACTCGTCAATGAAAGGGGTCGGAGGAGGTTGTCAATTGTTCTGATGAACAGGCAGTGCAAATAAATAAAATCTTGGTATTTGTATAGCACCAACTTATTACACAGCGCTTTCAGGTAATTATTACTTAATTACCCCCCCACCAAGCTGGGTTCTCATTTTACCGACCTCGGAAGGATGGAAGGCTGAGTCAACCTTGAGCCGGCTACCTGACGCATGTGGGGATCGAACTTGCAACCTCCAGGTCGTAGGCGAGAGCTTACACTCTGCACCACAAATACATTGCTGGAGCTCCAACTAATGTGTCGGAATGCATAACTCATCGTTTCTCAGCACAGATGGCCCATAAGAGAAGACAACCAGTGTTACTGCTGTCTTAGAGAAACAGGATGTCAAAACGTCAGTGGGCAAAAGAGCACAAAAATTGCATCACTGAGTAGTGGAGAAACATCGCCTGGTCAGAAGAATTCAGATTTCTGCAGCACCATGCTGGTGGAGGGTCAGAATTTGGCACAAGCAGCATGAATCGGTGAACCCTTTCTGTCAGCTGTTCAGAACATATTAGTACGGCCGTCTAATATGCGGCAACTCCAAGAAGTTTCCTGTTCGCACGGGTCAATATTCCTACAGAATTATTTCAACACCTAGTAGAATCTATGCCACGAGGAATTGCTGTAGTTTTGAAGGCTAGAGGAGGTCCAACGTGCTACTAGATGAGAGTCTCAAATAAAGTAGCCAATCAGGGTCGTCTGATATAGTATTACTTGGTCGTCAAATATTTTTGGACAATGTTATACAACTATCTTGCACACTGAACACCTCTAACACAGAACCAATAGGACCAAGCAAGTGTTCTTCATTTTTACTTCCTCACATTCTACCAGACATAACTGTTATCATTTAGAAGGGTATATCTACTTGAGGCTTCGCTTTTGGCAGGCAAGTCATACTTTTCAACCATCATTTTGGGGTATTTACTTTAAGGTGTTTACTTTACATGATTTGTTTCAGGATGGGGAGTGCATACAAATCTGTGATAGCCATTTCTAATCGTTTTTACAGAAACAACTGTTAAAATTCATAGAGGACATAACTTTATAGTGTAGATCAAGATGAGTCTGGGGATGAAGTGGGAGCCCCACATTTTTACCTACAGTATGCTGTGGGTATGTCATAAATGGTTTTGGGAAAATCCCTGTATACTGGCAGGGACACTCCATTAAATATGATCAATGTTTTGAAGTACTAAAAATAGTAAAAAAAAAATTAAACCTGAAAGTGTTGGTCCTTTAAAAAATAATGAGGGAAAAATTGTAGAGGGTGATGAGGAGAAGCAAATCTATTAAATAGTTTTTCCACTGTATTCACAGGGGAAGATGAAATGTCAGGAGAAATTCAGCATTTTAAAGTTAATTCTGCATTAAATGTCATCAGTCTAACCCAGGAAGAAGTGTGAAGCCGCCTTAGGCTGTATTTACATGGGTGAGTGCGATGTAGGTCAGTGAAAAACTGACAACTTTAAATGTGATTTTGTCCATTTATGATGTGTTTTTAAGTTAAAAATGCACGATTTGCACACACATGAAAAAAAAAAAATAAATAAATAAATTGCACGTGGTTCCAATAGTAAAATGCTTTAAAATAGATCGCACTTGCAAACAAATCGCATAATCACCCAAAAATAGCACATGCAGTGATTTTTCAAACTTAGACTATCAGTCCAAGAGTAAAATCGCTCATGTGAATGAACCCATTCAAGTGAATGGGTTCTTTTTCTGTGCGAGTTCTATCCGTATAGAGACACACATACAGGCAATTTTTCATTCACACATACAAATATTTAATATACACATACAGGGACATAGGCAGGAATAGTTTTGCACACACACTATATATATATCCCGTTCCCCTGAAAATAAGACCTATTCCAAAAATAAACCTTGGCATGATTTTTCAGGATTTTTGAGGATGCTCGGAATATAAACCCTGCTCCAAAAATAAGCCCTTGTTACAGTTCATAAAAAAGTCAATTAAAATTGTGTCCAGGCAGCTATACATGTAAAAAAGTAAAACCAATTGGCAATAGAATGCAGCAAGACAGATAGTCCTTTCACCAAAAAAAGCAGACACCCCCAAAAGAATCACACTCAAAAGACCCGACAAGACCCAAAACAATAAGGATTGGCAAGTGTCGGGCTCTCACACACAGATCCGGTAGTCCAGCTGGCGTCACTGAGCTCATTATATTAGAGCATTGTGGCTGCTTACGGTCACCAGGAAGAGCCAACCGCTACACTTGGCTGCAATGAAACGTGGAAGAGAGCAGCTGGAACGCCAAAGGGACCTGACAGCACATGACGCCAGCAGGAATACCCGATGTATATATGAGAGCCCGGCACTTGTCAAACTTTCTTATTTTGGGTCTTGGGGGGTCTTTTGATTGCAATTATTTTGTTAAAGAATAAATGTTGATTGTTGTACATGGAAAAATAAGATATCCCCTGAAAATAAGCCCTAATGCATCTTTTGGAGCAAAAATTAATATAAGACCCTGTCTTATTTTAAGGGAAACTATATATATATATATATATATATATATATATATATATATATATATATATATATACATACATACATACACACACACACACACAGATATATTCCTACACCATGAATGGTTCCGGGCAATAGAGAAGTGGAGGAATGGTGGCAAGCAGCTGTTGCAGGCGAGCTGATGTGCAGGAGCTGTAAAGTAAAGAGAAGCAGCTGACCGGTAAACAGCGGGCCATCACCTCGGCACACTTATCTCTCCTGCTCCTTTCCCATTCCCACTTCAGCCGACCTGGCGCCTGGCTACATTGCAGTCCACTATTGAGTGGACTGCAGCTACGGAGTCTGGGTTGACATGGAGCCCTGGGTAACCCCCACTCTCTAATACCAGTGGCTGAACATTTCCGGCCCTGCTAGACTGTGGCTGGCTCGGCTGCCGCCAGAAATTAGCCAAGCCCTGCAGCACAAATCCCAAGTCAAGCAGGGGTCTGGAGAAGTAAACATTAAAAATAAATATTTTTGGCTGCTCCTGGGGTGAACCCCTTGTGGCTAGATCCCCTAGGTACTCGCCCTCCAGTGCCTAGTGGAAAATATGGCCATGCCTGTGGTACCCCACTGGTAACAATTACCCAGTTGGAGTATGTACCATTTATAACCACCCTCTGCTTTCTATCACTGACCAGTTACTTACCCCCTTACATACATTCTCACCCAGACCAAGCATTCTCATTTTATACACCAACCTTTTTATGTGGCACAATATCAAACACTTTAGAAAAGTCCAGATACAAAAGATCCAGTGACTCTCCCCGGTCCAGTCTAGAACTTACCTCCTCGTAGAAGCTGATCAGGTTGGCTTGACAGGAGTGATCCCTCATAAACCCATGCTGATATAGACTTATACGTAAACACCTGTATCAAATTAACTCAGACGAGGCCGGGTATATCAGCTAGTTGGATATATGGATGTATATAGATTCTATATACATCCATAAATCCGATGATAATTTCGGGGTTAGCTTTTCTGAAAAAAAATATTTAAATAATTAAATTCTTTGTTTTTAGGCAAAAGTACATCAAATTAGGATTCAGGAATATGAGGTTGCAAAAAAGTTATAACCCTAGTGGGCTTACCTTAAAAACCACTAAATGTGTGTAAATGTGCATCACTGTGTGAAAACATTCAGATTTGTAAATTTTGCGAGATTTGTACCATGTTTTGAATGTATTGAAGTAACATTCACTACAAAAAGGGGACACAACTGTATGTCTACTATATGTGCTTTCTTTGATGGATTCATTTTTTTTTTCAATGCAGGTGAATATTTTTTCTGACATGGACACACATACATCTAGTTCTGGTACGGTGTCTATTTAGCAAACTAGTGTTAAGGTTGTACGTCTGGGACCTGTGGTTCTACAGGTTTCCTTGTGCACACCTTCACAACAAGGGGTTAATTGAGCTGGCTGGGTGTGATATTCCCCGCCAGCCAATCCCCTCGTCTGCTGCATATAAAAACCAGCATTTCTTATTAGTTGTTGGTCATTTTAGAGCTTTATGTAGCACTGTTTATACTAAGAGGTGGTGTGGTGCATGCTTGTATGAAGTGTCTCTCTCCTTCCCTGAAGATGGTCTGGACACCTGTAGCCCTCATCTGTATAATAAGCAGACCCTCTTTTCTCACCGACAGGTGCGGCCTCCAGACGTCAAATGTGTGATGCCCGACACTGTTCCCTATGTCAGCATTGTTGCTGACTCTCTATTCCCCTGGTGTGAGGACACTTGGACTGGCTATGGTTTACCATCTGTATGCATTTAAGCTCTGGGTGGTGATCCTGTTATATGTTGTATGCACAACCATGTCTGTTGGTGTGAACAGCAACGTGTTTGATATGCATGTGCAAGTGGCCAGACGTGCTCTATGAGCAATCCTGTTCTATGTGGTTTGTGTTACTCTGTATTTAGGTGTGAACAGCGACATATGTCTGTGCAAGTGGCCAGACGTGCTTTATGTGCTATCGTGTTCTGTGTTCAGTGCATGTTTTTAGCGCATCTCTCCAGGCTCCTAATCAGGAAAAACTAGGTCCCAGATGAAGACAGTGGGGCTGACCTTATTGGGACAAGCACTCTGCTTTTAGGCAGGGTTTCCCTACTTTTCCTGATGAGTAAGGGACAGGGGTCCTTCCATCTCAGCCTGGAGAGGTGCAATTTGTTAGTGCAAATGCTGAGCGTTTGCAGTTTTAAAAGGACACGTTCTCGCATCCGTCCAGAGGTGTGGCTCTTTAGTGCGCCGAGCAGACGTAACAGCTAGGTTCTTTGTGTGTATGTAAAAAGGTCAGTTCTGCTACCATACTGTATTTAGGAAGTAAGCTCAGTTCTGTTATTGTATCTATGTAGAAAGCTTAATCCTAATAAGATATGTATGTAATAAGCTTGGTTCTGTTATCATATCTATGTAGTAAGCTTTTTTTCTGGTACCAAGTCTATGTAAAGAGCTTCGTTTTGGTTCCATATCTATGTAATAAGCTAGGTTCTGTTATTGTATCTAGGTAATAAGCTTGGTTCTGGTACCATATCTATGTAGTAAGCTTGGTTCTGGTACCATATCTATGTAGATACTCTTCCAGTATTTACATAGTAATTTTGGTTCTGTTGCCATATATAAAACATGTATTCATGCTGAACATAAGTCTCTGGCATAGGCATCTAACAGTAATTTAATTCCTTCTCCCCAATGAACTCTTGCCTGAGTGTGCATGTGTATGGAAGAGTCAAGAGCGATAGCTGTCAGGAAAACAAAGTGTATAGGCAGCAGCTTTACCCTGACTCACCAACAGGGAGTGTGAGCATGAGCATTAAAAGGCCCTAGGCCAGCATGAGCTCTAAATGTGGCCCTGCTGGGGGGTTTCTTTGTCTTGCTCTGGATCAACATTGTAGGATAATAGGCTGAACTGGATGGATGTTTTGTTTCAGTCTTACATACAGTAGTTATGAATGAAGCCAGAGCAGAATACCTACTACCTCCACACTGATACAATACATTTATGTATTATGTACACAGTGACATGCCAAAAGCCAAGGGATAGCAACTAAGATTATGTAGAATCCCCTCTAGTGATGTGATGTAAGACATTTGGGGGATGGCGAGTCATATTATCTGTCTAGCCCCCAAATCTCTGTAGTATTGATAGCTCCAAGATCTTGGATGTGATGTACTTCTCCATCACATCCTATAAATATTTGTTTGGGCTCATGTTTGGGGGGGGGGGGGGGGAGGGGGGGCTTGCAGGCTACACCATTCATTGGAACTCTCTAGAATGCTTCTCAAACCAATTCTAGACAACTTCGGCCCAATGGCATGGTGTATTATCCTACTGGAATATCCCAGCATTGTGGTGGTACATAAAGTCAATGAAGGGCTGCAAATGGTCACCGCGCAGTGAAATGAAGCAGGCATCGGTCAATGTGTTTAGTCAGACAAGTAGATCCAACCCATCCCATGAGAAAGCATCCTACAACAGTATGGAACCACCCCCAGCCTGTACAGAGCCTCGCTAACAGCTGGGGGTCATGGCTTTGTGTAACTTAGTAAGACATCATGGTGTCTGGCATATCAGCCCTAAAGAATTAGTACATGACTCACCTGGACTACCGCACATTGCTAATCCCTAGGATCTAGTTAGCAACCTCACAAGCCCAGATGAGGTACTGTGTCCGTTGTCAACAATGGGGTATATTGCACCCATATCCAATGAAAGCCAAAGAATGCTGCAATGACCTGTAGGATATGCATGTGGGGGTCTCCTGTGTTGACCATGGATGTAATTTCTGCCGGTCACTTGTCTGTTTGCACAGACAATTCTAGCCAGATGGTGCCTATCGCAATCATTAAGCACCCATTTCCTTCAATGACGTTTTCCTGGTATACACGTGACATCGTAGATTGAGACATGGTGAATGTCTAAAGCTTTCTTCACACAAGCATTTTTACGTGGCTGTTTAGCTGCGTTTTTACAGCAGCTGAAAATCACAACCACCTGTAGAATTGATAGATGCCAAACCTACCACCTACTGCAATTGGGAAAAAACCCACACTAAACCAGTCAAGGCATCACACAAGAATATCACCACAAAAAGAAACCAGTCTTGACCTACAGCTAACATCTGTGGCCACTATTTCTAGCTGCAAAGAGCATCACTTAACACATGGGGAGTCTTTCCAAAATCTGCTGGATGAAGCCAGCCTTAAGCTATGGCTACACAGGGACTTGCCCACAACAGGGGGGTGTGTCACACAAGCATCGGTGTGTAGCTCTAGGATCTCACAGAGGTAACGGGCTACAAGTTGTAGGTCATGACACTATTTAACTTCAATGACCATGAGAGATTTCAGGACTTCCCAGACACCACACAGCCCCCAGGTGTAAAACTACTCTTTCCACATTTAGGGAAGAATTAAAAAAATGGAAAAAAAGACTAATTATTCTAAGTTGGCCACACTGGCCAAAAATTCTAACATATAGAGATCACAAAAAGTCCATCTAACATGTAAAGATTTTTTTTTTTTTTTACACAGACATAAGGCAAAAAAAAAAAAGTGACCTAGAACCTATTAATTTCGATCCAGTAATGTTAGGGAAGTGTCAGACTGGCCAGACCATGACAAGTACCATAGAATGCAGCATGGGCTACCTCATATCTTTCTGTTCTTGTATGGCCTTTAACTACTGGGATTTAGCATTTGTCACATATTCAAAAATATCTTGCAACAAAATTAGAGGCAACCACATCCAGGCATGTAGGACTGTTTACATGTGCTTGAGTCATAGGAGCCTAGAATAGTACATTAAGGGCGATTTGCAATTGCAACCATGTGAGCACAAACTATATCAACCAGAAATCAGATCTTTAAGCCACTTTTGATCTTGTAACAGAACTTGTAATAAAGCTCACAAATGTCTACTGTGTGTTAGGATCTTGTGAGAAATGTCTTAAGCGAATGAGTCTTTACCTAAACAAGTAACGTTATATTATTGCTAAACTGCCTCATTGTATACGTGGCGTCTCATGGGGAGAAGTAGATGGGGACTACTATAGTATACAACCATTTAAAAAGAATCTGCCATCTACGTTTAGCCCTATAAACTAAGCTTATGGGCTGAAAGTTGGGGACCCGCTCAGTTCAGGGATGTGATATACTTACCGTCCCGGTCATTAGCCGAGTGAGCTGAAAGCTGCAGCTACAACGCATTGAATACCAAGTAGGCCATCCTAATTTTATAATGGAGAGTCAAGTCTAACACATCCCTACATTCAGCGGGTCACCTACTTTCAGGCTATAAGCTTGGCCTGTAGGGATAAAAGTAGGTGACAGTCTCTGAACACAGCCCATTTTGTGCACAAGGATGCAAAACTTTTTTTTTTGGGGAAGCCATAACTCCCCCCACCCCACCCATCAAGGTCTTGTTTTTCATGTGGCAAACTACTGGTAACATTTTTGGGGTACAAATATAGTGTAAAAGTTTCTTGGAAGGCAAGGAAACAATTTTTCCATTATGTTGAGGGGGAAAAAATGTGTTAACCCCTATGGCATAAATGACATGGTAAATTCTGTGACTGTACAAGAACACAATATTTGTTTTCGGTTTTTACACAATAAAAACTGGCACTTAAGTTTTTTGCATCGCTACATTTAAAGTCCCATAACTATTTTTCCCAGTGACAGTTTTGTGAGATATCGTGACAAGCTGTAGTTTTTATTGGTACCATTATTGGAGTACATACAGCTTTTGAGCACTTATTGCAGATCTTTGGGAGGTAAAATGAACAAAATAAGCACTCAGGCTTAGTTTTCTTTTTATATATATCATTCGAACAAGAAAAGCTATGAGCATTATGAAAATGTATTAATCGCTTACCATAGCGATGTCAGGCCTGCCCGCGCCCAGTTGATATAGCAACGCATTGTCCACCCACAATTACATAGTGGATGGCCAATGATGGCAGAGTGAGCTTGCTCTGAAGCCTTTACATGCCAGTAATGTTCAGTATTCTCACTGATCCCTGCTGGTGCAGCGGGAGGCTGGCAGACAGTCGTAGCTGCAGGATGGCACAGGCTCACTTAAGCCCGTGCCATCCACAGGGCACAAGGTTACATCCTGTTGTGCTTAACTGTCATGCAGTAAGGATGTAAAGTTACATCCTGTGGTGTTAAAGGGGCAAAAAAAAAAATGTTGCTTCAACAATACCTTCAGCATGTAACCCAACGACTATAAGCCAATTGCAAGGTTAGCCCAAGCCTGCCAAAAAAAAAACTGTAACCACTCACCAAATCAGCTCTCCATTCTGGCACAGAGAAGGGGCCCAAGCCTCAGAGCATACAGCTTGAGTTTCCCCCCTACAAGTTCAAACTAAGAGCTCAGAACAGATCCTGTAATTTAAGGGAGAAGGGAAAAAAAAAACCAAAAAAAAAACCACACAACATGGGAAGAGGCCGATTTGTAGTGCATTGTAAGTAGAGTGGTTACGCAGTGGACAGTCCGCACAGGACAACGCTACGTGAAGACCACCAAGTGGTGCGGATGGCAGTTGCATGAGAGACAGGCAACTGCAGCACAGATCTGAGTAATGGTTGAGTCCACCTCACCCTTATGAACATTTGTAAACAGGTCGCAGTTTAAGCCCTCCATATGCACATTCCATTACCCAGATTTCACTGCCAGCAACAATTAACCTGGAGTACTGCTAGATTCAACTGGACATCTGAGAACAATTTAGCGACGAGTCACGATTCTGTCTGGGCCAAAGTGATAACAGTCAGCGTATCAGTCAGTGCATTGGAGACCGTGAACCCACAGCAGAGTGGCAGAGTGTCACATAGGTCCGACTGCTGTAGTCATGGTTTGGTGGGGAGCAATCAGTTATGACAGCAGTACAGAGTGATACTGCGTTAGATTGAACGAGTTCAGCTTAAACCGCAGCCAACGACGAAGAATCGTGAGGTTCTCACCTGCTGTTCAGTTTCAGCCGGCATAAAATAAGCGCCAGCTCAAGAGTTCAAACACTGATCATGGTCAGTGCACTAATCGTGCGCTTGGGCAAGCTAGAATAGTCCACTGTGAAAGGAGCTTTAGTGGTTGAAGGCACAGTGACTGTCTGCCAATATGTAGACTGAGTGCTACATTGTGTTATCATACCCTTCATGACCACCATTGAAAACTGGTAACTTCCATCAGGTACTCATGGTAGGCACACTTGTAACTGAAACCAGTACCAACAGTAATAAACTGTCCAATTCGCTATCATGTATTCTGGGTATGACTATACATATCTTTTAGGTTTCATGAAATTCCACCAATTCCTTTTAAAGGTAATACTTCATTTTCACCAGTGCAATAGTAAGATTACCCACTTAGGACAATACTTCCCTGAAAACGGTAAAAAGCCATCATTTAACTTGCGGTAAAGCGTAAAAAGGCACCAGAAGGTTGTTAATGGTGAAGTTTTATTAGTTAAAATTTGCAGTCAAAACCAGAACTGTTACTTAAACTTGCCAAAGGAAATTGGCAATTGTTTTAATAAACACGGCTCACGCACAACATTAACAGGGCAGCTTTTATACTTGGCACATCCCAAGCAACTGGTGACCTTACTTCTAATGCGTTTAACAGGAAACTCTTTGCAGCCCCTCCATCATACTTGTTTAGACAAGTTACTGAAAGTGCAGACAGCACATGTACATATACCAACGCAGATGATTGTCAGAGGTGCATGCTATCATACACTCCTTTTGGCAGCAGCACTTCATACATGTGAACTGTCTTAAGTCCAATACGGCTGATATCTGGAACATTACAAGGACAACTGATCTCCAAGGATGTTGAATGCAAAACCTATTTAACTCAATGCACCGCAAGTGGTGAGGTGACAAGTTGAGCGCGTTAAATATAGACTAAAGGGAACCGGGCCGCAACTCTCAACCCCATAAAACTGTTGTGGGCTCAAAAAAGGTAGGGAAATGGGGTTGCAGGGAGCTGTTTTTTTATATGCACCTGGTCCCCATTCCAGTGCCATGCCTAAGAGAAACCAACACATGCAGTGTCATGTGAATGAGCCATGTGGATTTCTCAGGGGCACAGCATTGGAACAGAGGACCAACCTGTGAAAATAAAGAGCAGCTGAATGAAACCCCTATTCCCTCACCTTTGAATCCCATAACCTAGTTTACAGGGCTCAAAGTTGCCAACAGACTGCCTTTAATATAATCATAGCAAAAGCCAAGTTGTGAAAACCATGGTTTGTACTTTTGACAAAATGATTGCTAACAAAACAGCCACAAAAATAAAAAAACAAACATTCCATCTCCAAAAACTGAACTTCAAAAGTAATGGTGCTCAACATTCATGCCAAGCCATGATTTGTAGTCACCGATGACCAGCAGATATGCACATCTTACTGATGAATAAACATGCAGCGCTCCCAAGGTCACGGTACGGGAACACACAAGGCACTCCATCCTTTTGTTCTCCTTACAACCCAATCCCAACTATCAGACTATTTCACCACTGTTCACAGGAGTGCCTTTATTGCCATAAAAAAAAAAAAAATGTATATATGAAGTTCAGTTTACACAATGTCACGGATGAAATCTGGTGACAAACACATGGATTCAGAAAATAAGCAGATTAAGGCCAAATGATTCCGCATAATTGGTTGCAAGTTCTAAATTATAACATTCCAATAATACAAAAAGTTATACAGATCAAAATTTTCAACATTATACAAAGCTGGATATTTCTCAAGTGGCCAGGAATAAGTTCAATGTGTTTACACTGTGCACCAAAGTAATACAAAGGAGCCTTTTTTTGGTAGCCCTTTTACTGCTTGGGGCATCCATGAGCTACTTGCAAAGCGGTACAGTACCATCTCTCAGTACAGCGCGTATAGTGTTCAATTCCAACTGTAAGCTTAGACACAGGTAAATAATGGACGTATAGTCTTAGTCTTCCTAAATATTGTTTGTTTACATGGGAAGGGGAGATTTAAAGCACTATAAAAGTCTAAAACTGGATAGCCATTGGAAGTTTTAATCAGACCATTCAAACAAACCTTTTTGCAGTCTAGGGCAACGAATGAAGCTGGAGCAAGCACTCAAATGTGTCAGATGGCACGCCACGGACACCAAGTACCACTAAAGGGTATAGTCACCTTCTCTCAGAAGGAATACACTTCAACACAATCCCAATATGACTAAATTGTTCATTACATGTAGTTTGGGGCAAAGTGTGAGACTGTAAAGAAAAAAAAATTACAAGGGGGTGGGGGGGGGGGGGTCAGAGTGAAAATTATACCTTCAGTTAACAGAATAAATACACTATTGATCAAAAATGTACAAGGAGAGCGTTATAGAAAGTCTGGATTTTAAGGGTTTAGTGTGGCTTATACAGTTACAGTTACCTAACAAGATTACAACAAGCATGTAAATAAGTACGTACATATGCTTAAACTGACCAATTTTAAAAGCCTATGGAGAAGAATTTGGTGACGTTTTAAGATTGGCATGTCAGAGCTCTAAAAACATACAAAGTGAATCCAAAACACAAATGGATTCACCATGTATGACCGTCATAGCACCTCTGTACATAATCACACAAAGTTAACAAAAAAAAAAAAAAAAAACTTAAGGATTTGCACAGTGTATGGAAACACAATGGAAGCCTACAGAACTGTTGTATGCCCTCTAATGTCTCGGGCAAACTCAAATGGCAATACTGTTGAAGCAATACAGAGGAAAAAAAAAAAAAAAGTGAATGATTTTTTTTTCCCTTTGCAAATACAAGTAAGGTCACTTTGCATTTAATGGACTGATGTTCACCTAGGATGATCTTACCATATACTACACAATTTCAGATGTTCTGTTAAGTATAAAGTTCAAAGAAAGCCAATATGCATCTAAGGTAATATTTAGAACTTCCTTATGGCAATTGTTGAATTCACTTGTTTTGAACAGTGAAAAGGGAAGGAAGATGTTTCCTTTCAGACAGTATGTTGAGGATAAAGTGGCTTTCAAGCAGCATGGTGGATTTTTTTTTTTTAGAATTTTGTAGGATTAGATCATTCTGTTGCGTTTATTGGTTGGCGAGTCTGTAATGACGTTGCTGCACTGGGCTGAGGTACGCTTTCTAGTGCCACCATTGTCCAAGTGGAGTGCCATTTCCTCTGATATGAAGGTATTCAAATCAACATCAAGGAGTCCATTTCTCCTACGGCTGGTGTTAGAACTTCCACCAACATGGGTGGGTGAGCCCGGAGTACTTGAGCGAACACTTATACTAGCCATTGCACCACTCAGACCTACAAGTAAAAGAAAAAGAGAATTGTAAAAAACACAAGTTTCATCTGTGTAGGCAAACATGAATAATGCATTATTGGACCGCAGTTATCAAAAGTGGCCACTGGAGGAAGGTGAAATTACAGAAGGCTGCAATGGGAAACCCAGAGAAGAGCATGCTGGGCTGGATGATGGAGCATCTGAGAGGCTTCAACAAGGTGTACCTCTCAGGATCAGCTCTCCCCTCACTTTCTGGCTGTTTGGAGAGAGATGTATGCTGCTCACTGAGAGGCATGACAGAAGAAACTAATGGTAATGGCATTTGCCCTTACTAGCAGGCCTGCTGCCAGACTCCCTCATCAGTCCAAGTGCTTAGGTAGAAGCCAGACAGCCATGGTTTGTGTTGATGCATCTGTACATGTGAATGTTTTATCTGGTGTGAACGCTGCCTGTGCTGAAAGAATCAATAGAATAGTGAAGGCCAGATTTTAAGCTAAATCCATTGTGTAACTTTATGCATGTGTGCTGCCCATGTTGCCCAGGAGATGGCGTCCCATTGTGTGACCAACCCTCAAGGTTATCACAATGTGCATATATTATTTATCTATCCCACCTGGACAACATTCATATGCAAGTAATAGGATATTCATATGGTGCAGGCTAGACTTACTTACTGCTGGTCTCAAGTGCCAATTACATGGTTATTTTTCAGTACACCTTAAATGCCCACTTTTTATAGTGGTGACAGAATGTAAAGGGTATTCCCATCTTACTCGCAAAAAGGTTTGTGCCAATGTCTATTGAAATTACTCCAAACCCCTTTGGTGCCATAGAGGTAATTAGGATAGCTCCTTGCAATGTTAAGGCCCATTTACACTGAAAGATGATCGTTTAAACGACAGTTTGAGTGACAGTTTTGATCGATCTTTGCATATAATTCTTAAGTAGCTAATTAGTCCGAGAACAGCAGCTGTTTTGTATATGCAAACAGCTGCTTCGTTCTTGGAGCTTTCAGCTGGTATCTCACTGAGCTGCTAGCTCTGACAAACAGCAGGAGCGCCGATAGCTGCTTTGTTCTTGGAGCCTTCAGCTGGTATCCTGCTGAGAAGTCCCAGCGGGATACCAGCTGAAAAAAGATGCCATCAGCGCCTGCCCGCTGAGAAAAATTAGCTTGCGGCACTGATAACAGCTTGCTAGAAACCAGCGATGAACGAATAGTGCGCAGTGGCAGCGTTTAGACAATGATTATCGCTCAAAAGATGGCTTTTGAGCGATAGTGTCTAAATGGGCCTTTACAAGCAAGCCCTCCTGTCTATACCAATACTGATGATGCCATGCAGAATGGAGGTCATCAAGAGTGTGCAATAATACACCTGTACGTCAGCCTGTGTACTGCCCACATCAAAGACAAAGCACTAAATGAGGAGCCAAGTGTCACACACAAACCACAGAAATTAGGACAGATTTGCGTTTGCCCAATTTCACTTGTTGCAACATAATTACAAATGTTTAGTGCCATTACATTACAAAGGGAGGCAATTAGCAGCATGTAAGGTTTCCTTCCCTTGGTGACACCAGCAGTAAACTACCTCTTGGCTAGAAGCATCTGCTGATGGTTATAGTCCAGAATGGACAAATGCCTTTTGAACATGCCACTGGCCGCTATATACTGATGAGGAGGTCACTCTACAGCAGTTTTCTGCATTCAGGCCACTGCCCTACTTGCTGCAGGAAATAGTTGGAGAGAATTACCCAACGATAGTTACCATTCTTAACAGGAATGTAGCCAACAGTTTTTTTTTTTTTTTTTTGAACGGTCTGAAACGGAGGTGGACTCACAGCATTTCAGTACGCTCAGCCCCTCTGTCCAGGGGTTACATTTGACAAATTGAAAAACATCCAAATAGAGCTACTTCACATTTTTGGTCTACTCTGAAAAATTGTACAATTAAAAAAATAAAAAAAATTTAAAAAAAAGGAGGCCCATTCTTTTCAATGGGTCCATTCACATGCTCACCCACGTGAATCTGCCCTTAGTGGAAAAATAAAAAATCTGCATAAGATAGTCATGCTGTGGATATTTAAAGGGGTTATCCTGGGAGAATACTACTGATGACCTATCCTCAGTAGTTTATTGGCTGGGGTCCGTTGCTCGATATCCCCCCGACCGATCAGCTGAGTGGGTGCATGCTGTCAAAGCAGAAATCTTTGCGCTGACCTCTGTAGTGGCCGGCGCTTGTAACTGCAGGCACAGCTCACGTTGATTTCAAGGAGAGCTGTGCCTGCAGGTACAAGTGCCAGCCACTACACAGAGGTCGGCGCGGAGACTTCTGCTCGGACCTCTGTATTTGTGTCGCTGACAACATGCGCTCGCTGAGTGGTCGGGGTTTTGAGTGACAGATCCCAGCCGATCAACTACTGATGACCCATCCTTAAAATAGGTCACCAGTACTATTCTCCCTGGAAAACCCCTTCAAGTCCATGGCACACACTGTTTTAGAAGAGGTTTTAGAGTTAATTAGCAAATTAGGGGCCTTCCAAGTGGGATAACATATGATCACTGCAGGTTTTGGAAGTGGATCCATTCATATGCAGCGATCACAATACATCTGTTGTGACATTTTATAAAATCATGCAATAATATTGCATTTTGTTTTAACCGTTTTGCTGTAGTTATTAGTACTAAAAATAAGGAAACCTATAGCAATGCAAAGCACTACTGCTCACAGGAAGTTCCAACCACCTTGTCTGAGAACTATTTATATACCTGTGGTTTCTGAAGTAATGATTCTCTAAGCAGAGGGAGTTTACACTTACAAGGAAATCACTCAGCAAGCATCTGTTGTGTCTGATGGCTACCTGTAGCTTACAGGAAACAGGCCGGCAAAAGAAAGGCCTGTTAAAAGGCAGTAGGATATACCAGTACTGTCCAATCACAGCAACTAGGTCTCTCCAGAAAACTGTGGCAGAAAACGGTCACCATTTCTGGCCGTTTACACAGTCCTCAATTACTGACATTATTAATGGCATATCGTACAAATGCGCTACCAATCTCTGGTGAGCCAACAACTCTGCTTCAGACTTTGCATAATGGTCTGGGGGGGGGGAAGGTGTCTGCTGTAACCCATTAAATTGGCACACGTGAGAGAAATAAGGTTTTATTTTTGTATTCGTTTTGTCTGTACAGCTCCTCGGTGGCCACAACATAAGCTTATACTCTCCCGGCCCCCCACAAGTCCCTGTCCGGCTGCTCCGGGTCTCCCTGATGACGTATTGTTTACAGGCTGCAGTCAGCTGATGCAACGAGTTTACAGGCAGCCTGCTGGAAATACATCAGCGAGACCCGGAGCAGCCGGTCAAGGACCTGTGAGGGGCAGGGAGAGGCAAGTAGAAGCTTTTTGTTATGTTGTGGCCACAAGGGAGCTGTTTTTAGACAAATCATCTTTGTTCACCCTTTTTTAATTCCTGTGAAAGCCAAAGTGGAGACCTGGTTTTGACCATCTGGTACAAGAACTGGTAGTTCATTAATGACACAAAAAGAACGTGTGGCTTTAAAAATACTGGGGGTTTATTTTGATTTAATCTACTACTTCTGAAGGCCGGGATCACACGAATACATATCCGCAGCAGAGGACCTGCAATCCATCATGGAAAGCAATTGCATATGGTCACAGAAAATTGCGGATGTGTGCGATTTTCTATGCAGATAAACTGCGTATTGTCCACAAGATAGAAAAACCACAAGCAGGGAGTGACAGATCACACAGGCAACAATTCACTCCATCATTTTTTGTACACTCGATTGAGAAAGAAAATTTTAAAAAAATAAAATTAAACTTTCAATGCCCATGTTTTACTGCAGATCAACCATGCAGTCCAAGGAATCCGAAATTCAAATCCAGTCATGCGAGACCGGCCGAGGTCCTGACACTGCAGACCATGTGTGAGAAAAGCGTCTGTGCTCATGTACCTCCTCATGAAAACATTGCATGCCTGCTCCATGTTATTATGGTTGTTGGTGTAAACCTGTAAGAAGTCAGCTGACATTTTCTATCAGAGGTTATCTAATTTGGTTGATTTGATGTTTAGTATTCACACCAAGCAATCAATACAGGAAGTAAGGTCAATGGGTGTCACAGGCACAGGGGCTCTTCCCACAGGAATCCTATGACAAAGCTCCTTCACATGTGAAAAATGTAAATCTGAACACATCTTCTGGCAGTTCTTGCTTAACAAAGGGGTTACATTTAATTCATATTCCATGTGTAAAGCATCCTATACTTCTCTCCTGGCACCCAGTATCATCACCACTTATCTCCCCTCGGACGATGGTAACAAGCTGCAGTCAACCTGTGCATAGGATGCATGGGGTGATTGCAGCACGACAGACCCGGCATGGATAGAGCCAGGGTAATTATAGGAGGATTTGGTTTATTTTTAAAGATGCAGAGCATGAATTAAGGAAAAGAAATGTATAATTATATATATCCATATCTATAGATCTATCAGACAACCCCCTCAAAGCAAATCAACTTCCACACATTCATATCCATTCTGAACTTCAATAAAACTGCTGAAACCAGTATGCAACACTTTTGACCGGCGATCGCTCCTTCGAATATGAACCTAAACCAGAGTTCACACATTGAGCAGCCAAAACCGCGCCGACATTGAAATCAGCGTGGCTTTAACCCTTTCCAATCCACTGTCTGACCTGTAAAGACATTATGATTTAAGGCTGCACAGCTCCGATGTTGGAAGACATCCGTCGGGGTTCTCTTACTGTATATTGCCAGCCTCTCTGCTGTCGGAGCCTATAGAACATGTCACCTCATGCAGTACTGGCTTTAGCCAGCAGATAGCGTCGTTGTATAACAGCAGAAAAAGTAAGCCCCCTAGGAAAACCAGGATACAAATTGGATTGGAAAGGATTAAAATGCACCGTGGCAGCTAAAACTAGTTTCCCTGTTAATTCGCCACTCAGTCAACTACCACAAGCTGCCAACGTGTGGAGCCATCCTCTTACAATTCATTTCTCCAATGTTACAGAAAGGGTTAACTATTGAACATGATGCACAGTAAAGAGAAATAAGCAGAAGTTGACAGTTACCATGGAGAGCTATTGCTTCTCGGAATGGCTGCAAATCAGTCTCTACAGATGAGTCAGTTTCTGAAGGCGAAGCTCGGTTAGGAGATACAACAGTAAGTCTTGGTGGTGCACGCGAGTTTCGGGGAGGTGGAATTTTGCCACATAGAAAGCTTATTAAATCCTCTCTACGAATAGTTCGTCGACGCTTTTTCACCCAGGCTAAAACATCCTTATTGCGCCGCTGATAGCCAACCTGAATTCCAAGATCAAAGGTCCGCTGATGGGTATCCACACTTTCTAAAATGGAAAGAAAAGGCCAAATTAAAATTTAAAGGCAAAAAACACATTTCTCAGACATTTAAAAAGGAAAAATGTAAAATAATTTTCTACTTTTAGGGCTCACTTACAGGCCCACAAAATGTTTAAAGTGGGTAATCTACATGCAAATTTGCTGTATTGTGTGTCATCTACTCTTAACACTATAAAGCAAGCTTATGGGCTAAAAGTAGGTGAAGTGCTGAGTCTGGGGATCTAAGTGTTGCCCTTACCTCCCCCATTGTTCCTTCAGTGTGAGCACTGGGAGCCACTGCTGCAATGCACTGAGCAGCACTGCCAAAGTAGTCCTCCATTATAAAATGAGGGCGGCCAGACTTAGGGCGCCACTCAATGCACTGAGCAGCAGCTTCCAGCGCTCACATCAGGGAAGGCAAGTATAAGGCTGGGGTCACATGGGACCGAAATCCCATGGAATGACCGCACGGAAATACTGCGAGATTTACAAGAGAAATCTAGCTTCAAAACCCACGGCTTTTTGCCACGGATTTTGGAGCAGCTTCGCCACCTGCATTCTGTTGCAACCATTTCTCCACATAGAGAGAGGAGAACAGCCGCCACGGAAACGGGAAAAGAATTGACATGCCGCGTCTTTGAAGGCCGTGCGGCATGTCAATTTCATCGCGACTTGGCGGCAACACGTGGACAAGATTTTTGCAAATCTCGACCACTTTGCTAGCTATCCCGGGATAAAAAGTCGTGAGCAGAATTTCTGTGCAGAAAGTCTGCACAGAAGTTCCAGGGCAATTGCTCCCCATGTGAACCCAGCCTAACACTTACATCCCTGACTCAGCGCGTCACCTACTTTTAGCACTATAAAAAAAAAAAAAAAAAAAAAAAAAAAACAAAGAAAAAGGTAAATCTAAACTGGTAAATTACAGAAAGCAGCCATATATTTACTGATACAAGAGGGCAGGAATAGACATCACATCTAAAAGTAGGTAAGTCTCTTTAAATCCCCATAGCCTATATTATAAACGCAATACAAACCAGAACAGAGCATGCACTGTTTTATTTCCCAAATGCGTAAAACGTGCATGAAAAGTCTAAGGTGCATGGGGCCCAGTAAAAAGTAACGGACTTTTAGCACCATGAATTATGCAGGCCACAAACACCCATGTGGGTGAGCCCTTCGGTCAGCCCATGATACGGCTCCATGTTACAGACATTACAACCATATGTCATCTGTATTTGATCAGCATTTGTGTCTGTATATTTTCTATACTAGGAAAATACTGATCTCTAATTGCCCAATAGAAAACAACAATATAGAAGGCAAAAAACATAGAAGATAAATTATGCGGCCTGGAAGAAAAAAAAAAAGTGAAAGATACAGCCGTATGATTATAGACATTTATATTAGCTCCGCATTACTGTCCCCAAACCATGGACCAAATACACTTGTCTGAAAGCAGCCTGTTGTACCCCTATTTAGGGATACCTTTAATACTCCCCACAATGTAGAACCATTTCCAGATAGAAGACTTAAAGGACAGAAGAATTTTAGTTATGTACATGAAAACAAAGTTTGTTAATCTAGTCAAGTTTTCTTGAGCCACAGAAAAATGCAGACTTCACACATTTTAAAACAGAATGTGGTTTTGTTCTCCAAAATCTGAACCATTGCCAAAGTAACTGGGGCACAAAGTATGCCCAGTTGGGGTGGGGATTTGTCAATACTTCCCCTCTCTTCGCCCTAACCAGCCATATTTTGCAATAAGAGCTTGGTGGTTGGCCTAAAAGCCATAAGCTTGGCATGACCAGAACTATAAACTAGCCAATATGCAAGGGATCAAGTGTACTCCTCCACAATCAATCCTTCCCTGTTACTATTACCAACTGCAAAACCAGAATCAAGACAGCCACACAGATATTTGTTGGAGGTTTTCCACATCAACTAATACTTCCTTGTGCCCCAACGAAGCATGGCCCTCTCCCACACTCCCATTAAATGTATGAAGGTCTTTAAACAAGTTCTGTATGGTGGAATCTTTAGGGAAACAATTCGACTTTAAGCACCAATTCACTAAACTGCCTCCCCACATTGATCCTTCCCCAGCATCAGACAAATTGTTAACTTGTGGACTGCTGCAAGCACCCCTGTGGCCCACCGATGATCACTAGCATCACTGCAACCCACCCCAAGCTCTGCTCCATCACCCCCTCCACTGCCCGTAACACAATCCAAAATTCTGATCTACCAGTGGTTAACAATGCTCCTCACACCACTTAAATAGTCATACACAGAAACCTGGTCAAAGTGATCAGGTAACACTTAAAGGGGTATTCTGGGACCTTGATGTCTTTAAATCTTTTAACACAGTCTTAAGAAATGTTGCAGTATACCTTTGTTCCATGGATCGTATCTGCTGCAGCCGGCTCTGATTCTACCTGCATGCAATTTAAGAACTTCCACTTATGTCCTGTCCATGCTCTGACCTGGTCCATGGACATTGAGTCTAGCAGCCAGAAATTCCAGCACAGGTTACTATGGGTAACTGCAAACTAAAGTAGTCCTTACCAGAAGTCACGGCAGTAATCACCCAGTACACCGGAGAATTCAGAAGCACTGGCACAATAAGCCCCATTTACACGGGATGACTGTCGGGCAAGCGATGCCCAACACTCGTCCCTGCATGTACTTGCTCCTGTGCGGTTGAACAGAAGCGAGTATTGTTGGCTCTCAGCGGGGCGGCTGGAGGAGATTTCACTCCTCGCTTCCCCCGCCCCTCTCCATTCACTTAACACAGCGGCCGTTTAGTACTGTGGGCAGCTAGTAAAGCTAGCAGGCCCTCAATAGTGACTATCTGGCTGAAATTCTCTTGTCTTTAGCACAGATTGCTATTGCTATACTGCTACTCTATTGCATTGCCTAGAGGTATTATTGTATCTTGACGTCACTGGAAAACACCCGTCACACCCCTAGCCCCCGATTGGCAGAATAGCTAAAGGTCATGCAACATGCCGGAATGGCTGAAGCGGCGTCCCATGCAAGTGAGTAGACCGCCCTCTGTCTGTTACCCGCCGCTGTGCTGCACCCCTCTTACCCTGCTCCGTGTCAGTGTACTGGCGCTGTTGCCTCCCGTCCCTCATGGAGCCGCGATGCATCTAGCAGTCCCCCGATGTTCGGTCCCCTGTGCGCAGCTCTGTGATGCATACTGTGTTCCTGGACAGTGTGGCGGCCCTGTGGCCTCCCTGCAGCAGTGAGTAAAAACTTACATCGGGTGGGGGAGTGGCCACTTCTGTTCCACGAGTTTGTGGCCGCCAGCCCTGTGGGCTTCCTGCTGCGGTGGTGATTTAAAGGGGGGGGGGGGGGGGATGGGTGGCAGTTTCTGGGGCGGCCCTACCATCTGCCCCTGGAGTGTGCGGCCACCGGCTCTCAGTGCATCTCCGGCAGCCGTGTGGGCTACCTGCAGTAGGCTGAAAGGTTACATTGCTTGGGAGAGAGTGAGGGCTCTTGTGAGGCAGTGGCGCAGGACACTGCGGTTCACAATGAGGGGGGGGGGGGGGGGGGTTCCGGCTTCTGGGACGGTACCGAGGAAGCCCCTTGGACCTGGTGCTGCTGTATGCGTCTTGCTGCTACTTTTAGTGGCCTTGCAGGATCTACAGCCTAGCCTGCTCTCCATCCGATCAGCATCTAGGGGAGTCACCCTCCTGTCAATTTTGGCTCCACTAGGACTTCCTGGTGGCGTCATGCTACAATAATACCTTGTCTAGATATACTTGTGGCCATCATTTATCACTCACATTTTTTTCACTTTATTTTATAATTGTAGAGTGGTAAATATGACACAATACAGAATCAATAATACAAGTACCTTCACCTAAAGGGGTATTCCTGCTTTCAGTTAAGACTGCAGGGCCATTACACACAATACTACATCCCAAGCATTTACATTAATTGTCACATGGTGCAGGCAGCAGCGTTTGTGGGTAGCAGACTACAGTTCCCACCATGCAATGCTTTCATCTATTCCAGACTGTTCTCCCCCTGGATGAAGAACTAGTCATCCTTTTCTGCATTTAGTTTTGTCCACCCCCCACCCCGCTGAAAGAGTACATGTTATTTTGTATCGCCTACTTTCAACAGAAGTTGAAGATACAAAATGCCCCTTCATGTTCTGCCTGTACTTACAACACAACTAAACCAATTAGTGTTAGTCATAGTTGAATATGACACCCAAGTAATCTTAATGCAAGGGTCAGGTTAACAAGCAGTGATAATCCGGTAACTCCAACTCTGTAGGTAAATGTCAATTTCCCCACGCCACGGCCTCCAGCACACCCTTAGTTTACCAAGTCTTTCCATGGTGTGTATGGGGTTAGTGTAATTGCTGATTTCGGGTGCAGAGATCTAGATATGCATTTTAGGCAATAAGCACATAAAGAAACGGAGGATGTGCTACTGCAGTGCGGAGTCCCAGAGCGGTTCTGGGACATTCCCCATGTTGGGGTAACACTCCCATCATATGAACCGTACTCTGTAGAAGCAGCATTTGTAGGGGTCCATCAAGGCACTTCAAACAAAGCCGGTCAGCCTAAGGCAGCAGTGCAAGTACAAACAAGTGTGCCATTTTCTACAGCCATGCAGATGATCACACCGTACATGGTCAAACAACCCATAAACTCCCCCCTCATACGCCACTGCCATCCCTGGACACTGAAGGGAAGCCTGTCTATGCTCCAGATGGAGTCTTCCCTTCAGTGATCTTGCTGGATCCAATACACTGACATGGGCTCTCAGTGCACCGGGTTATAATATAGTAATGTACAGCCATACCCCCTTCAGTGTATCAGATCCTGGTGAGCGAGCTGTGAAGGCAAGAAGTAGCCTGTGGACTAGAACAGCTCCCCTTCACAGCGCCTGGGAATAGCAGGGGCATACAAGCGGGAAGGACAGTAAAGCAAACGGGGAAGGAGGATAGGGTGGAAACAATGGTGTCAGAGCAAATAAAGTATATATAATAGTCTTCATACACAGCAGAACACTCGGGACTACACCGGCTCTCTACAGAATAGATTCAGACACATCTAGAGCGCCCTCTGCTGTGCAGTAAGGTGAAGACAGATTTCTCAGCCCTGTGTTCCCCCAGCAGCATACCAGTAGTGGAGGGATGCTTTTTTTTTTTAAGAGAAAAATGTATTGAATAGGCTGATAACATTGCAAAAATGCTTAGCATCGCCTATTCTGTACATTTAGAGGAAAAAAAAAAAATAGCGCAGGTACTCTTTAAAGAATTCTATAAAATTACTATTTAGTTCCCTCATTCACCCATTCTCAGCCTGAGGTGCAGCCAGTGAGGCCATTCTGACGGAAATGACCATATCCGACAATTTAACCCTTTACTCATTTTAATGTTCTACTAAGTACAAGACACAAAGCGGGAGGTTAAGGGTTGGGGGGGTTAATGAGTACGATTGGGAAGCAGTATCACAAATACTCCATCCTGAAGACCACTCTGTTTAGGGCTCGTTCACATCTGCACCAAGTTTCCGAACAGATCAGTCTTCTAATGTAACTGGATGCCACCGAATGGACCCCGTAGACAATAGGTCAGTTCAGCTTCCACCTTTCATACCACATTTCTGCATAATTCACTACTCCCCCAATACACATGCTTTAGGGGAGGAGTAGCTGAAGGACAAACAGTAATCACTCACTACTGAAACTCCACTGTCCCCCCATTTACCAATGGTAAGAGTAAACCTAGAACCAGCTCCACTATAGTGACATGGTAAGGGCATGACGACCAGCTGCTGATAGGGGCAAGCACCCCTTCCTGCTACTGTCCATATAAGAAACCTTATAGAGTGCCATCACCTCCATCCAGCTCATAGGATAAGACTAAGTCATGGAGCTTGACTGAGCTCTATGTTATCCATGGCCAAAGCCACCATAGGAGGAAGGTCAGCTCTAGCACCATTGTGCCAGGTTCTGCTCCTAGAGCCCTGTAGCCTGCATGGGAACACTTGGCCCGCTTGTGTGTCTAGAGGGGCATAATGTGACTGCCACAACTGTTTTAATAGTGGAGAACCATCTGCACTTCCCAGACTACCAACTGCTAGTAGCACACCAGCTGAGGGGTGGGCGATACTGGCAGAATCTGACAGAACTGATAAATCCATGACAAGGGGAAAAAGGCAGAACTTAAGCGTACATCTTAGTGTGTAAATGTAAGTGGTTGTTCAAGTTAGAAGTTGATGAAGGGGGGGAAAAAAAAAAAAAAAAAAAAGATTACAAGCAATGTTATAAGACAGGCCATACTGACCCTTTACACACGGCTGTGTCTATAGGTCCTCAGTGGTATATGGTAATGGGACCGCTGAGGCCAGGGCTTGGTTACAGTGGCCACAAGCATGCGGTACCTGCTGCAGATTGTATGTAAACAAAATCTTACAGGGAGGCGAGGATTAAAGCCGTGGCACTGGAGTGGCGGGAAAACCCAATGGGTGACTATTTCCTGTACTTTTTAAAAGGGAGGCGGGGGACCTACACAACTTGCCAAAAAATATTCTTAAATACATCTGTGCTCCCCATGCTCCACCACAATAAGAGCATTGTCACCTCCTCCAGGTCCCCCTGTGACATTGTATACAGGTTGGAGTCATGTGGTACATCAGCCAACCCCACCCCAGCCACAGAGTATGACTGTAGAGCAGGGGGGACCTGGGAGAGGATGAGATCTTCTACTGTGGCTCACCAAGGGGATCCCAGATTAGCGTTCTGGAGCCATTAAACCCCTTCACCCAAAAGACCACATAATACCCATTACTAAACTTATTCCGTTAGACTTCCTGGGAAAAGCGTACCTAAAAAAACTGAAGTCTCTACATTTCCATCAGAACATGTAAGATACAGCTCAGTGGTTGGATGGGCAGGCTGGTCTGTGGACCTCTCCTAATACCACCCCTCGCTGCTACTGATTCCATGAACAGGGTGATGAACCTCCTTTGTGCAGGGGAGCTCTGGGACTGGCGCAGTACACTGAATCTGCCCACAAAAGGGACAGACGAACACACACACACACACGACAGTTTCATCAGTGTTGGTGACGTTTCATGCCACAGTAGCAGAGAGGGGTAGTGTTAAGGGAGATGCACAGGCCTACAGAGGCATCCGGCCCGCCCACCAGACCGCTCAGCGGTAGTTTACACGACACGCGGCAAATGTAAACACCTTCGATTTTATATAAGCTTTACGCTGCCTGCACACGAGGCGGGTCGGATACCACAGCGGAATCTGACCCTGCGCCCAGCTGGCATCCGCACCTACCCGTCTATTCTTTTCTGTACTGCAGAAGGTCCACACGGCGAGCTGTCGGACGTGCACAGTAGTGTTTGGTTTGTCTTTTTAAACCTTGCTTTTCCCTCGCTGTTGCTAGGGCCATGGGTCTGACAGCTTCCGTTGAGTCCAATGGAAGACGCTTAAAAATACAGCATGCTGCAGTTTTCCCTCCACAAGTGGGAGAAGAAAAAAAGAAAAAAAAAAAAAAAAGACAAAAAAAACAAAACAACTGATTTCTGCTCATGTGCGGGGAAAGAGTTTTTCCATAGCAGGCCATGGTCGGTATTTGCTGGCCGCCTTACCCAGCAAGTCTAATAGGTTAAAGAAAAATGTGCAGTGCATCATTGTTTTGTGGGTGATGGAGGGGGATTAAATGGCTCTGGAACTGATGACTGGTCCCCTCTACCCCTTTAAGGACTAAGCGCAATACTCAAGGTTTCGCCTGGAACTGGGGCAAGTATGGATGTTCCAGTTATAGCACAAAACTGAGAAAAACAGTGTTCGCCAGAGGTCTTATGACATCGAGGGGGAAATAGATGTGGAGGGAAAAAATAAGGGAACAAGAACCCCCCCCCCCCCCAGTCCTTCAAGATAAACCGGCGCCTCATCTACCCCGTCTGAGTTTACAAAATTATATCAAAATGGTGAACCCATTCCTGTACTTCATTATTTTATTTTTTAAAGATTTATAGCTTTAAATTAGTTTTTATTGTAAACATTACCCCCAATAATAAAACAAGGGGGATTAAAGAGAGCCTCATGACAAAAGAGATCATTTTGACAGGCCATAAAGCAGAAGCACGAGATCGCTGAAAAGTGTCCCGTCCTCTAGGAACAACACGCACTGGTCTGAGGGGAAAAGAAAAAAAATACCCCCCCCCCCCCCCCCTATTTACTTGGACAACCCCTTTAAAAGCAAGGCAGGGAATTTTTGCAAAATAAGTGCAATAAACAGCCGTGGGACTGGAGGAGGAACAGACAGCACAGCACCTTTATTATATCCACAGCAGTAGGTAAGCTACCCGCTGCGTGTACCGGACTGTCCGATGGGCAGTCCGCCTGCTCCGGACTGAGATGATGGGTGCGCTGTGATGGCCACTCGATGAGCTAGAACGCCATGCTCCCTGTATGACCCATCGTACAGTGAGCACCTCGTCTCCAGTGGACACATCTAGGGGCGTCCATCCGCAAACAAGGGGGCACCTTGTTGTGGAAGAGGTAAAGAGCCAGGACCCTTGAGGTTCTCCCCCACCGCAAGCTCTTGAAGGAGTCTGGACAGTAGATTATATTTGCATGGCACCAACTAACTCCTCAGCACCACAGCCGGGGTTTATATGGAGTGGGATCACAAGCCGATCTGGCTCCATACGAGGCGGGTGTCGGACAGGAAGCACCCGCTGCGATCAGCGCCAATGCTGATCATAGCCGCTAACCTACATTGTGGGATACTGTTCAGGGGGTCCCCGGCTGCCATGACAACTGAAGACCCCCAGGACTGCGGCTCATAGACGGCTTGTGGGATTTCATTGTGCTGTATAAGTGACTGCAAGTTCAAGATATATAAAAGAAACACACGATGCCAGAGCCGGGCGTGTGGGTCATGTTAGAATACAAGAATCCCATGAACTCGTGTGATCCTAATAGTAACTACAAGGTGTCCAGCAAGAAAAACGGGGAGGCTTATGGGAAAATAAAGATGGCTGACCGGAAATTGTATTATTTTATAGTACCGCCCCATGGAATACAGGGACACCATATTGCCACATTTGTACGCCTTAGAAACAACCACCCCCCTCTGCTAGATATGGCAGCGCAGCCCCCCCCCCCCCCCACACACACACACACACACCCCCCATCCCACTCCCTTACAACTTTAGGAGTGCGTTACACGGCCCCGCTGAAACTCATCCGTCCCGCAAGAACCAAGCGCTCCCGCAGCCGTGTAAACGGAGAAACCAAGCCAGTCCTTAGCGGTCCTGACTGCAGGGAGTTCTGTTCTATTTTAAATAGCCGTATATTTTTAACATTTCCCATTGGCGACTTCCAGGTTCATTGGGAGCTGCAGTACCACCCCGGGCCACTGCGCTACGCTCAGCGCTATCTGCAGCCATACCAGCCCTGGAAGCAGACAGCTCCCTGCTGATCTAGTAAGGGCCTTCCAGTAAAACCCCTCCCAGGACCCCCCAGGCAGCAGCATGCTCAGAGCCCGTGCAGGGGAGGCGCCCCCTAGTGTCCCAGGCAGGAAGCACAGTCAGCCCCACATGGGCCAGTACCTACCTTTATACAGGTTGGTGACCGCCGTGGCGGCGTTCTGGAAGGTGGCCCATAGCGGCTGTCCCTGCTGCTGACACACGCGATCTGCAAGGAGAAGAGAGGCGGAGGTGAGTGCGGGGAGCGCCGCGGCACCGAGCTGTCATCACAATGGAGGAGACGGAACGCCATCTTGTCGGGGCGCACACAGCTGTCACGTCCGTCCGGAGCCGCCCCGGCTGCACAGCAGCGCCGCCCCAGGCTCCCCGCGAAACTACCCCTGTGAGGTAAGCGGCCGCCATCTTGTTATTCGGGGCTGCGGTGAGGTGGGGGCTGCGGATGTGCCCCGGCCTCCGAGGAGCCGCACTAGGCCGCAGCGCCCCCCTACGACTGACCTTTGTAGAGCTGCGCCACGGCGGTGGCCGAGTTCTGGAACAGATGCCACAGCTTGTGCTGCCCGTCCTCGGCGTCGCCCTCCGGCTGCTCCTCCTGCTCGGCCTCCGCCAGGCACTGGCGCTCCCACTTGGTGAACCAGTATTCAGGGCCGTGCTCCTGGATTTCCGCCTCGCCCTCCTCTTTCTTGTCCTCCATTTTCTTCCGTCCCCCGGGCCTGCTTCTCCTCCTCCGGGGTAGGGTGTTGAGCGGTTACGGCGCTCAGCTGACGCCCTCTCGCTTTACGTCTTCGGTCGGAGGAGAAGTCCGCGTCACGTACTAAAAAGAAAGCGGCCGCGAAAGCTAAGAGCGCCCGGCAGCTACCTCACCCCCATGGCTCCTCCGTGCTGACTCCAAACAAACTGAACCTGTGACGCCGCTGACCTGACACTAAGTGGAAGCTTGCTGAAAACCTGCTAGCGGGAGAAAACCGCCCACTGGCGTCTCCGCTTGCTGCTATTGGGGGAATGGTTGCTTTGAACTCTAGGAACGGCTTGGGATTGGACGGTTGCGCTGTACGTCTAATGACGTCACAAAGGGTGGAATGCTTCAGTCAAGCTTGGTTTTACAGGAAGGCCGAACGCTGTGAGCGCGCATGCGCGTGAATCTCGGTTGTTATGGCTGGCATTCGCTGGGGGAGCTGTACTTTCTTTGCTCTTCTGGTGTTGTTTTTCTGTGATATTGCTGTCAGGGCACATTACTGGCTGCCTGCGCCTGACTCACGGCCAGAAATATTGCCCTTCCTGAAATTAATAAGGCAGGATTTATTTAGGGACGGCACTACTGATTGGGTTGGCCGAGATAAAATATTTTGCTTTCTCACAAACGAGTCCCCCAGTGTGTAAACGTAATAAAGAGCGCGTGCCGCTCCCTGCGAGGTGACATTCATCTGTCCCATTCAAGTGAATAGGACTAAACTGCAATACCGGGCACAGCCGCCATGCAGTGTACAGTGCTGTTCCTGGCTGAAGGAAGAGCAGTGCTCACCTAGCACGTCAGTGAGCTGATTGGTGGGGATCCCTAAGGCTGGGTTCACACGGGGCGGAATTTCTGTGTGCATTTTCAAACCTGAGACTAAGCAGCAAAGTGGACGAGATTTGCAAAAATCTCGTTCACACGCTGCCGACAGTCCGCTGCGGACAAGCCACAAGATTTCCGTCGCATGGGAACCCAGCCTTAGGATAGTACTCGAAAAAAACGGCGTGCATGCGAGTCCAATGCAAGGTTTCCCATTGAAAACAATGGGAAGCACTTGCCGGTCCTCTGGCGCGCCTGAAAACCACGCCAGAAGATCGCTATTTTACTGAAGTGATGTGAGGCGTTTTGGATAGAAAAACACCTCGCATCCGCACGTTTAGGAACACGATATTGGATGCAATACAAAACAGCAACCCTCAAGTCTCACAGGAGCGTAGACTGCCGTAATACGCGGTACCGATCTCACATTCACTTTCAAATATGCCTCACACACAGCGCGCAAAAAAAATCACGGCATGCTCTATCTTGGCACGTTTTATGTGCGAATACACGCCCAGATAGTGCATGGGGATTGTCGGCACGCAGCAAGTACACGTCATTACGTACTTGCTGCATACACCCACGCAGGAGTTATGCACGTGGTGCGCTGCAAAAAACCACTTCTGCGAGAAAGCCCTTATCCCCCCCACCCCAGCCTGTAAGTAAAAACTAACCCAAAAAAACGAAAAAGGGTTATATAACAATCTTATTGATAAGTTTAAATATTAAGCAACATTTTTTCCGATCCAGTCAGCCCACTCAACCACGACTGTCCATATTGGGCTGGGCCTAACAAGATTCAAAGAAAGTCCAATTACTAACCGCTGTCATCCATTGACAAAGGGGAGGCGGCTAATAAAGATATCCAAACATCACTCATCATTTTTTGGCCCGTAAAATAAGTTCACTTCCAACTTTCGTTTGCTGTAAAGTGCATTCTAGATTCTACACATCTCCCTATACGTATAAACGAGGAGACAAACAAAGTTGCGCTCTATTTCTTTTTTCTTTAGGCCGGGCTCACACGAGCGGATTTTAATTGCGGATTGCTGTCAGCACGGGAGATCCATGATAAAATGCAGGCCTTGAAAGCTATGCATTTTTGATTTTTCAATCACACTCGCGGATACGAATTTCGTATCCGCGAGTGTTAGTAAAATCGCAGCATGCTCTATTTTAGTGCTGATTCCGTAAGGACAGCCCCCATTGAAGTCAATGGATGTGAGATTTCTGTGGCCCATATGCAATTAACATTGTGTATGAGCGGCAGAAACGCTCGTAACTTCAGAGGAAAATAGATAGAAAAGCGGGCCGAAGAGGAGCGAAAGATCTTTCTTCCATGCGAATGATATGCTGTGCATACACCTACATCCGCGCAGAAAAACAGATGCATCTGCAGTTATTTGCAGTTACTTTCCATGAGTGATCACAGGTCTAACGCTGCGGAAATCCGCATGCAGAATCCGACCCGTTCGCGCGAGCCCGGATTTACACTGTAAAACATCCGACCAATGCAATTTAAGATTTGGTCTTGTCCATTCACACGACCGTGAGCGTTGTTTTTAGCGAAAAAAATACACCGCACCCCAGAAATCCCTCGCTCTGCCAAAATCCTCGGGATACCTTCCAGTGCCTATATAGAGGCACCTGTAAGCTTTTCGCAGCAATGGACGCTGCATAAATGCCTCCACCTTCCTTCTCTTTCTCTGTTCCCAAGGAAGTCTATGGAACCCGCCGGCGTATATTGGCCAAAACATAGTTCCAGAACTATGTTTTGGCTGAGCGGATATGTGCCGGCCGCGTATATGTTCTAATTTTCACGCTGCCGGTGTATTTATGCACCGTATATTCGCCTGTGTGAACGGATGCATTGAAAATCAATGCCTCTCATGGGCACGTATATACACCCCGGCGTGAAAACGCGCCGTATATGCGCTCATGTGAAAGAGCCCTTATACAGCGAATGTGAACGACTGAACAATTTCTCGTTTGAACGAGCTAATCTGCCTGTATGAACAGGCTGCCCGGGCGGACTCTGATGTATAGTGTTTGGGGTAAGCGGACCCGTAGGCTGGGGCTGCACAGAGACATGTTGTGCAACACGAAGATCACAGTGTCGCACTGCAATGGTGCGCCCAATAATTGCCAGTGATCTTGGCGCAGAAATCCAACTTGGTTCGAATTTAGTCGCAAGCAACTTTTCCACTATTGACATCCGTGAAAAGTCACATGCAACTGCGACTCGCCTGGGCTTTAAATGGTTTTTAATAGTCGTATTGCAGCTCCAAAATAGTCATGTGACAGCTAGCTGCAGACAAGTGGAACAAATGTGTTATATTATATTTATACGACTTGCAGTTGGGCGACGCCTCACTGTGTAAGATTGCCTAAATTACACTCCCATTTACTTTTGGATTTAATATCTACAACTTTAGGCTGGATTCACACAAACGTATGTCGGCTCAGTTTTCACGCCGAGCCGATATACGTTGTTCTCGTGTGAGGGGGGGGGGGATGGAAGAGCCAGGAGCAGGAACTGAGCTCCCGCCTCCTCTCTGCCTCCTCTCCGCCCCTCTGCACTATTTGCAATGAAAGGAGGCGGGGTGGGTGCGGGGCTAAGTTCCGAGAATTAGCCCCGCCCTGCCTCTCCCCATTGCACATAGTGCAGAGGGGCGGAGAGGAGGCAGAGAGGGGGCAGGAGCTCAGTTTCTGCTCCTGGCTCTTCCATCCTCCCCCCCCCCCCCTGCAGATGAGGACGACGTATATCGGCTCGGCATGAAAACCAAGCCGATATACGTTTGTGTGAATCCAGCCTAAAGTTGTAGGCACCTAAGTAATATGGCCACGATCAGAGTTAGCTCCAAGCACAGCCATTGTCAGTGGGTCCATACAACCTGTGACTGCATGACGTATATTTACATTATGTGGCAGGATGACTTAACTGAATCACATCCAACATTTCCAAAGACCAATATTTAATAAATGTCTTACTTTATTCAGAACATGTGATAATTGTAAACATCAAAAATGTGTTTCTTTCTATCCTCAAGTGTGTAATAAAGTTACTTCTCTTTAAAGCGCCTTGTCTATAACTTGTGTATATCAAGAGGTGTAATATCCAGCAACTTGCCAAAATGTTGTATACATGTAATGACATACCACAATAATAAAGTAGCCTTAGGCATTGCCACATCTTTTATGCAACCACAGTCCAGCAAACATAACATTTCAAGTACCTATTTTGACCATAATGGTCAAAAATAAACCCAATTAGTTTAAAATTAGAGATGAGCGAGCACCAAAATGCTCGGGTGCTCGTTACTCGGGACGAACTTTTCGCGATGCTCGAGGGTTCGTTTCGAGTAACGAACCCCATTGAAGTCAATGGGCGACCCGAGCATTTTTGTATATCGCCGATGCTCGCTAAGGTTTTCATTTGTGAAAATCTGGGCAATTCAAGAAAGTGATGGGAACGACACAGCAACGGATAGGGCAGGCGAGGGGCTACATGTTGGGCTGCATCTCAAGTTCACAGGTCCCACTATTAAGCCAGAATACCGGCAAGAGCCCCCCCCCCCCCTCCCAACAACTTTTACTTCTGAAAAGCCCTCATTAGCAATGCATACCTTAGCTAAGCACCACACTACCTCCAACAAAGCACAATCACTGCCTGCATGACACTCCGCTGCCACTTCTCCTGGGTTACATGCTGCCCAACCCCCCCCCCCCACGACCCAGTGTCCACAGTGCACACCAAACTGTCCCTGCCCAGCCTTCAGCTGCTCTCATGCCACGCCACCCTCATGTCTATTTATAAGTGCGTCTGCCATGAGGAGGAACCGCAGGCACACACTGCAGAGGGTTGGCACGGCTAGGCAGCGACCCTCTTTAAAAGGGGCGGGGCAATAGCCCACAATGCTGTACAGAAGCAATGAGAAATCCAATCCTGTGCCACCTCCATCAGGAGCTGCACATATGGGCATAGCAATGGGGAACCTATGTGCCACACACTATTCATTCTGTCAAGGTGTCTGCATGCCCCAGTCAGACCGCGTTTTTTTATAAATAGTCACAGGCAGGTACAACTCCGCAATGGGAATTCCGTGTGCACCCACAGCATGGGTGGCTCCCTGGAACCCACCGGCTGTATATTAATGTATCCCATTGCAGTGCCCATCACAGCTGAGGTAACGTACGAGTAAATGCAGGTGGGCTTCGGCCCACACTGCATGCCCCAGTCAGACTGGGGTTCTTTAGAAGTAGACACATGCAGTTACAACTCGCTGTGGCCCGACAGCATGGGTGGGTGCCAGGAAGCCACCGGCGGTACATAAATATATCCCATTGCATTGCCCATCACAGCTGAGGTAATGTCATGTTTAATGCAGGTGGTCTTCGGCCCACACTGCATGCCCCAGTCAGACTGGGGTTCTTTAGAAGTGGACACATGCAGTTACAACTCCCTGTGGACCCACAGCATGGCTGGGTGCCAGGAAGCCACCGGCGGTACATAAATGTATCCCATTGCAGTGCCCAACACAGCTGATGTAACGTCAGCTGTAATGCAGGTGGGCTAAAAATTCATTTGATTACACTGTAGGCGAGGGCCCCCAAAAATTGGTGTACCAACAGTACTAATGTACCTGAGAAAAATTGCCCATGCCCAACCAAGAGGGCAGGTGAAATCCATTAATCGCTTTGGTTAATGTGGCTTAATTGGTAACTAGGCCTGGAGGCAGCCCAGTTAAAATAAAAGTTGGTTGAGGTGAAAGTTTCAACGCTTTAATGAGCATTGAAACGTATAAAAATTGTTTACAAAAATTATATGACTTGGCCTTGTGGGCCTAAGAATAATTGCCCGTTCGGCGAGATTATGTGAGGTTTCAGGAGGAGGAGCAGGAGGAGGAGGAGGAATATTATACACAGATTGATGAAGCAAAAAGGTCCCCGTTTTTGATGGTGATAGAGAACGATGCTTCCATCCGCGGGTGCAGCCTACGTATTGCTTAGGTATCGCTGCTGTCCGCTGGTGGAGAAGAGAAGTCTGGGGAAATCCAGGCTTTGTTCATCTTGATGAGTGTAAGCCTGTCGGCACTGTCGGTTGACAGGCGGGTACGCTTATCCGTGATGATTCCCCCAGCCGCACTAAACACACTCTCTGACAAGACGCTAGCCGCAGGACAAGCATGCACCTCCAGGGCATACAGCGTGAGTTCAGGCCACGTGTCCAGCTTCGACACCCAGTAGTTGTAGGGGGTAGAGGCGTCACGGAGGACGGTCGTGCGATCGGCTACGTACTCCCTCACCATCCTTTTACAGTGCTTCCGCCGACTCAGCCTTGACTGGGGAGCGGTGACACAGTCTTGCTGGGGAGCCATAAAGCTGTGCAGGGCCTTAGAGAGTGTTCCCCTGCCTGTGCTGTACATGCTGCCTGATCTCCGCGCCTCCCCTGCTACCTGGCCCTCGGAACTGCGCCTTCGGCCACTAGCGCTGTCGGATGGGAATTTTACCATCAGTTTGTCCGCCAGGGTCCTGTGGTATAGCATCACTCTTGAACCCCTTTCCTCTTTGGGTATGAGAGTGGAAAGGTTCTCCTTATACCGTGGGTCGAGCAGTGTGTACACCCAGTAATCCGTAGTGGCCAGAATGCGTGTAATGCGAGGGTCACGAGAAAGGCATCCTAACATGAAGTCAGCCATGTGTGCCAGGGTACCTGTACGCAACACATGGCTGTCCTCACTAGGAAGATCACTTTCAGGATCATCCTCCTCCTCCTCAGGCCATACACGCTGAAAGGATGACAGGCAAGCAGCATGTGTACCCTCAGCAGTGGGCCAAGCTGTGTCTTCCCCCTCCTCCTCATGCTCCTCCTCCTCCTCACCACGCTGAGATATAGACAGGAGGGTGCTCTGACTATCCAGCGACATACTGTCTTCCCCCGGCTCTGTTTCCGAGCGCAAAGCGTCTGCCTTTATGCTTTGCAGGGAACTTCTCAAGAGGCATAGCAGAGGAATGGTGACGCTAATGATTGCAGCATCGCCGCTCACCACCTGGGTAGACTCCTCAAACTTTCCAAGGACCTGGCAGATGTCTGCCAACCTGGCCCACTCTTCTGAAAAGAATTGAGGAGGCTGACTCCCACTGCGCCGCCCATGTTGGAGTTGGTATTCCACTATAGCTCTACGCTGCTCATAGAGCCTGGCCAACATGTGGAGCGTAGAGTTCCACCGTGTGGGCACGTCGCACAGCAGTCGGTGCACTGGCAGATTAAACCGATGTTGCAGGGTGCGCAGGGTGGCAGCGTCCGTGTGGGACTTGCGGAAATGTGCGCAGAGCCGGCGCACCTTTACGAGCAGGTCTGTCAAGCGTGGGTAGCTTTTCAGAAAGCGCTGAACCACCAAATTAAAGACGTGGGCCAGGCATGGCACGTGCGTGAGGCTGCCGAGCTGCAGAGCCGCCACAAGGTTACGGCCATTGTCACACACGACCATGCCCAGTTGGAGGCTCAGCGGCGCAAGCCAACACAGCGGCCATTCAGTACTGAACGGCTACTATTTACACTGAACGATCATCGTTCAGGATTTTACACAGTATAAACGATGAGCGATGATCCTGAATAATGATCGTTCAGTGTAAATAGCAGCCGTTCAGTACTGAACGGCCGCTGTGTTTAGTGAATAGAGAGGGGTGGGGGAGAACGAGAAGTGAAATCTCCAGCTGACCTGCCCACCTGCTGGCCGCTCTGTCAGAGAGCTAGCGATACTCGCTCCTGTGTGAGCGAGCGTACTCGCTAAGGCAAACTACTCGAGTGAGTAGTGCCTTATGCGAGTACCTGCCCGCTCGTCTCTAAAGATGCGGGTGCCGGCGGGGAATGGTGGGGGAGAGCTGGGACGAATGGGGGGGGGGGGGAGATCTCTCTCTCACTCTCTCCCCCGATCCTCTCTGCTCACTCCCGCAACTTACCGCTCTTCCCCGCAGGCACCCGAATATTTAGAGACGAGCAGGCAGGTACACGAATAAGGCACTACTCGCTCGAGTAGTTTGCCTTAGCGAGTAGCTCGCTCATTTCTAGTAGCAAACATAAGTATTGGAAATATTGTATATACAATATAGCTGTACATTGGAAAGTTACATACTTTTTCCTTAGGACGCCTGCACATGAACAGGTCGGACTCGGCATGCGGGACCCACAGTGGAATCTAACCCTGTGCCCGTCCGGCGTCCGCATGTACCTGTCTTTTTTGTTATTTTTCTCTACTGCAGATTGTCGTGGCGAGCTGTCATCGGACACGCGCAATATCGATTTTTTTTTTTTTTTACATTTTAGTTTTTTTGCACCGTTGCCAGGCCGTGACGCGGGTTCCCGCAACCTATCCGCAATGTCAAGGGCTGCGAGTCAGGGGACGGGTTCCATTGACTTCAATGGAAGCCATCCGTGTGGACAACGCACAAAAATAGAGCATGCTGCGATTTTTTCCTCCACTTATGGAAATCGCGATTTATTTCCGCGAGTTGGCAGGAAGAATTGTTTTTCCATAGCATGTTATAGACGACATTTGCTGTGGAACCGTGGGGTGGACGTCAACCACAGATTCCGCAATGCAAATCCGTTCATATGCAGCAGCCCTTATACAGTGATGTAGCTTTAGAAAAGCTCTAAAACCCCATTAATGTCATCAATTTCCCCTTCCCCGCCAAGGAATAGTACTACAGGCTCAGTTCCCACCAATCTGCTATTGATGACCGCGTGTTTTGTCTGGGTGTCAAGGTCTTGAAGCAGGTTCAGAGTCCAGAGGCTTAGACATTATGTTTTAATGGCAGTAGGTTGGGAGTCCCCTGCTTAATAAAGTGTTATAGCATAGTGTCTAAATACTTACTGTTTGTAAATATGGTAATAACGTTTATCATTGGTAATAAATTTGCACACATTTCTATTAAGGCCTCATGTCCACTCGAAAAATACAATCCGCGCAGAATCTGCCGCGGATTTGCTTTAAATGGTATTTTTTTTGCATGCAGATATCTGCACACATCACTATCAGGCCTCATGTCCACTGGGAAAATAAGAATTAAAATCCGCAGCGTTTTTCCCGCACGCGGATCCGCGCCCCATAGGAATGCATTGACCACCCGCGGGTAGATAAATACCCGCGGATGGTAATTAAAAAATTTCTGGAGCATGAAAAAAAATGGACATGCTCCATTTTAGTGCGGATCACGCGTGCGGGAGCTCATACAGCACATAGCTCAATTGATCTGCCGCATGAAAAATAAAAGACAATTACAGAGCATCCGCAGCCCAAATCCGCATTACAAATCCGCAGCGGATCTGATTTTCTCCATGGACATGAGGCCTCAATGTGATAGCAATGTTGCCGATCCACGCGGAATCCGCGGCAAAATGGAGCATGCCGCGTTTTTTCTCCCACGCGTGAAAAACGCAATTCTTTTAAAATGCCATCCGCGGGTGCAAAAATCAATTTAATGGTCTGCGGATGGCCAATGCTTCCCTATGGGCAAAATCCGCAGCGGATTGTGCCCATAGGGAATCATTAGCCATCTGCGGTCCATTAAATTGATTTTTGCACCCGCGGATGGCCAATGATTCCCTATGGGCAAAATCCGCTGCGGATTCCACAATCCCATTTAGCTAGTGGACATGAGGCCTAACTTGATTTTGTTTTGTCCTTTCAGGGTATTGTATGTAGTCTGATAAGGAAAAAAAAAAAAGAATATCACTCATTATAGACTATGGCTGGCTTTCTGAATGCATCGTCCACTTTACAACAGGGACTCTTGTGTACAATGTATGGAAATGTTCTAACAACAATATATCCAGTTTGGATTTGGACAAATGTCCCCAAACAGATCAAAATTTCTAAAGCAAATATTGCTTAATATTCTCAAGAAATGTCTTCCAGTTTTGTTTATCGGTAATCCATGTCAATTAAAGATAATTAGCTATCTTTTATAAGCCGGTTTTAGCATGCCGCTGCTATAATCATGATAAACAAAAGCGAATGAATCGAGAAACCTGTACGGACAAAAACCGAGTTGACAAGGAAGATTCAATTACAGGTAAGAGGAATGTCTCTGTATGAAGACACAAATTATAGTTAAAGGGATAATTCGGGGCTCAAAAATTATCCTAATTATTTTCCTGTTCACATATAAATAAAGACTGTAATTTACAATGTGTATGAAACTTGCTTGTATGCAGCTGTAAGTCCATACTTCATTTGAAGCCCCCCCCTCTTGTCAGCTGTTTGGTCTCCCATTGATCTGAACCGTAAGTGCTGCTGGCCTAGTGGTCGGGCAGGTGCTATAGCCGCCAGCGTCACAGTGCCTGTTCTTCTTCATGAACGCAACTCGGATTGCATATGTGCGTTCTGCATCTCTGGCTCCGTACAGAGTGGATGAAAATATGCTGCCTTTGATTGCTTTACAAAAGTTTATAATACTATTAGGAGCCGTTCTCACATTGCTGCAGATTGCATCCCCAGATGTCAGTATGCCAGCAGGATGACGTCTATACTGTCAGATGACAGAACGTCTCGAGGGCACATACACCGTGCAGTGGGCGCTGTGCATTGTTTAATTTGTACTATCCTGCCCGAGCAGATGGCACCATCTTTAGTGCACAGCGGGACAGCGTTTGGGGTCTTTGATGTTAAACATCAAAAAAAGATATTCAATTTCAATATCCGACCTATGTTATCCTGTCGACATATAATATAGCTTCTAGGACATTTAGGCCGACTGCGCACGACATGCGGAATCCGACCCTATGCCCGGCCAGTAACCCCCGCGTACCTGTCCGGATTCTTCTATTCTGTACTGCGGATGTGCCAGCCAGCGCACATGCACAGTAAAGATAATGGCGCACCATTGCTAGGCGATGACACGGATCGTGTATCCTTTCCACAATGATGATTGCGGAAGGTTTATGGGTCGGGCGACTTCCATTGACTTCAATGGAAGCCGTGTGCATGGATTCCGCCTTCAAATAGAGCATAGTGCAATTTTTCCCTCGCAAGTGGAAAATCGCAATTGATTTCTGCTCGTGGGCATGAAAAAACGCTTTTCCATTGCATTCTGTGAAAGGTATTTGCTGCAGAATCTGGAGGCGGACACCCGCTCTGGATTCTGGAATGCAAATCCGTCCGTATGCAGCCAGCTGTTGGTGGCGGAAAAAAGTACCCACAGCCGGAATACCCTTTCAATTATGCCCAGATTCTTGTATAATTTGATGCAGTGAAACTAATGCTTATCCATTACTGTTTTTTTTAGGTATGCAAACAATCATGTATGCCAATCTGGATTTGTGAATTGTGAAGTAGAGCGATTTCCCACAGTGTTTTTTTATTCTATACTGAGGGCACATACACACATATAGTCACAATATGTGTCACAAGCATCTTGAATAGGCCATCCTTCCAAACCTTTGGACCCATACTGTGCCTCTGTTTGCCTCGGATTTTACACAAAGGTCACACACAGTGTATTGGTCAGCGTACATGGAATAGCCAGATGCATGAGGTCTTACAAATTAAGCTGTTTGGTCACTTTAAATAGTCATTCACTCAGGGATGATTGCATAGAGCTCTAGGGCAAACTTTGGACTTGCCACCTCCCTACTGCATGTTGCATGTTACTTGGCTGTGCAGACCCCAGTGGTATTTCTAGGGTCTATAAAAGATAAAAGTTCCATGTTCCTTTCTCTCAAAAAATAATACATATATATTGTCTATGTCAAAAAAGTCAAGTGCCTTAGGGTGAAGACACACGAACGAACGTATATCGGCTCGGTTTTCACGCCGAGCCGATATACATTGTCCTCATGTGCAAGGGGGGGAGGATGGAAGAGCCAAGTGCAGGAACTGAGCTCCTGCCCCCCTCTCTGCCTTCTCTCTGCCCCTCTGCACTATTTGCAATGGGGAAAGGTGGGACGGGGGTGGGGTTAATTCTCGGAACTTAGCCCCGCCCCTTCCCATTACAAATAGTGTAGAGGGGTGGAGAGGAGGCGGAGAGGGGGCCCGGGAGCTCAGTTCCTGCTCCTGGCTCTTCCATCCCCCCCCCCCCCTGCACACGAGGACAACATATATCGGCTCGGCGTAAAAACCGAGCCGATATACGTTCGTGTGACTTCACCCTAAAGGTCCATTTACACACACAGATGATCGCTCAAAATTTGTCAGAAACTGACAGTTTTGAGTGATCATTTTGCATTAGTTACCAATGGGCTCGTCATCCCATTAGTAGCTAACTAGCTTCATTTGCATGTATTTAGAGAACAGCGGGTGGTCTGTTCTCTAAATACATCACTATTGTTCTCCAGTGGTACAGCAGCTGAAAGAATGTTATCAGCAGTGCCCACAGAGAACTTAGCGTGTGGTCCCTCTTATCAGGGACAGTGGATTTTAAGGTGAGCTGAACTCAGCAATAGACAAAAAGGCATGGTAAGTGCACGAAGGGTGCACAAAAATGGCTTTTGAGCAAATTTTAAACGATAATCGTTGTGTGTAAAAAGGCCTTAAAAGGAGTTATCATATTGCTGTAAAACTTGTCATGCAGTTACATCTGAGGCAGATATGCAAATGATTAGAGTTGTGGTGTGATGAGATGAACAGGACCATTAGTACTGACGGTGGTATGAGAGGAAACATTAGTACTGATGCTGGCATAAGGGGTCATTATTACTCATGGCATAGCAGAACAGGTTGTTGTAACTAATTGGGCACAAGGGGCCATTTTAACGATGGTGCATAATCGGGCACTACTACTGATGGGTTTAAAAAGGGGTGTTAAGATATTGACCAGCTGTGTCACAAACCAGTTTAGCTTAGGGCTAGATTTGTGAGCTGCACCAGGGGTCCTCTGATATTCACCCTTTAACCTCACCAATCGGGATATGATCTTCACTGTAGGGAACCCCCACACCAGTACCTCAGGGGTAGTTTTGGTTAAGTGGCAACTGATATAAAGTGGTCAGGGTTACCATACTACAGTATTGCAGCAGCAAACAGAGATGTGTTCATGGAACAGAGCTGAGATCAGGTCAGGCATCAGACAGAGTAAGATGGTCAATAAGCAAGCCAAGGTCAGAAATGGAGAAGACAAAAAAGTTGAGTGAGTAGAATATGCATAGATCAAAACCAGGAAACAATCAGGATACCTTTGCTCACAGGACAGACTAATTGTTCAAGTACCTGAAAGCAGGGAAGAGTGCCTAAAATAGCCAGAGACGTGTCTGTTAAGGAGTGAGTTGGCAGCACCTCCACCCCACAAAGACTGGGAAAGTGACAGAAGATGCAGCATCTGTTGTAGAGAACCCGAGGGTTACAGTGCTAGCTACGACCGACAGCAGAAGCAAATTATGCCTGGGACACTATGGATGGGGAGATTGTGTAGAGGACTTGAAAGCTAAGGGATGGTGCTAAAAAAGTAAGGAGCCAAAGATGTCTGTATGTCAAATTATGCAGAGACAAGTTGAGGTTGGGAGAATTGGTCATGGTGGCATGGGCTAAAGTGAACAACTCCAGTCAGAGGGGATGTCACCTATCATCACTGGATATAATAGTACTGTAATCATTTATATGGTCTGCAAGAGTATTAGGTCTGCTACCTACATTTGCTGCTCTCTTGCTATTCTGGGCACACGTGAGCATCGCTCTGCTCCTGCTTTTTGAATGTACTCTTTGTTCTATTTTCTACCAGCAATGAGGGAGTTACACCTCTCAGTGGTCACAGCCCAGCTGCAGCTTAAATAGCAATTACCCTTTTATTTAAGTGAGCTGGGGACCCTCCCTCTTTGCCTTAGAATTGATGTGTGTTTATCTCTGACACTCAGCATTTCTAGGTTGCCTGTTTCAGGTCTTTTTTGTCTGTTTGATCCTGTACCTGTATGTGTGTATTTTGTATATTCTTTGCCTTATGCTTTACCCTGTGTGTGTCTGTCCAGTCTGTGCATTGTTCCTGTTTCTGTGGTAGTCAGTGCTGTTCTGTGCTTTGTTTACACTGTCCCTGTTTCCTGTTTGGGATAGTCAGTCCCTAGGTTCCAGCGTGGTGCTGTTCTTATCAGGACATCTACCCTGCTTGTAGGCAGGGGTCTTCCCATCCTCCTTCTTAGCTAAGGGCAAGTTACGAATTCCTGCTTCAGTACCTCTGACCACTGGGGTCAGCTGCCAGCCATACCAGGTCTGGTCTAAAAGCCAGGTTTGGTTTGTTAGCACAGTGGGTCCACACCCAGAGCCCTAACAGTATTCTGAGACCATAGATTCCACTGACCCTGCCTGCAGGGGTATTTCAGACTTGTTCCAAGAATTGGTTTAGCAGCAAGATTGCCAAGAACAGATCCTGTCATATTTGTACAATATGAACGCTCGCCTGAACTCCATATCTTCTGATCCAGCGGTACCGCAGTCTTCAACAGCAGACACAACTCCGTCTCCATTCCCACAGTCAGTTTCTGCAACTGGATTCGGTCCTCGATTACCTGCTCCCCCACATTGCTAGGGAGATCCCAGACAATGCTGTGGGTTTATTAATCAGTGCTCACTACACTTCGAGCTGTTGTCTCACCAATTCCCTATTGACCTTGCTAAACTGGCTTTTATGATATCTCACCTCTCCAGACAGGCATTAGCCTGATTGAACCCTCTTTGGGAGAGAGACGATCCTATAGATTTATTGACCTAAGTATATTTGTAAAGACATTTCGGAGTGTGTTTGATGTGACTGGTCATACTACTTCCTCCTCCCTGTTATGTCTACGTCATGGTAGTCTCACTGTCAGGCAATACATCATTAAATTTAGAACCCTAGCCTCAGAGTTCGATTGGAACAATGAAGCCATGGTAGTGGCATTCTCGGAGGGCTTAATGGATGACATCAAAGACGAGTTGGCTGGTCGCAAGATTCCAACTTCCCTGGATGCTTTAATCTCCCTAGCCAGAAAAATTGATCTCTGTTTCCAGAGGAGGACCGAGGAGGCATCCAAGGAGAACATATCAATCTGCCTGGCACTCAAGTACTAGAGACCACTTTTTGTCCGGCCTACTACCTTTTTGTCTAATGACCCTGAGCCCATGCAGATTGATGTGCTCAAACAATCAGAGGAGGAGCGCATACGCAGATGTGCCAAAAATTAGTATATGTACCATGGTGCCAAGGGGCATAATGTCCATACCCGTCCTCCTAAGTCAGAAAAACTCTTCAGCCTAGGGTCAATAGGAATAGCTACCCTAGGTATAAATTAGTCCTCTGGGTTTGTATTTAGCTGTGACATTGTCCAACTGCGGTACGCAGTTCCCCATGTCACTTTGTCTGGATTCTGGTTCGGCAGGGAATTTCGGGCATCAGGCCTTGGTGAACCACTACTAGATTCCTACCTGACCTCTGGAGAGACCTGTGGTGGTGACAACTGTAAGTGGAGGTACCCTTTGCGAGACCATTCAGTTTGTCACAGAGCCACTTAATCTGAAAGTAGGTGCTCTCCACTCAGAAAAAATTTCCTTGCTGGTTCTCCCAAAGTTCATGAATTCTCTGTTGCTAGTGCTGGTCTGGCTTTGTCTGCATAATCCCACCTTTTATTGGAGCTCTAGGAGGATGTGCCATTCTAGGTGCCTGCTTCCAATACCACCTATTTGTCTCTCCTCAGTGCCTCATATCCTCCAGAGTCGGCCAGAGAGGTCTTTATCACTACAGTATCCTGCAAAGGTGACGTAGAGAGCCTTGGTCAGTCATGACGATGTTTTGTCTCCTCTTTGCTCACCTAATAGGAAGCAATGATGTGACAATGTCACTCCTCCCAAGCAACCAAGTAGCTCCACCTGTCCCCCTGTCCACAACTGGCATCAAGAGTGAAGCCATGGATGGTTCGGTTGCAGATGAGATTATCTGTTTTCAGGTGGATGTTGTGAAACTAGCTATTCATGTTCTCAACGACAAGTTGTGGTCTCTCTCCATAATGGGTCTACTGTAAAAAATAGTTGCATTGATCTTCTGCAAGATCATACATCACTCTGAGTATACAATTGCTGATATTAATAAATCCATAGCCCCAGGAGATTAATCTGGAGCTCATAGATCCATGAGGAGGAGGGGGCATAAAGGAGGAGGTACTGTTGGGTCTGCTACCTGTGTCTGTCAACTTCTTGCTCTTACGGGCAGACGTGGGCATTGCTCTGCTTCCACTGTTTGAATGCACTCTTTGTTCTATTTTCTACCAGCTATGAGGGAGTTAATCCCTTTCAGTGCTCATAGCCCAGCTGCAGTTTAAATAGCAATTACCCTTCTATTTAAGTGAGCTAGGGATCCTTGAGGCTGTTTTTCTACTGCTGGAACTGGGGCTTTAGTCAAGGTGCAGAGAGTTATGAACAGTTCCAAATATCAATCCATTTCGACACAAAACTTTCAGGCCTCTGCTAAAAAGCTGAGAAAGGAAAGAGAATTTTAATTTTTTAGCACAACAACCTAAAGCAGACCTCCAAAATTCAACAAAAGATTGGTTTTGCCAGTAGATCAAACTTTTGGAATAGCCCAGACCTGAATCCCATTGAAAGTCTGTGGGTTGACCTGAAGAGGGCTGACAGATTTGAAACGCTTTTGCAAGAAAGAGTGGGCAAAGACTGCAAGTCAAGATATACCATGGTGATAGACACCTATCCAAAAAGACTGAATGCTGTCATAAAGTCAAAGGTACATCAACCAAGTATTAGTTTTAGGATGTGCATATTTATGCAACCACATTTTTTCCACCCTAAAAGATTTCAGTTTGTTTTTCAATGGAATCGTACAGATAATTGATCAAATTGAAGGTAGAAATAAATCTGAAATGATTAATCTTTGTTGAATTTTTTAACATGACAAAAACATGGCATTTTAACAAGGCTGTGGAGACTTTTCATATCCACTATATACTAACCTCTTGCATGGTTCTGCAGTTTCAGTCCCAGCTGTGCTTGCTCACTTTCGGTTCCAGCGGTCACATACCCATCTAAACACATATCCGTGCTTGGCCATTCACCATTCTCAGTCTTGCTCAGACTAGTAACTGGCTACATGCTTAGACAGGCATGTGACCATGGGACCTAGAAATGCCTGGAGATTGGGGGAAGCTATACAGAGGAGTGCATGATGCAGAATTAGGTGAGTATGAGTATTTATTATTTTCTTAGGCATAAAAAAGTTTGTGGATGAAAGCAGTAAAGCAATGGTACAGGGGGAGCCTCATGATACCCATGCACTGGGACTACTAGGGTCTTTAAGCAACTCTGCAGACGACTAACTTAGGCCTTACGTCCTATGTGTCAGTGCGGAAATGATTTTTAAATGCTTGTGGGCGATCGCAAGCTCAAAGTGACTGCCTTCCCCCACCTCCCTGCTTGGTCTCCAAGCAGCCAGAGAGGTATCTGCCTACAAATCCGCAGTTGAATTGCTGATGCATTGTGGATCGCTCGCTTCCATAGAGATCTATGGAGTCCATCGCAGTGGAATCTGTGGTAAAATGGAGCATGCTGCAATTTCTTTTCTGCACATGGCACCTGTAAATCAAATTCACAAGTGTTAATTGAAGTGCTACCACCAAATGATTCCGCAATTCAAATCTGCCCGTAGACATTGGGCCAAACACAAACTAAAACTATGAAAAATGGAGAGCACAACAGTAGAACAGATAAACAACCACAGTCAGAATGGACAGTGCTGAAGCTCACGCAGCTAGATAAAGTTTCTACTGGAGAAAACACATTGGAAATATCAGATACCCTAGCTACAAAGCAGAACCTTGGGTAGATTAAAATTTATCCATATTGTGTGGAAGCATATAAAGGGAGTCTGTCACCAGGTTCATGCTGCCTAAACCATGGGTAGCATGAAGCTGGGACAGGTATGCTTATTACCCCTCACGTATGTTGCATTTCAGAATAAACACACTTTGAAGCTTGACTTGGAACTGAGCTCTGAGTCAGGGAGGCGGGCCACATCAACCTTTCTCTGCCCATATTGCATAGTTACAGCTTTTTCCCCATACACAAAAGGGGAGATTGCTGTCAGTCTATGTAGTGTAGACAGGGAGATCCATAAATACTCAGCAACTAAAGGTAGCTGCAGTGAAGGCCTGGCAAAGCACCTCAAGGTAGGAAACACAGAATTTGGGGAAGTCCACAGTGGAAATTCATAGTTTTCTTATGCCATATTCTGACATAAAAAATCGAAACATTTTGCTTGTGCAAAAATTTTATAACTTCTTGTCCTCGGTACCACTTTCCTGAAAAGGGAGTGTGGCTTGTCAGCAAGGGGCGTGAATGCTCTGGACAGACATATTTATGTATAATTTGCACTAGAAATTGGGGTAAATTATACCATAAATGGACGCCAGATTGGACCTGGTGTATATTTTTGTGTAGGTACACAGACAAGCTGAGATGCACCTAATATATGAAAAGACATGCACCTCTTCATATATTAGGTGCATTGTGCGCTGGCAGAAATTATATTAAGACCAGGGTTTAAAATGCCTGTCTTTATATATTTCCCCCATATGTTCCACAGTTCACACAGTCATTGACTGCAAACCTATTCTGTACAGGTATTAAAAATAATATTAATAATTCTGATAGCTGTCCAATTAATACTGGGCCTGTGAAAATAGATGGAGTATACGAAAAACAGCTGTAATTCTTAAATGGTTAATGACATATTTTTGATGAACCCCTTTAATTAAAGCTGAAAGTCTACACTGTGTCTCCTTTGCTGGCTCTACCTCCCCTCCTCTTCCCCTTGCTGTTGGGGTCCCCCAGGGCTCTGTCCTCGGCCCCCTTCTTTTCTCTATCTACACAGCCCCTGTTGGACAAACCATCAGGATATTTGGCCTCCAATACCACCTGTACGCTGATGACACCCAGCTATACACCTCTTCCTGTGACATCTCTGCACCTTTACTCCAAAACATCACTACCTGTCTGTCTGCTGTCTCTAACACCATGTCCTCTCTCTACCTAAAACTAAACCTCTCTTAGGGTGACTACCCACTGGAGTTTTTTTTTCACTGCGAAATTCGCAGCATTTTTTTTTCTGCAGGGGTCTATGGGACTTGTAATGTTAAAATTGCGATTTTGCGCGATCGCGATTTTAACATTACAAGTCCCATAGACCCCTGCAGGAAAAAAATACTGCGAATTTCGCCGGGGGAAAAAAACTCCAGTGGGTAGTCACCCTAAAACTGACTTACTGGTATTTCCACCATCCACTAACCGACCTCCTCCTGATATCTCCATCTCAGTGTGTGGCGCCACCATAACTCCTAGACAACATGCCCGCTGCCTTGGGGTCATATTTGATTCTGATCTCTCTTTTACCCCCTACATCCAATCTCTAGCCCGAACATGTCAGCTGCACCTCAAGAACCTCGCAAGAATCCACTCTTTTCTCACTGTAGACACGTTAAAAACGCTTACTGTCGCCCTCATCCACTCCCGGCTCGATTATTGCAACTCGTTGCTGATCGGCTTCCCCTGCACCAGACTCTACCCTCTCCAATCCATCCTGAATGCGGCGGCAAGGCTCATCTTCCTGTCCAGACGCTACTCGGACGCCTCTGCCCTGTGCAAGTCACCGCACTGGCTGCCCGTTAAATACAGAATTCAATTTAAACTCGCTACCTTCATCCACAAAGCCCTCCACAGTGCAGTGTCCCCCTATATCGCCTCCCTCATCTCAATACATCAACCAGCCCGGGCTCTCCGCTCTGCTAACAAAACCAGACTGAGCGCCCCGTTAATTCGAACTTCTCATTCCCGCCTCCAAGACTTCTCCAGAGCAGCACCGGTCCTCTGGAACGCACTACCAAAGGCTACCCGAGCGATCCAGGACTCGCAGAACTTCAGGCGTGCTCTAAAAATGCACCTCTTCAGGGAGGCATACCGCATTCCCTAAATAAACCCCTCTTTACTCCACCTGATAACATGCTCCCTGACCTACTGACTGCAATCCCTGCTAGCCATCATAAACCGCTCCTGCAGTCATACTGTTTCTGCCGTCACACGGCTAAATGTCTGACCATTGTCTATGTGTATAGCATCCCTCACTCTCCACTTCGCCATACCGTGCACATCTCCAGCCCCTTTACCTTCTGTATCACCCCATTACCCCCGTGGTTCTGTAATCTTTGTACTTTTGTCTTTCTGTATCCCCCCTGTCTATGTAAGCGCTGTGGAATATGTTGGCGCTATACAAATAAAGTTTATTATTATTATTACACTTCAATCATATATATTGATGATTTTCCATTGTGGTGGTGTACAAATGCTAAAGTATGAAAATTGTGTTACTGTTCAAATACTTCTGAACCCAACTGTATAATGGCAGTGCATATGAACCGCTCATCTGTCCCACGTATATAGCCAAGCATGACCTCATGGCTATACACCATCTTGTAGTCTGAAGAAGAGGTTACAGCTAGAGATGAGCGAACGTAAGGGCGATTTCGCAATCGAGCACCGCGATTTTCGAGTACTTCACTACTCGGGTGAAAAGTACTTGGGTGCGCTGTGGGGCAGGGGGTTGCAGAGGGGAGTGGGGGGTAGCAGTGGGGAACAGGGGGGAGCCCTCTCTCTCTCCCTCTCCCCCCCACTCCCTGCTGCAACCCCCCGCTCACCCACAGCGCACCCGAGTACTTTTCACCCGAGTAGTGAAGTACTCGAAAATCGCGGTGCTCGATTGCGAAATCGCCCTTACCGAGTACGTTCGCTCATCTCTAGTTACAGCTCAAAACATCATTGCTGAATTAATAAAGAGAAGTCAAGTTTTAGTTTTTTGTTTTTGACTCATGTTCTTTCAAGAAGTTTGTATGAGATACTTTGTCAGATGCTTCACTAAAGTCAAGATATACCATATCTACCACACTTCCCTGTTCAACCCAATCTGTGATTCTGTCAAAGAAGGAAATAAGATTAGTCTGTCTTGTTTGTTACAAACCCATGCTGGCTCTAGTTCATTACTCCATTCTCATCCAAGTACTTGCATACATGATGTGTAACAATTTGTTCAAATATTTTTCTGGTGTAGAAATCAGGCTCACAGGCCTGAAGCTTCCTGGGTTCACCTTCGCTTTTTTGAAGATAGGTACAATATTTGCCCTTCTCTAATCTTCTGTTGTCCAGGATTTTTCAAAGATTACGGTGAGTGTTTTAGCAATTACCTCCGCTGTTTCCTTTAGTATTCTAGGATGTAATTGATCTAGAACTGGAGACTTGAATTCATTTAAGTTAGCTAAGTGTTCTCTCACCATCTCTCTGCTTAAAAATAGGCTGCATTATTTTATTTCCCCAATAGCACAAGGAAGCTGATGTTGCATTTACTCTCTCAGAGAAAACAGATATGAAATAAGAATTCAAAAGTTCGGCCTTCTCAACATGATTTTTAACCAATTCATAATTTTCATCCTGTAAACATCCTATAGCATCTTTTGACTTTTCTTTTGCTTTTGATGTACCTCTCAAAATCCCTTTTTTGCCTTTGGCCTCTCTTGCAAGCCTAAATTCATTATTAGCTCTAGCTTTTATGACACTTGTCCTACAGTTTCTGAAGACCACATTATATTCTTCTTTAGATATTCCCCCCACTTTCCATTTGATAAACATATTTTTCTTCCTTTTTAGTATGTATTTAAGTTCTGTGTTCATTCATCCTGGTCTCTTTAAATGCTTCTTATTCTTCCTTTTAGGGATTGTTAATGATTGTGCTTTGAGAATCTCATTCCTCAAAATATACCATCTTTCTTGGACATTTCTATCCTTAAGAACATCCAGCCATTGGATCCTTCTTACCTTCTTCCTGAGTCCATTAAAATCTGCCTTTCTGAAATCCAATCTTGAGGTCTGAGTCTTCTCAGGTCTTCCTCTCCTTGTTATCCCAAATTCAAGGATAGCGTGATCACTGCCTCCTAAAGTCCCAGCCACCCTTAGTTCCTTAACCATTTCCTCCCTGTTGGTAAGAATTACGTCCAAGATAGCAGTTCCTCTTGTTTTCTCTTTTACTTTTTGTAAGATAAAGTTATCAGCAAGAGCGGATAAGAATACATTGGACAAATTACTGTTGCCTAAGAGAGATTCCCAACAAATTTCTGGATAGTTAAAATCTCCCATATTCACAATTTCATACTTTCTTTGAGAACTTAGCCATCTGATGTTGAAAGAGTTCATATCTTCTGCTTGTCCAGGCGGCCTATAGTAAATGCCTATAATGGTGTCCTTTCTGTTTTCTCCTTGTATTCTTACCAAAACAATTTCTACAGAACTACCATTTTCTGCAGCTTGAATATATGAGGAGATGTATGGTTTCCTAACATACCATACAACACCTCTTTGTTACGTCCATGTGGCGCATGAAAGTGCAGCACCACAGCACGGACACAAAATGGTGTCCTAATAAAACAACTCTCATAATGTTGCATAGACCAATTACACTTGTCTAGGTAAAGATGAAAGGACACCTGTCCCTTACTAATAAGGGAAAGTGGGGAACCCCCTCCTTAAAGCAGAGTGATTATCTTGATAAGGACAGCCACACTGTCTTCATCTGGGACCTGGCTATCCCTGATTTGGGCCCTGGAGATATGTACAAAACACAGGACATGACACTGTTCACACACACTAAACACAGACATTTCACACCTCATGTCTGGCCACCTACACAGATATGCACAACAAAACGCTGTTCACACCAACACACAAGGTCATGCAAACCACATAGAACAGGACTGCACATAGAGCACATGTCGGGCCACCTGCACAGACATACGGAACAAGTCGCTGTTCACACCAACACACAGGGTCATGCATGCCACATAAAACAGCAATCCCACCCAGAACTCACATGCATACAGATAGTAAACCATAGCTAGTCCAAGTGTCCTCACACCAAAGGTAAAGAAAGTCTGCCACCGTGCTGTCATACAGGGAACAGTGTCAGGCATCACCCATCTGATACACACATAAGACATCAGATGTATGGAGGCCGCACCTGTAAAGGGATAGGAAGAAACCTGCCATTGTATTCACCTGTGTGGTCACCGTACCTCACACTACTCGAACGCAGGGAGGGGAGGGACAGCAGGTGTCCAGACCGTCCTCAGGTAAGGTGAGACACTTCAGACAAGCAGGCATAACACCAGCTCTGAGTGGGATTAATACAAAATGCAAAGACAAGATAAAATGAGTAAACTAACCAGCCTCTTCTACCAAGAGTTGCTGGTATTTATGTGCAGCGGACCCGATGGGATTGGCTGGAGAAACACTACACCCAGCCACCTCAATTAACCCTCACCTGTGAAGCTGTGCTCATGGAAACCTGTAGAACCACAGGTCCCAGATGCGCAATCTAATACTGCTCCTCTTTTATTAGGTCTGTTTTTTATCATTTGTATCCTTCAAGCCTTGTATTCCAAGAATGTGTAGCATTCCACCAAGTTTCCGTGATGCCTAGGACATCATATTTCTCTTCCTGTGTTATGAGCTCTTATCTCCTTGTTTGCTCCCCATGCTCTGTGCATTTGTGTAAAAACATTTTAGTTTGTAATCGGTGTCACTTGCTCCTCTACTTTCCTTCTGAATGTTTTGTCTTTGTTCTTTCTTTCCACTAATAGCAATTCCACTTTCAATTAATAGCAAGGTTCTCAATTGTATTCACTAGCTGTATGTTTTTTGCCTGGCCTTTCACCTCCCTTTCCATATTATTCTAGTTTAAAGCTCTCCTAATGAGTGTTTCAAGGCACCTGCAAAATATATGCTTTCCGGTGTTTGTAAGGTGTAACCCGTCTCTAGCAAGGAGTCCATCATATAGATAATTCACTCCATGAGCTAGAAATCCAAATCCTTGCTTTCGGAACCATTGGTGTAACCAGTTGTTCACCTCTAGAATCCTGTTCCATTTCCTTATTCCATGGGCATCCACTGGAAGGATGGATGAGAAGACTATCTATGCTGCCAGTTCCTTCAATTTTCTGTCTATGTCTTCTTAAAAGTCTCTGCAGATAGTTGCAAGGTCCTTTTATGCAGTGTCATTTGTCCCTACATGTGTTAGTAGCAATGGGTAGTAGTCTGTGGAACTTAAGAGTCTTGATAGCCTATAAAACACTTCTTTGATTTGTGCACCTAAAAGACAGTACACCTCTCGTGAGGTTATGCCAAGTCTGCAGACAGCTGTGTCTGTTCTTTTAAACAGGGAATCCCCCACAATCCCCACTCTCCTTTCCATCTTCCTATGCTACCCAACTTTGGAGTTCTGCCTTTATTTTTGCTATCTACCACTATCCTACATTCATAGTGCACCCATTGATGCCACCACAGTAATTGTGTACCTTTTGTGCCCTCTCAGAGTAATAGTACCCCCTTTGTGGCCCTCACAGTAATAGTGCTCCTCCCCACCATTACCTTCTGCGCACACTGTGAATTACTTTAATGATGCTCAAAGTATGAACTCTCTCACATCACACAGGGTGCATTTCCTGTCGTCTGTCAACTGTTCCATATCCAGGGGCGTAACTATAGAGGATGCAGGGGATGCGGTTGCACCCGGGCCCATGAGCCTTAGGGGGCCCATAAGGCCTCTCTTCTCCATATAGGGAACCCAGTACTATGAGTAAAGCATTATAGTTGGGGGCCCTGTTACAAGTTTTGCATCGGGGCCCGGGAGCTTCAAGATACGCCTCTGTCCATATCTCACAACTTTTGAACAACGGGAAGAGGAACAACTGTAGCAGCGCGCATACTGTACTGCAGCAAATGTTCATGACAGGTTACGCCCCTTTTATGCAAATGTGCACCCTTTGTATCACCTAATTGTGCCCTTCAGTGACTCCCTTACAGTATTTGTGTCCCTCCGTGATCCCCTCACAGTAATAGTGACCACTGTAATGGTGTCAGTAGTAATACTAACCCTGTTAGTGGCCCATTAGTAATGGTGACCCCCATTGTGGTCCCAGTACTAATAGTGACCCACATAGTGACCTCAATAGTAATAGTGGCTTCACTAGTAATAGTGCTTTCAGAGTGCCCCCCGATAGTAATAGCAAAATCTGTTAGTAGTCTTTGTAGTAATAGTGACCCACATTAGTAGCCTAAGTCATAATAGTAACCCCATAGTGGATCTCCAACCACCCAACAAGCATTTAACTCACTTGCAGTCCAGGTTTAGTGGCAGCAGTGCCACTGCTGTAAACAGTGCAACCTCTAACATCTCTGCCGGAGTGTGCATGCAGGAACGCAGATGCCAAGAGAGGTCAGGGGCCAGACTAATTACAACAGCGGGGCCACTGCCGCCTGACCTGAACTACAAGTGAGTTAAATGCTTGTCAGGGGGAAGGGAAAGGACATGCCTCCTAGTGCCCAGGATTGTGGGACAGCATCCCAAATCCGGGACTGTCTTGCAGAACCTGGGATGGTTGGGAAGCATGCCTGTTCTCTGGTCTCTCCTACTCTGAGGCACAAGACACAGTAGAGGAGGACAGAAGATGCACCCAGTGCAAGCTGAGCAGTGTGATGTGAGACAGAGCGGGAGCTCTGTGAGAGAGCATTATAGAGAGTAGAGAGAAGGCTGAGTAGGAAGAGTATGTGAGATGTTAGCGTAGCTGAGCAGGGACACTGTAGATACTAAGCAGCCACTCAGCCATGCAGTTTAAAAGGAACACTGGTCTTAAAGGGGTTGTCTCGCGAAATCAAGTGGGGTTATACACTTCTGTATGGCCATATTAATGCACTTTGTAATATACATCGTGCATTAAATATGAGCCATACAGAAGTTATTCACTTACCTGCTCCGTTGCTAGCGTCCCCGTCGCCATGGTTACGTCTAATTTCGGTGTCTACTTGCTTTTTTAGACGCGCTTCCGCTGTGCGGTCTTCTCTCTTCGGCTCCGCTCGGCAGCATCGGCGTTTTGGCTCCGCCCCCTTGTACACGTCATCGCGTAGCTCCGCCCCATGACGTGTGCCGGTTCTAGCCTCCTGATTGGCTGGAATCGGCACGTGACATGGCGGAGCTACGCGATGACGCGTACAAGGGGGCGGAGCCAAAACGCCGATGTTGCCGAGCTGAGCCGAAGGGAGAAGACCGCACAGCGCAAGCGTGTCTAAAAAAGCAAGAAGACACCGAAATTAGACGGAACCATGGCGACGGGGACGCTAGCAACGGAGCAGGTAAGTGAATAACTTCTGTATGGCTCATATTTAATGCACGATGTATATTACAAAGTGCATTAATATGGCCATACAGAAGTGTATAACCCCACTTGATTTCGCGAGACAACCCCTTTAAGAGCTTTTTACACCGGCCAATGATCAGAAATGAGACTTTGTTCAAATATCATCTATTCCCAGCAGCATATTACCCTGTATAAACAGGGATGTGCTGCCAACAACATTAGAACTCTACGTGCCTGTACAATTATACTAATGATCATTCGGATACATACAGAAGTGCTAATCACTCTATTTCAAAGGAGCTGAATCAGTGCCAAGCAAGCTGTAAAAATGTTGATCGATACTTGTTCTTGGCAGGAAGTCTGCAGTGTAAAGGTACCTATTATCCTTGTAACACATACAGGGAAACTTGGTTTTCCTATCACATATCAGACATTGTTTCAGAAATACAAATCCAGGCTAAAGGCTATGGAGTATTACCCTTGATTTCACAAAAGAATGCTGTTGTATGACAGTGAACCAGCTCTACTGGTTGAATGCTATCTGAGCACACATGATCATTCCTTGAAGTGTCAGTAAGTAAACAATGAAAGTATGTATTTGTAACACGAGTGCAATGCAGGAAGCTGAGATGGGTAGATACACGTGAATGTAATTAGCAGGTTATTATAGATCATGGAATTTAGAAAGCACCTACCACAAGTCAAAATAAACACAATATACGGAGAAAGAACATTCGGAAATTCCCTGGGATTAGTACAATTTTATTTATAGATTTTAGGATGAGTTTAGATTTTATAAACTTTGGGCATCGGATCACAAACTAGACCCAAATCTTTAACATTTTTTTCATGTTTCACTGTTTTTGAATTACTCGGTATGAAAAATCAGATTTTAGTTTTTAGCAGGTATGCTCCTTATGAGTTGTATTGGCAAAAATATTAAAGGGATTGTCCCGTTACCATAGAATTTTCCTTCTACAAATATTTTCTTGATTTTCACAGCAAAGTAAGGGAATATTATAAGCAAAGCATAGAGATTCCAATATGTACAATTGCATATATTTGTCCACATTATCAGTGATAGGTAGTGAATAGGCCTCCTCTATTACAACCACACGTCTAAGAATGAACCTATTATGTACCAAGTTGTGTTGAGACATAACAGTTTGCATGGCTACAATAACTTTTGTACTCATTGCTTAAAAGGGATCACCGTGCAAGAATACATATCAAAGGAGGAAGAACAGTAACAAGTAAAATTAAAATCAGTAAAATAACATTTGGAGCTGTTGGTCTGGGTTAAGCGCCAATAGGACGGCTTGGCCACATTGTTGAGCATAATTACCCAAGATATTATATAATTGTGAAGACACTTTAAAGAGGGTGTCCTGTTACAACATACTTTTTTCAGGACAGGTACTTACCCATCCTCAGCTCCTGCTGCAGTACCACAGTCCTCTTTGTCTTTGCCGTAGAATGGACACAATCAGAGGCTGCAGTGAACAAGTGCCGTTCTCCTGGCATGCCTGCTCAGATGCTATGAGCTGCAGCAGTTACATAGTGTCTGTGTAACAACAAAGACTGGGGAGGACTGCGGGGCTACAGCTCTGGGGCACCAGGGCTAAGGATAGGTAAGTACTGCTGTTTTTGTTAATTCAAGCCCTCTACGCTAAAAAATTATATTGTAACCAGACAACCTCTTTAAAGTGTCTATGCACGGATAGAGCTTCCCTTATTGAATAATATGGGCCAAGTCACAGTAATATAGTGAATATGTGTCAACAGATCTTGAATATGGTGACCATAGAAATATATGGGCCCATGCTACACCTTAGTGTCTCTCTGACTTTATATAGCATCACACAGAGGTATTTTTGGACTTCATATTATGTACCTCTAGTGCTGCATGGGTTCATGTACACAGAATAGTGGTATGTGCAAGGGCTAATATTATGTTTACAGTTACTTTATTGCCATTTTTTGGGCCAATGTGGTACTCCTTTTAAATTGCAGCATGTATTATCTCTTAATTTTTATTAATTCTGAGCAGTTTGTGTGCCTCAGTACAGTCCTCCAGATGGTGCCCTATGTACAGAACAGTGTTCTACTAGAAGCAAGAATTCTAGGGCAGAAAATGTGGCATCCGATCGGACATACTGTAATTTACAGAGGGATGTAGAGGTACAGTAATGGCCTTATACACCTGTACAGGTGCCCTGTGTATTAAATATGTACAGGTAATAATATATCAGAATATACAAATGTCCCAATATAGTAGGTTTAAAATTTAAAAAGTCAAAAGTCCCCCTATCAGGACTAGAAAAAAGGAAGTTAAAAAAAAGAAACAAACAACCTAAATGGGAAAGTTACAAAAGAAAAAAAACAAATGAACTCAGCATTTTTATTACAGAAGCATTTTTTATTAAATAAATGTTAAATAAAAACACTCTAAACAAATAAATATTATTATTTAGCTATAAATTACCCGGCACTATTTATGAAAGAACAAAGAACAGCAATACTAAAACATAAATATAGATAATATTTAGGGTACTCCACACCTGGCAGTAATGCTGTGGATTTTCTGCTGTGGAATCCTCACCAAATCTACAGGTAAGTAATATGGATTTTGCCTAGCAAATCCGCATTAAAAGACGAGGATTTAGGCCGGCTGCACACGAGCGGATCCGTCGTTCTGGGTCCCGCATGACGCTTCCCCACCCACCGCCGCCGCGTCATATGACGCGGCGGCGGTAGGCGGGGAAGCGTTTTCACGCTATCTTCCGCTGTGCTACAGCGGGAGATAGCGTGAACGGACAGCTTTCATTGACTGCAATGGAAGCTGTCTGCGCGTACACCCGCGGCAAATAGAGCATGCCGCGGGTGAGGACGGGAGATTTCACGGTGCGGAATTCTGCGGTGGAATTCTGCACTGTGTGCCCTGAGCTATTAGGTTCAATAGAACCTAATAGCTGCGGGCAACGCAGCGGATGTTCGCCGCGAATTACGCGGCGGAAATCCGTTCGTGGGAAGGAGGCCTTAGTTGTGGTTTTGATGCAGATTTTATTGCGGAATTCCTGGCTGATATACATTCTTGATTGTCAAAAATATGCATAATAAAGTGATTATGCTTGAAAAGGTTAAAAAACCTGCTATTAAGCTAGTTTTGGGTAATGCCAAAAGAAAAAAAATATTCTTTATCAGCAGTATCAATTTGCAGTACTTAACCCCTTAGTGAGCGCTGATACGCCTTTTAACAGCCTCACTAAGTGGGCTCTTTTCCATACAGCTGTCAATTGACGGTCTCACTGTGAAATAGAGCCCATGGGTCTGTGCGGTGACAACTGCAAGCTATCGGCTGCTGGACATAGCTGACAGTCTGGAGCTGTCATGGGGGTGGCAGGGAGGGAACCCGATCATGCAATCACTGATATCTAATAGATAACAGCAATTGCATACAAGTGTAAAAAAAAGTTAAATAAAGCTAAAGTTTCAGCTCCCCTCACAGATTAGATCCGTGAGGGGAGCAGAAACTACTCATCTCCTTCCTCTGCGATGTCCCATGGAGATTTGATCCTTTCAGGACCTGACGGGACCTTCTGCGCACCCAGGAGATTTAAAATCTCCATGTTCCTGGATAGCATGAGTAGTTGGGAACAGGGAGATGTCACTAGGCACCGCGGTATGCGGTTCCCGGTTACATAATCGCCGTTATCCAATGAATAACGGCAATCGTGAAGTAAAAAATAGTGTAAACAAAAGCGCTTAAAAAGTTTAAGTTTCATCCGCCCTCACAGATCATATATGTGAAGGGAGTTGAAAGTACGTACCTAAGGCCCCCGGATTTATCTGTCGACCTCACCTCGGCTTCTGCGCATGCACCCATCGCCAGGGTGGCAGATGCATGCATAAAAGCCTCAGATTGCCGGGGTAATTTCAAATCTGCCTGTTCCTTAAAAGTTTAAAGTTTCACCTCCCGTCACGAATCTGATACAGAGGCCTAAGGCCTCTGATGATGTCCACCGCAGACCTTTCCCCAGCTTTGGAGTAAGTGCCCATCGGCAAAAATGGTGAATGCAAGCACAGAAGTTGGGGAGGGCCCGGGAAATTTTAAATCTACTTGCCCCTGGCTACTAAAGGTAGCCGAGAGCCTGGAGCACTGACCGAGAACCGCGGTGAGCAGTCCCCGCTCACGTGATCGCTGTTCTCCAATGGATAACAGAGATCACGTAAAAGTTAAAAAAAAAGTTGAAGTTTAATCATCCCTCACCAATGCGATCAGTGAGGGGAGATGAAACTTCTTACCGGAGGTCTCCACATTGGAACCCCGACGCGATCATCCTCCACGGACCTTTCCTGGCTTCTGTGCATGCGCCCACCGGCAAAGGTAAGCGAGATCCTAGAGCAGTGGCCTCGTTAAGCGGTCCTCGGTCTCACATGACTGAATAGGAATTGGGGCTTCCGCATGTGTTTGTTCTGCGGTAATACGCAAATCAATCAAATGCATTAGATTACACAATTCCGCTCACATTAGCTGGTCGGAATTATGTAATCCACTTACAGAAAACAGAATGCAGCTGGTTCAATTTTACCGTAGATATCCGCAGCATAGAGCCCATTGTGCTGTATGGCCGTGGTTATACCCACAGCCTGTACGCAACTACATTGTGTACGGGCTGCGGGGAGCCGCGTCATCGCTAAGCGACGGTGTGGAAAATACAAACAAAAAAGGTGTAGCGTACATGACCACCAGTGTGGGGATATAGTTATGCACAGTACATTATGCATCCGTACTCAGGGCCACGGCCGGGCTCATAGCTGGGATCTGCTGCGGGCTTCCGCAAGCAGATTCTACATACGGCCGTGTGAGCCCGGCATTATTAAGATCACTACCTGTAATATGTAATTTAGAAGCAGCCTCGGGAACGCTCGCCTTCCTACAGTTCCAGAAGCAGCTTGTTGAATGCCTTCTGTGTGAGACCACCGCACCTCAGCAAGCTTATGAAGCCTCACACAGCGCTATTTTTTACACCTCATTCCTGCCACTGAGGTCAAGAAATACTCCCCAAAAAGTGTTGGGTTTCAGCAACCATGGGAGGAGGAGGGATACCCGATTTTATTGCCCCATGTGCCCATCCCAATCAGTCCTCCGTAATTACCCCTATTTTCAGACATATCAGACAGTTTACATTACTTTTATCTAAGATTTAGAGATTTCCAAAAAGGCAGGGGGATGATTATTTTTGGCGCATCAATTTTTTTTCTGCACAAGTAAGCAATTTGGCCTGGAATTTATTTAGTTGTGCCCTGAAATCCAATGGGTGTTCCATTCATTACAGGCCTAGCTATGTTTCCACCAATCAGATTGGGGCTACAATAGGTATGTTTCTGAACACATGACAAACAGAGGTATCCATTTTGGGGTGCAAATCCGCATTTTCATGTGCACTATAGAAAAAAAACTGCCTTTAAAATGACATATTGCATTAACTCCTGAAAAGAAACTGTGAGGTCAAAATACTCCTGACATCCCTCAGTGACCACATTAAGGGGAGTGTTTTTTAAAAAGGGGTCATTTGTTGGGGGTATCTATCATTCTGATACCTATGCTCCTTTGCAATCTTGGCTTGATGTAGGAAAACAAAATGTTCCTTAAAATATTAATGACTAATGTTAAATTTGTACGTATCCTAAATGGTTAAAAAAAACTACAGTTTTTCCAATGTGCTTCCAGAATAAAGGAAACAGATGGAAATATATATCTTATCAAAAATTTGTACAGTATATTTGCACATATTTGACATATTGCAGTTGAAAATGAGAAAAAAAAATTCCAATTCTATCAAAATGTTTCCAATATTGGCGCTTTTAATAAATATACACATATTCTATTGATCTATTTTTACCACCTAAATGAAGTACATTATGTGGTGAAGAAACAATGAATCACTTGGATATGCGGAACCTTTACGGAGTTATTCTATGTCAAAGTGACACAGATTTCCAAAATTTGGCTCGGTCATTAAGGCGCAAACTGGCTTTGTCACTAAGGGGTTAAAAACGGTAAAAATATTGTTTTGTCGCCATTGCATTTTTCCAAATCACACCTGTGTTTTGGCCAAGGATTACGAGCTATTGTCTTTAAGTGTAAACCACATGCAGTTTTAGAAATAAAGCATGTGGTTTTGGGGGTGCAGATTTATGCTGTAGCCTCTACAACACTGGATAAATAGATGCATTCCTTTTTATCTGCTCCAGTTTTACAGTTAATAATGCCTGAACGGATGTGGGTGTAACCATGCTGTTACAAAGGGAGCAGAAGAACTTCTTCAATATACTTCATACAGATTTGAGGAGGTTTGCAATAAGGTTTTTAACCCCTTAAATACACAGGATGTACAGTTAGGGCCTGTGCATTTCGGGTTTGTATGAAGGAAAATTGGGAGCCAATCCCACTCCATACTGCTGTTTCCCAGAGTTGACACCTGCCAACAATTGCCATGATCAGCATGAATGTTGATCACGGCTCATAACTCTGTAAATGGCGCTGTCAGATCACAAGTTGAAATCTTCTATGGGGACTAAAAAAAAAACGTACAAATTTGTTTAAAATAGTTTTAGTAATTATTAGAAAAAATAAAAAGGGTGTTAAAAGTAAATAAAAATTATTTTCCTGTATTTAGAATAACAAATCAAAACAAAAACACATTTGTTAAATTTGGTATTGCTGCATCTGTAAAAGGCCAATCTATCAAAGTAACGCGTTATTTTTGAGGTTCGTCCGGAAAAAAATTACACAAAGGCAGAATTTTGATTTCTTTTTGTTGGTCACGTCGTCTCCAGGAAAATAAACTATAAAAAGTGATCAAAAAGTTGTATGTACAGCAAAATAGTACCAATAGAAACAACTATGTTGACAGAAAAATAAAAAAAATATGGCTGTCAGAAGATGGTGGCAGAAAATAATTTGTTTTCCCAAGGATATTTAATTTTTTAGAAGTAGTACAGCAAAAGTAAAACTATTCAAATTTGTTGTCAACATAATTGTACTGACCCAAAATTGCGAAATTTCATTTTTTTTTACATTTCACTCCACTTAGAAATTTTTTAAGGTTTTTCTGTACACTATATGGTACATTGAATAGTACCATTGGAAAATTCAACTTGCCCCCCCAAAAAGCAAACCCTCAGACAGCTACGTCAATGTATAAATTCAAGAGTTATGACTTTTTAAAAATAAGGAGGAAAATGCAAAAATGAAATTCAGAGTGGTCTCTATTCAGCAATCACAGTGATTAATCAATCAGATCTGACTAACCAATCATAGCATGTGATGTATTTGTGGCACGGCTTGCACAGCTAGCACAGCTCTGTCAGTGAGCACCGAGTAGATCGGACCTGCATTCCTGTCTCTCTACTATGTGCTTCACAGTGCCTTATATTTAAAAAAAAAACGTCTATCATCACCCACTGCTGCTGAACAGCCCCTTTCCACCCCTGTGTCATCTCAGTTTTTTAAAATTTATTTGTCTTAAAAAATGAAGGTTAGTTAGGGTTTGGGCTAGAGTTAGTGAAAGCGACATGGTTAGGGGTAGGAAAAGGGATAGGGTTAGGGCAAGGCTTTTGGCTAAAGCTTGAGTTAGTGCTAAAACTAATTTTAAGGGCCTAGGGATCGTATTAGGTGTTAAATAGGGGTTAGGGCTAAAGCTAAAATTAGAGATACTAGTAGGGTTAAGAGCAGTTTAGGTGGACAATAGAGATGAGCGAATATACTCGTTTCGATTAATTACTCGATCAAGCACCGCGATTTTCGAGTACTTCCGGGTTAGATTCGGGGGCGCCGGGGGGCGGGGGAGGCGTGGCGGACCCCCCACTCACCCACGGCGCCCCCGAATCTTTTCACCCGAGTACGGAAGTACTCGAAAATCGCGGCGCTCGGGCGAAAAAGGGGTGTGGCTGAGTAGGTTCACTCATCTCTAGTGGACAATAGCATTCATCAGTGCATCTTTTTTTAGGTTTTGAAATTAATATGCACAATTTGTAAGTTTCCATGAAGAAAATAGTAAAATTAGTTATGAAAAAATTACCCAATTTTTTGAAAGTGTCAAACAATTGATAAATATGACACATCTGAGATTTCCTACATATGACTTGGTCATTAGCCCCTTAGTGACCAAGCCTGTTTGCGCCTTAATAACCAGGCCAAATTTTGGAAATCTGACATGTGTCACTTTAACATGGAAAAACACAGTAAAGGTTTTGCATATCCAAGTGATTCTGGCATTGTTTTTTCGCCACATATTGTACTTCATTTAGGTAGAAAAAATAGACCGATAGAATTTGTGTTTATTTATTAAAAACGCCAAAATTGGGAACATTTTGAAAAAATTGTTATCTTTTCACATTTCCAACTGCAATATCTCAAATATGTGTAAACCTAAAAAATTTTTTGATAAGAAATATATTTTCATCTGTTTACATTACTTTGGGCGCACATTGGAAAAACTTTTGTTTTTTAACCATTTAGGAGACGTACAAATGTCACATTAATTATTAACATTTTGGGGAACACTTTATTTTCCTGCACCAAGCCAAGATTGCAAAGGCTCATAGGTGTCAGAATGATAGATATCCCCACAAATGACCCCATTTCAAAAACGACACCCCTTAATGTATTCACTGAGGGGTGTCATGAGAATTTTTAACCCCATAGTTGCTTTTCAATAATTAATGCAATTTAGAGGAGAAAACATAATATTTCATATTTTTGCAAATATGCCATTTTAAACACAGGATTTTTTCTATAGTGCACATGAAAATGAGGATTTGCACCCAAAATGGATACCCTTCTTTGTCTTGTGTTCAGAAATATACCCATTGTGGCCCTGATCGTCTGTCCGTATGTACAACGGGGCCAAAACCGAAAGAAGCAGCCAGTGGCTTTCAGATCAGACATTTTGCTTTTAGGAGTTTTAGGCCCCATTGCTCACTTGTAGACCCCTTGAGCGGCCAAAACGATGGAGAACCCCCACAAATGACCTCATTTTGGAAACTAGACCCCTTAAAAAATTCATCTAGGGGTGTACTGCGTGTTTTGACCCTACTGTTTTTGAATGAAGCAAAGCAGAAGTAAAAAATTACGATTTTTTTTTATAGCAATTATGTCATTTTAAAAATAGGTTTTTTTGTACAGCAGATACATGAATGAAGAATTTCACCCCAAAATGGATCCCCCTGTTTGTCCCATGTTCAGAAACATAATCTTCTGTCTGTATGCACAACGGAGCCCAAACCGAAAGGAGCAGTGGGTGGTTTTCAGAACAGACATTTTGCTTGAAGGTGTTTTAGGCCCCATTACACACTTGTAGACCCCTTGAGCGGCCAAAACGACAGAGAACCCCCACAAATGACCCCATTTTGAAAACTAGACCTATTCTGCCCAGCAGAAATCGAAGTAACATAATAGCCCATTTTAGGTGTATAGTGGTTACAGCACCATCTAGCTGTGTTAAAAGTGTATGACACCTTGTTTTCTATCATAAAGACTGATGCATTATGGTTAGTTTGCAAGGCATTGTGGGAAGAAGGAACTTTCAGCTTCAAGACAGACTTGCCTTTGCTCCCTCCTCTTCAAAATCCACTATCCTTGTAAAAGTATATCTGGTAAGAAAGCTACCCTTGTTTCTGAGACAGTATGTTATGCAGAGCTGTTCAGTGGTCAGTTGTATTGTTACTCAGGGAGTTATAACTGTTTAGTTAGCCATGCAACACTATGTGTAGCAGCCATTTTACCATGTACCTTCATGTTACTGTTATATAATGTTATGCGTGCTTCCTATGCATCATACTTATGTCAATTATCTGTATTCTTATAGTTTTACCACAATCATCATTATCAATCGCATCGAATGCACACTCATATGCTACGATCTGTTAACCAATAAACCTGTCAGATTAAAGGGGTTGTCCCGCGCCAAAACGGGTTTGTTTTTTTTCAATAGGCCCCCCGTTCGGCGTGAGACAAACACAAGGGATGGGTTAAAAAAAAACAAACAGTTTAGTACTTCCCGAATCCCCGCGCTGCGGCGACTTCTTTCTTACCTTAGCAAGATGGCCGCCGGGATCTTCACCCACGATGCACCGCGGGTCTTCTCCCATGGTGCACCGTGGGCTCTGTGCGGTCCATTGCCGATTCCAGCCTCCTGATTGGCTGGAATCGGCACACGTGACGGGGCGGAGCTACGAGGACCAGCTCTCCGGCACGAGCGGCCCCATTCACCAGGGAGAAGACCGGACTGCGCAAGCGCGTCTAATCGGGCGATTAGACGCTGAAATTAGACGGCACCATGGCGACGGGGACGCTAGCAACGGAACAGGTAAGTGAATAACTTCTGTATGGCTCATAATTAATGCACGATGTACATTACAAAGTGCATTAATATGGCCATACAGAAGAGCTGAACCCCACTTGCTTTCGCGGGACAACCCCTTTAAGAATAACAGTTTGTTTATTTGGAAGACAGAAATGGTTAAACTGAATGTCAGACTGCACACTGTGTGAACGTGTAAGAAGACAGAACAAGACCCCTTAACGAATTTATCTAGCGCGTGCACAGAAGCTGGGGTAAAGTCTGCGGATAAATCCGGGGGACCTAGGTACCTAATTTCATCTCCCCTCATGGATATGATCCATGAGGAGAGATGAAACAAACTTTTTTTCTTTCTTTTTTTACACTTTTTTTAACTTTTTAAAACTTTTACATGGTCGCTGTCATCCATTGGATAGCAGCGATCATGTAACCGGGAACCTCATACAGTGGCTTCCGGTGACAGCTCTCTGCTCTTGGCTACTCAAACTAGCGGAGGACGGGGGTGAGTATTTTCAGCTCCCCTTATGGATCAGATCCGTAAGGGGAGCTGAAGCTTTGACTTTTTTTTAGTGGCCATTGATTTTAACGCGATCGCTGGTATCCAGTGGATACCGGCAATTGCGTGACCGGGAGTGGGATCCCGCGGCCCAGGATGACAGCTCCATGCTGTTGGCTACCTCCGGAAACTGGCAGCATGGAGCTGTCATGTCCAGAGCCTGCAGGGCTGTCATTTCCAGAGGATGCATGTTTTTACGTCCTCTGGGAATTAAGCCCAGCAGGCCTGGATGTAAAAACACTATGGGCTGGTCACTAAGGAGTTAAAGAAAACCTTTTAACTGGCTAAAGCACCATAAACTAACTTATTGTGCTGTTAGGGGACGTGACAGGAATCCGGATGATGTATTTTTCATACTCGCCCATGCAATGATTCTCTGCTTGTGGACACGGGGCCGACGCTTTCCATAGAAACACTATGGAAAGCTTCAGACAGCGTGTTTCGGCGGCGATTTACTGCTGGTGAAATCACTGCCGTGGACAGGGGGCTATAGGCAGGCTTCATTGGTAAGGGGTTAAAATTGGCTTTTATTTTTTCAATATCACTTTTGATGACTGTGTAATTTTATATAAACTTAATTGTTTGTAATTGTTTCACAGCTTTTTGGCCACAGGAGAGAGCTTTGCAAACTTGTATCCCCAATTCCAAGTGAACAGATGAACCATTTTTGGAATTGGAAGGTACACATGCAACACCATCTGGTAGACATTGCAGCCTCTAATGATGCCTTCACCTTCAAAAAAGAAAAATAGGGAACCTCATGAGAGCAAAATAGGCAGAAGAAGAAACAAGAGATAGGTAAGTATAAAGGAAGAATGAGGTGAATAAAATAAAAAAATGGTGTACCCATTGAAGATGTCCCACTGCCCTCAAGTAATCGGTTCCATCTCTGGCAAAGAACAGTTTAATAATATCCAATCCGAGAAAGAGGTAGAGCCCCTAAAATCTATCCATGCAGTCCAAGTAGACAAAAACCTCCCCATATCTTCATCCAGATCGGAACATCTGAGTTCCTCAACATATTTCAGGTGATCCAAAGCCTCCACCCATGCTGATCTTGGAATTGCAAAATCCTGCTTCCAGAACCTGGGGATGATTTAGTGCATGTAGTTCCCTGAATCAGGGAACATTGATAGGAGTGCAGTCTCAGGGATAATTGAAAATCTGCATAATCATTTGTATAATCTAGATATGTCTTGCCATAGAAGCAAAACAAAAGTACATTCCCACCATGTGTGCAGCATCAAGCCTGTTGTTCTAGAGGATCTCCAGCATGTATCTGGAAATAGTTTATGTAATTTAACAGGGGTCCTATACCACTGTGAAATTATTTTACAATTCAGTTCCTGTAACCTACTGAATAGACATGTTATGTGTCAAGATTTGGTCCAGAGTTCCCCAGAGAATGACCTATCCTGAGCAGCCTCCCATGGAACAAACCATCCAGGCTCAGATCCCAATGTCTTTCCATAGACCAAAGACACCAAATGTCTATGGGGCTCAAGAGAAAGGCATAACTTCTCAAAGACAGTGGGTTTTACACTTAAGTTCGATAGGGGTGTAAGGATATTGATATAAATTCTTGATTGAAAATTTTGCAACCATGAACCTAGAGGTATATCGGACCCCCCCCCCCCCACCCCAAGTCAAAGAGCAACCTCAAGCCTAGTGGCCCCCCACATTCCAGACCCTAGAAAATGTCACTGTTGGAAGAAATATCAAGTGAGAGTGTGTCACTGTACACCAAACTGGATCAAGACCAGACTCAGGAATATGTGAGGGAATTGAGAAGGGTTATCAGAAGCCTGTCTGTGGGCTCCACAAAACTCCTAAACTTGATACCAAAGAACCCCAGGGTTGGAGTATTCTATATGCTACACAAAGCTGGCAACCCAGGGAGGCCAATTATCTCAGGCGTGGGAACCCTCACTGAAAAAATCTCAGGATGGGTAGAAGGTGTCCTCAAACCACTGGTGAGAAATACATCCAGTTACTTGCAGGACACCACAGACCTACTGAACAAACTGTCAACCATAGGTCCCCTCCCCGATGGTACCATCTTGGCCACCATAGATGTAGAGTCCTTATATTCTAACATCCCATACAAAGATGGACTGACTATCTGCTAGGCACATCTTGAGGCCAATGGGGTTGCCTCTGAATTGGTGTTACAATTCACAAGATTCATCCTCACACACAATTATTTCTCCTTTGGCAAAGAGATATTCTTACAACTCACCGGAACCACCATGGGCAGTAAAATGGCACCGCAATATGCCAACTTTTTCATGCAAAACTGTTATTATATTTAAAGGCAATTTCAGATCACAAAGCCATAGAAGAATTTGGGAATACAAATTTATAACACCTTTTGACACTTTCAACAGAGGCCTAAATTCTTCAAAATGATTCATGACTGGGAAGAGACATCTATAACACAGATAACGCTGCTGACCTGATGATCTTTTAACACTAATTCAGAGACCATAAAATCTTCACATCTCTGTTTGTATTTCTGTTGTATTATTCTTTTAAGTGCAAATTAATCCTACCATGTCTGTGCCTTGTCATACGTACGTATATATATATGCCTCTTCGGATCCATTTCATTTTGCCTTGGTGAACCCTGTGAGGTCTGAAAGCTTGCATTAAAAGGTATCATATCTATAAGATTACTTGGTTTCTCTTACTGAGAACAATCACCCTGTAAATGGAAAATTAGTTTTGCCTACCAGGGAAATCAGGGGGCCAGGTATGGTTATCAAGCATCCCTTCCAGATGTGCAGTAGGATCTGTAAGAAGGCTAAGGCTCCAGATCTCTCCCAGTCTGCCCTGTGAGGTATCCAGAAAACTCTTTGTATCCAGAAGAAGATCTAGGTTTGCTCTATGTCTACCCAGAGTTTTGACGATCGATGATGAATAAGGTCTAGGACACAGTTACATATGGTGGCTTTATCATGAAGGTCAAGACTAGGCAAGTCTGTGCCTCCTTGCGCTTTAAGCCTTGGTAATATCTGAGGTGTGGTGAAGAGGTTCTCCAACCAAACTTGTGATTAGTTGTCTGAGCTTTTCAAAGTAGAGTTTAGGGGTGCTTTGGTAGCTATATAACATTCTAGGGAGAATGCTCATCTTCAATGAATTAATTCTACCAAACCATGACAATGAATGCTTATGCCAATCTCATAGTTCTGATTCAAGAGTCAAAAGGAAAGGTTTATAATTAAATTCAAAAAATTGATCTCAATTGGCAGGGAGCTGAATCCCCAGATATTTGATTGAGGCCAATCTCCAATGGAAGGGAGATAAATCTTGAAGATGTTTTACCTCTCTTCGGTAATATTCAAGACTACTGATTTATATGTATTTATTTTAAATTTACTAAATTTACCATACCTAGTAAATTCCTGAAGGATAACCAGGAGGCCTATTCTTGGGGCAGTAACATAAATCAGTAGGTCATCTGCAGAGAGAAAGCTCCTGTTCCTACCCACCAACTGTTATTCCCTGTATTCAATCGTTCTGCCTAAGAGCACTGGCCAGGGACTCCATGACCAGTATTTCTGTTTCATTTTTGCAGCAGAAAAATTGAATTAAATGTTTGATTTTCCCCCCATTGATTTCATTGTGTTTTCAAAAAGCAGAATGATGTCAAGTTAACTTCTGTTCCATTTCTGTTTATTTACCAGAACAAATACTGCCTGAGACTGCATTGTTTGTTCCATTAAATAAAGGGAACAGAACTGAAGAAAACCAACAGCATTCTGTGAAACATTTAATTTCATTTTTCTGCTCCAAAAATGGAACAGAGAAACAGGATTGTGACTGAAAGTCCTAATGCAGATGTGCATGAGGCTTAAAATGTATATTTTGTTATTTCAATGCCACCGAGGGTTACTTTTTCCTTGACCCCAGAGAGGTGGACTCTAAAGGCATTTGGCCAGAGGGTTTGTTCTACTTCTGTTGGGCTTTTTTTTTTTCTTGGTGCAGATGCAAAATCTCTGTATGATCAAGCTCATACTCAACTATCCAGGCTCCTTCTTAGTCAATAAGTTAGGACAGCGCTCCACAAATCAGTTATCTTATTATTAAGTAACAGAATAAACAGGGGGAGACTTACCCGGTGACTAGTGGGGTTCCTCCCTGGGAAACTCCACTTGAACCTCCAAATCCCGGTAGGCGTAGTAAATATATATGGGGTCCTTCTGTCGTTCATCTTATCCTGTGGTTCAGGAGAGCTGCCGAGTAATTGTGCCCTCAAATAGACGGCCCAAGATGCAAGATACCAGTAGGGATAAAAAGGCTCAGCGCTCCATAGGGAATGACTCCTGGATCTCCTCCATGACATATAAAAGGTTTTATTCCAATACAATGCAACGTGTTTCGTCCCTACAACTGCGACTTTCTCAAGCATTAACCCTTTGCAATCCAATTTTGGATTCAGGGTTTCCTAGGGGGCTTTCTCTTCTGCCATTATACAATGGTGCCATCTGCTGGCTAGAGCCAGTACTGCGTTATGGGACATGCTAGAGAGTCCCCCGACAACAGAATGGCCAGTAATATACAGTAAGAATACCCTGCCGGACGTCTTCCAAGATCGGAGCTGTACAGCTTTCAATCAGAATGTCTTCAGATGTCAGACAGTGGCTTGGAAAGGGTTAAACAATATATTCTTCCAAATAACATTTACTCACATTGCCCGCCGACATGCTGCTCGCGCGGTGGATACCACTTCCAGGTTCTAAGAACTACGAATGAGAGGGACCATATGTTATTACGTGTTTTGGAACGCATCAGCGCTTCACGTGGTGTACGTGCATTCCATTAAGGCGTGATGACATCATCCATTAAGTTTTTTTTATCCTGACATAGTAATCAGTATAAGAGCTTTGTCGTTGCTTTTTCTAATGGATCTTTTTTATTTATATTTTTATTTTTTATATTCGGAGCATATAAAACTCCAAAAGGTATATTTAATTAGACTATTGTAAAATATTCTTTTATATATAATTATTTCAAATATATAGCATAATCACTGAATTTATTTGACATCTGAAATATGTCAGAATAAAAATGGTATGAGTGTAAAAATATTATTTAAAACATATGTACATGTTAATAACAATCATTATACTAGGTTTCACTAAAATCAATCTGCTGTACATATGAATATATAATAGAAATATAATAACGATAACTAAAAATTGGGAGAGGAAGCATCACAATGCATTAAATTTATATAATCGGAACTTAACATTATAAACAATGTATATGTTTTATATTTGATTCTGAGAATTTGCAGCATAAAAAAATGTTAATAGTGCAAGAGAAATATTGAATAAAATATGCAAGCCATTTATTTTGTTTTCCTAAAGTTTTGTTACAAAAAGTTAAACCACAAACAGTTTTTGTAGGAAGTATAAATGGTCACCCACCTCTGCAAATATATGGCCTGATAAGTGAAACATTTTACAACTATCAACAAAATAATTTGTAATCATGCCTTAATACACTGTATGCAAATAAAGAAGATGGAACAATACCTCTGCAGCAGCACCTATTGGATGGCAGCATTCCTGCAAATCAATGTCCAACCCTTTATACAGGTCTATGCAACAATGATTGGGAATTAAAAAACAAGCCAGGATCTATACACAGACAACTGTTTCGGGGTGTTTTTTTTTCATCAGTGTGCAGTAGGATTCTAGATTGGCTAGTGAGAGGCCTATGATGTGGGTCCGGCGGGGTATCATCTCTCCTTAGGGAGAGCACCTAGAAGATAAGTGAGGAGATTTATAAGGCCATTCATGCTCCTCTGGGAAATATATCAATTGATTTGCAAGAATGCTGCAGAGGTATTGTTCCATCTTCCTTATTTGCATATATTTCCCAGAGAAGCATGCACTCATGCACCCAACTATAGGGGATGCAGGAGATGTGGTTGCACCCGGGTCCAGGAGCCTTAAGGGACCCATAAGGCCTCTCTTCTCCATATAGGGAGCCCAGTACTACTGTGTTTCCCTGAAAATGAGCTCTGCCCCGATAATAGGCTCTATCCCGATTTTCGGGGGAGGCTTGAAATATAAGCCCTCCCCTGTAAATATGCCCTAGCTACCCTACATGAAAAAAAAATTAATACTCACCTAGCCCACTCACCCTTCCGCTGGTCTACAGCGCTGCAGCAGGCTTCCATGCCTTCTGTGCTGACATATCACCCTCTTTCTGGTGAAGGGGCTTTGAATACCCCACCTCCAGCAAGCGAGTGCTGTGATTGGATCGAGCGCCAGCCAATCAGAGCCGGCGCTCGATCATTCGCAGAAATTCAGTGAATTACATCACTGAATGGTTGTGATTGGTTCATCAAGCGCCAGCTCTGATAGGCTGAGCCAGCGGCGCTAGTGATCCAATCACGGCCCCCGATTCCTGGAGCCAAAATATTTAAAGCGCCATCACCAGAAAGAGAGTGCAGAGGACACTGAAGCCTACCGCAGCACCAAAGACCAGTGCAAGGGATTTAGACGCCGCGGGCCAGGTGAGTATAAGTTCCCCCCTCCCCGAAAATAAGACAGTGTCTTATTTTGGGGGAAACATGGTATGAATAAAGAATTATAGTTGGGGGCTCTGTTAAAGGTTTTGCATTGGGGGCCAGGAGCTTCAAGTTACGTCTCTGTGTTAAGAGGTTAAAAGTTGTGGGACCCCAAGATAAACTTTTGCACCCTGGCCCATTAAGCCTTTAGCATGAATGGCCTTATAAGTCTCCTCACTCACCTTCTATATTTTCTCCATAAGGAATTATGATACTCTTCTCGAATTAGTACACTGTTGCACATTTTATTAAAAATATGATAAATGAGCAGAATGACGTGGACATGGGGGTTGGCAGGTGGTCTTTGGATGACCCAGGCCTCACATCAGAACTAATTATGAAATCCATGTCAATGGCTCATAAATACCTGCCCTCAGCCAGGTTTCTGGAGATGCGGCTCCAGGTCGTCCACAGATCATATCTAACCCCGGTAAAGGGACATCATATGGGAATATACTCCATGTCAAATTGCTTCAAATGCAAAGCTCCATTTGGTAATCTATACCATAGTCTGTGGGCAAGCCCTGAGATACAAGCTTTTTGGTCACGAATTCATGAATATACCACCACGCACATAACAAATTTCTGTCCACAGGAACCTATGTGGGCAATTTTTGGGTACTTAAACCCGGACATATATCACTGCTCAAGAGGCGTGCGTAAGCGTCTACATTTTGTGGTAGCTGCGGGACTAAAAGCTATCCTACAGACGTGGATAAAACCGGCAGCTCCCCCCCCCCCCCCCCATTTAGAATGTTTTTGGATAAGCTGGCATTCTTGTTCCAGATGGACTGGGCTGAAACATCGTTGTTTAAAGAAAAGATGGTGCAGTCCTTTTTTTGAGACTTGGAAAAGCTTTATCGGAATGCTTCTGCAGAGAATAAAGAAGAAACAGTGCAAAATAGTTCTATCACACGTGTTGGTACCAAGAACAGATGGTGCCGGGGGCTCCTCCTCTCTAGGGTATCATAACTGTCGTGCCGGTGCCGTGGGGGGGACTCTACGATTCTAGGCCAACTCTCCATGTGATTAATCAGAGGTCTGTCTTGGGTGCAAGGATGCACTGAGAAGAGACCCTGAAAATAGATATATGAAGTCTAAAAAATACCAAGTGAAAAAAAAAGAGATGGCACATAGCTTTGAGGTCATAACAGGTCTAAGTTTGTTTTAATATGTTGTTCTTTTATTTATTTATTTATTGGTTAATTTTATTGTTCAAAATATTTTTATTAGGTTTTCCAGATATATTAACTTAACATTGACATCGTGTCGTATCTTCTTCACAGACCCTATTGTCATTAAATGTCTTCCAAATAACATTTCATAAAAAAGCACATAATAAAATATTATGATAGTGAAGGGAGAGAATGATAGATAGAGAAGAAGATAGAGTAGAAGAAGACAGAAGGGTTAGTAGGGGCAGGGTGAGGGAGGGGAGTGGGAAGTACCAATGGCATCGCTAGGCCGACTTGTATTTAGGACAATATGGACAATGGGAGTAGTAGAGTTAAGCTGGGACAACACCCGATTGGAGCCAGGTCTTCAGATCCTTTGAGTTGCGGAAGAGTATCCAGGCTGACCAGGTTAAGTAATACTTCTCTCTTTTGTTCTTGTCGTGCGCCGTTATTTCCTGGATTTGGGCTATATGGTCCACAGTTTCCAGCCATTGGATTCTCGTGGGGGAAGAGGAAGACTTCCAGAGCCTTGGAATTATTTGTCTCATAGCTATTAGGAAGAATTTAAATGTTTTTTTTGTTTTTGGCTATGGAGTCAGGAAGTATGGATAGTAGTGCCGCCTCCGGTGTAAGGACCACCGAGTACCCAAAGATTACATTAGAGATTTGTTATATCGCTCCAGAAGGGGGAAAATCAAAGGGCATTCCCACCAGATATGGAGGAGGTCACCTCTTCCTCAGAAGCACCGCCAGCAGGTGTCTGGGTCATGGGATATATTTTGGCCAGAGTCGTGGGTGTTCTGTATCACTGGGAAAGTAGTTTGCAGTTAGTTTCTTGGAATTTGGACGAAATTGTGGGAGTGTCAATTTGTCCATGTTTGTCATTTCATAATAGCGACTGCCGTGAGCCATGGTGGCAGGGGAAGGACACTAGGGGTAGGAAGAGAAAAGAAAGGGAGAGAAAACATGAATAAAGACGGGAGGAAGAATAAGAAAAGGAGAGAAAAGCAGAGAAAAAGAGCGAGAAGGAGAAAGAGTAGAGAAAAGTATAACAAAGTTTCCGGAGCAGTTCCGGAGTCTTCTAGGCTATCACTGGATGAACACTAGGAAACAGACCATACGATGTGTCGTCCCGCCTAAGTGGGAGCAAAGAAGGGAACAGTGGGGAGGCGCCCCCCCTCAGACCCCATGGACAACAAATAAATCCCGGAAGGGCTGCAAACTTAAACCAGGCCTAAGTATTTCCTGTTTGGGTAATGATGTTTAGTTAGAGGAGGAAGGGGTTAATTGTTAGGAGATAGATAACAGAGATAATCTTGTTAAGAACTGATGTAACAGGGTCCACGGAACAAGGAGAAAACGTGTATATATCTTAGAGCCCATCTATGGGGGAAATCGCCCCTTCTTGAACCCTTAAGAGGGGGCAAGAAATGGTTAGGCTTGCATATACACATCAAAAAGCAGAAATTCTCTGGCAGTCATCTAGTCATCAGGTCTGTGGTCTGCGAGATCCACGTGGTTCCCTCTGCCGTTTTGGAGCAACTGTTTGCCATTCCTCTCTGGAATCAGGGGCCAGAAGAGATGGGAGGGATGGCCAGTCAGGGAGAGAGACCATGGGGAGGTTGAATGTCCCAGGAAAGTTTGAAAGGTCGCCCAGGGAGCAGAAGACCGCCGACCTGCCATCCCCCCAGGCCACAAGGTGGAAGGAGTATCCCCAGCGGTAAGGGATCTCTTTACTTCTCAAGGTATCAAGTAATGGTTTCAGCGCTTTACGTAATTGGAGTGTTCTTCTGGCTAGGTCTTGAAGTAGCAGGATTGGAGATCCATTAAATGACAGGTTTTTGGCACCTCTAGCTTGTGTTAGAATGTCCTTTTGTCTTTGAAAAAATGAATGCGGCATATGATGTCAGGAGGCCGCTTGGGGGGGGAGGTCGAGGGATTTGGGACCCAGGGTTCTGTGGATTCGATCTATCTCTATTGGTTTATCTCGGGGCCTCTGCATTAAGGATCCAAAGAAATTCTGGGCCCATTGTTCTAATTGAATATTCGTGATTTTTTCTGATAGACCCCGGATGTGGATATGGTTTCGTCTGTGTCTATTTTCAAGGATATAAATTTGAAATAGAATGTTGGCCAGCTGTTATGACCTGCCTGTGTGATTTGAGCGTGGATAGGGTACGTTCGTGTGCTTCCTCCACTGCGTTCACTCGGTGGCCTATTTGTTGTACTTCTTTTTGGATTTTGGTCACAGCCTGCTTATGCGTGGATTCTAGGTGTTGGAAAAGAGCATCTATTTCTGACTTGGTGGTTAGGAATTTAAGATGTGATTTCCAGTCCCAATCGCTGCTATCAGATATTGTGCTTGCTGAGGAAGAACAGGGGGTCCCTGTGTTTTTAGCATTGTGTGCAGGAGACGAGTTCCATGAAAGAGAACTGTCGGTTGCTGTAGAGAGTATGGAGCTCTGCTGTAGTGTGTGGGTAAAGCTCAAGCTGGAGGAGAGTCCTCCTGTGCATTGCTCCCCGGTCTCTGGGTCAGGCCCTGCAGCGTGTTGTGATGCTGACTTTCCTCTATAAGCCCCTGGGTATGCCATGTGGGGAGAAGCGGGCTCCTGCAGCGGCTCCATTTTGGGAGGCAGGGAGGATGCGTTGTCTGCATCTCCTAGATCCGTCTGGGTTACAGAGCATGTGGAGGTGACTGCCCCTTTCATGTGTGAGGGTTGGGGCCAGATTGCAGCCTGAGCATGGGTACCTTCGTTGGTCCTGGCAGTGTGGGAGCTATGCAATAAAGTCTCTCCATTAGAAGACGGGGGAGAGGGGGCCGCTGCATACTTGCCGTCTCTGCAGTGTTCAGGTGGTGCGAGTTCCTCCCTTCTCTGCCCGCTCCCTGTGTGCTGTGTTACGGGATTTCTCCAGGAGAGCAAGCATGCAAAGTGTCAGCATCCTCTGGAAGGGAGGGAGCCTGGCGCTCCTCTCCCTCACGCTCCGCCGGCTCTGTTTGCTGCAGCCGGTGTTCTCCGCCTCTCCCTCTCTGGGCCCCCTGGATTGTGTTCTCCTTTTGCCCATAGTGTAAGGTGAGCCCTCCTCGGAACGGCCTGGGTGGAAGATATCCGTGGGGTACAGCAGGAGCTAAGCCAGAGTGCGACTTAGCCCGCCATCCACAAGCCACACCTGGTTAATTTTAATTAGTTTTAAAAAAATTACAAAATGCATATTGAGATTATATTGTGAGGGTATATGTATATATTGCCATATGTTTTTATGCTTTTATACCTGTATGCAAGTTCTATTCAATTCTAAAATGAGAAAAACTTAATCTGTCGCCTTACATCAGATATTCCAAAGGCCTTGCAAGGCGAAGACAAAATGTATCTTGAACACCGCAAGGAAGAACTGGATACGAAGGCCGCATGCTTGGCTGTTTTCCCAGAAGCGCCGTATCAAGATAACAACTGTTTAACTACGTATATAACTATCAGTGCCTCAGGCGGAAATCTGGACTTCACATATATGGTTATGCGGTGAATTTGAGCCAATGAGACCATTACCCATTCCTAGTGATGTGACCAAAGGGTATAAGATCCCATGTAATCTGTAATAAAGTGCGCAGTTATGTCCCCGTGTGAGGAACTATACCAGACCTCCATGTGTGGTGTCTCTTCTTTACCGCCGGCAGCGGGGCATTGGGGGTGGGCCTGATTGGTGCTGTACGCAGAAATTTCCCTGACAGTTGGCGCCCAACATTGTGGGGCGGTAAAACCGGAGCCGTGCAGCCCTGTCCACCCGGATCCATGCCACGGGGAAGTCGTCCTGCTGCAAACCAAGCCTGATCAACTCACAGAACTCCAGGTAAGACCGGCATATAATTATGTTGTGTTTTACACTAAGAGTCTTGCAGTGGGAGGGACTATCTGTGTTTTGTGACCGGACGGGTTGGGTTAAGAGTTCTACACAGTAACTCGTGGGCTTCGGGTTTGCCGTCACGGACCACTGACCGTGATAAGCGCACCAATCACTCACCCAGGAACTAGTCTGTAGTCTATTTGTACTTTGAAGTCCGTAGCGTTTTAGCAATAGTGAAGGTTGTTTGTTCTATCTGCAGAATTTTTTTCTCTTTTTCTTTTCATTTGGTCTCACAGAAGAAGGGACCCTCGGTTGTTTTAGTTGTTGATGGTTTAGCTGAGAGGGATGCACTCTGTGAGATAGGTCCCATAGAAGATGGGACCCTCGGTTTTAGTTTAGTTAGTTGTTGATGGTTTAGCTGAGAGGGATGCACTCTATGGGACTGGTTCCATACAAGGAGATGCCTTCGGTTGTTTTGCCGTATATAAGGGGCTAACAATTCGGGTCAGAAGGATGCACTCTATGGAGTGTGTTATTATTATTGTTGTTGTTGTTGTTGTTCTAATATGCGTAAGACCTTATTAAAGAAGACGGAGCCCCTCAAGGGCTGTCGTCGAGCGGATGAATTGGTGGAGGAGAGACAAGGTCCCAATTTGTAAAATGTAAAAAGGCTCTTATGAAAATGTGTGACATGGATCCGCATGGTAGATTACAGTATGGTGACTGGGAGGAGATCTTTAGGACCAAGAAGGGTGCCTTGAAAGACCAAGGGTTGCTAGAAAGTGCTGAAGTGAGGAGGAGAGAGACAGTCAGAGAAAGTTAAGTATGTACACATTATTTGTTTAAGAAAGTATCTGTAAGTAAAATGTTGGAAAGTACAGTAAGTGATCAAGAGGGTGTCGGGAGAGTGTCTATTGAAGGTTATATTGGCAGTTAGGTAGGGAGAGAAGTATGGGGAACAAGCAAAGTTGAGAGGAAAGTTACAAAGCATGTGATTTGTTGGCAGAGAGAGAGGAAAAGGTGTATAATACTAGGTGGATAGATATAGATGTATGTGTGTGTATATATGTATATATGTACAAATGGTTAACTGAGCTCGCTTTTAGTGGGAGAAGGATTGTTTACTTGAAGCTGCAGCCTGTGTCTAGCTTCCAAGGCCAAGCGATAACAGAGCGAGAGAAAATGCGATACCAACCTGAAAAGTATCCTTGTTTGCTTGAATGGAATGGAAGCTTGTAATGAATCTAATGAATTATACTGTCTTAGAAGGCAGGAAATATAGCAATTTTAAGGTACCTTCTTACTGGGTTCTGAGGTCACAAATGGACACGTCTTGGTCTCTTTCATACAGGTGTAAGAAAGTTATACCCCACTCACATCCTGTGGGGGCTTTTAAGAATACAGGGGTTGAAAATGCAGAACATGTTGCGTTGTCAGAAGGTCCCAGCATATGTTTTCTTTTATTTATGAGTTCAAATGCAGGGAATAGTTAAACTAAGACAACTTTGTTCAGTCGGTGAATGCATATTCGCAGAGAGATAACAGTTATTTTGCAAAGGTGGGGGCTTTCAGACTTCACTCCAAGCTCAGGGTCACAGAGAGAGAAGGAAAGGAAGGGGGGCTGAAAGATACCCATGCATTCTAAAATATATCAGCATTTAATATAGCATATAATAGCTTCAGTAGATAAGAAAGATAGAATGTCTCAGTCACTCAGCAAACGTTTTCACATAATTTGTCAAAAATATCACTCATTCACAATCTCATCTCAATAGAATCATGTACTTTATAACATTATAGCACTCACCTCAATGTTTTTCAACTGATGTATGTATGTTTATCACACTTTTTTTCTGTCCATCTGTATGTACTGGTACACCTTCAAATGGGGGGTGACGGGGCAGACTTGAGCGCATGGATGGATGAGAGTTAATGACCAGTGTTCAGGCTGTGATGAATGTAAAATGTGTGATGCAGATATTGACTGGAGATAAAAGTTCCTCCCCCATGCATAAGACTTTACTTGGTTGTGATGTGGATGGGCAGACTGTGGAGTTTGAATGAAGGTGTGAAAATAGACGCAAGCCGCCGGTATCGAGGGGGTGGAGCTAGATGATGTAAAAGTACATAATGGGTCATCCCTCTTGTCCACAAGGGAGGGGGTGAGAATCTTGAGCAGCTAGTAAAAGTTTTTTTTTTTCTCTCTCAAATTTGATAAGACATTGCAGGCAGGATCAGATTAATAATGAATTTGCTTAAAGGATATCACATTTCAAATATTAATAGGTGTTTGTAGATTATTTTGCCCTGATGTAACTCATGTCTCTGTTATTGGTGCTAACATCTTACAGGCCTTATCTGCATCCATCAACTCTTTTTCCAATATTGTACTACTTTGAACCCGGCTACTCTTCTTCCAATTGAGTACCCTGGTTCAAAGGGGGGGAGGAGAAGGCATAGGTGATCTAGGTATTGCAAATCAGCCATTTTTAAATTTTTTGCAACAAGATTCTGATCTTTTTGAAATAGAATACCAGCATGATTGTCTAGCAGTGATGCAACAAGAAAATTTAAGTTTTAAAAAAGTTACTGAAAGCCCTTGTTAACAATGCATATTTTGAGTTGTTTTTTTATAGATGGTACCAGGGGTGATTGACGACTCTACACTGGATATGCAGTGGTCACACAACAAGATGTCCTAAAAGCAGAAGCTCTGCCTCCGCATGTCTCAGTACAAGAAGCGGAACTAAAGGCCCTCTCTGAGGCGTGTAGAGTGGCAGAAGGTAAGACGGCAACCATTTACACTGATTCCCGGTATGCATTTGGCATAGCTCATGATTACGGCCCAACATGGAAGGCCAGACAGTTTTTTACCTCAACAGGACAGCCAATTAAGAATGGTGCAGTGGTGCAGAGTCTCATGGAGGCCCTACTTCTACCTGACAAAGTGGAAAGCTCACACCAATTCCTACACCGGAGAAACAAGAGGCAACGCCACCACAGACCACACAGCAATGGCAGCGGCCCTGAAGCCGTGGAAGAAAAGAAGAATTTAACAATAACTTTGGACTTTGACTAAACTTTGGACATTGACTAAAAACTTTGGACATTGACTAAAAACTTTGGACTTTGATAAAAACTTTGGACTTCGATAAAAACTTGGACTTTGATATACTAAGGACTTTACAGTTACAAGCCAGCAGGAAGAAAAGGAAAAATGGACTAAAAAGGGACGGCGTATGGCGAACAGTCAACAGAACTTGCCTACCACGGTCCCTGTGCCCCATGATGGCCCAGCTGACGCACGGAAAGACGCACCTCTCAAAGCAGCAATGATGTCGACGCTTGAACGAGGACGGGTGGTGGCTCCTGGGTTTTCTGTAGCTGCTGCATCATTTGTCCAATTTTGCATGATCTTTACCGTAAAGCAACAGGGCAGAAGTAAAATTTGCCACATAACACTTGCCGGGGCCACTCTACCCATTTCAGGGATTGCAAATTGGCTACATTCTGCTCCCACTTGTTGGGAAGTATGAATATGTGCTTGTTGTTGTTGTTGATGCTTTTCAGGTTGGAGAGGCCTACCCTGTTACCAAAGTAAATAAGCAGGTAACCGCACAGAAGCTCATGAATGAGGTAATCCGCAGATATGGGGCACCAGAAGTGATTGAGTCAAACAAAGGTACACATTTCACAGGTGAAATAATGCAACACATCATGTCTGCTCTGGGTATATCCCAGGCCTTTCACACACACTACCATTCACGAAGTAGGGGGAAAGTAGAAAGCATGAATGGTACCCTGAAATTTAAGATACAAAGACAATGGAGGAAAATGGGCAAATTTTGAATTGAGTGTCTTCCATTAGTTTTTTCTTTTTCTCCGGAGGGTACATGCCACAGTGGCCGAGTTTGGGAAATCATTCTCTTGTTAATTTTGTCATAGGCCTCTCCAAGGAATTGTCAATAACGCACTCTGCAGTCTCTGCTTTTTTCCCAGGTCCTACAGATGAGTGTCACAATCTGAAACTAGGTGACAGGGTCTTTGTGAAAAAGTTTGAGAAAGAAACCCGGTTTGAAGGTCCTTACCAGATGTTGCTCACCACCCCAACTGCAGTCAAGCTCGAAGGAAAGCCCACTTGGATCCACACCTCGCACTGCACAAAGGCCCTGGGTCCCGGAGCACAGAACTCATGATCCTGCATATCCTTTACATGCTATTGGCAGGGTTGGGGACCTTGGCGGAAGTGGCTGTCACAGTGACATTGTGGTACAATTCCTCTAACATACACCTTTGACTACTGTACACTAGCCCCCTGTTTCAGGGATTAGAACAAATTAATACAATCAAATGTGCAATATGAAGCCTACACTGAAGGTGAGAATCTAACACCGCATCGTGCTAAGAGAGAAGTTGACGCTCCAGGTGGTAACTTTGATCCACATGTATACATAGATGCAATAGGAGTGCTAGGGGGGGTGCCAGATGAATTTAATTCTAGAGATCAGGTTAAAGCAGGTTTTGAGTTCTTATTTGCTATTGTCACTGTTAATAATAATGTAGATTGGATAAATTATATCTATTACAATCAGCAGAGGTTTGTAAACTACACCAGGGATGCTTTGCAAGGGTTAGCTGACCAGTAAGGGCCCACTGCATCCATAGCGTTCCAAAATAGAGTGGCCCTGGATATGATTTTAGCAGAAAGAGGTGGGGTATGTAACTTCCTGTACGTGTATTATCCCTTTGATCAAAAAGAGTATGAGTAAGGGACTGGACAATGTGACACCAACATTTCCCTTGTTTGAAAAGGATGAAGAGCCAGTTCCGATAATGCCAACCACGTACGTTACCAGAAGAATGGAGAAATGTACTAGTACTGTGCCTGCCCCGATCTCCTAAGATGGATTGTCAGTGGACTTCCCATTTGCCTAGGGATAGTGCAGAAGACCTAAGGTTCGAGCGAGGGCGCACTCTGCGGGGTGTTAACTTGTACAGATAGACGGTATGGATGCCCGGAAATGAGCCCAGGGAATCCATGGCCTCCTTCTGAGGTGAGGTAGGGATCCCCCCTCTTAGGAGTAGGAACTTACGGGCAGTGGGGAAACCCTGACGCAAGGGAGAGGTGACCGAGGAAGAGTGCAAGGTCTGGTGCTTGATCTCCATTATAAGTTTTTAGGGGGGTTTGTGAGGGTATATGTATATATTGCCATATGTTTTTATGCTTTTATACCTGTATGCAAGTTCTATTCAATTCTAAAATGAGAAAAACTTAATCTGTCGCCTTACATCAGATATTCCAAAGGCCTTGCAAGGCGAAGACAAAATGTATCTTGAACACCGCAAGGAAGAACCGGATACGAAGGCCGCATGCTTGGCTGTTTTCCCAGAAGCGCCGTATCAAGATAACGACTGTTTAACTACGTATATAACTATCAGTGCCTCAGGCGGAAATCCGGACTTCACATATATGGTTATGCAGCGAATTTGAGCCAATGAGACCATTACCCATTCCTAGTGATGTGACCAAAGGGTATAAGATCCCATGTAATCTGTAATAAAGTGCGCAGTTATGTCCCCGTGTGAGGAACTATACCAGACCTCCATGTGTGGTGTCTCTTCTTTACCGCCGGCAGCGGGGCATTGGGGGTGGGCCTGATTGGTGCTGTACGCAGAAATTTCCCTGACAATATCCATGCTTTAATTTGCCGATAGACAGTCATAATGCATTCCAGAAGCACAAACTGATCCAGACTCCAGAAAAATTAAGAGTGACTGCCTAGCTGTTGTAGTGTGGGATGTATCTGCATTGCTCAATAAAAAAAGAAAAAAAGATAAATGGGCATCCCAATGTACAAAAGTGGTCACTGCCAACAGATAACATTGGGTAACCTTGAAATATATTAATCATTCCGCAGACCTAATCATTCCAATTTGTAACAGTGGAATAAAAAAAAAAAGAAAATTGTCTCAATTCATGCAGTAATATTGATAGCCAATCCTCTAGATAGCTCAGCAATAGTACATTTGTGTAAGTCCCCCAGTGATCAGCTGCTCTATGGGCCAATGTGCTTGTGCACTGAGATTTTTTTTTGCCTGAAACAGACATCTATGTCTCCATGCAGTGGCCTTGCTTGCTCTTACAGACTGAGATCACATAGAAATAAATGGGTCTCAGTTCCCAATACCAAGCCTGTCCAATTTGGTGTGAATGGAGCTCTTAGCTTCCTGGAGAAATCAGCTGAATACATGAGATCAGCAGCCTTGTGAACAGATGACAGATTGCGTTAATCTACAAATGATGGCCTGTTCTGAGGATAGGGCATCAATAGTTCTCTAGTGGACAAGAATAGTTAAGTAAAAATATAAAACTTAAGAGGTGAAGACCTGGCTGAAGTAGTTGCAGTGGATGAGGTGGTACTACTGCTATGGCAGGTTAGTATCAAAAAGGCTGAATATGAGGAGTTTTGATTGAAAGAGGAGGAAATGGAAGGTAAGTTAAGAAAATAAATATCAGGAGAGGAGAAAAAGAAAAATATTGGGCCAGAAAAGAAGAGGCAGGAAATTGGAAATAAGCACTAGGATTTGCAAGTGTGTTTTCTGCCCTTGGAACAAAGTGTACATATGAGAGAACAAAATGCAATTGTGTTTGTAGACAATGGGCGAGGTTGCAGATTTCTTATATTAAATCTGCGCGGTCAAAACCTAGATTTGGTCTATCAAATAGATCCATAATAGTATAAACAATAAGGACACAAGACTACTGTGTATTTTGTGGTAGGTTACGCAACCCAGTAACTCAAGATCCTCCCATGTGATCTCAATGATCCATAGTTTGGACATATTGAATCATCGACAAGGCTTCTGCCTCTACTGGTGTCTCAGCAGTCTAAATACTTCTTGGTTCTGGTCGATTTTCGGACTGAGCGCTGGGACATGAGCCTCAGCGGGCTGATGGTGTGTCACCATGATATTGATGGCTACGGCTTGGTGTACTCATGTGTCTTGCAGTAGATTGGCCTGGCTACTATGAATTGAGACCCTCAGAATCTTCAGCAATTGTAGTTTGTTGAGACTTCATTTCAATAAGGTCATCCTTACTTTCCTGTGTGTTCCTCAGGGGTACATTGCTTTGTGTTCTGTGAAATAAGTATAATTAATTTTACATCGTAATTTACATGAACTTATAAAAATTTTTGGGGCTGGGAAAGGGCGAGTTTTAGTACAGTTAGAACTGGCAGAGTAGTTAATAGGGATACATTTAAAATAAAAAGTAACCAAAACCTTCTAAACTGTATGGTGACTAATGCTAGAAATATGACCAATAAAGTAGTTGACCTGGAAGTAATAATGTCTGAGGAAAAGTACGACATACTGGGAATATCGGAGACCTAGTTGGATGAAAGCTGTGACTGGGCAGTGAAGTTACAGGATTACAGTTTGTTCAGAAGGATCGTTAAAAACGGAAAGGGGAGGGGTTTGTCCTCATGTAACATCCTGTTTAAAGCCCACACTATGGGAGGTTATATGTGAGGGAGATGAAAATATAGAGCCAGTATGGGTAGAAATACATGGAGGGAAAAACAAAAAAAAAATCCTCACAGCAGTTTTCTATAGACCACCAAATGTAAGAAAGGCTAATGAAAATCTATTACTGAAACAAATAGATGAAACAGCAAATCACAATGAGGTAGTTATTATGGGGGACTTTAAGTATCCGGATATAAACTGGAAAACCAAAACCTACGGATCTTATAAAGGTAACAAGTTTCTGTCAGATACTAAAGATAATTACCTTACCCAACTTGTACAGGAACCATTTTGGACTTAATACTAACCAACAAACCTAACAGAATAACAGGGGTAAGACTGGGGGGGGGGGGCACCTGGGAAATAGTGACCATAATATAATACATTTCAACTTGTCTTTCAAGAGAGTTTTATAGGGGAAACAACGAAAATACTAAACTTTAGGAAGGTATAGTTTGACCAGCTCAGAGATGCCCTAAACCATATTGACTGGGACAATGTCTTCAAAAATGAAAGCATGGACAATAAATGAGAAATGCTTAAAAACATCCTAAATATTTACTGTGAGAGGTTCACGCCTGACAGAAATAAAAGGGTTAGGAATAGGAGAAAACCAATATGTAAGGGGGGCAATAAACAGCAAAAAGAAAGCATTTAAACTACTAAAACAAGAAGGCAGTGATGAAGCACTAAAAACTTACAAGGAAAAAGCATTAGTTGTGTGAAAATTAATTAAAGCAGTAAAGATGGTGACAGAGAGACTTATTGCCAAGGAGAGTAAAACTAACCCTAAACTGTTCTTCAATTATATAAATAACAAAAAGATAGATACTGAAAGTGTTGTCCCTTTAAAAAATAATGTAGGAAAAAATGTAGAGGATGAGGAGAAAGCAAATCTCTTAAATAGCTTTTTCTCCAGTGTATTCACAGAGGAAAATGAAATGTCAGATGAGATGCAGAATGATAACACAGTAGTGTTTGGCCGTCTTAAAAAGATTAAAATACACAAATCGCCGGGTCCCGATGGCATAGATCCCTGTGTTTTAAAGGAATTAATTAATATGATAGACAGATCCTTATTTCTTATATTTAAGGACTCTATAGTGACGAGGTCTGTTTCACTAGATTGGCACAGCAATGTGGTGCCGATATTCAAAAAGTTGTCAAAAAGTGAATCTGAAAACTACAGGACGGTACGTCTTACTTCTATTGTGGGTAAAATGTTTGAAGGGTTTCTAAGAGATGCTATCCTGGGGTAGCTCAAAGAAAATAACTGTATAACTGCACATCAGCATAGGTTTATAAAGGGTCACTCCTGTCAAACCAATCTGATTGGCTTCTAGGTGAAGATAAGTTCTAGACTGAACAGAGAAGAGACATTAAATCTTGTGTATCTGGACTTTTCCAAAGCGTTTGATACTGTGCCGCATAATAGGTTTGTATACAAAATGAGAATGCTTTGTCTGGCTAATGTGTGTAATGTGTGTAAATGGGTAAGTAACTGGCTCAATCATAGAAAGCAGAGGGTTATAATTAGTGGTACATACTCTGATTAGGTCACAATTACTAGTGGGGTACCACAGGGGTCAGTTTTGGGCCCTTTTCTATTTAACATTTATTATTGACCTTCTAGAAGGATTGCACTGTAAAATATCAATATTTGCAGATGATACAAAACTAAGTAAAGTAATTAACAAAAGAGAGGACGCAAGGCAGTTGCAACAGGATCTGGATAAGTTGGGGGCTTGGGCAAAAAAGTGGCAAATGAGGTTTAACACTGATAAATGTAAGGTTATGCACATGGGCAGAAGAAATACATGTCACCATTATACACTTTTTTGGAAACCATTGGGTAACACTGATATGGAAAAGGACTTGGGGATTTTAGTTAACTCTAAGCTTAGCTGGAGCAACCAGTGTCAGGCAGCTAATGCCAAGCCAAATGGTATCATGAGGTGCATCAAAAGTTGTATAAGGGAACATGAGGAGAATATTGTTCTTCCTCTTTACAAGTCACTGGTCAAACCACACATGGAATATTGTGTACAGTTTTGGTCACGGTACTCAAGAATAATATAGCAGAGCTTGAATGGGTTCAAAGGTGGGCAACTTAAGTAATAAATAGAATGGGTGGACTACAATACTCAGAGAGGTTATCAAAATAGAGCTTAGAAAAAGATGGCTGAGGGGCAAACTAATAACTATGTATAAATATATCAGGGGACAATATAGGGATCTCTCCCATCATCTATTTATACCCAGGACTGTGACTGTAAGCAGGGGGCGTCCTCTACATCTGGAAAAAAGAAGGTTCTACACCAACATAGAAGGGGGTTCTTTACTGTAAGAGCAGCGAGACTATGGAAACCTCTGCCTGAGGATGGGGTGATGAGATGGCAAACTCACTAAAAGAGTTCAAGAGAGGTATGGACACCTTTCTTAAGCGATACAATATTATATGTTATAATCACCTATGACTTCAGAAGGGTTGTTGATCCAGGGATTATTCCGATTGCCAGATTTTTTCCTTAAATGGGGAAAATTGGCTTCTACCTCATTGTTTTTTTTGTTTTTTGCCTTCCTCTCTATCAACATTGGAGGGAGGACGGTAGCAGGCTGAACTGGATGGACATGTGTCTTTTTTCCGCTTACATACCATGTCACTATGCTACACTTGGGATCAATGTCCTATTGAAAGGTCTGGTGATGGGTAATCTTCAGCTTTCTCACATAAGGAATGAGGTTTTCTTTGGAAACCTACAATGTGTGGAGCTCAAGATGTTTTCAATCAACTATCAAGAAATCCTAGGGAAAAATGTCATGTCTTCTGTAAGGGAGATGAAGAGTGGGAGTCATTGGACTGCAAGATTCTGGAGATTTTTATATTATAAAATTGGAAAAGAAACATAGCTCACAGACACAGAAATAAACATATACCAAATTATTACTTTTTCTAAACAAAAAACTTAACTAAAACATCAGGCTCTCAGCCAACTAAAACTCACCTTCAAGATAAAATCTAAATTAAAGGTACATCTGGTCCAGTACATATGTACAAGACACTCACACTCATCACAACACCACATACAACCACAACCTCTTCCCCTGTAACTGATGTAAACTAAGAAAAAACAAACATATGAAAAAGTAGTCAATAGCCTATTCTCATCCTATTAACCTAAAACAATATAACCAACATAACTATTATGGTTCAAAGATCCAAACTCAGACCCAAATTTCCTTAAGTTAAAAGAAAATAAGCATAAAAAATGACACTGACCAATTTAAATAGAAATTATCAACCAGAAAATAAAGACATAATAAATTTATGACCAACTAGCTTACCCATCGCGCGTTGCTGCGAAGACAGACATACATACATACATTCGTTTTTATATATCTAGATAACAACCAATCACAGCGCAGCTTTCAAGTTACCTCAGCGGTATAATATATAACAACCAATCACAGCACAGCTTTCATGTAACCTGAGTAGTATAAGAAGTAGCAACCAATCACAGCACAGCTTTCATGTTGCCTCAGCAGTATAATATATAGCAACCAATCACAGCACAGCTTTCATGTTACCTCAGCAGTATAAGAAATAGCAACCAATCACAGCACAGCTTTCATGTTACCTCAGCAGTATAAAAAATAGCAACCAATGACAGCACAGCTTTCATTTTACCTCAGCATTATCAATATCCAGCAATTGTCAAGTGAAACATTCGGCGAATGCATCATTTTGTAGTTGAACACGCATCCCGTTGCTCATAATGCCTTTTGCTTTTGTGCTTGAGATGGAAATCAAACGATCTTTGTCTGGGGGGCATAACTGTCGATAATGCTCACACGCTCGCCACCTATTGTAGGATAGTTGTACTATGACAGTAATCTTTGGAGGAGTGTACTCAACAACTTCCCAAAGTTTCATGGCGATTGGATGAATGGTGTAATAATGCATAAAGGACAGACAGAAAGACAGACATACATTCATTTTTATATATATATAGAGAGAGAGAGAGATGACATCAGGAAGTGAGAGAATTAGATTCCGTACGTAAAATTTGGACACTAATTCTTTTGCGCTTAGAATTGAACAATCGAGTTGAGACCCATTAGCTTTTTCGATTTTTTAAATTATCAATGCTCGTGCCAAATTTCAAGTTTCTATGACATTGGGAAGTGATGGAATTAGATTCCGTACGTAAAATTTGGACGCTAATTCTTTTGCGCTTAGAATTAAATAATCGAATTGAGACCCATTAGCTTTTTCTATTTTTGACATAATCAATGCTCGTGCCAAATTTCAAGTTTCTATGACATTGGGAAGTGATGGAATTAGATTCCGTACGTAAAATTTGGACACTAATTCTTTTGCGCTTAGAATTGAACAATCGAGTTGAGACCCATTAGCTTTTTCTATTTTTGACATAATCAATGCTCGTGCCAAATTTCAAGTTTCTATGACATTGGGAAGTGATGGAATTAGATTCCGTACGTAAAATTTGGACGCTAATTCTTTTGCGCTTAGAATTAAATAATCGAGTTGGGACTAGAGATGAGCGAACACGTTCGGCTCCGCCCCTTTTTCGCCCGAACACCGAACTTTGCGAACACTTCAGTGTTCGGGCGAAAAAGTTCGGGGGCCGCTGTGGCAGCGCGGGGGGGTGCGGCGGGGAGTGGGGGGGAGAGGGAGAGAGAGAGGGCTCCCCCCTGTTCCCCGCTACTGCCGCCCGCGCCGCCGCGCATCTCCCCGCCCCCCGGCGGCACCCGGACACTTACGCGCGAACACTGCAGTGTTCGGCAAAGCCGGTGTCCGGGTGCGGATGTGTCCGTAACGGACACGTTCGCTCATCCCTAGTTGGGACCTATTAACTTTTCCTATTTATGACATAATCAATGCTCGTGCCATATTTCAAGTATCTGTGACACTGGGAAGTGATGGAATTAGATTCCGTCTGTAAAATTTGGACGCTAATTATTTTGTGCTAGAATTGAATAATCGAGTTGGGACCTATTAGCTTTTCCTATTTATGACATAATCAATGCTCGTGCCAAATTTAAAGTTTCTATGACATTGGGAAGTGATGGAATTAGATTCCGTCCGTAAAATTTGGACGCTAATTCTTTGGCGCTTAGAATATAATAATCGAGTTGGGACCCATTAACTTTTCCTATTTATGACATAATCAATGCTCGTGCCAAATTTCAAGTTTCTATGACATCGCGAAGTGAGAAAATTAGATTCCGTACGTAAAATTTGGACGCTAATTCTTTGGTGCTTAGAATTGAATAATCGAGTTGGGACCCACTAACTTTTCCTATTTATGACATAATCAATGCTCGTGCCAAATTTCAAGTTTCTATGACATTGGGAAGTGAGAAAATTAGATTCCGTACGTAAAATTTAAACGCTAATTCTTTTGCGCTTAGAATTAAATAATCGAGTTGGGACCCATTAGCTTTTCCTATTTATGACATAATCAATGCTCATGCCAAATTTCATGTTTCTATGACATCGCGAAGTGAGAAAATTACATTCCGTACGTAAAATTTGGACGCTAATTCTTTGGTGCTTAGAATTGAATAATCGAGTTGGGACCCACTAACTTTTCTTATTTATGACATAATCAATGCTCGTGCCAAATTTCAAGTTTCTATGACATTGGGAAGTGAGAAAATTAGATTCCGTATGTAAAATTTGGACGCTAATTCTTTTGCGCTTAGAATTAAATAATCGAGTTGGGACCCATTAGCTTTTCCTATTTATGACGTAATCAATGCTCGTGCCAAATTTCAAGTTTCTATGACATCGCGAAGTGAGAAAATTAGATTCCGTACGTAAAATTTGGACGCTAATTCTTTGGTGCTTAGAATTGAATAATCGAGTTGGGACCCATTACCTTTTCCTATTTATGACATAATCAATGCTCGTGCCAAATTTCATGTTTCTACGACATTGGGAAGTGAGAGAATTGGTGGCAATGATGGAAATCGAACGATCTACGTGGGGGGGCGTAACTGTCGACGCTCGCACACGCGCCATTTATCATATGATAGTTGTACTATGCCTATAATCTTCCCAGGAGTGTACTCAACAACTTCCCAAAGTTTCATGGCGATCGGATGAATGGTGTAGTAGCGGATAAAGGACAAACAGACAGACACGCAGACAGACAGACAGACACGCATACATTCAATTTTATATATATAGATTAAAGAAACCTATCTCTAGACTTATCTGCCCATAAAACTTCCTACTATTTCCCCAAAACTGACCCTCAAAAAACTGTCCCTCACTTTCCCTGCTCAGTCCCCAAAATCAACCTAACAATAAAAGAAACTGTCCCTAACAAAATACAAACCTTCTCCATAAGAGAGAGGCCTTATCTGTGCCCAGCCTTACATAATCCAGAGAGCATGCCTTCACTCACGATGTTTCTATTCCCCTCATCCACAGGGAGGATTTTCTGCTCCGTTGATAGTGAACACTGTGGATCCCACACGTGAAGCCTTACCACTAAGCTCACTAGGAATAAAGTGCACTGGTCCCTACCACCAAGTTCTCTGAAAGTCACATGGTCCCATTCTGCATTGGTAAGGCTACCAGCGTAGGCCAACCTATGGTGGCTGCCACCCGATTGTATATCTCTGTATTAAAGGGGCATTGAAGCAGGTAATGTTCTATGCTTTCCAGCACATTGCTTCAATCTACATGGGGAAAACCCCTATCCCCAGAACGCTTGTACTTCTAGTTACTCATTACATACAGTCTCCTGTGGAAAGAGCGCCAAGCAAAGTCCAAAAGCTCCAATGGGATCCTGTCAGAATTCAATAAACACAACCCAACCAACAGTTCCTGACTTTTACAGTTCTTAAGCACCAAGGGCTTCTGGAAATGGGTCAAGTGGATCCTCTTGTCAAGGAGATTGCTCGACAGAGTCCTGATCTCCTACATTGCCAGATCACACTGACATATCATCTTTAGAAACATGGTAGAGTAAGCCGTGCAGCATGCGAAAAACCTTCACTATCCTCCAGTTTCTCATTCCTGCAGGGCAATACCAACAAAGGAGCCTTCTCTTGCTAGTGTTTGCCTATGCTGATTTTAAGAAAGGTGTTCACAAGAAACACCAGTGGGTTGACTATAGATAACTCCCCTAGCCTTCTCATATGTGATATCTCTCCTAATCAGGTTCAACCTATTTCCCTGCAACGTTAGGAAGAACAGGTTGTAGACCCGATTCCAGAGAGGCTCTGTCAAAATGCATACACTACCCAGGTTGATGAATAAAGGGAGAAGGTATATTTTGATCAGATTAATCCTTTCCCCAGGGGTCAAGGACCAAACCCTACATTGGGCCACTTTGAGTGGCACCATCAAGCCTGTCCACCCATAGGGTAATATCCTTGGCCAAATTTGATGCCAAGAACTTTAGCTGAGTCCTGGGGCACTAAAAGGGTGTCCAGGAGACCAAAAGGAATGATCTCCCCTTCCTAGCCAAAGACTCTCACACTTATCCTGGTTGATGTTGGGGACGGTTGCCTCAGAATAGCTATCCACCTCCGCCATCATGTACTCTGCATCCCTTCTAGAATACACGAAGATGGTGACATCATCAGCATATGCCACCACTCTGAGTGGCTTCAAGCACTGCTTGATCCATCCTGAACCCTGCCATAGGTCAACAATCAATCCTCTTAACCCCCTAAGGACCAGCGTGTTTTGGTCCTAAAAGACCCAACACTTTCTAGGGATTTTACCCATGTGGTTGTTTTACTGCCCTATTTTTTTCTCCTGCTACCAAAATAATTTTGGCTTTTTTCCCCATGACATATAGGGCTATTTAATATATAATTTTTTACTGACTTTTCTTCATTTTTAGTTTTATTAGGGGTAAGGGATTTTTTTAAATTTATAGTTGTTTATTTGGGATTACAGGATGCATATGGCGATGGTTTTGGTTGGTGTCGGCAGTGGGTCATATTTTAAAAATATATTTGTATATATTTTCATTTAATTTTGCATTTTTTAAAACTTTTTTTTGTAACTATTTTTTTTACCATCTATGATGTCATATAAGACCTCTGGGGAATATTCACATTGTCTTTTTTTTTTCTATTTTTCCAGTGTAGTTGGGGCAATAATAGGAGTCCCAGTTAGAGGGGAAAACATCCCCCTGCAGTGACAATAGCCACCAACAGAGCTGATGTGGGTCTGCAAGGCCCTGTAGCTCTGCTCTGACAGGAGGCACCTGGCAGTCACATGATCGCCAGGTCGCTTAGTGGAAGTAATACTTCCCCTTCAATTTTTTCTGGGAATGGAGAAGGCACAAGTGGTTAAAAACTGGTTCTTCCTTCTCCTCTGGGTCCTCTGCTTTGTCTGACAGCTGAGGACCTAACCTGTTCTTGCTTGATTGCAGGAGCAGAGGCTTTAATCCCAAGTGATACTTCTGCTATTGTAGAATGTGGAAGGACGAAAAAGCAATCCTGCGCTCAGGGAGACCTCAAAGGAGTTTTTTGTGCAAATCGCTAATAGTTAGCCATCTCCTGGAGTGAATGGAATCAGCCCAAGAAAGTGACATATGAAGGTGATTATTGGGTACAACAGGAAGGTGCAACGCGTTTCGGAGCTGAAACAAGCTCACTGAGTGGGTGCGACGGCAGCGGCAGCAGCAGGGGAACCAATCTTGTTGGAGACACTTATTTTGCCAAGTGGGGATTAAGCTGAATGCACAAGATTATTGTGCGAAAGGAGCTTGTTTCAGCTCCGAAATGCATTGCACGTTCCTGTTGTACCCAATAAACACCTTCATATGTCACTTTCTTGGGCTGATTCCATTCACTCCAAGAGATAGCTAACTATTAGCGATTTGCACACAAAAAAAACTCCTTTGAGGTCACCCTGAGCACAGGATTGCTTTTTCGTCCTTCCACATTCTACATTTCTCCCAGGGGCTCTTAGCCACCCGGTTATTCATTCTTTGCATGCTGTCTTTCTGATGTCCCCCGAGTGGGACAGGGTTTTCTCTATCTACCAACTACACCACTATATACAGCCTATTTTTATATACCATAAAACACTATTGACCTTTGTGGCCCTCTAGAGGAGCTGTCAACACTAACATACTTCTGCGGGGAATAAAGCCCAGAACCCTCACAACAGGAAGACCCAGTGCCCCCCTATAAGCTTCACCTTTGCCCCAGAAACGTCACTTTCCAGCCCATACTCTGAAGAAGAAGAGGAGAGACCTTAAAACCTGTTGAAGAGCCTGACAACAGAAGAGTTTGGTTTGCCTTCCTGAATCTGCCCAGTGTAGGGGAAGATCTATCCCTTGTTTTTCTTTTGTACCCAGTGCACTGCTTACGCTTTTTTTCTCGCCACTCCTTACCATTCTGACTTACAGTTTCATAGTGGGAGAAATCTAGAGAGGAGGCATCTCCTCCCTCTGGATCCTCCTGACCTCCTCACCCAACTTGCCGTTCCCTGGAGCCTCATCCACATGATTTGCATTCGGAACAGGCGCTAGCATTGACCCACCTGCTAAATGAGCCTCCACCAGCTCTTTACTCCTTCTGGGCTTCTCTAGGCGCCTCAACATGTTTATTCTTCCTTTGTTCCTGGGCTTCTCTGCTGCCCCCTTCCCTGCAGAAGCAACCTCACAGCTCTCCTTTGCTGGGGTCATAACTGCGTTGACGAAAGAGCGTGGACAGTGGCTGAATGGGTGAGCGAGGTCAGCACACAGGTGACATGTGATCTCCGCACAAGATGACCTATCTCATCACACAGAGCATACTTGATGACACTATAGGGGGCACTCAAATGCGAGAAACGATTTTTACTAAGGGAGGCTGCAGATGGTATGTGAGCAACAGAATTTCCTTAACATTTAGTTTGACCATAAATATTCAGGCTATGAACCAGATGCCATGTTCATTCCGGTTCAATTTGGGCATGTACACCACCTCGGCAGAGACCATATGGTGTTCCCTATTTACACTCGGGAGGCAACAAGTCCATGTCTCTCTACCCAGAGAGATAAGTCCACAACTCTACCTCTTACATTCATTGAGCTCTACTTAAAGCCTCCAGGAGGCACTGTTGCAAAACGCCATCCCCAGAGCCCGAAGACAAGGAGACCATATGGTGTTCTCTATTTACACTCGGGAGGTAACAAGTCCGTGTCTCTCTATCCAGAGATATAGGTCCATAACTCTACCTCTTACATTCATTGAGCTCTACTCAAAGCCTCCAGGAGGCACTGTTGCAAAACGCCATCCCCAGAGCCTGAAGACAAGGAGGACGCTTCTCCCCTCCCTTCAGCAGGACACTGGCATAACATCTGCCAGATGTTGTCACCACTGGAGGGGCGCCTGGATCCCGGCCCACCCTCTGACTACCTCCCGAACCTGTACCTGCTTGTGCAGCAGGCAATATTTTGCCTGGGGTATTAGGGACATCCAGAGTTCCAGAACCCCTACAGAAGCGGTGGCAACAGGGGTACTAACAATCACATTCAGTTTTGCACTCATACTCCTCTCATAACTTGCTGGACCGGAACCTGTCTTCATCTTATGCTTTACATTAGCGCCAGATAGCTTAGTCGGCAACTTCTCCAACTGACTGTTTTTGCTGGAGACCCACATCAACAGTGCAAGACTCCAATCCCAAAGCACTTTTTACAGTGGTTGTAGCTCTGCCCACTTCAGCCATTCTGAGATTTGTAGTTCTTTCGACCTCTTTTGTAGCTAGTGCTGGACTGTCAGGATTGGTGGAAGGATTGGTAGACTTGGCCACGACCGAATGCACGCCATCCACATCTGACAGGCATTTTAGGGGCACAAGAGTGACAGCCAAGCTGCCAGAGGTGGGACCTCGTATCGGATCGCCCACCCCTCTCCCACTGGAAGGTGACCAACAGCTCCAGATTGGCCGTGACCCTTCATTTTACTTTTTGCACTGCTTGAAACCTTCTCTGCCTCCTTAACTCCTCCATTCCCAATAGTGGCACAAACGGGTACAATGTTTTGGGCCACATTAACCCCCTTTTCCCCAGTCCCCTAAACTACAAAACTAGGGCCCAAGGGCTAACACCCTGATCTGACTTTGCAGCCAGACCAGAGTGCTTGGTAACATAAATGTACCTTTACTGTTTGGTAGTCTTTCTTTTCGTTTTCCCTCTGTTGTTTTTTCAAGTGACTTGTCTCCAAAGAACGGACTCTACATCCTTTCAGGGGACTCTTGTAGCATAATTTGCTGCATGATTAAGGCTCCTTCTCCACACACAGCTGCTTCTGTCGTCCCCCCATCCACAGCATCAGACTGTCCTGATGTAGGCCTGGGCAGGCCAACCTGCTCAGCTGGAACGCTGGTCACTGTAGCTCTTCTGTGCAGCAGTGACTGATGCCCAGCAGAACAAATGGCATTCCCTTCACGTACATCTTCGTACTCTTCTGAGCTACTGACACTGTCACTGCTCCCATGTGCCCTTCCAGAGAATCTTTTATCATTTAAAAGTTTCTCCCTAAATGGGCCACTGGCTTGCAAAATCCTCACCCTTTCCTCTTTGTAAAATACAACTACCTCTTTACATCCTAGAGCTATTCTTTTTTAGCATGGGGGGCAGTATGCAGCTCCCTGCAGTATTTACTCAACTGCCTTCTGGCATCTTCATATTCTCGTCATGCTGGCTGCTATGCATTAAGAGTCTAACATTGACTTGAAGGAATGCTGCCTTCCAATAGCTGGCACTGTGAATGTATTGTTCCATCTCCCTTGGCTGCTATGTGATATGCCATGTCCATTACATGTTGAGTGGGAGTTTGACTACCACCTTGACTGCTGCATCCACCCTTCAATCCTCTAGGGCCTCTAGAGTCATTTCCGTGGTATGAGTCTGGATTTTGAGAAAGGCTACTTATTTAGGAAGTGCTAAAACCCAAAACAACAAGGATACTACATCTGCATTCTGGATTGGTTTACCCAATGATCCATCAAAATTTCTACTGCACCACAAGGGTGCAAAATCGAACCTGATTCCAAAAGGTCTTCCTCAAGTCGATGTAGACATTAACAGTCTAACCTTCAGCCAGTTTACACAAAACTAAGCAAGTGTCATCAGCTTGGCTTCCTGAGCAGACTTTCTATGGGGTAGTGGTTTCTGTACAATTACCTCATTGTTGGTTACCACTGCATAGCCTGTTTTGACCCAGTTTTGCTTGCCCACTAACATGGTACCTGGAGCCATATATAAAAAAACTCAAAATCTGCATTAGCAATGGGAGTTTTCAACATTTTCAAGACCCTTGGTCTTGTTTTTCACTTTAAGCAATCATGCATTTGCATTTGATATTCCACATTTTCTCCACCCTTCTCCTGAATTCAGTGTTATTAATGAAGCTGGATTCATAACTATACATATTTTAATTGTGATATGCGAGGGCACTAATTTGGGAGGGACAGACAGTTTTAGTTGGGTTGCAGAAAACTGGAGACTTGAAGTATCTATTCTTTGCAATATCCTACCAATTCCAGGAACGTGTGCAGTTCCCTGGGGTTTCTGGGGAGTGAAAAAGCCTGAAATGCCTGGATTTTGTCAGTAGTAATGCCCTATAAAATGCAGTGGCCTAGGAACATGACTGAGCTGACAAGTTTGGACTTGGATGCCTTGCAGTAATTCTCAGAAGAAAGTGTAATAGACTGATAGTCTCCTCCAAACACAATTCAATAGTGTTGCAACACAGAAGTAAAAAAATCAACATATTGAAGCAGTGAGATGATGAAATATTTTGGGAGCCAGTTTTGCAAAACTGTCTTTAGGGCGCCAGAGTACTGCTCCAGGCAGATTTCTGCTCTCTGCTACGATGCGTGGAAGCGGATAAGAGCTGGGCACTTTTTAGGGGTACAATGAAGAAGCATTTGCGAAATCCACCACTGTGAAGAATGTTGAGCTGGCCATTACCTGTGACAACGTATGGGGATTTGGCACCATTGTGACAGTATTTACTGTTCATAAATCGTGGACCATGAAAAAAGGTTTAAGCTAACACTTGGCAGCTTTTTTCTTGACTGGGAACAATGGAGCATTGTAAGGGGAATGACATTTATTTATGGTCCCCTTTCCAAGGTAGGCCTAGAACTGCTCATGAATACTGGCTTACTGGGCAGCACTCAAAGGGCATTGACTGATATTGGGTAGCTGTATGCTAGGTTTGGTTTGATTTTAACGTCCACCAGAGTGATAGGTAGTCATCCAATATCCATTTTCTCTTTGGTCCACAATATCTTTGGTATCGTTGCTAAAATTTGTTGCATGTAAGGAGATACATTTTCCTGAGAATCTGTTACAATAAGCACAGCACAAATGGTAGTTAAATGAGGGTTAGTTAGGGAGTTAGTCACCATTTGGGTAGCTCGATTGTTGTTTGTATTGCTGCAAGTACATCTGCCCCTAATAAGCTAACTGGACAGGTCTCTGACACCAAACTTCTACCCACATTAAAATGTAATACACTTTAAGTAAACCCCTGTTATTAATTGGATTCTGTTTGTAATTCAATAGTAGTCAAATAAGTAGAGCACAATATATGGAATATACCATGTACTTATGTTGTGCATACATCAATTATATATATATATATACACAGTGGGCAAAAATATGAAGACACCTACAAAATGCATGGAATTATAACCATTAGCACCGAGCTGCCCTTTTGACCCCTGCTTGGCTGAGAGTTTTTTGTGTTTACTTCACCTCTTGCCCTGCTTTGGGTGGATTTGAGAGCCACCTGGTAAGAGCAGCTGAGTGGCTAAAACCCCTGACCAATGGAACCTTGTTACTTGGGCAGACATTCCACTTTCTGGGGATCACCTGACATACTACCAGCATAAAGAACCTCAGTAGTGATCTCTTAGCTTGTGCCAGTGAGCCTGGGAATATGGAAAGAAGTGCTCTAGAGTCAACTGGACCCGGTCTCTGCTTACCCAGGAATAAAGGGCACCAACATCCCTGCATAGAGGAAAAATGAGTGCACAGGACCACCAAATGTGGATAAAGGTACCTTTCTCCACCATGCATCTCCAGCAGGTATCCAGATACTGGGGGAAGATATTGCCCAACCTCTCCAGAGTCCTATACCATCTTGTCAATATTTTGTAATTCGGCTCCTGTAGTCTACTGGAAATGTTGATTTTGTGTTTTAGGATACATGCCTTTTTCCACAACTCTTTTGAGGGCGAGCCACTGAGCTTCCTTTTCCACTCTCTCGCCATGGCTCTTCCCCTATGTCTTGTATCCTCTCCCACCAAGGCCTATATAATTCTGATATTTTACCTTGGGATGCAGTGTTACTAACTTAAAGGCTCTCAAAGGCTGTTGGGGGAGTGCCAGCCCGACTAGCCCTCCAATGGATCTGATATAGTGCATAGTTGTAAATATTGATACCAGGCCCCAGTGGGGGGGGTCTCCCAGCTCCGCAAATTTCCCTCAGCGTCTTAAATCTCCCTTCCACTATCATGTCTCGTGCCCTGGGGAATGCTCCCTCTTGACCCGTCACCAGTATAGTCACCACTGCTGCTCCCCTGAAGAAAGTCGGAAGCTTAGGGTTTCCCACCAGTGGTGTCAACTGACCCAGTCTGGTGATTAGCCCTGTCTTAGTAGCCCAACTCATCCAAGCTGAGAGCATATTTTCAATAAATGGAGATAGTCACAGATTTCTGTGTTTCTCCCAGCCCGAAATCCACGGAAGGCCTGCCCCTCTGTTGGGGGGGGTCGAACCCTGTTCCATCGCTACCCACCTCTTCTGTGGTCCACAGTGGAGCAAATCTAGTATCTGTCGTGGCAGGGTGGCCCTATAGAGCGTAATGTTTGGGAATGCTCATTCTCCCTCTCTCCTTTGGACTGACAAGGGCCCTCCAGTTATGTCGAGGCCTGTTACCCCCCCATACAAATCGCATTATGGATTTTCTGATCCAAGTGAGGAAGGCCTCCGGGAGTCTGATTGGTACAGTTTGAAGGATGTACATCTGTTGCATCCTAAGAACGTGCAACCTCAATAACATAAATCAAAAGCACAACTGTGCAAAAGGAAACAAAAACTAAAGGGGAATGCTCTCTCTATTGTCCCCTAACCCGGGAGGGGGCCCTGCCTACTCGGCAGACCGACCGCACTGATAAGTGCGAGCCTGCACTCGAACCTGGGCCACTGACCAGTCCCTTACTGGAGGCCCTAGCACAAAACGAAAGGAGAAACAAAACAAAACCAAACAGTAAAGAACTTAGCTTCAAATGAAGAGCTTCCACCACTCTGTGTTGCTCCGACGCTGTCCAACCTAGGACTGAAGTGAATTGACCAGCACAGGAGTAACAGTTAGCACTGCTTAAATAGGAGCAGAGCTACTTAGCACCAGGTGCTGACTGACATTAATCTTGCAACCACCACACCTCTCAGCTCCAGGAGAGGTAGGAATGCTGCTAAACCCTGGTCTGGCCTGAAAGCAAGGTGGGAACCTCAGAATGGCTGCAACAACATCCCTCTCAAGCCCCTCCAGGAGAGGCTTATAATTATTCTGAAAGCGGTTCTCTAAGTCTGTTGTGATCACTATTCCTAAATATTTAATCCCCTTCTTCCATTTAAAGAGAAAAGCTGATTTCATGGCCTCCCCTCATTGCTAGGGATGTTGATGTTCAAGATCTCAGATTTGCTGAGGTTTACCTTAAAGTTTGGGAGCTGTCCAAATCTGTGAAACTCCTGCAATATGTTGGGGAGGGTGATTCTGAGATTAGATAAGTAAATTAACAGATCATCAGCATAGAGAGCTATTTTTTGCTCTCCATCTGTAGAGCACACACCCTTGACACTGGTGCTTGCGCTCAGGGCGTTCGCCAAGGTCTCCATTATAGAATGTATAGGAAGGGAGAGAGGGGTCAACCCTGCCTCGTGCCATTTCTAATTTGGATCTGGCGTGACAATTGGCTATTAACTCTTACCCACGCAGAAGGGTTATTGTAGAGTGCCATGACCTTCTCCAGAAATTTAGGGCAGAAGCCTGTTTGCTTGAGATTAGACTCCAGGAACCTCCAATCCACTCTATCAAATGCTTTTTTCACATCTACCGACATGAGGCACAGGGGGTCCATGGATCTTGAAACTTTTGAGACAAGTGCTAAAGTTCTGATGTATTATCCCCCGCCTCTCTTCCCGGGATGAAGCTCGCCTGGTCCCCATGGATCAGCGCCTTGGGATATGTGAATGTAAGTAGAGAGCCAGCATCTTAGAGTACAACGTCGTATCTACGTTTAATAGTGATATTGGCCTATTGCTTGGCAACAGGTAGGGTCCTTTCTGGGCTTTGGGATAACTGTAATTACTGCTTGTAGAGCCTGCGCAGGGAAGGGGTGTGTCTTAGAGACTGCGTTAAAGGCATCCAGCATCACAGGAGCAAATTGATCAAAGCAAATTTTGAAAAAGTGGGGTGTGAAGCTGTCTGGGCCCGGGCTTTTGCCTAGTTTCAGGGATGACACTGCCTCTTTTAATTCCTGTAAAGTGAAGTCTTTCTCCCAAGCCTGCTGGTCTGCATTTGTGATATGTTTAGGAGCAAAGGTTCTCTCTCCCTCTCTAGTTCCTGTTCTGATCCCGTTTGCTCATGCTATAAATTATACAGGCCATGATAGAATGAGTGGAAGCTCTTTAGAGACCGATTTTTAAGGCATTGCATACGGTGTTTCCATATTTTTGTCCATCCCCTGTGTGTGTGTGTATATATATATATAATAATAATAATCTTTATTTGTATAGCGCCAACTTATTCCGCAACTCATTCATATTCCACTTAACTCAAATGGAGATACACTTCTCTGCTTGGTTAGTTTGTGTTACGTAGGGGCAGATCTATTACATCAGAGAAATCTTACTCATCTTCCCTCCCTCCCTTTACATCACTATTGTGGTCTGGCTGTTTGGGGGTCTCTCTCTGTGTATATTCAGCAATGCACATACCACATAACTTATACAGATAAGACACAAATACATTTATATGGTCCCTTCACAATCACACACACAAAACGTCAAAGAGATAACAGATCCACATTATTTATGATCAAACAACAAGATCAGATCCAACATCCCAATCCTCTTGTGTAGCAACAACACAGTGATTACCAACTCACACATCTCACATAGGCACTCACCTCAAGAAAGCGATGAAAACGAAACTTTAACTATCTGTAGGCAAATGATTGAACAGTACAACATATTTCACTGTTTTCTTTTGTAACTTATACATGCTCTGACCATAATCTCACATCTTTCCAAGTAGGAACTTCTATACAAAGCAATTCATTCTCTGGTTTCCTGACACCATATTTAGCCCAATATGGCTCTAGTACAAGTTCAGCTTTGCTGCATCGTTATTTTGTGAAGAGAAGTCAGAACATTGAGGCGGGGCCGAGGCTAAACCCACTGAAGCTGCCCCACTCTCCTCCTTTGTCTCATACAACTTTAAGAATCTTTTGATCTATAAACAGTACAGATATTGTCTATTCATTCACACAAAGTACACCGAATACACTAATTGATCATTTAGCAAGTAAATAGAAACAGAGGACTGTACCTTTCTCAAGACAGCAGACAGAACAAACACTGTAAGAACAAGGGTCTTACTCTAGATTGTACAAACTCATAGGCTGTTGAAGTCAGCGTCCCAGATGATCCCATACATGTTCTATTGGCGATAAATCTGGTGTCCCTCATACCACTGCTATAAGTGACCAACTGTAATATGCAATGCCGTTCAGACTATCACACAAGTAGTGGAGGCAGCAATGGTAGGATTGAGGCACCCTACCTCTCCAGACATGAACATGATTGTCCTTCAAACTGCCTGGAAATGGTTCTGACAGACACAGAAGCCTGTAACTTTGTTCATTCAACAAGCTTTTCATGCTTGTTGGATGAACAGACAATCCACTCCACTTGTGGTCTGTTGAGGTTATCCAGAATCTAGTAACCTTGTGTAGGTGCCCTCGCGCATTCACTAGTTCCAACACATCCTAATAGTCTGGTCAGAACAGCACATGTGGCGGGTAATTTGAAAATATGACCATCCAGCTTCTTGCATTCCAATAAGGCACCCCTTCTCAGACTGTTAACTTGGTGAAATTTCTTCGATTGTGTCATAGAGGTGTCTAGTGGTCAACAAGTTCTACACTAGCAGAAAATAGGTTTGCTACACACAAGGAGCTTCTGAGAACCTTTTTATAGATCAAGGGTGCAATCACTTTTAGGGTCTCAAGTGGCAAGACTTTATCTAATCATGCCACAACTGTAAATATTTGCATATCTGCCTGAGATGTAACTGCATATCAAGTTAGGTAGCAAAACGACTACTCCTTCTAGGTGCTTGACTTTTGTTTTACAAAGAGTGTATTTTCAGCTGAAGACAAAAGCCCTAAGGCCTCATGTCCACGGGGAAAATCAGGCCCGCTACGGATTCTACATGGAGAATCTGCAGCGGGTCCCTCCTGCCCCGCGGACATGAGCGCTGAAAATAGGAATTTAAAAGAATTTACCCATCCGTAGCAGGCGGGGAAAGTCTTCTCTTTCTCACGGCCGGATCTTCTTTTTCGGCCGGCGGATGAACTCGTCACGGCTGCGGCACGTCGCCGGCACGTCGCCGACGTGCCGCGCACATGCGCCGGGCACATCAGCCGAGCCGAAGCAAGAAAGATGCGGCCGTGAGGAAGAGAAGACCTTCCCAGTCCGCTCCGGATGGGTAAATTCTTTTAAATTCCTATTTTAGGTCTCCCGCAGATCCGGACGGCTTCCATAGGCTTCAATAGAAGCCCGCGGGAGACCCGCATGAAAATGGAGCATGGTCCATATTTTTTTATGCTCCATTTTTTTTTAAATCCCTTTTATTGACCATCCGCGGGTATTTATCTACCCCACGGGTGGTCAATGCATCCCTATGGGGTGCGGATCCGCGGGCAGGAGAAGAGTTAAAATCCGCTGCGGATTTTAAATCTTATTTTGCCCGTGGACATGAGCCCTAAGACAACTGGAAGTTTCAATGCACATGGTGATTTGCACTTGCACAATAAAGACTTGGAGTAGAGTGTATCTTCTTAATCATATTTCTTTATTTAGTGCCTAAAACACACACTTGGGAAGGAGTAAAAAGCGGAAAATATGCTAGCGGTATAATTGGACAAAAGGAGAGCAACACTTCTGTGTTACATACTATAAAGTCGGAATATTTCTGAGGGTAAATACAAACAAGTGGCAAATCCCAGATGAAAAAGGCTTTACATAGAAATTCCAGCTAATTAATTACATTCCTGGACTATATACTCCCTGGTCTTAAAAATCCTAATATGATGAGATTAGGAAAGTTACCAATTTGGTGATGTGCGTCTCCTGTGAAAAGGCTCTGACTCTGCCAAGGACATCTCATTTATCCCCTCCAGCCTCATGTTTCCTACCAAGAAATGGGCTGTCCCAGCAGTACATTACTCATACATCCATAGTATCTGGTATGTTATTGTACACTACACTCCATGTAAAAAAAAAAAATCAAGCACTTAGGAGTTGTCATTTTGCTGCAAAACTTGGCATACGTTTCAGGTAAATATGCAAATGATTAGGGTTGTGGTATGATTAGATGAACAGTCTTGCCTGTCAGCTGCAGCCAGAGATTTATCATAGATGAGGCTGGTAAGAGGTACTGTCAGAGATGCATAATGTGGGATCCAAGCTCTGCAGAAGTTTGTTATTCCCAAAAAGGACATAATTTGCTCTTAGTTTTGGGACCTCCAGAATTGCTTGCCTACCTTCATCTGACAAGTTATACCCCAAATATTTAACTGTTTGCTGACAGTATTGGAGTTTCTACTTGTTTACTTTATGGCCTTGCTCATAAAGAAACCTCAAGGGTGCGACTGTGTCCCCCCACAATTCTCTCTACTGTCTGTTGCTAGCTACCAACATACAGTAGTAGCTGACTACCTCAGGAGGCTGGAACTGGGCTAAGTTTGCTGACATAGCCTGGGAGAAAATTGTTGGAGATTCGCAGCAGCCCTGAGGTACTTTGGTGAAGGTATACCTAATTTTATCATAATATCTCATCTCAACAAATTTACTGGACATATTCGAGACTACATAATCTGACATTTCACAGGCTTATTTGTCTCTAGGTCTGTTATAACTGGTTCAGAGAGGGATTCCCTGTGGGTCCAGCCATTAACCCCTCTTACCATGATATGACTATTACTAAATTTTACATTGGGTACATATTGGGATATATTAATGCCCTGGTGGCTCCTGAGTCCACCAGGAAAGTAATCATCCGCCCATTCACCTGGCGATCTATCTCAGGCAGTAGAAATTGCCAAGAGATCCTCCAAGTGTTGTACATCCACCCCTCCTAGTCATTTTTCCCCAAGGTGCCTGAGAACATTGTTTCTCAGGACATTCTCGGGCAAAACCAGATTTCCCATAATTCCAACACACATTTAAATCCTTGAGCTGCATCCCACCTCTGCTTCTTCCTCTGCCTGTACTTTCATGTCCTCTAAGTGTCCAATGACCTCTCTGACTTTCCTGAACCATCGTATCACATTCCTCTCCCTGTATAAAAACGCACTCTCTCACCCTTTTCTTTGTAAAACTTTTCTGCATGCTTTGCATATTCCAAAACATCCTGCAATTATCCCATCCTAAGGGTAACCATGTATCTCATTATATAAACTCCTATTTCCTTCTTTACTCCACTTACAAACGCATTCTTTAATGACTGATTATATGCAGCGTTAGGATCATCTCTCTCCCCCTGATTATCCTATGGAAGGGGTCTACCATCTCCTCCCCTCCCATTCTAATTTCCTTCTACAGAACTCCAATCTGGCCCTAGAATTTTCATTCAATTATAACTCCTCATTAACCATTTGAATTGTTCATCAAACTGTCGGGGGTCTATTTTTATATGGGCATGACAGTTTGGGGCTTCTTTTAACCAGGCTTCAGCAGCGGATAATCCGTATTTTTGCTGATCTTTAGCTGATTTTCTCCGTATTTTATCACATAATTCTTTACAACTAGGAACTTTTAATTTATTTTTAAATCCATATTTCTTTTCCCACTTATGTCACAATATTTGACATAGTCAGGATCTAACTTGTGCATGTACTTCTTATCCCCTTCAAGGACTCCCTGTTGTTGGCAACAACGGAGACATGCACAGGAGAATGCCTTACAATTTGTATTTCCCATTGTTAGTAATTATGTTCTTGACGTCGATTTACAAGACAAACATAAAACAAGCCTCTGGCCACTAAAATATATAGTGAAAACGCAGGGGTTCCTGACCAGAATCAGTGCTTCGCTATATACACAAAGACTCCTTCTTGCCTTTCGGAGTAGGGCCTGTGAACATTGAACACAATAAGGGGCTTGTCCGAAAACAACCTGCACAGTGAGGTTGGTCCTTAATGTGTCCTAGAGGTCAGTGCCCACGTATCGGATCCGCTTATCTCAATCACTCACACATTCACTTCATGCAGTATAAGACAACAATACAAATATTACATTATGTTAGTAGGCGGCCGCCCTTTTTATATTCTTAGTTACTCTATAACACAATATCAAAGAAAAATAAGTAGTAGGAAGATAAGAAGTAAAGTTCCTGGACACCCCTGTTTCCCATGACGTCATCGAACCGCTTCTTTTACGTGCTGCACAGAGTAATTCTTTCCTGTAGCCTTCTCACAATGGCTATGGTCTCACATAGACTACTGCTATTGTCCCTTGACAACCCATTTGTCTATACTTGCTTCTCATTTACAATGCACATTGTAAAATTCTTCTAACACTAAGAAGAGAAGAAAAGTTTAATGATTGTTATACTTACTACACGTTATCTGGGAGGCTTCTAAATTCTCAGGCTAGTTCAGAAAAATGTCACTGTTTCAGACAGGATGCCCGACTGGCCTCAAATGACGTCTAAGCAAGACGGAGGTCTTTTAATGATCGGAGAGTACTTCAGACCCACCCTTTCACAGCCAGGCCGTCCTTTCCCTCTGCAGTGAGTCTTTCCGGCTCGAAGGACCAAAAATGTAGGGAGAATTTATGTGTTTATCAAAGAGAAGATGATGACAGATCTCGTGCAGAAGTCTGGACCCAGGAGAAATACAAATCACACCAGCCTGTGCGGTATCAGATGATTTCTAATTTATTCTAAGGTGCATGTGGTTTTTATACCATAAATTACATCACAGGAAAAGTATATACCTCCAAGATTAATAAGAATACATAATAGGCTGAAACTAAAATGATTAACATAAGTTACACTTTTTAAGGTGTTACCATAACATACAATGTAGCTTGATAAAGACTGTCAAGGTTGAAACGTTGCTGTCTGCTATATGTCATGGGGAAATAGAAAGACGCTTTTACACCGACAACCTTAATGCTGCCGTCTTTTTGCATTATTGGATCCTATATTTGGAAGGTGTTCAGCTTCCTGGACAGCTGGTGCATGATTTAAGTCCTGCCACAAGGTTTGGAATGGAGTAATGCTGCTGGTAACTGCATTTTTCTGACTGCATACAATGAAACCGTTATGAATTCAGTGAAAAGGAATGCAAGGGGTGGTCTGAGACTGTCTTATCTCCTGTCTGTCTGTCCCAGTACCATGCACGGCTATAGAAACCTTTCGTTTAACCCCTTGACTACCTATACTAGAAAAATATAGCATGATGCTAGTCTACAATGCAATAAAAGAACAATTAACTGATACATTGATCTGCAATTTTCTTAACACCTTTGACACTTACAGTTGCCTCAATTTGCAGTGGTGTCATGAACTAAACTGGACTGCTATGGCGTAGAACCGCATTGTCTACGCTGATGAATCCAGGTTTAGTTTGGGCACTGATGACAGCCATGTTAATTTCTGGATATCTAGGGGCGAATACCTCAATCCTGTCTTTGCTGTGCAGTGGAAAACTGCCCCCACTGCCGTTGTGATGGTCTGGGGGGGGGGGGGGGCTATCACATATGACAGTTGATCACCCTTCGTAATGGTAGCTCAGCAATATCTTCAGGACATCCTGCAGCCACTTGTGTTGCCTCTCATGGCAGGGGTTCCAAGAGGCCTTTTTGCAATAGGATGCACACAGCAAGGGTGTCACAGGAATGCCTCCACAACATTGCCTCAGTTCCATGACCTACCAGATTTAGAAATAGTGATGTGTCATTTACTTGTTTTTTGGCAGTAGTTTTCATTAAATCACAGCTTATCAGTTGCAATATGGGATGAGCACTAGAATCTTCTCAATGATATATACATGCGGTATAAGTGTATCTTGACGCCACCAGGAAGAAGTGGTGGAGTCAGGGGCGTACCTAAAGGCTAAGGGGCCCAGGTGCAAAAGTTCAGCTGGGCCCCCTCCCCCTCCCCACCTCCATCTGTACCCGTACCTATACCTAAACAGTGCTAATTTACAAACATGATGTAGCTCCTTGGCATAAGCCTTCTCACTATGACTCCTTTCCTTGACTACGTAAAAATCTGTTCGTAATGTCTTAGGCTACTTTCACACGGCCGCAAAAATTGCGCGAGATTTGTGCATTGCAAGACGCACAAATCGCACATGAATATGAACCCCATTCTTTTGCATGCGATCATACACATGAGCGATGTTTTGTTTTTTCTCTGGATCACATGAGAATATGATGTGATGTAAGCTGGTTTTAACACAGCAACCCCTCACATCCATGGGACAGCACATGTTGGTGAGTGTGATATAATGGAATAGTTTCACGGCCCAATATCAGACTCAATTGTGTGAAATTAGCCTAAGGCCGGCTGGATTTGCATTGCGGAATATGGAGCGGGCATCCGCCTACGGATTCCGCAGCATATACCGCCCATAGCATGCTATGAAAAGTGGTTTTTCCTCTACACAAGCAGAAATCAATTGCGGTTTTCCGCTCACGGAGGAAAAATCACGGCATGCTCTATTTTAGTGCAAATTCTGCACGGACGGCCTCCATTGAACTCAATGCAAGCCGTGCACACTGCTGCCCTGACATTGTGGAAAAGTCGCAGGCACCCGCGTCATCTCTTAGCGACGGCACTGGAAAGTCAGTGATTAAAAGAAAAAAAACTGTACTGCGCGGGTCCGACGGCTTGCCTTGTGGACCATCCGCAGTACAGGAAAAAGAAAGACATTACAGGTACGCGTGGATGCCAGTGGGGCACAGGGTTGGATTCCGCTGCGAGCTCACGCATGCAGAATCCGACCCGGTTGTGTGCAGCCGGCCTAAGACTGTTCATGTACTTTGTTGCATTTTTGAACCACAATTAAAATCACACCCAAAAACCGCATACACTATTAAAAACCGCACGTGGATTCAAATAATACATGCGGTTTTTAAACTGCATGCAGGTTTCTGATGTGTTTTTCAGTTGTGTGTAAAGTGTTCAAATATACAGTGTATATCCAGGTTATACCAGCTATACATATATAATTATATACAGGAGAGGTATAACTTATACCAGCTGTACATATATAATTATATACAGTATATACCCAGGTTATACCAGCTGTACATATATAATTATATACAGGAGAGGTATAACTTATACTAGCTGTACATATATAATTATATACAGTATATACCCAGGTTATACAGGCTATATATATAATTATATACAGTATATACCCAGGTTATACTAGCTGTACATATATAATTATACACAGGAGAGGTATAGCTTATACTAGCTGTACATATATAATTATATACAGGAGATCGTCACGTTACGTTACACCAGCATGGTACATACCGGAGATGTATAAGTATATACATCTCCTGTATACAGTGATATCGGCCATGCTGGTGTAAGGCCGGTCTCACATCTGCGTCGGGACCTCTGGCCGGAGATTCCATCACAGATCAGGCACTAGATGCCGGGAAAAAAAGTGCTACGTGCCACGTTTTTCTTCCGCCCAAAAGCCGGGCCGAAATCGGACGGACCCCATTATAGTCAATGGAGTCCTTCTGGTGCTATTCGGTTCTGTTCACAGACGGATCGATCGTCTGCAGGGATTCCCCTTTCCTGCTTAATCAAACGGAACAGGAAAGCGGAATTCCCCAGTGCAAGTGTGAAACCTCCCAAAATTGGATATCCTCTGTAAATATTTATACGTGTACAGCTGTATAAGTTATACATTCGGTATATAATGATATAGAGCATTCTGATATAAACTGGGAGAGGTTACACCAGCATAGTCTATATCACTATATACAGGCTGTAGAGCTTCTACCAGCTGTACATACATAATTATATACAGGAGATACACAGGTTACACCAGCATGGTACATATCACTATATACAGGATGTACATGCCCCTGTATCCCTGTATATAGTGGTATGTCCCATGCTGGTATAACCAGTGTATCTCCTGTATATAATTATATATATACAGCTGGTATAACATATACAAGCTATGCATATGTAATTACACTCCTTCCTCTACTCACCTCTGCAGCAGTCTCTGGGCAGCCTGTAAATGAAAATCCCATCCTTTGATCACATGACCGGAGCTGGGTCATGTGATCTGCATCTGCAGGTCCTCTTGCACTTTCTTGGACAGGCTGTGCATCCAGCGCTCCAAGGGTGAGTAGAGCCGCACTAGCCCCTCCCCCTGGTAATCGCTAGCCGGCAGAGACTGATGTGACCACTCACAGCTGCAGCCTATCAGTAGGAGGGCCGCCCGCCGTGGGAGTCTGCAGCCTGTAATTGGCTGCTGACTTCACGTGTAACAACCCTCCCCTCTGCGAGTGCCGACCTGCAGCGCTGCCTCCCGCCACTATCCTCTCCCTCCACACCCCCCACCCCCCCGCTACAAACACACTGTCGGCCCGCAGCGATCATGCGTCCGACAGTAATGATAATGCACACACTGTGCATTTTGAATATGGAGGGGCCTCTGGGACCCCTCAGCGCAGGGGCCGGGTCGCCGTTGTGCCCCCTGCTTCCCCTTACGGTAGGCCAGTGGGTGGAGTCAAGATTGACAGGGGGTGACACCCCCTGTACCTGATTGGCTGGAATAGCTGGTTGTGCTGCAGGTGCTGGCAGCCCAGTAAGCAGAGGCTGTTGCAGGAATTTTGGGAGTCCTTTACCTTGGTTGTTTCCTGAGACACGCTGGCCACAAGAAGGGACCATGTTGCTATTTGGGGGCCGCTGAAAACCCCTCCCCGGCAGCCAGGCACAATAAGGCACTCCGTTGCAAATCATGCAGGGCTAGACCTCCGATCCTTCCGAGGCTCCGCAGGAGGCACGCATTGCCACCACTTAAATCCCCTCTCCAACGGCAGAACAGAACAACGCACCCGCTATGCGTTGCACTGTTGAGCGGGGTGGCGATGAGGGATCCCACAGACCCGTGAAGTGGGTTTTGCCGGCAGCAGCGCTGAAGGTGCTCCCTCCCCCCTCCATTTCCTTACCTCCAGACAGCATAACGCAGAACACGGCGGTGGCCACTCCACAAACAGCAGCAGTAAAGCTGAGAGGCAGCAGCAGAGGCCTACAGTTGCGGCCGCCGCACACCAGGCCGCAGACACCAGAAACAGGAGGTATTGGGGACAGCCGCTTAGGTGATGTAACAGCGCTGCAGGTGAGAAGGCAATTACAGACATCGAGCCCTCCTCACTCACTGACCACGGCGCTTCGCTAATTCCAGGACCTTTGCTTCTTGATGCAATCGGGAGCTGGGGGTGTGATAGGGGCGTTCCTCCTGTCAAACCCCTAGCTTTCGGTGGCGTCAAGATACACTAATACCTATACGTGCTCCAGTGTCCTCAATAGTAACAAGCCTGGCAGCTCCTCCCTCCCACTTGCCACCGATTGACAGTTTTCTCCCTATGACAGGAAGTAGCCTGCCACTTGTGAATAATATTTGGCTCATATTATACCTGATAAACAGTGATTTTATGGAAACTATTGCATGAAAACAATTAAGTATTACACCACTGTGATGGGGGGATCCGTCACTATTTTATACTGTCCTCAGATAGAGCAGCATGAACCTGGTGACAGATTCCTTAAAAAAATTGTGGTCACCACTAGGTGGCAGAAGGGAGCAAGGGAATTATTTTTCCATTATATTGCACACTATTAAAGTGCGTTGTGCTAGCAGTTCATGTTCATCAAGAGACGGTTAAACGTAGGCTCTAGTGTCAGTGGTATGTAATCTCAATACTTTAATCAAAGCAGCAACACAACCCTACACATGTCTAACAAAAACGGGTCGTGGCTTCCAGAAATTAGTTACCATACAGCCTAAATAATATAATATTACAAGGAATGGTATCAAATAGTCTAGAACCAAACCTGACATTTATAGTAGTATATTAGAAGAATCATAGAATATGGTGAGAATCACATCCCCTAGTAAGGAAAAAATAAAAAGTCATTTAAATGGTAAAAAAATTAAAATGTCAAAACTCCACCTTTCCTCCTTTAGGCTGGGTTCTCACACGCCGGATTCCCAGCAGAAATCTTGCGGTTTGGCTGCAGCGAAAAACCGCAAGATTTCCGCCCGAAAAAGCGCTGCTTCAAAACCTGTGGCATTTAGCCGCGGGTTTTGAAGCGGCTTGGCCGCTCATTTTTCCACTGCGGCCGGCGCTCCCATAGAGGAGAGTGTGGCCACAGCGGAATTTAAAAAAAATGGACATGCTGCGGCCGGTTAATATGTGCCAGCTTCTGCTGGCTTTGCTGCGACGGATTCGCCATCGCCATCTCGTCCACATGGCTGGCTAATCCCGGGATTAGCGGCTGCAGGTGGATTTGCCACGGCGAAATTCTGGATGGAATTTCCGCGGCAAATCCACCCTGTGTGAATCCAGCCTCACTGTAATTTTAAAAAAAAAATCACATATGTGGTATTGCTACGTTCATATTTACCTAGAGAAAAAAAATACTACATTATATAACCTCCACAGTGCATGTCATGAAAAAAAATACAAAAAACATGTCAAAAATAGCTAATTTTGCCTATCTCACCTTACAAAAAACAGCATAGAAAGTGATCAAAATATCACATGTATCAACAAATGCTACTATTAAAAAGTGCACCCCACAAAAAAAAAAACTTTCATTGCAGTGTTGACAAAAAAAGAAAAATGATAGGGGTCTTTGAATGCAGTGATTAAAAAAAAAAAAAAAGGTTTTTTAAGTGTGCAAAACTTGCAAAAAAAACTACATAAATTTGGTATTGACAAAATTGTACTGGCCTGCAGAATTAATTTAACATATCACTTATACTGCACGCTGAAATCTATAAAAAAAAAACATGCTAGAATTGCCGCTTTTGTTAATCTTGCCTCTAGAAAAAAATGGAATAAAAACCAATCAAAATGTTATGTTATATCTTTCCAAAAATGTGATAAATGAAGACTAAAGTGCATCCCGCAAAAAACAAGCCCTCATAGAGCTCCAACAATGTAAAAATAAAAATGCTATGTCTCTTGGAATAGTTCCCCACCTGTTATAGTTCCCCACCTCCATAGCCCTACATAGTTATAGCAACCTCACTAATATTCCTCCCCCGAATCCCAAGCTCCAGGAACTCCACAACAGCAGTGTAAGTCAGCCAGGAGGATACAAGGAGCTATGATGGAGATGAAGCAGTCGGACTGGCTGGTGATGGTGTTGTCCCAGCTACTTATTGGCTGCAACCAGACTAGAATGTATAAGAGGACGAAGCAGTGTGAGTCAAAGGTTGAATTCAGATTGCGGCAGGCGAGTTGCGTCTGAGGATCTTGGGTGCAACTGGCATCGGACTGCACAGAGACTCCTGCCAACCTCCAGTGAGAGCGGACATTGCATGCTCTGTTCTCGTCCATGATGCAGATAAGAATAGGACCTGCAGTGTTTTTTTTATCACACAGTACATTGGCTACAATGAGTCCATGTGCTGTCCGTGAAATACATGGACAGTCATACTGCTGCCTGTATATGGCCTAAGTGAATACATGACTCATACTGTGTCACGACTGGGGTAGGAGTTAGTTATTACTGCTGCGCCAGCATCCAGTGTGATGGAATTATTCTGATATATGGGGTATGGCCGCAGATAGAGGAGGATCAGGAACTGTCCTGGAGAGTAAGGCCGGGCTCACATGGGCGGATTCCAATTGCGGGCATTGAAATACATTTACTTTCACTTTTTCTTTCTCACTTGCGAATACAAATTGCGTATTCTGAAAGTGGAAGAAAAATCGCAGCATTCTCTTCTTGCCGCGGACTCCACGTGGACAGCCTCCTTTAAAGTCAATGCAGGCTGTCTGACCGCAGCCCATACTCAATTAACTTTGCGTATGGGCTGCAGGTACCTGAATCATAGCTTAGCAATGGCGCGGGAAATACAAATATTGAAAAAAAAAAAGAATGTACTGCACATGACCGACGATGAACCGCCACTGTCATTTGCAATGCAGGAAAATAAGGTACACAGGGTCGCCGGCCGGGCTCACCGCCGAAATCCGCTGTCGGCCTCCCACATGTGTAATCCAATCAGCATGTGTGAGCCCGGCTTAACACAGATTGGTCTGTTGACCTGTCAATCAAGCTCAGTCAACAGATCTACAAAATAAACTCTGATTTAGGTCTCTGTCATACTAGCGTTTTTTTAATCGGTATGTCAGATGTAAAAAAATGGACGACACATACAGTATAAGAACATAATATTTAATGAGCCAGCACACGATATCGACTGTTGTCTAACAGACTGCGGGCAGTCAGTGTATTGGACAGCACACGAACAGGTGACCATGTGGTGTCCGATGTGAGTTGTTCCTGAGGTTCACCAGAAACTACTGGAAGAAAACTTCTCAAAGGAGCATCGGCCTTCACATTCTTCCAACTTGGACAATAAGTAACTAAAAAATTGAAACTGGAAAAGAAAAGCGACCAGCGTGCCTGTCTAGGATTAAGTCTCTTAGCCGATTCCAGATACATAAGGTTTTTGTGATCCGTGAAAACCGTTACTTTGTGTCTCGCCCCTTCTAGAAGATGACGCCACTCTTCAAATGCCCATTTAATCGCCCACAGTTCTCTGTCCCCAATATCATAATTTTGTTCCGAAGAAAATTTACGAGAGAAGAATGCACATGGGCGGAGATCTTGCAATGTCTCAGTTTACTGAGACAGAATAACTCCAACCCCTACCTCTGAAGCATCGACCTCAACAACAAAAGGCCTAGAAGAATCTGTCTGCACCAGAACCGGAGCCATAGCAAAACACTTCTTCAATTTCTGAAACTACTGCTTTGCTTCCGCCGACCATTTAGTCAGAAAGCACCCCATCTTTGTCATATCAGTAAGAGGTTTAACTATCACCGAAAAATCCCTAATGAATCTACGGTAATAGTTGGCAAATCCCAAGAACTTTTGTAGGGCTTTCACATTCTCTGGTAGGACCCAGTCCTGCACCACTCGAACCTTCTCAGGGTCCATCTTGAAACCTTCTTGGGTAATTATATGCCCCAAAAATGTGATCTCCTGTACAGCAAGCACACATTTTTCACTTTTGGCGAATAAACAACTCTTGCGCAAAACTTGGATGACCTGGCAAACATGGGATACGTGAGACTCAAAATCATGGAAAAAGATCAAAATATCATTCAGGTATACTAATGCAAATCTGCCCACAAACTTATAGAGAACCTCATTGATAAAGGACTGAAACACAGAACAGGCATTAGTGAGACCAAAAGGCATCACCAGACTCTCAAAATGCCCCTCGGGGGTATTAAACACAGTCTTCCACTCGTCCCCCTCCTTAATCCTGATTAAATTATATGTGCCACGCAGGCCCAGTTTAGAAAACCAGTTGGAGCCATTCAACTGCAAAAACAGATACGGGATAAGGGGAAGAGGGTATGGATTGAGTGTCGGGATTTTTGTTCAATCCCTAAAGTCAACACAGGGACGTAACCCGACATCTTTTTTCTTCACAAAAAAGAACCCAGCTGCTAGCGGGGAACTGGATGGACGTATATGACTCTTTCTCAAACTTTGAGCCCCAGTCTCTCAGGGGCAGATATGTTGTACATGAGACTCTTGGGAAACTTGCAGTCAGGGAGACGTTCAATTGCACAATCCCCCTTTCTGTGCGGTGATAATCTGTCTGCCCCCTCCTGGGAAAACAAAAGTGAGCGATAAATTCAGGTAACTCTTCTGCCTGAATAGAAGCTATATTAACAGAAATGCAACAGGACAGAAAACCAGGGCTCCATTTCGTGATGTCCCCCTTCTCCCAGTCCACTACCGGGTTGTGTAAGCGTAGCCAAGGCAACACCAAGACTACTTACATAGGGAGGGATTCCATGACATATGATGGTATAATTTGGAACAGCCCAATCTTTAAATGGACATTAGGCACACAAAACCTCAGACGTCTCTGAGATAGCGGAGCAGCGTCAATGGCGGACACAGGAATAGGAAGATCCAAAGGATTCATCTCCAAGCCAAAACGTTTGACCGTATCCTGATGTATTAAATTAAGACTAGCTCCACTATCCAGAAAGACTCTTATGGGACTCCCCCCACTGCCACAAAGAATCTCAGCGGGAAGCACCAACCTGGAGGAAGATACCTAAGCAGTTTGATGGCCTAGACCCTAGAGGGACCTTCTCACTAATCTCCAGGCCCTCGAATGTGTCGGCTGGAAATTATGACGGAGACAAAACTGAGCCATATGACCTGTGCGATTACAGGAAAAGCATTGACCTTTAAACAGTACCTTCCTTCTCCTCCTAACCCTGCCAGCCACTGACCCCAGCTGCATGGGCTCCTCCACATCCGCATGTAAGAAGCCAGAATCTATGGAAAGTTCCTAATGCCTCTCCCTGATCCGTCTCCCAACTTTAATAGCCAGAGACATAGCCTCATCTAGACTGCAGGTTACTGGATATCCTACAAGTAAGTCCCAACAGCATCAAGTAAATATACGTCGTGCACTTACGAAGGGCGCCCTGAGTCCACTTCATACCCGGTGATTATCAGGTGTTTCTGAAAGCTGATCGCCAACAGCAACTGCCACAGTCAGAGTTAGCTCCAATCATGGTTGTTAACTATTTAGATGTGGTCAAAGCTGACCACATGTATAAACAGCCAGCCAGAGGGAAGGGCCCACTCTGACGCCTGATCGAGTCCCATGGAATACAATTGAATAGGTGCCGATGGGTCAGCATGGCAGCCTGGAGCATAGTAAAGGATCTCAGAGTGGCCATACACAGAAGACTACGTAGCTTAATAGGTAACATTAAAAATTGCTATATACTGAAATACTGAAGCATTGCAGTATATAGAAGAAGTGATCAAGTTCAAGCCCCCTGTGGGGATGAAAAGGATATAGAAAAAGGTTTATTAAAATTTGTAAAAAATAAATTAAAATGTTAAAAATTCAAAAGACCCTCTCTTCCCATAAAAATTTTAAACAATGAAAAAAAAACGCATGTATTTGTTATCGCCATGTTCATAAAAACCTGAACTATTAAAATATCACACTATTTATCCTGCATGGTGAAAACTGTAAATAAAAACCTCATGATGGCAGAATTGTTTTTTTCAATACCGTGTCTCTCAAAAAATTTAATAAAAGGTGATCAAAAAATATTCAGTATATGTGCACCCCAAAATGGTGACTAATAACAACTACAGCTCACCATGCAAGAAAACAAGCCTTCACACAACGTAGCCAGCAAAAAAGTAAGAAGTTTATGGGTCTCAGAGTATAGTGACAGATGTAATTATTGTTTTAAAAAATTGCTATACAAATGTGTTATCACCATAATCATATTGACCAGCAGAACAAAGTTCACGTCATTTTAACTGCACCATGAAAGTTGTAAAAACTAGACTGCCCTCAAAAATGGCACAGTTGCATTTTCTTTTTTTCATTTTACCCTACTTAGAAATTTTTAAAAGTTTTTCAGTGCATAAGGGTGCATTCACACGAGCGTGTTTTTGTGCGTACATACGCACGCACAAGAACACGCTTCTATTTGCAACAATGCATTTCCTATGGTGTGTTCACATGTCCGTACTTTGCAGGTGCGTGCCTGCAAAGATAGGACATGCGTGCACCAAAGGGAATGCACGCATTGTTTTCAATAGAGCCGCGGCTGCTGCCGGCGGCTCCATTGAAAACAATGGTCTGCCGAAAGCCCTGCATTCTTTTTCAGGGAAGGGCTTTACATATAAGAAAAAGAAACATTTTAGTGTAAAAAAAAAATGCAGGCATTCTCTTCAATGTAGCCGCTGCTGCTGCCAGCGGCACTATTGAAGACAGTGGTCTGCTGGCACACCTGAATTGTTTTTCAGGGAAAAGCTTTACATATAAGCTCTTCCCTGAAAAAGAAACATTTTAGTGTAAAAAAAAAATGCAAGCATTCTCTTCGATGGAGCTGCTGCTGCTGCCGGCGGCTCCATTGAAGACAACGGTCTGTTGGCACACCTGAATTGTTTTTCAGGGAAGAGCTTTACATGTAAGCTTTTCCCTGAAAAAGAAAAATTTTAGTGTAAAAAAAAAAATTACTTACCTGTCCGCTGCTGCTATGTCCCCCGCGGGGTTGAAGAACACATCTGCCACATGCGGCAGATATTTCCTTCATCCCCACTAGTTAAAAGAATTCCCTGCTGCTATATCTGCCACATCTGTGGCAGATGCAGCAGAGGAATTCTTCAATTCTCTACCGCAGCTGTCACACAGGTCAGCTGCGGTAGAGGATTCTGCTGCCAGAAATTGATTTCAGGGAAGGGCTTTAAATATAAGCCCTTCCCTGAAAATTAAGTAAAAGTGGTTTAAAAAACAAAACAATAGATACTCACCTCCTTTCAGCTGCCGGGGCTCAGCCGTGTCTTCTTCTGCTGCCCCCTGCACTGTGGTGCTGATCTATCAGCAGGCAGGGATTTAAAATCCCCGCCTGCTGAAAGAGCTGAATATGATTGGCTGAGGTGCTCAGCCAATCACAGGCAGCTCTCCGTGAATGAATGACGGGCGAGAGCTGCCTGTGATTTTTTAAACCACTTTTACTTGATTTTCAGGGAAGGGCTTATATTCAAAGCTCTTCCCTGAAATCAATTGCCGGCAGCAGAATCCTCCTCTACCGCAGCTGACGTGTGTGACAGCTGCGGAAGAGAATTGAAGAATTCTTCTGCTGCATCTGCCACAGATGTGGCAGATGTAGCAGCAGGGAATTCTTTTAACTAGCGGGGATGAAGGAAACATCTGCCGCATGCAGATGTGTTCTTCATCCCCGGGGGGACACAGCAGTGGCCGACAGGAAAGTAAATTTTTTTTATGAAGCCCTTCCCTTATAAGCCATTGATGGCTGCCGGGGCTCAGTGGCGACTTCTGCTGCTGTCCCCGGCTCTATAGTTCTCAGCTAACAGCATGCGGGGATTTAAAATTCTTGCCTGCTGGTGGCTCTGATTGTGAGTATTGATTTTTTTTATACACTTTTTTAAATGGCTTTTCAGGGAAGGGCTTATAAAGCACTTCAGCCAATCACAATCAGAGCTACCAGCAGGCGGGGATTTTAAATCCCCGGCTGCTGATAGCTCAGAGGTACAGAACTGGGGACAGCGGCAGGAGCTGCGGCTGAACCCCGGCAGGTGAGTATTCAATTTTTTTTTGTACACTATTTTGAAAGGCTTTTCAGGGAAGGGCTTATGAAGCCCTTCCCTGAAAAGCCATTGGCAGTTGTCGGGGCTCAGCGGCGACTTCTGCCACTGTCCCCGGCTCTGTAGCGCTGCTGAGCTATCAGCAGCCGGGGATTTTAAATCCCCGCCTGCTGGTAGCTCTGATTGTGATTGGCTGAACTGCTCAGTACTAGCCCAGTACTACAGAGCCCGGGACAGCGGCAGAAGTTGCGGCTGAGCCCTGGCAGATAAGTATAGATTTTTACTTTTCACTCTATATTAAAAGGCTTTTCAGGGAAGGTCTTATGAAGCCCTTCCCTGAAAAGCCATTGACGGCCGGGGCTCAGTGGCGACTTCTGCCGCTGTCCCCAGCTCTATAATTCTCTGCTATCAGCATGCGGGGAGTATTGATTTTTTTTTTATACACTTTTTTAAATGGCTTTTCAGGGAAGAATATTTCACAGAGTAGGCAGAGCAAAAAGTCTCCAAATTTAACTTGAGTAGCCCTTTCACAGTGGTGACTTGAATTAAAAAATATAATTTTTATTTTGAACTTTTTAAAAATGCACATATAGGGGCACAACACATAAAACAACAAAAACAAAAAAAGTAAGTAAGGGGCGTGGTAAAAACCATCCAACCACACCGTCACTAAAGATGGGCATCCAATTGTGCTGTGTGTGTGGGTGTTTGTGTGATCTGGTCACCGGCAACCACAAAGTTTTTTTGTCCTGCTTAAAGCCGGTAATGTATGAGGCAGGGGTATATTGGTACTTGGGGTTTGTAAGATAATCCCCAGTTGTTTTGGTCTTTTTTATTTATAAAGCCCACACACCGTAGATGGATGCAATTTTTAGTGATTTGAACGTTCGTTTCTTCACAATTCTTTTTTGCCCCCCCCCCCCTTTTTTTCAAAGGAGGGTAGAGGTACCTGACCAATTCCTAAATGGATAGTCGGAATTGGCCTTGGCCGTAGGGATCATCTCCCGAGGTTGCTAGATATGTATGATGCCAACCTCCAGAGAGAGTCTCCCGGTTAGTATAGGACGGCCTCGCCTCTATAGATAAGGGTCGTAGTGTAAATACTTGACCCAAGCGTATTCGAATTTCCCTTTTTAGTATGCTGATTCTCGTATTTAATTGCTCGACGCGTTTCACCACTTCAATTCTCGTGGATCATCAGGAACATTATAAATCGGGATTGAGTAGAGACAGTATAGATGATATCATGAGGTCACCAATAGACCAATTGATAAAGAAACGAATATCTTAATTTTTGGAGGGCCTGTTCATGCAGCAGGTTTCTCAAAGGATCGGGTCTTGCCTGGGTAGAAAGTTCGATACTCAAATTTCTCTTATTGACAAAAGCAATAATTTGAGATTTGCCAGAGATAGCGTATCCTAATGACCCAAATCAGCCTTGAATGCGAATGTCTGGCGTGGGGTGTTCAGGACTGATACGGGAATGTTCAAGCTGCTACTACTCACAGAAACATACCATAGGGATGCAGTATTATGCTGTGAGTAAAGTAGTATTGGAGCAATCCGTCTCTGTCCAGAGATTGGATAGCCGGTTCGTCCTATGCAATATGCATACTGGGACGCTAAGCCGGTATCGCAAGGGTTTTTGTGCCTGTGCTTATTCAGGACACATATCCCCAGGTGAGGAAAAGGAGAGAAGCACTAGCCCCCTGCTTCTCTATAGAGAACACCCCGTTCACCAATCTGCTGCTTCTTTAGCTATCACATAAACGGACTAGTGATTTACTAGCCTGTTACGTGTAGGAGCTTATCTAACAGAACCCGCCCGAGTTTCTTTTCCCAGAGTGTCAGAATTGACAGAAGAAAAGGATGGATACAAGATGAAAATAACAAAAGTTGGTGTCCATAGCCCAGATGGTAGGCTAGGGAATGAGCTCTGGATGCAACGTGCTTGCCTTATATAGTGCAGTGCCCTCCTTCAAGAGGGTGTGATCAATTTGTCCACCTATCAAGATAGACTACGCCCCCTTGTGTACACATCATGTGGATGGGAAGGGCTCATTTGTTATTATTAGACTCCATGTAAACCCAGCACTGGATCAGGAGTCCTCAATGGTTACTGGAGTGTGGGTCCTCTGATGTTGTGGAAACGATCGTCCCTCAGGGCTCCTCTCCACTGGCGACGGCGATAATCGCTGCGAGAAAATCGCAATGCCAAGATCGCACCGCATCGCCGCAAAACCGCAAGTTTGCGATTGCGCTGCGATGCGACGCGACATCCGCCCTGCCATTACGCTGTGTGTGCGAGAGAAAAAAACGCTGAAACAATCCCCCTGCTGCGATTTTTAATCCTCGCATCGCAGCCTGCCCCCAAACATCGCCAATGGAAGGCTGTCACAGAACCACACGTGCAGGACCTTCCCCCGAGAACCCGCACTCTCACATCGCACTGAAAACGCACAACTATCTCGCCAGTGGAAAGGAGCCCCCAGTGTGACGATCGGCGCGGGCTATGCCTCTACTGATGTGGTCTATAGGAAAGATCAGAGGGGGCTCATTATTTTGTCCCCGCCTCCTCGGTATTTGCTGGCCAATCCGAGTCCGGCTTAACGTCAGGGGGGGGTGTGTACCCCCGTGACGTGTGTCGTGGTGCCATGACAACCTGAGCGACGCTGGATCCAACCTCCCTCCGTAACATCAGGCATCTGTATTGCGCAGTGTAGCGGACACAGGGCCGGACTGGGTCTGTTATTATCAGTCGCGGCGCTCGTATAGGTCCGTGCACTCAGGTGGACCGTGGATCGCGTCCTACATACCGCCCCCCGACGCACAGCGCTGCAGAGACGTGGGGGGACGTCTCGTGGGACGCATCTGCGTCTCATAGCAGCGAGACCTCACGTCCTGGTGACGTGACGTCACGATGTAACGCGTAGTGACGTCACCATGCGTGCCGCATCATCGGGACAAGCGGCTCAGTGTGGGGCCGTTTCTCAGGACTCTAATTGGCGTGCTGTCATAGCGTTATCGATGGGGGGGTGTGGCGACCTACGGGCGCTCACGGTGAGATGCAAAGAATGCATCTGATCCGTGATGGATACCCGGAAAAGACCAAGAATAGTCGGATGGGTCCGTGAGGGATAATAGGATCAGTATGTTCAGGGCGAGTGATGGACTTCACAATATTCACTATATTATCCAGAGTTTGAAGTGTGTAAATAAAGATGTTTGTCAACAAGGTTTTTTCTTTTTATTGCAGATGCTCCATGGGAAAAGACCCCGTGTTGGGTGTTGTTTGTATTTAATAGGTCCTCTTTGATAATACAGTAATAGATATTACAGGATTCATTTAGTTAGTTTTATATTTGTGACCCAGAAATTTAAGGTAAGTATAATACGATCTTGATCCAAAACATAAAGATAGCGGCGGATAATATGGTAAAACCGTAAGATTTGGTAAGGGTGAATGATGGACCATCACTTGTGGTCTTATTTATAGTGTCGCATGACGACCATGGATGGAGGTTGATTCAGAATTATAGTTCTTAGGCCCAAAAACAGAAAAGGTACTAGAAGGTTATCTGTTAGATGAAGCAATTAAATGACAGAATTTCATTTAGGCCAACTGGTTGTGTGGTTCCGCACCGGAAAATCCAATTGGCCTCTTTACGAAGTAGCAGGCTGTCAGGGTTGCCGCCTCTACCATCCGATCTAATTGCTTCAATCCCTTGGAAAGCCAAGCATTCAGCATTTCCATTATGGTGTTCCCACACATGGGTTGCTACGGAGGTGATCTCTTTCCTCCCTATATTGCCAATATGACCCAGTATTCTCCGTCGCAGTTGTTGACGCGTTTTTCCGATATACTGTTTTTTACAGCTGCATGTGATCAAATATACTACATTGGTTGACAGGCAATTGATGAAATCACGTATTTCATACTGTTTGCCTGTAGCATTCGCGGTAAAGGAGTTGCCTTTCAGAATATATTTGCATGCCAGACATTTGGAACATTTAAAGGTCCCATTTGGGATTGAGCGTGTGAGCCAGTTCTTACAAGAGGTGGTTGGTTTCAGATGACTTTTCACCACGTGGTCGCGAATATTCCGGCCACGTCTATAGGTGATTTTAGGGAGATCGGAGATATGCTGTTTGATATCATCATCTTTCTGAAGAATTTCCCAATAGGACTTAAGGATGTTGAAGATTTCCTGGTGTCCAGTGTCGTAGGTGCCAATAATTCTAATTACGTTTTTGTTATCTGGTCGCTGTTTTGGGATAAGGAGAGAACTCCTGTTGCAAATGCGGGCATGTTGTTCAGCTGTGTTTAGAATTTCAATAGGGTATTTACGTTGTCGAAACCTATTGTGGAGTTTGTCACATTCCTTGTTGAAGCAGTTGTCGTTGGAACAGTTGCGTCTTGCCCTTAGGAACTGGCCTTTAGGGATGCCTCGTCGTAGGGGGAAAGGGTGGTAACTGTCCCAGGCTAAGAGGCTATTGGTAGAGGTTTCTTTACGATATAAATCGCTCGTGAGTTTGCCGTCTGCTTCGATTTTGATAATGATATCCAGAAATGTCATCGTATTCTCGTCTATTGCAGCTGTAAATCGTAAGTTTAGATTGTTATCATTGAGCCACATTACAAACTCTTCGAAAAGCCGTTTGGTGCCGGTCCACAGTATTAAGATGTCATCAATATATCTAATCCATGTGAGGATATGTGTGGACCATGGCATGTCGCTGGAAAAGACGATTTTCTCTTCCCACCAGCCCAGGAGCAAATTTGCGTAGGTGGGGGCACAAGATGTCCCCATCGCGGTGCCCCTGAGCTGGTGGAAAAATTTCCGGTTGAAGAGGAAGTAGTTGTGTGTTAAGATGAAGCTCAATAGTTCCAATATGAACTCACTATGCTGTTGTAAATGTCGGCCTCTTTGAGTTAGGAAACGTGAGGTGGCTTTTAGTCCTATGTTATGCGGGATTGAGCTGTACAGGGCTTCAACGTCGAGGCTCGCTATCATTGTCTCCGGACCCACCACTATTCCCTCAATTTGACGCAGGACATCCATAGTGTCCTGCGCAAATGACGGAAGCGATGACACAAATGGTCTCAGGACCTTGTCTAGATACTTGCTGGCATTCTGTGTTAGGTTATCAATGCCAGAAACAATAGGGCGTCCTTTTAGGGGGTTCGTCTCCTTGTGTATCTTTGGCAAGGTGTAGAAGGTGGCCAGTCTAGGTGTGTCTACAGTCATGAATTTCAGCTCGCGTTCATTGATGAGTCTCGATTCTTTGGCGGTCATGAGAATTTGGTCTAATACTTGTTTGAATTTGTCTGTGGGGTCCTCCTCCAAAACAGCATATGTGGTTACATCATCAAGAATGTCGGTGCACATTTTGATGTAGCTGTCTCTGTCTAATATAACCACATTGCCGCCTTTATCAGACGGTTTAATAATGATGTCCTCGTTCTTTTCTAGAGCCTTCAGGGCCTTCTTTTCGTTTATGCTCATGTTATAATTTTTGATATTGGAGGTTTGAATCTTTTTTATATCCCTTAGGACCAAATTCTCAAGGCGAGGCCGTCCTATACTAACCGGGAGACTCTCTCTGGAGGTTGGCATCATACATATCTAGCAACCTCGGGAGATGATCCCTACGGCCAAGGCCAATTCCGACTATCCATTTAGGAATTGGTCAGGTACCTCTACCCTCCTTTGAAAAAAAGGGGGGGGGGCAAAAAAGAATTGTGAAGAAACGAAAGTTCAAATCACTAAAAATTGCATCCATCTACGGTGTGTGGGCTTTATAAATAAAAAAGACCAAAACAACTGGGGATTATCTTACAAACCCCAAGTACCAATATACCCCTGCCTCATACATTACCGGCTTTAAGCAGGACAAAAAAACTTTGTGGTCGCCGGTGACCAGATCACACAAACACCCACACACACAGCACAATTGGATGCCCATCTTTAGTGACGGTGTGGTTGGATGGTTTTTACCACGCCCCTTACTTACTTTTTTTGTTTTTGTTGTTTTATGTGTTGTGCCCCTATATGTGCATTTTTAAAAAGTTCAAAATAAAAATTATATTTTTTAATTCAAGTCACCACTGTGAAAGGGCTTTTCAGGGAAGGGCTTATGAAGCCCTTTCCTTAAAAGCCATTGACGGCTGCCGGGGCTCAGTGGTGACTTCTGCGCTGTCCCCGGCTCTATAGTTCTCAGCTAGCAGCATGCGGGGATTTAAAATTCCCGCCTGCTGGTGGCTCTGATTGTGAGTATTGATTTTTTTTTATACACTTTTTTAAATGGCTTTTCAGGGAAGGGCTTATAAAGCACTTCAGCCAATCACAATCAGAGCTACCAGCAGCCGGGGATTTTAAATCCTCGGCTGCTGATAGCTCAGAAGTACAGAGCTGAGGACAGCGGCTGAACCCCGGCAGGTGAGTATTCAAATTTTTTTTTGTACACTATTTTGAAAGGCTTTTCAGGGAAGGGCTTATGAAGCCAATCACAATTAGAGCTACCAGCAGGTGGGGATTTTAAATCCCCGGCTGCTGATAGCCCAGTACTACAGATCCCGCGACAGCGGCAGAAGTTGCGGCTGAGCCCTGGCAGGTAAGTATAGATTTTTACTTTTCACTCTATAGTAAAAGGCTTTTCAGGGAAGGGCTTATAAAGCCCTTCCCTGAAAAGCCATTGACGGCCGGGGCTCAGCGGTGACTTCTGCCGCTGTCCCCAGTTCTATAATTCTCAGCTATCAGCATGCGGGGAGTATTGATTTTTTTTTTATACACTTTTTTAAATGGCTTTTCAGGGAAGGGCTTATGAAGCCCTTTCCTTAAAAGCCATTGACGGCTGCCGGGGCTCAGTGGCGACTTCTGCACTGTCCCCGGCTCTATAGTTCTCAGCTAGCAGCATGCGGGGATTTAAAATTCCCGTCTGCTGGTGGCTCTGATTGTGGATTTTTCAAATGGCTTTTTTTAGGGAAGGGCTTATGAAGCCCTCCCTGAAAAGCCATTGACGGGGATACCGGCAGCAGGATTCTCTACCGGAGCAGGGAATTCTTTTAACTAGCGGGGGTGAAGGAAACATCTGCCGCATGCGGCAGATGTATTTTTCATGCCCGCGGGGGTCACGGCAGCGACGGAGAGGTACGTTTTTTCTTTTTTTTTGCACTAAAATGTTTCTTTTTCAGGGAGGGGGTTATATGTAAAGCCCTTCCCTGAAAAACAATGCAGGGGGCTGGCAGAGCATTGTTTTCAATGGAGCAACCGGCAGCAGCTGACAATAAGCACACGAGCGTGTTTTTGCTCGTACCTAGGTGCGGACATATGTACGAATCTAAGTACGCACAAAAACACGCTCGTGTGAACGCACCCTAATATGGTACATTAAATTATACCATTAATACAAAATTTCGGTGCAAAGGAACAAATGTTGTATGTATATAGGGGTCTCCCAACTTTTGCCAGACAGATGATGTTGGGATAGGAAGTATTGGTCACATTGAATTTCAACACCCAATCCTGCCTGGCACTAGTATTTTCCATTTTCCCCAATGTAAAAAACATGAACGCTCAGCTGAACCCAGCATTCATGTGAGTGTGGGATTCTCGAGGACCAGCTGTTTGCTGAACAAGCGTTGCCTACCTCTCCCCGACCGCATCGCCTAGACTAATAGGTTTTTGCTGAAACACAAACAGTGAGAGACCCATCAGTCTCAGCGATGTGGGTGGCGTGAGGCTGGCGAGGCCTCACCCTCATGACTCTGAGCCTCATTCCAAGCAGATTTTCATTAGTTTTTTTCTTCTGAAACGCATTTCAGAAAATAACATACAGGGCCGCAATGTGGGTGGCTGTACAGAGTTCATGTTGCCTGTGGTTCACATTGCATAAAAATTGTGGCAGGTTCCCCTTATGGCCCATTCACACTCAAAGATGATCTTTTGAGTGATCATTTTGCATAAACTACTAATTGGTACTAAATTCCAATTGGTAGCTTAATAATGCATGTGAGCTTTCGGGAGCTATATTCAGAAAACAGCAGGTCGTCTGTTCTATAAATATATTACCTTTGTTCTGCTGCGGGGGTGATAGCTGAGATAATGTGATCAGCGCTCCTCGCGGAGAACACAGCATGAAATCCCTGCTGTCAGCTTTTCTGCCGAACGATGGATTTTATGCCGAACATAAAATCATTGATCGACAAAAAAGTGAAAAATAGCCATTATCGCTCAAAAGATGGCTTTTTAGCTCATTTTGAGTGGTAATCGCTGTCTGTAAAAAGTACTTTAAATGGGTGACAGTACCTTCTTTTGTTATTTTAGGACAATTCCTGGCTTTTGCCACATTTTTTTAGGTCTGACAGCAGGCAAGGGGTAAGAAGAGTCGGTATCCAACAAGGGAGTTTTGGAGGGAGGTGTTTAATTTATGGATGATAGAAAACAATGCTCTTCTCTTTATAAGACCAGTTGACATTGTTTACTGCTGTTGATGCTGGGGTCCAATGAGCATTTACATTGGTGAGGAAGCAGTACTTGGCACTAGAGATGAGCGAGCACCAAAATGCTCGGGTGCTCGTTACTCGGGACGAAATTATCGCGATGCTTGAGGGTTCGTTTCGAATAACGAACCCTATTGAAGTCAATGGGCGACCCGAGCATTTTTGTATTTCGCCGATGCTCGCTAAGGTTTTCATGTGTGAAAATCTGGGCAATTCAAGAAAGTGATGGGAACGACACAGCAACGGATAGAGCAGGCGAGGGGCTACATGTTGGGCTGCATCTCAAGTTCACAGGTCCCACTATTAAGCCACAATACCGGCAAGAGTGGGCCCCCCCCCAACAACTTTTACTTCTGAAAAGCCCTCATTAGCAATGGATACCTTAGCTAAGCACCACACTACCTCCAACAAAGCACAATCACTGCCTGCATGACACTCCGCTGCCACTTCTCCTGGGTTACATGCTGCCCAACCCCCCCTGCACGACCCTGTGTCCACAGCGCACACCAAATTGTCCCTGCGCAGCCTTCAGCTGCCCTCATGCCACGCCACACTCATGTCTATTTATAAGTGCGTCTGCCACAGGAAAAGCAGGCACACACTGCAGAGGGTTGGCACAGCTAGGCAGCGACCCTCTTTAAAAGGGGCGGGGCGGTAGCGCACAATGCTGTACAGAAGCAATGAGAAATATAATCCTGTGCCACCGCCATCAGGAGCTGCACACGTGGGCATAGCAATGGGGAACCTATGTGCCACACACTATTCATTCTGTCAAGGTGTCTGCATGCCCCAGTCAGACCGCGGTTTTTAATTCATAGACACAGGCAGGTACAACTCCCTATTGTGAAGTCCCTGTGGACCGACAGCATGGGTGGCTCCCTGGAACCCACCGGCGGTACATAAAAATATCCCATTGCATTGCCCAACACAGCTGAGGTAGTAATGTCGTGCTTAATACAGGTGGGCTTCGGCCCACACTGCATGCCCCAGTCAGACTGGGGTTCTTTAGAAGTGGAAACAGATGCATTTATAATTCCCTGTGGACCCACAGCATGGGTGGCTCCCTGGAACCCACCGGCGGTACATAAAAATATCCCATTGCATTGCCCAACACAGCTGAGGTAGTAATGTTGTGCTTAATGCAGTGTGGGCTTCGGCCCACACTGCATGCCCCAGTCTGACTGGGGTTCTTTAGATGTGGTTTCAGATGCATTTATAATTCCCTGTGGATCCACAGCATGGGTGGGTGCCAGGAAGCCACCGGCGGTACATAAAAATATCCCATTGCATTGCCCAACACAGCGGATGTAACGTCAGCTGTAATGCAGGTGGGCTAAAAATTCATTTGATTACACTGTAGGCTAGGGCCCACAAAAATTGCTGTATCAACAGTACTAATGTACATCCAAAAAATTGGCCATGGCCAACCAAGAGGGCAGGTGAAACCCATTAATCGCTTTGGTTAATGTGGCTTAAGTGGTAACTAGGCCTGGAGGCAGCCCAGTTGAACAAAAAAATTGGTTCAAGTTAAAGTTTCAACGCTTTTAAGAGCATTGAAACGTATAAAAATTGTTTAGAAAAATTATATGACTGAGCCTTGTGGCCCTAAGAAAAATTGCCCGTTCGGCGTGATTACGTGAGGTTTCAGGAGGAGGAGGAGGAGGAGGAATATTATACACAGATTGATGAAGCAGAAATGTCCCCGTTTTGGATGGTGAGAGAGAACGATGCTTCCATCCGCGGGTGCAGCCTACGTATTGCTTAGGTATCGCTGCTGTCCGCTGGTGGAGAAGAGAAGTCTGGGGAAATCCAGGCTTTGTTCATCTTGATGAGTGTAAGCCTGTCGGCACTGTCGGTTGACAGGTGGGTACGCTTATCCGTGATGATTCCCCCAGCCACACTAAACACACTCTCTGACAAGACGCTAGCCGCAGGACAAGCAAGCACCTCCAGGGCATACAGCGCGAGTTCAGGCCACGTGTCCAGCTTCGACACCCAGTAGTTGTAGGGGGCAGAGGCGTCATCGAGGACGGTGCTGCTGTCGGATGGGAAGTTTACCATCAGTTTGTCCACCAGCGCCCTGTGGTATAGCATCATTCTCGAACCCCTTTCCTCTTCGGGAATGAGAGTGCAAAGGCTCTCCTTATACCGTGGATCGAGCAGTGTGTACACCCAGTAATCCGTAGTGGCCAGAATGCGTGTAACGCGAGGGTCACGAGAAAGGCATCCTAACATGAAGTCAGCCATGTGTGCCAGGGTACCTGTACGCAACACATGGCTGTCTTCACTAGGAAGATCACTTTCAGGATCCTCCTCCTGCTCCTCCTCCTCAGGCCATACATGCTGAAAGGATGACAGGCAAGCAGCATGGGTACCGTCAGCAGTGGGCCAAGCTGTCTCTTCCCCCTCCTCCTCATCCTCCTCATGCTCCTCCTCCTCCTCCTGAACGCGCTGAGATATAGACAGGAGGGTGCTCTGACTATCCAGCGACATACTGTCTTCCCCCGGCTCTGTTTCCGAGCGCAAAGCGTCTGCCTTTATGCTTTGCAGGGAACTTCTCAAGATGCATAGCAGAGGAATGGTGACGCTAATGATTGCAGCATCGCCGCTCACCATCTGGGTAGACTCCTCAAACTTTCCAAGGACCTGGCAGATGGCTGCCAACCAGGCCCACTCTTCTGTAAAGAATTGAGGAGGCTGACTCCCACTGCGCCTCGCAAGTTGGAGTTGGTATTCCACTATAGCTCGACGCTGCTCATAGAGTCTGGCCAACATGTGGAGCGTAGAGTTCCACTGTGTGGGCACGTCGCACAGCAGTCGGTGCACTGGCAGATTAAACCGATGTTGCAGGGTCCGCAGGGTGGCAGCGTGCGTGTGTGATTTGCGGAAATGTGCGCAGAGCTGGCGCACCTTTCCGAGCAGGTATAACAAGTGGGGGTAGCTTTTCAGAAAGCGCTGAACCACCAAATTAAACACATGGGCCAGGCATGGCACGTGCGTGAGGCTGCCGAGCTGCAGAGCCGCCACCAGCTTACGGCCGTTGTCACACATGACCATGCCCGGTTGGAGGCTCAGCGGCGCAAGCCAGCGGTCGGTCTGCTCTGTCAGACCCTGCAGCAGTTCGTGGGCCGTGTCCCTCTTCTCTCCTAAGCTGAGTAGTTTCAGCACGGCCTGCTGACGCTTGCCCACCACTGTGCTGCCACGCCGCGTGACACCGACTGCTGGCGACGTGCTGCTGCTGACACATCTTGATTGCGAGACAGAGGTTGCGTAGGAGGAGGAGGAGGAGGAGGAGGGTGGTTTAGTGGAGGAAGCATACACCCCCGCAGATACCACCACCGAGCTGGGGCACGCAATTCGGGGGTGGGTAGGATGTGAGCGGTCCCAGGCACTGACTCTGTCCCAGCCTGCACTAAATTCACCCAATGTGCCGTCAGGGAGATATAGTGGCCCTGCCCGCCTGTGCTTTTCCACGTGTCTGTTGTTAAGTGGACCTTGGCAGTAACCGTTGGTGAGGGCACGTACAATGTTGCGGGAGACGTGGTTGTGCAGGCCTGGGACGGCACATCGGGAAAAGTAGTGGCGACTGGGAACCGAGTAGCGCGGGGCCGCCGCCGCCATCATGCTTTTGAAAGCCTCCGTTTCCACAAGCCTATACGGCAGCATCTCTAGGCTGATCAATTTTGCAATGTGCACGTTTAACGCTTGAGCGTGCGTGTGTGTGGCATCGTACTTGCGCTTGCGCCCAAACTGTGGCGCTAGCGACGTCTGGACGCTACGCTGAGAGACATTGCTGGATGGGGCCGAGGACAGCGGAGGTGAGGGTGTGGGTGCAGGCCAGGAGACGGTAGTGTCTGTGTCCTCAGAGGGGGGTTGGATCTCAGTGGCAGGTTGGGGCACAGGGGGAGAGGCAGTGGTGCAAACCGGAGGCGGTGAACGGGCATCGTCCCACCTTGTGGGGTGCTTGGCCATCATATACCTGCGCATGCTGGTGGTGGTGCCTCGCCAGCTGATCTTGGCGCGACAAAGGTTGCACACCACTGTTCGTCGGTCGTCAGGCGTCTCTGTGAAAAACTGCCACACCGTAGAGCACCTTGACCTCTGCAGGGTGGCATGGCGCGGGGGGGCGCTTTGGGAAACAGTTGGTGGATTATTCGGTCTGGCCCTGCCTCTACCCCTGGCCACCGCACTGGCTCTGCCTGTGCCCACACCCTGACTTGGGCCTCCGCGTCCTCGCCCGCATCCACATCCTATAGGCCTACCCCTACCCCTCAGAATGGTGTATTACCAGTGATTTGATTTCCCAGGCAGGAAACAAATTGGCGCAAGCCTGCTGTTAAACGTAGCTGGCTGCGTATGTTTTTTGTTAACGTTCTGCACCCACCACACACGTACCCAGAACTCTGAGGACTGACAGAGGCAGGGCACATAGAATTTTTCACTTTTTTTTGGTAAAGAAAAGGCCCACTGCGTATATTCAATCAATAATATATGTCTTCTGGCCCTGCAAATGTGTCACAGAACTGCAGGGTTGCAGAGTTATTAACTACAGCAGAGCGGTGATTTTTCCCAGTCAGGAAAGAAATTGGCGCAAGCCTGCTGTTAAACGTAGCTGGCTGCGTATGTTTTTTGTTAACGTTCTGCACCCACCACACACGTACCCAGAACGCTGAGGACTGACAGAGGCAGGGCACATAGAATTTTTCCCTTTTTTTAAAAGAAAAGGCCCACTGACTATATTCAATCAGATAAGAAATCTGTTCCACAGAAATGCAGTTATATGAAGTGCAGCAGAGCGGTGATTTTTCCCAGGAAGGCAGGAAATAAATTGGCGCAAGCCTGCTGTTAAACGTAGCTGGCTGCATATGAATTTTTTACCATCTCCACCCACCACACACGTACACAGAACGCTGAGGACTGACAGAGGCAGGGCACATAGAATTTTTCCCTTTTTTTTAAAAGAAAAGGCCCACTGCGTATATTCAATCAATAATATATGTCTTCTGGCCCTGCCTACACAATTCTCTCCCTGTAGTATTACTGCAGGGCGCAATGCTCTGCACAGCCGATTTTGAAAAAAAAAAAATGCAACACTGCTAACAGCAGCCTGCACAGTACTGCACACGGTTAAATGTGGCCCTAAGAAGGACCGTTGGGGTTCTTGAAGCCTACACTCACTCCTAACACTCTCCCTGCCTAACCACCACTTCTGTCCCTGGACTATTACTGCAGGGCGCAATGCTCTGCAGACAGCCGATTTTGAGAAAAAAAAATTGTGCAACACTGGTAACAGCACCCTCCACAGTACTGCACACGGATAGATGTGGCCCTGAGAAGGACCGTTGGGGTTCTTGAAGCCTACACTAACTCCTAACGCTCTCCCTACAGCAGCTCCAGCACGATACCACTGTCCCTCAGCTAACTCACAAGGCATCTGAGCCGAGCCGCGGGAGGGGCCGACTTTTATACTCGGGTGACATCTGATCTCCCCAGCCACTCACTGCAGGGGGGTGGTATAGGGCTTGAACGTCACAGGGGGAAGTTGTAATGCCTTCCCTGTCTTTCAATTGGCCAGAAAAGCGCGCTAACGTCTCAGAGAGGAAACTGAAAGTAACCCGAACATCGCGTGGTACTCGTTAAGAGTAACGAGCATCCCGAACACCCTAATATTCGCCCGAGCATCAAGCTCGGACGAGTATGTTCGCTCATCTCTACTTGGCACACATGATTGTTACTAATCAGCTCTTACCTGTAGAAGAAAGTGATCATGCTGAACTTTAGGAACAGAGAGTTGAGTGGGGTTGAGAGGAGGGACATCCTGAAGTCTTGATATGTACATTAAAAGATTTGTGCCCCTGAAACATCATCAAAAGGAAAAGCTAGCCTTTCTTATATGATAGCTTTAGGCCTTGCTTGACTGACAGTTATCTTCCCTGTCTCCCAAGGATCAGCATTTTTACTGCCACGGGGAGAGTAGGATAAGCCACTGGCAGACAAGTTTGACACATGCTAATCTCAGTGGAGAATCAAGGATATTGCTTGCAGAAATTCAACATGCCCAATAATTGTGTGTGGCACATAAAAAAATGCTGAACATAAAAAAAGTTATTTATGTAATCCTAGAAAAAAAAAACTAAAATGCTAGGTTTACAGTATACTCATCATTGAAAATAGAGGAATAATGTGACCCTTCTGGACCTTAATGCAGAATCTGAAACAGGGCCCCCAATTATCACACTGTTATCATTCATAGTGGTGGAGCAGAAAGATTATTTGGGCTTTCAGGCTAATTTCATATGTTACATGTTTTTCACTGGGGCAGAAGAATCAACTAGATCACTTGTAGACAGTTTCACTGTAAGGATTCTGTAGCGCTAAAATGTAACCTTTATTGAAATTATAATCTAAAATCCTTTATTGATTAAAAAGGAACACAAACAAGGTGCCTAATCACAGAAGCCAGATAGAAAATAGCAGGACTGGACACTTGTATTCAGCCTTCGGACCTTCTGGTCAAATACCCCAGTGGCTATAGCAATAAAATACCACATATATTGGAGGGTATTTGCTGAGTGGTACAGGCCTGTATGCTATATCTATACTGATTCATTAGTGATGTAAAAAAGTTTCCACTATAAATAAATACTGCACTGGTTTTGAAAAAAAAACAGCTTAAAAAAGAATTCCTAAGTTCAACGTGTTTCCACTACCGTAGGGTAGATTCATCAGGAACTTTTCTAAATAGTGGAAGAGTGAAAGATGAATGATACACCTTCATACCCAAAAGACTAGCTTGATAATGCTGTCTACACTGATAGAGTATGAGGAGCAATCAAGGTATTCAAAGGCTGCAGCTTCTATCTTAAAATGCAGAACCCCCGCCTCAATCCCTATCAGGAACAAAATAACAAACAGGTAGCATCACTAGCCTTAGTGGCAGGCTAGTGGCAAATGACCTGTTCTGTGTAGCCTTAGATCATATAAAGGCAAAAGCCACACCCACTAACTGGGAGTGGTTCCCCCTGAGCCAATCCATTACCATCACAATAGACAATCCCCCCTAAAGGGGCTGAACCTACTAATTAGATATCCCCTATGCCAGGGATGTTACCAGCAGACAGTCCACATACACCCTTTCTGCTGGTAACATCCCGTTATGATTTTTATGAAGCTCAGCCAATCAGAGGTAGCACTCACCCATTCATGAATTCAGCTGGAAGCGTTCTTTTTGAGTGTCAAAATGCCTGTGTGACCGAGCCCTTCTGTGCGGATAAACGCTGCTAGCAGCTTTGGTCACGTGATTTTTCGAACGCATCAGTTATGCGCACAAAAAAACGTGCGACAAAACACCCGTGTGACTGAGCCCTGAGGGCTTATTTTTTGTGAGACGAGCTTTAGTTTTTATTGGTACCATTTTGGGGTACATATGACTTATTTTATCACTTTTACTGCGTTTTTTGGGAGGCAAAATGATAAAACAATCATTTTGCCTCCGTTTTTTAGTATTTCTTTTACGCTTTTTGCCATGTAGGATAAAAAACATGTTCAATTTATTGTACGTGTCATTACGGATATGACTATACCAAATATGTGGGATTTAAATTTTCTTAAAAAAAATGTTCTATGCTAATATGGGAAAAAGCACAAAAAAAACGTTTTTTTTAAAGTTTTTTTTACACTATTTTAATTTTTTTTTACAGCTTTTATGTCCCTGTAGGGAAGTTGTACAATAGCAGCTTTGATCGCTATGATAAAGCATTGCAGAACTTCTGTCCTGCAATGACTTATCGCTAGTATTAGTGATTATAAGCAGTGGCAATGCAGGACGCCTGTAGCTGGCATCCTGTTGCCATGGCAATCCATCCCCCCCCCTACTTGCTGCAGGGGTGTGATGATGCACCCCCACTGTCGCAGGGGAAGGCTGACTATCAATGACAGCCGACTCCCGCTGCCTGATGTCTTCTGATCTCAGGATATCCACAGGGCATAACTGTACGTCCTTCTGCGCTAAGTACCAGGAAGCCAGGGCGTACAGTTACGCCCTGTGGCGGGAAGGGGTTAATTCTTGACACCCAAGATCATTACACACTTAAAATGGATATATATATAATTACAACACTTCTATACTCTCAGTAGCTCTGCACAACGCTATGAAAAAGCGTTAGTCACAGCTCCATAGACGGAGATATAGCTGTGTAGCATTGAGTTAGTGTGATTATGCTACACAGCCTCTGAAAGAGGAGAGGGAAGAAGAAAAAGCGGAGCTTGTGTGTATTCTTGAGAAAGACCAGCTGATCAGTACTAAGAATGCCTGGAGCCAGAAACTTGAATGTAGGAGAGCCAACAAACTAAGTATTAAAGGGGTTGTCCCGCAGAAGCAAGTGCAGTTATGCACTTCTGTATGGCCATATTAATGCACTTTGTAATATACATCATGCATTAAATATTGGCCATACAGAAGTTATATACTTACCCCCTCCTGGTGCTGGCGTCCCCGTCTCCATGGCGACGACCAAACTTCCTCTCCTTGCGCAGAGAGGAATCCTCTTCTGGATGGTCCGGGCTCACGAGCTGCATCCTGGCTCCTCCCCCTTCTCAGCGTCATCGCGTAGCTCCGCCCCCGTCACATGGTGCCGATCAGCCAAGGAGGTGGCTGGGATCGGCAGTGGAGCGCAGACAGCAGAAGAACATCCACGGTGCACCATGGGAGAAGACCCGCAGTGCACCGTGGGAGAAGTTGCTGAACGTGGATTCAGGTAAGGGAATTTTTTTTTTTTTAATAACACCTGGCAGCAGTATTCCTTTACAGGTACTGGGGGACTGGGCAAAAAAAAATTTTTCTCTTTAGGCGCGGGACACCCCCTTTAAGCTTTCTGAATGCATGACAAGAAAAATTCTATTCAAAGTACAGAAAAGTGCATCTCTTTACAGAGGCCTAGTAAGATTTGTTTATTGATTTTTCATGCACAAAGGTTTCCATAGCCTTTAACCCCTTCCCGCTCCAGGACGTTTCGGTACGTCCTGGGAGCCTGGTACTTCCCGCAACAGGACGTACCTGGGGATAGCGCGAGATCACATAAGATCCCGCGCTATCCCGCAGCGGGAGCTGGCTGTCAATCACAGCCGGCGTCCCGCTGCAACAGCGGGGGGGCATCGGAGATCGCGGCAGGGAAAGAGTTCACAGAGGGATCGCGCTCCCTCTGTGTCTCCGGCCGGCTCTCGCGATGTCATGGCGATGCCAGACACTGGCGTCCTGTATTGCCTATGCCTAGGATCGCTGTATAAGCGATAAGGCATGGCAGAGCAGTAGCTCTGCCATGCCTTATGACAGCGATCATAGGCACAGTGCTGCAAGTCCCTCAGAGGGACTCGAATAGTGTAAAAAAAAGAAAAGAAAAACGTAAAAAAAAAAATGTAAAAAACCCCCTTTTTTTATGCTTTTTCTAATATTAGCATAAAAAAAGGTAAAGAAAAATTAAAACCCCACATATTGGGTATTGACACGTCCGTAACGACGTGTACAAAAAGTTGAACACCCTTTTTATTTTGTACGACAAAAAGCGTAAAAAAAACGCTAAAAAACAGAGGCAAAATGCTAATTTTTAACATTTTGCCTCACAAAAAATGCAATAAAAGTGATCAAAAAAGCCGTACATTGCCCAAAATGATACCAAAAAAACCTACAGCTCATCTCACAAAAAATAAGCCCTCATAGAGCTCCGTACATAGAAAAAGAAAAAAGTTACAGGACTTTGAATGCAGCTATAGAGAAAAAAAAAAGATTTCCAAAAAAAAGGGGGTTTTATTGCAAAAAAGTGTAAAAACCTAAAAAAATATAACAATTTTGGTATCGTTGTTACCGTACCGACCCGCAGAAAAAATTTTGTGTGTCATTTATGCTGCATGATTAACGCTCTAAAAAAAAGAAAAAAAAATGTATGGCAGAATTGATGCGTTTTCTCTCCCTGTTATCATAAAAAAAATTATAAAAGTTTTACGATATAGTCTATGTACCCAAAAGTGGCACAGATAAAAACTACAGCTTGCCACGCAAAAAACAAGCCCTTATACGGCCGCGTCCACGGAAAAATAAAAAAGTTATGGCTTTTGAAGAATGGAGATGGAAAAATACCAAAAAATCGCTTGGTCCTCAACTCCAAAATAGGCCATGTCATTAAGGGGTTAATGACTGAAATACTCTATTAACCAGGTATTTGTCTTAGAAAACTACATGTGCTCTGTTAAGGAAGCCTTCACTGAGATACATTTTAAAAATTGTCCTAAAGTTTTCTGGAAGTAAAGTTGTAGGAGACAATGTCATATGATGACCAGTAACATTTATTTAGCGTCTGGCTACTATGTCTTGGCCCATACTTTTCAGTTTAAGTTAACCCGGCTTAGCCACATGTACATTGTAGAAAGAGTTCCTATTGGAAAGTACAGGAGATGTGACTCTTCATTTATTATACAACATGTAATATAGGGGGCAAAGCTATAATTTGCTGCATTTTTAAGTCAGTTTTAATGGAGGCAACATTGTAGTGTTTTATGACAAATGAATCAAAATGTCACAAGATGTTGATAAATTTGTCACATTTTGAAATATGTCTTGAGATGTTCCTACAATTTTTACGCCACTTACCTACCAAAGTAAGATTGTGCGAAATTTTGGTGATTTTTTAAAAAGTTGCAATTCATAAATTAGTCTGAAATCCTCACTTCACTCTAAACTCCGCCCCCTTTCTAGACATTATTTGAAAAATGTCTAGTGAGATGTAACATCTGTTCTTTTTGGCATGAATCAGCAGCAAATTTGTCTAAATTGATTTATACAAAAATGAACATGCAATTTACACTTTCTTTCTGGCGCTACACCAGTACTAAATCTGCTTTATAGTATTTGGTCCAAAAATACAATTTTAGTGAATATGGCACCAGTGTCGTCCCTGCTCATGCCCACTTCTAGTTTTACCTAAACACTTTATAATTAAAAAATAAGTGTTTCCTCTTCAGCATCAGCAGTCCAGCAATCATGATAGTTACCGTCTTCCACTTGAAGGCGATGGAATGAAACCTCGCTCTTATAAAAAGGGATGTTGCCTCATGTCAAGTATACCAAAATAACAAACAGGTAAAGTGTCAGTCTGGATGGTAGACTGATGGTGTCTCATGTCAAGGAGTGCTGGTGTTGTGTGCCGTTGCTCGATAGCTTCTCTAACCTATTTTGCGCTTCAGAGCAAACACAGTGCTAGGAGAAATTATTCATAATGAAGCCAGTTTCTGATTTACTTTTAAAGGGGTTGTCTGGTTACAAGTTCACATTATAAAACCAGATCCAAATGACTTAATCCAGCGCTGCAGCCATGTAATTTTCATGATATGTGTTGGCAGCGGAAGTCAGCTGACAGCTGCCTGCCATTTGGAGGCTGCAGCATCACCGCACGTTCTCCTGGCATCAGCGCTCACATCCTGGGTGCCATGATGCCAGGAGTTCGGAATAGTGATACTGCGGCCTCTGTGGGTCTGCAGCACTGGATCACTGAGTGCGGGTAAGGACCATTTGTTTTATCGTTTAACGTCATTTTGATCTTATTATAAAATGGGACTTTGTAACTGGACAACACCCTTAAGGCTTAGTTTGATGTCCAAGATGCCTGAATAACACTGTGCTGCCTATAGTGCAAATTAGGAAGAGCAAGGGGAAATATCACACAACATACTGGCAAGAGAAGATGCCCACTGATGACATATTTCACTGTATATGGTGCTGCTAAGAGAAAGACGCTGTGCAACAGTGGCATTCCATGTTGCCGGGCAATCTTCAAAAACTTGGGCTAAACCATATGTGCTATGTCAGGCACCAGAGATTGGCATTGTGCAAAGCCGCTAATGGGAGAGAGAATTTATACTTGTAAGGGCTCACACCCACTGGCGATACATATCCTTGAGATGCGAGAGTGAGTGAAAACGCATGATAATGAAACCAATGGTTTTCAATGGTTTCATTCTCATTTGCGATGTTTTCAGTGTAACCTCGCATCGCAAAGAAGAATCTGCATAACGCCCATTGTTTTTAACAGGGCCAGCGGTAGCAGCGCAGGCCCCATTGAAGACATAGGGAGTACATTGCGCTCCCCTGACACATCTGTGACAGCTATGGCAGGGGATTCCTTCATTCCTGTGGGGCCGGCAGGAATTAAGGAATCCTCTGCCACAGCTGTCACAGCTTTGGCAGAAGTCTATGATGCTATCCCATTTCTTTCAATGGGTCCCGCACTGCTGTGGCCCCATTGAAAGCAGTGGGTGTGCAGCGATGATTTTCGGGAAAGGGCTTGAAATATAAGCCCTTCCCTGAAAATCATGGTTAGTTGTAAAAAAAGATTAACTGACCTAGAAGAGCCGTCTGGCTCTTCTCTCTGGCCCCGGCAGTCGTCTTCTGTTCTCTGGAGGCCAGAGATTGAAAAATCCCTGCCTCCAGAAAACGTTGCCTCCGATTGGCTGTGCGCTCAGCGGTCCCTGCGGGGATGAAGGAATCCCCTACACATTGTACTCCCTATGTTTTCAATGGGGCTAGCGCTGCTGCCGCTGGCCCCATTAAAGACAATAGGCGATATGCAGATTCTTATTTGGGATGCGAGGTTACACTGAAAACATCGCAAATGAGACTGAAACCATTGAAAATCATTGGTTTCATTATCAGGCGTTTTCACTCACTCTCACATTGCAAGGATATCGTATCGCCAGTGGGTGTGAGCTCTAATATTGTTCATTTCTGTGAAATTCTATAGAAAGTGACTGTTTCTTGAAATTATTGGCTTGAACAAAAAGTTATCATTGACTGCAACTCTTGTCATCTGATGCATCAAGTATGTATTACGCATTTCTATAGAACACAACAGTCACATGACGAAGTTGGCATCAACCTGCATTCTAAATGCGCCCATAAACACGAAAGAGAATCTGTCATCATTTACTCCCTCCACTTCCCCCTTACTCATTGATGTGAACCTGTACACTCTGCAGATTCAAGTGTGCTTCCTTATGGGGCAATCGGGAGGGATAGCTGTTGGTGTAGGGCCAGGGTTATGCGAAGCACATGTTCTAATCCTACTGCACACTGATTAAGGGCAAATACCCTGAAACAGCTGTCTGTACATAGAGTCTATTTTTTCTTTTAATTCCCAGTCATTGTTACAAGGCTTGTATAAAGAGTCTAACTTGGTTTGAAGAAATGCTGCCTTCCAATAGGTGGCACTGCGGAGGTATTATTCCATCTCCCTTATTTGCAGCTAACCCATCTTGTGCCATCGAGGATATAGCATGAGAAACTAAACAGTTTCAGCCCACCAAACTAGAGATGGAAAATGCAGTGATGAGTGTCCCCCTCGACCCAGGGAAAGCTGCGGCCCCAGGTGAAGTTTCCCCTTGTGCTTGGGTGATGTAATGTAACAGGGGTGGGTTACAATTGGTTATACCATGTCTGGCTTTACGAAACATATATTGAGTTCTGCATCTTTAAACCCCTAAGAGCTCACTCAGATAAACGTATTCAGCCTGTGTATTACGCGCATTTTTTTTCACATAATACGCAGTGCTAAAGGACCATTGATTTACATTGGGACATTCAGACCCACTTTTTTCACGTGCATGTATTGTGTACGCAGCATGTATTATTTTTGTGCCTAATACACACCGTTATTATAGTCGGGTGCATAAAATATGCATGATAAATGTGCATTTTCTGCATATTTCATGCATAAAAAAATACACAAGTAATATGCAGGCTAAATACACTCATCTGAGTGAGCCCTTACATTAATCCTTTCCAATCCAATTTGTATCCTGGTTTTCCCAGGGGGCTTACTCTTTTTCTGCCATTATACAACGGCGCTATATGCTGGCTAAAGCCAGTACTGCATGAGGTGACATGTTGGATAGGCTCCGACAGCAGAAAGGCTGGCAATATACAGTAAGAGAACCCTGACAGATGTCTTCCATCATCGGAGCTGTACAGCCTTAAATCATAATGTCTTCAGACGTCAGACAGTAGATTGGAAAGGGCTAAAATTACATTTGGAAAAACCCTCCTAAAAATGTCACTTTTACGGCACATTTTGAATTTATGTCTCTTGTAAATATACTTGGCGCAGAACTCAGTCGCCTCAAGTGCATTTGTAACCTATTAGTGACATAACTCATTTTAGCCATAACAACCAGTAAATCATTTCCCCTTTTGTGTTCCTGCAGTCCTAAATTTTTTTTCCAGCAATGTACCTGTATGACACCTTGTATTTTACAGGAAGAGTTTTAGTTTTTATATGAACCAATTTTGGGTACATATAATGCTTTGAATAACTTTATTTTTTATTTTTTGCAGTTTAGTGGCCCAGTACATCTATTCCTGGCCCCCTCCATAAATGTCACACACGTAATGTAATCTGTTGGTGCGCTGTGCAAGAGTCTTGTAATTCTGTTATGTGTATTGCACAGCTGCAGCAAGTGAGGAGTTAAGTGTTTGTATGAGCCTGGGAGATGCTTGCAATGTATCAATTTGTCTTGTCACGTGGTATGAGTGAGAATATAAATAGGAGTGTGTGAGAGCTGGAAAGGGTCTTGGTCCATTCTTCTGGGTTCCTGAGAGAGAGTCACGCCACATGGGGGTACCTTTAACTCCCATGAGGTGAAGAATGGAGGAGGAAGAGCGATTCCCGACTACCTGTGTGACAGCAACCGTGACAGAGTGAGTCCCTTGAGAGAGAGTGTGAGCAAGAGAAGGTACATGCAGCCAGGCCTAGTGCAGAGGTACTACGTGATTATTTTTCCTACACGGCCAGCCTGAAGTCTGGGATCACCGCGTAGAGCTACACCAATTTGTTTTCACATCCGGTCATCCTGAAGTCTGATCACCAGGTGGAGGTAATCTCAAGTCTGCTTCTTTACCTGCACTGACAATTTGTGTAAACTGTATCATCTTCTGGAACAAATGCTAAGTAAAGTGTTGCCAGGCCTTGACTATTCCCAGGGACATGAGGTACGTTACTTTTGTCTGCGGCTCCATTATTTACCGCTGAGGGTCATACCGGTGGGTAACGGAATGGTGGCCGCACCCGTGACATCTGCTATCTCTGTCCTCCAGTTTATTCGGCATCCCTATTGTCAGGACAGTGTCCGGAATATGGGGGTCCCTGAGAAATCCCGCAACCCCTGTCCCTGCCTACTTCCCTACCTGGGCTAACCCCCAGGGCAACAACTGGGCGACGGTCCCTACCCTCACTAGAGAAGCGGGACACGGGAAGACAAACAGACACTGAAGACAAACAAACCGTAGAATGGTCAGACAATCCGGGTCGGCAACAGGAGGGTACGCAGTACAGAGGGGAAGGCAAAAACGTAGTCAAAGTCCAAGAGCAGAAGTCAGAAAAGCCGGGGTCACAAGAGCAGTCAAAATATACGCGGGTGCAGCTGGAGAACCAAACTAACACTGGCAAGGGCTGGAAGGAAAACACACACATTTAAAAGCTATCAGAGCTCCCGCCCCAGCAGCTGATTGGGCGGGGAGCCTGACAGCAGCCGGGCCCATCAAGGAGGTGCTGGGGACACGCCCCCAGCCTTGCTGAACAGACAGTTACCAAGGAAGCATGCTTGGTAGTCAAGGAAATAGAGAAGCAACTGCTGCCTCCCTAGCAACCCGGCGGTGACCAGATTTACAGCGGCCAGGGGAGATCACTAAAACCGGGGCTCCCCTAAGCCGCACTCCTGTAACCCGGGTGGCAGGACCGGTGGTGTGGGCACGGCGGCCCCGAGAGTTGCTGGTTCTGACACCTATCCTTGGAGTGTCCAGAAGAGGCCCAGCGCTGCTCTGGCAGAGGCTACGTGTGTCTCTCTTGGAGGATGCCTGGTAAGTGTCACCGTGACAAGTGACCACTCTACCCTCCCAGCTCCTCAACGTGTGCCTTGTGTCTGGGGTCACCCTACAGCACGCTGCAGCAGTTAAGGCAATAGAAAAAAAGCACTGTCTCTGTTGTTTTTTTAAATTTATTTTTATGTTGTTCACCATATGGTGTAAATATTATGTTATCTTTATTCAACGGGTCAGTACGGTTATGACAAAACCAAATTTAGATAGATTTTGTTTTACTACTTTTGCACAATATGAACACTTTTTTTTTCTTACAAAAAGACTGGTGCAACATTTCAGGAGCATTTTTAGTATTCCGATGACAGAGCTGAATGAGAGCTTGTAGTTCTTATTGGTACGATTTTGAGGTACATATAACTTTTTGATTACTTGTATTCCTTTTTTGGGGAAGCAAGATGAACAGAAAATTGTTATTTTTGCATTTTTTTTTACAGAATTTACCATATTGGATAAATAATATATTTATATAATAATATGTTAGGGATGTGGTGAAACCAATTTTGTGTAATTTTTAGTGATGAGCGAGCATACTTGCTAAGGGCAATTGCTCGAGCGAGCATTGCCCTTAGCGAGTACCCGCCCGCTCGAGAGAAAAGGTTCGGCTGCCGGCGGCGGGCAGGCAGTGCCAGAGGAGAGCGGGGAGGAACGGAGGGGAGATCTCTCTCTCCCTCTCTCCGCCCCGCTCCCTCCTGCTCACTGCCGCAACTCACCTGTCACCCGCGCCGGCACCCGAACCTTCTTTGCTGAGCGGGAAGATACTCGCTAAGGACAATGCTCGATCGAGCAATTGTCCTTAGCGAGTATGCTCGCTCATCTCTAGTAATTTTCTTTTGTTTTTTTATTTTTTCAATATTTAAAAACTTGTGTAAAGGAAAAAACTTTTTTAAAAATTCTGTAAAAATGTTTAGGTGCCTCGGTCCGCAATGACAGCAGTATCTGCAGGGTTAAGCAGTGTAGAGTGCTCATCTTTTCTCTACTTTCCTGGAAAAAATATATATATGCACTTTGACTGATGTGGGGGTGATAAAATGAAAAAAACAATTCATGTTAGTTTCCCCTGGGACAGGGAGAGAGACAGGAGCTATTTACTGCTGCCGGCTGGACCTCTTCCTCTTCCCTTTGCTCTGCATACTGACTGAAAAATGATAGCTGTAAATTCAGTACTCCCAACCCCACTTCAAACAGCTGTAGCTCTGTTTTAGTTAAAGGAGATGTCCCGAGGCAGCAAGTGGGTCTATACACTTCTGCATGGCCATAATAATGCACTTTGTAATGTACATTGTGCATTAATTATGAGCCATACAGAAGTTATAAAAAGTTTTATACTTACCTGCTCCGTTGCTGGCGTCCTCGTCTCCATGGTGCCGACTAATTTTCGCCCTCCGATGGGCAAATTAGCCGCGCTTGCGCAGTCCGGGTCTTCTCCTCTTCTCTATGGGGCTCCGTGTAGCTCCGTGTAGCTCCGCCCCGTCACGTGCCGATTCCAGCCAATCAGGAGGCTGGAATCGGCAATGGACCGCACAGAAGCCCTGCGGTCCATGAAGACAGAGGATCCCGGCGGCCATCTTCAGCAGGTGAGTATGAAGACGCCGGACCGCCGGGATTCAGGTAAGCGCTGTGCGGGTGGTTTTTTTAACCCCTGCATCGGGGTTGTCTCGCGCCGAACGGGGGGGGGGGTTTAAAAAAAAAAAAAACCGTTTCGGCGCGGGACATCTCCTTTAATGCTAAAGCCTAGAATATTGGCTTTAGAGTGACACAAAAAACATGTTGTCAGGCTGCCTGTCCATCGCCGTGACGGAATATTGCTAATAGATTGGCTCACCGTGGACAATTGCGGCAAATCGCAGCATGCCGTGATTTCAATCCTGAGAGCAGAGAATCGCTAAGATTCTCCGCTCATGGACATCAGGCTGCGCTTTCTATAGGTAGCTTATGGAAAGCGTGTCATGCGATGTCTGCGGACGATTTATCGGTGCGGATCTCACAGTGCGGTCTTAGCACTGTTAGATCCAGAGTAGAGATGAGCGAACGTATTCGTCCGAGCTTGATATTCGTGCGAATATTAGGGTGTTCGGGATGTTCGTTATTCGTAACGAACACCATGCGGTATTCGGGTTACTTTCACTTCCTTCCCTGAGACGTTAGCGCGCTTTTCTGGCCAATTGAAAGACAGGGAAGGCATTACAACTTCCCCCTGCGACGTTCAAGCCCTATACCACCCCCCTGCAGTGAGTGGCTGGGGAGATCTGATGTCACCCGAATATAAAAGTCGGCCCCTCCCGCGGCTCGCCTCAGATGCCTTGTGAGTTAGATGAGGGACAGTGCTGCTCGTACCGGAGCTGCTGTAGGGAGAGAAATAGCAGTTAGTGTAGGCTTCAAGAACCCCAAAGGTCCTTATTAGGGCCAGTAATACCTGTGTGTTGGCTGCTGTTAGCAGTGACTTTTTTTTTTTTCTTCTCAAAATCGCCTCTGCAGAGCGTTGCACCCGGCATTAGGGACAGAAGTGTTGGATAGGCAGGGAGAGTGTTAGGAGTGAGTGTAGCCTTCAAGAACCTCAACGGTCCTTTCTAGGGCCATATTTAACCGTGTGCAGTACTGTGCTGGCTGCTGTTAGCTGTGCTGCATATTTTTTTTTTCTCAAAATCGCCTCTGCAGAGCATTGCACCCTCCATTGATACTACAGGGAAAGAATTGTGTAGGCAGGGCCACAACACAGTTATTATTCATTGAATATACGCAGTGGGTCCTTTTGGTGGAAAAAAAGGGAAAAGAAATCTATTTGTCCTGCCTCTGTCCGTCCTAAGGGCTGTGGACACGTGTGAGCTGCGTGTACAACGTTAAAAAATCAGACGCACCCAGCTACGGTTTACTGCTGGCTTCGCCATTTGCTTTCCTTAATTGGGAAAAAAATACCTGCTCTGCCAGAGTTAATAACTCTGCTACCCTCAAGTTCTGTGACACATTAGCAGGGCCACAGCACAGTTATTAAACTTAGATTATTCATTCACTAGAGGCAGTGGGGCGTTTCGTTTTCAAAAAAGGGAAAAAATTATATTTGGCCTGCAGTCTTGCGCCAATTTATTTCCTGCCTGTGAAATCAAATCACTGGTAATACAGCATGCTGAGGGGTAGGGGTAGGCCTAGAGGACGTGGACGCGGCCGAGGACGCGGAGGGCCAAGTCAGGGTGTGGGCACAGGCCGAACTCCTGTTCTAGGTGTATCGCAGCCGTCTGCTGCGCGATTAGTAGACAGGCACGTTTCTGGCGTCCCGACAGTCATCGCACAATTCATGGGTCCACGCGGGAGACGGTTATTAGAAAATGAGCAGTGTGAGCAGGTCCTGTCGTGGATGGCAGAAAGTGCTTCGAGCAACCTATCGTCCACCCACAGTTCTGCGCCGTCCACTGCTGCAAATCCGAATCCTCTGTCTGCTGCTCCTCCTTCCTCCCAGCCTCCTCACTCCACTACAATGACACATGCTCAGGAGCGGGAACACTCCCAGGAACTGTTCTCGGGCCCCTGCTCAGATTGGGCAGCAGTGGTTCCTCTCCCACCAGAGGAGTTTATCGTCACTGATGCCCAACCATTCGAAAGTTCCCGGGGTCCGGGGGAAGAGGCTGGGGACTTCCGCCAACTGTCTCAAGAACTTTCTGTGTGTGAGGAGGACGATGACGATGAGACACAGTTGTCTTGCAGTGAGGTAGTAGTAAGGGCAGTAAGTCCGAGGGAGCAGCGCACAGAGCATTCGGAGGAAGAGCAGCAGGACGATGAGGTGACTGACCCCACCTGGTGTGCAACGCCTACACAGGACAGGTCTTCAGAGGGGGAGGCACGGGCAGCAGCAGGGCAGGTTGCAAGAGGCAGTGCGGTGGCCAGGGGTAGAGGCAGGGCCAGACCGAATAATCCACCAACTGTTTCCCAAAGCGCCCCCTCGCGCCATGCCACCCTGCAGAGGCCGAGGTGCTCTAAGGTCTGGCAGTTTTTCACAGAGACGCCTGACGACCGACGAACAGTGGTGTGCAACCTTTGTCGCGCAAAGCTCAGCCGGGGAGCCACCACCAACAGCCTCACCCCCACCAGCATGCGCAGACATATGATGGACAAGCACCCCACAAGGTGGGACGAAGGCCGTTCACCGCCTCCGGTTTGCACCCCTGCCTCTCCCCCTGTGCCCCAACCTGCCACTGAGATCCAACCCCCCTCTCAGGACACGGGCACTACCGCCTCATGGCCTGCACCCACACCCTCACCTCCGCTGTCCTCGGCCCCATCCACCAGTGTAGTTCAGCGCACCGTCCAGCCGTCGCTTGCGCAACTGTTGGAGCGCAAGCGCAAGTACGCCGCCACGCACCCGCACGCTCAAACATTAACCGTCCGCATAGCAAAATTCATCAGCCTTGAGATGCTGCCGTATAGGTTTGTGGAAACGGAGTCCTTCAAAGCTATGATGGCAGCGGCGGCCCCACGCTACTCAGTTCCCAGTCGCCACTACTTTTCCCGATGTGCCGTCCCAGCCCTGCACGACCACGTCTCCCGCAACATTGTACGCGCCCTCACCAATGCGGTTAGTGGCAAGGTCCACTTAACTACGGACACATGGACAAGCACAGGCGGGCAGGGCCACTACATCTCCCTGACGGCACATTGGGTGAATTTAGTGGAGGCTGGGACAGAGTCAGAGCCTGGGACCGCTCACGTCCTACCCACCCCCAGAATTGCGGGCCACAGCTCGGTGGTGGTATCTGCGGAGGTGTATGCTTCCTCCACTAAAGCACCCTCCTCCTCCTCCGCAACCTCTGTCTCGCAATCAAGATGTGTTAGCAGCAGCATGTCGCCAGCAGTCGGTGTCGCGCGGTGTGGCAGCACAGCGGTGGGCGAGCGTCAGCAGGCCCGTGCTGAAACTACTCAGCTTAGGAGATAAGAGGCACACGGCCCACGAACTGCTGCAGGGTCTGACACAGCAGACCGACCGCTGGCTTGCGCCGCTGAGCCTCCAACCGGGCATGGTCGTGTGTGACAACGGCCGTAACCTGGTGGCGGCTCTGCAGCTCGGCAGCCTCACGCACGTGCCATGCCTGGCCCACGTCTTTAATTTGGTGGTTCAGCGCTTTCTGAAAAGCTACCCACGCTTGTCAGACCTGCTCGTAAAGGCGCGCCGGCTCTGCGCACATTTCCGCAAGTCCCACACGGACGCTGCCACCCTGCGCACCCTGCAACATCGCTTTAAGCTGCCAGTGCACCGACTGCTGTGCGACGTGCCCACACGGTGGAACTCTACGCTCCACATGTTGGCCAGGCTCTATGAACAGCGTAGAGCTATAGTCGAATACCAACTCCAACATGGGCGGCGCAGTGGGAGTCAGCCTCCTCAATTCTTTTCAGAAGAGTGGGCCTGGTTGGCAGACATCTGCCATGTCCTTGGTAATTTTGAGGAGTCTACCCAGGTGGTGAGCGGCGATGCTGCAATCATTAGCGTCACCATTCCTCTGCTATGCATCTTGAGAAATTCCCTGCAAAGCATAAAGGCAGCTGCTTTGCGCTCGGAAACGGGGGCGGTGGAAGACAGTATGCCGCTGGATAGTCAGAGCACCCTCCTGTCTATTTCTCAGCGCGTACAGGAGGAGGAGGAGGAGCATGAGGAGGATGAGGAGGAGGGGGAAGAGACAGCTTGGCCCGCTGCTGACGGTACACCGGCTGATTGCCTGTCATCCTTTCAGCGTGTATGGCCTGAGGAGGAGGAGGAGGAGGAGGAGGATCCTGCAAGTGATCTTCCTAGTGAAGACAGCCATGTGTTGCGTACAGGTACCCTGGCACACATGGCTGACTTCATGTTAGGATGCCTTTCTCGTGACCCTCGCGTTGCACGCATTCTGCCCACAACGGATTACTGGGTGTACACACTGCTCGACCCACGCTATAAGGAGAACCTGCCCACTCTCATTCCCGAAGAGGAAAGGGGTTCGAGAGTGTTGCTATACCACAGGAGCCTTGCGGACAAGCTGATGGTAAAATTCCCAGCCGACAGCGCTAGTGGCAGAAGGCGCAGTACCGAGGGCAAGGTAGCAGGGGAGGTGCGGAGATCGAGCAGCATGTACATCCCAGGCAGTGCAACAGTCTTTAAGGGCCTGGAAAGCTTTATGGCTCCCCACCAAGACTGTGTTACCGCTCCCCAGTCAAGGCTGAGTCGGCGGGAGCACTGTAAAAGGATGGTGAGGGAGTACGTAGCCGATCGCACGACCGTCCTCCGTGACGCCTCTGCCACCTACAACTACTGGGTGTCGAAGCTGGACACGTGGCCTGAACTAGCGCTGTATGCCCTGGAGGTGCTTGCTTGTCCTGCGGCTAGCGTCTTGTCGGAGAGGGTGTTTAGTGCGGCTGGGGGAATCATCACAGATAAGCGTACCCGCTTGTCAACCGACAGTGCCGACAGGCTAACTCTCATCAAGATGAACAAAGCCTGGATTTCCCCAGACTTCTCTTCTCCACCAGCGGACAGCAGCGATACCTAAGCAATACGTAGGCTGCACCCGCGGATGGAAGCTACGTTCTCTCTCACCATCCAAAACGGGGACATTTCTGCTTCATCAATCTGTGTCTAATATTCCTCCTCCTCCTCCTGCTCCTCCTCCTGAAACCTCACGTAATCACGCTGAACGGGCAATTTTTCTTAGGGCCACAAGGCTCACTCAAATAATTTTTCTGAACAATTTTTAAAAGTTTCAATGCGCTTAAAAGCGTTGGAACTTTAACTTGAACCAATTTTTCGTTACACTGGGCTGCCTCCAGGCCTAGTTACCACTTAAGCCACATTAACCAAAGCGATTAATGGGTTTCACCTGCCCTCTTGGCTGGCCATGGCCAATTTTTTGGATGTAGATTAGTACTGTTGATACAGCAATTTTTGTGGGCCCTCGCCTACAGTGTAATCAAATTAATTTTTAGCCCACCTGCATTACAGCTGACGTTACCTCAGCTGTGTTGGGCAATGCAATGGGATATATTTATGTACCGCCGGTGGCTTCCTGGTACCCACCCAGGCAGTGGGTCCACAGGTAATTATAAATGCATCTGTTTCCACTTGTAAAGTACCCCAGTCTGACTGGGGCATGCAGTGTGGGCCGAAGCCCACCTGTATTACGCACGACATTACTACCTCAGCTGTGTTGGGCAATGCAATGGGATTTTTTTATGTACCGCCGGTGGGTTCCAGGGAGCCACCCATGCTGTAGGTGCACACGGAGTGTAACCTACATGTGTCCACTTGTAAAGAACCCCAGTCTGACTGGGGCATGCAGTGTGGGCCGAAGCCCACCTGCATTAAGCACGACATTACTACCTCAGCTGTGTTGGGCAATGCAATGGGATATTTTTATGTACCGCCGGTGGCTTCCTGGCACCCACCCATGCTGTGGGTCCACAGGGACTTGTAAATGCATCTGTTTCCACTTCTAAAGAACCCCAGTCTGACTGGGGCATGCAGTGTGGGCCGAAGCCCACCTGCATTAAGCACGACATTACTACCTCAGCTGTGTTGGGCAATGCAATGGGATATTTTTATGTACCGCCGGTGGGTTCCAGGGAGCCACCCATGCTGTCGGTCCACAGGGACTTCACAATAGGGGGTTGTACCTGCCTGTGTCTATGAATTAAAAAGCCCGGTCTGACTGGGGCATGCAGACACCTTGACAGAATGAATAGTGTGTGGCACATAGGTTCCCCATTGCTATGCCCACGTGTGCAGCTCCTGATGGCGGTGGCACAGGATTATATTTCTCATTGCTTCTGTACAGCATTGTGGGCTATTGCCCGGCCCCTTTTAAAGAGGGTCGCTGCCTAGCCATGCCAACCCTCTGCAGTGTGTGCCTGCGGTTCCTCCTCATGGCAGACGCACTTATAAATAGACATGAGTGTGGCGTGGCATGAGGGCAGCTGAAGGCTGCGCAGGGACAACTTGGTGTGCGCTGTGGACACTGGGTCGTGCGGGGGGGTTGGGCAGCATGTAACCCAGGAGAAGTGGCAGCGGAGTGTCATGCAGGCAGTGATTGTGCTTTGTTGGAGGTAGTGTGGTGCTTAGCTAAGGTATGCATTGCTAATGAGGGCTTTTCAGAAGTAAAAGTTGTTGGGAGGGGGGGGCCCACTCTTGCCGGTATTGTAGCTTAATAGTGGGACCTGTGAACTTGAGATGCAGCCCAACATGTAGCCCCTCGCCTGCCCTATCCGTTGCTGTGTCGTTCCCATCACTTTCTTGAATTGCCCAGATTTTCACACATGAAAACCTTAGCGAGCATCGGCGAAATACAAAAATGCTCCGCTCGCCCATTGACTTCAATGGGGTTCGTTATTCGAAACGAACCCTCGAACATCGCGGGAAGTTCGTTTTGAATAACGAACACCCGAGCATTTTGGTGTTCGCTCATCTCTAATCCAGAGCTATAGCCGCCTGACGTAGAATGAGCTAAATTTATTCAAAACTGAAATATTATTTTTAAGCAGAACAAACACAGCATGTCCTAAACTGTATGGGGGTTAAGGAGGGATGGAAACAGAGGCAAGGCAGGGCTAGGATTTAGGGGCTTAGGTCAGAGGAAGTGGAGGGAGAAGCAGGAGTGGCATCATGGAGTAACTCCTCAAAGCAATGCTGAGCAGTGTACGCAGAATTGGTCCTAGAGATCACTTGCCATCTGAGCGAATAAGCAACAGACTTTGCATTGCAACCAGTTGACCCAAGTAGACAGATTTACCGACTTATCTGTTCTTATCCTTACAAAGAATACCGTACAGTTGGGCAAAGCGAGCTTGAGTTCATTGTGTTAAAAACTGTTCTGGTTATCTTGGAACTAAATAGTTATTTAGTTAGCAGCATGACTTCTTGGTCTACCAAATCCTTTCCCCAGACTCTCCGATGCAGCCCGTGCAGCTGAGCTCTGTTTCTGTCATGGTGTCCGGTGGGCCTGGTATAGCCCAATCCCAGGCTGGAGCTGTAGTTGGCAGCATTACCCATTATGGGGGAAAGACTTGTACTGGCCTGTAGAGGCAAGCCCGAGCAAGAGGTGGTGGAAAAGTCTGGGTCCAGTGAGCCTGTGAACATGTAACCACCAACTCCTCTACAGTACTGTGACAGAACTAATAAATGTGGCGCCACCTACTACTAGGAGCGTGAACAGGGCAGATGCCACTTTAGGGCTCTTTTACACAGGATATAAAATAATCATTGGATCATGCAAATTTTAGCTATAATCGTTAAGTGTAAACACGGCCAACGATTGAACGACAAATGATAATTTGTTGGCTTATCGTTGGTGGTTCAGCTTGTGCATACATAAAAATCATCATGAGTAAAAAGCAATTCTTCAGTGGTTCCCATTCCCTGGCACAATCCCACCAAAGATCAACGATCGAAAAAACGGTTGTTGTCATTTGCTCGTTCAGGCTACCTACACACGGGAGGGCGCAATATCAGGCCGAGAAACAGCCTCCTATGGTGCTCACCAAGCTGCATTTTCACACTGATGCGAGGGGTTTTTCTGGAAAAAACACTTTCCATTACTTCTGTAAAGTAGCGATTAGAGATGAGCGAGCGTACTCGGAAAAGCACCACTCGCTCGAGTAATTTGCTTTATCCGAGTATCGCTGTGCTCGTCCCTGAAGATTCGGGTGCCGGCACGGAGCGGGGAGCTGCAGGGGAGAGCGGGGAGGAACGGAGGGGAGATCTTTCTCTCCCTCTCTCCCGCCCGCTCTCCCCTGCTCCCCGCTGCGACTCACCTGTCAGCCGCAGCGGCACCCGAATCTTCAGGGACGAGCACAGCGATACTCGGATAAAGCAAATTACTCGAGCGAGTAGTGCTTTTCCGAGTACGCTCGCTCATCTCTAGTAGCGATCCTTTGGCGCGGTTTTCAGGCGTGTTAGAAGATCGGCAAATCTTTCCCATTGTTTTCGATTTTAAACCGCCCATTGCACTCGCTTGCAACGTGTTTTTACTGCCCCATTCGAAACAATGGTCGATGTGTTCCGAGGAAGGCGAACAGATAGGACATGCAGTGATGCATGGCGGGAGAACCTTGTGCATGTACATAACTCCATTCAGAAGAATGGGGTTGATATTTGCGCGGGTTGTGTGAGTCTTGCAATGCAGCAAACCCGTGTGAGATTCTGCGTAAAACTGGCTTCACTTGATGGTTGGTCATTCAGGGGACTGTACAAGCGAATGGGAACAGCATCGCGGTCACTTTTTACACGTAACAACTTGCGAACGACTGAACTATGATTTTTACGTCTTGCATAAAATGAACAATAAGAGAACGAATTATCGCTCATCATGTAATCGCTGGCCGTTTTTACACGGAACGATTACCGGTCAAATTTGCACGTTCCAACGATTTTTTTGAACGTTAATCATTCCGTATAAAAGGGCCCTTTTACACGGGATGAGCTGTTGGGCGCAAATGCCTGACAGACCATCCCAGCGATGACCGTTCCGGCGCTTAGAACGACAATCGCTAGTGAATGGCGGCGGATCGGGCCTTAGGACGTTCTGGCTGCCATTCACAGTAGACAGGCCGTCATTCATCTATGAATGGTCTGTTTATATGGTGCGATCCGTTGTTCAGATTTACGCATGCCTAAGCGGAACGCCAAATGAGAAGCGAACGGATTCTTATTTGCCATTCAGCCGTGCGTGCATTTAGAATGAATGATAATCGTTCTCACTGGATGCGGGAATCTTAATGATTTACCATTCCGTGTAAAAGGGCCCTTATAAATCTCAGACTGGGATAACTGTAAGTGTATTCCAGTTATTAGGGGTGATGGCTGCAGGACTGTGTTATGTATCTGTAGCTGGTACTATATATAAAGCTGGCACACACTGACACTGTATACTGAGGCTGGCACACACTAGCACTGTAGACTGTGGCTGGCACTGCATACTGTGGCTGGCACACGCTGGCACTGCATACTGTGGCTGGCACATGCTGGCTCTGTATACTATGGCTGGCACACACTGGCACTAAGGCAGGCACATACTGGCACTGTATACTGTGGCTGGCACACACTGGTGCTGTGTACTATGGTTGGCACACTCTTGCACTGTGGCTGGCAAACACTGGCGCTGTATACTGTAGCTGGCATAAACTAGCGCTGTATACTATGACTATCACTGTATACTGTGGCTGACACACACTGCACTGTTTATGTGGCTGGCACTGTATAGAGTACATGGGGGCACTGTGTATGTGGCTGGCACTGCGTAGAGTACATGGGGCACTGTATACAGTAGCTGGCACTGTAAAGAGTATATGGGGGCACTGTACACCGTGTCTGGCACACACTGGCACTGTATATGTAGCTGGCACTGTATAGAGTACATGTGGGCACTGTATAGAGTACATGGGAACACTGTATATGTGGCTGGTACTGTATAGAGTACAAGGGGGCACTATGTGGCTGGCACACACTGTCACTGTTAAGAGTACATGGGGGCACTGTATATGTGGCTGGTACTGTAAAGAGTACATGGGGGTACTGTATATGTGGCTGGTACTGTATAGAGTACATGGGGGTACTGTATATGTGGCTGGCACTGTATAGAGTAAATAGGGGCACACACTAGCACTGTATAGAGTACATGGGGGAACTGACATGCACTGTATAGAGTACAGAGGGGCACTGTATATGTAGCTTACGCTGTATAAAGTACATGGGGACATTGTATACTGTAGCTGGCACTGTATAGAGTACATTGGGGCACTGTATATGCGGCTGGTGCTGTATAGAGTAGATGGGGGCACTGTATATGAGTCTGGCACGCACTGGCACTGTATAGAGTACATGGGGGAGCTGTTTATATGGCTGACACACACGGGCATAGTATAGAGCACATAGGGGCACTGTATATGTAGCTGGCACTGTATAGAGTACATGGGAGCACTGTATATTAGGGTGACACACACTGGCACTGTAAAGAGTACATGGTTGCACTGTATATATAGCTTGCACCGTATAGAGTACATGGGGGCACTGTATATGTGTCTGGTACTGTATAGAGTACATGGGGGCACTGAATATGTGGCTGGCACTGTATAAAGTTCATGGGGGCACTGTATATGTGTCTGGTACTGTATAGAGTACATGGGGGCACTGAATATGTGGTGCACACATACTGTCACTGTTTAGAGAACATGGGGGCACTGTATATGCGGCTGGTACTGTATAGAGTACATGGGGGCACTGCATATGAGTCTGGCACACACTGGCACTATATTGAGTACATTGGGGCACTGTATATATGGCTGGTACTGTATTGAGTACATGGGGCACTGTATGAGTCTGGCACACACTGGCACTATATAGAGTACATTGGGGCACTGTATATGTGGCTGGTACTGTATAGAGTACATGGGGGCACTGCATATGAGGCTGGAACACACGGGCACTGTACATGTAGCTGGCACACACTGGCACTGCATAGGGTACACGGGGCATTCCACAAGGGCTCCCCTCACCGAGCAGCCGCCTGCACTGAGTGAACCCCGGGAGGTGATGGAGGAGGAGGGGATGTGGCGGTCTCACGCTTTGATTATCCCTCCTCCTCCTCCCTCCTCCCCTCACGCTGCCCCATGCGGATGTGACATTTCACTGAGCCGCCATTTTGAGAGCCTGGCGTCTCCACACACAGGCTGAGGAGAGGGAAAGAGCGAAGCACGAAAGGGGCAGGAAGAGACGGCCTGTGTGACGGAGGCTGCCGGCTGCTCCCGCCCTGCACCGGGGATAGAGGCGGCCGTGTGAGGCTCGCGGGGCTCCCGCACAGGCCGCAGAGCTCCCGCCGCACTGGCTGCGCTCTCATCACCCCCATGAGCAGGGGGCCGACACCTGAGAGCAGCAGCGGCTGCGGGGCCCACTGACGGTTCCGTGCAGCGTGTGCCGCCGAGGCCCCCGGGGAGCAGCCTCCCCCGCGCCTACCCTCCACAGGCGCCGAAATTGGGCGAATAGCGAGCAAATACGTGCGCGTATCCCTGCCGCCGGCTCCCTCCGCCCTCCCTCCTCCGGCTCATCTGCAGGCGCCCGCGGGAAAGGCCCAGGCTGCAGCCGCTGCGCAGGCCCTGCCGAGGCCGCTCTCCGCCCCATCCCAGCCGGGCCTTCAGCCCAAATCTACGCCGGCGCAGCGAGCAGGACTGATCGTGGCCTCCGAGGCCGAAGCCAGAGACATGAACCACCATCAGCAGCAGCAGCAGAAGCCCGGGGAGCAGCAGCTCAGCGAGCCTGAGGACATGGAGATGGAAGGTCAGTGCGGCAGCATCACCCTCCATGGTGGGACAGGACCACGTGACCGTGCCCCCACACCCGGGCACAGGGGGCTACTGACTCATCTGCGCGGCCGGGGACATTGTTATCAGCACCGCGGTGCAGAGTCATCCTCCTGCCGGGAGGGGGAGGTGCTGGCCCTGGGGGCGGCCATACATGTAGTAATGCTGGGACTTGTAGTACTAGCCGGTTACCTGGCCTGTGATGTAGGAACTTTATCAGTATTGGGGATGCTTTAACAGCATACTTAGTCTGTATTGTAGATGTGGTACAGCTGGGGCTCAGAACCGGGTTGTAAGTACCCGGCTCATGTGCCAGTCTGTGCCCGCCCCGGGGGCTCCGGTCTGCGCTGCCGCTGAGCTGTGGTTTACGGAGGGTTTTCCCTTTGGGGTCAGATTCTTCGTGAATTAAAGGGGTTGCCCGGTTATCAGGCAACACCCCCTATTTAGCACCCGCAGTACTAACCTAAGTGGTAGTGCTCTTATGGGTTACCTACCGCTGTGGTCCCGGTGATTCTTGTGGCAGCGGTCAGCCGCTCGGAGGCCGCGGCCTCAGGTTTTCTAACTCCTGGCAGGGCTGTGTGCTGACATCTGTCATAACCCCGGGACCGCGGAGGGCCTGCAGCGCCACACCGCCCCCTTAAGGCTATACGCACACGGGTTTTCCCAACCAATTTTTATTTTTTCCTGTCCGAAAATTGGGCGGAAATCCACTCATTTAGCTGTTTATTTCTACTTTGGAAAAATAGCCCAATTTAAAAATGTCAGCATCCCCTGTTCTTGCCCGATTCTCGGATGAGACAAGTATGTCCCACCTATCGGACAGCGCACACGTGGGGTGGCCATTGCGAGTTGCGCAATGAGAATCTTGTGCGCAACATTTAAATCATCTGTGTGTTCATAGCCTGACAGAAGAAACGGCGGGAGAAGACATCTAGGGCTCTTTTAGTGCGGGAGCCTGGAAGCCATGACCTTCCCAAAGTGCCCCGCGGCGTGCCCCCCTCCTCTGGACGGCGGTCCGGCGCCTCGGTGCCCCGCGGCGTGCCCCCCTCCTCTGGACGGCGGTCCGGCGCCTCGGCGCCCCGCGGCGTGCCCCCCTCCTCTGGACGGCGGTTCGGCGCCCCGCGGCGTGCCCCCCTCCTCTGGACGGCGCCCCGCGGCGTGCCCCCCTCCTCTGGACGGCGCCTTGGTGCCCCGCGGCGTGCCCCCCTCCTCTGGACGACGGTCCGGCGCCTCAGGGCCCCGCGGCGTGCCCCCTCCTCTGGGCGACGGTCCGGCGCCTCAGTGCCCCACAGGCTTCCTGATATCACTCCTTGACACTAGAGCATTGGTCGCTCAGTGGATGGCGACCTCTTCCAGCCGCCTCCATTATCAGTAAACAGGCAGTTGTTCCTATCTGAGTGACTGCCTGTTCACAATAGTTGTTTTTTAGATGAGTGAATCCGATTCTCGCTCGCTTGCCCTCTTGGGCTTACACGGGGCGGCAGTTGCCCTTAATCGTTCTTTTGAGCGATGACCCATGTAGAAGTACCCAAAGTAATTACTACCTGCTGGAAATGATAGGATGCTGTAAAGCAGCGACTCCCAATCCTGTGAGCAGCAGATCCCCGGACACTGATCCTTGGCAGTTGATGGAGTTCTTGCTTCGCTCTGACTTAACAGGGAATCTGTCACTTCCTATCAGCAGCATACACTCTTTAGGGGAATGAGGAGTCCCGGGACATGCTCATTATACGTACCAGCCTCCCCGTTCCATCACCGCTAGTCAGACTCTTTCCGCAGGCGGTGTATGTTCGCTGCTGGAGGATGTCTGCGCAGACTGCAGATATGAGTAAGACTTACTGACCGAGTACCGACCTCCACCGGTGACCGCGCAGAAACGGGAGCGGGTATGTATAAGTAGTACACCCCTGGACTCCTCGTCCCCTGTCTGTACTTCATAACTGTTTATGGTGCTTATAGGATGTGACCGTTTCCCTTTAAGGGGCTTTCTTGAAAAAGCGCTTACTCACGTGGGCATATTGCGTATTTCGGTTGCGTGAATACTCGGTGTATTTACGCTAGCGAACAAAGCACATTCCCTGCGTATTGCGTTTTTAAACACAAGGATGCCCCATTGACTTGATGAATGAATACACATCTATCATACATAGTCACTAGGCCATTGATTCCCTGGGCTATACCGCTGTGTGATGAGCACCAAGATGGGACACGCTGTGACTTTGCTTTACATGTGCATGAACAATGCCGGTCTGACAGCCCAATGTAAATCAGTGGGATTTTAGCATTGTGTATCGTGCGCGTAATAATAGTGCGTAATATGCAGAACAAATACGCCGGCGGGAGTAAGCCCTTAGTTGTGTTACCTTCAGGCAATGGTGGAAAACATTAAACCTATATCTGCTATGTCCGGACTCGGCGGCTCCAGCACTGCATCTCCTCTTCGCCTTGCCAGCCTTTGTTTATATCCTGTGGTTGGTGACACTCTGTATACAGACTGACTACTGCAGCCAATCACAGGCCTTAGCACTGCAGGGCAACCGGCTGCAGAGGTCAGGCTGTGGATACAACATCGGACACTGGAATGAGCGGGGGACTAGCGATGCTGAGTAGAGGGGTTTTGTTATTACTATTTTTCACCATTGCCTACAAGTTAATTCACCATATTTTTATGACTAAGACGCAGTTTTCAGCAAGATGAATCTTGCTAAAAAACCGTCTGCGCCTTATTGTGCAGTGGCAGGGGGGTCTGACAGATCCAGACATCCCTGACCGCTATCTTAACGATCGGGTATGCTTTTTACACAGAACGCTAATTGTTCAGATTCTTGCTAGATGCAGATGTGTGTAAAAGGGCCTCAGTGTTAATATCTGTGTTTAGGATGCCAGCTGCTGGTGTGGGCACACGCATGTAGCTAAGCAGTATGTGTGTGGTGCACATGTACAATGCTGTGTAGGTGTATGTGAACTGTATTTTTGCACCATTGTATGAATGGACATAGTAGGCTTAGTAGGAGCGGACCACTGTTAACCCCTTTTTCTATACTTGAACGCCAACGTTAATGACATTGGACCCCAGAGATGTTTAAATTAGAATCAAGTCTTTTTTTTCCCCCGTTCTGTAAACCTGGGGGTGGGGTGGGGGGGCGTCTAATAGTCCAAAAAATACAGTATTTTTAACTTGGAAAAGCCGTTTAATGGGTAAGTTTACATGGGCTTACAACCTCTGCTGTGGAAGGGATGGTTATTACTGCTCGGTTTTGGGGAACCACTCGCCAAGTTCTGGAAGCCCCAGATCCCAGGTGAGGGCTGGATGGGAAGCGCTGCTCTGATCAGGGATCCCCGCTCTTCCCATTAAAGTGCTGGGATAGAAAGTTATCCATATCTGCAGAATAGATAAGTGAGGGTACAACCGCTGGGGCCCCCCAAGTGTCCTGATGTTGGGGTACAGCGGTCGTACCTGCACACTGCTACTCCATTTCCATGGGTCTGCCAGATGTAGTTGACCCCTTGATCTGTCTTCGGCCATCCCATTGGCATGGAGGTGTGTGCCCTCACTTCAGGACTTACAATTTCATTCTTGGGGTCATCGGTGGTCCCAACTTTTGGACCGCCCCCCCCCCCCCCCCAACTGGTTTTAAAGATATCCCCTATCCCTGTGGATTGGGTATAACTCTTCATCAGGGCACAATACGTCCAAAGGGGTTTCTATTTGGTGAAGGAAAGGCTGTTACTTTTTGATGTGTGGGGTCCGATCTCTGGAACCTGCACTGACCCTGAGAATGGAAGGGGTCACATCATCGGGGACTCCTTTATTTTAAGGGAACAGCAGCACTGTGGCCACCGGCTGTGCAAGGAACTGCTGCGTGGCTCCATCCAAGTGAGTGGAAGTGCTGCAGTGCCCAGGGAGTGGCTGGGGGGTGCTGCTGTACAAGGAAAACCAGTGAAGGGGGCTCAGCGCTACACAAGCATGGCAGCCCCTTCATGTTCGCAGCATTTAAAGTGTTCATAGAGGGAGGGCCATGGTAACCGAATAAAAGACAATGGCATGTGGGTCTGCCATGGCCTGTCCTGCTATGAGAAGTAATAATGCATAGGGGTACTACAATGTATGATCAGTGCAATCATGGCATTGCAGGTTCAAGTCCCCTATAGGGGCATAAACATTTAAAAAAATGTAAAAAAAAAACTGCGCCCTATCGCGCCTCAAAAAAGACAATGGCATTCCCCATCCCCTCCCAAAAAAATTGACATGTTCTATAACACATTATATGTACCCCAAACCCCCCCCCCCCCCAAAAAAAAAAAATGGTGCCAATAAAAACTACAACTTGCCACACAAAATAAGCTCTTATAAACAGCAGTGTATGGCATTCCTGAAATTTGAGCAGAAGCAGGCAACCCCCTTAAAGGGATTACTGGTACTTCTACTATTGATGACCTATCCTGAATTCAGTTGCAGCCCTGCTTGCAGTACCAACCCAGGCCACTGCAGTGTTGACAGCATTTTCCACTTCCAGCACTATCTGCACTGGCAGAAGACCAAGGAATCAGCTGATCGGCAATGATTTGTGGCATCAGATCCCCGCTGATCAACTATTGATGACCTATGAGGATCGCTCATCAGTAGTTAAAGTCCAGGACAACCCCTTTAGTTCACCAAATGAGAAAGCTCAAATTCGGCTATTAAAGGAGTATTTCAGGACCTTTTTCTTTTGATTGACTGACAGGCCCTCAGTAGATGGTCAGGGACCCACCCTTTTGTATCTCTGCCGAGCAGCTGATTTCCAGGGGCTGCTATTAATGCAGAAATGCTGATGGCACGATGGCCTGTGTTGGTATTGCAGGTGCTGCTCATATTGACTTCAATGGGAGCTGCACCTGCAGTACCAACCTGGGCCACTGCACTATGGTCGGCACTTTCTGCTTCCTGTGCTGACCTAGTGACAATGACCCCCACGATTGTCTGATTGGCGGGGATCTGAGTGGCAGATCCTTGCCATTCATCTATTGATGACCTCTTGGTCATCAATAGAAATAGTTAAATATCTTGGAATATACTTTAAATATAAATTAGACAATTGATCTTGGAGGGATACAATGTGCTCACCTTGTGTTGTATATAGTTGTGGCCAGGTGGGCTCTAGGGTATGTTTTATTTGGTGGGGATGCCCTGTATATTCCCATGGGTTAGTTACCTCTTCGCGCCCGTGTCTGCACTTCATTCCAAGCATTAGAGTAGACCCCGTCCGTTATGGCAGGAAGGGCTTCTAGGAACGGTTTCCATTCTCTGGCCAGGTCTGTGTTTTTGGCCAGACCTCTACATATACAGATGATGGGTTGGTGGGACGGTCCTGTGAATGCGCCCCCTGTATGTGCAGGTGATCACTGAGCACCTCTACCAGATTACATCAATACTCATCATGATCTGTAGGGATCTTCTGTGTTTACACCTGACCGTTATGAAGAGATCTGTTCCAAATCTATTACATTTTTCAGGGTTTGGTAATAAAGGACGCAACTATTTTTTCTTTTTGCGCAGCGGAGTCCGTCACGGCGCCACCCCAAAGACCCCATACTCTCCTCCGGATCCGTTGCATAGCTCCCGCATTACACTGTCAGCGCATACGCAGTACAGCGCATGACGCGTTGGCAACGTCACATGACGCGGTGGGCGGGGCGCGTATTGACGCTTTACTTCCGCTGTGCTACAGCGGAAATATAGCCTGACGGGCGGCTTCCATTGACTACAATGGAAGCCGTCAGCGCGTATTTCCACGGGTAATTTCACGCTGTGTACATTGAGCTATTAGGTTCAATAGAACCTAATAGCTGCGGTGAAACGCCGCAGATTTCCGACACGTTTTGCACGGCGCAAATCCGGCCGTGGGCATTAGCTCTTAGGGGTTTTTATTTCCTTTCTTTACTTTTCCATTAACATAGCCTTGTGGGAGTTTGTTCATTGTAACTTTTAGGCCCCCTGTGCACGGATGTGATTTCGCCTGGGGTAAATCGCCAGCGAATCACGCCATCCGAACCTCTCCATAGCGTTGCTATGGAAAGTGCAGCCCCCCATGTGCACGAGCGGAGAACCATTGTGATTCTCCACTCGCGGCCGGCAATTCGCAGCATGCTGCCAATTGCCGCGATTCTCTGGGGAGATTCGTCTGCTGGCTCCAGCTGTAGGGCGGCGGATCTCCGCAGCGCCTGTGGAAAGGGGGCCTTATTAGTACCGTTTTGGGGCACGTATAATGTAATGTAGAACTCATAACTTTTGGAAGAGCCCAGAAAATAAACAGTATGTTTTGTTTTCGCTGTTCACTTGTTTTTGTGTTGCACTTTACAATAAATATCCTCTTCTGAAAATATCTTTTTATCCTTTTTTTCTCTTTTATCGCTACATTCAAAGACTTGAAACTTAATTTTTTCATCGGCAGAGCGGTGTAACTTTTTTTTTAATATATATAAGCTGTAGGCTGTATTGGTACCATTTTGTGATACATGTGACTTTATGCCACTTTTTATTGCAGTTTTTTTTTTAGGGGGTGGGGGGTGGTCGGGAGCAAAATGAGTTGTGTTTTTTTTTTTTTTGTTTAAAAAAAAACAAACAATAATAAAGTGGCGTGCAGAGTGTTCAATTTATTGTGGTAATGCCCAACATAGTTGTGTTTTGTTTTTTTTTAACAAGAAGGAAAAGTGCTTTTTTACAGCGTTTTATGGCCATATACTTTTTGGAGTCTTGTAAAACCACTCTTAAAGAGGTTGTCAGAATTGAAAGTTGTTGTACCCAGATAGTAGGGAATAACTTTCTTATTGGTGGTGGTCCCACTGCTGGAACTCCCACGGATCTCAAGAATGAGGGTCCTGAAGGTCTCTGTATCAAGGTAGTGGTGGTTGAGAAGTGGGACTGCTGGGAATGATAAAGTTTAATGTGTCACTCCTGCGAAAACCCTTTTTTTTTTTCCCCCTTTGTGTCCCTTTCATCTGATTACCTGTCACACTCTGGAGGTCTCCTCTTTGTATTGCAGCCACTTTCATGCAGTGCAGCCCCTGGTGTGATGCTTAACAGGCAGCATCTTGATTGAGATTTTTTTGCTTTCATATCGATCCCAAGATGCTTCAACACAGTTGTACAGCCTTCTATATTCACCAATAAGCTACAGACTTTAAGTATACAGCCAGGAGGATGAGTTGTGATCCCCTCTATTATAACTGTGTGACAAAACCCGTGTGATCATGAGTGTTTGTGTCCCCCTCTAGACAGTTTCTATTGTAGTATCCATACAAGAGCATCACATAGGCTGAGAATCTGACTAGAAACTGAACACATAACCCAAGTAGATCTGAGCTGGTCAGGAAATCACATGAGCATCTGAGGAGAAGGAAGCCAGGAGTAGCAGATAGGAATACCCAAGGTAACACGAGCTCATAAACACAAAAATAACTTGATATTGTCATCGTGCTGACGTAGATGATAAGGCATTCACATTTATTTACTCTGCATGCAAACTCTGTAAAAAATTATTAAGAAATTAATTTCATCCCACCCCCTTGAAAAAAATGAAAAGGGTTGTACCGGTATATCCAAGTTATCCCCTAGTCACAGGCCAGCGCTGCATTCAGTGAAGAAACGCCCCCCGCATTGACAGGTGACACAGGAGTCACGTTCCCCAGATCAGCAGGGGTCTCAGCGGTATGACCCCCACCAATCAGCAACTTATCCCCTATCTTGCAGGCTTTAAAAAACCTGGAAGCCAGTGGCTCCAAAAGAAAAAAATGCATAATGTTATGAGACTTTGTCCGGCTTCACACGGACAATAAAATCGCGTGAGACTTGTGCGTTTTGAAAAGCACAAATATGAACCCCATTCTTTTGAATGGGGTCATACACATGAGCGATGTTTTCTTGCACGGCACCGCGATACGGTAAACAAATTGCGGTGAGTGCTCTCGCGTTGCTGCGCCGGCCCCGTTGGAAGCAATGGGAGAACTCCGCCGTCCGGCAGAGGATCCCTGTATCCCCAAAGTTATGTAAGTCTGTTTTCCCGTAACAACTCCTCGCATCTACAGGCTTTCACATGGTGAGGAGCGGGATATGGGGTCTGGATTCACGGCCCCATATTGCGCTCGCCCGTGTGAGGTTAGCCTTGGGATTGTTCACATCCGTCTCGGTGGTTCTGTTCGGCCTATTTTGCTGATCTGTTACTAATGCAGAGCAGACCCCGTTATAGTAATGGGTCTGTGCGGGGCCCTGTGACTTGGTCAGAGGACAGATCTGTGTGTCCCGGAGATTCTGTGGTGTTGCTACTATAGCATGACAACACTACTTTAGATAACTTCCTCTCTACGGGTGCGTTCACACATTGCCGATTTTGTGCAAATTTGTGTGAACGCACCCTGAACTTGAAAACTATAACATTCTGCCCATGAGGTAGCCTACATTTTAGTGGAAATCTACGCCAGCTCTACTAGGAGACACACGTCAGGTTGTGGCACGTGGGCAGCCAGAGATGTGCCTACTTGATAAGCTGGGTGCGGCCTACGCCAGCTCACCATTGGGGTGGCTCTTTTAATATGACAGTGAGAAAAACAGAAAATTGCTTGGTCATTAAAGGAGATGTCCCGCGCCGAAACGGGTTTTTTTTTTTTTTAAACCCCCCCCCCCGTTCGGCGCGAGACAACCCCGATGCAGGGGTTAAAAAACCCACCCGCACAGCGCTTACCTGAATCCCGGCGGTCCGGCGTCTTCATACTCACCTGCTGAAGATGGCCGCCGGGATCCTCTGTCTTCATGGACCGCAGGGCTTCTGTGCGGTCCATTGCCGATTCCAGCCTCCTGATTGGCTGGAATCGGCACGTGACGGGGCGGAGCTACACGGAGCCCCATAGAGAAGAGGAGAAGACCCGGACTGCGCAAGCGCGGCTAATTTGGCCATCGGAGGGCGAAAATTAGTCGGCACCATGGAGACGAGGACGCCAGCAACGGAGCAGGTAAGTATAAAACTTTTTATAACTTCTGTATGGCTCATAATTAATGCACAATGTACATTACAAAGTGCATTATTATGGCCATACAGAAGTGTATAGACCCACTTGCTGCCTCGGGACATCTCCTTTAAGGCGGAAAATCGTCCATCACTAAGGGGTTGAAATCTACAATTTTCTACCTGCAGACTTTTGTGTTGGTTGTACCCAATACAAGTATGTGGTCTGATGTCGCACCCCTAAGTCTTGACAACATCCCCGATATACAGTTTACACGTTCCTGACTCCCCCATAATTACTCTGTAGTTGTGGTTGAGTATACATAAGGATGGGGGTAAGCCATCACTAGATACTTCTAGCAGCGGCTTATCTCCTAGCAGAGGGAGGGATTGTCCTTACTAATTCCAACCTGCTCTATCTTTTCTATGTCCGGTGGCATTGTAGGCTGTCTGGTTGCCCCCGTATACATTAGCCTATCCCACTGAAGTAGCCTTAGAAGCCACTTAGAAGATTTTAGGAGCCGGTGTGATTGATTAATTTTTTAATCAGTGAGTATAACAATTTCCATAGCAGATCATGGGGAAGCAGAATAGGTGTGTTTTTTTTTTGTTGTTGTTTTTTTTTGTTTGTTTTTTGCGCTCATGTAGGCATATTTTATTGTACTTTTTCCGTCCACACGACATGTTAATTTGCACGCGGCAAGCAAGACGCAGCACTTGAGGCGGCTAATTCGTTCCAGATGTGTATTTTCTAGAATTGCGCAGTGTGTTACGCATCTCCTTGCGTACGGCGCACACTTGCACACCTCTCCATTGACTTCTATTGAGACCTTTGGTGTGAAAATGTGCATAAAAGAGCATGTTGTGTTTTGGGTTTTTATTTGACCGCCTGAAATGCATGTGCAAAATACAGTAATGGGAGCGATCCCATTGGAATTGATGGGCTGTATTCTCTGGGCACACAAGATGCCCGTATGAAGAAGCCCTAAAGACAATACAGAAGAAGGGTCTATTGTGAAATAGTTCATTTTATATATTAAAGCCAGCTTTAAAGGGGGTATTCCCACATAATGTCATTGCTAGAACATGCCATCATGTTGATTGTGAACCTTGACCTCTGGGCCCCCCAGCGATGCAGAGAATGAAGGGGCTGCAGACGGCGTTGGAGTGGAACAATACCGCAGCGCTCCTGTGCAGCAGGTGGTTGGGCGTTGCTGTGCGGGGACTGATGTGACTCCCGTAGGTCATCGTGACGGCGTAACCTCCCCTTCCCTATCATGTGAAATGGCTTATGGTTTACTTTCACTATATTTCCCAAGCTGCAGAAGAGCACTCCATCCAGTGACAAATGCCCAGACTGCCTTGGGAGCCAGAACAGGAGGTGTCTTTCTGATTAGTGGGAGTCCCACTACTGGGCCCCCCACCTATCCTGAGAACCGGAATCCTGAGGTCCCTACATGACTGGATCAACGGTCGTGCATGCGTGCTGCTGCTCTACTCACTTCAGTAAAGGGGTTGTCATGTAAAGGGGTTGTCATGCTTCCAGCTGGTTTTTGCTGCAGGCAATGGGTCACTCCGTACATCCCGCAGTGGCCCAGATCTGTACTGCAGGCTGAGTTCCATTCACTTCAGTAGTATTCGCCCTGCAGTACCAACCCGGGTCACTGCACAATGTTCAGAGCAGTTTGCTGCTAGAAGTGGGACAACCCCTTTTAAAAACTCTGCAATGACCGCTTGCATTGGAATGAACGGAGCGCTAGCATGCATGAGCAATTGTTCCATTCGTTGGGAGGCCATCAGGATACCAGTTCTTGGAATTGCTGTGGGTACGGGCTAACTTATGTTGGCACAACCCCTTTTAGGCTTTATTCACACAGATGAGTGTCTGTTTTTAATCACTATGTCCTTCTTGAGTACCGGTGCCCAAAGCTCTATACAATATTCCAATTTTCTCGCCCATGTAAAGCCGGCTTAACTAAAATCCCCAAGTCCTGTTCCATGTCGGTGTTACCCAGTGGTTTCCCATTTAGGGTGTAATGGTGACATGCATTTCCCTGCCCATGTGCAGAACCTTATATTTATCAGTGTTAAACCTCATTTGCCACTTTTCTGCCCCCAATTTGTCCAGATCCTCTTACAACTGACTGCATTCTGTCCTCTCCTGGGTTAATTACGTCATAGTTGTGTTATGTGCAAACATCGATATTTTGCTATACAATCCCTCCATAATGATAAATATGACGACCAAGCCTTCTCACTCTTTTATATACTAGCCTTTTATGTGGCAGAATATCACACGCTGGGGGGTCAGGAGTTTTTAGCGGTGGAAACCATAAGCGGTGTACAAGATGTCCCAGCAGGTCCGAGGCCTGGATCCTCTTTAGGACTAAAGCTGGGACCTTCCTCCACCTCATGCTGGCCATAGACATGTCATGTCAACCTGCTGACTGGGTAAGCAGACTAAGGCCCCTATCCGCGATATTCCGCAGCCAGGGAGAGTTAAAGCAGCTGTCTGACAATTTCTCTTAAAATTGTAATTCATCACAACTTTGGGGGTCTGTTTGCTTTGTGTTTTTGTTCCTTCAGCCTCCTTCATGGAACAGTGTGGATTTAGGCCCAGCGCTCGGTACAGAATCCCAGACACTTGGGGTCACCACCTTGGTTGATGTATAGCATGTTGCATTTATGTGACTTATGTATTTGTACCGACTCACTAGCCCCCTTTTAGATATAATATCCTATTCAGACCTGCTACTCTTCACAGCCGAGTTTATAGTATCGCATCAATCCTCTGAACTGATACATTGTAGCAAATGGTCAGAACAATGGAGTTCTGTTGTAAGTCTACTCGGTTCATAAAGGATTGTACAGACTGAATACCAATGTAGTAACCATCGTCTAGTAGAGGTGTTGGGTCTGTACAGACTAGCAGTCTGGATGTAAACTAAGGGAAAGAGTTATGAAAAAGTAGTGGCCCCTGGCAACTAATCCGGGTCTCTGCACTCACAATGAGAAGTGGAATCTGCCATCTACCCACCTATGGGTTTATACATGTGCCTGTTTTCTGACGGCATGCCAGTCTTGAAAAGGATGATGAATTGAACCCTCAGGTATATATTAGAGTCGCACATTTCATACGGCCATGATTAGCGGGGCTGTCTCCTCTGCTGACACGTCTGTTTAGTAAATGTATTCTCCATAACAACTTTGGCGCATCTCTTCACATAATTCCGGCTTGATCCGTTCCTCTGTTATTCCCCTCAATATGTAGGAAATAATCATCAAGGGGGATCGTAAGCAGCACTTGTCCGAGCTATGTCCTTGGCCGGGCCCAGACTGGACCGTGCCGGTATGTAGGAGCACAACTCTTGCTAATGCTAGTCGGTGTATTCATAAAGGTCTTGTGTTAGTACAGCGGAATGGCACAATGGAGTTCCAAGGCCCAGGTTATATCTATTGACCGAAAAACTGAAACACTTGTTCTATGGAGTTTTTAGTGCTTAGTCACAGCTGAGGACCCGGAGGAGGGGTGAGAAGTGGTTTTTAACCCCTTCTGTCTCCTCCTTTTACTAGTACACAGCGCTCAATGAGCGCTATGTACTAAAAAGTGGAAGTGTTTCTTCTACATGAGCCAGCGGTCATGTGACCGCCGGGGTCCCCTGGCACAGCAGAGCTACAGGGTCCCAGAAGACCCTGATCAGCTCTGCCAGTGACTATTGTCACCACAGGGGATGTTTTCCCTGTAACGTGGGCTCCTATGGATGCCCCAGCTGCAGTGGGAAAATGTCAAACTTAAAAAAGAGAGTGCATGATCCCCAGAGGTCTTGTATGACATCATGGGGGACAGAAATGGTAGAACAAATTACAGGATATAATAAAAATATATACATAAAAAAGAATATACCCCCAAGGGGTTTTAGGAGTTTACTGTTTTTTTTTTTTGTAATTTTCAACTTTTTTTTTTGTGCAAGGGAATTATATACACAGCAATTCCTTAAAGGGCCACTCTGGCAAAAACATATTTTCCATCCCTGTTCCCGTGTCAGTCTGGAGGTTTCCTCTTTATATTGCAGTCCCTTCCGTGCAGTTCCTCCCTGTGTGATGCCTATCAGGCATCTTCTTGATGTTTCCTCTACAATCCCATGATGCATTAGCACAGCACTGCATGATCAGCTATGGCCTGTACTATTACTGTACCACTGCCATTACCTTCTATAGTCTGCATTCGCCTAAATAAGCTACAGACTGTATTATACATTCAGGAGGATGATCTATGATCACAGCGCCCCTCATTTATAATAGGAGTGTCTGTGCCCCCCTCTAAGCCGTATCTGTGGTAGGGTCCATGTAACAGCATCACACAGAGTGAGAAACTGACTAGAAACTGAGCACATAACCCCAAGTAGATCTGAGGGAAGGAATAACTAACCAAGGTAATACTGGCTCGCTTATATATATATGGGGGGAGGGGGGGATAGTTACATAATGAATAGATCACCCAAGTGGCCCTTAAAAGGAGTCTTTCGGTGACTTAAAATTTCTTTACAACCACTCTGTCCTCCCTGGTTGTTTCTGACTAGAACATGTGACTGCTGCAGGCATCCATTGGCTATACAGTGACCACCTATAGCCAGTGATTGGCTGCCGCAGTCACATGTCCTGGTCAACAGCAACAGGGAAGGACAGACTGGTTCTTAAGCAGTTTCCAGAAGCTAGAAAAGCCGTTTAACCCAAATGATGAAACCAGCCCTACTGTACACAGGCAGCATTCTAGTGCTAGCACCGCACATCCTGACATGTGGAGCCGCTTGTGGGTGATGTGGGCATGTCCTTCCCAGGTGGGCTGTATGTTCTGGATACCTATACTAGACCGGTGCTATTACAGTACAGAGTTGGCCGTTTTAAAAAGCCTTGTTCTCCAACCATGCCAGGATTGTGGTTAGTAAAGGAAACCTTTCACAAATCTAGAATGACTGCTATAGGGCTCCAGAGGGGTAACACTTGGTGACCGCTCCCCCTCAAACATTCTCTCCATGGCCACAAATGAGGGAAATTTAGTGTGAGAACATGTACATACAATCCAGCTGCCGGCCCGTTATCTATTGGTTTGTGTGCTTTCACAGTAAAGCTTATGGTTTACCCGTGTGGGATTTGTAATAGAAGCTCCTGAGGTTCTATTGGTGGATAATAATTGTGTGTGGTCACGTATTATACCACTAAGTCCTTGTGGTGGATAGAACAGTGCGTTGTGGTTTTACTTGTGAGATACCATAAGGGCCACTTTACACCTGCTGGTCCTCTGCCGCTCCGAACGAGCGCTGGTGGACAGCAGAACCATCGCCAACCAAAATACCAACATCTGCAGAGGATCAGCTGCACACCAGCGGATTTATATGGTGGAATCCGGAGCGGGCGTCCGCCTCTGAGGTCCGCAGCCAGTACCATCCATGGCATGCTATGGAAAAGTGATTCTTCCTGCGCACGAGTGGAAACCAATTGCGCTCGCAAAGGAGAAATTGCAGCATGCTTCATTCTTGCACAGATGGCATCCATTGAAGTCAAAGGAAGCCATCCAAATTCGCAGCCCTTCCACAATTGACCTTGTGGAAAGGTTGTGGATCCCGCATCATCGCTAGGCAATGACGCAGGAAAAGCAGACATTTAAGAAAAAAATCTGTACTGCACTTGTCAGACGGCGAGCTGTGTGGACCATCTTCTGTACAGATGAAGATGCAGAAGGGCAGGTACGTGTACAAGGCGCCGCAGCCAGTTTTGCACGCGACATCCGCCCCTGGGCAGCTGTGTTTTTAGGGTGGTTTCACATGTGCGGGAAATTGCCTGCAATATGCAGCGGAATCTGCGGCGATTGAAATCCACACAATACCCGTATATCTAAATGCCGGCAGAATTAAGCCATTTTCAATTCCGCATCAAAATCTGCACAAAGGCACGTGGATTTTTGTGCAGAATTTTACTGCATGTTGTGGCCAATTTCTGCCCGCGAAAGCGTTCTTATGACTCACAAATCATTGTTGGCTGCAACGTATCTCACCAGGGGGTGGGGGAGGGCCTGCCAACAAGCATGACAATCTAGGGGGACAAACCATCATATAAACTGTAACCGGGTCTGAATCAACCTGTGTAAAGGCCAAATTGACAAGCATCGATCTTGTTGATTGGCTCTCGTCTACCATAGCAAATTGCTCAGTGTGAAAGGACCCTAAGAGCCCTTTTACACCTGCCAATCCTCTCCCGCTCTGAACAAGTGTCGATCGACATAATGGCATGTTAGTTGGCACTAGTTCAGCTGTGGACACCAGTTGGGGAGATTGATAGTATGGGGATGAACGATCGCTACGATAATTGTTCATCCCCAGGCGCGGCTGCAGATCTCCCAGTTTACAAGGAAATCCCAACTGGCGGCCATTTTTATGCCCAATTAAAATGAGCCAATCACAGACTAACAACTGTTTGCTTATTGCTCTGCTGAACGTTTGCACTCTTACGTGGCCCAGTGATCGAGGCGATTCCCTCAGACTTCCATAACCAGCATTAAGTGGCCAATGTGATGCCATCCAGGGTATATAATCGTGCTGTCATGTGATTTGACGCACACCTTTGGCTACACGGATGGGATTATTTGAGGATCTCTAGTCTGCTGTAAACTATCTAAGGCCTCCTTCCCACGAGCGTGACGGGCTCCGCAGCGTAATATTCCGCTGTGAAGCCCGTCACGGCGCCCCCCAGAGCCCCTATACTTACCTGCGGGAGATAGCGTGAAATCGCTTCCCCGCCCACCGCCGCGCGTCACCGCCCGTCACCGCCCACCGCCCTCGCGTCACCAGCCGTGTCACGTGCATGGCCGGCCGTGTCACGTGACGCGGCCGGACCGCGTCATTTGGCGTCATATGACGCTCGGCGGTGGGCGGGAAAGCGTTTTTTCACGCTATCTCCCGCTGGTTACAGCGGGAGATAGCGTGAATGGACGGCTTCCATTGACTGCAATGGAAGCCGTCAGTGCGTACAGCCCGTCCTCACCCGCAGAAAATAGAGCATGCTGCGGGTGAGGACGGGAGAAATCGCGGTGCGTAATTCCGCGGTGGAATTACGCATCGTGAGCATTGTGCTATTAGGTTCAATAGAACCTAATAGCTGCGGGCAACGCAGCGGATTTTCGCCGCGAATTACGCGGCGGAAATCCGTTCGTGGGAAGGAGGCCTTAGTCGTCAGACTCTCAGGCTTCAGCTTTCTGGCTGTAATGTAGGATACAGTAATGTAACATGCTATGAATCACCTGAGTAATGAATGGGTAGCACCAGAGATTAATGTACCTGCAGAACCAGATTGACAATCCTGTGTCACCTGCAGCTTTTACTACTTGGGTTAGTTGTGATTGGAGGACTCCAATATTGCCCTGACTATTATGCAGCCATGGTAGATCCCAATGTCTGATGGCTGTTCAGGACATATCGGTGCAAGCTGTTACCTGTAGTACTTCACAGCTACTTACATGCTTGCAATCCTTTTATTGCTCCAATGCATCTAGATTAAAAATGATACAAGTTTTGTAAATGGTGTGTCTAGGATGCCCTACCACTTTGTGCATACAGCTCCTGTGTGTGTACATGGTTACTGATACTTACCCTATCTTGGGTACATGATGGTATGGAATTATTCGCTGCTCCTAAAGGGGTGTTGCAAGATTTTTTTTTTTTAATTTTCTCTATTGATGTCCAAGTGGTCATCAGTAGATGATCGACGGGGACCGGCTGCTCCCCTACTGTGCAGCTGATTCCTGGGGCTGCTGTCACTGCGAACAGAGCAGGAAGCACTGACCATAGCGCAAAGACCTGAGTTGGTAGTGCAGGCACAACTCTCGTTGACTTCAATGGGAGCTGCACCTGCAATACCAACCCAGGCCTCTGCGCTATTATCAGCGCTTTCTGCTTCCTGTGCTGATCATATTCACAGGAGTCCCAGCAGTGGGTCCTCGCTAATCATCGATTGATGTCACCTGTCTGTTAACAATAGAAAAAAAGTAAGAAGTCCCAGAATACCCCTGTAGGAGAAACTGCCCACAGAGTTGTTTATCAGTGGGTGAGGTGGTTGCTGCATATGTACTGCAGCCAGTCAGGTCCCCTGGGCTACGGGGAGCAGTCTGTCATTTACATTCATCAGTTTAGTGGTTTTGCAAATCCTTCTTTTTGAACTTTGCAGGGCTGGCCTGGAGAGAAGTCTGCCGGCTCTCGCTCCCTCCGCCTCCCTTCAGATGCTGATTGGCAGGTCCTTCTGTGTTATACTGCAAAGTTTCATAAGTAAGATTTGTAAAATCACTAAACTGATTGGAATAAGTGACAGACCGCTGAAATCGGCGTCTGTCGCTATACTGGGCTGCTTCCCTTCCATTATACGGGCATGTTGCTGAACGGACTCTGTGCAGCTACAAATTAAAGGGACAGTGTTATAAATATCAGGCCATCTGTGTATATAACTGCTAGTGAGCTTCTTTTTAACTATTTTCTGAAATCGCCTCCTCAGTGATTTCAGTCCCGATTGCCTAGGTGCTGCTATTCTGAATAAAGACGTATCATCTCGGTTTCTATTTAAATATCTTTTTTTCGCAACGTATTTTTAAAAACTTTTTGTTCACGGTTTCAAAAAAAATCTCTGCTGCGTTCAGGTCCCTTCTGTTGTGTCTGCAGGGGTTACAGTGGTTATAGCCCCGCCACGGTGACCACAGTTATCCCGCTGTGATGCATCTAGTGAGTGTGCAGTAGTGCCACCTCCGTACCGCAGTAGGAGTGAATAGTAAAGCTCCTGCACAAGTGCTGTAACCCAAGAGCCCTCTTACTTGGGTGTTCTTGTCCAATAGCTGATCACGCCCTTCACCATGCTCTATTCCTGACGCAACACTGTAAGGCTGGGGTCACACGGGACGGAATTCCAGCGGACTTTTTGCAGAATGGCCGTACCGAAAAACTGCGAGAATTCCGCTGGAAGGGCACGGCTTCAAAACCAGCGGCCTTTAGCCACGAGTTTTGGAGCTGTTTTGCCGTCGGCATTCCGCTGCGGCTTTTTCTCCCAAAAAGAAGAGAGGCTGCTGCGAAAACCACAAAAGAATTGGCATGCTGCGGTATTGTATTCATGTCTGTTTCCACAGGGCTTAGCTGCAGCGTGTGGCCGAGATTTTTGCAAAATCTCGTCCACTTTGCTGGCTAATCCCGAAATTAAAAGCCATGGGCAGAATTGCTGTGTGGAAATTCCACGGCAATTCCATCCCACGTGAACCCAGCCAAATACTAATGGCTGCATCAGGACGGCAGGTGTCCTAGCACCGCTTGCTAGTTACATAATTTTAATAGCTTTTTACTAACCAGGGAAAGAGTGGGAAGGCACAATGAATTGGAGAGATGGGGGATAAGATCTTACTATGCAGGAGTGTAATGTTTAATCCATTTCCTGCCAAGGACCTATCTTCTACATCCTTCCAGAGAGGCACTTTGGCAGCTAAGGACTTATGAGAGAGGTCTTTGCCCTAAACAGTTGCAGCTCATGCTGTATTGCAGGGTTTTGGTTGTGGTCTTGTTTTAAAGCTAATAATCGTGGTTTAAAAACAAGACCACAACCAAAGCTCTGCAATAAATCATGAGATACAACTGTTTTAAATGGGAGTTGTATATAACATCTGATCTTAGGGTGGCTTTACACAGGACAACTGTCAGGGCCTTAAGTGTTCAAAAGCCATTCTAACTACTATTGCTCCTGCACTCACACAGGAATGACATTTCAGTGAATTGAGGCTGAGCGCGCAGGAGATCTCTTCCAGCCATCCGCCTCCATTCAGTGCAAACGGCTATCGTTTATAGATGAACTGCCTGCTTACATGGACTGATAGTCGCTTGGTTCAGGGTTTACACAACCTGAGTAGTTTCTCAAAAAAAACAATTAAAGGCAACTATCGGCTCGAGTAAAGCTAGCCTTACACATGAATATTTCTGTTGCAGGTAGAGGTTTGATTGTGGCCTTGTTTTAAAATGCCACCAAGGCTAATGCCCTATCGGCAATAGAGCCTGAGATGCAGCAAGTTGATCTCACATGAATGTATGGTCACGGCATGTTTTGCACGTATAATATGCTGTACCAATCTCCCATAGACTCCCATATTGCCACTTACATAAATTGCATTAAATATGTGCACAATAAAGATCACAGCATGTTCTATATTGGCGTGTGTTACGCACGCGTACACGCCAAGGTGGTGCATGGCAGTTGGTGGCATGCAGCAAGTACTCGTGTCATAATAACGTACAGCATACCGCGAATTATGGCCATGTGAGCCTGGTTGTTAGAGGGGGGGAGCATTACTTTAGTCACAAAGATGCATGAAATTGGACATTGTAGGTGCCCAGATGAGCTACTGCTATCAGACTATTTTAGAAAATATATGGGTTCAGGGTTTTATTAGAATTCGGGTCAGTTCACATCCGTGATGGAACATCCGGTCGGAGGTTCCGTCGCAGTTCTGGCTGAAAATACCCGAAGAGAAAACGCAGCATGCAGCACTCCAAAAGCTGTAAAGCTTTTCACTTCTTTCTAGAGACGGAGCCGTTCAGCTGCGGGGATTCCCCATGTGTTCTCCCAGAATGGAGCAGGAAAGTTGTGAAAGCGTTCTTAATTTGCGACTTTATGTTCTTGTCAAGTGTAAAAACATGTTTCTGGCTACTGGAGATCCTGTCCAGCCGCTCCTCTAGGGGGATCCCAGACGCTGCTGATGGTCTGGATGTGGCCCATCTTCTGACTTTCCATCACCATACGGCTTGGTGCTGAAGGTGTTTGACCTCAAGAATGGGAATGTGATCTGGATGGGGCAAAGCAGAAAAACCATTTCAAAAGGTTTTTGGATGAAACTGGGAAACCTTTTTCTGTATAATGGGATCTAATCCCATTCTTGGCACTGAATACCGTCCTTCTGCACAGCGCTGTATTACTGCAGCTATGGAGCGCTATCTTGTTTACTTTTGCATGAATTAAATGGCATTGTCCCACTTCCAGCAGTGCTACTGAATTTGCGCAGTACTCCGGAATGGTACTGAATGCTGAGCCCCATACACTTCAATGGGTCTCGGCCTGCAGTACCATCTTGGGCCACTGTCCAGCGTACGGAGATGTCTGCTTCCTGTAGCAAAACGGATAGAAGCAGGACAATTCCTTTAATCCCCTCCTGACACGCTGTATATGTGCGACACAGCGGGCCAGTAGTTACTGTACTGTACATGTACGGCACTGATTACCAGGCAGCTTAGAAGCTGAGCCCTAAGTAATCCGAGCGGGATCGTATGCTGCAACCACTGGACTAGCGCTTGGCTCCATCTCCGATGCCTGTGATTTAACCCTTTTAGATGCAGCTGTCTTCCGAGGTGAATATTATATTTTATAATCGTGTGTATGTTTGTATATAGGCTATAAAATTATTAATTTTGTATCGCTGGAATTGCAGTGACCCACAGAGTAAGAATAACCTCACGTATTCCGCATGGTCAAACAACTTTTTGTTTTGTTGTACTAATGTACCGACCTCTGATGTGTTCTTGCTTCTTTAATCAGAGGTTTGCCTTGTGGTTCTGGCAGAGGACTTGTAAAGTTTACTTTTGGTTCTCGCTCTAGTTACACATTGGTGTGTTTATATCAACGCATGCAATCCCTCTTATCTCCTGCTGGCGGTATCATGTGCAGTGAGCACTTTCATGCTGATGCATGTATTAGTAAACATGGGAACTTCATGAGCTGGATTAGTTCAGCTTATTGTCAGCCGGGTGCATTGTTCCTGTGTTTATGAGCCCCAATTACAAATCTAATGCCCAGAACTGGTGGGCTCGGCTATTGCTCTATGGGTATAATATAACCCCCAATGGAGCCTCTGACACAGAGCTCTTCATAACCTGATGTGAAGGATTGTAAGGCTGACTCATATGTTCTGAGTGTTATAAAGCAGCAGGTACACCTCGGAGGGGACGGCACCTTCATCGGCCACTGTACTTGTCCGTGTGTTGGCACATTTGTTTGGAGCAGTGAATACTTCTCAGTCTGCTTAGCTGTTCTTATGATTTATAATAAATGTTAGCTTATAGTCTTGTTGTTTTTGGGTCCCCCCTCCCCCCCTTTTAAAAAGATTGTCAGGCTATCAATAGTTTATAGCTGATCTTCAAGATAGGCCAGCGAGGGTCTTCCACCCAAACTCTTCACCAATCAGCTGTTCACTGGGCTTGTGCAGAGATTGACTTCTGCTGGTAGTAGATTGGGCAGGGGTCACAGGTCACCATCCTTCCGATGGGTGGCCACTTCCCCTTATTTGCTGCATTTCCTTTGGATATGCCATGACTCTTTAAGATGGGAATACTCATTGAAGGTCTTAGTGTGCTGCCCTAGTCTACAGCTATAGGCATATGGTAAGAGATTCATTTGGTAGCTCAGATTTGACTGATGTCCACTCGGTCAGTCTCAGATTTGGGTCCTTTTATCTCCAATTTCATACGAAGGGTGGTTGTGGTCGTACATTTAATTTTTTCATTTTCTTTTGTTAGGTAAATGTGGTTTTTCACTTCTTTCTCTTGTCTTTCAGCTGGAGATGCTGATGACCCTCCAAGAATCACACCTAATCCTGTAATAAATGGCAATGTTGCTATGGCGGATGGCCACAATAACACAGAAGAAGATATGGAAGACGGTAAGGGTATATATCAAATGTCTTCACAGCTTTGACCTTCTCATTAGAATGAGTGAAATCCTCAGCACAAATTGACATCCTGTGGATTTCAGATCTGTAACAAGTCAGTTCACTCTGCAGATCTTCGCCGCAGCGTGCGGGTGGGATCTCTCAAGATCTGATCCATAATGTCCACACTGGAAGTGCTGCTAATTTCGCTGTGGAAAATCCATAGGATTTCAGACCCATGTGAGCGTATCCTTATGTTTAATGTCCCTGATCTAGGAACATAGTCCTTGGTGTTGGATGGTACAGTAAACTTTAGTCCAGCTGAATTTAGCTCCTTTTAATCCGTTATTAGTTGGAACAGATGCGTGACATAAAACTTGTAAGGATAGAAAATATTGAATGCCAGATACAATATGTTGACATTGTCTTATAACTTTGCTTTTTTAAAGGGGTTTTTCAGGTAAATATGATTGATTGGCCTATCAGGATAGGCCATGAATAGTTGATCCGCTGGGGTCCATTGCTTGGGACCCCCGACCGATCAGCTGAGCGATTTTAGAATAGCGGTCACTTCAGTGAACCTCCAAAATAATCCTTGTGCTACTTATAGAAGAGGAAAGATGGGGTAACTTACTTCACTGAACGGGCGCATACTGTCAGCGCTGCAATAAAACGGGTCGGAGTGGCCGACGCTTGTAACTGCAGGCACGGCTCTCATTAAAAGCATCGTGAGCTGTGCCTGCAGTTTCAAGCGCCGGTTACTACACAGAGGTCGGCAGGGAGCCTTCCAATCCAAATAGAGGTTGGAGCAGAAGAGGTGTGCCGACCTCCTTGTAGTGCCTGGTGCTTGTAACTGCAGGCACAGCTCCCATTGATTTCAGTGAAAGCCCTGCCAGACACTATAGGGAGGTTGGCGTGGAAGCTTTTGCTCCAACCTCTGGTGTTGCGGCACTGACAGCATGTGTCCACTCAGTTGATCGGTCTGGGCCTCGAGTGACTGACCCCAGCCGATCAACTATTGACTTGACCTGTCCTGATAGGTAATTTGGTCCTTTGATGACCTATTTGGTCCTTTTTATAGTATTTTCTTCCTGGTCTTGTAAAATTCCACATATTGCAGTTCTGCACTGAAAACCAATGCGTATTCGTCACCGTCTAGATTATCAGAAGATAGATTAAGGAGATTTCACATGTGGTGGGTTTGCTGTGTGTTTTTTTTTTTTTTTTTCCTTGCAGCAAAATTGCAACTAATTCCACTGCGTTCGTCTCCACCATACTGTTCCTACCTGTAGGTCCAGCTGTGGATCTGCAGCAGAAGTCGGGACAGTTTGTTATGGATTCTGAATTCCCCAGTGATGATCCAATAGGGGAAAATCCACAATCGATCCACATCATAAATTGACATGCTGAGGATTTTAAAGGGTTTTTTCCACCCGAATACTATTTGTGAGCTATCCTAAGGATAGGTCATCAATAGTTGTTGGGCTGTGGTCTGCCGCTTAGGACCTTAGCTAATTGGGGGCCCACTGTCAGTGCTGCAATACACATGGGTCGAAGCGGAAGCTGTCGCTCCCATCCCCTTAGTAGTGGCCGGCACTTGTAACTGCAGGTGCACCTGTCAATTATTTTAAAGAGAGCCATGCCTGCAATTTCGAGCGCCAACCTCTTCACAAGGGTCTAAGCTACGTTTTTCTGCTCCAGTTCCTGTGAATTGCAGCACTGACAGTGGGTGCCTGATCAGCTGTTCGGTTGGGGTCTTGAGCCGCAGACCCCAACCAGTCAACTATTGATGAGCTGTCCTGAGGATCGGTCATTAGTATTATTTGGGTGGTAAACCCCTTTAAAATCCGCTTTGCAGGTCGGTGTACCCTGCACATTATTTTTGTTATGTGGATGCGATATCTTTATTTCATCCATTTGTCTTGTGCTATAATACACTGAATGTTTTCTACATGCAGATCTGCATCTGCCCTAAAAGTCTAAGGCCCAATGTCCACAGCCGGATCTGATTTGCGGAATCCGTGAAGGTCGCCCACGCTGAAGATTCGCAAATTAAGTTGCCCAGAGGGAAGCATGGGCGTCTGCACATGAATTTAAGCATGCAGATTTGTATTGTGGACCTTCTGGTACAGAAAACAAATCTCAGCATGCTCCATTTCAGTGCGGTTCCCACACAGACTGCTTCCATTGACTTCAATCCGCTGCCTGTCTGCAGCTGGGCCACAGATCCTGCAGGAAAGCAGGAGTTTTAAAAAAATAAAAAAATGATCTGCACTTCTGCACACATCCGCAGTACAGGAAAAAGAAGACCCAGACAGGTACACCGGGTCACCGCCATGGGCAGGGTCGGATTCCGCTGCGGGCACCTGCATGTGGAAACTGATCTGCCTGTGGACATGAGGCCTTATGCTGCAATCAGTAGCACTCCCCTTTTAGGGCACACTCAGACGGGTGTATTTTTGGACCGCGTATTCCATAGACTGCACTTGGACCCTTTATAGCCAATTCATCTATTCGGAGACACATCAGGCACCACACCTTCCATCCCTGTTAAGTAGCATTTAGGAGATTAATTCTATGCAAACTGACTCTGACACTCACACCCCACTGACCTTTGTGGTTTGGGGTAATGTTTCGTGTTTTCGTGCACGGTGTTCTATACATATGAAGATAACACTTGTAACTTTCTGCTTTCAGATACCAGTTGGCGATCCGAAGCAACGTTTCAGTTCACTGTGGAACGTTTCAGCCGACTTAGTGAATCTGTTCTGAGCCCTCCTTGCTTTGTACGAAATCTACCCTGGAAAATTATGGTGATGCCACGGTTTTACCCGGATAGACCACATCAGAAAAGTGTGGGCTTTTTCCTTCAGTGCAACGCTGAATCAGATTCCACGTAAGTCCATTTTCTTACTGGTGCTTGTGCTGTAATGTGGTACGATATTTTACACCAGATCTTTTCTGTCTTTTCAAAATGGAGAAGACAATTAACAAGTATGAGCTGGTGCCTACGTTGGGCAGGGGTCCTTAAAAAGGGGGAGGAGGGGTTTAGCTTGTGTGATCCGTTACTGTATGATGAGCACACCTAGCGAAGTCTTGCCACATCAAAACTCATATGACTTGTGGATTTTCACTGCAGATTTTCCTCATTTCATCACAATAAATGAAATCCGGGATGAAAATCCTTCACTTTTCTGCGACTGAGCATGCAGTTTATTTGCATCATGGCTATTTTCTAGTGCAAATTTCTCCTGCTGTAAGTGGGGTTTAAGATCCCGTACATTTACATGGTCCAGTCCATTGTTGCAGAATTTCACCATACATTCCATAGTCGAATTCTGCAATAATTCCACTGTATAAACTCGCCCTTATGGTCCTTGCATTTAGCTAGTAGTGACCGATAGCAATGATGCAAGTTTAAAAAGAGCCTAAGGAACACGCCTAGAGTGTCAAGCTTTATTAACCCCTCAGGACGTAAGTTTGTCATGGGTGCGTGGTGCTTAGCGCAACAGACTGTAAGCTTACCTCCTATGTTTAAATTGTTGCCACGATGGCAAGACTGTAGTGATGGCTGCAAACCTACTTGCTGCTGGAGAAGTAATCATAGCGGTTCTGCCCCAGCAGTCGTTGTGATTAACCAGCGCTGACTGACCAATTAGAATGCAGCAGCCAGAGTTTGCGCTATTTGCAGAGCAAGCCCTCTCTCCAACCCTCAGTGTATATAGAAAGTAGTTACACTAGGCTGTAGACTGCTTCATTTCTGAAATCCACTAGGTCCATCAATCTGTTCTACTCGCTAGCTACCTTCAGCTGCCACTAGAGGCTGCGTATACACTAAGCTTCCATGCTCCCTCTGGTGGCAGCTGCAGGTGTAGCCAGAAAGTTGTTTTAAATCTGTCTTGGTGAGCTCCACATTGCAAATTAAAATGGTCATAGTATGTAGAGCTGAAGGGAGACAATGTCCATCTAGTTCAGCCGGTTTCCACACCCCTTGTTGATCCAGAGGAAGGCAAAACATCCAATGAGGCAGAAGCCAAACAAATGTGAGCAAGAAGTGTAGACCATCTGGTATTGCTGCTTGTTATTGGGCAATATTATTCACCATACTGGCTGATTAGACTAGACCTCAACACTTGGGCGTGAATACTGTATGTTTTTGGAAACTGGGTTTACATGTTTCTTCAGTGGGGGAGGGGTGGTTGCATTAGGCTGTAGTAAACAAGCTGTTTACATGAAATTACTGTAAAACCTCATGTCCAGTAGAAAAATACAATCCGCGCAGATTTCTGCAGCAGATTCCGGGTGGATTGGCTTTAATTTTTTTTTTCATGCGGATATCCCCACCTATAGATAGCAATGTGGCCAATCCGCGTGGAATCCACACTAAAATGGAGCATGCTGCGGTATTTTCCTGTGCATGAAAAACGCAAATCGATTAAAATGCCATCAGCGGTTGCAAAAGTCAATTTAATTGACCTGCAGATGGCCAATGATTTCCCATGGGCAAAATTTCACCCGCGGAATCCGCAATTCAATTTTGCTATTGGACATGAGGCCTTAAAGCTCCACAAAAAAAGTTTTTTTTCCTCAGGTTTTAAAAGAAAAATTCTGTCAAAATGATCAATTGCTAGTAGTCCTGCAACCCTTTTTGCCTTGCCTTAGATCTGTTTTATTAAAGGCCTTTTCCAGGACTGGATGATGGATGACCTTATCCACAAGTGAATGGGAACTGCTTGTAGTACCACTCCCAGCCACTGTTCTGTGCATGGGGCAGTGTGCTTTCAGTTGTGTACACTGCCAACGAGCAGCTGGTGGGCAAGAGTCCCAGTTAATAGGTCTTTATCAATCAGTTACTCATGACCTATCCTGATCATTAATTGTCCAGTTCCGGAAAAAAAACTTTTTTAAGATCTGACCATGTTTGATGCACCATGTAATTGAATGGTCCATAATTTAGATTATAATGTGAGATTTTCAGTATCGATGGGCCGAAGCATTTTTCGTTTAGACCTGACAAGTCGTTCTTGCATAATAGAGATTTGGACTCAACTGCTTTATGCAACAAAGTAAATAAAATGCATCAAAATCCCTAGTTGTGTTATTGTGAGGTCAGTGGATGCAACCTCCATGTCCATTAGGCCAGGGCTATACGGAGGATTTTATAGCACGACGCCTTGGATTTATAGATTTGGGCGACAGCTGCAGTCCTAAGAAATACACGGAGTTGTGTGCCAGGTAGCGGACTACAGCGGTCACTTGGTGGGCGACAAACTCTGCTCCGTGCTTGCCTGATTCCTCAATGTGTTTTGTCTTGCAGGTCGTGGTCCTGCCACGCACAGGCAGTGCTCAAGATAATCAATTACAAGGATGACGAGAAATCTTTCAGCAGACGCATTAGTCACTTGTTTTTTCACAAGGAGAATGATTGGGGATTTTCCAATTTCATGGCGTGGAGTGTAAGTAGCATCTTTTCTGTAGTCTGTGCCTTTAGACTAAATGCAGAATGAGTTGCTTATAAGAAAAGGTTGGGATGTTACCCCTTGGGATGAGTTCTATGGAAAAAAGGTCTAACCAGTCTGTATAGACATGCATGACAAATTATATGCTCTATGCAGGTCACGTATGGCAGATGGCCATAATTGCCTTCTGTCCTCCTCCCATCTTTTAATTAATGGGTGTTGTGCAGATATGCAAGTTTTTAACAACCAGATAGGGAAGGATTCGATGGCGTATAAGGAGTTGTGCACTGAGTTTTGGCATTCACATGGGAAAAGCGCTCGGAGTATACATCAAACTTATTTATAGGCAAGAAAAAGCCTTTTTTAACCTAATATTGGACTGGTATACATAGGGGCCTTGTGTGGCACAAAGTGTTAAACTCTCACTCACGACCTGAAGGTTGCGAGTTCAATCCCCGCTGGTTGAGGTAGCAGACTCAAGGTTGACTCAACCGTACATCCTTCCGAGGTCGGTAAAATGAGTACTCAGCTTGCTGCGGATAATCATTACCTGAAAGCGCTGCAAAATAAGTTGTCGTTAAACAAATACATCCCCCCCCCCCCCCTTTACCCTTTATTGTGTAGGAAAGTACAGCAACCTGCTCTTTCCAATACGGAAAACCACTGCAAGGGAGGAAGGGGGCAAAGTAGTGAACGGCGCGGTGTAAATGTGTCAGACGTTGTGGCCAGTTGAAGATTTGTGGCTGTACAGTAGCGTGCATTGGAGGCTTTTGTTGGCAGTATATGTTGGGAAAGGCTCAGTGCATAGTCATGGTCATGGCCATTTCTGGCCAGTGTGATGGCACAATACCATGACCAAGCCGAAAATCAGACGCTATAGAGGAGAAGCAAATACGTTGTTCAGACCTACAATATACAAGCTACTAATTCAATGCTTTTCTATTCTGCTCTGGAGGATGCTGGCATCCATGATTTCTACATTTTCACAGTTTACTATTAAAAATTGATGGGTCATCGTTAAATAGGCCATCGATGTCTGCAGTCCATGCCCGGGACCCAAGCTGATTTAAAGGGCTGCAGTACTCCTAAGAACTCCACAGCCTCTTCAGTGGGTTACATGTGAGCACAATCCTGTTCGTACTCGGAGCAACTGACTATTTGTAGTGGCCGTTCGGATACTGCAGCATTACCCCATCCACTTGCATAGGAAAATGCTGTGAAAACTCCTTAAAGTTAGAGAAACGTTAGCAAAACTGGGACCAATTAACCATCTAAAGTGTATGAGCGATAATGGCCCTTAAGGTATTAATCATGACACGGAAATCAGATTTCCCGTCTCTGGGCCAATCAATCAATTTTTGTTAGCATCTATTTTCCACTATAACGTTTTGTATGTGTCCTGGAAATACCCTCCGAAAACTTTTATTCTGAGTGAATGATTAGTGCACCAGCCTCTGCTGACAGGGTTGAGGGTTAACCCCTTCCAATCCACTGTCTGACTTTTTCCAAAATTCTGGTTGAAACATCCGGCACGGTGTTAATGTATGTTACTGGCCGCTCTGTTTGAGGGCCTCTCTGGCATGTCACATACTGCAGTACTTGCTCTAGCCAGCAGATGGTGCCATTGTAAAATGGCAAAAAGAGAAAGCCCCCTAGGAAACCCTGAATCCAAAATTGGATTGCAATGGGTTAATGGGAGTTTGTTGGGGTGCAGCCCGGCACATGCATAACGTTTAATGTAGTGTTTCCTGCGTAGGATTTTTTTGTTCTATGGTCATTGTTGCAAACCGTGACCACACAAAACAAGATTAGCATCTTCTAGCTACTACATACTCCTATGTTCAATATGCACATCTGTCGGATCTGATTACGTTTCTAAGCATTGTACTGTATCAACCGTTTGTCACACTTTTTCTGGATGTTAAGTTTCATCTTTAACTGCAAAATAAAACCTAATTTCAAATTTTTATAAATCCGATTAGTTTCATGATGGAAACGAAACACTGATAGATCTATTGCAATCAAGACGCAATTGGGTAATAGCATTAGCCATATGAGATTTGCTAGGTACGTTGTCACTCTGTTGTGGAATTCTGACTTATTGTGATATTCCTTTTGCAGGAAGTTACAGATCCAGATAAAGGTTTCATAGAGGATGACAAGGTTACTTTTGAAGTCTATGTGCAAGCTGATGCTCCTCATGGTGTGGCGTAAGTAGCTGCCTTCCTATCTACTGCTAATATGTATGCAATAGTTTTTTACGTTCCTCATGATAGACGGTTTCTGTTTTACCAAACTCCTGAAAAGCTATTTGGCTTACTGAATAGTTTTGCCCTTACTGTGGTAAAGGTGACCATGGCCGGACATAATGATCTGTAACGACGTAGTGAAAAACTATTCATGAGGCTGGGGTCCCACGGGCATGAGCACGTTGATGCATTTATTTGCACAACGGGTGTTGCCTATTTGTGCACAAGTGTTTTACTGTACTGTGTGTGCAAACGCACACGCTTTGTACATGCGAAAGACACAACTGTTCCCATTCATGGAAATTGACAATTAGTGTAATTCAGTATTTGCTCTTTCCCTGCTCAAATGTGAAGGAAAATAGAGAATGCTGTGTTTTTTTTGTTTGTTTTTTTAAAAAAAACAAAATGCGTACGCAAAATACACTTATGTGAGCAAACCCATTAAAATCATTGGGCTGTATTCACTGTGTATTGCACTGCAAAATGCTGCACAAATGTTTGTTTGATACAGGCCCAAAGGGCTTATTCAGATGACCGTATATCGTCCGGGTATTCAGACCGGCCGATATACGGCGTCCCTCTCTGCAGGGGGAGGAGGCTGTAAGAGCCTGGAACAGTGCCCCAAGCTTCTGCCTCTCGGCACTAAATGCAATGAGAGGAGGTGGGTGGGGGCAGAGCTAAGTTGTTTTTTTTTGTTTGTTTTTTTTTCTTCCCTTTGTTTTACCAAAAAAAAAAAAAAAAGTACTTGCAGCAGTATTGAAAGTGCAGCGACCAACATATTGCACTTTCACATGTGCACTTTCAAAGTCTCGCTGTTCTTAGTCAGTTCTTGGAACATATAGATCCTGGAACAGATCTGTATATTGTCCCCTTACATTTTTATACATAGATATTAGGTCGCCCCTCAGCTGTCACCCTGCCACCCCCCACACTAACCCCAATTTTGATTACCTCTCTGGGCCTTGTAGTCCGCCCATTTAGTTTATTACTTCAGTTGCCCACCTTTCTACCCGCTCAAGCTCTGTCGTTCTTGGGTGTCGGTGCCCAAATCTGTACACACTATTCCATGTGTGGTCCTATCAATGACTTGTAAAGAGAATGAACAATGTTCTCGTCATGTGCCCCTAGACCTCTTTTGATGCACCCCATGATCCTATTTGCCTTGGCAGCAGCTGCCTGACACTGGTTGCTCCAGTTAAATTTACAATTAACTAAAATCCGCAAGTCCATTTGCATGTTTGTTTTGTCCAGTGGTTTCCCATTTAATGTGCAATGGTGACGTATTTTTCCTGCCCATGTACATAACTTTACATTTCTGGGCTGTCATTGGACACAGTGAAGACCTTGGGTATAGCTTCTGCCGCCGGGAGGTGGGCATGAAGCAAAGGAAGAGTTGACTCCTTATTTTAGCTATGCCCCTCATGTACGCCTAAGTGCTTGGATGTTAAGTCTCCATTTTCTGAGGAAAAAGTGGTGGTCTTCACCATTTGTGGATGCTAGTGTCTCGCCTGTCCAAACACACTACTCTGCTCCTGGCAGATACATCTTTCTTTTAGTACCAGCACAATGGACTACTTGAATACAGTGCCATCTTTTAAGTCAACCAGGTCAGCCCTTCGTCCGCCCTTTATCCCATCATGAGTCAGTAAGGCCACATCTGAATGGGCAAAACGGCTGCGCTGAAGCATCCTTCTGGGGCCCTACAGGAGCAGATAGCTGAGCTGGCACTTTAGCTATCCCAGGCAGACAAGGCCTCCTTGGATGTCGCTATGCAACTTGCTTGTTCCTCTGGGCTTGATGTGGCAATCCACCATACCTTGTGCTCAAGTGTTGGTCCGCAGACCTCGCTTTCAAAAAGTCTCTTACCGGACTTCTTTGTATAGGAACTCGCCTCTTCAGCGGCTGCCGCCTGGATGATATAGTAGGCAGGGGGAAACATAGGCAATCGTGCAGTGCCAGAACAATGGTCCAACTTGAATTCATCTCTCCACATCAACATACTGATGCTCAGAGCCATCCATGTGTCCCTGACTCATTGGTCACAGTTACCCGATCCGTGTTCAGATGAACAATGCAATGGCTGTCATGTACATAAACTATAGCGCAACAGAAAGCACAACGGTGATTGGGGAGGCTGCTGAAAGTTTGCCCAGCGGAAAATTGTCTCTGCATCTACATTCTGGGATTGGAAAATTGGATGGTGGACTTAACAGAGAAATGGTAGACTCGGGATGGGCACTACACGAGGAAGTCTATGCGGACATATGCAACAAATAAGGTGTGCCAAACGTGGATCTACTGGCATCCAGGCTCAATAGCTCCCACTCTTCATCTCATGGACTCGTGATGCTCAAGCATTGGCAACCGACGCTCTTGCGATCCCATGGAGCCAGTTCTTGTTCATGTACGCCTTCCCACAGACTTGTATGATCTCATGGCTTCTCAAGAAGGCCAAGATGGAAAGCATCACAATGATCCTTATTGCGCCAGACTGACCATATCGTTCTTGGTCCACTGATCACATGTCCCTACAGGTACACACCAGGACCCACTGTGGCAGGGCCCAACTCTTCACCTGCACTTTCATATGCCATGTTTGCCAGTGTGCGTGTTGAATCGACAGTCCTAAAAGCGCAGGAATTTGCAGACGCAGTTGTCCAGACTGTGCTCAGGGCCAGAAAACCACCACCATCATGTATCTACCTTGAGTGTGGAAATCTTTCTTTGGATAATGTGAGCAGCATTGTCTTCAATCCGTGCATTTTTCCATTCCCAGAACCCTTTCCTTCAATCAGGCATTGATATAGACTTGAGCCTCAGCTCCTTTTCAAAGGGTCAAGTCTACAACCTATCAGTCCTGGCTTCCAAAACCGTAGTGCATACTTTTCTACAGGGAGTGGTACATGCTGCCCCTCCTTACTATCAACACATCTACATTCACAGCCGTTGTGCGCTATTTGTTTACAACTCGTTGGTCGCTTACTTTCAACCAGCATGAAAATCATAGCTGGATCGTTGACGTCTCGGTGGGTGTAAATGCTCAGCGCTTCCCATTGAATGTGAACCTGCAGTGTTTACCTGTTTAACTGTGTGTCACACGGCCGTACATCATACACCTGATACACGGTGGGAAAACGCCCGTATACATGAGCCCTAACTCTTTGGCAGTGAGTCTTTCTCCACCTTTGCTGCTTTTATTAGCTTTTTACATAATTTAGTTTTTTCCTCATAGGGTTTTGTTTTAGTAGTTTAAATTGGTTTACTTCTATTCTTAATCACTTTATCCCTGTAAGGTATGACCCGCTCACAGGAAGTATTTAAGATGTTTTTAAATATTTGCCATTTGTCTGTACTCTTATTTTTGAGGACATTGTCCTAGCCGATGAGGTTAAGGACATCTCTGAACCAAACAAACTTTTGCCTTCCTAAAGTTTAGTATTTTTCTGTTTCCCTGATAATGCTCTATTGAAAAACAAGTGGAAATTTCTTATATTATGGCCACTATTTCACATTGCTATGTTTAACCCCTTCCCACTCCAGGACATACTAGTACGTCCTGGGAGCCTTGTACTTCCCGCAACAGGACGTACCGGTATGTCCTGGGGATAGCGCAAGATCACATAAGATACCGCGCTATCCCGCAGCGGGAGCCGGCTGTCAGTCACAGCCGTCGTCCTGCTGCAACAGCGGGGCGGCATCAGAGATGCCCCCCCCACACACACACACACACACACACACACACACACACACACACACACACACACACACACACACACACACACACACACTGTTAACCCCTTCCCTGCTGCGATGTCATCGCGAGAGCCCGGCCTGTCACCATGGCAACAGGACGCCAGGCACTGGCCTGTATTGCCTATGCCTATGATCGCTGTATAAGCGATAGGGCATGGCAAAGCAGTAGCTCTGCCATGCCTTATGACAGCGATCATAGGCACAGTGCTGCAAGTCCCTCAGAGGGACTCAAATAGTGTAAAAAAGAAAAATGTAAAAAAACCTTTTTTTATGCTTTTTTCTAATATTAGCATAAATGTAAAAAAAAATTAAACCCCACATATTGGATATTGACACGTCCGTAACGACGTGTACAAAAGGTTGAACACGCTTTTTATTTTGTGCGGCAAAAAGCGTAACAAAAAACGCTAAAAAAACAGAGGCAAAATGCAATAAAAGTGATCAAAAAGGCCGTACATTCCCCAAAATGGAACCAACAAAAACTACAGCTCGTCTCGCAAAAAATAAGCCCTTACAGAGCTCCGTACATAGAAAAATAAAAGTTACAGGACTTTGAATGCAGCTATAGAGAAAAAAAAGATTTCCAAAAGGGTTTTTATTGCAAAAAAGTGTAAAAACCTAAAAAAGAATTTTGGTATCGTTGTAACTACTGACCCGCGGAAAAAAATTAGTGTCATTTATGCTGCATGATTAACACTGTAAAAAAAAAATCTATGGCAGAATTGATGCGTTTTCTCTCCCTGTTATTAAAAAAATAATAAAAGTTTTACGATCTAGCCTATGTACCCAAACGTGGCACCGATAAAAACTACAGCTCGCCACGCAAAAAACAAGCCCTTATAAGGCCGCGTCGACAGAAAAATAAAGTTATGACTTTTGAAGAATGGAGATGGAAAAATACCAAAAATCGTCTGGTCCTCAACACCAAAATAGGCCATGTCATTAAGGGGTTAATGTCAGGGAGTTATATGAAACTCTATTACTGATTACCTAGCCTTCGAATAGGCCATCAGTGTTGGATCAGTGGGGTCTGACTCTTGTCACCCTGGCAGTGAAGCTGTTTGAAGAGGCTGTGGTCTGAGTGTCTCGGCCTGATGTCTCACCCATCGGTTACCTGGTCTTTGTGCATTTGAGTTCTATTCAAGTGAATGAGATGGAGTTGCATTACAATCTTCAGCAATGTGCATGGTACATAATAAAGGGGCCTGAGCATTTGCACTTAGTGATGTGCTGCAACATCTTTAAACAGCTAATTTGTGGTGGTGGTGCTAGGAGTCGGACCCCCACCGATCTGTTATTGAGGATGTATCCTAAGGATATCAATGTCGAAGCCTTTAATAACCATAAGGATATAGAAGTGTAGAAGTATGTGAAGCATGAAAAATCATTCCTATTGTTTTATTGGGCGTAATTGATCCGCAGTTCAAGCTGCCCATAGACAATCCTGGGCCCCCGCAGCTCAAGTTAAACATGCAGATTTGATATTTGGACCTTTTGGTCCGGAAAACAAATCACAGCATCCTCCATTTTGCTGCGATTCCTGCACGGACGGCTTCCATTGATGTCAATGGAAGCCGTCCGATCCGCCTGTAGCTGACAATGCAGACAGGCCGCAGATCCTGCGGGGAATTAGGAGATTTAAGGTTAAAAAAACTGCACGTGCAGCGGCACGCTCGCCCATATTCGCAGAGAAGATGGAAGACCCGTACAGCCACGCAGATGATCAGAACTGGTAAGTAATGTCCGCTTGCTGCAGGTAGGGTGGGATTCCGCTGCGGTCTCCCACCCACAGCATCCGACCCGCCCGTGGACATGAGGCCTAGGAGACAAACGCTTGTATCCACTGTACTGCTTAATCGGCACATTTTTGTGTTGGTAATATGTTCATATTTTTCAATCTTCACTCCTTTTTTGTTTTTCTTTTCTGTAGCTGGGATTCAAAGAAGCACACTGGTTACGTTGGACTAAAGAATCAAGGTGCCACGTGTTACATGAACAGTCTGCTGCAAACCTTGTTTTTCACAAACCAACTCCGAAAGGTACGTTATGTGGGATGTTTTCCTTCTATAAATGTCAAGATGCATTTACACACACAGACGATTGCTCAAAATTCGTCAAAAACTAATAGTTCTGAGCAATCATTTTGCATAGGTACTAGGTTGCTAAACAGCCCTTTAGTACTGAATGTGCATGTATTTGGAGAACAGCGGATGGTCTGTTCTCTAAATATCACTATTCAGCGGCACAGCAGCTGTTAAAGAATGTTATCAGCGCTGGCTGGGGAGAACACAGCATGCGGTCTGTCTTATCTTATCGTCCTGAAGGACAATGATTTCATGTGGACCTAAAGTCAGCGATGGACGAAAAGTGCGCGGTAAGTGCATGATGGGCGCACATTTACAAACGATTTTGCTCAAAAGGTGGCATTTGAGTAATAATCGTGTGTAAAAGGGCCATTAGTTTACACTATGGCTGTCTTTCAGTCTTTTCTCACACAAAACATTTTTTGTTTTGTCCTTGTTTATTAAAAAATAAAAAGAACTACATTTCTATTGGCATTTCCAAAGTATACAAAGCAGATCTATGCATGCATGTATTGATTAATGTACATCAGTATACATTGTATGCAGTTAACAACTTTACAGGAGAATGGGGGATAAGAAGGGTAGGAAAATAGGGAGGGGTGGAACCTTAAAGATACCTCACTAGCGTACATCCTTTTTCCATAATGGTGTTTTTTTTGTTGTTTTTTTTTCATCTTCTATCCAAAAGTTATTTATATTTCTTGGATTAATTTGCCATATGAGATTGGCATCTTGTAAGTTTTAGGGATCCTAAAATGAGATGACAATGTTCCTATTTCGTTCCTGATCTCTTTTGGAAAATAAGTACTGCATTAGAGATGAGCGAGTATACTCGTTTCGAGTAATTACTCGATCGAGCACTGCGATTTTCGAGTACTTCAGTACTCGGGTGAAAAGATTCGGGGGGAGGCGTGGCGGCGCGGGGGGGAGCAGCGGGCAACAGGGGGGAGCCCTCTCCCTCTCCCCCCCCCCCCCACTCACCCACGGCGCCCCCCGAATCTTTTTGCCCGAGTACGAAAGTACTCGAAAATCGCGGCGCTCGGGCAAAAAAGGGGCGTGGCCGAGTAGGCTCGCTCATCTCTATACTGCATCAAAGTTGGAGTAACCGCACTTGGATTTTGTTTTTCAAAAATGTATAGAATAGGCGATTTTAGAAGCATTTTTGCAATAGGTTTTATTTGCCTATTCTGTAATTTTTCATAGAAAACCACTATTCAGCTATGCAGCTTAGGAGAAGACGTTGCAGAGAAATCCTTTTGCAGCTAATTGCTTAGCTGAACAGGGAGCTCCAGCTGTGCCTGCACTTATCTCTAGTGCAGGCGCAGCAGCTTACATAGAGCGGTATAATAAAAGGTCTGTCTGCCTTTGTTTTATTAAATTTTCTATAACTTTCCCATAGTGTTGTAGCCTCTCTTATAGCCTTCCTGCATTCATCCCCAGCACCTCTTCACAGCATGCCTGTTCCATGCTGAACCCCATGCATTGTCTGGGTTGTGGTGCATCAAGGTGTGATGATGCACTGACACCCTGACAGTGCATGGGGCAAGCGGTCTGTAACACAGTACGGCTTTTCTTCACAGTGCCAATGGCCAACAGACGAAATGTTTTGTCTAAAACAACGTCAGGAGAAGAAACTATGGGGAAAATCTATATATAAATATAATAAAACCAAAAGCAGACCCATCTTTACCAACTCCTGTGCCTGCACTGGAAATGCATGTGCAGTTGGAGCTCCGTATGGAGTTAGCTGAGAACCGACTTCTCAGCACTGTCTTCTAGCTGAAAAGGAGTTCTCCACAGAAAATGTGCAGAATAGCCTGATACAAGCATTTTTGCAATATATGTTTTAAATTGCATATTCTGTACATTGTTGAAAAATTAAAGTGCAAGTATTAGGCTAGTAATCCTCAACCAGACCTACTGTGGGAGCCTTAATGTGGTGCTTGAGACACACAGTACTGTCTGGGCAATAGGCATGGCTGACGCCTGTCTTTTTTGCACTCTTAGCTTGCATATTCTACCTGCATTATCGGTAAAAACCTGTTAACTCGGCAGAAGAAATTCTTCCCAATATTAATAAATGGATGCCATAACACTAAGGCCTTATGTCCACGGCACGCCCGGGATCCCGCACTGCTTGTGGCCAGTGACTCATGCTTGCCTACATTCCCCTGGCAGCGGCATCAGCGCAGATCCCTCTGCTCCCAGGTTTGCTTTACTGCGCATGGTCCTCATGGCTCGCCGACAGACATGCGCAGTGCAGTTTAATATTTTTTTTCTTTTTTAAATCTCCTGCTTTCCCATGGATCAGCGTCATGTCTGCAGTGTTAGCTGCAGTTGTGCCATGAATTGGACGGCTTCCACTGACTTCAATGAAAGCCGTCCATGTAGAAACCGCACCAAAATGGAGCACAGTACGATTTGTTGTCCGAACCAGAAGGTCATCAAGTTTGCATGTTTTAATCAATTTGCGGAAGCCCATGCATTTCTCGGGTGGCTTGATTTGTGGATCTCGCAAGTCAAGTTTGCCTGTGGACATTGGGCCTCATGTGAACAGTGTTATAGCCTGTGGGACTACTTGTGTAAATGCTTATCTTTAAAGAGGTTATCCAAGTGTTGAAAAAATGTTGTTGTTTGCAGGCTGTATACATGATGCCAACGGAAGGAGATGACTCCTCTAAGAGTGTCCCTCTAGCATTACAGAGGGTGTTCTATGAATTACAACACAGTGACAAACCTGTAGGAACCAAAAAGTTAACAAAATCCTTTGGGTAAGCAATTGGTAATATCTTGAGATAATAGTTTTTATGAACCAGTTTAGGCTAATCTAAACAGGCAATTGGTATAAATGCAAGTAGTATGCAAAAAGAGCTTTAGCACAAAAACAAGAGTATTAAATAGGTGCTAGGTAATCAAAATGACCTAGCAGATACCCTCTCCAGGGTATAGACCCTCCAAGGCTAACCTCATCACTCACCTCATTACAGCAGCCAAATCCTTAATTCCCCTAATGTGGCTTCAGCCTCTAGCTCCAACAATCAACCAGTGGGTGGCTAAAGTGAACCCCCACTCCTCATCCTTCCACTGCAGTCAAGGAGAATTAGTGACGAGTCTGATGTCCATAATATATATATGCAATATGTGTCTGTACCTCTGGTGTCTCTGGAGGCTTACCCTCAAGTTGTGTGACTTCTCAACTGGCATGGAATCCCCCTTTCTTACCTTTCTTACTCACCCCAACGCAGACACACGCCCAACCAGTCTATCTTTCCTTATCCTTTTCTTACTGTAACCCTTGGAAAAAACTTAAAATGCATGTATTTTTTAGTTTCAATGGGTTTTATTAAGATATTTTCAAAAATGATACTAGAATAAAACATTCTTGCGTCCCCACGCAGCGGGCTAATTATTGTCTCCGTAATGTGCATTAGATTTTAATACAACGTGTTACTCCTAGTGTGGAGTATTGGGAGGGGGGTAACAAAGGGTATAAAACAGGATCCAAATCCGCTCCCTGATAGCTGTATTGTATATAAAATGTGGATACAAGTTTCATAAGATGTAACCAATGTTGGACTCAAACTGCTGCACTTGTAAATTAAAAAAAAAAGAAGGAATTTACCAAAAAAAAATACCTAGCAGATTATCAGGCAAAAGTGCGGCTGACTACGTAAAAATAGGATCCTGGGATAAAAAGTTCTGTGGTTTTCAAATATACTTGCCTTCAAAATCTGTTTACTCTTGGTGACTTGTGGACTAGATGAATCTAGTCTAGGCAATACTTGCCTCGCTGGCTTGATACATTTTGATTCATTATAGCAAGTGATCAAGATGTGCAAAAGGCTTATTATGCACTGATGAAACTAGCTCCGAGGATTGCCTAGGCTTCATACAGTTGTGTGTGCTCAGCTGAGAGATGGGTACTGGGGTTTCATACTGTGGATGTAAACAGGAATATTTCCATCCACTGACGGCAGCCAGATCTTTACATTGGTGGGAAGGAGCTGAAACCCATTAGATTAGACAATAGGTCACCCCGCGATCTGCCTTCATACATACCCCGACCCCGCAGGACGTAACTGTACGTCCTATAGCGGGAAGGGGTTTAAAGACAAAAAAAAGTACCATGTCCAATACTTAAATTTGTCAGCATGGCACTGTGATCCTATAGTGGTCCCTAGAATAAAACATTCATTTATGGCATAAACGTTTTTACTAGATGATTGCATTTTACACTAGAGCCAGAATTAATTGCCTGATGTTGTGTTTCCTTAAATCAAACAGTCTTGCTTTTGTTACTTATTTTTCTTGTTAGGTGGGAGACTTTAGATAGCTTCATGCAACATGATGTCCAAGAACTATGTAGAGTGGTAAGTAATCCCCATCCTGTCAGTGGAGGCTGCCACAATGTCCTCCCAATTGCTGCCTAACCTTTGCAAACTGCTTATATTAAAAGGCAACTCTGACTAACACATTTTTCCGTGCCTCCTCCTGCATCTGTCTCGCTCTACAGGTCCCCTCTGTATAGTACAGCCCCTTTCATGCACTGCAGCCCCTGTCTGATGTTTATCAGGCACCATCTTAATTGTGACCTTTTCTTACATTCACTTTTAATCATTCCCATGATGCATCAGCACAGCATTAACTAGGAGGCTATACCATTTCTGCCTGCTGGGAAGAAGTTTAATTATTACCTTCTATATATATAGCTTTCTGCATAAGCTACAGACTAGAGATATACATAGTAAAGAGGATGAGTTTTGATCTCCTCTTATAACTGACAGGAGTGTCTGTTTGCAGCCCCTACCCCCTTCCTATAGACAGTTTCCATGGAAGAACGCATGCAACAGCATAACAGACTGAGACTTTGACCAGATACCACACACTTATCCTGGGGTTTGCTTGGTTTAAAGGGTTCCCAATATTGTGGCGTAGTTTTTGGTGGCCTTTAGGCCACGCTGCTTTCGACAGGTTGAAGAAAAACAGTCTGAAAGTGTTTAAAAACACCGTAAATGTAGCACAAAGCATGTGCGACAGTTTTCTGGCATAATTTGTGCAGAAACCGGTGTATTTGGAACAGTAAGCCCCAGTGTATCCAATTTAGTAGCTCTTACAAGCCTGGTCTATAGTGTTAGTGAAGTGTAAGGTGCATCACTTGGCTTCGCCGATCACAGATTTTTTTTTTCTGTCTTGCAGTTACTGGATAACGTAGAAAACAAAATGAAAGGAACGTGTGTAGAGGGGACGATTCCAAAGCTATTCAGAGGAAAGATGGTGGTACGTGTCTGAAGTCACTGACCGGAGGGAAGAACTGTAACTGCCGAGTTGTTAAGACTTTCTTTCCCTCTGTTTCAGTCCTACATCCAATGTAAGCATGTAGACTACCGGTCTGAAAGGATAGAAGACTATTACGATATCCAGCTCAGTATAAAAGGAAAGAAGAACAGTGAGTACAAGTGGGGGCTACTTTATTCCTTTTTCCTCCTTTTTATCTTTTACTAGTTGAAAGGGGTTTTGCAGGACTTCACTACTGATTACTTATCCTCAAGTTGGGTCCTCAGTAGATGATCACTGGAGGGTTAGATTGTAACAGCGATATGGTCACTATAATAAAATATAGAGCACATAGTGGCGCTCTCTACAACTACTCGGGCTGCACTGAAAGGGCTTTCATTTTTTTTGCTGTGAAACACTTTTTGTATAAGTAGATGTTTTGCACACGGGGATGTACACTGTCCTTAGTTTTATTGGTATTCAACCTTTTAGCTTGTGTAATTCCACTAGATTGATTGCAGGGTTTCTAATTGTTTCTTTGGCATAATTACCATCCTAATGTCTTCCTACAAATGGCTGTGCTAATACTTTGTAGAAGCAGTCACTGCACCGCATTAGGATGTATTGGTACATCCCAGTGATGTAGCTTAAAGAAACTAGATAATCAAAAAATGTTTGTTTTATTAAAGCCAGATAGAGAAACATTACATTTTTCTAATTTATTTTAATTTTATGACTAGAATTTTTTTAACTGTATTCTGTTGTCTAGACATGAGTCGATAGGCACACTTATCACCTACTGTGAATGGTGGGTCCTGTGTTGCCTACATATAGGTGTTAAGGCCTTTTTACACGGGACGATTATCATTCAGAGTCTGTCAAATACCTGCGCTCCCATGGGTATTTGAACGATAGTCGTCCCGTGTAGATGCATGCAGAAACCTGGACGACTGACCGTTCTTGGACTATCTTGGAGTGAATGGAGGCGGGCGGGGGAGACTGCTCCCCAGCTGCCCACCTTCATGCTGTCTGTGCTCAGAGCGATGCCAGCAATACTTGCTCCTGTGTTTTAGCACAGTAGTGAGCATCACTGGGACCCGATGTTGGGCATTGTTTGCCCAACAGTTCATCCCATGTAAATGGGCCTTTAACTTTCAGTGTAATCCTACTTCCAGTGTAATTCCGTCCGCGGCTCCTAATCTCGGGATTAGCCAACAAAGTGGATGAGATTTTGCTAGAATCTCATCCACACACTGCGGCCGAGCCGCGCGGAAACTGACAGGTGGCGCGGAAAACAAAGACGCAGCATATCAATTCTTCTTATATTTCTGCAGCGCCCTCTCTTCTCTCTATGGAGAGAGATGGCTGCAGCGGAAATGCAGGCGGTGAAGCCGCTTCAAAACCCGCGGCTAAAGGCTGCGGGTTTTGAAGCTGCGCTTATCCCGTGAAGAACTCCACCATTTTTCGGTGCGGTCATTTTGCGAGATTTTTGCCCCGTGTTAACCCAGCCTAAAGCTTTGTTGCCTTTTGCATTAGAAGCTACATTCAGAGCCTCTGAAACAGATCTGGCACAGAATTTTGGGAAAAAAATGGTGGAGCACTGTGCTACTGCTAATGGCACTACTGTCCAGAAAAATGTCAGACGCCTTAATGAAAACCCATTGATCACCATTATGGTCAATGGAGTCCATTGAGCACTGTGCCCGGTGTTCATGTGCTGGAAACGGCACTTTAGTTATTTTCGTTGTTCAGCTCCTATGATGGAGCTGAACAACTGAAATGATGGTGCAAGTGTGAACCCAGCCGTAAAAGAATACCAGGGCATTTTATATTTAACTTTTTAAATAAGGCAAACATGTACACCGCAATTCCTGAAAATAGTATCCAAACTACATGGAACAAGTTTGATATTCTGTACCTAAGGCAAAAGCATGTACAGCGATTCCTTATGCAAGAGTGGGTAGGAACGTCACAATGCTATACACCAGAGACCTGGGGTCCCGCTCCCCCAGCTGAATCCTTACTCCTAGGTCGGCTCTTGGCAACGTGTTCGGTTGCTTCTATTGAGCCGTATAATGTTAACACACTCCATCATAACCAACAGGGTGCGCTTTCACAGGATTTCTACTAGCTTGTTTGATTAGTCTTGTTGGAGTGTAAACATGGAACGGTCTTAATTGTGGGCCTAGTTTCGTATGACATTGAGAAGCTTGATGTATCGGCTAGTTTTTGCCATTGACCACACATTGCAGGTTTCAAGTTTTGAAAATCCTGAGAATACATGGCACTACACCGCCAGTCTTAGAACGGTTAGTCATGAATGCTCAGCTGCTGCTTTACAAGTGAAAATGGGTGTATCGGGATGTTGGGTGGGTATGGCTGGCTCAGCATTGGCCAATATGATAGCCTAACGCAAATTACCCTTGCTTAGACTATAAACCATTGTTCCTATTCCTCTGTGATAGGGTGGGAGGACTTCGCAGTGCCAACATGATAAGGGGGGGGGGGGGGGGGGTCCGTTCTGAGAGCATATACCGGAAGTGCTATCAGTATTCTTTAACATGATTTTTGTTAGATCTTCTAATGTGCATTGACTCTGTTTTCTCTAGTCTTCGAATCCTTTATTGACTATGTTGCAGTGGAGCAACTAGATGGTGACAACAAGTATGATGCAGGGGAACACGGCTTGCAAGTAAGTTCATAATTACCTTCCTCAAAGACGTCATTACTTCTCCTGACTTGACATTTATTGCACAGAGGGAGGTAGGAATTTCTAAGACCATGTTCTCCCTGATCTGACCTGTATGATACTTGACTACAATGGCTACCTTGGCGACGAGTTACATCATTGTCTCTAGAGACAGATCACCACCTGTGTGAAGGAGCCCGATGGAAGAAACTTACAATCTTAAAGCTTTCTTTGATCAGCATTCAGATTCTTAACACTAGTTTAACAAGTTAGAAGGATGTTACAGATTGTAATATCGGTCAGCAGCTTTTATATGAAATGTTGTAACTAGATGACGAGCCTTGATGCTTCTGTACTGCTTCCTGATGATTCTGCATGGCAGTCATTGAGGGCTTTCCTGAAGACACAAGATGTGAAGCAATTTACGCTGCTTTGGATGGTGCTGAGTATCAGTCTTCAGAAGTTCCATAGGATAGGTGATAAGTCTGATCGTGGGGGTACCACTGTGGAGAAACCATATTTCCTGAGATTGGTGGTCCTATTTCCTTAACCCCTGCAGTGAGGAGGAGAGTGAATGGAACAACTGCTGCACATTCGCAGTGCCGCTCATTCATTTTCAATGAGACTCCCAGAAGAGGAGTACACAACCGCTCAGCTATTTCTGTTAGCTCCATTTAAAGTTACTGGAATGGCATATGTTTTGCCATCGCTCCGTTTGATGTGACATCACTGTGGGTGGGAGAAGCATCCCCACACTGACGAGAAAAGGGGATACAAGTCAACCATCCTCAATCGGTGGGGCTCTTGGCAATGAGACTCCCATCGATCAGCGTTTCATCAGCTATCCTAGATAATTCTGGTACAACCCCTCTAAGGGCCAATTCACACAGGCGCATTTTCTGTCCTTAGTCCAGATTTTTTACTGACTGAATACACCACTTCAATAGGTCTGTATTCAGACGTGCGTTTTTCACGGACGAACATTGCATACACCCATGTAAATAAGCTCTGTGTTTCATATATTTGTAGCTAATTTGTGTCTCTTTTTATCCATTTGCAGGAAGCAGAAAAAGGTGTAAAATTTTTAACATTACCACCTGTATTACATCTTCAACTAATGAGATTCATGTATGATCCTCAGACAGACCAGAACATCAAGATTAATGACAGGTATTGAATAACCCCCTTTCCACACAGTCAACTATATGGTGCGGGTGTAAGTTATAATGGTCAGGATCAGTTAACAGCTATCCTTGCCACTTCACTTCTATGAGCCACCTGTTGGGTTTAGGCTGATGGGCATAATGCACTGCAATACAGGAGTATGCTGGTGACGCCGTGCTTTCCAGGTGACTTGTGAATTTGACGCATGCACAGTTGCTTACGTTGGTCTGTTCACGCACATACGCTGAAAATCCAAGTATGACCCAGGCGCAGTCTGTCTAAAACGGCCAGCGTCTCCAGGATTTGTAGTCCACCACTCAGGAACAATCCAAAGGTTGACATTTGCTATAAAGAACTCCCAGTGTAGAAGTAAAGCTGTATAATGCTGAGTGGTGGTTCTGCCACTATACATCTCTTGTTGCTTTTCAGGTTTGAGTTTCCAGAACAGTTACCACTGGATGAATTCCTGCAAAAGCCTGATGTCAAAGACCCTGCTAACTACATACTACATGCTGTGTTGGTGCACAGTGGAGACAACCATGGAGGACACTACGTTGTTTATTTAAATCCTAAAGGAGAGGGCAAAGTACGTGTGAATCCAAACTTGGGGAAATGGCATGAGTTACGATACGGGAAGCATTCAGCTTAGCTTAATAATCAGTTCATAAATGTTAAGGATCGCCTCTGATCTGATAAACATTGCAATATTACTGTTGCCATCGCAATGCACCTTGTAAAAATGGGATTCACAAAGACATGTCAGGAACAGTTTTATGGGAATTGTATCCTCGTATCATACTACAATGGCAGAATGAACGATTGGTGTGTCCCACGGGGGATTATGTTGGGGGTCAGACCGCTGGGACCTCCACTGATTTCAAGAACAGGGGTCCAGATCGTCCAGGAATAAATGCAGCAATGGTTGCAAATACATACCATGCCCATTCATTTCAGTGGGAGTGCTGGGGACAGAGGTAAAGCACTCGGTTGCTATCTCTAGCACTTCCTTTGACATGAAGGAAGAAGCAGCAGCATGTATTGATTGACCACATTTATTTTTGGTCATTCTGAGCTCCAGTTCTCAGGATCAGTGGAAGCCGTAGCACTCAATGCTTCGCCAATCAGCAAACTATCCCTCATCCTGCGGGTAGGGGTTAACTTCTGTTGGTACGATAATCCCTTTAATTCCCTTTTTGATTATTTTGATATTGACACTTTTTTTTTTTTTTTTCTTCTGTCCTGTCCCATGCAGTGGTGTAAATTTGATGATGATGTAGTGTCAAGATGTACAAAGGAGGAAGCTATTGAACATAACTACGGAGGTCATGATGATGACTTGTCTGTACGGCACTGTACGAATGCCTACATGCTGGTGTACATCAGGGAATCCAAGCTGAGTGAGTGCCTATATGACATTTTCACATATAAAAGTAGTGTTGAATATAGATGCTGGGCATAGATAGTCACCTAGTTTTAGGAGTTAAAGCGGTTGTCCCTTGAAAGCAAGTGGGGCTATACACTTCTGTATTGCCATATTAATGCACTTTGTAATATACATCGTGTATTAAATATGAGCCATACAGAAGTTATACACTTGCCCCCTCCGGTGCTGGCGTCCCCGTCTCCATGGCGCCGACCAAAGCCGCCTTCTCCTTCCATTAGACGCGCTTGCGCAGTCCGCTCTTCTGTTCTGTTGAATGGGGCCGCTCCGGCATGCTCGCGCCGCACAGGTCTTCTGCGCACGCCGGAGCGGCCCCATTCAACAGAACAGAAGAGCGAACTGCGCAAGCGCGTCTAATGGAAGGAGAAGGCTTCGGTCGGCGCCATGGAGACGGGGACACCAGCATCGGAGGGGGTAAGTGTATAACTTCTGTATGGCCAATATTTAATGCACGATGTATATTACAAAGTGCATTAATATGGCCATACAGAAGTGTATAACCCCATTTGCTTTCACGGGACAACCCCTTTAAATGGGGATTGGTGAAATTTTTGTATTTCTGCGTTTGGTGCATTTGAAGGTGAAAAGGTTTTTTGTCTTTTAGATGAAGTTTTACAAGCTGTCACAGATCATGATATCCCTCAGCAGCTTGTAGAGCGGCTACAAGAAGAGAAGCGTATAGAGGCTCAGAAAAGGAAAGAGCGCCAAGAAGCTCATCTCTACATGCAGGTTCAGGTAGGCTGTTTTCTTAAGGGATATGAATCCCAGAATGGTGGAGCTGGAAGGGACCTCCAGGGTCATTGGGTCCAACCCCCTGCTCAGTGCAGGATCACTAAATAATCCCAGACAGATATTTGTCCAGCCTTTGTTTGAACACTTCCATTAAAGGAGAACTCTCCACCTCCTGTGGCAATATGTTCCACTCATTGATCACCCTCACTGTCTAATATCTAATCTGTGTCTTCTCCCTTTCTGAGGATAAAACCTTCTGATCTTAGTCCGGGAAAACACTTATGTGACATTACACTTCATCTCTTACCATTTGTTTGGTCATCGCCATAGTTTGCACTCATGTTCCTGTATGCGCCATTACACAAAGACGTTAGAGGTTCCACATTCCATAAACACCAGTGAAGAAAGCGCTGTTCAGTTCAATGTTGTATTTGCCCCATTTCTAGTTACCCTCAGACACCTGTGTGGTAATGTGTGAAGGTTATTTTGTGACTACATCAGAAAATGTATGGCATCAAACACTTACATGTCTCTTTGAATATGCTGTTTAATATAAAGAAGCATTTGGTGTATGTGTTTTTTTGATGTGCACGGATTAAAGACTACGGGGTCTGGTTGCTACATTCCCTGCTGATGCGCACCCATTTGAACTTTTTTCCCGGTCTTTGAATTTTCAGGACATTTGGCGCGTTGCTCTTCAAATGTCAAATTGTCATTCGTAATCCTAATGCGATAAAGTGCTAGTCTTCAGATGGTTTGTCTGAATTCTTGAGACTTGTGAAAATCTGCTTGCTTATGATCTGCATTTGCTTTAGAGGCAGCATTTTTGTTTGCAAGGAAAACGTCATAAATCCTTCTGTAAAGTTGGGTGACTTCTGCAGCTTTTTTCCACAACGCAGTGCCAATGAACAGATCTTGCTGATTGTGTGACAGCCTAGGTGGCGCTCTGAATGTACAGCGCCAGTCATTCAGCTGCTGCCTTCAAGAATCATTGTGACCAACAGAAGTCATTCAATATTTTACTACCTGGACCTCAGTAAGATCTTAACTCAACTTCTGATTATAGGGCATTGGGTATTTTGGTAATTCACCATGTTCTGTTGACTCTTCCTGCTCACAACCTACTACTCTGGCAGTCTTGTATAGTAGTAACTCCATTGTGCAGGAATAGTCGTCCTAATGTGTCCATGCTGACATAAAGCCGGCATTATCCTGAGAAATGGTATTGCAAGCCTACTTCCTAGGAAATCCTTGTAATCCAAGACTTAGGGGTTTCAGGGACTTTTTTTTTCTGCTCTACATCTTCAGGACAGGTCATCAATAGATTGGTGGGGGTCTGCCACTCTGATCTCTGCTAATGAGCTGATTGCAAGCACTATATAAAGCCCATCACGCTGACCACAGCACAACGTGCCCGAGTTAGTATTCCATGTGCAGCTCCCATTGGAATCAGTAGGAACTGTGCCTGCAGTACCAAAATAGGCATCTGTGCTATGGTCAGCGCAGTTTGCTTCCTTCACTTACCATAGTGACAGCGGAACTAGTAATCAGCTGACTGCCGGTGATCCGAGCGGTGGACTACTGATGGCCTATCCTGAGGACAGTAGAAAGAAATTTAAAGACCTGCACAACCCCTTTTAAAGGGGTTGTTCACTTATTTATTGATGACCTATCAGTTTGTTTTTTTTAGACCCACTGTGGTAGTTTTAGGAAGCTAAAGGTGATTAGCTGTCCATGTAATCCATAGTCGGGTCCGTCTGTCCAGACATATAAGGCAATTCCATTTTTTTTTTTTTTTTTGGAAGAATCAAATTTCTTTGAGAAGTTTTCCGTGAGTTTTCTGTCAATGACATGTTCTTTTAGGATAATCCGTATCAGATTAGTGGGTGTCTGACTGCCATATCCAATCCGCTGTTTAAAGGGGTTACAGTGCATTGGGGGGGGGGGGCCCTTCTTTATTGTACACCAGACATGACACACTGCATTATGTGGTGGCCATGCCTGGTCCTGCAACTGAATTAAATGAATCTAGGATGCACAAAGGCCACGTGACTGAGCGTAATATCAAAGAGGCAGTGCTTGCTATAGTGCTGCAGCCCTCTTGAACGGTTTGGCGGCAGTGTTGGCAATCTGATATTGAGAATGATCTGATATTGATGGCCAATTTTTAGGGCAGGTCATTAATAGAAAGCTCCTAGAAAAACCCTTAAAGTAGCTGACATTTGTAGGGGATAACAGGTATGTTTTTCATGCTATCAGATATATTTGTAATGTGTTGGCTGATCTTACTTCATAACTACTAGGAATCTACGGTTTATTTTTTTTCCCCCTCCATTTATTGTTTTGTAACCCGTCTGAGCATAAAAATGTTCCAAATGTAATAGTCCTTTATACTCTTTCAGATCGTCGCAGAGGACCAGTTCTGCGGTCACCAGGGCAATGACATGTATGATGAGGAGAAGGTTAAATACACTGTGTTTAAAGTATTAAAAAACTCCACACTTGCCGAATTTGTTCAAAATCTCTCACAAACTATGGTAAGGAAATCTGCCAGAGCATGTCCGTGTCTTGTTACCAGCTTGGCATTACATCTCAAGGCAGATTAGTCAGAAAGCATATCCAGGCTGCCGAGCTGACAGACGCTCTGACAAATACTGAATGAAATGACTGGTTTCTGTAGATCTCTGGTAATGCCTTTTGTAAGGGCTTGGGCCCTTGACGTGTTCACCTTATTCCGTGGCTCAGCGTTATCACAGGGATGCCAGACTTGCATCCTTTTACAAAATAAGTAAAAAAAGCTATATAAGACTTTTATTTAAAGAAGAAAATGCATGCAACAATCTTTTTGTTGCTGTATTCTGCGACCAAGATCACCGCCACCCCTCATTAATGGGGTCTTGTGAAAGACTTTTTTGGTGTAGTTTTTTACTAGTATCATTTTGGGTATGTTTTATTCAAACTTTGAGGGGTAAGGTGCCTCACAAACTGCAGTTTTGGCTTGGGATCAACCTACCCCAGTGTTCGCCACGCAAGCTAAAATTCTATTTTAATAGTTGACTCTTATGTGATGATACCAAATTTTATTCTACGACAATAGTTTTTGCATGATGAATGGTTGAAGTTTTTTGGTTTTTTTTGTTTGTTTTTTTTAAGTCCCACTAGGAGCTTTGTACATTTGGCCTTTTGTCTTGTAATACACTGCAGTACTTCTGTATTGCAGGGTAGTATACTTATCAGCGTAATTAGAGGATGGCAGACCTGGCATCCTTTAGTAGGCCCCTACTGCCATGACAACTCCCTGGTACCCCACTGAGCTTGTTGAAACACTGCATCCAAGGGGTTAAATGGCCAGGATTGGAGATATCTCCAATGTCTGCTTTTGCAGGTGGGGGTGGGTGTCAGCTGTATAACACATCCAACACTTGGGGCATACGAAGCAGGCTCAGTACATGTATGTCACATGTCTGGGAAAGGTTAGAGCAGGGGTCCCCAACTCCAGTCCTCAGGGACCACCAACAGGTCATGTTTTCAGGATATCCTATGGTAGGAACATCTGTGGCAATGTCTGAGGCAGCGACAATAATTACATCACCTGTGTAATACTGAGGAAATCTTGAAAACATGGCCTGTTGGCGGTCCCTGAGGACTGGAGTTAGGGGACACTGGGTTAGAGCACACGAGTGCGAGCAAGCATGGAGAGAGAAAATATACATGCACAGAAACAACAAAAGAAACAATTTTGGCTGCACTACATCTAATATCTGCAGCCCCCCCCCCCCCTCCTCCCGCACTTCTTTACAATTTGCACTCATTAAAGTTCTGTCTAGGGACTTTTCTTCCTTTTAGTGCATATATATATAGTCTGATTTCAGAGGAAATAAGCATACTTTTATTTTTAACCCTTTACAGGGATTTCCACAGGACCAGATTCGATTATGGCCCATGCAAGCTCGGAGTAATGGAACAAAAAGGCCAGCAATGTTGGATTATGAAGCGGATTGCAGCAAAACTGTAAATATTCAATATATTGAGAGCCTTCGCTTCTCTCCTGGATTCATTTGCTGAATGTAATTAGTGTAGTATTTTTGTAACTTATTGATGGTCTCGATAGATCATGGACTTGTAGAAGTCCACAGTTATCCAGTAAGGTCAAGCCTGTGTTTGTTTGTTTTTTCTTAATATATGCATAATTGTTTGTTTTTTATATGCTGTTACTTTGAAACTGAAATGTGAAGGCGCATTATATGCCTCTGTACCAAAGGGGTTATCTGGCTGCAGACATTGGGGAATGATCAAAGCAGCATATGATCAATCAGTGGTGGGTCTGACTGATCACTGGAGGCACGGCAACCCGAGATGTGCCTGGTAAACGGTAAAGGTGAATGCTGCGACCCCCTTCAAACAGCTCATCAACGGGGTGCAGCGTCGGACCCCTCATCTGAAGCAGCGAATAGTTTGTTTTAAATCTGTAAATGTTTTCTTGTCTACATGAGGTGTTCTCTGTATGCACATTCTTCACGGTTTGGATCCAAACGACGATGCCTTCATGTAAATTGACCTTGGGGTATATTCACACGGGCGATGTTTCCTGTGCAAGCTCTGTTCTATTCGGAGGATATACATTGGAAAATAACCTATTTATTTGAGTGGGTTAATTCACACCAGCAAACTTTCTCACTGACAGTCTGAGTTAAAAAAAAATAAATAAATTGCTGCATTTCCTATCTGTGCAGTGTTTTTGAAGAATTGCCTATTTTCTATGGGAGTGTATAGGAAAAAATGCATGGGATTTGCATACAATGCATTCTTAATGCAGGTTACAATGGGGACCCCATGGGGAGGGGAGAAACAAAACAAAGTGTAGAACAGAGAAAAACCTACATTAAAATCACATGAAAAACTGTCAGTTTTTCAATGCCTAAAACGGCACTCATCCGTGTGACTACAGCCTCGTGTATCACTTCATTGTCTTGGCTTTATTTGCAAATGATATGACATTGGTTATACGACTGAAAATAACTTTGTTTTTTGCTGTATTTCTGCATTATATTTGTCGTGTAGATGATTGAGCTGAGTGATAATGAAAATCCGTGGACTATATTTTTGGAAACTGTAGATCCAGAAATGGCTGCTAGTGGGGCGACGCTTCCCAAGTTTGACAAAGATCGTAAGTGTAGGCTATCCTCTCTAAATATTTCTCTTTCCACATATAACATTTTTGGTTTGGGGACTGGGTCTTATTTATCCTAGGTGCCACAAAATGATGTATTTTGCTGGTTGGATTTTAATTGGTCCAGTAACGGTCTTCTGTACACTTACATCCTGGAACATTTGTGATTATATGATTTACTTTCCTAGTAATAAGATTAGTTGATTTATTTTCTCCTTTTTTCATTTCCAGCAGAAAGCTGAACACTTCTGCATCGAGCTCATTCTCATTAAAGCCTTTCTTTTTTCCCCACAGACGATGTTATGCTCTTTTTAAAAATGTACGATCCAAAAAGCCGGAGCCTAAATTACTGTGGGCATATCTACACCCCAATCTCCTGTAAAATACGTAAGTTGGCTTCACGTGGGGGGTCCCAAATAATTATATGCATGCCGTCTTGAAGTCTTACATCTAATGTTTCTTGAACCCCACAGGAGACCTACTGCCAGTTATGTGTGAGAGAGCTGGATTTCCGCAAGGAACTAACCTTATCCTCTATGAGGTAAGAGAACAGATTACCATGTCTAGTATGTTCCTGCAGCAAACAAATGTTTTAGTCTCCAGAATGTGTACCGCTGCCCCCAGCAGACATTGGCTAATATGCTGTTCACACTGCAGTGTCTGCTATTCTACCCAATATAAAAAGTCAGAAAGTCTCGGGCAACCCCTTTGATTTTCTATCTGGGCAGTGTGGACCCTTGTTGATCTGTTCTGGGCTAATGGTTTTTTTATACTCTCCCAGTTCCCACAGTGTTTCCTGCTGAAGATTGCATGCAGTCTGAAATTCCATGGGAGAGTGCGCTCATGGCACTCTGAAGGGAGTCTGATCTTCAGTGGCCTACACTGCAGGAATTGGGGAGCAGGGGAGTATAAGGAGTACATCCCCCGGCTCCCCATCACCTCCCTGAATAGCACATCTTAGTTTATGTTGCTGTTGTGGAGGTGATAGGTTCCCAGGAGAGACAAACATTCTAATTTTGCCCCCATCACCTTGATTCCTCCAATAGAAAGAGAGAATTTGACAGTTTCTCATTTGTCGGTTAACATACAACATATTGCAGTTGGTGCAGTTCACTAAATTAAACACCAGGGTGCAATAAACAATTTTTTTTGTGTGTGTTTTTTTTAACATACAACCTATTGCAGTTGCCACAATACCCACCTTTGCCTAATTCTGAGGCTTGATTGATTTATTCTTTTATAATCCATTATATTTTGGATATTTAAAAAACTGATGCCAATGTGAGAGCAGTCCAATTCACTGACGGTAGGACAGGAGGCACACGTGCTTGTAAGTTAGCAGTGGCTTTTTCTCAGGACTTCTGTTTGCCGGTGTTCTCATTAGAGCAACTCATAGCCATACACCCTATTAAAGCCAAAGGTTTCTTGGGACACTTCCTCTATTAGCCAGAGCAGAAAGCTACTGCGACAAGCAGCTTCCCCCTTTGGAGAACTCAATATCCCTGTGTATTACACTGTTCCTTTTGATTTGAATGTGTGCCTTGTAATACCACATTTCTCCTCTAGGGACCAGTACATACAGTACTAATGTAGTTCATTCAGGTGGATTAAAAGGGGGGGGGGGGGAAATCACTCTTCACTTTTATTTGTAGTTCCAATCATTATCGAGATCTGTAGACCTTTCCAAAAATTATGAGCTTGCAATGAGTTTTACATTTTACCTTGGAGATCATTAACTTCAACTGTACAAGCTGCCTCTGAAACTGTTCTGGGATTTTTTTTTGTAATGAATGTTGTTTGATTGCAGGAAGTCAAACCGAATTTAACTGAACGCATTCAAGATTATGATGTGTCCCTTGATAAAGCACTTGATGAGCTTATGGATGGTGACATTATAGTATTCCAGAAGTGAGTACATTTACAGCTTGTGTTCTTCCACATTGGTTGTAGTGTCAGCTGTCACCCTGGTGAAGGCTTCTAGGCCTGCCGTCTTCATGCTTCTATTGCTAGGGTTAATAAGATGACGCTATGGGTGCAATACACCAGGATTGCAGTCTGCTGTACAAGCCAACACGTGTTCAAGTTTCCCAATGAGACTATTTGAAGAAAAAAAATGTGGTATATTTGTTCTTTGAGACCGAGAATTGCACCTTTTGGTCTCTGTTTAACATGTTTTGTTCTTGGTACCGTCCGAATATGGACTTCAGCTTTTCGAACTTAATCTCAGGGTAGACAGTGTGAACCAGCTAGCTATCATTGTAGTGTCAACAAGTCCATAGGAAGCTATGCTTCACAAGCACAACCTTTATATCTCAGATGCTACTACAGGTTGGTTTGTATACTCTTTAGACATGGTGCATGGCTCCATGATGTAGAAGAGCCCTATGAGCTGTCGACAGAAACTGTATACACATAGAATTTTATATATATATATATATATATATATATATATATATATATATTATACACACACACAATTTTTTAATTTTAAAGGGGATTGTTCAGTTATAAATTTACAAGCCATTCACGGAGGCGTTTAGAGCGTTAAGCGCATGTTTGCAACCCCCGCTAAGCGCTGCACTAGGCCTCCATTCATTTCAGTGGGGCTTCTCAGACAAGTGTGTTAATGTCTGTTCTATTTTTCAGCATTGCAGTACTTTTAACACACTGTTCGCACTGATCCAGGCTTGGATCCCATTGAAGTGAATTACCTGTAATACCAAGCCTGACCACTGCAGTGGGAATGGAGCTGTCTGCTTTCTGCAGAAATCTGCTTTCTGCACAATAGCACCTCCACAGAGAACATCTAATTAGCAAGGGTTCCAGGTGACAAACCTCCACTGAATCTACTATTAATAACCTATTCTGCAAGTAGGTCATCAGTAGTTAATAACTGGACAACCCCTTTTAATTCCCCAACCACAGGGTTCTAGGTGTTTAACCCTCACAAGTTATTTTCATCATGTCCTTGGACACACAGCTGTCTAGTTCTTTTTGATTTTCTATTTAAAGTAATTCTATCACTACCTAGATTAAAAAAAAAAAAAAAAAAAATCAAAACTTTGCACTTCTCACTCTGGCCACTGCTGCACCTAATTGTCTGACACTTGTCAGCAGCCCGCTACATAGAGGTGTCTACTTCTATTGTAATCCTGTCTGTGATGAGATAACACGGGATCCAGCATTCACAGTGATACTCACAGATCCTGGCTAGAGCACACTTCCTTAGAAGTCCATGAGTCCTCTCCAGATTACAGCTGCAGCTCAAGCAAAGAATAAAATGACCTCCCATCAACTACATTCCCTCTTAAAAAGAAACTTCAAGATATTCAATTTAGAACTCGGGTTGTGTTCTTGATGCTGAATTCTGCGACTCGTGATATATATATATATATATATATATATATATATATATATATATATATATATATATATATATATATATATATATATATATATATATATATATATATATATATATTAAGTGAGGAAATGCTGACTTGCACAAATGGCCGCTACATGCTATCTGTAATGTTAAATATTCAATAGAATTGTCTTCTCTTGATACCATTTTGTTGTTCCTGTCTAGAGATGACCCAGAGAATGAGAACAGTGAACTGGCCACGGCTAAAGAATACTTCAGAGACCTTTATCACCGTGTTGATGTAATCTTCTGCGACAAGACAATTCCTAATGATCCGGGATTTGTTGTTACGCTGTCTAACAGGATGAATTACTCTCATGTATGTATCTTGCTTGCTACTATGTTTAAGCAAAGTTTCTTTCTTAGAAACAATGTCTTCGGGGTTAAAGAATCTATTTAAAGTAGACCTCACTGTGTTTTGTAGTAGTATAGTTAACGGAGCCTGCCTCGGTGACAGATTCCCTTTAACTTGATGCGCAATATAAGGTACACCCAGTGAATGCAGATGCACAGGGAGGCCTCGGAGAACGTTCGCTCAACTGATTCGTATTGCACTATTAAGCTGAGGCATCTAATATTGCAAGATGTAACATTGGTACTTGGTGATCTCTGCAACCGCGTACTTAAGGAAGCACTCCGGGGAAACTCAATCAATGTAATAGTGCAGCTAATGTAATTAACAGCTGCTTTAGTCATAAAATAGTCCCTCCATTCCGGCGTCCATGCTATGACTAACCAAATCCTACAAGAGGAAGTCATTTTCTCTATTTGTTCCTGTGTGACTCACATTGCTGCTTTCATTGGAATGAATAGGGAAAATAACTTCCGGTCATACAACAGATGCAGATAGCCACAGCAGGGGGGGCTACCTGAGACCAGATGGCAGCCAACATTTAATGACTGTAGGTGCCAATACACGTTACGGTAAAGTTGATGAAAATGAACAATATAGATTGCCTTTCAGGTGAAATTTAGCACCATACAATCATTTGAATTCGCAGATAATAATCATCTGGAAAGAAGTCGGCCGCGCTTCAGTTTGTCTGATAGATCTTTCTTCCGGTCTTCTTTGGAAGTGTTTTTTTTAAGAAAGATTTTTCAGTCATCACCTTGAACATGCACGGCTGGTTTGAATGATCGCAACGGCCACTATGGACTAAAATGTGTGTGGCTACCTCTATGCACCAGACAATCGTTGATTCAACCGTTGTTTCACCATCAACTTACTACTTTCTCATATGTATGGTCACCGTAAAGCAGAAGTGAAGTACATTAACTGCACTGCTAAAACTTCCCCAGAGAGCTGCTTTTTAAAATGTAGGATTTTCAAATCCAGGAGCAAAGCTGTAAAGGCGTTGTGTCATGAAGACAACCCGTCTGCATGTCTTATTGGACTTAGAGGGAGGTCTCTTGCTCTGCACTGCTCTGTGAGCGAGAATAAGCAGCTTGTGTTCTGGCAGACGCCAGCTGGCCATGCAGTAATCTGAATGACTGGCATGTAGTACTACACTTCCTCTGCAGAAAACTCATTCAGAAGTCTTTTTTTTTATCCCTGCTGTGTTTTTGTGGGACACAGCTAGGACCTCGGGTATAGCTCCTGCCACTAGGAGGAGACACTAAGCAAAAGAGTTAAACTTCTACCAGCTATTCCCTTCCTCTAGCAGTTTTAGCTTGGTGCTCACAGGAGGCAAACCTTCCTGCTGCAAGTCTTCAAGATCCTGGAAGTCCTTGGATTTTCTAAGATTCACAGCGTGACAGACCAGCCAGTGACTCCCTCCCAGGGATACCCACTGCCAGTTTTGGACCTTAGGAAAGCCTCCAGGTCCATTGTGGAGATGCTGGGTGGGACAGTTATCCAGAATCCGACTGAAGGGTCAGAGGATGAGGAATCTTTTCTTCCATGCGTCGTTCTGGTAGAACCAGGTCTCCAAGATTGCTCGGTCATACTCTGGTGCCACCTTCCTTTACCTTGCTTCCAGTTACAGCATCCTACTCTGCTATTCCCTCTAGGGACAGCTCTCACTCTGAGGACATCATTTTGGATTCTGACCTTAGATGAGGAACATTTCTCCAAAGTTTCCACCATGGTGGACAATCGCATAGAGGTGGTTAAAGGGAACCTGGCACGTCCCCACAGCACCTTAAACTAAGTTGTAGTGCTGTTAGCAGAGGTGATGGAGGAGCTGGGTGGTGGTTTTTTGTTTTTTTTTTTATTTGCCTGCTCCTATGATTCAGTGGTGTTTCTCGCGAATAGTTGGCATGCGGCATGAAAATCTGACTCTCTTCAGAGTCCCATACCCTTGCTCTTCTATACAAGTCCATGGGAGAGTGCATGCAAAGGACTGAGTGGAGTCAGACGTGGGTTAGTAGGTGTTCATTTGAATAGGCAAAACAAGTGCGTTGAGGCATCCTATCCAGTGCTCCCCCGGAGGAGTTGGCTGAACTTGCTCTTCAGCTCTCTACTCATCTGTGAGGCCTCCTTGGATGTCGCCAGACTCCTAGCTCATGCCTCCGCACTCACTGTGGCTAAATGTTGGTCTGATGACCCTTTAAAGGGTATTTAACAAGCCTTCCTGTTACCAGATGTTGTCTTTTTGGCAGTTGCCTGGACAAAATTTATCTCAGAAGCCACAAGCAGAAAGAATCACCATCTTTCACAAAATAGATCCACTCATCAATACAGTGGCAAGAGGAAGAAACCTTGTTTTTGCTCCTTTCATTACTGCAGCCCATTTCCTTCGGAGCTGTTCTTGGCAACATGGCCTTTTAATTTTCTGTCATCTCCTAATAAGTCAGATTTAGTAAATAATTGTTTTCTCCATCAAATAACCATTCTCTAGCATCTTTTCATAGATCTCTGCATTGTCATTCCTGTGTGATTCCCTTTTGGAAATGTGTGAATTTTAGTTAAAGCTTGCATATTTTTTTTTCCACCTCACATATCTGACACATCAGAAAAGCCTTATAACTGGATTCATGTTGTTAAGCGTTAGTGATTATATAGAATCACTTACTGGCATCGAACTTTAAGTCTCTCTAGGGACACTGACCTAGTTTAAAAATGTGAAAAATGAAATATTCAGTATAATTACTGTTTTTCAGGTTGCAAAGACTGTTGCACAGAGGCTCAACACCGACCCAATGCTTCTACAGTTTTTTAAATCTCAAGGGTAAGTGCGATGTTCACAAAGCTGGAATTTAGCCCATGGTTGACACAATTGACTAGGTGCATTTACCGGGTATGAATGCAGACTGCAACAGTCATTTTACCTTATGTGATGCAATTAGTAAATTGGGGAAACCTGTGTGTTTGCTTCTGTAATCTAGTAAGCGGTAGTTGGAGATTTTATGTAGCAAGGTAAACAAAGTTGAAATTTCACAGCTCAGCAAATGATTGATGTGGATGCTATTATGAGGAAATTGTAGTTAACATGCTTGTGTGCTGTTACGTAAAACTTGGTGGTAATTCTAGTTACAGGGATGGCCCTGGAAACCCTCTTAGGCATAATTATGAAGGAACTTTACGGGACCTTCTGCAATTCTTCAAGCCTAGGCAACCCAAGAAACTCTACTATCAACAGGTATGTTCTTATATAAAAGGCAACGTGGGCTTCTTTCACATTGCACTGTTCAGTCCAGTACTAGTTATATCCATGCTATCCATCTCCCTTGCAGAAAACTGCATAGGGACGGAAACCAGGACCTTTGTGGAGTCAAAGGGGTCAGTATTTGAGATGGAGACCTCCTTTGGTCTCCAATTCCTATTATCCATCCCAGTCATGTGAAATTGAGACCAAAGAGGTTTCACATATTGACTCTGTGGTTTCGGCCTGGCCTGGCTTACAGGATTCTACATAGGCTGCGGAACTAGTGCTAGGTTGAATAAAGTCAAGTGAAGAGTCTTGGCTAGTCTATAGCACTGGCAACTCTTGTGACTTATACTTTCTTTTCAGCTTAAAATGAAAATTACAGACTTTGAAAACAGGAGGAGCTTCAAATGTATATGGCTGAATAGCCAATTTAGAGAAGAGGTAAGCATTCTTATTGGCTTAATCATTCTACTATCAGAATTAATGTTGGATATTTCTTACAACATGGTATGGTATCTCTGAGATACGACCAGTGCTTTATGATCAGTGGGAGTCCAACACGTGGGCTGGTTAAAAATGGAAGAAAATGTAGGTGTACTTATTATAGTTCACAATGCATTAGCATGGAAGTTCTTAATCATTTTTGTACCATGGACTCCTTCGGCCATTTAGTCTAGTCCGTTTTCCAGAAAAGGGTCATCTGCAAAAAAGCGCTGAATGTATCTATATCTTTGTCGTGCTGTTGTCACACCCTCTGTTACAAACTGATACGTATGCCACAAATGAATTCTGGTGCATATAGTTAATGCCTCATTGCATATAAGAGTAAAATGCACCCAGAATATCTGTAAGCAAGTTTTAATGTGGACCATTGTTTTCCCGTATCAAAGTTCAAAACTACTAGTTTGACCCCCTACTTTAGGTCTACTATGAGATGCATCTGCGCACACTTGTGTAGTACAGTGCTTGTGAGAGACTTTACCAAACCCCTTCACATGCTGTGGCAATAAGAGAAAACCAAGTACAGTAGTTATGCTGCATGAGCCAAACTTTTCATCTTGTATGTTATAAATCCGTATATTACTATATTCATTCTTAGTACCTTTACCTTTTGTACAGGAAATAACACTATACCCAGACAAGCACGGTTGTGTAAGGGATCTTCTAGACGAATGTAAAAGAACTGTTGAACTCTCTGAGAAGGGATCTGGTAAACTGAGGTAAGTGACTTGGTGCATTCTTTTGCAGAAGGTGCAGACAGGGTATTGCCACATGGGGGAAGGTTTGCTACCGCTACAGTAGAATAAGGCTAGGGGCAACATGATGACTTTAGGTGCAACATGGCCAAAGATCACAGCCTGCCCTGTCTGCATCCAATAAAGTGCCAGTGAATGTGGTCTTATTGCTGCTTGCGAGTTGCTTTTTCAACCAGCTGTGCTTTATCAGACACGTAATCAATTTAAAAACCTGAGGGACCTTGGAGCAATACAGTTTTCGGATGTGCAAGTGCCAATCCATGTTTACTCTTAAGACTGCTCTCACACGGGCATTTTCTACAGCGTTTTAGCAGGCGTTTAAAACTCCTGCAAAAAACGCTGTACTGAGCCTCCAATGACTTCAATGGGGCTTTTCAGAAGAGCATTTTAGGACAACGTTTCTAACGAACGCCATCTGTTCTATATTAGTGTGTTGCATCGCTTTTTGATGCACTACATTACCCATTGCAATGATGGGGTGCATTTAAAAAATACTGTCAAACGTCGTTGGAAAATGACGTGTTTGAGACCGTCCTTAATCTAGACTCCTGGCATTTACACTGAAGTATCAAAGTGTATTGTGTATCGCATGGCTTTATTAGTTTTTTAAGGAAGGTAAGCGCTCTAGCACAGACAGATGACTTATATACTTTCCATTTTTATTCCGTAGGCTGCTAGAAATTGTAAGCTACAAGATAATTGGGGTACATCAGGAGGAGGAGCTACTAGAGTGCTTATCACCTGCCACAAGTCGAACATTTCGAATAGAGGTAATTTCTGCTGTTTTATATCAAACTGTTTTCTTCCAGAAATTCTCCCTTTCTTTAGGATATGTTCACACAGCCTGTGTTTGTTGTAGAAAAATCTGCACCTACATGGATTTTGGTGTGGATTTACCATGGATTTGCACCCTTGGCATTTCATAGGGTTAAATATGCACTCAAATTCACAGTAAATTGACATTCTGAGAATTTAAAATCTGCTGTGGTTTCAGTGCAGACTTTTTCCACACCATGTAGATCAGGCTAACTAGAGTAATTGCATTTTAAAACTTCTGACAAGTCACAAATGTGTAAGATCAGTGGGAGTCCTGCGGATGATCCTATCCCCCCTTCACCCCCGACTGCTGAAACAAGAGGGGTGCAGCTCTCCCCCGAACGCTCTGCTCCTATAGCTATCGTCGTTACTTGCTGGCTCTTCTAAGTAGCTAAAAGCAGGCGTATAGAGGTCTATATACATTTTCCATAGACCTCTGTGTGGCATCTTCAGCTGCCGGAAGGCAGTGGTCATAGCACTTGGGTGAGCTCTGCAGCCCCCTCGTTTCAGTGATCAGCAGGGTTCTCAGCAGCAGGACCCCAACTAATGAAAGCTTTGGACACATCACTCTGACATGTTAAGTTTGTAGAAAGTTCCGTTTACAAAAAATTTCAGAATTTTCCACGGCGAACTTAACCTCAAAAACAGTGTCAAAATCCATGGCTTTTTGGCACAGATCTGCTGCGGAATTTGCCCTGTCAGTGGGCAAAATCTACATTTGGAATTCCAATGTAGAAAATTGCATTTCCGCTTCGAGAACTAATGTCCCTTTTTGGTGCAAAAAAAAAAATTTTCTGCATCTGAATTCTGCCTTCAGATTCTTCCCATTGACAGAGCAAATACCGCATGCAGATCAGTGCCAAAAAGCTGTGGTTTTTGATGTGGCTTGAGGTGAATTCCGCCCTGTAAGCACACACAGTATAAGCTGAGTAAATGAGATTTAATGAGTTAGGCCTCATGTCCACGGGCATAATTGAATTGCAGAATCTGCGTGGTTCTCCCACATGGATGATCCGCAGCTCAATATTACCCATAGACTATCATTCGGCATCCGCAGGTATTTAAATACCTGCGGATGTCTTTTTTTTCCCCCAGCGTGCGGATCACACGCACGGGAAAAAACGCAGCATGCTCCATTTTTATGTGGTTTTCCCACATGAACAGCTTCCATTAAAGGCAATGGAAGCCGTGCGAAACCGCGGCACAGATGCAGCTGTCACTGCGTCCATGCTGCGCACCGTGGGAAAGCAAGAGTTTAAAAAAAACAAAGACGACCCTGTGCATGTGTGTGGCATGTTGCCAGCGTTCCAAGCGCTTCCGCCGTGTAGAAGATGATCCGGGCTGCGACGGAGGGATGCCCCGCAGCATCCGTACAGGTGAGTAAAATGTATTTTTTGTCCTCATGTCTGCAGGCCAGGTGGAATCCGCTGTGGGGTTCTGCACTGGGAAACCGTACGGGCCCGTGGACATGAGGCCTAAGTGCTATAGATTTTCCATGTGGAAAATCAGTAGCACATCCCATATAAACCTAACCTTGGGTACGTTCACACATGGCAGATGTGCTGCAGCGTGCGCATGGATTTCTCCTATAATATACACTAACCTCTAACAACAGAAAAGCTTGAGGTTATTTAACATTTTTAATTCAATTTCAGGAGATACCTTTGGACCAGGTGGACATAGATAAAGAGAATGAAATGCTAATTACCGTGGCACATTTTCACAAGGAGGTGTTTGGCACATTTGGGATTCCATTTTTGCTTAGGATACAACAGGTATGCTGAAGGGGATCCATTATTATACTTGGTGCAGCAGTGTTGGCTCATTAGGGGCACTTATTTACATTTATTAGTGGACTGCCTTTTGGCAGATATCTTGCTTTGTGACATTGGCATCCGGCTAAAGATTTCTTTATTTTTGTCCTTTGCCATTAGGGTGAGCCGTTCAGAGAGGTGATGAAGAGGATTCAGGCCATGCTGGAAATCCAAGAAAAAGAGTTTGAAAAGGTACTGTAGGTCAGAATATTCAGTCTTCAGGGATGCTGGGTGCATCTGTCTTTACCCAACAAGTAATTCTTTGTGCTAACTGTCTGTCCTAGTCTGTGCCTGGCATTATTTCTTTACACTGATGCATGTTTGACATTAAATATCCTGTAGATCTACAATAAGATATTCTGCAACTTCAGTTCTTGTTTTCTTTGTTACAGTTCAAGTTTGCAATTGTAATGATGGGCCGGCATCAGTACATAAATGAGGAGGACTATGAAGTGAATTTAAAGGACTTTGAGCCCCAGCCTGGTGAGTATGTTTGATAGTCACGTGTAAATGATTGCTTGCGCTGGTCCTTCTGTCTGCGCTAAAATGAATATTACTGAATTACGCAGCAGAAGAAAAGTAGAATTCATTTGACAAAGTTGTTTATTAGAAATATGAAAACCAATGTGAACAGATTAGGAGCTCAATAAAACTTCTCACTCGCCTAGAAAAACCTTCCAGAATTAAACATGCCTCATCAGATCAGTTTCAGCTGCTTGCATACGGACTAATGGCTACAACATGATCGCCATTCCACTCAAGTAATCTCATAGCCATGTTATGACCTACCTGACATTCACCTGAATGCTTCAGCTTTTCTTTTCCTCCCTACATTTTTGTAAAACTTTCACTGAGTAACTAACTGCAGACTAATGAAAGTAAACCTTCGCCCTCATGCCTGTCTACAGAAGTCTTAACCCTTTCCAATCCACTGTCTGACGTCTTCCTACATTCTAATTGAAGCTTGTACAGCTCCAATGTCAGAAGACGTCCGACAGGGTATTCTTACCATCTATCGCCAGCCAGTCAAAAAAAAACCTCTGGACTTCTGTTCAGCGAGCCACCACAGCCATCTGCAATACAGATGAAGAAAGATGACGGGTACACAGGGTTCCTGGTTGCGGTTGGGGCCAGATTCCGCTGTTGGTTCCCGCGCGGAATCCGACCCGTTCGTGTGTACTTTTGTCTGCCACATCAGGCCATGGTGTGGTCGGCTGGGCGAGAGTTTTCACCCTTGTCATTCATTCTCAAACAGTGTAGTATTTATCGCCATGCTGTTGAAAACTGGCAGAATCCTAAATGGAGGTTGGAGTGTTTCAGATGGGCGCATTGGTGAACATCTGCTATACAGATAGATTACATCAGTAATGCTGGTAGCCTGTCTTGTGGGCAGTATATTGAACTACTTAAGACTGCCCCAAAAAACAGTTGTAATACTACTCGCACATGGATCCTTATTTTAATCGTCCTCCTTAGACTTCAGTTGGTGTTTTCAACCATTAAATGTGTGACCAGAACACCTGATGCATTAGTAAAATGTCTATTTGTATGCCCATAGATTGTTACCTCCATAATACAGACGGGGGAAAACTGATGTAATACTGATGAAAAATGTTCCTTTGTTTAAAGTAGCTGCAGGCTATGTTAATACATCTTCTGTAGTTACCTGCATAGAAGACTGCAGAGCAATATGCTCATATAAAACGGGCCTTAACCCTTTCCAATCCAATTTGTATTCTGGTTTTCCTAGGGGGCTTACTCTTTTTCTGCTGTTATACAACGGCGCTATATGCTGGCTAAAGCCAGTACTGCATGAGGTGACACGTTGGATAGGCTCTGACAGCAGAGAGGCTGGCAATATACAGTAAGAGAACCCTGATGGACGTCTTCAAACATCGGAGCTGTACATCCTTAAATCATACTGTCTTTAGACGTCAGACAGTGGATTGGAAAGGGTTAAAGGGGTTGTCTGCCCTGTTTTGAGGAATGGAGTACAGAGAAGCAGAAGCTGGATGCGAACATAACTGTCAAAGTTTCCCTGTCTCTTCCCACCCCAGCCCACCACTTTTTGTGAAAGGTTCCCCTTCTCTGGCGGCCTCAGAGATGAGGAATGTGAAGCAAGGCATCTTCTGTGTTTCTACTATCCCTCCCTATCCTTGCGCCAAAGTACACACGGTTATCTGTGTATACGCATGCAGATAACATTGTGTGTTGGAGCTGGCTGCATGCTGTGACAGCCCTGGATAGGGGCTCTGCAGTACTCAGGGCTTTCTCACATGAGCGTATTATTTTTTTCTTACTGCACATTACACGTGTGGGTGACGCACACATACACGACAAGTGCATTGTGTACTTCCCGCATGGGAGATATGCCTGCAGCCCGCAAGAGAAAACGCTTGTGTGAGAGTCCTAAGTCTGAAGCTCCATCCCAAGTAGAGAGAATTTGATGCGTCAGATGTGTCCCCTATAGAGACAGAAATGGCCGAAGCTGGAAGCTAATACACATGATCACACAAAGTGTGCACTGCGGAGAACCTGGTCTGACTGCTGCTCACTGAGATGCCACTGCTCAAGTCTGGCCAGCAGCAGTGGCAACCACATGTCAACAACCTGAAGGACAAAAGTGAACTATAGTAGTTTTTGGGGGTTTTCTGCTCCATTTTCTCAGTATTTGTAAACTTCACTAATTCTACATAAGACTATATGAAGCGTGATTGCTGAGATGGGAATACCCCTTTAGCATGCTGGTTTCTGTCACCGATTGTACTCTGAAATCCATAATGCGACTTTCCTGCCTCCAAATAGGAGTTGTGTGAACATGCCCTGGACCGGATGTACGCTCCTATCCCTGCTTTAGTTTACCATTAAATCAATGTATTGCATTGCATGACTGTAAATCTTGTGTCTCCGACTCTCTCTAGGCAACATGTCCCATCCAAGGCCTTGGCTAGGGCTTGACCACTTCAATAAAGCCCCAAAGAGAAGCCGCTACACGTACCTTGAGAAAGCAATTAAGATCCATAACTGACTCACCGTAACCAAGTTTATCCAAAACCAAGGGACATATAAATGTGTGTGTGTGTGTGCACCTTTCTAACAAAGCTAGAACTTTGGTACACGTGCACTATATTTGAAGTCTACAGCAAGAAGATTTGCTGCTGATGTTAATTTTATTTTGTTGAGGCTGTTCCGTTTGGCTTCTCTGTATCTATTGACTGCCCTTTTTGAGGAAAATGAAGGTGTTTTTATAAAGCTTGAATGCCAATGTAATATTTTATGGTAACTGTAAAGCAAGGCAGAAAGGAGAACGTGGGGTAAAATTTAGTAAAAACACACATTTAAAAAAAAAAGGATTTGGCCCAATTTGTTCCTAGAATATACTGTATGAGGCATAAGATGGCCGGCTGCACGCCAACCCTGGTGTTCCTATTCTACCGTCATCGCAGCAAGTAACTCTTATGTTTACACTCACAAATCTCCTCCCTTTAAATTTCCATCCTTGTGCATTTGTAAATTCAGAAACCCTCACTTCAATAAATAGCAATCTCTACTTCATTGTGTACATTGTTGGCACTTCTTCGGCAGTCGTCAAAATACCTACCGCACAATAGCTTCAAAAGGTGTCTTTCTATTTTGTCAAGCTGTCCTTCAGATGAAATCATGAATTGCTTGGAGTAAGTCGATTGTTCCCTGCCGTCTGTTTACAATGTAGAAAGACATCCGGGGGTGGGGGTGGGTGGGATATAAGAAATATGAATTCTATGTATACCCACGTGTGTGTGTGTATATATAGTTAATGCAGATCGATTGAAAAAACGAAAAAACACCATTTTCATTAACCGCCTTGAGCACAGAGGGCATGCTCACTAGTGTTTAGTAGGATAACTTTGTACAAAAACTACAGACCTAAAATGTATATTTAATGATCATGTACAAATTAACACATGGAGGTTCATATTGTTGGTTGAGTCTCAGTCTTTCACTGATGTTGATATTCTTGTGTGTAGTTTTTATTTCCTATTCCAGTTTTTCCTATCTTTTTATTTTTTTGCTTTATTTTGTAATTTTTTGTTTTTTCACCCCCATCTCTTGGTTTTATACCCCCATCACACATAAGGACAGAAGCGTGTCTAGTTTGAGTGCGGTAAATAGGTTACAGCAATTCAAAATGAATTTTACTTTGTTTCCTGGTCTCTTCTTTTTCTCCTGTTAGCAGCAGTGTACAACTCTACCTGTATATTGCCTTTTTTTGCTGGAAAATGTTGTCTGTTGAATAAAAATTTTCTATAAAAATATTTCTGTGAATGATATACAATGTGAACGCTGTTTGGAGTGCTCTGCAGAATCAGCCGGAACATTTTTTTTGCCGAAATGGTTTGTCTGCATTTCTGTATTTGATTTAACTATTTTTTTTTCTCTGTGACTGGGTTTATCATCCGGTGTAAATATAGGGGAATGTTAGAAGAAAAAAGCCACGCAAAATAGTGTGTGAGCCAAGCAAGACATTTTTGTAACTTCTGTAGTTTAGAATTAAAGATTAGCAGTGAAATTGCTGCATTTTCATGGTATTGGTTACTTTATTGGGTTTACAAATGCTTTGCCTGAGAACGTATTGTTCTCCCTGTCCGAACACCTAGTGCTTTATTGGGGTTTTGCTGCAGGAAGCAAACGGCTCCATATAGTGCACATTGGCCTGAGTTGGTACTGCAGGCTGAGTCCTGTTCACTTCAGTAGGAGTTGGCCTGCAGTACCAACCTTGGCCACTGTGCAATGTACATAGCTGTCTGCTTCCTGCAGGACATCCCTTTCATACTGGTCCCTTCACAGTTCAGTTTATCATGTCGGATACAGGCGTGTTCTCAGACATGGGTCCTGATACTCTTTGTCATGCGGACGAGTCGGGGGTGCTGCTTGTACAGACAGCCACCTTTTCCGAATGTTGCCTAACTGAAGCCCCTTCAGCTACTGGTCAGTAGTATAGACTGTTCTGTGGTGGTAATGGAGATTATTTCGAGATGATCGCGTGAAAGCGTGCTATCAGGGACTTCCCATTAGAAGTATCCAGTACAGAGTAAAAACGATGGCAGAGCGCTGCTTTGATTGGCAGAAGTAGCGCGGGTCCCGCTACAGTGAATGTGTGCTCATAGGACAGTCTAGTGTTTAGGAAGTTGCTTCAATGTAAGGAAGATGGAGGTGCTAGAATTTTTCGGAATAAAAACTTGGGGTGACGTGACTATATATAAGTAACAAATATGATCGAAGGCAAGGAATAAAAGCTCAACTTCTCTTTATTGAATCCAGCAAATACATCAGTGGCCAAAATTGGTGTTAGGAGTCAAACATGTACAACAATAAAGCAGGCAGAATGTAAACCTCATTTTTTCCTTACATACTTTTATGCCATCATTACCGAATAGGGGGATTCTGGTCTTGTCACTCCAGGTGATTCTGACCCACTAGATGTCCTATATCCAGTTTGCATGTTTTTTTTTTAATTTTAAAAAAAAAAAAGCTTTATCATAAGTCTAGTCTTGTTAACGCAAAACTATTTTACAGCACTACCTGGGTTTTCAGTCACCCTTTTCACACTTTTTTTTTTCTTGGCCGTTTTGCCATGTTCTACAAGCTTACTGCACAAAAGCTCCCTGCCACAACACAATAATACCTGATTGGCTCTCTAAACAGTTCTGCTAATTTGTAATATTGTCAATTAAAGCTCCTTATTAAATTGAGGATGTACTTTCGTTGATTGGTTATTGAGCTAGAATTCAGGAAATTGAACAATTTATTTCTACATTTAATTTTACCAGTGAGGTATACTTTTATGGTAAGTTGGATTTATGAGTCAAGTCCTTTTTTTCTTTTTTTTAAAGTTTCTATAATCTTGTCCACTAGTATGTGACATGTTTCGAGATAAAATGGTTCATCCTTAAATACACTAGTAGTATACTGCTTAGTGCTGTAAAAGCTATAGCAACATTTGTATTTGAAATCAATATATACCAACCCCTACAGAAAAAAAGATGCGCTTTTATTTTTATTTTTTTGTATTAAAGGGGTTGTCCCGCGCCGAAACAGTTTTTTTTTTTATTCAATAGGCCCCCCGTTCGGCGCAAGACAAACCCAATGCATGGGTTAAAAAAAAAAAACGTTTAGTACTTACCCGAATCCCCGCACTGCGGCGACTTCTTCCTTACCTTACTAAGATGGCCGCCGGGATCTTCACCCACGATGCACCGCGGGTCTTCTCCCATGGTGCACCGTGGGCTCTGTGCGGTCCATTGCCGATTCCAGCCTCCTGATTGGCTGGAATCGGCACACGTGACGGGGCGGAGCTACGAGGACCAGCTCTCCGGCACGAGCGGCCCCATTCACCAGGGAGAAGACCGGACTGCGCAAGCGCGTCTAATCAGGCGATTAGACGCTGAAATTAGACGGCACCATGGCGACAGGGACGCTAGCAACGGAACAGGTAAGTGAATAACTTCTGTATGGCTCATAATTAATGCACGATGTACATTACAAAGTGCATTAAAGGAGATGTCCCGAGGCAGCAAGTGGGTCTATACACTTCTGTATGGCCATATTAATGCACTTTGTAATATACATTGTGCATTAATTATGAGCCATACAGAAGTTATAAAAAGTTTTTTTACTTACCTGCTCCGTTGCTAGCGTCCTCGTCTCCATGGTGCCGACTAATTTTCGCCCTCCGATGGCCAAATTAGCCGCGCTTGCGCAGTCCAGGTCTTCTGCTGTTCTCTATGGGGCTCCGTGTAGCTCCGTGTAGCTCCGCCCCGTCACGTGCCGATTCCAGCCAATCAGGAGGCTGGAATCGGCAGTGGACCGCACAGAAGAGCTGCGGTCCACGAAGATAGAGGATCCCGGCGGCCATCTTCAGCGGTAAGTATTGAAGTCACCGGACCGCCGGGATTCAGGTAAGCGCTGTGCGGGTGGTTTTTTTAACCCCTGCATCGGGGTTGTCTCGCGCCGAACGGGGGGGGGGGTTTAAAAAAAAAAAAACCCGTTTCGGCGCGGGACATCTCCTTTAATATGGCCATACAGAAGTGCTGAACCCCACTTTCTTTCGCGGGACAACCCCTTTAAGTTTTCCTTATGCATTCATTAAGCCTAATACTTGGTTTGCAGTAGCTTACATTTGCGTTTCTGGCTCTGACATTCATAGCATGGTTTAGCTGGTCTCTCTCTCTCATGAAGGAACACAAGCTCAGCTCCCCTCTTTCAGAAGGTGTGTAGCATAACCACACCCACTCAATACTGCACAGCTATTGGAGTAGCTGCTAGTCTATTCACTGCTAGGGGCAGAAAATTCAGCTGGAGTGAATTGCAGTCCTCTGTAATAGTAGCTTTCTCTGCTGTCAGTTTTTCTGATCTCCTCCTCCATCCCCCAGTAGTGTCATAAAACCATCTGTAAGGCCTTTTTCACACGATCGGTTTTACGCGGCTATTACCCGCATTTATACGTCGGCCAAAAATCGCAACCATCTGAAGCATTGGTTTCCAATGTATTTGTTCAGATGTCCAATTGTTGCTGCATAAAAACGTTGCACTGGAAAAAAAAATAAAACCTATGCGACTGAATTTATATGCTGCTTGAAAAGCTAGGTCTTGCCCTGTCCTTTGACAATATACACTAGCTGCTCCCATAGACTCCTATGAGAGCTGTGGGGAAAAAAGGGAAAGGGAGGGAGTTTAGCTGCGTCCAATACAGGAAAAAGCTTACGTTTGTCTTTAGGCATTAGAAGTCATTTCGAGGATTTATGCTGGTCAAGGGATTTACAGACTGCGGCGCCCCCCTCCTCCATACACACGCAGATGTCTCACCCAGCCGTGTGCCTGGATGAGAAAACGCTAATTAAGATCAGGACTTGATCGTGCTTTTTCTTCACACAATTTTACAGCACATGCGGGTCACACTATAAAACGCATACGTTCATGTAAAGGAGGCCTAATATTCAGCGGAACGGTAGTGAATGCATGCTCCCAACAGGAGAGGAGCCGTCCGCTCACTCTGATGGAAGTTGGTAAGATTTGAGTCCTCCAGTCTGCAGTGCCTTTCAAAATAATACAAGCACAGAAATCAAGCAATTTGAAGTGTCTCTAGAGAGAGTGTCCAAAAACACATTGATTTAAAAGAAGTGGAAGGGTTGCATGTGCCAATTCTGGCTTCAAAATATAAACTAAGCATGTTTGTACCATTTTACTCCGGTAAACTACGAATTATACATGAGCCATTTATGAAGGCGGCAGAGTATGGAAAAATAGCTGTGGAGTCAGTAAGCCAAACTTCCAACTGCTGTCTATTCCAGCCATTAATGTGCGATTGTTATTTAACTTGGGTGACTAAGCCTTTTATTCTCTCTAATGTAACAGATTCAGGCTGCTTTTAATAGAAAATCACTCTTAACCTGCTACCCTTCCAGTTCAGCTGAAGACTTGTACAAAATACGTTATCAGCGGGTGGGTGTGCAGTTCTTCACCTAGCTCTTCTGCAGCTTGAGTTTATATAGAGTTAAACTCATTTGCATTTACTCTTCCAAGCCATTTTTTTTAAACCTTAGTCGTGCCATGTAAAGCCACCCATAGATATTACAGTGCCGAGTGAACTGAAGTAATTGCAGGGATAAAGGCCATGACTAATGAATCACTTCTCATGAACTGTACCTACCCTGAAGCTATGGTAGAGTCGTGTGATTCACTCCGTACTCTGAGGATGGATAGGAGGGGGGCAGCAGTTCAAGAATATTGCCAGCAGCCAGGATCCTTTAATTAAACATATCACAAGTCTTTAATGGTCTGTTTAAATAAAAATTTAAATGAGTTATGCCTTAAGATATCACCTATCCGCAAACTAGCAGAGCTTCATCCACTGGGGCTGCTGATGATTTCCATACTTCCTATAGAGTAGCAGTGCAAATGCTGAACTGCTTCTTCATACAAGTAATGCTGGTTGGGTGTATGGATTGCATATTAATGAAATACTATTTAATAAGGTGAGTTTTTACGGAGTTGGAAAGTTCATTCTTGTTTGCATTGGTCCTGAAATAGATTTCAACCTGTTACCAATGGTAATATGCATTTTTTACTGACTAATTAGGGCATTAAACCTGCACATAGATCTTATTAAGGTGATGGCTTGACTGATTACTGACAGCCAGGTTCCTGCTCTAACGGACGGGAATGGAGAAACCTTGAATTCTGACAGTTTAACCCCTTCATGCCACAATCTGCTGTCGCTCTGCCTATTAGACCCAACGTATGACCATGTCTAAGGTGATGGTTCAAGCGCTAGAATAGTACACTGCATCACGTATGTAGTACATTCTACTAAGCCTATGACATCAGCCTATCTTCAGGTCCCCTTGAGGGACGAGTGTGTCAAAAGATAAAGTAGATTTTTTAATCTGCATTTTTCCTTACAAAAACCCTTTTTTAAATGGATAAAATGGCAAAAAAAGACAACACAATAGTTATTCTAACATTTGTAAGAACCCAAGTAATGAAAATATTTGATCTTGCATGGTGAAAATAATTTAAAGTAATGCCGCAATTTCTGTTTTTCTTTAGTATGACTCGCACATAAAAAAAAACAAAAACCGCAAATGTCATTCACCCCTAAAAGGTGCCAATTTAAACTTCCCACAAAAATAAGACCTCACAAAACTCTGTTGCTAGAAAAATTAAGTTGGGGGTCTTAGAATACGGCTTGGCCAATCCATTATTTTTCTTTAAAAATGTATTTTTGAATTGTGCTAAAATAGTAAAAATAAACTATAAACTTGGTATCGCAGTAATCGTGCTGAATAGTAAACACTGTAAAAACAAAACCTAAAACCGCTGGTGGTATTTCAGGGGTGGGGCGGGTTCCCACAATATCTCCCCAAAAATGTAATAGGTTCTCCAACACACATGTACCCTAAAGGTTTGCCATTTAAGAAAAAGCACAACTCGCCCTGCAACAAACAAGCCCTTATATGACTATGTTAACAAGTTATGGCTCTTTCCATGGGACAATGAAAAATGCTTGGGCCTTAGGTACAAAATAAGCTGGTCGCAAAGGGGTTAACGAGCTTTAGGCGATAGTTTTTCTGACTTTAAAATGCGGGAAGATTGATAGACTTCTACCCTAATCTATACAGCATTGGCTTTCATATTTAAGTTTGCATTCCAGGAGATGGGTGTGTTTCTGAGGCAGGTAAGTAAGTGCTCTGCCCTGCTTATGGTCAGGTTTTTTTTTTTTTTTTAAATATATAAAATAAATTCACACCTTCAAGTTCTGCCTCAAAACCTTAAACCAGGAGAGCTGTACACTTTGCTAACTGCTCATGAAGAATAGATTGGGAATAGGAAACTACGCCAGAAATCCATACACAGATAGCTATTTCGGGATGTTTGCCCCCTCAGAGTGCAGTAGGTTTCTGGCTTAGCTGGTGGGGGCCTGTGACGTAGGTCGGAAGGGGTGGTGTTTCTCCTTAAGGAGAGCAACCAGAAGGTGTATGGAGACACATAGTAGGTCAGTGGGTCGGGGGAACGGAAGGGCATCGCTTGTTTAAAGAGTCGTAAATGGATTTGAAGGAATGTTGCCATCCTTTGGGTGGCGCTGCAGAGGTATTATCCCATCATCCTTATTTGCATATATTAGCCAGATGCGCATGCATAGCCTTGTAAGTCTCCACACCCTTTCTGGGTGCTCTCCTTGAACCACAGAATTGGGCAATGGTACTTGGTACATTAAGCGGGAGAAAGTATTCAAATGCCACAGTACTTGATTCTCTAGACTGAAAGGAGATGGACATTCTTGGATAGATTGGGGGGTAGTAGGTTGGATGACTTCCTCTTCTTTTTCTCTGTCGGAATCTTAAGGCTGTTGCAGTGGATGACCTGGATTTTTCCATCAGGGTGAGCTATGCGATAGAGTCCTTTTTCTGGGGCGATAGCTGTGACAATTGTGTAAGGGGTAAGTTCCCAACGGGTATCTAATTTTCCTGTACGGTATTCCTTTTTCAACCAGACCTGGTCTTCAATTTGTAGGTCTGGTGCATGAGCATGTTTTCCTCTGTTTTTTCTTCCAAACGGGTGTTGACAGTTTCTTCAGCTTCTTGCAATCATCTTTGGTGGTCCTGGATCCAGTCAGATTTGGGGAATGGATTGTAATCATCTGTTACTTGAATTCCAAGCTTGAGATCTGAGGGTAGTCTTTCTTGGCGGCCAAACATCAGATAATAGGGAGTATATCCGGTGGAGCAATGTGGGGTATTGTTATAGGTGTAGCCGAGTTCAGGGAGTAATGTGGGCCCATATTCTCTTTGTTTAGGAGGGATAGTTCTGAGTAATTTCAATATGGTTTGATTGGCCTTCTCACAGAGTCCATTGCCTTGGCGGTGATATGCTGTGGTGCAAAGTTTCTTGAAGTCATATGTGTCACAACACCTGGAAGAGTTGTGACTCGAACGCTGGTCCTCTGTCCGATAAAATTTGGTCTGGACAGCTGTAGCTAAGGATAAAATGCTTCCATACGATGGCAGCAGTGGTTCTGGTAGTGAGATCTTTGACAGAGACTGCAACGGAAAATTTTGTACGGTGATCAATTAAAGAGAGTACATAACTGTGTCTGGACTTACTGGGCTCAATTTTTAGGTGCTCAATGGCGAGAATTTGCAGGGGCTTGATTGTGACGATGGGATGTAATGTGGCTCTCTGGCCATGTTGGGCTCTTCTTTTAGTTTCACAGACTGTGCACTCTTGGCACCATTTTTCAATATCAATCCTCAGGCTGATCCAATAAAATCGTTCGGGAATGACAGCCTCTGTCTTGTGGACTCCGAAATGTCTAGATTGGTCATGATAGGAAAGTAAGACTTGATTGGCATCCCCGCGGGGAATGACTATTTGATGCAGGCGATGTCCTGATACGGGGTCAATAGAACTTATGTAAATCACATTTTTCTTTAAGAACAGTCTTTCTTTGTCTCCATAACCGTTGGAGCACAGGATCCATGGTTTTGCGCAATATGCTTTTGGGGATAGCTCCTGTGAGTAGATGTTCTTGAAAATCTCCAAAAGGTCCTACTGTCTTGCTGTAGCCAGTTCCATTTTTTTTTTAGAGCATCTTCTGGTTCTGCTGGGCGACTATGGGAACTGGTTTGGCAGTTTTGGTGGGCTTGGTGTAATGTAAAATCAGCACTAATAATGCATCCTAAATAACGCACTTTGGTTTGCAGTAAATGGCACTTAGAGGGTTTTATTTTTAGGCCATGGTCAATAAGGGTTTGAAATACTTCCTTGAGGTGCTGGACATGCTCTTCATAATTCTTAGAATATATGATTACGTCATTCAAATATCGTAGGATAGACTCAATGTTTTTATGTCCTACACACCTCTCCATGAGCCTTTGAAAAGTGCCTGGGTCGTTGCAGAGGCCAAAGGGCATGCAATTGAATTTGAACAGCCCCATAGGAGTAGTGAAGGCAGTCTTTTTCCTATTTGCCTCACTCATGGGCACTTTCCAATATCCACTGGTCAGATCCAAAGTGGAAAAATATGCGTCAGACCCTAAAGCTGTCAGGGACTCCTCAATGCGAGGGAGAGGACAAGCATCCTTATGCGTAACATTATTAAGCTTTCTATAGTCTACACAGAAGCGTATGCCTCCAACCTTTTTCTTCACAAGTACTATGGGAGCAGCCCACGGGCTATGGCTCTCCCGGATGACATGATTGTCCTTCATCTCTTGAATCGTGTTTTTGACTTGTTGGTAGGATTAAGGTGGGATAGGTCTATACCGCTCTTTAATTGGTGCATGACCATTAGTGGGAGGAATGGAGTGGCAGAGGTCCTTGACCTGGCCAAAATCAAGGCTTTGTTTGCTGAAGGCATCTTTCTTTGCTAGCGCCACATTCTTAATTCCCTGCACCTGTTTCAGAGATGTCTGGGCATCTCCAAGCTGTAGCTCAGAGAGCCAGGGGGGAGACTGAGGGGAAACTGTCTGTATTGACTGTGACTCTTGCAACACACTGTTAGTTTCACTTGCAAAACACATCAGTAGGGACACTTGTGCCACAGCAGTATACTTATTAAGCTGTGCAGGGATATTCCTAATGTTAATGAGGTGGACTAGCACCTTCCCATCAGTCACAGTAGCTAGGCAATGGGCAGCCACTAAATATGGGTGACCATCTATTAGCATGGGCTCCACTATAGCCTCATAAGCCTGGACGGGTCTGGCACCAAAAAACAAACTCATACTCCGGCGGGACTACAGCCAGTCGGACGTCTTTCACATGGGCTCTTCCCACAGGGCCCTGCGGGTTGGCAAACCGCTGCTGAGCTGAGAGGGCTTTTATAGTGTTTTTCAGCACAGGTCGCTGAGCCTGGGACGCTGCGGGCATATTACTCTGCAGCGCTTCCAACATCTCTGCATAGCAGTTTTTAAGGATGTTCATGCCCAGTGTGATGATTGGTGCATTTTTCTGCCTTCCCCACTATTACAGTCGGTTCCCAGTACCCCACTATATGTACGGGTAGACCATTTATCGCCACAACATTGATTAACAGTTTGGGCGGACAGCTGAGAACATCAGGGGACCAATGTTTCTCAAAGTCAAATAGTATGTGGATAGTAGTGACTTGTGATCCTGTATCAATGAGTGCAGGCAGGGGCATACTGTCCACATATAATATCTCTTCTGGACGGTGGCAGACATACTTAGAAATGCCCTTCTAACCCGGAATGTGTGGACCTATTGTCTGTCCTCCCGGGTTACGGTATTTCTGCAATTATTTATCGCATTTCCACTCAAGCGGCACAGTTCACAGAATAACCGTGAGGGGTGTGGATAGCCTCCGAGCGACCGATGCGGTCCCGGTGCTAACTGGCGCTCAGGTGGTAGCGACCACAGCCTGAAGTGTGGGCTCTCTAGCTCACTAACTTTCTGGCACAGTGCGGCAACACTGCAGGTTAGCTCAGTCATCTGTTTCTGCATCTCAAGCAGAGGAGCAGACATATCACTGCCAGATTGTTCCGCCTGTCTGTATACGTCACTCTTGTGGGGGCGGGGCAAGCTCTCATCACTCAACACATTCATCCCCGTCTTAAGCTCCTCCCCCTCAGCGATCTGGGGCTCCGTACCCAGAATAGTAATGGACAATCCTTTGAACTGTAGAAATCTGCTATCGGGGTGCTGCACTGACAGCATCTTCAACTGGCTCCTGAGAGTTAATGAGCCCTCAATGAACTGTTCCCTAAAAGTCTGGTCTGCACCAGCGGCCTCCTTATGGTCGACCCTTACTACGGCCTGTATGTCCTCTTGCAGGGACAGTGCATACTCTGAGTCTCTCCAATCTTTTGCTTCTTATTACAGAACCGTTTCTTTATCTCTGACAGGGTATGCTTATCAAAGATAGGCTGCAGCCTGTCCAAAATATCTTCTACAGACGTTTTGTGTTCATGCGGCCATGTTTTGACCTCCCTAGCAGTGGGACCCTCTAGCTGACCCATGAGAATTTCTATCTTTTGCTCCATTGCTAGTGCATACAAGCGGAACACTGCTACCATCTTCCCTCTGAATTCTCTAAGGGTATTGAGCTCACCACTGTATTTAGGTAGCCATAGTGCGCCTAGGCAATAGGGCATAGTTAGCGGCACAAAGCTAGCGCTGTTGGTAGCTACTGGGGTTGATTCTGCAAGCGCAATGACTGGTGTAGCAGCATATGCTGGCGCAACAACATCTGCAGGGACATTAGTGGTTGGCCGGTTGCCATCGGGGTTATCTCTAACAACCGACATCTTGAATTTAAGGGACAGAAGGTACTATCCTGTTCTTGGGGTGCTGCTTCCCTGCCCTTAGACTCTGCACCAGTAAGATTAAACTTGACTGTCAGCCAATTAGAGGCCAGCTGCCATCAGGGATGAGCTCATTGCTTAGAGCTGAAGGGGGAGACACAGGGTCTCTCCCACAGACGGCACCTTCTGCATCCAAGGATGGCATACAGACAGGACAGAGTGCTGTGTGTGTTTTGTAGTGCCCGCTGGGGCACTCACGCACATCAACAATCAAATGCTCTTTGTTGGCAGCTGGAAGTGCCATTTTGTCAGTGTCTGCTCCTCACACAAATACCTTCTCTGAGCACCAACCCCCACACTGCTGGGAAATCCCCCTTCAGCTCTGAGCCTGAAAAGCCTGACTTTTGAGATTTCCATCCATCACCATAGTAACCTGCATTTTTATCGCATCGCACGGGAGTCGCAAGTTTGTGCAATTCGATAAACTAGTAGGCTCCATAGAGAACATAGCGTGGCGCTGCAGATTAAAGCCCCTTAGTGGCCACCATCAAAAGACGTACTACATTATCCCAACAACTATACTCTAGCAGGGCTTACAGTTGACTGAGGGCTTATTCGCAGAAGCGTATATCGGCTGCCATTTTCACGGCTGGTCGATATATATACTACAATCTGAGCTGTCTTCCCCCCTCTTGGCGGCTCCCTGCCTCTCTCCTCCCCTCTGGCTGTTTGCAATGGGAGGGGGCGGAGCGGAGGCAGATGTAATTCCTGCTCCCTCCCCGCAGCCAGCAATGGGAGGGGGCGGGACGGAGCTTAGCTCCAACCCCGTCCCCTCCCATTGCAAACAGCGGGAGGGAAGGAGAGAGGCAGAGAGATGGTGAAGGGGAGGGAAGGGGGAAGACAGCTCATATGACAGCGTATATACACTCCTGTGAATAAGCCCTAAGGCTAACTTCACACAGGTGACCGTAAATTCCACCCCCATATCACGCTCCCCACTATGTGAATTTCCCAGGGATATGAGGCGGTTTCATGGCAAAACAGTCTTGATTCACTACAGGGAAGAAGCAAAACCATGGGCTGCGATGCGAGAGCATGCAGCAAGAGAGATAGTGCCACGATTTGTTTCCTGCATCGCATCGCGGTGCCATGCGGGAAAACATCGCTCGTGTGTGACCCCATTCAAAAGAATAGGGGTTCATATTTGTGCACAAATGTCACACGATTTTAGCACCTGTGTGAAGGCGGCCTAACTATCCTACGTTAATCCCCCCCTCCTCCTTTACACTGCAGTGGGCAAAATAGCGCAAAAATTGGATCACTGAGCATTAGGAAAACATTGCTTGTCAGATGGATCCATAATTCTCTTGCATCATGCTGATGGAAAGGTCAGAATTTGGTACAAGCAGCATGACTAGATGAACCCTTCCTGTCAGCTGTTCAGTGGATCTCAGTAACTCCATCTAACTTGCAGCAACTGAAAGGATCTCTACTGTCTGTAAGGGCCAATATTCCCACAGAACGATTTTAACACCAAGTGGAATCGTATATCATATTGAATTACTGCTGTTCTGAAGGTCAAATAAAGTCAAATGCACTAGATAGACGTCTTTAATAAAGTGGCCAATTCAATGTAGAGCACTCCATTCACCAGTATAGAGAAAATCTGCTTTGTTTCTGTGGCAGCATATAACAATCAATAAGCTTGTGAAGAATGCTGATTCCATCCAACTAAAAGACAAGCTTCGTGATGAATCTGCATAGGAGCAATAATTACAGCATGCTAAAGATGAAAAGAGCATTGTCCATTGTTCTATGTCAGTTACAGTTGATAATGATGGTGATGATGCACAAACAAAACAATGTTGAAGAATACTAATTGTTACCACTAGATGGCAGTTTATTACTATCCTTTCAAGTCAATGTTGTGTATTTTGGGGAAAAAATCATCATGAAATTGTCATGAAATCCAGATCACCAGAACACACAAAAGCAATAATCCATACATATACTTAGAATTGGTTCTCATATGAAGAGCTCAGAATGTAGAAACCAATGATAAGGGTACTTCACACATAGTGGATTTTGGTGCAGATTCCCATTAAAATCTTTGTGGATTTTGGTTCTGATCTGCTCAAAAGTACATGTTCAAATCTACACTATTTGGTGCTGATTTTGATGTGGATCCGCATCTGATTTCACCTTTTCAGTTGAGGGGGTGAAGTATGCTACGGCACTAACGGTGCAGATTTTGACACGGAATTTCTTTTATAAAGGGGATCTGTCATCTTTGGGATTCTGTTGAGAAACATTAGCTAACACAAAGCTGGCAGATTTTATGATATATATATATATATATATATATGATATTGAGGAACGAAGGTCCGGGTTTTTGGTTTGTGGCTTATGCATTCTATGTTGGAGTCCAGCCCATAAGGGTTTAACGTTAATGCTGCCTACAACCTCTTTGTTTAATTAGATTTTATGATACTGTGAGTGTAGAAAGTTCACAAAGTACGGCAGACTTTGGAAGAGCAAAGAAACTTTCCTAGATTTCATGTAGTGTTGTAAAGGAAGGGAAAAAATCCTTCCGTATTGCATTGGATACTTTATTCCAATATGCTTGTGATTTACAATTTAATGCAGTTTAATATGCATAATAAATATATTGTAAGGCGGTGGTATTTGTAGGCTCAGGTGAAGTACGGGCAGGTTGTTAAGGAAATATCAAAATCACAGAGAAAACATTGGTGCAAAAAAGCCATTAGATCATGCTGACCACTTGGGTATTAGTGTATCTTGACACCACCAGAAGTACAGGTGGAGCCAAGATACTAGGAGTTTGACAGGGGGTTGACGCCCCCTGTTACTGATTGGCTGTCCTGCATTCTCCCTCACAGATCCTGTAGCCACTGCCGGCCGCCGTGGAGGAAAGTGAGAGGCGCCTCTCGGGCCTTCTGAGCGGTGCTGGGCAGCGGACAACGCCGTGCAGGAAGGTCAGAGCGCTTGGTCTGCACTCTGCTGGGCAGCGGATGAGGCGGTGCAGGAACGTGACACCGGTCAGTCTGCACTCAGCAGCGCTGCTGTGCGATGGAGTGGTAACCGGTGGGCCGGCCAGAAAGAGACCATTTCCATTGATCTCCGCCGCTTCTCCACCACTCCTCCGCTGAATGGACTCACCAGCCCAGCCCGCAGAGGTGCGCTGACAATGCGCTCCTCCGTTGTCGGCTGCCTCGCTGCTACCTCCCTCGCTCAGAATGCCGACGTGCACAGCAGCAGGACAGCTAACGCCCGAGGTAAGGACACCAGCGGGAGGAACTGACGAACCACCGGCATGCAAGTAATCTGGGAGACTGGTGGCGGACACAGGCAAAACATGTGCTGCAGCAATCAAAACTGCGGGGTGCGCGAAGCTGGGACACTGCTTCCGGCAAGAGGCATGGCAAGAGGCACAGCAGCTGCGGCATTGATCCGCCGGGGATAATCACAGCAGCAGAAGGTGGGAGACTGCAGCCAAGAAGAGGCACAGCAGGGCCGGCATCATATACTCCAGCGGTGGCTACAGGACCTGTGAGAGCCAGGACGGGGAGAATGAAGGACACCCAATCAGTAACGGGGGCGTCAAACACCTGTCAAATTCCATGTATGTTGGCTCCACCTGTATTTCTGGTGGCATCAAGATGCACTAATACTGACCACTAAACCCAAGAGATACAAAATACAGTATACAGTAGTCCTGACCAGCACAGTCAGTTTAGAGAGTAGTTTGGAGATAGCAAGTAGGGACACAAGTAGTAAACTGCTGAATCCAAAAGCATTGTGGTGAGGCCAATAAAGAGTGCTAGCCTAAGGAGCACGGAAGCACTGGGGTCTATGAATTGCCATACCGATTGCCTGAAGATGATAAGAAACAGGTAGTGTAACAAGAAGATAGCTTGAGTAGAGGGGCCCATGTATGGCCTAAGTGAACCTATTGCCAACGCCACCGCCAACTCCGTTGTGCAGACCGGAAGGCTAAAAGTCCAATAAACTGCTTTGCTGTATTGCCGATTCTGATTTCTGCATTGAAGAGACTGGTTTTTCCAGGTTTTCCTATTTTCCTTATTTGACATTAAAAAAAAACACCAGGTCACATTATAGTCTCCTGTAATATCTAAGTCCAAACACTACCGAGGTCTTCTGGTTGCGGAGCAAGGGGTGAACAGCAAAGACCTGTCAGCCCCTTATCGTGGAAATTAAAGATTTCCCAGAGCCAAGGGCCATATAGAGCCATTCGGCTAAACTTGGTCAGGATTCATTTTAATTTTCTCCTAAAGAACCCCATTAGTAAGCAGAAGTGACAGAAGTTATGGCTTGTGTTCAGCAATAGTATTCTGTCATGTCTGTAGGATTCTGCATGTTGCGTATCTTAGAATGTATGCATTTTGCTTTTGGTTACATGAAGGTGAGTGATGGATGTAGTGTGAGTGACTTGTATTATATGTGACATCAGTGAATCTAAATTGCATTTCAAGTGCCTACAAGCCTACAATCTCTGAAATCCCCAGATTGTGAGTAATTGTGGACTTTGAGCACTTGGATGATCTCATGTGTCATATCATGGAAAAGTAAAATATAATACTCTTTCATAATAAAGCAGTTGCAAAATTATGGATGGTGTTGGCTTCTGTGTTTCGCAAGTGCAGTGTGTTATATCATCATAGATAATGGTCTGAATGACGTTGGCAGTATAATTATCAATATTATCAGTGTCAGTGATTTTAGTAAATCATGTATAAATGCACTGTTATATCAGAACAATGTGAGTCACATGTACATTGTGAAAAGTAGATATACAACTTGGAGTCTGGTATGTATCAAGGCCTTCCAGTCTCCAGTGAACAATCAACTGTCATGTCTGGATTGCTTAGTTTGCACAACCAGAGGTGGCAAGCTTCAGATTTGAAGATGGAGTCTAACCAGTGTCTTGTAACATGAGTCTTACAGGACAAACCAAGCAAAACTGAGTATATCAAGGTACGGATGATTTCATGAACTAAACAGCCAAAGCTGCCCAAACCAGACCAGTCCCTCAAGCAGAGCACCCGCCCCAAAAAGGGTGACCCCAGTGTAACACCCCAAAGAACTTACTTCAGTAGGTATGGCCGGAGGCCTAGTTTGTCACGGTGACGCCAACACGCAGTCTGGACCCTCAGGGTGGTATGCCGAAGAAATAACTGAGTCGAGTCCAGCAATGGTTTAGAAATCTGGGAGTGTACAGATTTACTAACTTTTGGTATTTTAAATACTACTTGTTTCACAGTACTGTGGATAAGCACTTGGAACAGATAAACGCAGATGCAGTACTAGGCAGACAATTGCACATGATGAGAAGATACACAGATGTTGATTTGTTAAAGACCTGACTTCAATGCTATCTCCTTTACTTTCTTCCTGAACTGATTTGGGTAGACAATTTCCCCACTAACTCTTTTAGATGAAGGATTGATTTGGATTTTAGTTAAGTGTGAATGAAGCAGAGGGACAAGTAGCTGAATGGCTAATCCTGGCTTTAAATGTATTAGTAGCTATGACTCACTGTTTGATGAAGATAGACCTCAGAAAGGTTTTTTTTCTCAGCTGAGGGATGCCAAGGGAACGGGTTTACACCTGCGCTCGATCTTGAAAGGGAATATGTGTTGAACTGCTGGCTTGCTCTAGTACTGGTAACTCCTCCTTTCTGACATGACTGAACTGCAACCTCTTCTCTCTCTCACCTGGCTGAGTCTGCCTAACTGCTCACTGACTCCTTTTATCCCCTCTGTTCCATTCCCGCACTTCCTGGACTCCTCCCACTCTTGTATAGGGACTTGTGTTGGGATTTTACCAGCCTTGGGCTCTGCACTAGTGAAATTAAACTTGACTGTTAGCCAATGAGAAACCACCTGACATCAGTGTTAAGCTCTAGGCTTAGAAGAGAAAGGAAGAAACAGGGTCTCTTGTACAGATGGCACCTTCTATATCCATGGACAGCATATAGACAGGCGCTGAGTAACCTAAGATACAAAGTTGACTAAAACCCTAATACAAAGCACTAAGTTACTAGGAATTTTGCTAAAAGATCTCTGGCACAGATCTCTACACAAGTAGTATAACCAGCAACCTGTGTTCAGATGAGCTAGACTAAATAGCACCAGGAAGAATCTGATTGACTGGCTGAGCTGACAATCATCATTTTTATGCCCGGCCGATATGCACTGCCCCTCTGATTTACAATGCATCAATTCACATGGGTGTATTTCTGCAGCGTAAAAGCGCCCGGGTGGCCAAGATAGTGCATTTCGGCTGAGCGCTTTTATGCTGCGAGCAGCTGCATAGACTCCTATGGAAGCCTATGACAGCTGACAGAGAAGGGAGGTGGGAGGGAGTTTAGCAGCTAAACTCCCACCCTCTTCCCTTCTCCTCTTTGCCCCTTGCCGGCTGTTTGCAATGAGAGGGGGTGTGAGCTAGTTGCTAAGCTTCCACCCTGTCCTACCCCCTTCCATTGCTGGCTGCCACCGAGGGGGCGGGAGCTTAGCCCACTCGCTGCCACCCCTTCCCACCCCCTTCCCTTGCAAAAAGTTTGTGAGGTGGAGGAAAGGAGGAGACAGCTTAGCAGAGCTAAACTGTCTTCCCCTGCCCAACAACATTGCGGGCTCGGCGTATATGCATCATGTCCGTGCTGTCAGAACGGGTGCACAAACCTTAGATTTGTGCGCCCGTTCATGCATTTTCAACATAAAAACGCATACGCCCGTGTGAATAGTCCTTAAGCAGAGATTGGTGGAAAACATTGGAGATTTTAAAGGCCTGTAGGAACTCCAACTTGAAAGATGAAGAATTAAAAATTTCCACAATTTTGTACAGGCGAATGAACGTGGTTCCTAATTTAAAAGTAGGAAGTTTCAGTGAATTAGGCCATGCCACAGGCAGGACTTAATAGGCATCCATGCATTTCAGCTCTAGGAGCCTTCACTACTCCAGGCTGCCATGCTAACCCATCAGCATCCCACAATTCCATCTTGAGAGGAGCCAATGAGGCACCAGAGAAGGTTCCACTCTTTCTGTCTGACTGCTCAGATGCACGGTCAGGTGTGACAGTAGCATCTGAATATTTAACTGCCATGATTGGAGTTAGTGCAAAAACAGCTGATAGCCAGGTATGGAGCAGACTTGGCTACTGAGCATGTTGCATACACCGTTTATGATGTATATTTACATGATGCAGTGGAGAAGGGGTTAAAGGGTATATTACCTTTGCAAATTGACCTTAATTAAATCTTAATGAAATGTTTCCTTCCATTTTAAGTCTACAGTTCTATGTAGACCTATGAATCACTATTGTAACAGCTAGCAAACCAATATCATAGAATCTGATCCTGCAGTTATATTTTCTTCCATCGGTCACAACCTTATGCTAACATGCATTCAGTAGATTATCAAGAAGTAGGGGAGTGACAGAGGAGAGTATGACTGAGGTTGAGAACATAGTGTTTCTTTGTTGTCTCTTATCATGGAAACACATAGGTTTGCATAGGAGTTGTACACAGTAGAGTCACATTATTATGACCACCTCCTATGTTTGACATGAAGTCCATAAGGTGTGTGATAGGCTATCTGCTCACATATCATTCGTTGTTGTCATGGGTAAGAGGGAAGATGTATCTGAGTTGGAAAAATGAATGATTATTGGCTTTCGGGCCAAAGTTACCAAAGAGTGCAGTTTGTAAAGTGTTCGCAAGCTGCTGTGGTGAAAATGTATATTGAGTGGGCAAATTGCACCATTGTGTGATAACCGACGTGGAAACTGTGGAGCACCACATGCTATTGATGTGAGAGGTGAATGACGGCTACGAAGGTGCACTATTTTTCCAGTTTTTATTGATATTTACGGACTTTAATGTCTCAAATATACTTTGAAATGAACGCTTCGAACAAATAAACAAGTTAAGTTGAATAAGGATAATGGATTAATTTTGTTTCACCAAATCAAATCCAGATTTTTGACTCTTCAAAGTAGCCACCTCTAGCTGATATAACAGCTTTACACAATTGAAGCATTCTTTCTACAATTGCATTCAGAAATTGTTCGGAAATTCCCTCCCAACATTGTTGCAGAAGTTCCCAGAAATGTGCTGCACTTGTAGGTTGCTTTGCTTTCACCATTTTGTCCATCCCAAACAAGCTCAATGGGGTATAAGACTGAAGATTATGCTGGCTACTCCATTGTTTGAAGTCTATCAGCTTCTTCTTGTCTTCCTAAGTAGTTTCGACATAACCTAGAAGTATGTTTTGAATCATTGTTTTTGTTGCAGTATGAACCCCTGACCGTCTATGTGTGCACCAGAGGGCATTGCATGGCATATCAAAATACTGTGACAGCTCTTTTTGTCCAGTGTGCCAGTCGCCCTGTGCAAGTTTCCAATTCTGGATCCAGAATAGGAGCTCCAGACCATCACGCTTCCTCCTCCATGTTCAACAGTTGCTGTCACACACTCAGGAACCATCCTTTCATCTACTCGGCAGCACCCAAAAACACTGCGTGATGTACGAAAGATGTTTGATTCATCAGTCCATAAGACCTTCTTCCACTCTTCTGTAGTCTACTGGAGATGCTGCTTCACCCAGGGAAGTCTCTTTTATTTTGAAATCTTAGCAGTGGCCTTCTTAATTATACTCTACCTGTCAAGCCTGCAGATAGAAGTCTTCTCTTCACAATTGAAATGGAAACGCGTTTACTTTTAGCTGTGGGGCGCCAATCACTCACACTGTTAACTCCCAAAAACTTGGCATCTGGTTGTGTGGTGGCCTTTGGTATGCTAGACCTCTTCCTGTCAGAGTTTCTTCCAGTTTCCAAGTACCTTTTGATGGTATAGGAAACTGTACTGGCTGCCAACTTGGCTTTCTTGGCAATTTCTTTGAAGGACTGACCTACACTCTAAGGGTTATAATTGTCTGTCTTCTTTAGTTAATTGTCTTTTTCTTGCCATTGTAATCTATAAAATTTGAGACATCTGTAGGAATAGTTTGCATCCAATTTCAAATCATAATTTGCATTCTATGCCTAAAACTGGATTCACACTAACACATTTGCGCGCAAAAAAATTACGTTTACAATACACAGAAAATCGAGCCCACTGATATCAATGGTTTTGTTCACATGTGCGTATTTGGCATGTGCAATTCAGTGGCACAAAAAATTCCGCAGAATGTTCTATAAAGAGCACATTTTGAACTCATTAAATTAACTTGTCATTTCAATGGCTGAGAGCATCAGTGTGCGGAATTACGAATGACTTGTGCAGGCAAAAAATCCATCCTTCAGCTACTAAGAGATTAAGCAAACACATTTATCTATCAATAGACTGCATGCTGTTACCCCCAAGGCATATTTATAGTAGCTGGGGGATAACAATGGAATCTGCAGTCAGCCTCCAGCAGAACAATGCAGCTGTTTGCACAGCTGGATGTGTGATTAATCACACACTGAGCTCTGCAAACAGCTCCTGGAGGCCTTTTTACATGCAAATGAAGATGATAAAGTGTTAATGACCATTAACACTTTATGCAAATAGATTGCAACATTTTTCAATCTCAGGGCTTAGTCACACGGGCGTATCGGCGCCGTGTTACTGCAGGAAGAAGACGGCCGCACTTCAGGACGGACATCTCTCTGCAGCGCCAGAAGAAAGAACATGTGACCAGCTCCATTGCCGGTCATGTGTTTTTTTCTTCGGCGCTGCGGGGAGTCGTCCGTCCTGAAGTGCAGCCGTCTTCTTCCTGAAGTAAGGGCTCATTCACAGGGGCGCCGATGCGCCCATGTGACTAAGCCCTTAGTCGTTTGAAAGATTATCTTTGCGTGTAAAAGGGCCTTTAAAGTGTGAACTATAACACTTCACGGACATTTCACAGGAGATGGCATAAGCTGCACGAAGCATTCAAGTAAATTCCGCACTAAAATCCATGCCTGCGTATTTGGATGCAGAATTGAAAATGGCATAATTAAACTTCCTCTCTCTCTCCCTCTTTTTTTTTCTCGCTCTCTCTTAGTATAATGCCTGGTATCCTTTGGATATGTCTATGGACACAGTAAGGAGATCTTAGAGTGATTTCTTACGTACCGTATGTCTCTCTGCTCCCTACTGTGGTTGCTGATGAACTAACTTATGGTGCTGTTAGGTGAGGTGCTAGGAACTGTATTTTTTTATACCCACCCGCATCCTGGTTCCTGCGGTGCCCGCTGCTGAAGTCCTCACAGTGCATGAAAATCTGACTCTTTTCAAAGTCCCATCTGTGTGCTCTCCTATACAAGTCTCCCTGTGACCCAGCTCCCTATATTATTTTCACCCCCCCCCTGCCAAACACAAGAAAGGTGCCCCTAGTGTCCCCCCAAAAAAATACAGTAAGAATGCGCCCATTAGTGCCCCCTCAAAGTAACAATGCCCCCTTCACAGTAAGAATTCGCCAAGTAGTGCATCAAACACAGTAAGAATGCCCCCAGTAATACTCCCTGACCTAGTTAGTACTTCACAATTTATGACCCGTTGGACTGCAGGAAGGCGCAGCCCAGCTGCCCCAACTCAGGACTAATAGAGGAGGGCAGAACAGGCAAAAGCAGAGAGATACATGCCCTGCACCAAGCATGGCATGCTCATGCAGAGTGCCTTGTAACAACTTACATGAGGGCGTTGTGAAAGGTTACAATGGAGCCTGGGACATGCACTTGACCACCCAGGACAGCAGTTGATCTTACTGGATCTTCGATGCTTAACAGCTCTGCAGGTAAATTGTAATAGTCCACTTACTGGGATTTCTGGGTAAATAGGCCTTCCAGACATACCAAGAAAGCAGACCACTATTTGGCAGGATTTACTGGTTTCAGGAACAAAATATAAAAGCATTATGTATATCTCTTTATGATACTAGGCATCTAAACCTAATGACAACAACCTGAGTCCTGGATCTAAATACCATGACCATGGCAGAGCAATTCGCAACACTGCTCTACCAGCTATGCCCGTGGAGAAAAGGCAAGTTGTCACAAACCCCCACCACCACCACTCCTGCTACCTCATTCTCAGCTTTATAGAAATTAATACACTATATGTAAATGGTAACAGGGGGAATGGATAACTATATTTGGCTAGCAGCAGGCCTATCTCTACAAGGACTTGGGCCCTATAGGTAGTCCATTGAGTGGTAAGACACCTTTGTAGAGAGCATCCAGTGCTTTCAAATTTTTTCCAGAACGAAAGCTTGAAACAAAAAATGATCTGTGCCTCTGTAAAAGGTTAGGGGTGCATGAAGGTGCCCAAACTTTCTTTAGAAAAATCACACCACTTCTGTTAAAAATTAACCTTAATTCATAGCATCATAAACCTGATGCAGGTAGTGTGATCATAAAAGCTCCTACATGTTTCCAGTGTTACCGCTCTTAATCACGGCATACAAGTGAATGAAAAAAAAACCTTTTTAAAAGCAATACTACCTGGAACATTTTTTATGATGCAACGAATACAAGTTAATTTTTAACAGGAGTGCTGGGATTTTTATAAAGAAAACTTGGATACAATTGTATATCTCCAATGGTCCACTGGGGCATCCATGTGCACTCTCCGGCATTGGAAACTCGGTGCAAGCAGGAAAAGCTAACGTTTTCTCAGTTTTTTTTTCAAGTGTGCATGAAAATACCCTGTAGGTCTACAGGCGGCTATGGATAACACTTTTTGGATCCATGTAATAAAAGTTACAATTACAGCCATGCTCTTAAGCCTATGCATTATCTGTAAAGGGCCCATTTTTTCCTAATTGTAAATTACCCCATTGTGTAAATTATATGTAGAATACACCTTCAATAATATTCTCAAGTGATTTAGTAGACACAAAATAAGAAACCTGACAACATTGTTATAGATAATTCTTTATAAAAATTGGATCAAATGTCCAAATGAACGTATAAAGAAATACAAACAATGGGAAAAACTCAATCTACAAAGCGTATGATTAGTAAATCAGATGAATTATTATTGGTAGACCATACAAGGTGATCATTTATATACTGAATATATACATGTGCTGGAATAAAACTTTCTGGAGCAAATAGTGCATATCTTTTTTTTCGGCACAGTTGAGTGGTCTTATTCAAAGGCGTTTGTATTTTGCTAGGTGATGATTGCAGTTGGGGCAAAAATGATCAACGTCCTTACAGCTGTCCACACAGAAAGGAATCAGGCAGCATCCTAACCAGCAACTATGGAAGAAAGCACAATACATTAATCAAGAGTTCATATAAGGCAAGCTGTCTGGGTCTTGGAAGGGACTTATTTCTATGAGGATATTGTTGGTCACACACATTGTAATAAAGTCATAGGCAGTAATGCCCCTTTTACACAGGCCGAGAATCTCACGATTCTTGTTTGCCCGAGCAAACGAGCTGATGATGTCATCACCAGGTGGCGTAATTAAACTGCCCAATTCTTGTTGAAAATCGTGCAGTTCTCATGTGCTAGTCGTTCAGTGCACATCCCTATGTGAAATACTGAAGATCAGTGTTTAAAGTGCACAATGAGTTAATGAACCTGCATTGGTTTTTATGCTGGCTGAAAGTGAATGACGAGTGAAAACCTCATCATTCTCATTTGCATTCAGTCGTCACTCGCGTTTAAACTGAACGATTATAGTTCAGTTTTGCTTGTTTTAATAATTTTCTAGCCGATAATTGTTCAGCCTAAACGCTGCCATACTACATTCTATGCAGGATGGAGAAATAAGCCACGTCACTTGCATAGGTTCTAGTGCAGTATGTCTCCACTGGAAGTATGGGTGGAGACAAATTCGTTGGCCGGACTGAGTTACAGGGAATGTCCAGGTCACTCCCACAGCTAGGGATTGGCTCCTGCACAAACACCTCCCCAGACACACATGTACCGGCCATCCCCTGACAGCTGACACATCTCCCCACTGGCCTCTCATCACCGCTCGCATGCCCCACCGCCACTGGTCCCACTGTCACTCTCCCCACCAGCCTCCTTCTCACCGAGCCACGCTTCCGTCCCCCGCTGTCACTCTCCCCATTGGCCTTGCTCTCACCGAGCCACACTCGCATCTCCGCTCCTGTCCCTCGCCGCCACCGGTCCCACTCTCACCATCCATGCCACCTCTCTGAGCCGCGCTCGCATCTCTGCTCCCGTCCCCTGCTGGATCGTAGACAGCCAGAGCTCACCCGCCGCCGCCTTCAGATTTAGCCGCTTGACCAGGGAGGAGGAAGATGGAGGTTGTTCACCGCCGGGTCACTGCTGCCATCGCTATTCAGATTTGGGCGCTTGTACACCACCGTGAAGGTAGCCAATTTGCAACTTGGGGCATGACCTGGGCGTTCCTTGCAACTCAGCCTGGCCAACCTATGTCTCCACCCACACTTCTGGACTAATACCACTCGCATATATCCCTTTGCCGGAAAAATCAGTTGATTTAGTTGAACTTTTTTTTTCCAACTGACTACACAGCAACCAATAACTGCACAACTGCATTGTGATTAAGTGCTATGGGCAACAAAGATATATTTTCCTTTTAGACAGCTGTGGTGCTGGACTATTTTTCCATGTCCCACCTGCATAATTGACATTCGTTAATTTTTTTGTATTCTTTGTTCTTTTATCAATGCATTATGTACAATAATTAACAAATTATATTTATGACAAACACTAAATGGAAAATGTAGAGAGAACTCACATCATCATTTAGAGATATATTTCACTGCAGATGCATACTCTTTCTCAATGGATGGGGCAATTATTTCCCAAATTATCATTGGAAATAGCCAATTTGGGCAATAGTCGTTCCAATGCATAAGCAGCTGTCGACGTGGCACTGAGCGACAAATCACTCATTTGTTGGAGTCGCTTGGCTTTTAGCTCACCTGATAACCAAGCAACTGTTGCCTCATATAAAAAAGAGTCACTCAAATTTTTGGAACGTCTGCCTATTTACTGTGATTATAGGCAGGCAGGCCAGAATGATCCGCAGCCGCTCCTTCTCCATTCACAAAACGACTATCACTCCTGTGAAAAAGCACAGAAGTAATGGTCGCTGGGACATCTGCTCGGCGCTAATGCCCCGACACTCATCCAGTATAAAGGGAACTTTAGCCTCTTAAGGGCCAGGGTGTTTTGGTACTAAAGGACGGGACAATTTTTAGGGATTTTACCCATGTGGTGGTTTTACTGCTCAATTTTTTTTTCTTCAGCTATCCAAATTATTTTTGCTGTGTTTTTTTTCCGTGATATATTGAGCTATTTTTTTTTTTTTCACTGACATTTTTTTCTTCTTTTTTTGTTTAATTTATAGTTGTTTATTTTAAAAATGAGTATATTTACACGAAAATAAAATATGGGAATGGGTTCCTCATTTTGTTTCGGACCTTTTGATATATAATTTGTATAGTTTTGGATTACAGGGCGCATATGGCGACGGGTTTGGGTGGCATCTGTGGTGGGTCATTTTCTTTTTCATGTGTATATTTTTTCATTGTATTCCGTAATTTTTTTAAAAACTTATTTAACTATTTTTTTAACCATCTCTGTTCCCCTTGACGTCATATAAGATCTCAGGGGACATTCACATAGTTTTTTTTTACTTCATACTTTTCCACTGTAGCTGGGGCATCCCTCCCCCTGTAGTAACAACAGCTCTGTTAGCGACAATGGTCACTAACAGAGATGATCATGGTTTGATAGGACCCTGCAGCTTTTCTGTGACAGAGGGCACCTGTGATCTCTGGGTCGCATAGTGGAAGTAATACTTCCACTTTCACTCTTTTAGAACATAGTGCTCATTGAGCACTATGTGCCTGGAAAGGAGAAGCCAGAAGCAGTTAAATACCACTTCTCCTGTCTCCTCTGGGTCCTCGGCTGTATCTGACAGCTGAGAACCCGACCTGCTCCTGTTGAATTGCAGGAGCAGAGGCTTAAATTCTGTGCCGTACTTCTGCTATAGGCCTGGATTGAAGTCCAGGACCAAGCGCTGTATATTTACCATGCATGGTCCTTAAGGGCTTAGTTCTTAATCCTGTACACAGTTCAATATCTAAGTGTACTTAACCTTCTAGTAACCTTCAGTACAAATGTTCTGATTCTGCATCAAATTCGTGGGGAAATCCAACAAATTAGTGTTCCATTCATTTCGTAAGAATCAGTACCGCAATCTACACAGAGCAGATATTTTTCTGTATCCAGATCTTAAATTTGTGTGCAAAAAAAAAAAAAAGTGACACGTCACTGCTTGGTGCGGGTTCTACGTGGGATTCTGCGTCAAAAAATCCACACATAGACTAGCTCCACTAAAAAAGAGCTAACCCGTGCGCACATCCGTGGCAACTGCATATATAAACAAACCCGCACATGTCAGCTTTTCGCTGCAGATTGGCAGATGGATCCATATTAGGCTATAATGCGTGAAGAAGGCCTTATTCTTTTTGTTGGATGCAGTCCTGGATTAAGCTTAAAATATACACTAAACCCACATTTTTTTAACACAGCCTTGCTTTTTTCATTACCCATGCGAGATTAATTATGATACGGTTTCATTTTAGTGCTTACCCAAAAAAAAGAAGCATGCCAAAGATAAGCCAGGTTAGCAACCCAACCTGATATTCTACACGTGACACGACGTTCTGGTGACAGGCTGGACAGGTGCAAGATACTGGTGTGTCCCCGAATGATGTTCTCACGATTACTGTCGTAGCTAGAGGACTTATAATCACTGGGCAAGAGAAGATAAAGAAAGATAAGAAATACGCAAGATCTTCATACGCAAAAATAATAATTGCGATAGGGTAATAACAGCAATACTAAAGCTGAGTCCAAGCTACAACCCCATTATACCAGCCAATAGACAGTTCAAGAAAAATGTTATTAGGTTAGAAAAACCTCACCGCTGCATCGCTTGAACAAAAGAAAGCAGCAGATAGGAAAAAGGTAAGTTTACATTACTTACACATTTGACTACAATAGTGCATCTTTCCACTGCTGTGTTGTCTTATGCTTTGTGAAAGCTGCATATTGTATGTCAAAAACATGCATAGCCCCCCTATTCACCAGTTAGAGGCCAAAAAAGTATACATTAGTACACATTGCTATACCTTTTTTTCTACAGTATGTAATAGTGTGGTCTGCTGCGCTATTCCATATAAAGGCATCCAGTAAAAATACCTATACCAGTGGCTTACTTCGCAGAGGATGCTGGGTATATATCTGAATACTAACCCTGATCAGTGGTTTGACATGTTTACCCTTGTGCTTCTGAGTATTTCTCTTAGTGCCTTCTTTTTATGGACTTTGTACCTTGTCTGACTGCTTCTTCCTCTGGTTCTAATTATTGTCATTTTCATACTCTGACCTCAGTTAGTTTACTAGTCATTTTGTCCCACTCTATTTCCATATATTCCCTCTCCTCCATACTCAATTTAGGTTCCAGGCATGGAGTTACCCCTTTCAGGGTGGGTGCTCCATTTTATTGGCAGCTCCTTTCTGAGCAGATCAGGTTTTCATCCGAAGCTTCACATCCATTTCTACCACCATCTGTTGTATTGTCTTGCATGGCTTGAAAGGCCTCTTTCACACAAGTGACAGCAATATCGCATGTGTTTTCTGTAAAGTATCGCTGTGTTTTCTCGCAGCGATATCGAGATTTTTTGTCACTACAAAGTCTTTTTTGCCGGGATTTTCGGGGGGGCTTGAAATATAAGCCCTACCTTGAAAATAAGCCCTATCTGCCTTTAAAAAAACAATACATCACCTATCAGGCGCTGTCTGCTCCGGCGCACTTCTTTGTAGCTCCAGAACACTTCCTTGTAGTTTTCAGGCAACACTTCCTGGTCAAAGGTTTAAAAATCCTGCCTCTAGGAAGCGCTGGCTCTGATTAGTTCTTGACCCCTGCGGCTCAGCCAATAACTGCAACGCTCGATGAACCAATTACAACCATCGCACAGCCAACCCCTGACCAGCAAGAATTGGCTGAAACTACAAGCTAGTGTGCCGAGGACCTGCGGCTGAGCAGACAACACCTGCTAGGTGATGTATTCTTTCTTTTTTAAGCAGCTAGGGGTTATTTTAGTGTTAACCGTGTGATGTGGTGAAACACAAAGGAAGGCTCCATAGGGAAATATGGGCTACAAAACATAGCAAATCGCGGCAGTATTTTTTCCCTCGCAATGTAGCAGCCTACAAAACATCACTAATATGAACGAACTCATTGGAAAGCACGGGCTTCACATGCATGCGATTTGTAGCACTGTTGCATCGCGAGAAAATCACACAATTTTGTCGCCCATGTGAAAGGGGCCTAACTCAGAAACCCCCTGTGTTCTTCACATCATTGAGCTTGTCTCTTTCCCATTTCTGAATCAGTTGGTTAGTTTCCTCAACAGAAGTGGACGGATGTGACAGGCATCCATAGGAGGTATGTTCAGGACAGGAAATCCTCCCAAAGTATAACTCTGATGTACACTGCAAAACGCTGAGTCAGTTATGATTAAAGGGTGTCGCGGCAGGTTTTGTTTTTTGTTTATGGAGGTCAGCTTTTGCTAGAGCTGTTTCGTATTTTCCTCTTCGCTTTCTCTAGCACTGGTGGGAGTGTCTATGGGAGTGTTCTGCTATCTCTTGCACCTGTCTAGTAAATAACTCAAGCTAAGTACTAAGGGTATTGGTGGTAGTTGTATTCATACTTAGTAGTTTACTTCTGTCACAGGTAGAGACAGTGAGTGGCTGCGGAATGTGGGTTGGGTGTGTTCTTATTAGGATGGAACATCTGCTATAGACAGGTACGGTCTCTCATTTTGAGTCATATAGGGAAAGTTCTCTTCTCCATTTGTTATTTTACACGTGACCTGTGGTGGTTTATGTTCTTTGTTCCACTTGCACAGAGTTTGGGAACTGTTTGAGTGATTTCGGTACGTCCTGGTCAAAGGGATTGTCCCATCTCAAGATTTCATCCCAGTGCATGCAGAAGTTGGGCAAGTATGCTAAGTATGCTTGGGATCATTAAATAATTCTGAGGCTGCAGTAATCATTAAAAGTGTCATTTTGCGTTGAATTTGCAGAAACCACAGTTACCTTAATCATGTTGAACTATTAAAATTTTTCTTGATTGTCTTTTTGCAAACACACGAAAGCTTGTAAATTTGGCAAATAAACCTAATTTGCAATGTGGATGGGGGGGAATGTTAATAAACTTGACTGCAACTGTATCTCTTAAAAGTTACTAGGTCACTCCTCTGTATGTAGAGGACACATCAATTAACCTGATTATGGGGCTCACAACATCTGTTAGGTCATTCATACTCACGAACGGCCAAATTCTGGCGGAACTCGGAAACAGCAGACATAACTCCCGGAAATACATAACACACTGACTGACAAACGCCCAAAACATGACCAAAGCATACCCGGATGCATAAACAGATGTAAATAGATACAATGTGAGGTATTGGTTCATATGTTGGCCAAGATACTATGAGCCCACTTCAAGGGTCCTCATTGTCTTTCGGGTCCCTTATCTAACGAGATAACTTCCACATGAAATCTGCCTGTATGTGGGAATTGTCCCAACAGGGACGGCCGAGCACTGGAACCTAGGGACCTACCTAGACCTAGATCACAAATGAAACACAGCAGGACTAAATGCAGCTTACACCAACATGCCAGGGATTTGCATAGAACACTGAACACCATGCACCATGAACAGGGCTGTCTGCACCTCATGTCCGGCACCCTGCACAAACACGCAGGAACATAATACTTTTACACTGAACACACCGACCAAACAGCAATAAACCCAGCAGCTTCTAGCATATGAAGAGCAGATTGGTGGTGATTGGCTGGCTGGAGAAATTCACACATAGCCAGCTCGATCAACCCCGACCTGTGGGGCTGCACTGCTGGAAACCCATGTAGAACAACAGATCCCAGTACTTCATTCTGGTCCCCTCCATAAATGTCATACATGCATGTCTTATGTTGATGCACTGTGCAAAGCTATCCTGTAATTTCCAGTATGTGTGTTGCACAGCTGCAGCACTTGAGAGGTTAGCCTAAAATAAAATCCAAAGCCTGCATGTAAATATATCAAGTATGTCATGTCATGCAGTATGAGAGGAGGTTATAAAAGTGAGTGATTGAGAGCGGGAAGTGGTTGCAGGTTCCATCTTTTGGAGTGGAGAGAGAAAACACAGAAACACATGGGGGCACCTTCAGCCCTTGTCTGTTGAAGATAGAGGAAAAGGAGAGATTTCCCAATCTGGATGTGAGCTGGATGTGAGGAGGGTGAGCTCCAAGAGAGAGAGAGAGAGAGAATGTGTAAGTTCTAATGTGTGTTTCTTCAAGGCCAGTGCAGAGGTACTATCTATCTCTTCTGATTTTCCTACACAGCTGTCTGAAATCTGGATCACCATGTAGAGATACACCCTTCATTTTTCACACCCATGCATCTTCAAGGCTGGGTGGAGGTACTACAAGATAATAATCTTTGTTCACACATGTGCGTCTTTGAGCCTGTAAGAGCTATGTGGAGGTACTTAGTTCTGAAGTCTATTCATTTGCCGGCACAGTGAAGTCTACAATTGAACTGCCTTGTATTGTTTATTCTTTATTCAAGTAAAGTTTATACTGCGCTCTGACCATTCCCAGAGACCCGTAGTACTTAAGAACTGTCTGTGGTTGAATTACTTATCCGCCGAGGGTCATACCGGTGTGAGTGTTGGAATGGTGGTGTCACGTGCGACAATTACCCCCTGTTCTCCAGTTTGGTGGGTATTCCCTATCTTAGGGGTGTCCAAGGTGGACTGCAGTGATACTCTTGCCTTTGTTGCATGTGTCCCTCCGGGAAGCAGCTTGGTAAGTTCCACTGTGACAAGTCAGAACTTTACCCTCCCAGCTCCCCACATATGCCGGGTGTCCGGGCTCTCCCTATGGGATGCTGCATCAGCAGCACACCCTAACACTACCTCCCCCTTACAAGGGGACCTCTGGAGACACAGGCACCCAACACACAGGGGTATGAGAACCAGTGATCTGGCTGGCTGGAGAAATCCACACCCAGCTAGCTCAATCAACCCCCACCTCTGGGGGGCTGCGCTGGAATCTAACAACATCAATCAACTCCTATTTAGAAACATTTAATTAAAATATATGTGCATTATATGGATTTCTCAATACTGAGTTTTTTTCCCATCCAAGTCAATGAAGGAGAAAACACGATAATACCACAGCTAAAAGATACTGAAGAGTACATGCAGCAAAAATGCGGAGGTAATGCGATTAGTGAGTGGGTGTTCACAAATTCCTTTTCACTATTGTTTCATATTATTGCAATAAATGTAAAAAAATTTAAAAAAACAAATATTACAAGTTAAAAACTCTTTCTCTGTTTATTACATTAAAAATCAAAACAATAAACAAATGAACAAAATTGGTATTGAAGCATTTCTAAATCATTTTCAAGTTCATTTTATCATTTTATTAATTCCTCATGGGGAATGCTGGTTAAAAAAACACAATGGAGTTTATTGGTTACCTCAACTCCCCAAAAAATAAAATAAAAAGTGATGAAAAAGTCGTATTTACTCCAATAATGGTACACTTTGCAAAAAAAAAATAACAAACTGTACAAATTTCATACCTCCATAATGGTACGGACGGTGGAATAAAATTGACTAGGGATTTTTACCACAGTGAATGCTGTAAGATGGAAACCCCAAAAACAAACAATGGAGGAGTTGCATTTTTTAACATTCCATAAAAAAAACAATGTTAGGGACTTTTCACACATGACTCACTGCGAGCCGAGGTAAATTCCCCACCAAAATCTGCAGGCTACCTGCAGATTTTAAATCGGAATTGAAAATAGCCTAAAACCTGCCTGAAATTCTGCATCAAAATCTGCAGTTAGACCTGCGGATTTTGGTGCGGAATTCTGCAACTGCGGATTTGACTGAGTCCTCCATTGTAATTCCGACCCATGTGAAACGACCCATAAAGTTTTTTAGTACATTATATGGTCCTCCCTAATAAAACAATATGTATGTGCACATAATCATTGCATTATACCTGTGGGCTGTGCCATTCCGCCTCCATATGCTGGTGGCGGTGGGTAAGCTCCTCCAAAATCTGCATAAAAAACAAATACGAAAGTAGGATACTTAGACTGGGATATGCAAGGATTAACTACAAGATTCCAAGGTATCCAAGCAAGAATTAAATGGGAATATCATCGTAACATGATAAAATATATATATTTGCCGTGGCTCAGGTGCTTCCAGACGCGTCTTCTCCTGAACTGCTTTGAAGTGCTTTAGTCAGAGGCAGCACTCAGTCACTCAATGACAGCTGAGCGCTGCCTGTGATTGGTCCCTGCGCTCAGCCAATCTTAGACAGCGCTCAGCCATTCATTGAATTCAACCATTCATTGAATTCAATGAATGGCTGAGTGCTGCCTCTAATTGGCTGAGCACAGGGACCAATCACAGGCAGCGCTCAGCTGTCATTCAGTGGCTGAGTGCTGCTTCTGATTGGTCACAGTGCTCAGTCAATCAGAGGCAGCTTTATCACCAGGCGGGGATTTAAAATCCCTGCCTGCTGAAAGCACTTCAGAGCAGTTCAGCAGAAGACGCGGCTGGACGCACCTGAGCCACGGCAGCGGCAGAGAGGCGAGTATATATTTTTTTACACATTCAGGGAGGATTTTCAAGGAAGGGCTTATATTCAAAGCCCTTCCCTGAAAATCACAACGGGGGGCTACCAGCATGTCACTGCTTTCAATGGAGCCAGCTGTAGTGCCGGCTCCATTGAATTCAAATGGGATAGCATTGCAGTCCTCTGCCACAGCTGTGACAGCTGTCACAGAGGATTTCTTCATCTTCGCGGGGAGTCCCCTTGTCACTGGACACTGTGACAATGCTGTCACAGTGTTCAGTGATGAAGGGACTCCCCGTGGAGATGGAGAAATCCTCGGCCACAGCTGTCACAGCTGTGGCAGAGGATCACAATCTTCTTTGTATGTCAGTGGGGCCACCACTGCTGCTGCCGGCCCCATTGACCACAAGGTGAAACCCCTGGATGTGACAGCATCCAGGACTTGCACATCCAAGGAATCCCCCGTTGCAGCTGTCACAGCCGCAGCAGGGGATAGCGGGCAGCACACTTTATGTGCGCAAAAACACAGCCAAGTGCGTTTTTTTATTCAGCGTGACGGTCATGCGAATTTTAGTGCGTTTGAGTTTTGCACGAAAAAAATGTGCATCAAACAAACGCCCGTCTGACTGAGCTCTTAGACAGCAAGTGGACAGTTAGCTCTTGCAGTTTGTGTTGGAAGCAGAAAAAAGGGCACGGGGTGAAGAAGGGGGAGTTCCCCCCAAAGTTCTAGGGTGTTATCAAGGTTTTTACCGAGACTAGTTGGAGTACAACCTTTGTCAAGAATCATTGTGAGCACTTGGGTGCACATATATGGAATTACCTGTATTTGTGTTGCTATAAAGATATAAAGCATTTGAAAATCAAGCTTTTTCAAAAAGTGCATTTCTTTGATTGCTTACTATGCAAGATGAATAGAACACCTTGTTTCCACATGCATGCTTAAGTTGGAGACATGGGCAAAAAAAAGTGGCAAATGAGGTTTAAACATTAATAAATGTAAGGTTCTGCACATGGGCAGGAAAATACATGTCACCATTACACCCTAAATGGGAAACCACTGGGTAACACTGACAAAGAAAAGGAATTGGGGATTTTAGTTAACTTTAAGCTCAACTAGAGCAACCAGTGTCAGGCAGCTGCTGCCAAGGCACATAGAATTATGGGGTACATCAAAAGAGGTCTAGGGGCACGTGATGAGAATATTGTTCTTCCTCTTGACAAGTCACTGGTCAGACCACACATGGAATATTGTGTACAGTTTAATAGATAATAGACTGAACTCCATGGGCAGAACATAAAACAACAAAAGACAAAAAAAAACCTCACCTCTCCTCAGCTCCCTAGGAAACAGCTGAGTGGTTACAATGATCCTCCCAGTATGTATGTCTGGCGGAAGTCAGGTGAGCATTGCAGCCAATCAGAGGCCACAGCGTCACCACCTGTTCTTCTTGCAGCAGCACTCATAATATTAGCGCCATGATGCCAGGAGTTCGGGGCAGTGATACTGTGGCTTCTGATTGGCTGCAGTGGCCACTTGATTTCTGCTAGAAATACATACCGGATGGGAGTGTGGTCACCTGACTTCCATCGGAGGTACATAATGGGAGGACCACTAGAGCCGCTAAGCAGTTTCCTGGGGGCCTGAAGAAAGGTGAATATTGCCTCTTTTGTATTTATGTCTTATACCATGCTCAGCTGTTAAAAACATTTAAAAGTGTGAAAACCCATTTAATGACCGAGAAGCCAATATGTTACCACTGCTGCTATTGGTACTTACAACTTTGCAAATAAATATTTTTCATCCTCTAAAATGTGAGTGATACATTATAACTTACATAAACACTTGAAGCATTAAACATTGGTAAACCTACTTGGTTCTGAGTAAGCCGGAGTGGATGATGGGTACCCCTTATCTGATGTATGCATGATTATTTATTTTTTACCTGCATAAGAAGAAAAAAAAATCAGCATATGAAAAATCCTAATTACATGGTTACTTATGCTTCCCATCTCATAAATAGATTGCATTTTCCTAGGATATGTCATCACTTTCTGATAAGTTCAATCTCCGGGACTCGCACCAAGTCTAAAAAATTGGAGGCTTCAACAATGATATAGTGCTGCGGCCCCTTCACTGTTCTTCCCAGCTCTTCCCAGCTTGTGACCAAGAGCACTACTATGCTGCAAAAACTTTTGTGCTATGGCTCCTTTATTCAAAGGATTGATGGGGGTCACAGAAGTTGGACCCTCACCACCAAGCCTAGCAATATGCAATCATTTTTTGAAATGGAAAAAACTTTTAAAGCAAACCTGTCACCAGGTTCATGCTGGTCGAATGATGGGCAGCACCATTGACCCCAGTGTAATTTCAGTGTAAATACACTTTGAAATTTAACTTGGGAACGGAACTCTGAGTTACGGGGGCTTAGCACACCAGTTCATCCCCGCCACAGTATACAGAGTGACAGCTCTCTCCTGTTTTGTGTATATGGAGAGACTTGTCAGTCAACATGCCACCGATGGGGAGAGGCCGGCACGGTCTGCCTATTTGACTCAGAGCTACATTCTAAGTTAGACTTTCGGTGTGTTTATTCTAGAATGCTGCAGCATTTCTGAATAACACATCCATGGGGGCACTGTACGTAGTATTTGGTTCAATTTGGCTAATATTCAAAGGGTATTGTGGCCTTATCAATCAGGTATGTCTAATTATTTGTACAGTGCGCTGGAGAAAAACTCTGCTGTGGTTGAATCACAGTTTGGAGTTCTTCTAAAAAAAAGAACTTCTGTATTTTATTATAAATAGACAAATGAGAAATAACAACAACCAATCAGCATCTGACAACACCCGATAGCCATCCTATCACTGATTGACAACACATATAGCATTTCTGTCAGCGATTCATTTTAGGCCTCATGTCCACGGGCGGGTAACTGTTACCTCTTTGGGATTGATATTGTTAGTAACTACAAATTGCATTGACCTAAGGAAACAAGGTATTTTAAACAATGCAGATTTATCACTTTTACAATGCGCTGCAAAACTTTTATCACATCCTATAAGCACCATAAACTAAGTGGTCGAGGACTCAGAGCATCGATGTACTTTTTATACTTATCATTGTCACCTTGGGAGGATTTGCACCTGGTTTGTCAACCTGATATTCCTATAGAGAACCGTAGGAGTGCGCATGCACTGACTGAACAAAAGAGTCATACTAACAGACCGGATGCTGACTTCCTGGCCTGACAGTGTGGGGACAAGTTGTATTTTTTTAATAGCACCATTTTGGGGTGCATATAATGTATTGTATAACTTTTATCCATTTTTGGTGGTTGGAATGAGTGAATACAGAGAAGATCTACTATAATTGCTATATACAAATATAGAAATGGAGAATACATAGATCGTTCTAATGATTTTTCTATACCTAGTCTTGTAACCATGACAAGAGGGCATCCAGTACATCGACAGGAAAAAAGCTTTCACTATCATTATAGACGGGATTCTTTGATGTAAGAACAGTAATATTATGGATGATTGATTTGTTGAATATGTTCAAGAGGGGTCTGGCTGCCTTTCCTCAAAGATATAATATCCTAAATTATAAGCACTAGATTCCTAGAGATCGATCATTGATCTAGAGATTTAATTTTTTTTCATTTATTTACCCTGGATCCACACTGTAGAATTTGTAGGTTGGACCTAACACACCTATTCTTTTCAACAGTATCGAGTGTGCAATTATGTAATTAATCTATTAATATACTTCTCATTATAAGAAACATAATACATGTTTTGTTATCTGAAAATAACAAGAAAGTCTAATCACACGTTTGAACTTGTTAAACCACCTTCAGCTGCCAAACACCAAGAGCAGGTAGTATAATAGTCGGGTCCATCTGTTCCTCTCTGTGTCTACGAGTGCATAAATACACCTACCCACTTCTTTTCCCATATTACACTTTAGATCACTAACTACTATTTCTCTAGGCTCCATATGCTGCATCGTTTGTACTCAAATCTGTTGGTCAAAATTGATATGGGCTTTTTGTATGATGTGTTGATAGAAGCTAATTTATTTTATACATTTTCTATTACATCTATTACTATGAGGCCAACACAGTACTATGAGTATGTCTAAAGGAACCTTTCACATGGGACGGAATTGTTTGCAGGACGCAGCGTAGATGCGGATTTTGTCAATTAGTTTGGATTTTGTTGTGCTTTTAAATGTGGAACATCTTGTGGAATGTTTTGCTTTTTTTACGGAGACTTTAATTGCGGAATTACATCTACAGTATGTTAGAAATCTGCAACAATAATTCCGTAAGACATCCTTAATTCCACAGCAGAAAGCTTTTCTGCAGCAGAATTTAATCTTGTGGTTTTGAAGTAAAGACATGGATTTTAACAGGTGCAGAATTCAAGCCCCATAGGGATAACATTGTGATGCAGAAATGTCCATGTGGATTAATTCCGTCCTGTGTGAAAGATCCCTTATGGATCCTCCAGGGATCCTAAGGCGAGTCAAGGTATAGAGGCAAAATAACACAGACCCATAAGGACTCCATATGCTGCCATACAGGCTTTCCTATATGCATGAGCTCTAAAGTAGCTACTTGCCTCCTAGTTGACCTGATTATATGTAAACACCTGCTTGGCATAGAGGCCTCCTATGCAGGATGTATGCCTTTACTCCTATGGCAACCAAGCACAATATTGATCCTGCTTGCCTCTGTTGATAATGCCTTCTCTCCTAAACTGAGTCCCATTACTCCTTATGAATCTGTGTTTATTAGTAGTGGACAACAAAAAATAATTAGGTGGTCAAAACCCCTTGCTATTGCTATGTATTTTAATTCTGCTATTTGTGGTTGATTGTGTGAGTGGTATTCTTGGTTGTGTTACACATATCTGGAATTTAGATAAAAAATGTAAAGGATAGTTTACAGCCTTACACAACAAATGGTCACGTCTCCCAACCAACTCAAATGTAATATTACTTAGTTTTATTTCGGTGCGGGCGGCACATGGACATGTTATAGTTTCATCTAGGTGCCGCCCACAACGAAATGCAACAAAGCAATATTTCATTGGACAACAAGTTGAATCAACAAAGATACATATACAGTTACAGCAGAGATCCTCACTGTGTACAGGAAACGTTTTGGTGCAGAGGCGTAACTTAAAGCTCCCGGGCCCCAATGCAAAACTTGTAACAGGGCCCCCAACTATAATGCTTTACTCATAGTACTGGGTTCCCTATATGGAGAAGAGAGGCCTTATGGGCCCCCTAAGGCTCCTGGGCCTGGGTGCAACCGCATCCCCTGCATCCTCTTTAGTTACGCCCGTTTTGGTGTCTTTGTGATACTGAAGATTTGATGTTTAACAGGTGGCTTAGAAAATTGGGCTTGCTATTTTCAAGAAACTGCATCAGTTGTCCCCATGATCTGCGTCCAGTATTATAATTCAGTCATATTCCCTTGACCAGGAGTGGAACTATTTCTGTGAAAAAAAAACTGAGGCTTTTTTTGTAATCTCAGGCAACCCCTTTAAGAAAGTTTTCAAGTTTTAAGTAATAAAGCATATCATATGAAATAAATAACATGTGGTTTTCTAATCTACTCTGTGCTTTGATTCCTATTAATGTTAACGATCTCTGCTGTCAGTAATTGAGAACATGTATCTCCGTGCGTTTAAGATATCTGTTTGCCCATGCGCTCGTGTTTTTTAATGGGGAGAGTGGAATAAGCAGCTTCTAGGTCCCTCTAGCAGTAGCGTAGCTCTGCAGACAAGGAATTAGGAATGTTAAAATCCAACATGCCCAATTGTTCTTTCCCTTGACATCTACTCTCAAGGGAGAGTCTGGTGACCCACATGCACACTAAATAAGTGTTTCCCATACTCCAGTCCTCATGACCCCCCAACAGGCCAGGTTTTCAAAGTTTCCTTAGTCTTGTACAGGTGATGTAATTATTGTCAGGGCCTCAGACATTGCCACAGGTGAACACGGCAAGTTTTTGATGACATTTACCTACTCTCTATGGGCAGCTTTAGTGCTTGAGGACTTCATCTAATCATATTTGAATATAAAGCTTCTTATTGTTTTTACCAATTGCACAATACCAAAATCTGCTTGTTGTATTAGAACTTATATTTTCTTAGTGACCTTTATTTCTGCGTGTGACGTTCTAAATGTCAATGCTCAAATGTTCCAGTTTTAATTGACATACTACAGAAAGAGGAAATTCCATGGGAGTCATGGTTTGACTAATAACTCTGAACAATGGAGTGTACAAACAAATGAAAAGTCAACAAAGTGCCAGATACTCTGTGGCCTTAGTCAGACGGGCGTTTTTTCGCGCGATTTGCACATGCGCATGCGTCCGACGACTTTATAAAACCATTGCTTTGCAATGGTATCGGACACATGAGCGCTTTTTATGCGCTCGTCCGATAAATTATAGAACAGAAATCGCAGATCGCACCTATCTGCGATCTGCGATTCCTGTTCTCTTCTGTATATGCGCTCAATGGGGCTGGCGGCAGCAGCGCCGACCCCATTGAGAACATATAGAAGACAAATCATTCTTCTCTGCCACAGCTGTAACAGCTGTGCAGAGAAGAACGATGTTTGCCCATTGAATTCAATGGAGCCAGTAATACAGCCGGCTCCATTGAAAGCAATGGGCTGCCGGCGATCGCACGATGAATTGTCGGGAAGGGCTTATATATTTAAGCCCTTCCCGACAATTCATCCCGCGATCGCCTGCAGCGCATTGCTTTCAATGGAGCCGGCTGTATTGCCGGCTCCATTGAATTCAATGCGCTGGACAGCTCCGGCCCGTTTCTATTGAAACGTGCCTAGGAGCAGTTTTTTCGGGCGATTTTTCAGCCCCGGTCACGCGATTTGCGGATGCGCATCCGTCATGCGATCCGCAAGTCGCGGCAAAAAACGCCCGTGTGACTAAGGCCTGTAAAACAACTTTTGTATGTAGGTGAAAAGGTGGCCATAAAAATTAGAGGAATGTCAGCCGAACTATCTAATATGTATGGCGCTGTCCCGATTTTCCAACATCTTTTGTTCTCAAGAAAGATGATCCGCTGCCAGAGGGGTCTGTCAGTGACTTACCTCTATTGCTATGTGTGCATGTGTATTGGGGAAGGAATAGCTGTCAGCTGGCTAAGGTGTATGGTCAGTTTTGGGGTTTAAACAGATGGGCGCATGAGCTAACACGCTCACCGCTATGGAGTCTATTACTGCATGAACCAGTGTTTTTAGCTTTGACTATTCAAACTCTGCGCTTTTAAACACGGGAAGATAGGTGCTGCTGTATCTTTCTCGCACATAGAAAAGCTATAGGGCAAGTCCTATCTTTTCTTGCACGTAGTAATATTGTGTGAGAATCCCGCTAGTGAAAAAGAAACCATTGAAATCAATGATTTTCACGGCGGCAAAATAGAACAAAATCACAACTAAGTGTTTAAGCCCTTAGTCATTGCTTTACAAAGTTTTTCCTGTTATGTTCTCACCCTTAAAATCTGAATACAATAAAGTGTAGAAAATGAGGCTTAAAGGAGTTATCTGGTTACAGTACAACATTACCCCAATAGCTCTAATTGTGCTAAAAAAAGCAACAAAAGAGCCATACTTACCTCTCTTTTGCTGTGGATATCCAGCTCTGTTGCCCCGTTGTCCTCCCGATATGTGTTGTGGAAGATGACATCACCGTAAGTCACCTGACCACTGCAGCAAATCAGAGGTTGTAGTGTCACTGTTCTGAACTCCTGACATCATGGTACTCAGGATGTGAGCAACTGATGCCAGGAGAATGGGCAGTGAGTGATGTTGCAGCCTCTAATTGGCTGCAGCGATCAGTTGTCTTTCGGTGACATTGTTTTCCACAACTAACAAAAAAGAAGGCTGAGCTGAGTTTTAATAGCTATCTACAAATATCTCAAGGGTTGTCACAGTGCAGAGGGATCAGCCCTATTCTCATTTGTACAAGTAAACACTAGAATCAATGGGATGAAACTGAAAGGGAGGAGACACAGATTAGATATTAGAAAAACCTTTCTGACAGTGAGGGTGATCAATGAGTGGAACTGGTTACCACGGGAGGTGGTGAGTTCTCCTTCAATGGAAGTGTTCAAACAAAGGCTGGACAAATATCTGTCTGGGATGATTTAGTGAATCCTGCACTGAGCAGGGGGTTGGACCCGATGACCCTGGAGGTCCCTTCCAACACTACCATTCTATAATTCTAACACTGGGGCTACAGAGCTGAAACCCGCAATAGAGAGGTAAGTACTGTTCCTTTTGTTATCTCAACTCAGTTGGAGCTTCATAGGCAGTACTGTCTGGCAATTGGACAACCCCTTAAAGAACTACAAAGAGAAAAGTTTATTGTATATGTTTCACCTATGAACACCATTTTACAGTTCACATACAGTATGTATCTACAATAGATAAAGGTAGCTGATGGTTCGACCAACAGCTATCTTTACAACCATACAAATGCACGCTAAGCTCATCCAAGTATGCGTGTGCTCTGTGTGTGGTGTGGGGAGAGAGCCATTGCCTGACACCTCTGGCAGCAGCTTATCTCCCTGAGAACAAAAGGATCGACCTTTATCTCCCCCAACACTTGCCATTGCGGTAAAGTCGGGAAGGCACTATGCACATTAAATTATTAGCCGGATCTGCTGAAGTTGGCCGGTTTGTTTGATATACATCTAATGTTTAGGGCCACCCTTAAAAGGGGTATTGGCTCAGTTGAGAAACCTGCAAATGTTTCCTGACCACCTTGTGTTATTTGCTCTTCCGTTGATAAATTTCTATATTACTTAGCCTATCATCTTAGCCACACCTCCTCCTTTCTTCCTGTGAGTCAGGTGCATGTAATCTCTGGTATGTGCTTAACAAGGTACAGCAACTACGCAATAGAGCTTTATAAAACTTATTTTTAGCATGATTATAAAAGTTACAACTTAATAGCACTTCAGCTATAAAACGATTGGTCTAACCAATTACAGATAAATTACATCAAAACCTCACATGAAAAAAAAGGATATGTTGTAAGAACAGAGGACTAAGGTTGCAGCTCTAGTAACTAAGGCATAGCCTTAACCTAAACAAGTTCCTACTAGGACACTTAGGGCTCTCTCACACAAGTGTTTTACCATGCTCACCGTGCGTGTATCTCCCCGCGTGGGGAGTAGGCAGCAGTATGCAATACATTGGGTACTGCTGCGTGTCAACAAATCCCCATACACTATCTTGCCATGTATGGTCATGTAATATGGTCATGTGCCAAGATAGTGCATGTTGCATTCTTTTTTGTACGCACATTTCGGGCGCTGTGCAAGCGAGGCACCGTTGAAAGTAATGTAAAGTTAGTTACTGCGTACTACACGTTAGAAACCCGCATGTGTAGTACGCGGTAAAAAATGTTCTTGTGACAGAGCCCTTACAGTCCAGTATCACCCAAGCACTGCCATGATGTTGACTTAAAGGGGTTGTCCTAGAAAGAAAATTAATTTGAAAATCACTCAGAATGCTGTAATTGGCTGCGGTGATCAAATGCCTCTATGTTGGGCTGTCATTGCTGGGGCAGGAAGTAGAGAGCGGTGATTGACTGGGCACTGATGGAAAGGGAGCCATGAGGGATCAGAAGTGTAACTTTTATGTTTTACGACATTCTGAGCACTATTCAAAATTAGCACAGCAGCAATCCACACAAATGGTGCAAATTTTGGTGCAGATTCACTGTGGATTTCACCCCATCAATTGAAATAGTGTATTCCATAACGAATCCACACCAAAACCCCTACAGCATTTGGTGTAGATCTGCTATAGATTTTGCCACTGTGGAAAATCTACAGCAAATCCGTCACATATGAACAGCCTCAAACGTGATAAGAAGGTTTTCTGCTTATAAGCTTTGAGCATAGAGGAAAAGAACTTTAAAATGCTGTAGGATTTCCACTTGCTTTCCCTTTGTGTGTGCAGTTGAAGGGGTTGGTCACATTATATTACAGAGTTTGTCTCACCGCATATATTATTTGAAGTAATTAATAATTGGTAAGATTATTCCAAAATAAAAAATGTGGCATGTTTTTTTTTTCCATAACTAGCTAGGTGGTCCTTGTTTCTTCAGTCAAGGTGACAAGCTTCCTGGCACTCCCTAGTCAATGGGGCTGACTTATATCTTGCCCCACATGACAGCATGCAGATCTTTCAGAACTATATAGTGTAGTGCAATATTGAAACTCTTCTTCCTGGATCCTTCTCTCTCAATCTCGAACTGCTTGCCTATGTTCTGTCTGGGTTGGTGGTGCCAACAGGAGAGTCTGGACATTTTTAGATTATCTACAAATTGCTGCTAGGAACACCCATGAATTTCCCAGAGACTACAAAGTGCCCAAAACTAAATACAATCAATATACTCACTGGGGCATCGCTTCACTGCCCCCTCATCTGACATCACCAGGTCTTCTGGCCTGATGAAGTCCTGTTAACCTGTCACATAGGTATATGGGACATCACTGATGACATCCTTGTTGGGCCTCCTATTGGCTACTGCGGTTATGTGCATGAGCAACCCATGTGACCACTGCAGAGCAAGTAAACAAGGCACCAGAGGATGGGAGTGGAGTCAGCGGAGCAGCACAGCAGAGGGGAGGTGAGTATTGGTGTTTTGGTTTTATTAATGCAACTCATTTCCCCACTTCCACTAATGTTCTGTAACTCGGAAAACTCCTTCAGGGATGACTATTTGCAAAATTTGAGTCATTTTTATTTAATTAATATTAGATTAACAAAACAATTAGTGTATTTTTCGCTTTTTTTCCACCAAAGTGGTGGTGGTGGGGAGTTTGTGCGTCTTATAAAACGAACATGCCGAAATTCGGACTCGACCAGCAACTGTGTGAAAAGGATCACACATCCTTATCACACAGCTGCCGGCCAGGATCGCATCCATAGCAGGGGAGGAGAGCCACCCATACGAACAGCTGATTGGTGGGATGGGGGAGCAGCAGCAGTTCCCTCCTGTGCTCACCAATCAGCTGTTCGTATGTGTATCTCTCCTCCCCTGCTATAGAGCTGGCAACTGTGTGATAAGGATTGAATGTCGGCTCCAGAGCAGGGGAGGAGAGCTGCCCCTATGTACAGCTGATTGGTGAGCTCTGGTGAGAACTGCCGCTGCCCCCCCCCCCCCGCCTCCACCAATCAGCTGTACCTATAAGCAGCTCTTCTCCCCTGTTATGGAGCGGACATACGATCATTATCATACAGCTGTGGGGTCCTTTCCAGGGGAGGAGAGCCGTCTGTAGGTACAGATAATTGGTGCCCAGTTGTACTGAAATGTATACCCCATCATAATGAGACATGCCAGCAGGGCTCCTGAAAAGTTGGGTGACAAGTAATAGAATCATCCTTACATTGTCACTCAGTTCTTCCAGAATCCTGAACACCAACTGCAGAGTTATGCAAGCATTTATACCACATACATTGCTATAACTAGTCAAAATTGGCATTTAGAGCTCCTGGAAAGATGGGTGACAAGTAATTAGATCACCATTACATCTACACTCAGCTGTGCCTGGATCCTGAATGGCAGGTTGACGAGTGGAATATACTTAATTTTTAAGGGGGTAATACTGCTCTTTATTCCTCTTGTAATACTTCCCTCACTGCCTCCTCCTCTAAAACCCAGGTGCGTCTTATCATCAGGTGCGTCTTATAAAGCGAAAAATATGGTAGTTGTAAAAGTGAACATACTCTAAAAACTCACATAAATGTATAGGTGTTTATTCTTCTGTTTGATAGGTGTAGTATCTCTGAGATGAAAAACAACTTAACTGGAAACTGTATATTCAGCTTATTACTTTCACATGCTAATAAGCCCTCTGTATTTTTAATAGTAGGGGGCTAACTTCCTCTTCAAGAGAAAATCCCCTCCTCTGTGCCCTGTACATTTCCAGTACACATAGTACATTCCCACATTAATGAATCATCATAGTGATATGATCTATAGTCAAAAATGACTTCTTCAACAAATTTTCCATAAAAGTATAAATACTGTATACTATAACTTTGCAGTAAAATGTACAAGGCTCCAATAACCAGGTGATACAGAAAAGGTTACATATTAAACTGGCTAGTTTTATGAGATGGGTGTGCTCGTTTTACAGTTGGTTTCAGATAGGCTGCCTGTCCAAGGTCTAGGCGGAATATTGCTAGCAATATTCCGCCACGGGGGAGCAGGGGGGAGAACTGACAGGTCTCTGCGGTGAGCCTATTTGATAGATAGGCTGACCGCAGAAACTCGCGGCAAATCGCAGCATGCCGCGATTTGAATCCCACGAGCAGAGAGTCGCTATGATTTTCCGCTCGTGGACTTTAAGTCTATGGAAAGCGTTCACTGCCTTACCCACGGCTGGATTATCGCTGCGGATAATGCAATGACATATCGCCCATGGACAGGAGGCTATAAGGTCCAAATGTTATGCTTATCTTAAAATATTGTTCAGCATACGGTATTTAGTTTCTTTAAGATATGTAGTTTTGCATGTTGTAGAATTGCAACTGTGAATACAAACCAGAGCGGGGGACCGGGCATTAGCACGTCTCACAGCGAAAAGGTGTGTGTGATGGGGGGGGGGGGCAAGTATTTGTGGGTTTGTTATCTTAGTGCATTAGGAAGTGGTTGTACTGAGATTTTCCAAGTCGGACAACCCCCTATAACCTCATCTCCAATGTCCACTATAAATATACAGCCCCATTGAGGACAATGGGCGATATCGCAAAAAGATAGGACATGCTGCGATTTTTTTTTTTGCCACAGAACATCATGTAAGTGAAAACGTCGCAAATGGGAATCAAACCATTGAAAATCATTGGTTCCATAATTATGCATTTTCACTCACTTTTGCATCACGCGATGTGTGAAGTTACCCTAAGTTATCAGTGCTTAAAAGTATATGGTGGGGTACTGAAGACAACAACTGGGTTCTTCTGGACAAAGCATTTTTGGATCTCTTTCCTGTAGGAATACTTTGATGTGGGGCAAAGCTTTGGTTTGGTGCCCCTCCCTCATGAAGTAATATGCATACGCCCCTGTATGCATACAAGGATTTGTACATCTATTGCCCAATCAACAACCTACCTTGCTCCATCACTGCTGCTGAATGATGGCCCATTTTCCTTCCATAAGCAAATGTGTCTCCCTTATTGTTACAACTTATAATTAACTCTTGCTGCTGATTACAGTCGCTCCCACTTTTACTCCTGCACCTGCAGCCACTCCATATCTAATACTACACCTAAAAGGGCTCATTCACACGGGCATACTTTACGGCCGTTTTGCATTCAAATTTTTACGGACATAATACGGACAACATAGAACAACATTGGTTAGTACCATTGGCATATTCTGACATGCATTTTTCACACACTTGAAAAAAATTGCAGCATCTCCTGTTTTAGTCTGTATTACCGAATCGCCCATTCAATTCTATGGGAGTGTTAAAAACTAACAGTGAATATGCATGTTAGGGCTTATTTACACGAGCGTATATCGACCGGCATTGTCACGGCCGGCCAATATACGCTTCCATCTGAGCAGTCCCCCCTTCCCTCCCCCTTACCGGCTCTCTGTCTCTCTCCTCCCCTCTGAGCGGTTTGCAATGCTAAGCTCCCGCCCCTTGTTCGCAGTCAGCAATGGGAATGGGCGGGACAAAGTGGAACGGAGCTCTACCCCTGTCCCGTCCCCTCCCATTGCAAACGCCAGAGTGGAGGAGAGAGGCAGAGAGCCGGTGAGGGGGAGGGAAGGGGGACTGCTTAGATTGAAGCGTATATTGGCCGGCCGTGAAAATGCCGACCGATATACGCTCGTGTAAATACACCCTCACATGCATATTCTATGTTATTTTATGCATTAAACCAGGAGACAGTGTAAAAAAAAATGTATTCAACTTCGTGTTTTTTTCTGTGTGCTTGAAAACTGTTGTGAATATGTGCACAAAAAAAGCACCAAATATGCACTTAATATGCACATGTACATGCTGTGAAAATGGTGCAATTTTCATGCACCTAAACTACATACACCCGTGTGAATGAGCCCTAATGCTGGGTTATTTCTTATAGCTGCTGGCCTTCCAGGATAACAAATAGGAATGCATTAACAAATGTTCAGTGCAATCATATTTGTTTATGGCTCCAACTGACTATTTGCTGTTATGTAATTTAATTCTGAGCTGAAAATAAAGTGTAAGGCTAGTAGTCATAAATAAATAATGGTGATTTCACCCCTGAACTTGGGACTCTGCTTTTCTGCTCTGTTCAGGGAACAGAAATGTTGAATTTCCATGGCTGACCGGATCCATCTCAGGACAGAGCCGAACAATGCCAATCACTGGCGTACCTATAGAGGATGCAGGGGATGCGGTTGCACCCGGGCCCAGGACCCTTAGGGGGCCCATAAGGCCTCTCTTCTCCATATAGGGAGCCCAGTACTATGAATAAACCATTATAGTTGAGGGCCCTGTTACAGGTTTTGCATTGGGGCCCAGAAGCTTCAAGTTACGCCTCTGGTGCCAATCAAACCATATTGACTATAATGGGGTCCGTTCAGTTTCCACTCAGCTGCCAGGTATTCTAAGCCAGAACTGTGATAGAATCTTCGGCCAGAGGTTACAATGCAGATGTGAAAACAGTCTTATCAACAGACATACTGTAAATCCCTATATGATTGCCAGGACTTAATTTAAAGAAATATATCTCCCTGTAGTTGTTAATATACAGATGTAGGAATTGGTAACATGATTAGTGCATCATGATAACTTGATTTACAGAATTGTAGTACATTATAGTTATCATAATGCATTAACTGTCAAGTTAATCTTTGCTACATCTGTATACACACATCTATAAACATAAATATGTGCAGTACATGGTCCATATGGATCTCACGTTCACTGACACAATTTGCAGAGGCAACATATAGTGGTAGATAACCTCTTGCACTACTCAAGCTATTTAGCTGTGATCCATCAAAGCAATTGCTCTAGTACATCTAGTGATCGGTGATATTAGCATTATGTATAGGAAGAGTCTCTTAAATCTTGTCTTTGTTTAAATGAGCGCTGACACAACCGTCACATCTCCAACAAGGTAGGTGCAGCTGCAATCCTTATAATTTAATGAAAATAAAACATAGGGTTGACCTTGTAATTAACAGATTGCATAATAGAGGAAGAATAAATACCTACTTAAAAGTGTTGTTCAGTAATTAAGAATATTGTTCATTAGCTCAAAAAAGAAGGGGGTATATAAACGTTGCGATATATCCCATGCAAATATTTGGACAACACTGGATAGCGAGTGAACTTTTATGTACGCAGCTGAAATACAGTCTAATCATTGCCATGGCATATGTAACACAGATGTCCATAGACTGAGGTGTGCAGGTGCGTATGTAAAGTGTATGTTGTCTAATCTTTAGTGTTAATAGGGATACAAGGTAACAAACTGTGCACTATAATCATAATAGCATATATAGGCATATAAACAGTCGTACAGTATTCATACCTCTAAAAAAGTACAGCAAATAATTAATAGAAATTTTCAACTTTTCTAGAATATTAATAAGCAATAAGAAAGTGCAGGTCATTTATTATAAGAAATTAGAATAAATATCAATGAAAAGCCTACAAAATATGAAAGACCAACTCACCAACAGGCTCTCCAGGCTGCAGCTTAGAAAGGACTGGCTGATCTGTGTGAGACAATAACTGAAGAATTGGGAGGAAGTATATTCTGCATTCAAGGTGAGGTTGATTACTGGATTTCAGCCCACAGGCTAGGGCTACACCTAGACGTTTTACAATAGCGTAATGAAAACCTTAATGAGCAAATCAGTTGAAGAGGCGGAGAGAAAGCTTCCGTGTGACTAGGAGACAGGTGCAGAGAGCTACCGATATCTCATCACATCCATGGGGAGAAAGGTATTCCACTAGATTAATATATAACATATGTTAAGCAAGAATGAACAACCTATGGAGACAACCAGCCATCCCTTGTAAGACTATGCAGATCTCTTAAAGGGTTCTTACCATATTGTTACTTTTAAGGAAATAATTTTGGATGTGTGATAAACATTTTAAGGATTTTGTTCATCTTATTATATCGGCCACCAAAAAATAGCTTGAAGACAAATGTCACACTTTGTGTTTTTTCAAAAACACTGTATTTTTGCCATTTTGCTGTTTGTTTTTTGTCCTGTTTCTTTGTGGTAAAAAAATGCTAATTCCTCGGTTTTGGAAATCAAATTTTGCTCCCGCTAGGTTGATGTGGGTTGAGGCATAAAATACCATGATGCGATTTGTAGAGATGAGAGTGAGGGTGCATTCAGACGACCGTATATCGGCCGGGGGAGGAGGCAGGGGGAGGAGGCTGGAAGAGTTGGGAGCATTGCTCTGAGCTGCCGCCCCCTCTCTGCCTCCTCTCCACCCCCTGCACTATTTTCAATGAGAAGAGGTGGGGCGGGGTGGAGCTAATTTCAAGAACTTAGCCCCGCCCTGTCCCACCTCCTCTCATTGCAAATAGTGCAGAGGGGGTGGAGAAAAGGCAGAGAGGGGGGGCGGGAGCTCAGAGCACTGCTCCTGGCTCTTCCAGCCTCCTCCCCCTGCAGAGAGAGTCTCCGTATGTCGGCCGGCGTGAATAGCCGCCGATATACGGTCGTCTGAATGCGCCCTTAGTGACGATAACTAGTGATAAGCAATTATTGGTATAATCAGTTTGGGTTGGGATCGTTCAGATTTTCCAAAAATAATCGGAAATTGAGATGACCCATTCCCGATTCCCATTAAATCAATGCCCTTCACAGTTATAGACAACCTAAAACAATATTTTATTGATTCTCATTAAAATAGGGCTGACAAAGACAAACACACAAAAAAAAAATTCTCGGCATTGTTTTGGGATTGATGAAAATTTCTTGCTCACAAATTATATAGTTAATGTAACCGTGGTTCTGTAATCTTTGTACTTTTGTCTTTCTGTATCCCCCTGTCTATGTAAGCGCTGCGGAATATGTTGGCGCTATACAAATAAAGTTTATTATTATTATTATTATTAGTTAATCAATCCTCATTGGATTGGAAAGAGCATTAATGAAACTGAGAATTGTGCCAATTTTTCTCAGAAGACCATTAGCTAAGGGGAAAAAAAGGGGGGGGGTTAACTCTCCATTTGAGATTTACTTTGAGGAAGCAAGGTCTATTAATCACTAAGTGAAGACCGCTGATTGCTGTGCCACTATATGAATAGGGACTACTACCAGCTCTTGTTCTGGCAGGCCTCTGCTGCATACTTATTACAACTGGGGTCATAATAAGACAGATACGGCTGATAGATGCCTACAGCTTTCTAGTGCTCCAGTGGTTCAGTTATTATCACACAAAAAGGCACATATGTATCAGTGCATTATCTGTACTAGTATACTATATGGTTGCTGTAAATGTACCCAGGTTCCTGATGAAGTGCCCACACTGGCACAGAAACACATTGAATCAACTGAAAGTGTATAAATCATTGAACCAACTGGATATGTATAAAATACTACAAAGAATTAATCAAAATTGTATATAAATCATCATAAATACAATTTTGATGAACAAACTACTAATCAATAACTGATGAATCATCATAACTACAACTCTGATGATTACAATTTTTAGTAACAAGTACAGTTATTACATGAGTAGGAATAGAGGGATTCCTGCAATTTTCTCTGTCACTGTATCTTAGATGCTCTTATATTAGGTATTGATGATTAACGATTTCTACATATATTATCTGATAAGTCGGACCAAGTGTGCCATCCAATACCTTCTGAGAAAAATTGGCACATTTCTCAGTTTCATTAATGCTCATTCCAATCCAATAAGGAATGATTAACTATATAATTTGTGAGCAAGAAATTTTCATCAATCCCAAAACAGTGCCTAGAATTTTTGTTTTTGGTGTTTGTCTTTGTCGGCCCTATTTTAATGGGAATCAATAAAATATTGTTTTAGGTTGTCTATAACTGTGAAGGGCTTCTAGTTTAATTTACTATAGACTTTCTCTGCCTCAGTGACTACCATTAAATCAATGGGAGTAAAAATCAGACACATTTATTTGATCTCCAGAAAGTCTCTAAAGCAGCCTCCTCCTCAGATTTATTTCCCCCTTGAATGTGACCCATTATCTGTTCAATTTCATTGAAAAACAAACTGAAAATTTAGATTGGAAAAATGTAAAAAGAAAACTTAAATAATTCTGGTTGCATAACAATGTGTTCCTCGAAATCGTAATAATTAGAGATGAGCGAACGTACTCGGTAAGGGCGATTTCGCAATCGAGCACCGCGATTTTCGAGTACTTCACTACTCGGGTGAAAAGTACTCGGGTGCGCTGTGGGGCGGGGGGTTGCAGAGGGGAGTGGGGGGTAGCAGCGGGGAACAGGGGGGAGCCCTCTCTCCCTCTCCCCCCCACTCCCCGCTGCAACCCCCCGCTCACCCACAGCGCACCCGAGTACTTTAAAAGGGTTGTCCCGCGCTGAAACTGGGTTTTTTTTTTTCAAACACCCCCCCCCCCCCCCCCCCCCCGTTCGGCGCGAGACAACCCCGATGCAGGGGTTAAAAAAGAACACCGGACAGCGCTTACCTGAATCCCCGCGCTCCGGTGACTTCTTACTTACCTGCTGAAGATGGCCGCCGGGATCTTCTCCCTCGGTGGACCGCAGGGCTTCTGTGCGGTCCATTGCCGATTCCAGCCTCCTGATTGGCTGGAATCGGCACGTGACGGGGCGGAGCTACACGGAGTCGGCATCCTGCACGAGCGGCCCCATTGAGAAAAGAAGATCCGGACTGCGCAAGCGCGTCTAATTTGGCCATTAGACGCCGAAAATTAGGCGGCTCCATGGAAACGAGGACGCTAGCAACGGAGCAGGTAAGTGAAAAACTTCTTATAACTTCTGTATGGCTCATAATTAATGCACAATGTACATTACAAAGTGCATTAATATGGCCATACAGAAGTGTATAGACCCACTTGCTGCCGCGGGACAACCCCTTTAATCCCGAGTAGTGAAGTACTCGAAAATCGCGGTGCTCGATTGCGAAATCGCCCTTACCGAGTACGTTCGCTCATCTCTAGTAATAATTAATGTTAAATTTGTACATCTCCTAAATGGTTAAAAAAAACTAGTTTTTTTCCAATGTGATTCCAGAATAAAGTAAACAGATGGAAATATATATCCTATCCATAATTTGTATGCTTGCACATATTTGAGATATTGCAGTTGAAAATGTGAAAAGAATGACGATTTTTCTTAAAATTTTCCCAATTTTGACGCTTTAAATAAATCTACACAAATTCTATCGATCTATTTTTACTGCCTAAATGAAGTACAATATATGGCGAAAAAAACAATGTCAGAATTATTTGGATATGCAAAACCTTTACCTTGACGCTCCAGCAGAAAAAGCAGGAGGAAAATCTAAAGCAAGAACAGCAGAGAGAGCGGGAGCTAGAAAGAGAGAAACCGTTAACTGCTCAACCAGCAGAAAGGACATGAAATATATAGGCTACAATTATCTGCACCATTATTTTAGACTTGTAATTTTTTATTTTTCCACCCTGAAAGATTTCAGCTTGTTTTCAAAGGAACTGTACACAAAATGGGTGGCATTGAGGGCGCCCACCCACTGGCGATTTTTTTTCCCTGCGAAATTCGCAGCATTTTTTTCTCTGCAGGGGTCTATGGGACTTGTAATGTTAAAATCGCGACCCCTGCAGAGAAAAAAATGCTGCGAATTTCGCAGGGAAAAAAATCGCCAGTGGGTGGGCGCCCTGAAGGTGGAAATAAATCGCAATGATTCATCTTTATTGAATTTTTTAACATGATAAAAACCTGGTATTTCAACAGTGGTGTGTAAACTTTTTATATCCACTTTTAACTGCTATGCTTCCTTCTATGATACTTGATAGCCATGGTCAACAGTAAGAACAACCCAATGTCATGACGCTTGGATTACTTAAGGTGCACTCCCTTCTTTATAATTTGTCATTTTACTGTCGTCAGGTTAGTCCACAACCTTATCAATCCTCTTCCTTCCTTCGCTTCCTCATCTTCCCTTTGTTCAGTAATTATGACTGTTATGGTTTCTATTTGGTAATTGCTGCATTACAAATAATTGTCAAATCAAGCCATTTGTGAATCTCTGTGTATGTGTATTAACAGCACAATATATCATACTAGCTGATATACCCGGCTTCACCCAAGTTAAATTGGTCGAGGTGTTTATCTGTTGTTCGCACAGGAAAATTTTATGAAGTCGTGGTTACTTCAGAGGAACAGAGGAATAAAATATGTATACACATAGAGGAGCGTTAGATTCTCCTCAGACTGCATGTACAGATGTTCCTCTGTAGAATGTGCCACCCCTCCCACTCTCCTCACTTTTTACCCTTAAAGGTAATGCCCCTTTTTACTTAAATTTAAACCTAGACTGGAGGTTGCAGCCCTCTCTTAGCCTTAAAGGGGTTTTGTCATAAAAAAAAAATTCTATACTCAACTGTTTCTTCCCCATCAGTCTCCTTAACACATCTTCTCATAGCTGAGCTTCTGCAGTGCCACCGGGGTCACCTCACCGCATCCATGCTGGCTGGCTTGTTATGAAGCTAGCATTCCTCACATTCCTTCCGGCTGGGTCAGTGAAGGTCAGGTCACTGTGCTGTAGCGTTCACTGCCTAGGAAGGAATTCTGATCTATTGCAGAGACAGCTCACATGAGCAGTCTCTGAAGTAGAGCAGCACTCCCCCTGCTGACCTGTGAACTGTGACGTAATGTACATTGGCTGCCAGGAAGAAGACTGCCGGCAATGTATGTAACCTCACAGGAAGGAGAGGAATCAGCCATCTGGAGGTGAGGTGAGCCCCCCCCCCCCCCCCCCGACCTACAGGAGACAGGAGGAGATAGGTGAGGTGAAGATCTGGTAAGTAAACTGAGGGAGGAGGAATAGGTAAGTATAGAATTATTTTTTCTAATGACAGAACCCCTTTAAAAACATGCTCCATCCTTGCAGTCGATGACCACTTCCTTATGTACTTTACAGCCTTTCAGTATATGTACATAGAGGTCAGTTACAGTCTCCTCAGTATTTACACATAGAGGAATGGTAGATTCTCCTTAGTATATACAAAGAGAGGTGAGGTAGATTCTCCTCAGTATACAAATCATTTGCCTAGGCTTTTATGGTTTCTGAGAAAAGAACTATGTCATGTATGGCAGATTTTCAAAGTTTTTCATGCTTAGAATTAAATATTGAAGTTGCAACCTCTTTACTTTTCCTATTAGGATGTAAAGAATGGTCGTTATAAATTTCATGTTTGTTCGGTTCAGATGTGTGTCATTAGTTATATTACATAAGGAGTCACTTACTTTTGCACTTATAATTGTATGATCAAGTTGCATCCCCTTTACTTTTCCTATTTACGACCTGAAGAATGCTTGTGTCAAATTTCACGCTTGGACAATAACAGGAAGTTACATAACATAGGGGGTCACTTACTTTTGCACTTAGCATTGAATAATCGAGTTGTAACCCCCTTACTTTTTCTATTTAGCACCTATAGAGTGGTCGTGCCAAATTTCAAGTTTGTACAACACGGAGAAGTTAAAGAATTAGATTAGGTACATTACACAGGGGTGCTCTTAAGCCCCATTTAGATGGGACGGCTGTCGGGCAAACGATGCCCGAAACTAGTGCAGCTTAAAATTCTAAACAATGATCGTTCAGTGTAAAGAGCAGCTATTCATTACTGAACGGCCGCTGTGTTAAATAAGGTGCACTTACTTTTGCACTTAGCACTGAATAATAAAGATGCAACTCCTTTACTTTACTTTTCCTATTTAGGACCTAAGGAATGGTTGTGCTGAATTTCAAGTTTGTACAACACTGAAAAGTTAGAGAATTAGATTAGGTACATTTCACAGGGGTGCATTGAATAATCAAGTTGTGACCCCTTTACTTTTCCTATTTAGGACCTAAAGAATGGTAATGCCAAATTTCAGGTTTGTACAACACTGAAAAGTTAGAGAATTAGATTGGGTATGTTACATAGGAGTGCACTTACTTTTGCACATAGCACTGAATTATAATGTTGTGACCCCTTTACTTTTCCTATTAAGGACCTAAAGAATGGTTGTGCCAAATTTCAAGTTTGTATGACACCAGTAAGTAAGAGAATTAGATTAGGTACATTACATAGGGGTGCTAATACTTTTGCACTTAGCATTGAATAATCAAGTTGTGACCCTTTTACTTTTCCTATTTAGGACCTAAGAATGGCCGTGCCAAATTTCAAGTTTGTATGATACCGGGAAGGTATTTTCTTGTAACGCTGCTTGAACTATACCTAATACAAAATGAAGATGTACAATATACTCTGTCTTGCAGGCGTCTGATAAAAACTTTTTGAAAATAAATCTCTTGGTCCCCTGATGGTCTTGGTTTACATAGCTGTAGTAGTTTATGGGCCATACTAACAGCCGCCGGGAAAGGCGCTTCACGCTGGTGTGGCCTCCCTGCTCCTGACCTTGCTCTGCGCTTTCACAAACTGGGAGGGTGCCTCCTTCTGCAGCAGAGGGGCCAGGAAGGGCGCTTGCACTGCCAGATGCGCCAATACAGCTGGGGCTGCTGTCTGAATGGTAAATTAATGCAGCTGTATGCTCTATGTTACTGGGCTGCCAGGACCTGCAGCTCAGCCCACTGTCCAGCCAATCAGCATCAGGGGGCATCATCCCCCCCCTGTCAATCTTGATGCCACCAGCACTTGCTGGTGGCATCAAGATACAATAATACACTAACACATTACCACTTCTGCCATAAAAAATCAGCAGGAAGTAAATGTGGGACCCACAAAGAAATTTAAAGCATATATTATTTTACAGCATTATCATATTGATGACCTACAGTATCCTGAGCATAAGTCATGAATGACAAATTAACAGTTTTCAAAACTGCAGTGCACACTGGAAGCAGTTTAACACCATCTACTTTGCTGTGGCCTGGAATGGTATTGCAGCTCTCTACCTACTTCAGTGGTGCAGATCTGTATGTAGTACCATTGTGGATCACTGCAGAAATGAATGGTGTGCTTCTTCCGATGTACAACGGTTCTTTCACTCACATCAGCAGATTGGGGGAGTGTCAGGTGTCAAATCCCAGTTGATCTGCTTGTAGTATAATGCTATACAACTGCTTTAATGGCTCAGTCAGATGGGTGTTTTTATGTGCGAATTTATGTGCGCAAAAATGCATGCGTAAAAAAATTTGTGTGACCGAAGCGGGCGTCACGCTGAAAAAAACTACACCTGGCAGCATTTATGCGCAGATAAAGTGCCTTGCACGCTATCCCTTGCTGCGGCTGTGACAGCTGCAGCAGGGGATTCCTTGAATGTGAAACCCCATGATGCTGTCACATCCAGGGGTTTGACCTTTGGTCAATGGGGTCGGCGGCAGCAGCGGCGGCCCCATTGACATACAGAGAAGATCACGATCCTCTGCCACAGCTGTGGCAGAGGACCGCTATGCTATCCCATTGAATTCGATGGAGCCGGCTTTAAATATAAGCCTTTAAAGGGTTTTAAATATAAGCCCTTCAGTGAAAATCATCCCTAAAATGTGTAAAAAAAAATAATATATATATATACTCACCTCTCCGCAGCTGCCGGTGCTCAGGCGCATCCAGCCGGGTCTTCTCCCTGCACTGCTCTGAAGTGCTTTCAGCAGGCGGGGATTTTATCCCCGCCGGCTGAAAGGGCTGCCTCTGATTGGCTAAGTACTGTGGCCAATCAGAGGCAGTCCTATAGAGAGGTTTGTGGGAAAAATGTCAGAAAATATGCCATATCCTGAGGATGATGCATTTGTAAAAAAAAGAAACAACCATCCCCCAAAACACTACAAAAGTAAATACTAGAGCATAATATATTTTACTATAAACTTTAATTAACATCTGCTCACAGCATTTTTGACAAAAACACCAAAAGAAAAATTCTGTAAGAAATAGTGTTTTACAGCAAATAGATGCACGTGAAATAAATATTACAGATACAAACATTGGATACAATTCCTCTAAGATGGACTGCATATTTAATGGATACTATTAATGGGTAGATGTGGTTGTTGGAAACCAGTGTTCAAAGACATTAAGATACAAATCTTATTCAGGATGTTTGCAAACTCTTGTGTGTTTTGCACAATGATAATCTGGAAGAACCTGTTGTAGTAATAATAATAATATGTGTTTCTTAAATCAGCCTAGGCAAACACGTGTATATATAGACCCTTGCATCTGCCTCCCACACATGCTTCTCACAGAGCAGTTGTGTATTCTGATAGGATAAGCTGCTCCCTTACAGAAGATTATACCTGCTGCAGATTCTTTCACTTTTGATACTTTACTAACATGTGAATTACCATATTATTGTATTACCCAATCCTGTATGAGCACAATAACTCTTTGTGTACACCTATTTTGTGATGTAACATTTGTCCATAAAAGCGATTGTATTCCTTTGAATAAATCAGAAGAGTATTGGAAACTAACGGATAACACCAGTCAGTTCAAATACATTATCATGCATGAAGCTTCTCCTTATAACCAATTTGGAGCAAATTGTTGAAATCTTATGGAATATAATTTATTCCCATGAAAAAACAGAAAACAACTAAGCAAAGAGAATAAATTACCGAATATAACTTCCTGATAAAAAAAAAACAAAATGCTAGTGTTACATTAATTATTTGCATTTTATTTTGAACTGTATTTTTCAAAGCTCTCTACACCAACAAGTAAATCTTATGTACTTTACTGTGATTGTCCAATAATTCAGAAAATGTAATAATTCGGCCCCATTAAAGGAGAAGTCCTGGTACAAAGGAACCAAGGCATCTCAGCAATCCACCAGCATAGCAGCATCACTAGCCATCTGCTGTTTTGGGAGTTGCAGCTCAGCGACATACAAGTCAATGTGATGTTGCTGCAGTGACAGGACGAGAAGTAGGAGGATGCCTAGAGTGCCATTGAGAAGGTAGGTAAAAGATATTGACTTTGGTGGGGAGAGATGTATCAGGGGCAACATTGTCCATAGGCCTGGACTGGTAATCTACTCTACTGTCCAGATATCTGGAGGAGGTAGGGTTGGTCAGTGTTTCCGGACAGGATCGATCAGGGCAAATTTGGGGGTGGGGGAAGCAATGGAGACAATTTCCTAATTGATCGCTATTGGATTTATGCAACAGATAATGTCAAGTGATACTTATGTAGGTGGCTGGAGGACACTGTTGCCTTGGCAGGAAAGGACTAACCCTTATCAAGGGATGACAGTCAGCAAACATGGACAGTAGGCACTGAACAGTTGATCCCTCCTTTGGAGTTACGGAGAGTTGTCAGGCTCTGTGAAGGAATGCCAGATTGGCCAAGAAATGTGAAAGACCAGAAAAGAGGAAGCACAGCCAGAATAAAGCACAGAAAAAGGAGATAAGCTGTATGCAACCATGTAGACTAACTTAGTGCCTATCCTTTTTTCTTCCTTTTTCCTGGTAGCTTTTGCAGACTACTGCCTGTTTTGTAGTTAGCAGCTTTGTGACCACAAAGGTTGAATTATACATGAAGCAGCAGCTATGCCAGTAAGCTGGGCTGTCTGAACCCTAGTAAGTTATTTATTCTTCTGGACTATGTGTGGCATCAGCAGATGCCACACAAGTTTGGGGGGGGGGGGGGTCAAGATTAATACTATTTGTAATAATGTATATCTCCCAATCTATCTAGTAGTACATTGCATGTTTCTTTTTCATATTTTTGGTTTGCTCCAGGAGACTAGGTCAGTCACAGACAAGTAGATTGAAAATGTATTTTATCATTATGTACACAACTCTTAAATAACTTTTTATAACTGTATCGTTTTACTTCCTCTTTAGTATTGACGTAAGTACAGGAATGTATAAAGGTCCTTGATTACTTAATAAGATCTGGAAAAGTTTAGATGTATGACACACAATGTGTGATGAATAAATTCATTCTTAACACCGCCCCTGTATTCCCCACAACTGCCAATGAAGCAGTTACAAAAACTGCAACTTAATTACTAATAAAATGGGGTCTGTTTCCTGGGTTCTTTCCCAGTTCTTTCAGGATTACCTGATGTGCTCTTTGACTGATCTTAACAGGTTGCCCACAGGTGGAGAAAGTAGGAACGGTCTTGTATTTTCTCTATTAGCTGATAATACGTATGTACAAATAATAATAATAATCTTTATTTATATAGCGCCAACATATTCCGCAGCGCACATATATAATAAACCACATCGTAAAGTTAAAGTCACAGCACACACCTATAAATGTTTTGCCTAATACATTTTTATACCACTGAGGGGTGTGATTTGCTGCAGCAGCCTGTGAGAACCAGTTAACAAGGTTGACTGCAGCCTGTAAACAGAGCGCTGGTAGGGTTAGTGGAGATGCGGTGCTAAGGCTGCAGGGGTGGGACAGGTGAGCATACCATACGTTATTTCTCCACATGGCCAGCATATTAAAGAATAACTTCAAAAAGCCATTTAATAAGACTTAGAGGACTTGTCAATACACTTTATTACTACCAAGCTGCTTTTCCTCTGCTGTTAGCATAATGCCAATCCAGTTTTGAACTAAGCAGCGAAATTATGTGACCTCATACTTACAGCAACTAGAGATGAGCGAACGTACTCGTCCGAGCTTGATACGCGTTCGAGTATTAGCGTGTTCAGGATGCTCGTTACTCGTGACGAATACCACGCGATGTTCGAGTTACTTTCACTTTCATCTCTGAGACGTTAGCGCGCTTTTCTGGCCAATAGAAAGACAGGGAAGGCATTACAACTTCCCCCTGCGACGTTCAAGCCCTATACCACCCCCCTGCAGTGAGTGGCTGGCGAGATCAGGTGTCACCCGAGTATAAAAATCGGCCCCTCCCGCGGCTCGGCACAGATTTATTCTGACATAGAGGAGGGAAAGTGCTGTTGGTGCCGGAGCTGCTATAGGGAGAGTGTTAGGAGTATTTTAGGCTTCAAGAACCCCAACGGTCCTTCTTAGGGCCACATCTAACCGTGTGCAGCAGTGTGGAGGCTGCTTTTTGCAGTGTTGCACTTTTTTTTTTTTTTCGTATATCGGCCGTGCAGAGCATTGCGCCCTGCAGTAATTATACATACTCCAGGGCCAGTAGTGGTGAGGCAGGGACAGAAGACATATATTTATTGAATATAGGCAGTGGGCCTTTCCAAAAACATTTGGGAAAAAAAATCTATTTGGGCTGCCTGTGACTGTCCTCAGTGTACTGGGTCTGTCCTGGGTGTAGTTGTCCTCCTAATTCATACGCAGCCAGCTAAGTGTTACAGCAGGCTTGCGCAAAATTATTTCCTGGCTCTGTGTTGGCTGTTACATCACCGCTGTATTCCTGTCCACAGTGCAACAGTCTGCAGTTATTTTACATACTCCAGGGCCAGTAGCGGTGAGGCAGGGACAGAAGACATATATTTATTGAATATAGGCAGTGGGCCTTTCCAAAAACATTTGGGAAAAAAAATCTATTTGGGCTGCCTGTGACTGTCCTCAGTGTACTGGGTCTGTGCTGGGTGTAGTTGTCCTCCTAATTCATACGCAGCCAGCTAAGTGTTACAGCAGGCTTGCGCAAAATTATTTCCTGGCGTTCCGTAAGCGAAGTCAGCCTCCAACCACAGGCCAATAAGCGGCACATTTAATTACAGCGTTCTCTTTCTGCACTACTGGTAATACACCATGCTGAGGGGTAGGGGTAGGCCTAGAGGACGTGGACGCGGGCGAGGACGCGGAGGCCCAAGTCAGGGTGTGGGCACAGGCCGAGCTCCTGATCCAGGTGTATCGCAGCCGACTGCTGCGGGATTAGGAGAGAGGCACGTTTCTGGCGTCCCCACATTCATCTCACAATTAATGGGTCCACGCGGTAGACCTTTATTAGAAAATGAACAGTGTGAGCAGGTCCTGTCGTGGATGGCAGAAAGTGCATCCAGCAATCTATCGAACACCCAGAGTTCTGCGCCGTCCACTGCTGCAACTCTGAATCCTCTGGCTGCTGCTCCTCCTTCCTCCCAGCCTCCTCACTCCATTACAATGACACATTCTGAGGAGCAGGCAGACTCCCAGGAACTGTTCCCGGGCCCCTACCCAGAATGGGCAGCAAGGGTTCCGAATCCTCTCCCACTGGAGGAGTTTGTCGTGACCGATGCCCAACCTTTGGAAAGTTCCCGGGGTCCGGGGGATGAGGCTGGGGACTTCCGGCAACTGTCTCAAGACCTTTCAGTGGGTGAGGAGGACGATGACGATGAGACACAGTTGTCTATCAGTGAGGTAGTAGTAAGGGCAGTAAGTCCGAGGGAGGAGCGCACAGAGGATTCGGAGGAAGAGCAGCAGGACGATGAGGTGACTGACCCCACCTGGTTTGCTACGCCTACTGAGGACAGGTCTTCAGAGGGGGAGGCACGGGCAGCAGCAGGGCAGGTTGCAAGAGGCAGTGCGGTGTCCAGGGGTAGAGGCAGGGCCAGACCGAATAATCCACCAACTGTTTCCCAAAGCGCCCCCTCGCGCCATGCCACCCTGCAGAGGCCGAGGTGCTCAAAGGTCTGGCAGTTTTTCACTGAGAGTGCAGACGACCGACGAACAGTGGTGTGCAACCTTTGTCGCGCCAAGATCAGCCGGGGAGCCACCACCACCAGCCTCACCACCACCAGCATGCGCAGACATATGATGGCCAAGCACCCCACAAGGTGGGACGAAGGCCGTTCACCGCCTCCGGTTTGCACCGCTGCCTCTCCCCCTGTGCCCCAACCTGCCACTGAGATCCAACCCCCCTCTCAGGGCACAGGCACTACCGTCTCCTGGCCTGCACCCACACCCTCACCTCCGCTGTCCTCGGACCCATCCACCAATGTCTGTCAGCGCACCGTCCAGCCGTGGCTAACGCAAGTGTTGGAGCGCAAGCGCAAGTACGCCGCCACGCACCCGCATGCTCAAGCGTTAAACGTGCACATAGCCAAATTTATCAGCCTGGAGATGCTGCCGTATAGGGTTGTGGAAACGGAGGCTTTCAAAAGTATGATGGCGGCGGCGGCCCCGCGCTACTCAGTTCCCAGTCGCCACTACTTTTCCCGATGTGCCGTCCCAGCCCTGCACGACCACGTCTCCCGCAACATTGTACGCGCCCTCACCAACGCGGTTACTGCCAAGGTCCACTTAACAACGGACACGTGGACAAGCACAGGCGGGCAGGGCCACTATATCTCCCTGACGGCACATTGGGTGAATTTAGTGGAGGCTGGGACAGAGTCAGAGCCTGGGACCGCTCACGTCCTACCCACCCCCAGAATTGCGGGCCCCAGCTCGGTGGTGGTATCTGCGGCGGTGTATGCTTCCTCCACTAAACCACCCTCCTCCTCCTCCTACGCAACCTCTGTCTCGCAATCAAGATGTGTCAGCAGCAGCACGTCGCCAGCAGTCGGTGTCGCGCGGCACGGCAGCACAGCGGTGGGCAAGCGTCAGCAGGCCATGCTGAAACTACTCAGCTTAGGAGATAAGAGGCACACGGCCCACGAACTGCTGCAGGGTCTGACAGAGCAGACCGACCGCTGGCTTGTGCCGCTGAGCCTCCAACCGGGCATGGTCGTGTGTGACAACGGCCGTAACCTGTGGCGGCTCTGCAGCTCGGCAGCCTCACGCACGTGCCATGCCTGGCCCACGTCTTTAATTTGGTGGTTCAGCGCTTTCTGAAAAGCTACCCACGCTTGTCAGACCTGCTCGGAAAGGTGCGCCGGCTCTGCGCACATTTCCGCAAGTCCCACACGGACGCTGCCACCCTGCGCACCCTGCAACATCGGTTTCATCTGCCAGTGCACCGACTGCTGTGCGACGTGCCCACACGGTGGAACTCTACGCTCCACATGTTGGCCAGGCTCTATGAGCAGCGTAGAGCTATAGTGGAATACAAACTCCAACATGGGCGGCGCAGTGGGAGTCAGCCTCCTCAATTCTTTACAGAAGAGTGGGCCTGGTTGGCAGACATCTGCCAGGTCCTTGGAAACTTTGAGGAGTCTACCCAGATGGTGAGCGGCGATGCTGCAATCATTAGCATCACCATTCCTCTGCTATGCCTCTTGAGAAGTTCCCTGCAAAGCATAAAGGCAGACGCTTTGCGCTCGGAAACAGGCGGGGGAAGACAGTATGTCACTCGATACTCAGAGCACCCTCCTGTCTATATCTCAGCGCGTTGAGCAGGAGGAGGAGGAGCATGAGGAGGATGAGGAGGAGGGGGAAGAGGCAGCTTAGCCCACTGCTGGGGGTACCCATGCTGCTTGCCTGTCATCCTTTCAGCGTGTATGGCCTGAGGAGGAGGAGGAGGATCCTGAAAGTGATCTTCCTAGTGAGGACAGCCATGTGTTGTGTACAGGTACCCTGGCACACATGGCTGACTTCATGTTAGGATGCCTTTCTCGTGACCCTCGCGTTACGCGCATTCTGGCCACTACGGATTACTGGGTGTACACACTGCTCGACCCACGGTATAAGGAGAACCTTTCCACTCTCATACCCGAAGAGGAAAGGGGTTCGAGAGTGATGCTATACCACAGGACCCTGGCGGACAAACTGATGGTAAAATTCCCATCCGACAGCGCTAGTGGCCGAAGGCGCAGTTCCGAGGGCCAGGTAGCAGGGGAGGCGCAGAGATCAGGCAGCATGTACAGCACAGGCAGGGGAACACTCTCTAAGGCCTTTGACAGCTTTCTGGCTCCCCAGCAAGACTGTGTCACCGCTCCCCAGTCAAGGCTGAGTCGGCGGGAGCACTGTAAAAGGATGGTGAGGGAGTATGTAGCCGATCGCACGACCATCCTCCGTGACGCCTCTGCCCCCTACAACTACTGGGTGTCGAAGCTGGACACGTGGCCTGAACTCGCGCTGTATGCCCTGGAGGTGCTTGCTTGTCCTGCGGCTAGCGTCTTGTCAGAGAGGGTGTTTAGTGCGGCTGGGGGAATCATCACAGATAAGCGTACCCGCCTGTCAACCGACAGTGCCGACAGGCTTACACTCATCAAGATGAACAAAGCCTGGATTTCCCCAGACTTCTCTTCTCCACCAGCAGACAGCAGCGATGCCTAAACAATACGTAGGCTGCACCCGCGGATGGAAGCATTGTTCTATATCACCATCCAAAACGTGGACCTTTTAGCTTCATCAATCTGTGTATAATATTCATCCTCCTCCCCCTGCTCCTCCTCCTGAAACCTCACGTAATCACGCCGAATGGGCAATTTTTCTTAGGCCCACAAGGCTCAGTCATATAATTTTTGTAAACAATTTTTATACGTTTCAATGCTCATTAAAGCGTTGAAACTTTCACCTGAACCAATTTTTATTTTAACTGGGATGCCTCCAGGCCTAGTTACCAATTAAGCCACATTAACCAAAGCGATTAATGGGTTTCACCTGCCCTCTTGGTTGGGCATGGGCAATTTTTCTGAGGTACATTAGTACTGTTGGTAGACCAATTTTTTGGGGCCCTCGCCTACAGTGTAATCAAATTAATTTTTTGCCCACCTGCATTAAAGCTGACGTTACATCAGCTGTGATGGGCAATGCAATGGGATATATTTATGTACCGCCGGTGGCTTCCTGGCACCCACCCATGCTGTGGGTCCACAGGGAGTTGTAACTGCATGTGTCTACTTCTAAAGAACCCCAGTCTGACTGGGGCATGCAGTGTGGGCCGAAGCCCACCTGCATTAAACATGACATTACCTCAGCTGTGATGGGCAATGCAATGGGATATATTTATGTACCGCCGGTGGCTTCCTGGCACCCACCCATGCTGTCGGTCCACACGGAGTTGTAACTGCATGTGTCCACTTCTAAAGAACCCCAGTCTGACTGGGGCATGCAGTGTGGGCCGAAGCCCACCTGCATTTAATCGGACGTTACCTCTGCTGTGATGGGCACTGCAATGGGATACATTTATGTACAGCCGGTGGGTTCCAGGGAGCCACCCATGCTGTGGGTGCACACGGAATTCCCATTGCGGAGTTGTACCTGCCTGTGACTATTCATAAAAAACTGCGGTCTGACTGGGGCATGCAGACACCTTGACAGAATGAATAGTGTGTGGCACATAGGTTCCCCATTGCTATGCCCACGTGTGCAGCTCCTGATGGTGGTGGCACAGGATTATATTTCTCATTGCTTCTGTACAGCATTGTGGGCTATCGCCCTGCCCCTTTTAAAGAGGGTCGCTGCCTAGCCGTGCCAACCCTCTGCAGTGTGTGCCTGCGGTTCCTCTGGCAGACGCACTTATAAATAGACATGAGGGTGGTGTGGCATGAGTGCAGCTGAAGCCTGCGCAGGGACACTTTGGTGTGCACTGTGGACACTGTGTCGTGCGGGGGGGGGGGGGGGGGGGGTTGGGCAGCATGTAACCCAGGAGAAGTGGCAGCGGAGTGTCATGCAGGCAGTGATTGTGCTTTGTTGGAGGTAGTGTGGTGCTTAGCTAAGGTATGCATTGCTAATGAGGGCTTTTCAGAAGTAAAAGTTGTTGGGGGGGGGGCCCACTCTTGCCGCTATTGTGGCTTAATAGTGGGACCTGGGAACTTGAGATGCAGCCCAACATGTAGCCCCTCGCCTGCCCTATCCGTTGCTGTGTCGTTCCCATCACTTTCTTGAATTGCCCCGATTTTCACAAATGAAAACCTTAGCGAGCATCGGCGATATACAAAAATGCTCGGGTCGCCCATTGACTTCAATGGGGTTCGTTACTCGAAACGAACCCTCGAGCATCGCGATAATTTCGTTCTGAGTAACGAGCACCCGAGCATTTTGGTGCTCGCTCATCTCTAATAGCAACCAATCTAACAATTTCATCCTTTTGTTTGGGTTTGGCAGACAGCACATCTCTAGCAACCAGCATGTCTCAGATTATTCCCTTTTTTTCAGCCCAAGCCCCAACTGGCAGTGTTCTGAGCACACAGGAGCGACAAAGAGCGGGTGTGGGGGGCTATTTTGGTGATGGTGATCAGTCACTGAATTGCTGAAAATTACATGCTGCAAGAAGCCACCAAAAAGCTCCCACACGCAACTTACTACTCCTGATCTCTTCAATGCAACAGAAAACCGGTCCGCCTTCGAGTGTTGGCATTTGCGTAAGCACTATTGATATTTGAGTGGCAGACATTGTGATAGGCGCTGATTGGCAGGGGAGGCAGCCATGCCTACTCCCTTGTCACAGTGTTTAGTTATTTCATCACAGACATTACCAACATGTAACTATTGACTATAATGGTCTTACATCTGGCTATCCAGAAAAAGCTAAGCAAAACCAACATGGGACAAAGTGGCCCGGTACTTTTTTAGCACTGTTGTCACTTTGTTGTAGAAAACAGAAAAGGCAAGTTGCAGAATCCAGCCAGTTAAACATTGAGAGCATAGTATTAGGATATGCCACAAATGTCTGTGAAGAGACAAATGCTGTAAACTATTTTCTTTACTTGCTGCTACTAATAAGTTAGATAACAGTAAAAAACATTGTAAGTGAAGCAAAGCTATATTATCAACTAATTAGAGTCTGCAGCGTCATGTCCAAAAACTCGTGGCATCGTGCCACCCAGGGTATGAGTGCTGATGCCAGGAGCACAGACGCTGCAACTTCTGATTGGCTACAATGGTCCGACTACCCGGAATTCTCTGCCAAATACTAGGGACTGTCAGCTGCGTCCTGGGACTCCAGGAGAGGTGAGTATATTCTCATTTTTTATTTTACACAGGGCCCAGCTGGGGGGCAGGGTTTTGTCCTAATGACAAAATCCATTTAACCCCTTAGGGACCAGGCTGTTTTGTATCTTAAGTACCAGACACTTTTTAGGGATTTTACCCATGTGGTGGTTTTACTACCCTATTTTTTTCCTTTAGCTATCAAAATTATTTTTGCTGTGTTTTTTTTTCGTGACATATAGGGTGATTTTTTTATTGGGGATAAAATGCTAAAAAAAAGATTTTTTTCAACATTTATAGTAATTTCTTTTATTTAGTATATTTATGCTAAAATAAATTATGTGAATGGGTTCCTCTATTTATTTTGGACGTTTTGATATATAGTATGTATGGTTTCGGTTTACAGGGTGCATACGGCGACGGCTTTGGTTGGCATCGGCTTTGTGTTATTTTCTTTCTTATGTATATATTGTTGTTTTATTCTGGAATTTTGTTTTACTTATGTATGTAATTATGTTTTTTATTATCTGTGTCCCCCATGATGTCATATAAGACCTGTGGGTGACATTCATTTTTTTTATTTATTTTACACTTTCCCACTGTAGCTAGGGCATCCATAGGAGCCCAAGTTACAGAGGTAAGCAACCCCTGTAGTGACATTAGTCACTGGCAGAGCTATTCAGGGTCTAGTCTGACCCTCCAGCTCTGCTGTAGCAGGGAACGCAGGCGGTCACATGACCCCCGGGCACTCGATGTAAAATGTACAAGTTACTTTCACTTCCAGTACACAGTGCTCATTGAGCACTGTGTACTTGGGGGAGCAGAAGGCAGGAAGGGTTAAAAACCCCTCCTGCCTTATTCTACGGGTTATCAGCTGTTACTAACAGATGATAACCCGTTCCTGTCTCTGACTAATTGCAGAGGCAGGAGACTTAAAGCGCCACTGTAATTTTACTTACGGCGGGCTTTAAGCCCAGGACCAGGCGCCATAAATTTACAGTGCCTAGTCCTTAATGGATTAAGGATAAAGACTACAGATGAGCGAGCACCAAAATGCTCGGGTGCTCGTTACTCGAGACGAACTTTTCGCGATGCTCGAGGGTTCGTTTCGAATAACGAACCCCATTGAAGTCAATGGGCGACCCGAGCATTTTTGTATATCGCCGATGCTCGCTAAGGTTTTCGTTTGTGAAAATCTGGGCAATTCAAGAAAGTGATGGGAACGACACAGCAACAGATAGGGCAGGCGAGGGGCTACATGTTGGGCTGCATCTCAAGTTCCCAGGTCCCACTATTAAGCCACAATAGCGGCAAGAGTGGGCCCCCCCCTCCCAACAACTTTTACTTCTGAAAAGCCCTCATTAGCAATGCATACCTTAGCTAAGCACCACACTACCTCCAACAAAGCACAATTACTGCCTGCATGACACTCCGCTGCCACTTCTCCTGGGTAACATGCTGCCCAACCCCCCCCCCCACGACCCAGTGTCCACAGCGCACACCAAACTGTCCCTGCCCAGCCTTCAGCTACCCTCATGCCACGCCACCCTCATGTCTATTTATAAGTGCGTCTTCCAGAGGAACCGCAGGCACACACTGCAAAGGGTTGGCACGGCTAGGCAGTGACCCTCTTTAAAAGGGGCGGGGCGATAGTCCACAATGCTGTACAGAAGCAATGAGAAATCCAATCCTGTGCCACCTCCATCTGGAGCTGCACACGTGGGCATAGCAATGGGGAACCTATGTGCCACACACTATTCATTCTGTCAAGGTGTCTGCATGCCCCAGTCAGACCGCGTTTTTTTATAAATAGTCACAGGCAGGTACAACTCCGCAATGGGAATTCCGTGTGCACCTACAGCATGGGTGGCTCCCTGGAACCCACCAGCTGTACATAAATGTATCCCATTGCAGTGCCCTGGACAGCAGAGCTAACGTCAGATTAAATGCAGGTGGGCTTCGGCCCACACTGCATGCCCCAGTTAGACTGGGGTTCTTTAGAAGTGGACACATGCAGTTACAACTCCCTGTGGACCCACAGCATGGGTGGGTGCCAGGAAGCCACCAGCGGTACATAAATATATCCCATTGCATTGCCCATCACAGTTGAGGTAATGTCATATTTAATGCAGGTGGGCTTCGGCCCACACTGCATGCCCCAGTCAGACTGGGGTTCTTTACAAGTGGACATATGCAGTTACAACTCTCTGTGGACCCACAGCATGGGTGGGTGCCAGGAAGCCACCGGCGGTACATAAATATATCCCATTACATTGCCCATCACAGCTGAGGTAATGTCATGTTTAATGCAGGTGGGCTTCGGCCCACACTGCATGCCCCAGTCAGACTGGGGTTCTTTAGAAGTGGACACATGCAGTTACAACTCCCTGTGGACCCACAGCATGGGTGGCTCCCTGGAACCCACCGGCGGTACATAAATATATCCCATTGCAGTGCCCAACACAGCTGATGTAACGTCAGCTGTAATGCAGGTGGGCTAAAAATTAATTTGATTACACTGTAGGCGAGGGCCCCAAAGAATTGGTGTACCAACAGTACTAATGTACCTCAGAAAAATTGCCCATGCCCAACCAAGAGGGCAGGTGAAACCCATTAATCGCTTTGGTTAATGTGGCTTAATTGGTAACTAGGCCTGGAGGCAGCCCAGTAAAAATAAAAATTGGTTGAGGTGAAAGTTTCAACGCTTTAATGAGCATTGAAACGTATAAAAATTGTTTACAAAAATTATATGACTGAGCCTTGTGGGCCTAAGAAAAATTGCCCGTTCGGTGTGATTATGTGAGGTTTCAGGAGGAGGAGCAGGAGGAGGAATATTATACACAGATTGATGGAGCAAAAAGGTCCCCGTTTTGGATGGTGATAGAGAACGATGCTTCCATCCGCAGGTGCAGCCTACGTATTGTTTAGGTATCGCTGCTGTCCGCTGGTGGAGAAGAGAAGTCTGGGGAAATCCAGGCTTTGTTCATCTTGATGAGTGTAAGCCTGTCGGCACTGTCGGTTGACAGGTGGGTACACTTATCCGTGATGATTCCCCCAGCCACACTAAACACACTCTCTGACAAGACGCTAGCCGCAGGACAAGCAAGCACCTCCAGGGCATACAGCACGAGTTCAGGCCACGTGTCCAGCTTCGACACCCAGTAGTTGTTGGGGGCAGAGGCGTCACGGAGGACGGTCGTGTGATCGGCTACGTACTCCCTCGCCATCCTTTTACAGTGCTCCCGCCAACTCAGCCTTGACTGGGGACCGGTGACACAGTCTTGCTGGGGAGCCAGAAAGCTGGCAAAGGCCTTGGATAATGGTCCCCTGCCTGCGCTGTATATGCTGCCTGATCTCTGCGCCTCCCCTGCTACCTGGGCCGTGGAAATGCGCCTTCGGCCACTAGCGCTGTCGGATGGGAAGTTTACCATCAGTTTGTCCACCAGCGCCCTGTGGTATAGCATCATTCTCAAACCGCTTTCCTCTTCGGGAATGAGAGTGGAAAGGCTCTCCTTATACCGTGGGTCGAGCAGTGTGTACACCCAGTAATCCGTAGTGGCCAGAATGCGCGTAACGCGAGGGTCACGAGAAAGGCATCCTAACATGAAGTCAGTCATGTGTGCCAGGGTACCTGTACGCAACACATGGCTGTCCTCACTCGGAAGATCACTTTCAGGATCCTCCTCCTCCTCCTCCTCCTCTGGCCATACACGCTGAAAGGATGACAGGCAAGCAGCATCTGTACCCTCAGCAGTGGGCCAAGCTGTCTCTTCCCCCTCCTCCTCATGCTCCTCCCCCTCCTCCTCCTCCTCAATGCGCTGAGATATAGACATGAGGGTGCTCTGACTATCCAGCGACATACTGTCTTCCCCCGCCTCCGTTTCCGAGTGCAAAGCGTCTGCCTTTATGCTTTGCAGGGAACTTCTCAAGAGGCATAGCAGAGGAATGGTGACGCTAATGATTGCAGCATCCCCGCTCAGCATCTGGGTAGACTCCTCAAAGCTTCCAAGGACCTGGCAGATGGCTGCCAACCAGGCCCACTCTTCTGTAAATAATTGAGGAGGCTGACTCCCACTGCGCCGCCCATGTTGGAGTTGGTATTCCACAATAGCTCTACGCTGCTCATAGAGCCTGGCCAACATGTGGAGCATAGAGTTCCACTGTGTGGGCACGTCGCACAGCAATCGGTGCACTAGCAGATGAAACCGATATTGCAGGGTCCGCAGGGTGGCAGCGTCCGTCTTGGGGTTGCGGAAATGTGCGCTGACCCGGCGCACCTTTCCGAGCAGGTATGACAAGTGTGGGTAGCTTTTCAGAAAGCGCTGAACCACCAAATTAAAGACATGGGCCAGGCATGGCACGTGCGTGAGGCTGCCGAGCTGCAGAGCCGCCACCAGGTTACGGCCGTTGTCACACACGACCATGCCCGGTTGGAGGCTCAGCGGCGCAAGCCAGCGGTCGGTCTGCTCTGTCAGACCCTGCAGCAGTTCGTGGGCCGTCTGACTCTTCTCTCCTAAGCTGAGTAGTTTCAGCACGGCCTGCTGACGCTTGCCCACCGCTGTGCTGCCACGCCGCGCGACACCGACTGCTGGCGACGTGCTGCTGCTGACACATCTTGATTGCGAGACAGAGGTTGCGTAGGAGGAGGAGGAGGGTGGTTTAGTGAAGGAAGCATACACCGCCGCAGATACCACCACCGAGCTGGGGCACGCAATTCTGGGGGTGGGTAGGACGTGAGCGGTCCCAGGCTCTGACTCTGTCCCAGCCTCCACTAAATTCACCCAATGTGCCGTCAGGGAGATATAGTGGCCCTGCCCGCCTGTGCTTGTCCACGTGTCTGTTGTTAAGTGGACCTTGGCAGTAACCGCGTTGGTGAAGGCGCGTACAATGTTGCGGGAGGCGTGGTCGTGCAGGCCTGGGACGGCACATCGGGAAAAGTAGTGGCGACTGGGAACCAAGTAGCGCGGGGCCGCCGCCGCCATCATGCTTTTGAAAGCCTCCATTTCCACAAGCCTATACGGCAGCATCTCCAGGCTGATCAATTTGGCAATGTGCACGTTTAACGCTTTAGCGTGTGGGTGCGTGGCGGCGTACTTGCGCTCGCGCTGAAACAGTGGCGCGAGCGATGTCTGGACGCTGCGCTGCGAGACATTGGTGGATGGGGCCGAGGACAGCGGAGGTGAAGGTGTGGGTGCAGGCCAGGAGACGGTAGTGCCTGTGTCCTCAGAGGGGGGTTGGATCTCAGTGGCAGGTTGGGGCACAAGGGGAGAGGCAGTGGTGCAAACTGGAGGCGGTGAACGGCCTTCGTCCCACCTTGTGGGGTGCTTGGCCATCATATGCCTGCGCATGCTGGTGGTGGTGCCTCCCCAGCTGATCTTGGCGCGACAAAGGTTGCACACCACTGTTCGTCGGTCGTCAGGCGTCTCTGTGAAAAACTGCCACACCGTAGAGCACCTTGACCTCTGCAGGGTGGCATGGCGCGAAGGGGCGCTTTGGGAAACAGTTGGTGGATTATTCGGTCTGGCCCTGCCTCTACCCCGGGCCACCGCACTGGCTCGGCCTGTGCCCACACCCTGACTTGGGCCTCCGCGTCCTCGCCTGCGTCCACGTCCTCTAGGCCTACCCCTCAGCATGGTGTATTACCAGTAGTGCAGAAACAGAACGCTGTAATTAAATGTGCCGCTTATTGGCCTGTGGTTGGAGGCTGACTTCGCTTACGGAATGCCAGGAAATAATTTTGCGCAAGCCTGCTGTAACACTTAGCTGGCTGCGTATGAATTTGGAGAACTACTACACCCAGCACAGACCCAGAACACTGAGGACAGTCACAGGCAGCCCAAATAGATTTTTTTCCCCAAATTTTTTTGCAAAGGCCCACTGCCTATATTCAATCAATATGTCTTCTGTCCCTGCCTAAGCGCTTCTGGCCCTGGAGTATGTCAAAGAACTACAGAGTGTTGCACTGTGAACTGCAATACAGCGGTGATTTCACAGCCCAGACAGAGCCAGGAAATAATTTTGCGCAAGCCTGCTGTAACACTTAGCTGGCTGCGTATGAATTTGGAGAACTACTACACCCAGCAGAGACCCAGAACACTGAGGACACTCACAGGCAGCCCAAATAGATTTTTTCTCCCCAAATTTTTTTGCAAAGGCCCACTGCCTATATTCAATCAATAGTCAATATGTCTTCTGTCCCTGCCTAAGCGCTTCTGGCCCTGGAGTATGTCAAAGAACTGCAGAGTGTTGCACTGTGAACTGCAATACAGCGGTGATTTCACAGCCCAGACAGAGCCAGGAAATAATTTTGCGCAAGCCTGCTGTAACACTTAGCTGGCTGCGTATGAATTTGGAGAACTACTACACCCAGCACAGACCCAGAACACTGAGGACAGTCACAGGCAGCCCAAATAGATTTTTTTCCCCAAATTTTTTTGCAAAGGCCCACTGCCTATATTCAATCAATATTGAATATCAGTATTACTGCAGGGCGCAATGCTCTGCACGGCCGATATACCAAAAAAAAAAAAGTGCAACACTGCAAAAAGCAGCCTCCACAGTACTGCACACGGTTAGATGTGGCCCTAAGAAGGACCGTTGGGGCTCTTGAAGCCTAAAATACTCCTAACACTCTCCCTATAGCAGCTCCAACAAGATAGCACTGTCCCTGATCTCTGTCAGAATGCATCTGTGGCGAGCCGCGGGAGGGGCCGATTTTTATACTCGGGTGACACCTGATCTCGCCAGCCACTTACTGCAGGGGGGGTGGTATAGGGCTTGAACATCGTAGGGGGAAGTTGTAATGCCTTCCCTGTCTTTCAATTGGCCAGAAAAGCGCGCTAACGTCTCAGAGATGAAAGTGAAAGTAACCCGAACATCGCGTGGTACTCGTTACGAGTAACGAGCATCTCGAACACGCTAATACTCGAACGAGTATCAAGCTCGGACGAGTACGTTCGCTCATCTCTAATAAAGACCTTTTTCATTTTAGTTTTTACCTCCCTACTTTCAAAAAATCAAAACTCTTTTGATTTTTCCATTTGCATAGCTACTAGAGATGAGCGAACGTACTCGTAATGAGTACTTACGCACCCGAGTCCCGCCATTTTCGAGTACTTCTGTACTCGCGCGTAAAGATACGGGGGGCGCCGGGGGGCGGGGAGAGGCGCGGCGGTGCGGGGGGTAGCAGCGGGGAACAGGGGGGAGCCCTCTCTCTCTTCCTCTCCCCCCCACTCCCCGCCGCAACCCCCCGCGCCGCCACGGCGCCCCCCGAATTTTTTCGCCCGAGTACGGAAGTACTCGAAAATCGCGGTACTCGGGCGAAAAAGGGGCGGGGCCAAGCACGTTCGCTCATCTCTAATAGCTACATAAGGGCTTATTTTTTGTGCGGCAAGTTGTGATTTTCAGAGGTACCTTTTAATGTACAATATAATTTACTGTAAAAATTTCAAAGTGAAATGGTAAAAAAAATGCACTATCACCATCTTTGGAGGGGTCTTGTTTTCACGGAATACACACTGAGGCAAAAATATCTTGATAACTTTATTCCATGGTCAGTATGATTACTATTATAACAAATTTATGTAGTTTTACTTTTTTTTAAAAAATAAAATATCTTTGGAAAAAAATAAAATTATTTTCCACCGCCATCTTCTATCAGCCATTACTCATTTTTTTTGCAGTATGTCCTGTACTTTCAATCATTTTGGAGTTCTTGTAAGTTTTTGATCACTTTTTAGTCATTTCTATTGGAGATGGCATGACCAGAAGTGCGCAATTCTAGCATTATTATTTTTTCTGATGCTGTTCTACGTGTAGGATAAATAACGTATGACTTTGATACATCAGACATTTATGGGCACGGCAATACCAAATATGCCTCTTTTTATCTTTAATACGGCAAAGGTTTTTTTTTGTAAACGTAATTCCTTTTTTTTTCCCAAAAATTACAAAAAACTTTTTTTTTTACTTATTTTTATTTGATCGCTTGCACAGTATAATGTAATACCAGAGTATTACATTATACCACATTTTGGCAAGCATAGACATTTATCCAAGTCAGCCCTGGGGGTCTTCAGAAGGCCCCCGGCTGCAATGGTAACTGAATGCCACGATTTCATTTGAGACCCCCAAACAATTATCAGAGCATTTAGAAGGTTAACAACCGCAATTAGCTTTAGTGCTGGTCGTGGCTGTTGCAGGCCGGTAATGGCTGTCACAGAGAGCTGACACATGTCTTGTATGGAGCAGGATTGGCTCATGATCCCACTCCATATAAACCCTGCACACCCAGAGTGTAAGTGTACTCCCTGTGGTGTTAAGGGGTTCACAAAAAGAATGATGCCAAGTTTAAACAATAGTTCATTTTCTGTTAACTGAAGAAAAAGAAGAGAAGGAACTTTCTTTCCTTTGTAAATGCATACTCATGTTACTGCAGCCATTACAAAGTATTGTTTTTATTGTAGTGAAACTATCCATTAATAAATAGAGCGATGCCAAGTTTTAGCTTTAAACACTGATGACAAGTGCATTTTTCCATTAGCTTATAATTATGCAAATGAACTGTTTCTGGCTTGCTCTTGTGCTTCCTGCTTCCTTTCGAAAACTATTTTGATAACAACAAGCTGTAAAGTCAGAATGATATTTACATTGCAGCTTGGCCAGTGTATTATGTTATTTTCTTGGAGGATTAGATATTGTGTACTAAACTTCAGACTACTTAAAGTGCAACCACACTTTCAAGGTCGCAGCATTCATTAGGGTATGGCCTTTCACATGCTCCATTATTCTATCTTTATTTTTATAAGTTGTCTTGATTGCATCAGATTTGTGATTCCGTGGCATCTTGCAGGGCAGTACACGATACAGTACTTACAAGGGTACGGCTGTGACAATAGCCAACTTCCTGCAAGGTACCAGAACTGGAAGAACAGGTGGGAACACCTCATATGCACATCTAACAAGAGCCAACTTCCTGTAAAGGACATATGGTACTACGAACCAGACCCGAAAAGGTGAGCACTCCTCTTTAGCATGAGCACCCAATGTAGCACAGTCTGCTTTGGGCTGGGCTCTGTGCAGAGGGCTTTTCCACATTGTTGCAAGCACATTTCAGTCCCTTATCCCCACATATATTGCCCACATCTACGGGTTTTTGTACTTGCAAATACAGTGCGTATTTTTACACAAAAAAACGCAGAAGGGCTCATGCATCTAATGCACAAATACACTTGTGTGAACGAACCCTATTAGCCGAGCTTTCTAGTTGTAATTATGAGACGTACATAAGTCGGATGTTCCTAACTTGGTAACTGCCTGTAACAGGATTTCTGGCCATTAGATAAGGTTTATTATGCATTTCCCCCTTTTTTCCCCTGGCATTTTCTAATTGTCTTCAGTCTGGGAGGAGACTACTTAGGGCCAGGTTAACAGTGTTCTAAGCTCTAGGCACAACAGTGATTTCAGGCCCCTCCGAACCGAGTATACACAATGGCTACCCATAAGTAAATATCAGGTCATAGGTGTAGCAGTAGCAATTATTTTCAGTTTATTACTCTTTTGGATTGCATTTACGAACCATCATCTATGTACAAAACAGCATCCCATTAAGCAGGTCGGAATTAAATAAAAAATTAATAATTTGTAAAATGTGCTTGTTTTTATACAGGCAATCTCTGTTATTGTTTTAGTAAAAGAAACCATTTTGGTTAATTCCGCTTCAATAGACATTCACAGTATAGACTTGAAATAAAATAAAATTTATTAATCTTCTTCTAAAACCAAAACTTAGGACTGACAAACACTTTCTTGGGGAACTCAATAGTCCAATAACTCGAAGCCCAATTTGGAGGCCTGAATATACCCCTCGCACTGACCCGACTAGGAGCTGGCACAGATGGCCAATATTCTGAAGCCTCTCTCCTGTTTTTATAGACAACTGACAAGGGGTCTTGCCTCGCTGAGGGACGAAGCTCTTGAAAAGTGGGGCTTGGACATACTGGACCTAGACTCGGAAGACCGGGATGGCCTTTTGGCCCGCTCAGGGCCACCCTTGATCAGTGCAAGAGACAGGTTGATCCAAGTCAAGTTCCTACATAGAATGTACTATACTCCCACCCGTTTATGTACCATGGGCCTAATCTCCAATGCAGACTACCCAAGATGCTTCATGAGTGTGGGCACAATCATGCATATGGTTTGGGAATGCCGTGTTTTGCATACCTATTGGAGAGAGGTCCTTGAGTTTATGGAAGTACAGCTAGAGGTCCCGCGCATCCTGCGTCCTAAAATTTATCCCTTTGGCCGTGTAGAGGACATTCCGGTTGACACACCGACTTTATATAAATTGCTCTTCTTTTATGCTAAAAAAGTTATATTGCTTAACTGGAAACATCCTACTAGGGTTGCTTGACACTGTGAAGTGAATGGGGTCATCCCTCTATATAAGTTGACATGTATGGCCCGAGGCTGTACGCCATATTTGCTAAGATATGGAGCTGGTGGGTTGACTGCCCTAATGCTGCATCAGGCATATTTGGCCAGCTTCTTGGCCAAAGGGAAATTATGCGCAGGGATATTGAATGTTTGCTGTGATGACGGTCGTGCCATGGATGAAACCTTTGTTTTTATGTTTTAGTTACTATTTCCCAGGTTGGGAATCTTGGGTTTTGTTTTGGGGGGAAATATGTAATTACAAAGGACAGGAGGAGTACAAGAGTTCTGATTATTGAAATTTACAAAAAAACACTGCCTATATCTCTTCCTATGCATGTTTGTATTATAGTGTATGAGAATACCCAATAAACGTTTCTTTAAAAAAAAAGACTAATACTGATATGTCTTTGTATTGGTAAGTACAGTTATGCTGCCATCTTGTGGCTCTGTGTAAAAGTTTAAGGCTCTGTTTTAATACGAACTTACCAGAATTGCTCAATTTTACGCTTCTTCTGACAATAATTGTAAACCTAAAAGAATGCTGAACGATAAAATACTATTATGAGTTCTGATTATTGTCTCTGTGAGTAATGTGTCACTCTGATTTCACATCTGCTGGTATCAAAGTAATTAGAAAAAAAAACATCAAAACCTCTCAGAAAAAAGTTTTTCATAAATCTGTGTCATGGAAACTGTGCTGGTAATGAAGGTAACGAACCAAATTATTATCATGCCTGTCAATATTTTACAATGATGTTGGCAACATTAACTTCATAGTACAAAACAAATTATCCTGTTTAAAAGAATGTAATTAGTGTTATTAATAAAAGACAAAATGATTGAAATATTCTAATCATAGAGGTAAGAATTATCTATAAAAATTAACCAATTACTATAAATAAATAGTTATTATCTTAATTTCGCTCGGAAGTTGGAAAGTGTGCAGAGGGCGATAAAATAATAAGGGACATGAATAACTAGAGTTGCAAAGGTGACTAAAGGGGAGAAGGCCATGATTTGCTTATATACTGTGGCAACTTGGGGGTTATTCATACGTGAACTGCCATCTTTTCTCCCTAAGATGGGTGGCAACACCTCAGGAAAATCACATCCAGGCCAGTTTCTGATGAATTTATGTCCTTTTTATTATCACTCAAAACCAGGATATCAACAATATTCTGTTCCAAGGTTCTCTCTAGACCTATTTTCAGGGCAGCAACACATATGCTCCTCTATGGGGTCTCACAGAAAGGGCAGTCTCTTCCCGAAGTGAGGTATTTCACAACTATGATGTGAGTCTAGGGACGTCGTCCCTGTCAGACTTGGGGACTTTATAACTTGGCCCGCACTGGACCTCGGGCTTGCAGCCCCCTCAGCTCCTTCTTCTGAGCTGTCTGTTCCCTCTTGCAGCAGTGTGGCTGGAGGCTATAATTCCTCCAATCACACCCTACAGCTTCCCCAGATTGTCAGTCCATCAAGCCTGCTCTCAAGCCTTCTGCAGGCCATCTTGTGTACTGCACTACTACAACACATATATACTAGAAATTCTGATATGGGGAATGCCTCTTCTCCTTCTGTAATACCAAATTTAACACAAAAGATCCTCTTTTAGCTGGAAGGGAAAAAAAAGTTTGGTTTCCAAGTACTATTGGGGTCCTTTTTCGAAAATCAAAGAGACATTCCAACCTAAAACATTAATGACATATCCTTATCACATCCCTGTCGTCAGTGGAAGTCTATAAAAGGGCTGGATCAAAGTCTTTCTATAAAAACTTCATTAGTATTGACCGAGGCTACTAAGACTTCAAATACATGATGTAATTTGAAGACAAGCTGTTTTAATGTCTAAAGATAACCAGTCAAAACTCCAAAAGGGGGTTCCCTTCTATCCAAATTACTACCAACAATCAAAAGCATGAACTCGTGACAGAAACTTACAGTTCAGCAATGTATTGTGAAATGTTGCAGTGTTTTCGAAAAAACATACTTTGAAGATCTGCTTAGAATGACACTCGGAGTCAGGGGGGCATGCCCTCCCGAGATTCAGGCAGCGCGAACCTGGTGACAGGTTCTCTTTAAGGAACATGGCAAAGCTTCACCTGTCAAGCATCTATCTTTTCATAGCAATAAAATATTAACCCCTTAGTAAAAGAGCTTGTTTGGGCCTTAATGACCAAGTAACACTTTGGAAATCTGTTGTGTGTGACCACATTGGGCAAGAATTCTGTAAGGCTTTTTTTTTTACACACAGTTTTTGAACCTTAGAAATGCATATAAAAAAGCTAACAATAACCGAATTAGTACTTGTTTTTAGAGGCATTTTTGCGTGTTTTTTTTCATACATTCTTTCCGTGCCAAACCTACAGTCTGCTGCAATTGTAAGAAAATGGTACTGAGGAAATGAACATACAGTGAGCGTGAAAAAGGTTTCATATTATGGTATGTAGCCTATGTAAAATGTAGCCTCAGCTCTTATTGCTGCAAGAAATGCAACCTCAAAAACATTGGAAAAATGTCACTAAAAATGTGGCTTTAAAGAAAAAAAAAATTAAATACTGTGTTAAACCATCCTAAAAGCTTTTCAAATCCAGGTAGTTTTGACATAGTTTTTCTTGTCACGTGTTGCACAAGGCTATTGTGACCCAGGATATACACCATGGGTTATGCAAGCAGTCTTAACACAGGTCTTCCAAACTCAAAATGTATGTTTATTGTTCCTTGGCTTGAGGTGCAACAATACATATATTATTTGCGCCAGGTAAAAATACATATAAAGGTCTGTCTGTTTGGCTGTAATTCAACATGAAATGTCCCTCACTACCGACTGATAGCCTAATCCTCCCAGCCTATAATTACTAACAGCACAAGTCCAGATATTAGTCCTGCACTCACACAGATTTTGACCCAGTTTAGCAGATCCCACAACTTAGGGTGTGTGCACCTCCAGCAGACAGATTCTACACATTTCCTCTGCCCTTTCACATCCATCCTCCCATTGGAACAACTAATTAGTTAGCTACCAGGTGAGCCTGCTGCCTCACAGAATGACTGGAGCCTGGGAGAAATATACCTCCTATCCACAACGACTCCTACCATCCTGTCACATTCCCCCACTAACCCCCTCTTCTCAGGTCACTCGGCCTGAGCACTTACCACAGCACACTCATAGGCTCAAGATAGCGCATCTGCGTTCTCTTGCATCTTACTAAGTATTCCAGCAAGGAGTTGTAAGGTTGAAGAGCTAAGAACCACATTGTTACATGACTGTTCTTTTTGCCCATACATTTTAGGGGCACATGGTGTGTAATCAGCTTAAAGTTTTTACCTTACAGTTAATACTTCAAGGCCTGGAGAGTCCATTTAATAGCCAGGCACTCTTTCTCCACAATGGCTTAATTTCTCTCATGTCTGTTTGGTTTATGACTTATATATAACACTGGATGCTCTACTTCATTAGTGACCTAGGATAAAACTGCTCCATGTCGGGTACTGGAGGCATCTGTTTGCACTATAAACTCTTTCCTAAAGTCTGGGGTCATCAATACCAGTTTAGAATACAGAGAAAAAGTTTCAGGGTCTGAAAGTTAATTTCAGCCTCCGGACTTCATTTGATTAACCTGGAATCTTTCCCTTTTGTCAACCACTAAGGGGACCACTACATCCGAAAAACTGGGAATAAATTGATAATAACCGATAATTCCCAATAAGGTTCCCGCTTGTTTCTTAGTAGCAGGAATGGTCATTTTTGGATCGAGTATTAGACTACTCAAGATGCTTGCTACTCGAGACGAACACCACGCGGTGCTCGAGTAAATTTCATGTCCCTTCTCCGCATGTTTAGCGCCATTTTTTATCCAATAAACAAGCGGGGAAGGCTTTACCACTTCCTGCTGTGACGTGCCAACCCTCTGCACGTCTACAGCAGTGAGTGGCTGGTGGGATCAGGTGACCGCCGAGTATTAAAGCTGTTGCCGCCCGTGGCTCGCCTCAGACGCATGCTGGCATAGTTTAGGGATAGAGCTGCTGAGATAGGGAAAGTGTTAGTGTAAGGATTAGGTTGCAGTTAGGCAGGGATCCTGACTATTAGAACCCAACAGTCCTTATTAGGACTACTCCTCTCATTGTGTGCATTAGCATTTTGGCTGGCTGGGACCAGTAGTGCGCTCAATTTTTTTTTTCAAGCATCCTGGCTGTATTCTGCCCACTGTAAGAGGTTTTATGCTGTGTACTGCCAGGGTGTGTATACAGAGTACATAGGAATTTACAAAATTCCTATTGTTTCTTTCATTTTTAGTTTTTTGTGGGCTCAAAGTGTCCGCTATATACCCGTGTGTTGGTGCTGTGTTGGAGCGTACTTTATCTGCCAGTCTCTGTGGGCGGTGAATAAGCCCTAGGTATCAGCGCTATACACTGGTTACATTTTTTTCTGGCACTGCTCAAAGCCTCTCAAATCTACCAGTCTCTGTGTGTGGTGAATTAGCCCTAGGTATCAGCACTATACACTGGTTAAATTTTTTCTGGCACTGCATAGAGCCTCTCAAATCTACAAGTCTCTGTTGGCGGTGAATTAGGCCTACGCATCAGCGCTATACACTGGTTACATTTTTTCTGGCCCTGCTCAAAGCCTCTCAAATCTACAAATCTCTGTGGGCGGTGAATTAGGCCTAGGTATCAGCAGTATACAGTGGTTACATTTTTTCTGGCACTGCATAGAGCCTCTCATATCTACCAGTCTCTGTGGGTGGTTAATTAGCCCAAGCTAACAGCATTATACAGTGGTTTAATTTTTTCTGGCCCTGCTCAGAGCCCTTTCAAATCTACCAGTCTCTGTGGGCGGTGAATTAGCCCAAGGTATCAGCGGTATACAGTGGTTTAATTTGTTCTGGCCCTGCTTTATCCTTTATCCTACATGATGAAGACTAGGGGTAAGGGTTGAGGTCGAGGACGTGGCCGTCCGAATGAGGGTGTGGGCATAGGCCAAGGTCCTTGGCGGGGTGAAAGAGTGCCTGCTGCTAAGGGATTAGTAGAGTGCCGCGTATCTCCCCTCTCCAGCTTCATCTCACATTTTGCAAGTCCGCGTGGTAGACCATTATTAAAAGCACAACAGTGTGATCAGGTGCTGACGTGGATAACGGATAATGCCTCCAGTACTTTATCCAACACCCAGTCTTCCATGCAATCCACTCACGCCAGCCAAGGCACTGCACCTCTGAATCCTCAGGCTGCTCCTCCTTCCTCCCAGCCTGGTCCCTCCAGGAAAAGGAGAGATTATGAACAGGCATACACCCAAGAACTCTTCTCGGGTCCCTGCCCTGAGTCTGAAAAAGAGGTTCCACAGCCATGTGAGGAGTTTGTCGTGCCCGATGCACAAGATTTGGAACTTTCACAGACTCAGGGTGATGAGGGTGGGGACTTCCAATTACTGTCTCAAGAGCTATTTGCAGATGATGAGGATGAGACACAGTTGTCTGTCAGTGAGGTTGTTGTTAGGGCGGTAAGTCTGAGGGAGGAGTAGACAGAGGATTCAGAGGAAGAGCTAGTGGATGGGACGATGAGGTGACTGACCCCACCTGGCTTGCTAAGCCTACTGAAGACAGGACTTCAGAGGGGAAGGCAAGTGCAGCAGCAGAACAGGTTGGAAGAGGCAGTGGGGTGGCCAGGGGGAGAAGCAGGGCCAGAGCAAGCAATCCACCAACTGTTCCCCACAGCACCGCCTCGCAGCAAGCCTCCGCGCAGAGTGCTAGGAGTTCGAAGGTCTGGAGGTTTTTTATTGAGAGCGCGGACAACCGATGAACAGTGGTGTGCAATCTGTGCTGCACCAAGATCAGCAGAGGAGCCACCACTACCAGCCTGACCACCACCAGCATGTGCAGTCACATGATGGCTAAGCACCCTATGAGGTGGAATGAAGGCCATTCACTGCCTGCGGGTCACACCACTGCCTCTTTCCTAGTGTCACAACCAGGCACAGAGATGCAATCCCCCTCCCAGGATGCAGGCACGAGCGCCTCCCAGTCTGCACCCACAGCCTCACCTCCACGGTCCTCCACTGCCTCCACCAATGTGTCCCAGCGTAGCAACCCAAGCATTGGAAGGAAAGTGGAAATACGCGGCCACCCACCCGCATGCAGAATCTTTAAACGTGCATATTGCAAAACTACTCAGCCTGGAGATGCTGCCATACAGGTTAGTAGATATGGAGGCTTTCCGCAACCTGATGGCGGCGGCGGTCACTCAGTACTCGGTCTCCAGTCGCCACTATTTTTCCCTGAGCGCCGTCTCCGCCCTACACCAGCACGTCTCACGGAACATAAACCATGCCCTCACCAACGCCGTTACTGGAAAGGTCCACTTAGCGATGGACACGTGGACAAGTGCTGGCGGGCAGGGACACTAAATCTCCCTGATGGCACATTGGGTGAACTTAGTGGAGGCTGGGACCGAATCTGACCCTGGGTCCGCTCACGTGCCACCAACACCAAGTATAGCAGGTCCTACCTTGGTGATAGTTTCTCCGGTGTATTATGCCACCTCCTTCAAACACCACCCCTCCTCCTCCTCCACCACCTCCTCCTCTCAATTACCACATGTGAGCATGTCGCCTGCAGTCAGTAGCTCGAGGCGCTGCAGCACTGTGGTGGGGAAGCATCAGCAGGCCGTGCTGAAACTACTCAGCTTGGGAGACAAGAGGCACACCAAGCAAGAGCTGTTACAGGGTTTGACGGAGCAGACCGATCTGTGGCATTCCCCGCTGAACCTCCAACCAGGCATGATCATGTCAGACAATGGGCGTAACCTGATGGTAGCTCCGCAGCTTGACAGACTCACACACATGCCATGTCTGGCCCACGTGTTCAATCTGGTGGTTCAGCGCTTTCTGAAACACTACCCCCATTTGTCTGACCTGCTCTGCAAGGGGTGTCGCGTGTGCGCACATTTCAGGAGGTCCACCACAGATGCTGCCACCCTCAGGACACTGCAACATCGCTTCTAGCTGCCAGTGCATCAACTGTTGTGCGACCTGCCCACGCACTGGAATTCTATGTTGAACATGTTGGCCAGGCTGTACGAGCAGCGTAGAGCCAATGTGGAGAACCAGTTGCAACATGGCCCGTGGAGTGGTAGTCAGCCACCGCAGTTCTTCACAGAGGAGTGGGCATGGATGGCAGACATCTGTTAGGTCCTAGGGAACTTTGAGGAGTCTACACAAATGGTGAGGGGCGATGTGGCCATTATCAGCATAACCATCCCGCTGCTTTGCCTGCTGAGAAGTTCACTGCTAAGCATAAAGGCCGTTGCTTTGCAGTTAGAACAGGAGATGGGGGATGACAATATGTTGCTTGATAGCCAGACCACCCTCACGTCTGTTTCTCAGTGCATATTGGAGGAGGAGGAGGAGGAAGAGACTGCTGCCCACACTGCAGAGGGTACCCATGCAACTTCCCTCACATCTGTTCAGCGTCTATGGACTGAAGAGGAGGAGGAGGCTGAGAGTTATCCTCCTAGTGAGGACAGCGATGTGTTGTGTACTGGGACTCTGGCACACATGGCTGACTTCATGTTAAGCTGCCTTTCCCGTGACCCTCGTGTTAGACGCATTCTGGCCAACACGGATTACTGGGTGTCACCCTTCTCAACTCACGGTATAATGAAAACCTTTCCACTCTCATTCCCGAAGAGGAAAGGAGTACAAGAGTGATGCAATACCACAAGGCCCTGGTGGAAAAGCTGATGCTAAAGTACCCATCTGACAACGCTAGCGGTAGAGGACGTACTTCAGTGGGCCAACTAGCAGGGGAGGCACGGGGATCAGGCAGCATGTCCAGCGCAGGCAGGGGAACACTTTCCAAGGCCTTTGACAGTTTTATGGCTCCCCAGCTAGACTGTGTCACCACTCCCCAGTGTAGGCTGAGTCGGAGGGAACACTGTAAAAAGATCGTCAGGGAGTACATAGCCAACTGCACCAATGTCCTCCGTGATCCCTCTGCTCCATACAACTATTAGATGTCAAAGCTGGACACGTGGCACAAACTTGCGCTGTACGCCTTGGAGGCGCTGGCCTGCCCTGCCGCTAGCGTCTTATCAGAGAGGGTGTTTAGTGCTGCTGGGGGGATCATCACGGATAAGCGTGACAGGCTTACACTCATTAAGATGAACAAAGGTTGGATTTTCCCTGACTTCTCTTCTCCGCCGTTGGAAAGTAGCAGAACATAAAGATTCTTTAAGCTGGAACAGAAGAACCATGCACCCTCTATCACCACAAAAAAGGGGAGAAGTAGCTTGGTCTATCCCTCTCTGATCTTCCTCCTCCTCCTAAACCAGCATGTCATCACGCTGAACAGCCAGTTTTTCAGAGGGCCAAAAGGCTCTGTTAAAACAAAATTTTCTGTGGTACACCTGTAATCATGGTACACAAATTTTTCAGGCCTTCGTCTATACTCTTAGCAAACTAATTTTTCCGGGCTTCATCTATACTCTTGGTACACAGATGTTTCAGGGGGTCACCTATACTCTTGGTAAAGCAAATGTTTCAGGGGTTCACCTATACTCTTGGTACACAAATGTTTCAGGGGTTCACCTATACTCTTGGTACACAAATGTTTCCGGGGGTCGCCTATACTCTTGGTAAAGCAAATGTTTCATGGGTTCGCCTATACTCTTGGTACACAAATGTTTCAGGAGTTCGCCTATACTCTTGGCAAAGCAAATGTTTCATGGGTTCGCGTATACTCTTGGTACATAAATGTTTCAGGGGTTTGCGTATACTCTTGGTACACAAATGTTTCAGGGGTTCGCCTATACTTTTGTTACATAAATGTTTCAGGGGTTCGCCTTTACTTTTGGTACACAAATGTTTCAGGGGTTCACCTATACTCTTGGTACACAAATGTTTCAGAGGTTCGCCTATACTCTTGGTACACAAATGTTTCAGGGGTTCGCCTATACTCTTGGTGCACAAATGCTTCAGGGGTTGGCCTATACTCTTGGTACATAAATGTTTCAGGGGTTCACCTTTACTCTTGGTACACAAATGTTTCAGGGGTTCGCCTATACTCTTGGTACACAAATGTTTCAGAAGTTCGCCTATACTCTTGGTACACAAATGTTTCAGGGGTTTGCTAAAATCTTGGTATACAAATGGTTCAGGGGTTCGCCTATACGTTTGGCACACAAATGTTTCAGGGGTTCGCTTATACTCTTGGTACACAAATTTTTCAGGGGGTCATCTATACTCTTGGCAAAGCAAATGTTTCAGGGGTTCGCCTTTACTCTTGGTACACAAATGTTTCAGGGGGTCGCCCATACTCTTGGTAAAGCAAATGTTTCAGGGGTTCGCCTTTACTCTTGGTACACAAATGTTTCAGGGGGTCGCCCATACTCTTGGTAAAGCAAATGTTTCAGGGGTTCGCCTTTACACTTGGTACACAAATTTTTCAGGGGTACACCGATACTCTTGGTACACAAATTTTTCAGGCCTTTGCCTATACTCTTAGCAAACTAATTTTTTCGGTCTTCGCCTATACTCTTGGTACACAAATGTTTCAGAGGTTTGCCTATACTCTTGGTACACAAATGTTTCAGGGATTCGCCTATACTCTTGGTACACAAATTTTTCAGGGGGTTGTCTATACTCTTGGCAAAGCAAATGTTTCAGGGGTTCACCCTTGCTCTTGGTACACAAATGTTTCAGGGGGTCGCCTATACTCTTGGTACACAAATGTTTCAGGGGTTCACCCATACTCTTGGTACACAAATGTTTCAGGGGTTCGCCTATACTCTTGGTACACAAATATTTCAGGGGTACCCCTTTACTCTTGGTACACAAATATTTCAGGGTATCACCTATACTCTTGGTAAAGCAAATGTTTCAGGGGTTCGCCTTTACTTTTGGTACACAAACGTTTCAGGGGTTCGCCTATACTCTTGGTAAAGCAAATGTTTCAGGGGTTCGCCTATACTCTTGGTACACAAATGTTTCAGGGGTTCACTTATACTCTTGGTAAAGCAAATGTTTCAGGGGTTCGCCTTTACTCTTGGTAAAGCAAATGTTTCAGGGGTTCGCCTATACTCTTGGTAAAGCAAATGTTTCAGGGGGTCGCCTATAGTCTTGGTAAAGCAAATGTTTCATGGGTTCGCCTATACTCTTGGTACACAAATGTTTCAGGAGTTCGCCTATACTCTTGGCAAAGCAAATGTTTCATGGGTTCGCGTATACTCTTGGTACATAAATGTTTCAGGGGTTTGCGTATACTCTTGGTACACAAATGTTTCAGGGGTTCGCCTATACTTTTGTTACATAAATGTTTCAGGGGTTCGCCTTTACTTTTGGTACACAAATGTTTCAGGGGTTCACCTATACTCTTGGTACACAAATGTTTCAGAGGTTCGCCTATACTCTTGGTACATAAATGTTTCAGGGGTTCACCTTTACTCTTGGTACACAAATGTTTCAGGGGTTCGCCTATACTCTTGGTACACAAATGTTTCAGAAGTTCGCCTATACTCTTGGTACACAAATGTTTCAGGGGTTTGCTAAAATCTTGGTATACAAATGGTTCAGGGGTTCGCCTATACGTTTGGCACACAAATGTTTCAGGGGTTCGCTTATACTCTTGGTACACAAATTTTTCAGGGGGTCATCTATACTCTTGGCAAAGCAAATGTTTCAGGGGTTCGCCTTTACTCTTGGTACACAAATGTTTCAGGGGGTCGCCCATACTCTTGGTAAAGCAAATGTTTCAGGGGTTCGCCTTTACTCTTGGTACACAAATGTTTCAGGGGGTCGCCCATACTCTTGGTAAAGCAAATGTTTCAGGGGTTCGCCTTTACACTTGGTACACAAATTTTTCAGGGGTACACCGATACTCTTGGTACACAAATTTTTCAGGCCTTTGCCTATACTCTTAGCAAACTAATTTTTTCGGTCTTCGCCTATACTCTTGGTACACAAATGTTTCAGAGGTTTGCCTATACTCTTGGTACACAAATGTTTCAGGGATTCGCCTATACTGTTGGTACACAAATTTTTCCGGGGGTTGTCTATACTCTTGGCAAAGCAAATGTTTCAGGGGTTCGCCCTTGCTCTTGGTACACAAATGTTTCAGGGGGTCGCCTATACTCTTGGTACACAAATGTTTCAGGGGTTCACCCATACTCTTGGTACACAAATATTTCAGGGGTACCCCTTTACTCTTGGTACACAAATATTTCAGGGTATCACCTATACTCTTGGTAAAGCAAATGTTTCAGAGGTTCGCCTTTACTTTTGGTACACAAACGTTTCAGGGGTTCGCTTATACTCTTGGTAAAGCAAATGTTTCAGGGGTTCGCCTATACTCTTGGTACACAAATGTTTCAGGGGTTCACTTATACTCTTGGTAAAGCAAATGTTTCAGGGGTTCGCCTTTACTCTTGGTAAAGCAAATGTTTCAGGGGTTCGCCTATACTCTTGGTAAAGCAAATGTTTCAGGGGTTCGCCTTTACTCTTGGTACACAAATGTTTCAGGGGTTCGCCTATACTCTTGGTACACAAATGTTTCAGAGGTTCGCCTATACTCTTGGCACACAAATGTTTCAGGGGTTCGCCTATACTCTTGATACACAAATGTTTCAGGGGTTCGCCTATACTCTTGGTACACAAATGTTTCAGTGGTTCGCCTATACTCTGGGTACACAAAGGTTTCCCAGCGCGGTGTTCAGCTATCTGACACATACACAGAATGAATTGTCCTGCTTTGCCCATTCCAATTTCCTCATGTTTCATGCAGTCTTTGGAGTGATGAAAGGAACCGTAACAGATTTAATGAGACTTTCACAAAAGTATTAGCATCCGAGTCCGCTTTAAATACTCTGAGTCGTAAACAGCCTGTTTGGTTTGGGTCTGATAGACACACGCATCCCTGGGGGTCAGTGCTGGTCGCCATGTATTAGCTCTCGTGTTAGCACAGTTATCTGAGACACTGGTTTGGACCAATCAAAAGAAGCGTAACTGATTTAATGAGACTTTCACAGGGTCACTGTTTACCTGTGGTGGCAACTTTTGCGACACCTCCTGCTTAAAAGAAATCTTTTATTTTAGAAAGGTTTGCTGAATTTGGTAGATGCTTAGAAGTACTAGCTTTATACCCACATTTGTTGTGCCTAGTAGTGCGCACTAAGCTTTCGCAAGCATCCCGGCTGTATAACAGGTCAACTCATTGTACACTGCCTGTTTTTGGATGTCCGCTGACGTATGATGCCCTGAGTGGTAAACAGCCGGATTAGTTTAGGTCTGATAAACGCAAGCATCCCTGGGGGTCAGCGCTGGTCGCCATGTATTATCTCTCGTGTTACAACTTACCACAGTTATCCGAGATACTGGATTGAAGTGCTTACTAGAAGCTTAACTGATTTAATGAGACTTTCACAGGGTCACTATATACCTGTGGTGGCTACTTGGGTGACACCTCCTGCTTCAAACCAATCTTTGGTTTTAGTATGCGTTGCTGTATTGTGGAGAAGTGTAGAAGTACTGGCATCTGAGTCCCCTTTATGTCCACATTTGTGGCTCCTGACAATTTTGTGATGGAGGTGGCACGGGATTGGAATTATGATCGTACGTTAATTTATTAGCAATTCTCATCAGCATTGTGGCCTATTGCTCACAATTTCAAAGAGGGTCACTGCCAGGCCCTGCCAACCCTCTGCAGTGTGTGTCTCTGGTTCCTCTTCATCGAAGACACACTTATAAATAGACATGAGGGTGGTGTGGCTATCAAGCGAGCGTGTGGCATGAGGACAGCTGAACCCTGCGCAGTGATTGGCCTTCGTTGCACCTAGTGTGGTGCTTAGCTAAGATGTGCCAGCGCATGTGCCTTGCTGATTATGTTCTGTCCCAACGAAATTGTTAGGGGGGTGACCACCAGGCTCTTGCCCACAATTTGACTTAATAGTGTGACCTGGAAGCCTGAGATGCACCCATGCATGCTGCCCCTGCCGTTCCCTATCCATTTTTTTGGAGTTTCCATCACTTTCTGATGTTTCCAGGTGATTCACACAACCTCCCCTATGCGGAGCATCAGTCACCGTGAAAAATGCTCGAGTCTCTCATTGACTTCAATGGGATTCGTTACTCGAAACAAGCTTTCGAGCATTACAAAAGTTCGACTCGAGCAACAAGCACCTGAGCATTTTGGTGCTTGCTCATCTCTACTCCTATCCAAAATGACTCCTACTATTCTGTCACACTATGCAAACAGTCATTTCTCTTTTGCAGCATCTCCGTAAACTATGCTAAATGAACTTTCATCATTCTATGTGATTTGGCAAGTAGTCACAATTGGACAGTGCAGTGGCCCAGGATTAATGGGGTCTCATCCGGAATGTTCTATGTTTGTCTCATGTCACTGTCTTGTTTGTGCAAAGCATCTGGTTTATGTGTACTGGATGGCTGCAGGCATGAATGGGTTAATGTCTGGGTCATGTCTGAAAAATGTTTTGTTTTGTCTGGTGTGGTATAGAAGAGTGGTCATATGATTAGTTGAGAGGAAAGCAGAGAAGGGAAAAGGAGGAGAAGAGCAAACGAGAATAGAGAGTGCAGTGCAGAGGGTGAGTTCCTGAGAGAGAAGAGCTGGAAAATTAGAAATGGAGGAGTCCGAGAGGTGGTCTGTTCTCGCCTGGGCTTAGCCTTGCAGAGAAACTCCCCTTAGCCTCCATCTCTAAAAGAAGTAAATGTACCTGGACTGGGAGAAACGCGTGGAAACCGCATGAATCCAGAGAAGAAGAAAGGAACTGCTGACAAGCAAGAGAAGTGTGAGTGACTGGCAGGAGAAAGAGTGTTACAGGAAGAGTTAATGCCTACAGATAACTGGGACTGTAGAGATACAAATATCCTGTGAATCCTCCCTGCATCACCACTGTAAGAATTGTTGGACTGTTGTCATTGATACTTGTTAAGTAAACTAGCAGAACTGAACGTTCTCGGGTCCTGTTCAGAAAAGTATACTTTATGCGTGGACTACTTTATTTCCCAGAATTGACATTGGAGGAATCCACCGCAGAGGACGGAACGTTGGCGTCACGAGCCACAAGTTGGACTACAGGTGACCATGTTTACTGTTCCCGTGATCTCCCCCAGCAGTAACGAGGTCGGGTCTTGAGCTACCCTTAGGGAGGAGATGGTGAGAAGGTTAACATCTCTACCCCGCTGTCTCCTCGGCTGAGGGCCTGCTCTTTGAATGCTGCAACAGCATCCACACAGATGGGTGTTATTCTGTCTTTAGATGTACTACTTTGTAATACCTTTGTAATATGACATTTAAATATAATATAAAGCTTATAATTACTGAGAAAAGGCATCAGTATTTACTGTGCATTTTATTCAAGACAAGTTGTTATAAAGGGTTGGAAAAAATCTATTTGTTACATGAACTGTGAAAAAATCCACATGTTGCCAAATATTGGTCAATTTATATTAAAGTGGTCTTCTAGTCTTGGGATAAAAGTCTAACCCAGGTCTGGAGAGGGTGGGTAGTATATTACCTGTAGTTGATATTCGTCTGTCCGATCTGCCATTCTTGCATCCCATTTTTGGCTGTCCAAGATGGCCGATGCAATCATTAGATTAGAACTACCAATGCACTATACCTGGTCTATGATTGGCCAGTGCTGCTCACATTATTAGCACTGACAATTAGACAACAGTGCACAGTGTGCAATTAGCTAGATAACTTTTGGATGGCCAAAAAACAGGACTAAAAGTGGAGGACAGCAGCAATCAACAAGTGCAAGTAATATACCCCCATCCTCTCTGGTACCAGGACATAGTTTTGTCCTGAAACTGGAGGGTCAATTTAAATATTGAATTGGGTCCAGGGGCATACATAGAACCCATGGGGCCCCATAGCAAAACTCGAAATTGCCATACTGCAAAAAAGATGTATATATATTCTATAAGACAACTTCATAACACTGTAGGTGTTACAAGCCATCAGCCGAGTCATACAGCTGATGACTGCCAACAACAGCATATAAAGGGGCTGAGGAAGCAGGGCTGGGACTCATGACAGATTTTGACACAATACCATGCCAAAATACTCTGAGAGCAGCGGCTGCACAAAGTGCTACACACGGCACTTGCATTGACAGCACAGTAATCTGTACCCTACTGCACTCATCATTATCACCTCTTTGGCTGCAATGCTGAGATGACAGGCAAAGCACAGCAGCCACAGATCACCCGCTGTCATATCACACTGCAGCCCATGTAGGTTTATTTGTAATAGCATATTTTTGTGTGTACATATTTATACATCCCTGTTTAAATATTTTTATACTTGTCTTTGTATGTTTGTAGACATGTGAAATATGCATATACAAACGCATTGTAATCCTGGAACCACAGAGCGTCCTTTTTACATTAGCGTTTTCATTTCCATTTTACTGTTATGTTGTTAGAACAACAAAATGAAAATAAAATGTTTATAAGGCTGCTCTCACACATGCGTTCAGAAAACGCACCCCATCATTGTAATAGGTAATGAGTAGAGATGAGCGAACGTACTCGGTAAAGCACTACTCGTCCGAGTAATGTGCTTTATCCGAGTATCTCCCCGCTCGTCCTGAAAGATTTGGGGAGCGCCGCGGAGCGGGGAGCTGCAGGGGAGAGCGGGGAGGAACGGAGGGGAGATCTCTCTCTCCTTCTCTCCCGCCCGCTCTCCCCTGCTCCCCGCCGCAACTCACCTGTCAGCAGCGGCGCTCCCCGAATCTTTCAGGACGAGCGGGGAGGTACTCGGATAAAGCACATTACTCGGACAAGTAGTGCTTTACCGAGTACGTTCGCTCATCTCTAGTAATGAGGTGCGCTAAAAAGCACAAAAACTGCGGCTGGAGTTGTAAGTTGATATCTGTATTGGCTTTTTATGTTCTCTTTGTGTTTATTGTTCTTACTCTTTTTTTTCTCTGATAGTGAAAGAACAAGTTTGATAGCTCAGTTGTTAGCACTGCGCTGGAGTTGTAGGTTCAAATCTCACCAAGGGTGATGGACTTTTTCAAAGTTGATGGTTGATATTGTCTTTAATGAAGTCACAATGTCATAAAGCCCACTAAACCACATTTATTGATAAGGTTCGAACACCCTATTTTACCCTTCAGTTGCTTTCCATTTCACTTCATTGCCAGCAGTCAACCTTCAGCCTGGCTTTTACATAATTTATTTTCTAATTTAATTATTTTGGACATTGAGATAACCTCTAAAGGCTCATTTACACGGGACGAATGTTGAGCAAACAATGCCTGACGCTTGTCCCCGTACAAACTTGCTCCCGTGCTGCTGCACAGGAGCGAGTATCATTGGTACACAGCAGGGCGGCGGGAGGAGATTTAACTCCTCATCTCTCCCCAGCTCCTCTCCATTTACTTAAGACAGCGGCCGCTCAGTACTAAATGCCTGCTATTTACACTGACTGATCATCGTTCATTGTTTATTCAGCATAAACGATGGACAATGAGCTGAACGATGAGCGTTCTGTGTAAATAGCAGCTGTTCAGTACTGAACAGCCGCTATGTTTAGTGAATGGAGAGGGGCGGTGGAGAGCGAGGAGCAAAATCTCCTCCTGCCATCCTGGCCTACTTCTGGCCGCTCTGTCAGAGAGCCAGCTATACTCGCTGTTGTGCAGCAGCACGGGAACGAGGATGTGCAGGGATGAGTGTCGGGCATCTCTTGCCCGACATTCATCCCGTGTAAATGGGCCTTAAGTTAGGAATCATTAGCCTCCTGGTGCTATTATCTAGCAAGTTAGGGCTGGATAATCAACGTGGTTGTCAGCTCCTTCTAAATGCAACCTTTGAGATAGCTAGGGTCTGTAGGGAGTAGAAGATTAGCAGACTCTATAGTTGGACAGCTGACAATTGGGGTTTTAAACTCCACCTTCTCTGCAGCTTTGTCATTTCCTATTTTCCTCTAGGAGGGCTGTAGTTCTTGGTGAGACCCCAATATAGCATTGAGAATATACTGAAGCTATCAGTAGTAGGAGTTGTTGCTCCTACTAAGTTTCTGGAGGAATCATATATTCTAAACTGATATGGTTTGAGAGGTTCAGCCTTGCTACTGGGCATATTGACTTATCATCCATATCAAAATTATTCAAAATCCTTTTTGAGGTTTTGTCACGTCCGTGCAGCTCACAGGCACCAAGCTCCACATGGACACAGGATGATGCTCACGACTACTTTAGCAGATAGACTAATGCACCGAAGAGCAGCCCACACCACAACTAAAATACGTAGCCAAGATGTAAAGCCCGTGCAATACAAAAGTACTACACTCAGCACCGCAACAGGGAACATACACTCAGTAGGAAAAAGCTGCACACCACGCTATGCGGGACGGTAGCACCACTACAGGGAGAGAGAAGGAAGCCTGGCCCTAACATAGCAGGGAGATGACGGAGCCCTGTCTAAAGCAGGGTCATAGTCTCGAAAAAGGCGGCCCCACAGTCTTCTTTCTGGGCCCTGATTGTCCCGCTGCGGAATTCCGCTTGCGGATCCCGTCACGGCCGTGTGCACTAGGCCTTATCATGAGAGGAAGTATATTTCCACGCATGTTTTGCATAATAAAAGTTGCGTATTTGTGCGCGCAACTGTGTCTTTACTGTACTTTTTACACGTGCAAGTCATGCGCAATTGCACGAACATAAAATTATGCACTGATACTCCCAGCCATTGACATGGCCTAATTCTGTGTTCTTTTACTGCACAAATGCACAGAAAATAGGGCATTCTGCTTTTCTGCCCTTTTTTTGCATGACACGATTGCGCATGCAAAATATGCGCTTGTGAATGAACCCTTGAAGTCAATTATAGAACTTTAGAAAACACAACAGAGTTATTGCAATCATTGAATGACAACTAAAATTCTACTACAGCTATAATTTTGCACAAAACTAAAAGTCCAAGTGCATTTAGTCAGCTGTGGCAGCTAGGGGGCAGAAGACAGCTGTAGGTGAGGCTGCATGAAATGAAAGCGTTCCCTACAACTGTTCGAGAAAGTAAGATAAACTTCCATAATATAATATATGCGGCTCGAGATATTTGTGACAGATGTTATGAGGTAAGAACACTCTGTAAACAGTGACTGATAATGAGTCAGCTTTTCTTCAGCCTTTTGTATATGGTGAAGACTTTTAGTTTTTCAAATATCACCTTTTTCATCCTACGCACTGATGAGTTGATATATTCAAGGTAGATTAAATGGTAATCATTTTTGTATTCTTTGAAAGATACAATGACTGTATTACAGAACTAAAGAAATGAATCAACTCCTACACAGGTTACACAGGTGGCACTATGAATATTTGAGTGCGTAACTGTGTGTAAGTTTCAACGTGGCACTGTACCCAACAAGACAGCTATCTGGTAACTGGCAATCAAACTGACAAACTGGAAATGACAGAAACTTTGTTGGATGCATATCAGGGAGGGCAGACGAAGATGTCAGCAGCCACAGTCCAGAATGTGGGTACTGTTGTATCTTGTCTCCACCGGAAGCTATGGGCTGACTAGCCTTAGCTGCAGTTGACACCCTCTGTCACGCTCCTAGCTTCCAAATGGCTGATGGACTACTGTAGTCTATTGATTTCTTCCCATCCCTATGGGAAGGCTGTGTGGTGGCCTGAGACTTTGCGCCGCCTGACACCCGGAACACAGCGGCGATTGACCCGGCCACAGAGCAGTACAGTGAACAAGGTTGCAGCAGTACACAGCGACGGAGACGTGAGCCACCGATGGCGGCTTTGGCATCGGCGGAGACACTGATGGGCAGCACTACAGCACACGGCGGCTGCCACACTGATAGTGCTGGAGCGCCGACAGGACAACGCACAGCACCGGGGTGAGTGACAGCTGTCACCTGGCCTTCACTGCGGCACTACAGCACAGTGGTGTACAGACTAACAGCGCAGGCGCGCGGAGGTGAGCTGCCCTCAAACGGGGCTGTTAAGGGCCCTGCTGTGCTGGCTTGTCGGCGCTGCCACCCCCAACACCGCTATTCTCCCCGTTCTCTCTGCAGGGCCGGCCCCACTTCCAGTTCCATGTGTGTGGGTTCCGGAAAGATCAGGCAGGAGGTCCAGCTCTGGAGGGCACATCTGTGCCAGCCAATCAGATGCTGGAGGTGTGTCCTTCAACTGAGGACTGCCAAAGCATGTTTCCACCCATTATTCTGGTGGAGACAAGATACAACAGTACCCAGAATGTGAGGGTAAGTTTGCTCCATTCCTTTTTTTGGTGTTGAAACTGGGAAGTCCTTAGCAACATGCAACATTAAACAAGTAAAGTTGAAACCCTACTGTGGGGAGTGGTTCCAGCAAAAGTTAGGCCAGCATCAGAAACTATTGGACATTACGTTGTTCAGAGATGAAGAGTGGTTCCTTCTTTGTGGCTATGTGAATAGCCGAAGCATACGGACTGGGGCCACAACTAACCTGCATGAAATTCACGGAAAAGCACTAAATCCCGTAAAAGTCAGTGTGTAGTTTTGCCACCACATCATCAGCCCTATTCACAATGACACCATCAACACTGAACATCACCTGTCAAAATTCACAGACTTTGTGAGGCATCTGATGAGGAGCTGCGGAGTGAGTACTTTCAGCAAGTTGGGGCAACCTGTCACACATCCAATCAGAGCATAGAGGAAATTTGGGGACAGGATCATCTTGAAGGATCTGTGGCCACCAAGATCAATGGACCTTACACTGGCAACATTTTTCCTATGGGGCCACTTAAAGGGTAAAGTGTTTGCTGATGAACTCAGCACTGCTGCCGCACTGAAGAGTAACATTAGGCGTAAAGAAGAACATTCTTTTGTTTCTCATACTGAGAGCAATAATGCTTTTCTCTACTACTGTGTTTCCCCGAAAATAAGACCCTGTCTTATATTAATTTTTACCCTAAAAGAGGTACAGGGTCTTATTTTTGGGGGATGTCTTATCATACTTACCTAGCAGGAGCCACCATCACATTGAATGGCTGCGATTGGTTCATCGAGTGCTGCAGTGATTGGCTGAGAAGTGGCGCTCGAGAAATAATCAGAGCAATCACCTTGCTGGAGGCGGGGTTTACAAGCGATGTGTGTCTGTGCTGAGAACTGCAAGGAAGCCTGCCAGAACTGCGGAGACCAGTGGGAAGGACCCGGATGGCAGTCCTAATTCTCATTGGCCAGTCTCCACCAAAAGAAGAATTTTAGGTTTGGCTAGCAGACAGTGGTGTTACAGGTGAGAGGGAGCCCATGATTGGAAGAGCGAGAAAGCAAAGTTAAAGTCCTGCACGGAAAGTCAGTTAAACAGTAGTTAGTTTATGGATGGAGAGCAAAGCAGATGCGCGTGAGGAGACTTAGTGAAAGCAGTGGTGGGGAAAAGGTGAAGAGTGGACGGCAGAGAGTTCCCGATGCAGGTGATCACTTGTGAGGAAGCAAGTGCAGGAGCCCTTCTTCGAGTCAGAGTCCAAAGTCCGCCACGGCACCCCCCAAAACCCCTATACTCACCACTCTGGATCCGACTCTGTACGTGTCCAGCCTGGCGGGTTGGCACGAATGCGCAGTACAGCGCGTGATGCGTCGGATGACGCGTATTTACTCCATACTTCAGCTGTGCTACAGCGGAAGTATAGCGTGACGGCCGGCACCTTTGACTACAATAGAAGCAGGACGCACGTATTCCCGCAGCAAATAGAGCATGCCGCGTTTTCTTTCACGCTGCGGAATTATGCAGCGTGGACATTGAGCTATTAAGTTCAATAGAACCTAACAGCTGCGGGACAACGCCGCAGAAATCCAGCCGTGGGCATAAGCCTTAAGAGTGTTTGCACTGCAAATTTGTCCAATGAGCATTGTTTTTTCGTATGAGCCTGTGCGTCTTAGGGCTAATGCCCCCGCATGGATCATCGCTGCGGAATTACGGCCAGATGCCCGCCGCAAACAATTCTCAGCAATGTCCGTCCATAGACATGCTATATTAAACAATTCTCCCCTGACCACAAGTGGAAATCAACTGCAATTTTTCGCTTGCGGGGGAGAATCGCAGCATATTCTATACTGTGCAGAAAATCGCACGGACAGCTTCCATTGCAGTCAATGGAAGCCGTCCATTCTGCGATATTCTGCGCTGTGGGCACTGCGGAGTATCGCAGGAATCTGCGTCACAACCCAGCACCGCACATGCGTGCCAGGGCGAGACACTCGTGGCGGATCCGGAAAGGTGAGTATAGGGTCTCCAGGGGTCGCAGGGTCTGATTCCGCTTCAAGATTTTGCAGTCGAAATCCGACCTGGCCGTGGGCATGAGGCCTTACTGTGCGCGCAAAAGAACATGCAAGATTGGGCGATTGAGTTAAATTAGTTTAATATGTGCTACGTTCGCGCACATGTGAAAAAAAAACATTGAAATCAATGAACTGCGTGCGCAATACGCTGCGTTTGTGTGAAGGGCCCCTTCACGCGGGTTTTTTTGTGTGCGGACAATTTGTGCGTGCGCAATACCTAGAGAACAGAACCCATGGACTTCATTGAATCCTTTTACATTTCTGTTTTTTGCAGAAAAAAATGCAGCATGCTCTACTATTGTGCGCAATAAGGCCGCCTGCACACGGGCGGAAATCCCGCCGCGGGATTTCCGCCACTGAAAGTTTGCATAGGAGTGCATTACAATACGCACTCCTATGCAGACGGCCGCGGTTTGGCCGCGCGAAATCTTGCGCGGCAAACAAACCGCAGCATGTCCTATTTTTGTGCGGGGCACGCACTCACCCAGCCGCCGGCTCCGGTCTGCGCATGCGCCGGCTGCGCGGCAGCCGGCACATGAGAGCCGGGGCAGCCATGCGCGGGTGAGTACGCGCTCGTCTCTGCAGGCGCTCGGGTCGGGTCCCGCGGCGAGAATTCTCGCTGCCAGATCCGACCCGCTCGTGTGCAGGCGGCCTTAAGGTCTCCATAGAAGTCTACAGGGGGTGCGCGATACGCAATAGCCTGCGCAATTCTGTGGGGAAAAGAACACATCTGAAACTTATAAGGTTAAGTAACAATTTAGGATCGTTGTGTCCCGTGCGGAAAAAAGACAGCAAAATACGCCAATATGTGCGCAAAAAAAGCCTTGTTCATAGCGCAAATGTGTAGCGCTGCGTCACATGCCCGTATGAAGGCGCCCTCTGTGTGAGCATGACCACTGTGGACCCTAAGGGCTGCTGAGGGACTCTAGACTATGTGGGCTCTGCGGGATACATGGCAGCACTGCGGGCAGGACGGGCGGCAGCAGCTCCAGCTTTACTTCAGCCGCTTCCCGCCTTTTTCACCTCAGCCATCCCCGCGGCACAGGGAATAGCTGAAGTATGATGTGAGGCGGCGTAGTACTCGTCAGAGGAGGGGGAGCCGGCATGCTGCTCGGCCGGGAGGACAGCTGATGTCACAGGGGGAGGAGGACAGGAACAGCCCACAGGGACAGTTTGCTTGTGAGCATTTCGGCGCTGCCGCGGGTTGCCGCCTGCCGTGAGGTGAGTAATGCCCTCCCGGCGCACCATATCTGCTTCTGTGGGACGTTCAGCCAGAGAGGAGGCTGTAATCCGGCTTATGCCTGCAGGTAGCCGGGGAGAAGTTAGGGGAGCTCTGCCATCACTCTCTGCAGTGCTCCGTAGTGGCCGGGCGGACATGTTCGTGCCTGGATGGTGCAGTACAGGTGATGGATGCTGCAGTCCGTTATACTGGGGCTGCAGCAGGAGTATTGCAGTGTACTATTCCTAGCCTCATGTCACTTCTTATGTCTCTATTTACTTTCCTTTGATTGTATTTTGGGGAAGGGCAGAAGTAACTTTATTGTAATGTTTTGTTTTGCTACTCTGACTAGCAGGAAGTAAGATTTCCATCATTAGTGGAGAGCAGCGAATGGCAGTGCTGAAGAGTAAGGCTGGGTTCACACAGGGCTGGTTTGCCGCGGTTTTTCCGTTGCGGTTTTGCCGCAGAACTGCTTCTGTAGCAAAACCGCTTCAAAGGTTAATTTGGGCTTGCGGATTTTGCTGCTGATTTTCGTGCGGAAAAATCCGCAAGCGTGTTTTTCCGCAGCGCTTTTTTACTTTTTGCCGCGTATTTGGTGCGGTTTTGGCTGCGTCCATAGAGGTCTATGGACAAAAAAACGCTGCGGAAAAGACCAAAGAATGAACATGCTGCATCTTTTAAAACCGCGACGCAGTTGCATTTCCGCACTGCGGCTGTGCGGAAAAAATACGTCCTGTGAGAACAGCTTTTTGGCAAATCTCACTTGTGCTGCATTGCACTGCAAACGCAGCGGTTTTGCCGCAGTGCGGATATGCAACGGCAGTCCGCGGCAAATCCGCCCTGTGTGAACCCAGCCTAACAGTTATAGCTGCATTCACATCTAGTTTTAGGGTACCTCGGTTACCGGGACAAGACTATGGCCGCCTGCAGACTGGGGGGATTTCCCGCTGAATTTTCGCCCTTGGAAGCTGCCATAGGATTGCGTTAGCGAACACAATCCTAGGCAGATGGCCGCGGTTTGTCCGCGCAAAATCTCACGCGGCAAACAAACCACGGCATGCTCTAGTTCTCTGCGGGGCTCGCAGAGCCCCGCACAGAAACGTCACTGCCCGGCCGCCGACTCCGGTCTGCGCATGCGCCGGCAAATCAAACAGCCGGAGCCGCCGGCGCGGGTGAGTACGCTCTGCTCTCTGCAGGCGCTCGGGTCGGGTCCCACGGCGAGAATTATGATGGAAGCGAACAGCACCAAATATACCCCAATTTTTATAATGGGGTCTATCCGGCTTCCATGATTATGATCTGCCGCATACAGTGAGGGGGTCACAGGGATGTCTCCACAACAATGTCACACATCCGTGGCTGCCCGGTCACCAGATTTATCGCCAATAGGACATACAGTGGTGCCCTGACTTACGAGTGTAATCGGTTGTGTGACGGCGCTCTTAAGCCAAAACACTCAGATGTCAAATCACTTTTCCCCATTGAAATGAATTGAAGCGCCATTAATGGGTTCCGGATAAATGGCTTTGCAATCCATTTTAATGGGGAAACTAACTACACTGCATGTAAAAAATAAAGAAACATCAATTCCCCCCCCTACCGCCGCCGTTCTGATCCTCACGATGGTCTGCGGCGCTGTTGTAGGCTGCCGCGTCCTACTCCACGCTGACACAGCATTTCTTTCTGAAGCGGGACTTGAATTCCCCCGCCTCCAGCAAGCTAATGCACTGATTGGTTAATTCAGTGCTGCATCAGCCAATGAAAGCCGGCGCTGAATGTGATTGGTTAACCCATTTAATGATATCCTGCTTTGAAACTTTTGTGCAATGCGTTTTAAACATTAGTAAGTTGCATTGATAATCGCGTTAAAAAAACGCAGCGTAAAAAAACCGCGAATGTGTGGGAGCCCTTAAACAGTCAATGTGAACGAGCCTACGATGATTTTCATGCCTCCATAAAATTAACGAAAAGCGAATGAAGCAATGGATTAATGCAACGCGCAAGTTCTATGCGGCGTGCAATCGAACACGACTCGCATGATTTTTTTTTTAGGCCGAGTGAATACAGCCTAAGGGCTCCTACAGACGAGCGTAGGCGTAGATACACGCATGATAGTGTGATAAAGAGAGCGATATCAGGCACATATCTGCACATTCTACTGTACTTCTCTACGCTGCTGTGCCAGTTTACATCGGTGAGGGTCGCACCCGCGCCGTGATTGAACCGACTGTGCGGCCTGTCAGACCTCGATGTTATCGTTTACCATTGCATAATTGCGCAGTTCAATATGAGTTTATGCAGACGGGGTACACAATTGCGCACCCGCATACACTCCTATGCTTCGATGTACAAATGTGCACAAAAATAGAGTATGTCACATATATCTTTGTGTGCGTGAAAATTGAGCACAAAAACACCTAATGTGAGGGAACCCGTCAAAATCAATGCTTTTTATTCCCTATCGTTTGCACGAGCCACTTTTGCGCGTTCAAAATCGCCAGTCTGCGGAAGCCCTACAGAACAGCTGATGGACATACCAGTTGTTTAATGTGGCTGCTGTCCGGGCATCTGACAGCACTAGCCACAGTAGCCAAACACTTCTGACAGGCTCCAGGGCTGTCTTGGCAGTATGCCTATCAAGCCATCCCCGTGGGGAGGCCTGATAGACTGCCTGTCAGATTGCAGTATGATGTAATGCCAGCATTAAAGCAGTTTGTGGCATAACTACAATTTTCAGTAATTACTCAGGGGTGTCAAACTCATTTTCACCGAGGGCCACATCAACATGAGGCCTCCTTCACACGGACAAGAAAATTGTGTGAGATTTGTGTGTTTTGAGACACACAAATCTTACACATATATGAATCCGCGCTAAAATAGGACATGCTGCGATTTTCCCTCCGCGAGCAGAAAATCGCAACTGCTTTTCGCTAATGGACCTGGAAAAGCGATTTTTACATAGCATGTCTATGGGCAATATCTTCTGCCGAATCCGGAGGCAGACGCCCACTCCGGATTCCGCAATGTGAATACGCCTGTGTGCTTTGGGCCTAATGGTGTGGATTTTCCACTGCTGAAAAACTGTACAAGTAAGGAAACCTCAGCACTGCTATCTTAACCATACACTGATTTCAAAGTATCTGGGACTATTCTCATGTAAAACATTGTGTACAGTTTGTTTTACCACTGTTTCCATATACAAGCAGCACTCCAGGAGTGACGTACAATGTATCAGTATGTTGTCAGCAGTATTTTTCTCAGCAGTCAGCACATTGATTCTCGTTTGCCCTACTGTGAAAACACATCTGCCATGTTTGTAGCTTGTTGTGGTTGGCTGCTCCGGCCCACTGAGGACAGCTGTTTACAGGATCACTGATGTACACATATAGGAACTGCAAGCTTGGAGCCAACGCAGAGAAAGTCCTTGGATTGGCTTGTCAACGACTGACATAATCACTTGCCGTCTTTGACATTTACAGAGAATGTCATCCCCCTTCATTCTGCAAACAAAATCTTCTTGTTAATTTGTTTCATGTAACTGAAAGGGGACGAGTTATACTACTCTGGAAGGAGAGGAAATAAGAACCTGCAAAAAGTGTGACCTTGCTTTATTTGTAAGGCATCTGCTGTAGCATTTTATGAAATGTCATGATGACTTGTGAAGCAAAGGGACCCTTAGCTGCCTGTGATCGGCTTACTCTTCAGAAATGTAGCCGTGTGGGACTTTCTAACTAATGATGTACAGCGGCAGTTTGCTTATATACAGCCTATCCTGCAAGACAGAAGGCCCTTGAGATGTTGTTTTACATTACATTGCTACATTAAATCTTAAGTCACCTTGTATTTATTGTACTTAAAGGGGCTGTCCGGGACTTTTACTATCTTCAGAGTAGGTCATCAATAGTTGATTGGCGGAGGTCCACCGTTCAGGATCCTCGCTGATCACTGGGCCCGCTGTCAGTATGGACAGACCTAGAAGCAGATGGCTCTATCCATATTGTGGTTTGATACTGCAGGCAGAGCTCCCATATAATTCACTTGTGTTAGTATGCATGGTAATAGCTAGAAAAGTGTCATTCACATTGGGTAGGGGTGGGGGGGGGAGGGTCAGGTGGCTCCTCATGAATAATATGGCTCATCCCTCACTGGGCACAACAGCCTCTCTGTCTAAGTGCACAGAATGTACTAAACATCTCCCCATAAGTGACGGACATCTGGAATCAGTAAATCTACTGTCCTATAATTAATCGCTCCTCAACCAGCTAAAAACTAGATAAGAAGTGGAAACAGAATGCTGATATATAGATGGAAAATAAATCTGTTCAGGGTCCTGTGCTGCAAAAATGTCCTTGGAGTTTACACTTCATTAGTTACAGGGGAAGGCTGAACCTGTACATGCAACTTTATCTTATCAGGATCATCAGCTTTTGTGTATTGGTGAGCTCTATGCTGCATTTACATGATGGGGAATTTGCTGACTGTGTAGAGTAGCTATCGGAAGCAGAAAGTATCGGTGAAAGTAAAGAGTGTGTTTTATTCACTCCCATCTTGTTTCATTTTCCCCAGGATTACTCTACTACAGTCCCAGTAGCCTTGGTATCCAGGTAGCTCTAATTCTATTTTTTCTTCTCTCTAGCTGATGTAACACTATCACCGATAATAGTAAACGAACACCAAGGTATGGGGCTCATTACTGTCATCTCTAGGGTCCCTATAATGCTAGATCAGGGGAGCCCAACCGGGTATGTTTTCAGGATTTTCTCAGTTTTGCACAGGTGATGTAGTTATTGTTAGTGCCTCAGACATTGCCACAGGTGTTCTCTCTATAGGATATACTGAAAATAGGACCTGTTGAGGCCTTTGAGGACTGGAGTTGTACACCCCTGTTCTAGACTAAACAGGTAAAGTGCTTACAAACAGGCGAGTTCAAATCCTTATGAATACTAATCTACTTCTTAAAGCAACCCTGGACAAATAGATGGCAGAACTGCTTTATTGACTACCTGATACACACTTGTATCATTTGTCTAAGGCACTACACCTGCTTTGATTGACTAATGCTGCCCATGTAAGTTGCCCTAGCCAATAAGAGCAGCATGTAGTGTCTTAAGACCCATGTACATGCAAAGACAATCTTTCAAACCATTGGAAGATTGATAGTTTGTGATCATTTTGCATAAAGTATGTAATATTGAACATTACAGTCCATTATTGGCTTCATTTGCATGTAAAAGGGCCTCCAGTAGCTGTTTGCAGAGCACTGCATGTGGTCTGAGCTCTGCACACAGCTCCTTTGTTCTCGTATGGTCTGTCGGCAGAATACAATGTAATCTCCGAATCCTGTGCAGTACACAGCAGGTGGTCCCTGTTATTTCTTTCTGCTGAACGATGGATTTTAGGCTCACCTCAAAATCGGTGTTCAGCCGAAGATTGAACAATGGCAGCGTTTACACGCAACGATTATCGCTTATAATCCCTAATTTGAACGAATTTTGAGCGAAAATCGTTGCGTGTAAATGGGCCTTAAGACTACCTAATGCACATTGTGTATTATTGGTAGAAAAGGGGTTTAGCCATCTGTTTGTCCTGACCAGAGGATCGCTTTAAAGGGACTGCCATCAAAAATTGAGTTTTATTGTATAAATGTTTTAAGTTAAAAATCTTTAAAATTTTGTTTTGTTTTTTTTTCTCTTTATTTTGATGTCCCAATCTAGATTAAAAAAATAACTAAAATCCTACTTTTTTTTTTATTTTTTTTTTACACTGAGCACGAAACTTAAATGTAGTAAGATACTTCCTGTTCTGTGGAGCAAACCATTCAGCAGTCATCTAATCATCACAGGCAGGATTATAATGCCAGGTAAACACAGATAATACAGTATCCACCATTCAAAATAGGTCATGGTTACAGCTCACCTCCTCCTCCTTACTGCACACTGACCTCTGCACAAGTCACACAGCATGCCTAGAATAGTCTCCAATAGCAATCAGTTAGCTATCTCTTGTCCACTGTGTGATTTGCCCATGAGTTCTGTTGTAAAGCATATCTGCAAATGCTCTTTTCTTCCGCAAAGGCAAAATAGTCATATACAGATAATAGAAAACAAAGATCTGCACTCAGAAAAATGGGATATCGTAGATTTCCGTTCATCTAGATTTTCCACTGGTTATAATTTATATACTTCATTGCTGTCTGAATATTCCTGCCCACAGCATATAGACAGGGAGATTTGGACCCATTTTTACAGCCAAGTTTCTATAGTTTCTTGTAGTACCGACCCCGCTGAAAGTAAGCAAGGGATTTGATGATTATAAATTGCAGAACTTGGAAGCTTTCAGCCCTGTTATTAAAGTAACAGAAGCGAACAGAAAGCTTTCCATCTTTTTGAAAGCCCATTGAAATCAATAGGAAATAATGGATCCGTTTATTTCCATTTTAATTCCTTTGCTCTGCTGCAAAAAAAACTGAAGTGATGTGGAAATTCCTAACGCAGGTGTGAATGGGCGCTCAATGAAAGGCTCAATGGAGGCCAAAAAATTAGTGTGAAAGGGGCCATAGACCATACCCTTTGGTTTAGTCACTGCTCAAACTTATGGACAATGAAGAGGGATCTCCCATTGTGGGGATTCATTATTTTATATCCTCTACTCATTTCTGGGTCTTACTATTAGTTAATCTCTATGTTCAGACCATTGCCTAACAGAAGGCATGGTCTTTGGGTAACCACATGCTTGGTCATTATGCGTTTGTTGATATCCAACGTGATCCCATGTTGGTTAGATGTCAATCTGCCAGCATTTCCAGCCGGCAGGCCACAGAGAACGATAGTGACTGTCATATAGCTTTGAATTGAGATTTTTTTTGTATTTCCCCATCAAATTTAAATTTTAATAATTTTTAAGGCAACATTCACAAGTGCCATGACTGAAAAGCTGCAACAAAAGTAAGGATGCGTAACAAAAGGGCTTTAGAAAAAATCAGCACACATATGCAATTTTGCAGTAACTTTCCATCTGCTGACGATATTTTTACGCCATTTTTTTAAAATTGAATTTTAATTAACGAACAAAAACGCATAAAAGTATAATGTAACGGGTCGCATACCATTCCATAAGGTCTAATAAGAGACCAGACAAAATGCACATTGATTTAATGGGCAATAGTTCAGCATTACAATTAGTATATAGGACAATTGAGAATCACAAGCATATGTGTCAAGCCCTACTTAGACAAGATTTATCGGCCCAGGATAATAAGAGGTAAGGAGTTATACCAAAAAACAAAGCAGTATATTCAAAGGATTGCATCAGAATATCCTCAAAATACTAGGAAGAAATGGAACACAAGAAACAAGACAGTATAGCATACAGAAGGACGACACAGGCCACTCTGGCACAGGCATTCAGTTAAACGATGCTCGAAACCTCGGCAAAAAGCGGCCGGTGAGAGCAGCCTTAGGGTGCATTCACACGACCGGGAGCAGTGCTCTAAGCTTCCGCCCCCTCTCTGCCTCCTCTCCACCCCCTTGCACTATTTTCAATGAGGAGAGGCGGGACGGGGCGAAGCTAATTCCTGGAATTTAGCCCCACCCCCGTTCCACCTCCTCTCATTGCAAATAGCGGTCTGCAGGTGGTGATGTGAACATGGGTGGATTTCAGTTAGTCCCACTTGGTCCCTCACAGTTTGTTGCCCTTCTAGCGGGTCCCATGATGGAATATAGATTCCAACCTACTTGGTGGGGGGGGGGGGTTTCTCCCCCCCCCCCCCCTACCTTTGACCTTCTGTAGTTTTTGTTGCTCCACAGGCTACAGCAATAGTGGCCCTTTGGTAACTTCTGTAGACTTTCTGAAAGGGCTCCTCTATATGGTCCAATTATTCGCCAGTTTACATGTACTTAGATTTCCTTAGTGTGGTACCCCCTGCTCCTGGTAGTGGAAGCCTAATGACAATCACTCTACGTAAGGGCATCTCTGATTTTCTAGTAATACATAAAGACTCTATTCCGTTGCCAACTCAGTGGCAAACCCACAAATGTGTTTTGACGGGGATTTCCCAATAACATGGGTTTCATCTTAAAAAGGAGCAGGCCTTTCAGATTACGAAATTATCTCAAAAGATTATAGAGTTGGAGTATCTCTACAAGCGTCCTCTTAATCCGGCAATCTTGTTGGAGAAATAAAAGAAACTTAAATAGTTAGCGCGGTACACACAGGTGGGAGGCAGGTATCGGGAACAGTTATTACAAGCAAATGTGGGAGGTCTTTGGCTAGGTTTCATACACCCAAGGGTGCCAACGGCATACATTGCTACAGTAAGGCTGGGATCACACGCCAGAATCCTGGCGGAAATCTCGCGGTTTGGCCGCAGCGAAAAACGCAAGATTTCCGCCGGGAAAAGCGCTGCTTCAAATCTGCGGCACTAAGCTGCGGGTTTTAAAGTGGCCTGGCCGCGCATTCTTAAAGGAATTTTTCTACCATAAAGGAAAGCGCGGCCGCAGCGGAAGAAGAAATAAAATGAACATGCTGCGGCCCGCGAATCTGCGATGCAGCGCTGGCTTCTGTAGGCTTTGCCGGAGCGGATTCTCCCTCCTGTCTGGACGATATTTCTGAATCTTGTCCACATGGCTGGTTAATCCTGGGATTAGCGTCTGCAGGTGGGTCTGCCACGGCGAAATTCTGGACGGAATTTTCGCAGCAAATCCGCCCAGTGTGAACCCAGCCTTTGGCTGCCACGAAAATACACGAGATTTCTGCTGGGAAAGCGCAGCTCCAAAACCTGCAGCACTTAGCCGCGCGTTTTAGAGCGGCTTCGCAGCATGCTTTATTGTTGCGGCAGGCTCTCCCATAGAGGAGAGTGCGGCTGCAGCAGGAAAAAAAAAAGAACCTGTGTCGCGGGAATCCGCACCGCCGGCTTTGCTGCAACAGATTTGCTGCCCCGTGTGGATGAGAATTTTGACAAATCTCGTCCACATAGCTGGCAAACCCCGGGATTAGCGGCCACAGGCGGATTTGCCACAGGGAAATTCCACAGGGAAATGTGGCACCCCAGGCTAAAGGGACGTAATAACGCTCACATTCAGAATCCATTGCAAATAGAGGAAATTAAGCAATACTATGCGTCTGTTTACCAATTAAAAATGCCCCCCTGCATGACGTGAATGCCAGTGTTTGATCTCAATTAATAGACTCGTGCATCACCCCCATACTCGCACTTCAGCAGAATGATGTAGAATGTTTATGGCTCATGCCTACGACCATCATGGGATATGCCCACGGATTTACGCCACAGGAGTATCGCGGTGGTGAATAAAACACGCCCGCTGGTGATTGCGGAAAAATACACATTTTCCTGTGGTCTCTATTAATACTATATTAATGGAGACCTCCCGCGGTGTAAATCCGTGAAAAATAGAACATGCTGCGTTTTTTTATTTTTTTTATTTTACCGCTTGCATAAATCCGCTGTAAAATTCTGCATGTCAGCATTGGCTGTCGGAAAAGCTATTGGGTTCAATAGAACCGAATAGCTGCGGATGTACGCTGCAGGAACCGCGCTACAAATCCAGTCGTGGGCATGAGCCCTTGGAATTGCCTTTTGACAAGTCGGAAGTTGAGGATGACTTCAAATCTGATGACTGGATGATTTTAATACATTTTATAAAACCTCTACCTAAACTTTCACAGTTCTGATTCCAATGTCTTCACGCCTCCATCATTAGTGGCACATATAACTGTTCTCTCCAAACTTGGGAGCGATCCTCCTCATTGTCCTAATTACAGCCTATCTTGCTGATTAATATCAAAATCTTTTCTAAGCTGCTAGCGTTGTCTGGCACCCCTGCTACCCAAATGCATTTCAGATCGCCAAGTTGGCTTTGTCAAGCGCCAAAAAGCTAGAAACGCAAATCTCTGCTATTGTTGCATTATATACAAAAGAAGAAACTCCCTGCCCATTTAGTATCTGAGACTGAAAAGGCATATGACGGGGTCAACTAGTCATTCTTGAGAAGTGTCCTGCGTCACCTGGGCATAGGTCCTCTGATGCTACAGCGGATCTTTTCTTTGTATAGCACACCTACAGCTAGGGTGAGAGTTAATGGAGTGGTTTCAGAATTCCTGCCCCTTCATAATGGGACCAGACAAGGCTGCCCTCTATCCCCATTATTATAGGTTATCGCTATGGAGCATCTTGCTAATGCCATTCGCAATAATCCAGATATTCAGGGTATAGAAATTGGAGGATTAGCATTTGCCTTTTTTGCATTTCTAATCCACGGGTGTTTTCCCCCTGTTTTTGATTAACCCTTTCCAATCCAATTTGTACCCTGGTTTTCCTAGGGGGGCTTACTCTTTTTCTGCCGTTATACAATGGCACTATATGCTGGCTAAAGCCAGTACTGCATGAGGTGACACATTGGATAGGCTCCGACAGCAGAGAGGCTGGCAATATACAGTAAGAGAACCCCGACGGACGTCTTCCAACATCGGAGCTGTACAGCCTTAAATCATAATGTCTTCAGAGGTCAGACAGTGGATTGGAAAGGGTTAAAGAGTTTGAGTGATATGATAAAGTAATTTACCTTGAAATTGCTTACTCTAACACAGAAACCTTGACCATCTCGTTACAAGAACACATTGTTCAGGGCCCCTCTCAAGCCTCTTCAATCACATGAGTCACAGATCACTAGCTTAGCCACAGATCTTTACACATATTATTGAAACATGACAAGGACATCCTAACTATAAAGTCGCATGGACCCAAGCCGCTGATTAGCTCCGGGCTATCTATTAAATTAAAAAACCCACATTAAACTATAGAGGCCAGTAATGTCTCAGCATATCAACCAGTGAGTAGATCATCATTAAGAAGTGTCATGTGTTGCATTTGTTGCCATGTTCTTGGATTTGCTAGTACAGACAATATAACACATCAACATGTAGATGTGTGCTCATCCATAGAAAAACAAGGCGATGACCGTGAGAAATCTGAAGGGAAGCTAATGCTTCATTGAGGGAATGTGGACCCTCATAGCAATGAAGACCATGAGAAGCATTGGAGTTCAATGTTAAAAAGGTAATATATGGAGTCCTTTGGAAAGTTAAATGAAGGCAGAAGTTCCATTTGTGATGGTGCTGTAAGACGAAACTGATGTCGTCAAATGGCCCCAGAAATGAAGAAAACTGGGTGCCCTCATTAAGCTAAAGTCAGTTAGCCACAATATTTAAATGGCTTCTATATAGTCATAAACCCAGTGGAAAGTAGAGACCTCACATGAATAAAAGTGAAGATCTTGCCCTTCAGCAGGAAAAGATGGCGCATGTGGAGGAGCCCCCGACAAGCCTCATCTGTGGGTTGGTTGCCCCTGCGGCAGTGGAGGCATAAACAGCCACACTGGTATTTCAATAGCAGGAAGGTGCAAAGCCTGTGTGACATGGGTAAACCAGCTGGGCATCTGACATAATATACAACATTTTTGAAGTATATCTGGAGTTAAAAAGGGTGGCCCTAAGAGTACTGGACGTCTTTATCCCATAGAGCATCCAGCACGGGTGCATGGTTCTGCGATTAGCAAGAGTGGTCTGAGAAAGATCTGCCAAGAGTTAAAGCTCGGACCCCTGATACTCGTATGTGACTACTTTCTAGAGCCAAGCTTGCCAGATAATCCCCCTCCGTCTGAAAAAAATGTACTCTGTAGATTGCATGACAAGACTTAGACTCGTCCTGGTTATAGGAACCCAGGGAGCAATGAGCCCTATTTCCATCTCTGCATCCGGAGGCTTCCCATCATAGTGTAAAAGAGAGAATATAATATAGGCATTAATTCTGAGGGAGGTATTGTCTCCAGCAGACCTTGGATTCTTGTATTACGCCGCTGGCAGCTTTCTGCACCATCCAGAATATTATATAAAGCTTGTAAATGCTGGTCCTGTTGGTCTAACAAGGTTTCCTGGTCTGAGAGCCGCCATCACAGGGTTTCTTGGGCAGCCTCTAGCTGTGTAAAATCAGTCAGATGTAGTAGCATTGGAAAAGGCTGGAATCTCTGCAGGTAGCCCTCCGTATCCAGTTTAGTAGTTATGGCTGCAAGCACAGTTTTCAGCCAGTGAAGGAGGAATGGAGACAGGGCAGGATGCAGGGGAAGGTCCCAGCTCCTCTGTTGCAGGCCGTGCCGCCATGTGAGGCACTGACATGTGCTCCCTCTCTGTGGCCGTCTCGGGGAGAGAGTGCTATATACTGCTGCAGTCCTTCACCAGGGTACCCGCCGCTAGCTTGCGGGATTTGCCGGTGTTGCTCCCCATCAGGTGAGGTAAGTAACAAAGCCACAAGTTGTTATGCGGTGCCTGAAGGGGAAGTATGGCCCAGAGCTCCAGTGAGCTGCGTCTGTCTAGAGTCATAACCGGGCCAGGTTCCCCCTGCAGATATTTAATGGGTTTTCTATGGCGAAAACTGTTGTAGATTTTAGACATTTCTGCAGCAGAAAATATGAAGGAAAGTAAATAAACTCCTCAGTGATTGCTCTGTATAGCAGTTGGTAGCTTGTGATAAGATAAGTATTGTACAAAGTCCACTTGCTTTATTGTCAGCCACTGTAAGGCCAACTTATGCGAGCCTGGTTCTGGATGTGATCTGTTTTTGATCTGTATTTCAATCACATTCCTTAATTATCTTTAACTTGATCATTGGGCCACAAACTGTCATTCGTAGATTGGATTCCCGATTGAAGGAGCTATTTATTTTCAATAGTTATGTTGGCTGGCATGCAAATCCTAGTCTATCAAGCTTAATGGACGTTGACCAGGTTGAGTGGGACATAAAATTCTTATTACTCCTGTATAGGAAAGAACAGGTGCGTCAATGAATCCTGCCAGTAACCTTTCAGTGATCTCGCAGTTCTGCTGTGGAGCTTATTAAATGGACAGTCGTGAAGCCCTCTTAGTGATGTGTATGAAAGCCGGTGCGACCGACAGCTTGGCTTGTTGAATTACATTTTTCAATTTACAGTGGCCCTCAAATCCTTACATTTACCATTCTTCTTGCTTCCAACTCATCAACTTCAAGAACTAAGTATTCACTTGCTGCCTGATATATCCCACCCTGTGCCATTGTGTGTATATTTTTGCCCTGCTCAATAGAAAGGGCATCTATAAAAATGGAAAGCTTTATCTAGCTCCCAACATGTATTGGGTTAGTTGTGTTCAGAAATGTAAAAATATCGAAAAGCAGTGGACCATAGAGAGCAGAAACCTCTAATGGAAGCTTTGTCTGTCTTTTTTTTAGGGTCTATTCCTTTTGACTGCGAAATACCATTCAAATGATGGCCTTCTTTTAGTTGAGGTTTGAATTCGGGATAATACAGATGGCAATAACTCAAAACCATTATATAATTTATCAACAGCGAATGACCCCCATGTCAATATAGTTGTTAGACTCCTTTTAAACTTTTCAGTTTGTATTACTCTTTGCAAGGAAGTCTGCCAAATATGCCCCATAAACTGCTGCCCAAATTAGGTAGGCATTCTGAGGATTCTGGATGATCCCTCATGTTCCCCAGGAAGTGCAGACAGGAAGGACATATGTTTGTTTTCATGAACTCTGCACTGTATGTAAATGAAGAGTGGTCTGTCTGATGAGCGGTCTTTCAGCTCATAGAGGTACAGGCTGTTTTCGCTCAGTAAACCACAGCTACTCCTTTTGACCTCTACATGCTTAAACAGTAGCTGCATTTTCAACTAACTCTTGACATGGCAAATGTATTGGTCAGTGAGGCTACAGCGCACCCAAATGTTGTTTCCTCAACGGGGTGTACTGCTTTTTGGCTATATACGTCTATGCGGCTGTTTTCAGGTGCCAAAAAGCGGACACGCCGAGTGGGCACAGCACTCAGCTCCCTCATTCTAGCAATCAATGGGGGTCTTGGCAGTGCAACCCCAACTGATCAAAACTTTTGACACATCATAGGGACCTGTCAAAACTTAGTTGAAAGTGCAGTTATGCTTCAAGGGAACTGTAGAATTCAATCATTAGACAAGTGGACAGACTAGGTTACTGATCGGAAGGCAGGACTGTTAAGAGGTGGAAGGCCGTCAGTCGGACGGATTACAGATCATTTGCATACAGCACATGACAATGCCCACACATCCTTCATACTTGCACTGTTGAGGGGGACATGAAGTATGAAATGGCTTCTCTTCATAGCGCCTACTTTAGTTCTAGCAGTAGTTTATGGGGCATATTTAGCTCACAGAATAAAAATGGCCGTATAGTCCGTTTACCTCACTAGATTGATTTGATCTTCGCTATGGGAACATAAAATGTTTTGGGGAAATGGTTGAAAGTGATTCAAGAGCTGTCGAGACGATTAGGCTTGAACTGTTCGCCGTCCACGGATTGGTCTTCCACGTTTTGGGGACATGGCAACAGTCAAGCTAGTAAGCACTTGATATGAATGTCGCTTAGCAATGCCTGACCCTCCCTAGAGGCGTAGTTGGCTGAAGCACAACGGCGCCACTAGACGTAACACAGGAACTTTGCCCTGGCCTGACGGGTCACTCAATGTATCAAACTGATATGTCATAACTTTACGACGGTGGTGAGGATGTCACAAATCTAATGACACCAAAATCATCCACCGAAGGTCATGCAAAGGGGTCAAAGTGTGGTGCAAGAAAACGCCTGTAGGCTTTTTTTATATTTCATATCTGACCAAGATTACTATATAATATATTTCCTGTTCAGGCAATGCAATGATTGAAAACTGCGTTTTTGTTTCCCTCCTACAGACATTTTCCGTTGGCAAATATTCTTGCTTGTAATTGTGATAGCCTTTTTAATAAGAAAAATGTAGAACAGAACTTCAATGGGTTATCAGATGGAAAACTTCAGTGTAGTGGAACCAATTGTTTCCCTCCCATAAGCCTAACTGCTAATCAGGACCTATCTGCTTGCATATTTAAGCAGGTCGGATGAAGATATAACTGATTGCCGACAACTGGGCAAAAAAATAGACTACAGAGATGCCAGTTCTCACAATTGTTGGCAATGCAGCTACGCTAGGTAAAGGAGATGGAATAGGTAGCTTTGTATACTGCAATGGAATTGAAGTGACGGAGAGCAATAATAAATGGTAAGATGTCAAACCAGCGTCAGACGACATTTAGTGAGAGGCGATTTTATAGACTTGATATGTGGAAATTCAATCAGGAAGCATTACATAGACAGAAACTAAGTTATACAGTCAAGTCATTACCCATGTTATTGCTGCTTAGAAACATTATCCCTACCGCTGATTATTGTTGTGTTTGAGTAGTCATATGATTTACCATCAGTCTTAGGCCGCCTGCACATGGCCGGGTCTGATCCTGCAGCGGAATCCGACCCTGTGCCTGGCCGGTCCCCCATCACCACCCTGTGTACCTGTCCGGATCTATATTGCAGAAGTGCGGCCAGCGCACATGCACAGTATAGATCATGCCGTGCTAGGCGATGGTGTGGATCCCGTGACCTTTCTGCAATGATGATTGCAGAAGGCCCGCGAGGCAGAATGCTTCCATTGACTTCAATAGAAGCCGTCCACACGGAAGCCTCCATGAATTGTAGCATGCTGCAATTTCTTCTCTGCAAGTGAAAAATCACACTCTATCTCCGTTCGTGTAGAGGAAATCGCGTTTTGCCATAGCATGCTATGAGCGGCATTTGCTGTGCAATTCGGAGGCGGACGTCCTCTCCGCATTCCGCAATGCAAATGTGTGCAGAGGGATAACCCAGTCAAGGTGAATAGATTAACTCCTCAAGGACCAAGCAGAGTAAATTTTCAATGCTTAATCCTGGTCGATAGAAAAAATATATGGCAGAGGACTAAAGCTGCTGCAATGTAGGAGTCCAAGAATGAATGAAAGAAGGAATTAAAAAAAAAAAAAAGTCAAAATAAAAGAATAACGGGGGAAAAAATGAAACCTCCCTCTTTTTGTTTTGTTGGGGTAGGGATGGGGGGAGGAATATAATTGGCATTGCCGTGTCTTGAAAAGCCCAAATTATCTAAATGTCGCTTTATTTATCTCACACGGTAAAACATTGTGTCATGGTAACAGTACTGGATCATAGATGGCTGACCTGGCTATGGAAATGGATGAGTTCAGTCCTTGTCACCTGGGCAAATTCGTGTGAACTTCCTTTATGTGCGGAAGCAATCGGCACTGTAGACTATTGCGCATTTTCCCACTGAATGCAAAATTCCGTCATGTGAATTGTACACCTTCCAGATTTTTGTTTGGCGGAAGGCCCGCTCCTGTTGCAGCATGGTTGTGCTCCTGTGCAGAACGTAGAGGCAGTAAAAACATGTTGTAGTTTTGGATTGGTGTAAAGTGACTTACAGAGAAGCCCAATGTTCACCTCGTTGAATATCTCCAGGATGAGCTATGATGCAGTTTGTAAGTTGGACACTCTCGTCCAACATCAGTCCCTGCCTCTCCAGTGATCTATTGAAAATAAATCTATTTTTTTTTTCTTATTATTTTTATATATATTTTTTTTAATTTTAAAAGCTTTTTTCCTTTATCTACTTTCTCTTCTGCTATAAATACGAAGACACTTTTTTTTTTTTAAATTTCCCCTCTTGTCCCATATGGGAGCAGCGTCACATATGCAATGCCACACATATGTAATGTATTGCGTATGTACAAGATTGAATACGCTACCCATAAAGAACAGGGCTGTACGCACGTCCTTCACGGTGAAATGGAGCATGCTGCAATCTTTTCCACACGCATATTTACACGCAATGTCTATATGTTAATATGAATAGATCCATAAAATCACTGTGTATTACGCGGGCGTACATCGCTGTGAACTCCTGCAAATGAGCTCTTAGGATACAACGATTTTCCAAAGCCATAAGTTTATTTTTCTGCTGACATGGCTGTATGAGATCTTGTTTGTTGTGTGGCGAGCTATAGGTTTCATAGGTAAAATAATTCAGGTACATATAATGTATTACATAACTTTTCTTCAATTTTTCTTGTAGAGCAAGGAGAAAAAAGTGCTGTGGATTCCACTTTCCTGCTTCGTTCGGGGAGCAGAAAAGGGGAACCCACGCGGCCGATTGGTTCTGTCTGAATGGAACCGAACAGCGCTAGACGGATCCCATTGACTATAATGGGGTTCTCCTGTTATCCAGTCAGTTTGCCTAAATTATAGATGGCAGAAAATGCACTGCATGCAGAGCTTTTTCTTCTGGTATCTTCAGTCAGGTCTGCGACGACACTTCCAGCCGAAGGTTTCGACACAGATGTGTATCCGGCCTTAGTCATGTAGCATAAATAACATGATTTTTTTTTTTTCTGTGTTAGATGTGACAATGCCAAACATGGGTTTTCACATTTTTATAAAACAAGAGGCGAAAGTGTAAAAAAAAGTGTTTTCTTCTTTTTATTTTTTTTATTTATTTATGGTTTTTATTTTATTATATTTTTAGGTCCCTGTGGGGCATTTGAACCTGTGATCATTAGCATAATACAGTGCAGCACTTCCGTACTGAAATGCATTATCTCTAATAATAGTGATCATAGGCTATAGCAGACCCAGACACCATTGTCTGGCGTCTGAGTTGCCGTGGCAACCTGAGGGCCTTTGTAACCGCGGAAGGCCGATGACGTCGTAGAGAGAGCACTCTTCCTTTATGGACCCTTTACATGCTGTGGTCAACAAGAGGCAGACTGTCAGTCACAGCCCAATGCGGATGGTGTAGGCTCAGTTTCTGAGCAGGTACCATCTATAGAACGTACGTGTACGTCAATTTGTGGGAATCCCTTCCCAACCAAGACAATAAATGTTCATCCTTGGGCAGGAAGGAGTTAAAGACACAAAATAATTATGTATTCTCCTGCATACTGGATATCAGAGTTGAATGGGGCAATTCTGATGAAGTACTTGTCAAGGAATTGCTGTGTATGCTATCCCCTTATGCAAAAAAAAAATGGGGGACAAACTTTAGTTCTATTTACATGAAGAATGGTGGTTCCACTCCCCACAATTATCCCGCCCACCCCTGAAGTACCCATGCCAATTTATAGTCTTTTGCCCCCTTAGTGATCACCACCCCAGGCACCGCCTTACATGCAGACGATTCCCCTATTGCAGTGCTGTTCTGCATTGGATGCTGATGAGCTGGGCGACGGTGCAGGACTCAAGCTTATAGCACTGACTGACCGAGCCGCTGCCAATCGGCTCTGCTCTTCATTCCTGCACCGTCTGCTGGCTCATCAGCAGGTTAACCCCTCAGCGTCCTGCAGACCCAGCCCACAGGGTGGGCTATTAGCTATTTTTGACAGAATCGGCCCCGGCTAGTTAAATTAATCGCCCAGCCATACTGTCCAGTGCCTGATGTAAAGACTAGCAAGCTCTGTGCATACATTGACCTACCAAGGAATACTGTGATATTTTGGCTGAGTCTTCAGGGCTGTGAATGTGACAGTCTGTTCCATACAACATCGTACGTCAGCATGTTCTTTGACTGCGCCATGAATTTTATTTTTTATTTAGATTTTTTTTACAAGGTTGAAATTCCCAAGAAGAGAGGGGGAAAAAAAAGCTTTCCACCCTTCCTCCTCCACCCTGAGCTTCCTGAATACAGACTTGTTTTATTCTTTACTGCATTGTGTAAACTTTGTTTGTAAGTGGCATATGCCAGAGTAAACCAGTGCTGGTGCCACAGGGCTGCAGTGTACCAGTTGTTGACTTAGAGCAGGGGTGTCAAACTCATTTTCACCGAGGGCCACATCAGGCTTATGGTGACCTTCAAAGGGCCGATTGTAAGACCATATAGTAAGGGCCTATTCACACAAGCGTATTTGCATACATAATATGCAGTGGATAGAAGCCATGGATTTCAATGAGCTCATTCACATGATGTATATTTTCACACAGCATGACCTATTTTGTTGCATACTACACACCCCGATAGGCCATTGAAGTGAATGGGCCGTGCAAACACGTGGTGAATGCGCAGGAAACCTATGTTTTCACTGCCTATTTGCGCACCATTTCAGTGGGCCCATCTGCGTTCTTTTCTGCGTACCCAAATATGCAGGCATAAGCCTTTTTTTTTCTCTTCGATTGCGCAAATACGCAGCATATTTGTGCGACCGAAATACGATTACACCCGTGGGAACGAGTCCTAATAGTGACCCTGGTAGTGGCCCCAGTAAAAATAACGACCCCCCACAGTGGCCCAGTTAGTAATATTAACCCCCTCAGTAGTAATACCCCCATAGCAACATTAACCCCCCTCAGTAGTAATAATAAGCCCCCACCCCTAGTAATAATAATAAGCCCTCCCTTAGTAATAATAATAAGTGCCCCCCCCCCCCAACCCATATACTTGCCTCCTCCTTCCTGTTAGCGCCGCTCCCCCTCTGCTCGCGCTGAGCCCGGATGCACACTGACATCAGTGTGTGCGCTCGGCATGCTTCCTCCCCAAGTCCTCTCCTGCGGAACTGATGAGCAGGGGACTCAGGGGAGGAGGATCCCGGCTGCACACTGACGTCAGAGTGCGCTGGGATCAGCGCTAACGGCATGATTACCAGCAGGGAGCTGCGGCACCCCAGCTGGTAATCGCTGCAGTGGTGAGGGGCATCGGCACGCCGTGGGCCACATAACATGAGGCAGCGGGCCTTGTGTTTGACACATGTGACTTAGGGGATACAGAATTGTACTGCTCTATACTGTACTGTACTTTTTGCACTGGTTGGGATATACCACATGGGCGTGGGACACAGGCTGCCCCAATTTAAGAGTATTTATCCTAAACAGTTTTGTGAGGGTTCTTTTTCCTGCGAAATAGCAGAGTATTTTGAAATTGCTTGGGTATTGGGTTCACATTTGCGCACCCCCTTTAGACCTCTATGGGGCCTGTAATGCGCACTATAATAGAGCATGCTGCATTTTTTTTTTTTTCTCACACAAGCAAAACAAAAAAGGACAATGAACCCATTGAAATGAATGGGTTCTATTCTCTGTGTATTGTGTGCATAAGTATGTCCATTTCAGTCTTCCCTGAGGGAGCGTTCACATGTCACTAAATTGCTGTAGACTTTGATGCAGATCTGCAGCAGTTTTTACCCTTTCCAATTTGAAAAGGTGAAATCTGCGACAAAATCTGCAGCAAATAAGCGACATGTAATCACACTCTTAAGGCCCAATGCACACGGCCGGATTTGCATTGCAGACTCCGGAGCTGGCGTCCGCTTCTGGATTCCACAGCGAATAACTGCCATAAGCATGCAATTTAAAAGCGGGATTTCAAGCCCACGAGCGGAAATAAATTGTGATTTTATTCATTTATTTTTTTTCCCCCCCGCTTGTGGGGAAAATCGCAGCATGTTCTATTTTGTGCCGGATTCCGTGCAGGCGGCTTCCATTGAAGTCAGTAGAAGCCGTCTGACCCACAGCCCTTCCACATTCATCATTGCATAAAGGCTGGGGGATCTGTTTTCAATGGGGTTGAAAAACGCATCACACAGCCTGCGATGTAGGCGTGACCCTCGTCAATCCTCAGCCGTGTCGGAGGATCGTTACTTTACCTGAAGTTATGGGAGGCGGTTTAAAAAAAAAAAAAAAGCCTGGCATCCATGGGTAAATTGCACGTTGATGAGCACGTCTTGGCTTTGTGGGCTTTAATCCCCAGGGCCGTAAAAACACACTCGACCTGGTAATTAAAGCCACGGGGGCTGTGGACATGACAACCTGGAGCTGTCATTGGGAGCCGCGATATGCGCCCCCCCCCCCCCCGTTATCCTAAAGATAACGGCGATCGCATGAAAGTTTAAAAAAAAAAAAAAGTGAAAAGGGTTGTCGGGTCCAACCAACCCTGCTCAACGCAACATTTTTCTAACATCTAATCTCCTACCTTTTTGTTTCATCCCATTGCTTCTAGTCTTTCCTTGTACATATGAGAATAGGGCTGATCCCTCTGCAGTGTGACAGTCCTTCAGATATTTGTAGACAGCTATTATGTCTCCTCTCGGTTGTGTTTTTTTTTTTTTTTTGCAAGCTAAACATTCCCAGATCCTTTAATCGTTCCTCACAGGGCATGGTGTGCAGAGCACTTGTTATCCTAGTAGCTCTCTTCAACCTGCTCCATTTTTTTTTTTTTTTTTTTAATATATAAAGTGGGGTGCCCAGAACTGGACACAGTATTCGGTAAGGTCTGACTAAGGCTGCATTCACACGAACGTATATCAGCTCGGTTTTCACGCCGAGCTGATATACGTCGTCCTTATCTGCAGGGGTGGGGGGGATGGAAGAGCCAGGAGCAGGAACTGAGCTCCCACCCCCTCTCTGCCTCCTCTCCGCCCCTCTGCACTATTTGCAATGAAAGGAGGTGGAACAGGGGCGGGGCTAAGTGGCGAGAATTAGCCCTGCCCCGCCCCTCCCCAGACATGTTCCGTCTGTGCTCTATTAGTATACCCAAGTATTTTTCCTTTTTTCACATGTGCTGCTGTTTTGCCTAATTCCGTCCGTTTACCTTTGTGTCTGCATATTTGATCAGTTTCCCCGCTGAATTCCCTCATCTAGATAATTTATAAAAATGTTAAACAACATTGGGCAAGGATAGAGCCTTGCAGTACCCCACTTGAAGCACTCTTCCAATTGGATGTGCAGCCCGTTATGACCACTCTGAGCCTGACCTTAAGCAAATTCACAACTGTCTGAGTGATCATGCTCAAACAGCCGTAATTAGCGGCGGGCCGCACTAAAGAGATACACGCATTATGTACATGCGTACCAGTGGATAGAGGATAACTTGCCTGTCGGTGAGGGTCTGACTGCTGGAGCCTCCACTGATCCAGAGATCTAAGCCCTGGCGCATCCATGAGTTTTGATAGTGTTGGTTACACATTGACTGCAATGAGAACTGCAGGAGCTGGCAAAGTGTTGGCAATCTCCGACCGTCCTATTAAAGTGAGTCCAGGCACAACTCCTGAGGCCTCTCTCACAGCTGCTTTTACCAAGTAACATTATTGTAGCTTGTGGTATGTGAACTGGAAATCAAATAAGACTCTCTAAATTTGATAATAAATGCTTTAATTCACACTAATGTTTCTGTTAATGAGCAGCAAAACTAAATGTTAGGACCTCAATTAAATGTTTGCTAGTAATGAGATACAAGCCATTGTTTATCCGCTCTTGTGCTTCACTACCCAGTACACTTCCACTTCCCTTTCCTGATTTGTTTGCTTTTAGTTCTATAATGATTAATTTTTAATTAAAGGGATTATTTGGGCTTTAAAAATTGATGGCTTAGCCTCAGGATAGAGTGTCAATATGTGATTAATGGAAGTCCACTGCTAGGAATCCCTGCTGATCATTTTGATTGAATGTGCTGCAGCACTCATGTGAACCCTACAGTTAGCTTCCGTGTTTTCATGGACCGAAACTGCGTATTGACTTTGTATTTCGACTTTCTTGCGCTATATATTTTTTTCACTTCATTTTTCACGTGTGCTAAAAAAATTATCCGTAAGTATGTCCCATGGACGTCTCCTGCCTTCATGCATAAATATGCAGCAAATACGTATTTATCATGCATATTCAGTGTGTATTTAAGTGATCCCGTTGACTTTAATAGGCCTTTTTTTTTCATGTGCATAAAATATATGCATGATAAACGTATGTTTGAATACTCCAATGCAAATCTATGGTGTTTAAGCTATCCATATGTGTTTAAAAAAATGCTCGAAATACAGAACAGAAATACGCCCATGTGAATGAGCCCTTAAAGGGCCCTTTTGAAGGCAACCATAATGCTGATGTGGTAAAAATGAGTTTGACACCCCTTGTCCTATACCAGCAAAAGGCACTTGGAATCCGGAGGATGACAAACCAAAGGCCACCACAAAATCTGATGACTAGAGATGAGCGAGCACCAAAATGCTCGGGTGCTCGTTACTCGAGACGAATTTTTCGCGATGCTCGAGTAACGAACCCCATTGAAGTCAATGGGCGACCCGAGCATTTTTGTATATCGCCAATGCTCGCTAAGGTTTTCATTTGTGAAAATCTGGGCAATTCAAGAAAGTGATGGGAACGACACAGCAACGGATAGGGCAGGCGTGGGGCTACATGTTGGGCTGCATCTCAAGTTCCCAGGTCCCACTATTAAGCCACAATAGCAGCAAGAGTGGGCCCCCCCCCCCCAACAACTTGTACTTCTGAAAAGCCCTCATTAGCAATGTATACCTTAGCTAAGCACCACACTACCTCCAACAAAGCACAATCACTGCCTGCATGACACTCCGCTGCCACTTCTCCTGGGTTACATGCTGCCCAACCCCCCCGCACGACCCAGTGTCCACAGTGCACACCAAAGTGTCCCTGCGCAGCCTTCAGCTGCACTCATGCCACACCACCCTCATGTCTATTTATAAGTGCGTCTGCCATGAGGAGGAACCGCAGGCACACACTGCAGAGTGTTGGCACGGCTAGGCAGCGACCTTCTTTAAAAGGGGCGGGGCGATAGCCCACAATGCTGTACAGAAGCAATGAGAAATATAATTCTGTGCCACCGCCATCAGGAGCTGCACACGTGGGCATAGCAATGGGGAACCTATGTGCCACACACTATTCATTCTGTCAAGGTGTCTGCATGCCCCAGTCAGACCGAGTTTTTTTATATATAGTCACAGGCAGGTACAACTCCGCAATGGGAATTCCGTGTGCACCCACAGCATGGGTGGCTCCTTGGAACCCACCGGCGGTACATAAAAATATCCCATTGCATTGCCCAACACAGCTGAGGTAGTAATGTGCTTAATGCAGGTGTGCTTCGGCCCACACTGCATGCCCCAGTCAGACTGGGGTTCTTTAGAAGTGGAAACAGATGCATTTACAACTCCCTGTGGACCCACAGCATGGGTGGGTGCCAGGAAGCCAGCGGCGGTACATAAATATATCCCATTGCAGTGCCCAACACAGCTGATGTAACGTCAGCTGTAATGCAGATGGGCTAAAAATTAATTTGATTACACTGTAGGCGAGGGCCCACAAAAATTGCTGTATCAACAGTACTAATGTACCTCTGAAAAATTGCCCATGCCCAACCAAGAGGGCAGGTGAAACCCATTAATCGCTTTGGTTAATGTGGCTTAATTTGTAACTAGGCCTGGAGGCAGCCCAGTTAAAATAAAAAATTGGTTCAGGTGAAAGTTTCAACGCTTTAATGAGCATTGAAACGTATAAAAATTGTTTAGAAAAATTATATGACTGAGCCTTGTGGGCCTAAGAAAAATTGCCCGTTCGGCGTGATTATGTGAGGTTTCAGGAGGAGGAGCAGGAGGAGGAATATTATACACAGATTGATGAAGCAAAAAGGTCCCCGTTTTGGATGGTGATAGAGAACGATGCTTCCATCCGCGGGTGCAGCCTACGTGTTGCTTAGGTATCGCTGCTGTCCGCTGGTGGAGAAGAGACGTCTGGGGAAATCCAGGCTTTGTTCATCTTAATGAGAGAAGAGGCACACGGCCCACGAACTGCTGCAGGATCATACAGCGCGAGTTCAGGCCACGTGTCCAGCTTCAACACCCAGTAGTTGTAGGGAGCAGAGGCGTCACGGAGGACAGTCGTGCGATCGGCTACGTACTCCCTCACCATCCTTTTACAGTGCTCCCGCCAACTCGGCCTTGACTGGGGAGCGGTGACACAGTCTTGCTGGGGAGCCATAAAGCTGTCAAAGGTCTTAGAGAGTGTTCCCCTGCCTGCGCTGTACATGCTGCCTGATCTCTGCGCCTTCCCTGCTACATGGGCCGCGGAAATGCGCTGTCGGATGGGAAGTTTACCATCAGTTTGTCCACCAGCGCCCTGTGGTATAGCATCATTCTCGAACCCCTTTCCTCTTCGGGAATGAGAGTGGAAAGGCTCTCCTTATACCGTGGATCGAGCAGTGTGTACACCCAGTAATCCGTAGTGGCCAGAATGCGTGTAACGCGAGGGTCACGAGAAAGGCATCCTAACATGAAGTCAGCCATGTGTGCCAGGGTACCTGTACGCAACACATGGCTGTCCTCACTCGGAAGATCACTTTCAGGATCATCCTCCTCCTCCTCCTCCTCCTCCGGCCATACACGCTGAAAGGATGACAGGCAAGCTGCATCTGTACCCTCAGCAGTGGGCCAAGCTGTCTCTTCCCCCTCCTCCTCATGCTCCTCCCCCTCCTCCTCAACGCGCTAAGATATAGACATGAGGTTGCTCTGACTATCCAGCGACATACTGTTTTCCCCCGCCTCCGTTTCCGATTGCAAAGCGTCTGCCTTTATGCTTTGCAGGGAACTTCTCGAGGCATAGCAGAGGAATGGTGACGCTAATGATTGCAGCATCCCCGCTCACCATCTGGGTAGACTCCTCAAATTTTCCAAGGACCTGGCAGATGGCTGTCAACCAGGCCCACTCTTCTGTAAATAATTGAGGAGGCTGACTCCCACTACGCCGCGCAAGTTGGAGTTGGTATTCCACTATAGCTCTACGCTGCTCATAGAGCCTGGCCAACATGTGGAGCGTAGAGTTCCACTGTGTGGGCACGTCGCACAGCAGTCGGTGCACTGGCAGATTAAACCGATGTTGCAGGGTCCGCAGGGTGGCAGCGTGCGTGTGGGATTTGCGGAAATGTGCGCAGAGCTGGCGCACCTTTCCGAGCAGGTATGACAAGTGGGGGTAGCTTTTCAGAAAGCGCTGAACCACCAAATTAAAGACATGGGCCAGGCATGGCACGTGCGTGAGGCTGCCGAGCTGCAGAGCCGCCACCAGCTTACGGCCGTTGTCACACACGACCATGCCCGGTTGGAGGCTCAGCGGCGCAAGCCAGCGGTCGGTCTGCTCTGTCAGACCCTGCAGCAGTTCGTGGGCCGTGTGCCTCTTCTCTCCTAAGCTGAGTAGTTTCAGCACGGCCTGCTGACGCTTGCCCACCGCTGTGCTGCCACGCCGCGTGACACCGACTGCCGGCGACGTGCTGCTGCTGCTGACACATCTTGATTGCGAGACAGAGGTTGCGTAGGAGGAGGAGGAGGAGGGTTTAGTGGAGGAAGCATACACCCCCGCAGATACCACCACCGAGCTGGGGCACGCAATTCGGGGGGTGGGTAGGACGTGAGCGGTCCCAGGGTCTGACTCTGTCCCAGCCTCCACTAAATTCACCCAATGTGCCGTCAGGGAGATATAGTGGCCCTGCCCGCCTGTGCTTGTCCACGTGTCTGTTGTTAAGTGGACCTTGGCAGTAACCACGTTGGTGAGGGCGCGTACAATGTTGCGGGAGATGTGGTCGTGCAGGCCTGGGACGGCACATCGGGAAAAGTAGTGGCGACTGGGAACCGAGTAGCGCGGGGCCGCCGCCATCATGCTTTTGAAAGCCTCCGTTTCCACAAGCCTATACGGCAGCATCTCTAGGCTGATCAATTTTGCAATGTGCACATTTAACGCTTGAGCGTGCGGGTGAGTGGCGTCGTACTTGCGCTTGCGCTCAAACTGTGGCGCTAGCGACGTCTGGACGCTACGCTGAGAGACATTGCTGGATGGGGCCGAGGACAGCGGAGGTGAGGGTGTGGGTGCAGGCCAGGAGACGGTAGTGCCTGTGTCCTCAGAGGGGGGTTGGATCTCAGTGGCAGGTTGGGGCACAGGGGGAGAGGCAGTGGTGCAAACCGGAGGTGGTGAACGGGCATCGTCCCACCTTGTGGGGTGCTTGGCCATCATATGCCTGCGCATGCTGGTGGTGGTGGATCCCCGGCTGATCTTGGCGCGACAAAGGTTGCACACCACTGTTCGTCGGTCGTCAGGCGTCTCTGTGAAAAACTGCCACACCGTAGAGCACCTTGACCTCTGCAGGGTGGCATGGCGCGAGGGGGCGCTTTGGGAACCAGTTGGTGGATTATTCGGTCTGGCCCTGCCTCTACCCCTGGCCACCGCACTGGCTCGGCCTGTGCCCACACCCTGATTTGGGCCTCCGCGTCCTTGCCCGCGTCCACGTCCTATAGGCCTACCCCTACCCCTCAGCATGGTGTATTAGCAGTAGTGCAGAAATAGAACGCTGTAATTAAATGTGCCGCTTATTGGCCTGTGGTTGGAGGCTGACTTCGTTTACGGAACGCCAGGAAATAATTTGGCGCAAGCCTGCTGTAACACTTAGCTGGCTGCGTATTTATTTGTAGAACTACTACCCCCAGCAGACACGGACCCAGAACACTGAGCACAGTGACAGGCAGGCCAAATAGATTTTTTTCAAATATTTTTTTGAAAAGGACCACTGCGTATATTCAATCTATAATATGTCTTCTGGCCCTGCCTACACAATTCTATCCCTGGAGTATTACTGCAGGGCGCAATGCTCTGCACGGCCGATATACCAAAAAAAAAAAAAAAGTGCAACACTGCTAAAAGCTGCCTCCACAGTACTGCACACTGTTAGATGTGGCCCTAAGAAGGACTGTTGGGGTTCTTGAAGCCTACACTAACTCCTAACACTCTCCCTATAGCAGCTCCGGCACCAACAGCACTGTCCCTCAGCTATCTCACAACGCATCTGAGGCGAGCCGCGGGAGGGGACGATTTTTATACTCGGGTGACACCTGATCTCGCCAGCCACTCACTGCAGGGGGGTGGTATAGGGCTTGAACGTCGCAGGGGGAAGTTGTAATGCCTTCCCTGTCTTTCAATTGGCCAGAAAAGCGCGCTAACGTCTCAGAGAGGAAAGTGAAAGTAACCCGAACATCGCGTGGTACTCGTTACGAGTAACGAGCATCTCGAACACGCTAATACTCGAACGAGTATCAAGCTCAGACGAGTACGTTCGCTCATCTCTACTGATGACATGTTTTTGAGTGATCAGCACCGCACGGTATAATATCTTCAAGCACAGCATAATGCAGTAAAAAACATACAAGTCTCTATTTCCTGTGACGGAAAGACTTCTATCTGCAGGTTTTAGAGTGTCCGTAAGAAAGCCACTAAGACTACAAAATTAAATAAAAAGACTTGCCTGGGCCAAGCAGCACCTTCAGTGGTGCATGCGCAGACCAGCTCTCCAGCGCGAGCACGCCGGAGCGGCTCCATTAAACAGAGCAAAAGACCGCACAGCGCAAGCGCGTCTAATGGAAGGAGGAGACAGCGTTAGACGGCACCATGGAGACGAGAACGCCAGCAACGGAGCAGGTAAGTGAATAACTTCTGTATGGCTCATAATTAATGCACGATGTACATTACAAAGTGCATTAGTATGGCCATACAGAAGTGTATACCCCCACTTGCTGCCGCGGGACAACCCCTTTACGGACATGGCCTATTTTGGCGTTGAGGACCAAACGATTTTTGGTATTTTTTCATCTCCATTTTTCAAAAGCATTAACTTTTTTATTTTTCCGTCGACGCGGGCGTATAAAGGCTTGTTTTTTGCGTGGCGAACTGTAGTTTTTATTGGTACCACTTCTGGTTACATAGACTACATTGTAAAACTTTTATTATTTTTTTTTTTTTATGATCGTAGGGAGAGAAAACATCAATTCTGTCAGATTTTTTTTTTTTAAGCGTTAATTATGCAGCATATATGGCACACTACATTTTTTTTCTGTGGGACGGTACGGTTACGATATCAAAATTCTTATATTTTAGGTTTTTCCACAATAAAAACCCTTTTTTTGGAATTTTTTTTTTTCTAAACTCACTGCATTCAAAGTGCTATAACGTTTTTATTTTTCCATGGATGGAGCTCTCTGAGGGTTTATATTTTGCGTGACGAGCTGTAGTTTTTATTGGTACCATTTTGGGGTACACACGTTTTTTTTTTAAATCACTTTTATTGCTTTTTTTTTAGCATTTTGCCTCAGTTTTTTAGCATTCTTTTTAACGCTTTTTGCCGTGCAGGAAAAAAAGCGTGTTCAATTTATTGTACACATTGTTACGGACGCGTCAATACCAAATATGTGGGATTTTTAATTTTTTATTTATGCTAATATGAGAAAAAGCATAAAAAGGGTTTTTAACTTTTTTGTACTTTATTTTGCTCTTATTTTTACACAATCTGTGTCCCTCTGAGGACTGCAGATCGCTACAATAAGGCATAGCAGAACTTCTCTCTGCCATACCTTATCGCTTACTATAGCGATCACAGGCTATGGCAGTACAGGACGCTGGTATCTGGCGTCCTGTTGCCATAGCAACCAGACGGGCTCTTGCGATGTTATCATGAGAGCCGGCTGGAGTCACAGAGGGGGCGCGCTCCCTCTGTGAACCCTTTCCTTGTCGCCATCTTCTTAGATCGCGGCAGGGAAGGGGTTAACAGCGGGGGGGGGGGGGGCGCATCACATACATGCGGTTTGCAGCATGTCGCATCAATCGCAGAATGTCGCAGAAAATCGCACGACTTTGTCGCCTGTATTAAGGAGGCCTTAGGCAAAAATGAGACCTCTGTGCTTGGATGTGAGGGTGATAGAGTGCTGCATCAGATATCATGGTCTTCACAATCGCCCAGGCTAAACCTAATTGAAATGGTTTGGGATGAGTTGGACTGCAAAATGAAGGAAAAGCAGCCAACAAGTACCTAGAACCTCTGGGAACTCCTTCAAGACTGTTGGAAAACCATTCCAGGTACCTTTTATGAAGCTGATTGAGTGAATGCAAAACGGTCTACAAAGCTGTCGTCAAAGCAAAAGAGGGCTACTAAATACAATAAAATAAAAATCGAAAACATTCTGGTTGTTTTGTTTACTGCTTAAATCTATGTGTTCCTTCATAGTTTTCATGCCTTCAGTTTGGATTTAAAATGTAGAAGATTAATCAAACCATGGACTAAAACTGATGGGTACAGGATATGCATATTGTGGTTGTAGTCTGAGAAGCCCTGTGCGGAAGCTTTAGCTGTCTGCATGAAGGTTGTGGTGACATTTATTAACTATAGAAAATGCCACCACACTGCGCTGTCCGCCGCCTTCCTTTCTGGTAATTTAAGCCATTTAGAAGTGTCATTCACCGGAAATTTGGGCACAGATTTGTCAAATCGGATGACAATCCGCATCTCATGTAACGATACTGCTCCTTTTACTGGGAAAGATGTTTCCATGTGCAGTTGTATTCTATTCTCTACTGCATGGCACTTCATGTGACACGCTATAGCACCCTGTAGAAGAGATGCTTTATTTGTTGCGTTGGATCCAATAATCCACAGTCATTAGTTTAATTGACTGGTGAACTTTGCTACATTCGTGAAAGCTCCCAATCAGCATTTATCAAAGTTGGTCTCGTTTTACATTCTGGACAGGTCTACTGTTACTTCCGAGAGAGGATTAAGAGACTTTTGTTATGGAGCATCTCCTGTTCCCGCCACCAACTCTGTGTGATGATTAAAACCTTCCATTCAATGAGATGCCCAGTGATTACACAGCAGCTTTTTCTGAACAGGCTTCCTGTGCCAAATAAACTCACAAAGATATACTGTATGTCAGACTAGCAGTTTACAGTATATTTTGATACCCTCCAAAATTCTACCTGACCAAATACTGCAGCGTGTCACGCTATTTTGTGCTGGAGGCCAAAATAAAGACATGAGGTTGTCACACAATGCAGCCCCTGGATTGTTCCTATGAACCTGCCCGAGCAGATTGTACTTCATGGTCTATTAAAAATGGAAAACCACAAGGAATAGCTATAGTACAGATGTTTTCCAGGGACAATAGCTGATCGGCTGGGGTCCATCGCTCGGGCCCCCTGACTGATTGGCTGATTGTGCGCCCGCTGATAGTGCCGCAGTTACACAGAGGTCGGAGCGGAAGCAGCGAGAGTCTGTGCTCTGACCTCTGTGAAGTGGCCGGGGCTTGTGACTGTAAGTGTGGCTTTCTATAAAATTGACATAAGCCCCGGACACTTCACAGTGGTCGGAGCAGAGACTTCCTCTGCCCGCTGACAGTACCGTAATTAGCAGATCGGTCAGGATCCCGAGCGACGAACTCCAGCTGGTCATATTGAACTATCCTGAAAGGTTTTTCCTTCCCTGGGAAACCCCGTTAACCTCTTCCTGCCGCAGCTTTTATTTATTTGTTTTAATCGCAAACTCCACCCGTACCTTTTCAAAAATCCTAACTTTTTTTTATTTTGCGGCAATATAGCTATATAAGGATTTGTGTTCTGACTCTGTGACAAGGCTGCAAGCGTTGGGCCTCTATGCGGGGCTGTACAGTCTGTAAGCCAAACCTCCTACTCAATTTTCCGAATATCAAACGCATGCATTAGCACTACTCATGCACTCTTAATATATGCATAAAAATGAATAATTGGTTATTCTAACCAAATTAAAATAACGTTCTTAGCGCGCAATTTGATCACATTCGTGTGAGCCTACCCGCCATGTCTAGGCGAACTTTATTGCATGGGCCACATAGCTCTATAGACACCTCTTTATACACAATGCATTTGTGTAGCAGCGGCTGCCTGCACTTGGGTTGCACTCAGTTTTCCCATCTGTCCCAGGTGGTTCAGTGATAGTATATAACCCAGGTACCCAGCTTCCCCATTCATGCGGAGGCTTTTTTAGCAGAAAGAGGGGTGTCTGTAGAGCTAGGTACCCATCCATTAAGGTTCACTTTGATGTATCGGGTGGGCTCACACAAATTGGATCAAATTGTGCGCTTAGTATCTTGCATTTTTACTCATTTGTGCAAAAAAGTTTAAGGCTGAATCCTCTGCATTGTGACAGCCCTTCAGATATTTGTAGACAGCTATTAAGTCTCCTCTCAGCCGCCTTTTTTGCAAGCTAAACAGTCACAGATCCTTTAACCGTTTCTCATAGGACATGATTTGCAGACTGCTCACCATCCTCGTAAGGCTGCCTGTCAAAGGGGGCAGGAGCCGGCAGACGGATCTCTGCTGTCAGCCTATCTGACAGATAGGCTGACCGTGGAGAATCGTGGTAAATTCACAGCATGCTACAAATTGCCGCCCGCGAGCGGAGAATCGCAATGATTCTCCGCTCGTGGACAGGGGGGAAGCGCTCTCCATAGCAAGGCTATGGAGAGCTTTCACTTCGTTCCCCGCGGCCGGATTATCGCTGCGGGGAACTCAATGAAAACCCGCCCGTGGACAGGCAGCCTAACTCTTTTCTGAACTTGCTCCAGTTTGTCTATATCTATATCTTTTTATGAAGTGGGGTGCCCAGAACTGGACACAGTATTCCAGATGAGGTCTGACTAAGGAAGAGTAGAGGGGATAATGATCCCACAGGATCTAGACTCTATGCTTCTCTTAATACAACACAGAATTGTGTTTGCCTTATCGGCTGCTGCATCACATTGTTGACTCATGTTCAGTCTATGATCTGTTAGCATACCCAAGTCTTTTTCACATGTGCTACTGCTTAGCCCAATTCCTCCTTATTTTTTTTTTCATTTTTCTTGCCCAGATATAGGTCTTTGCATTCTCCTTGTTAAATACCATTCTGTTAGTCGCCGCCCACTGTTCAAGCTTTTTTAGCTCTTTTGAAATACACTCTCTCTCTCTCTCTCTCTCTCTCTCTTTCCCAGTGTTAGATAACCCCTCCTAGCTTTATGTCATCGGCAAATTTGATAAGTTTCCCATCAATTCCCGCCTCCTGATCGTTAATTAAAATATTGAACAACACTGGGCCTAGGACAGAGCCTTGTGGTACCCCACTTGACGTATTCTTCCACTTGGATGTGCAGTCATTTATGATCACTCAGCCAGCTGTGAGTCCATTTAACAGTTGCCTTGTCAATCCCACTTTTTGGTCATTGCTATGTGGGCTGAATAATGTGATCTCAATAAATTAGACTTTTTTATGGACCTGGAGATACAGATTTTTATTTGATGTAAGGACTGGGAAAGGGCTTTTTAAAATGTAATATTTTTAACTTGGTAAATAACTTTTAGTCACTATTTTTTCAGCAGCCTCCTGAGTACTTGAGCGAGCATTCATCTGATTGCCTGTACATTATACTGCAATACTCCAGTATTGCAGAATGTTGTATCTTTTACAGACATTTTATTAAGCCCTGTCGCAAGCGTGAGATGTGCTGCTGAACTTTATATTTACTGCAGCACAAAAGATGTGATCAGGCAACAAACAAGCTTTTGCACGTTTTGTTGGTTGACTGCTCCCCTGTTAATTCCGGTGAATGATCGTGTGAATGGACATTCGGTTATGATCATTGACTTGTGTAAAAGGGCCTTAATGTATATAATGGGCTAAATAGAAAACCACATCACACAGTCTTTACAGCTGAACTATTATATGACTGCCTAACATCTGGCCGTAGTTGTTTTTTTTTTTTTTTTCCCCTTCTATGTCTACAATTGCACTGGAGACTCCGTTAATAGCCTGCGGCACAAATAAGTGTGGCGTGCTGCACAATTTGTCATGTAGAATCCTGGAGGGCATGTGAAGGCTGGCCAAGACTCCATTATGGCGAATGGGGTCTGTTGGCGGCCATTCACGTCTGACACGTGTTTTTGGATCTGCCACTCCAGATTTTTCCTTTGTTAAAGTAGGACATGTGAACCCAGGCTTGATGCTTCTCTTTAATGAGAAGAGAGGGGAGAAAAAGATATTGTGGCCTTTTCATCTAATCTGAAGATCATTATTAAATGATTCTCATAACGCTGTTAAGTTACCATGGCAACTTTTTGTTTTATCGGTGACCATTTTTTTCATGCTAATACTTGAAAAGAAGCATTTGGCCTTGCAGAGAAAATTTCGCTAATAAGTAAAACAAAAAAAAAAGGTGTGTAAAGAATGAATGCCGGTTAACATATCGAGAGCAGTTCTTGAAAATGCAAGTAATCGCACTTTCTAAACGAAGCTAAATAAGAGCAGCTATGTTTTCTTGTGTTTCTGTATCTCCGCTATGAATGATGCATGTAGTAGTCAGAATGTTTATTTTATTAGCTCCTGCTGGCAGTGAATTACAGGATGGATCCTTTGTATGTGTAACCTTTTTGAGAGTGTATTGAATGAAGCCCATGCGTATGTTTTATCTTTGTTCTATGTGTTTTCAGATAAGGAGCAGAAATGTCATCTGACTCAACCTTGCCTGTTACCAGCACATCCAGCCAGTTGCCAGTATCTCCTCAATCTCCAGAGTCTCCAAAGACCCTTAATTTACCAGGGCCTCGACGAATAAGAGATCGCTCTCCATCTCCTATGAGACACCTTATACCCAGTCCACTTCCAACTAGACGTACGAGAACCTATTCCGCGTGAGTCTGAATATTCTCATTATCTTTTTGAAAGATGTTTATTTCAATAATGGTTATTCTTTTTCTATGGCTGCAGGTCAGTGTGCTTCTTAAATGCCAAAATGAACTTGATATTATCTCTAATTGCTCATATTAAGTGGGAGTATTACAAAATAAGCAGTAATTTAAGGCTAAAGGAGCTAAGCCCTTAAGTCCATTAAAAAAAAAAAAGTTGTATATAGTTGCCATTTGCCTCATAGTTAAGGAAAAATTCTTTGCTGACTCCAAATGTAGCAATTGCTGTACATCATTGGATCAAAAAACAATCTTTAGGAATCTAGCAAATACATTAAGCAGCTACAACACTGAAAACTGCTTTTGGAATGTAGAAAAAAATGAAAGAAAATTTCTACAGGCTTATTCAGACGTGCGTATATCGGCCGGGTTTTCACGTCTGGCCGATATGCGCTGTCCCTCCCTGCAGGGGGAGGAAGCCGGCCGGGAGCAGTGCACTTAGCTCCCGCCCCCTCTGCGCCCCTCGCCACTGTTTGCAATGGGAGGAACAGGCCGAAGCTAAGTTCCATGGATCCCAAAGCTTTTTAAAAGTAATGACTGGATCTAATTGGATGGCCATAAGTTTTTCTCATACAGCATTTTTTGCGAATTATCAGTGGTTCAAATGGTAAGTGTTGTCAGCGGTGTGGGAGATGGCTGAGTGGTTTGCCATTTTGTGTGTATTTTCTGTTGTCAGCTGTGAAGATTCTAAAATTGGGATGCTATTTGTGTCTCTAATCTAAACCTCTGGGGAAGGGAACATCGCCACCCTCCCCAACCTCCTCAAGAATTGAAGGAGCAGTGTATTATGTCCAAAAACAGGTAAAACCAGTTTTGACCAGCAGCAGAAAACTTGTCCAAGGCTCAAGTTACAGCCTCAAGGCAAAAAGGAATGTCTTTCTGTTAAAGAACAGTAGATGGCTGGAGAGAAAGAGGAAGTATCTCCTTTGGACAGCAAGTCAAGAATGAATAGAGGATGCTCAATGGAAGCTCCTCCCGGTGAATGATCTCACAGCTACCTCACAAATACCTCCCTATGCGAATGACTTATTAGCACACAAAATGCCGTAACTGGACCCTGAATGACGCAACTTCCTGTATGTGAAACCTTATATAAACGTTTACCCGCCTAAATAAAGGTTAGATCCTTTTTGGTGTACACAATGTAGATGTGTGTTCATTGGGGGGGGTCTCCGGGCCTGTACATTAATCAAATCTAATATGGCACCCACAGTATATAGAATAGCGAAAATTGCGCTAACAGCGGCACTGCTGTGCAATATGAATACGAGCTTCTATTGTAGCCGTTTGAAGGTGGCACTATGGATGCCAGCTGGCTTGTCCCCCGATAAGAGAATAAAGGGATCTAGTCCATATGAACGACCTATAGCGGAGGTATTTAAAAGAGTCCCCTTCCAGAAGGATTGAGCAATGGGGCATGCCCACCATATATGAAGATGTATACCTACCTCACCCAATCCCAGAAACACTAGTCTGGGATTGCAGGGCACCTAGCATGAATTCTCGTCAGCACCATATAGGCTCTATGGAGTACTTTTTATTGATATTTCAATTGATGCGACCTGCCAGCTGTTCTTACTTAAGAATTCACAGCAATGGTGCCAGTGTTCTTGTCATAAATGTTAGTTAGGTTTTATTTACAGTATTATTCAAAATACTATATAAGTGGTAAAGGATATCTGAAGATAAAGAGAAAGTTTACAGATGGTTTTCATGGGGCTCAGCTGTATTTTATTTGAAGAGTTAGTGAGAGGGGAGAAAAAATGATAGACCTAAAGTTTTCTCCACCATTCCTTAGGTGGTGGTTTGTAGTTGGTAATAAGAAGAACTTGGTGAAATCGCTTCACCATATATCAAAAAATCCTTAAAAGTAGTAAGATTATTAACATTACACTAATTAAATTGATTAATATCCTTCCATGGCGGAAATATAGGGAGAGAAGAGACAAGGATCTGACTGCAGATTACATTTAAATGTAAGCCTACGCCACGATGGGATTAAAAAAACTTAAATTTTTTATTTTTTTATTTTTAAAGAATGGGCAGGAAGAGAGACTGCAAAGCAAGTGGATAAACTAGAGCAGCTTCTATAGACCCTAAGGCCTCCCTCACACCGGGCGCTTTCAGCAGCGTTTTCAGCCCTGTTCTAAATGCTGTACAAGGCTCCCATTCATTTCAATGGGGCTGCTCACACAGGGCTGAAAACGCTGCTTTTGAAAAGCGCTGCATGTTCTATCTTTGGGCATTTTCAGCTGAGCCTCCCATTGAAATGAATGGGCAGCGTTTTCAGCTGGCCTGAAAAGGCAGCGTTTTGCAAACGCCCTGTGTGAGGGAGGCCTAATTGTGGGCTTTGTAAGCTGGCCAGTATGGGAAAAATCTGTGCTTGGTGGGTGACCATGAGATATATATATATATATATATATATTTTTTTTTTTTTTTTAATTTGTGATGGACAGTCAACCATCTCTCTTATGTAGGAACATGATATTCCTGAATAGGCCCGACATATTATTGTGTATAACCAAGTTATAGCTAAAACAGCCATGAGATACATTGAAATGGTCTACATAAAAGGAGTAGTATGCCCACAACTTTAAACTCTACATGACTCAAAATGTTAGGGTCAATCCATGCCACTTTCAATATCCCACCCCTTCCCCATCATAGTATTTCACCCTCCAACTAAGTATAGAACAATTTTAGACACATTAAGGATATTACAGTGAAACTTTTTATATAAGGTATGATAAAATAATCCCTAAAATAACTTTTAGGGAAACCTTTCAGTCGAGATAGAGGAGTATACGCATCCTATTGATGTTCTTTAACCCCTTAACGCTACAGGACGTACAGTTACGTCCTGCTGCTGCGGGATATGTATTGAGGGGGAAACGCGGGGCGATATCGCTCCATACATCGCGGCTACCGGCTGTATCTTACAGCCAACACCTGTCTGCAACAGCTCCGGTGAGCCATGCGGCTGATTGGAGCGGTTTATCCTTTAAATTCCACCGTCAATTCTGACAGTGGCATTTAAATCCCCAGACCGATGTTCAGGGGTTCTGTATCCCCCCCCCCCCCCTCCCCGCAATGAGGATGCGGGTTGCTGTTTGGGTGTCATGGTAGCCAGGGGCCTTTTTAAAGGCCCCAGTGCTTTCGTAGCAGAATTCCGATGAAGATATGTCAATGGCATAGCTTTGTAGAATGCTTGTCAGATCGCAGTATAAGGTAATGCTATGGCATTACATCATACTGCAGGAGCGATCAAAGCATCACAAGTTCTGTTTCCCTCTGGGGACTAAAATAAAAAGTAAATTAAGTTTTTAAAAAGTTTTACTAATTATTGGGGAAAAAAAGTTTAAAAAAAAATCGAAATAAAACAAAGATATTTGGTATCCCTCCGTCCGTAAAAGTCTGATCTATAAAAGTAATGCATTATTTACCCCACATGGTGAATGTGGCCAGAAAAAAAAATAAGACCCCATATTTGTAATTGGCCTAATCAGAGAGATTTTCCAGATCATCTAATCTTTTAAGACCAGGATTGAGGACCGTGAAGCAAAAATTTGATTTATCTGCATCTAGCGTCTCTACAATTTTTAGTTTTTTTATTTTCCACTTCGCAAATTATTTGGCCCATCTCTTGTGATTGTTTAGTAAACTCTGAGACAGCCAAGTGAAGTTTTTGTTAAAATATCTTTTGCTATTTTAATAAAGTTCTGTAGTTTTGACACTTTGCAGATGAGTTGACTTGAGTGAGGCAGTTGCAGATGACCTGTTTGGAGAGTGGAGGAGAGGTACTTGGGTCTGGATTTATCATATCCAGGGAGAATGGTATACGAAATATATCTGGTTTGGGAAACGTTTGATTTGTTTCCCCCTATTTTGGCATCTTTTCATGTATGGAATTTGTTGGAGGATGTTTGACATTTTATGGCATATTCGGAAAGGTATCGCATGTCACAGTTGGGGCGGAGCATAATGTCTAGACATTGCACCCAGACATAACTCAACCACACATGTGTCAGCACCAAGTCAAATTAAAGGATTAGGCAATCATTTATTTTCATACATTGCATGCATAATCTGGTTGGGGTGACTAGTATAAAATTAACAGCCATAGGATTACCCAGTGGCAGTCATAGTTTATGGCTATGCAGGCATAATAAGGGTTCTCTGTATATTGAATGTTGATAAGCAAATTGAAAGTGATTACACAGTGGTGGAAAGGACTGCTCCGTTGTAACTTTGCCCTAAGCCGGCATAAGCGTGTACTTTACTGGAATTATTTGCCAGTTTCTGCATGACGTTTTTGGTTGTTAGTCTCTTGAATTGGTTGAAATCAGAACTGTTTCAGGATTTCTTGTCAGTTCTGGAAAGAACCAGAATCGTCCACTTTCTAGAAAAATGCAGACCTTCAGGATAAAGGTCCCAAAAAATTAAGGGTCGCCATGTCATTTTATTAACTGCTATCAGAGTTCAGCCCTATTATTGTAATCCTGTAGGGGAGGTGGGTGTTGGGGCTGCCCAGAGGCAAACCCCCAATGTGGTGGTTGTAGTAGAGGGGGTACCTTAAGTGGGGTGTCACTCTCACAGCTCTATAGTAAGTAAAGACTGAGACGTCCCTGGTAAATGTGCTCCTGGGAGTCATTGAAGATTATAGCAGCAAGATAGCACAGCAAGTTGGGGCCCCCGGTAACAAGCCAACTGTGCAAAGGCCTGCAGGCTGCAGAGTGTTCTGTCTGCTGCTTCTGTGGTGGGTTTAACCCTTTCCAATCCACATTATGATTTAAGGCTGTACAGCTCCGATGTTGGAAGACGCCCGTCGGGGTTCTCTTACTGTATATTGCCAGCCTCTCTGCTGTCGGAGCCTATCCAACGTGTCACCTCATGCAGTACTGGCTTTAGCCAGCAGATAACTCGGTTGTGTAACAGCAGAAAAAGAGTAAGCAATTTGTATCCCTAGGAAAACTGGGATACAAATTGGATTGGAAAGGGTTAAAATGGCCATGACAGTGAGATGAGGCCTCCTCCAGAGCCACAGACTGACCACCGTCAAGTCTCTCACACCTGAGCAGGGAGTCCAGGCACTGATATAGCCAACTACTAGAGCTGGAAAGAGCGGGCAGCACTTAGGGAATCACGAGCCAGCAGGTCCCAGGCAGAAATGACACCAGAGTAAGCGACCAGGAAAGGCGCGGCTCTAGGTGGTGAGTAGGCCGCTGCCATTGCACCAGCCAAGGACATCCGAGCAGCTTCAGTAACCCTGCAGAATGTTGGGGGACCCAAAACTATATGGTTTTAAAAAAAAAAAAACAACCCCTTCTGGTGCCATTCCCATGGTCTGTTGGCTACATTCATGTCCTAATTGATCAGAGACTTTAAACTTTCCTTTTCGCTGCTGCCAAAATGTGCCTGCTATTTATTCTACCCCTTTTGATCCTTGTTTTGCTTTCTGCTGACAAAGCTCATTGTCCTAGAGACCTAGATCTATCACCCAACTAATGTGATGTGCTGCCTGTTCTTTTTGGTTGATCTATAAGCATGATTTCTGCAATATCTTTTCCAAGCTAACTTGAATGTCTACTCCAGGTTGTTGGTTGTAGAGCCATACTTTACTGGCCCTTTTCCCAGCATCTTGTAACTAGAGGGTTAACGTCTGTTCTGTGGATAGAGATTTATATATGGAGGAAGTTAGGCAGGTTGATAATCCTCAGATGGAAGAAAGTGCAGTGTTATATGGTGATTTATTTTCATAGACTGGTCACAGTGTTGGTACTATGCACCTCATGATATACTGAATTACTACTTTGTATTTAATAAGTGAACTCTGGTCATTGTGTGAAATGATGGATGACTTCTAGAATTGTAGTCCAAGGCTGGGGACTATTAAGAAGCTTGCTGTATAGATGACTGTAACCATGGTTCTGCCACTAGGTCTGCCCATTTCACTCTTCATTCTTGGCATCCGGTGAACGCCAGCTGTCAGCGCCTCAGTCTTTGTAGTATATTCTTCCCTGGCACATGTAATCAATCTGTGATAGTCTGCCATCGCTGTGTGAGGAAGCAGGATGTGTTGTCTAGGAAATGACACATCTCAAACCTTTTGGAGATTACATTGGCGTAATAACCTAAAAATAACCTCCTTGCAAATATCTATTTGAACACCTTTTTGGTTGCTTTTTTTTTAAATTCTAAATGTATCAAAAAATATAGCTGTTCAGTTTCATTATAGCAGTTGGAGTTTTTTTTTCCACTCCAGAGCTCAAAACTGTGTAGTCATGTTTTGTTTAGAGATTCCCATGCTGTCGCTTCACAATGGCACGTATATATGTATGGGTGGTGTTGATTACGTGCCCATAGAGCACAATGGGCTCTCCCTCACACGTAATATGCGGCAATAGAACATGCTGCTTGCTTTTTTGTGCACTTGCGTATTAAACAATGCTTATACGCAAATGTGAGTGAAACAGAGTAAGGTAAATGTATTTGCCTGTAAATTACCGCATATCACATGTGCATAATACATTGTAAACTTGCACTCGTGTGAGCTTGGCCTAACGTTTTCCAGCAAGTGTCTCCCTTGCAGGGAGGCACTTCAGAAGCAAAAGACCTATGAGATAAGTCATTGTTAACAGGTGTATCTCAGGAAATAGATGATGAAGTGAGAGCTGCACATACTGCAGCTCTCACTCTTGTATTTTCTCCAGGTACTTTCTCTGACTGTAAACAAGACACAGCTTGATTCTCTGCCGGCCACATAGCCTGAGAGGGAGCAAGTCAAAAATAGAGCCTTTTTTTTTTTCTTTTTTAAATCTACACCCTTCCTTATCAAATGGCATACTTGCCCTCTGTCTCATATAGGCATTACACACCTCTGTACTGAATTAGATTTTTTTATGAATTCCACAACCCAGATGTTGCCAGTGTCTAGATCGCAGTGTCAAGAACAGTTGTTGTTGTGTTTTTATATATTAAATGGACCTCTTTATTCTTTAATTGAAAGGCACGTTTGAAACACCAGTGATTTATATCTAATGATATTTAAACACAGTCCGCATAGACAAATGAGAGCAAAGATTTGCTCCTACCCCAGTGTATCCCAGTACTGATATGGGCGCTGCCTGAAAAAACCCTTTAAGGCTGAAGTGTTTCTTTTTACTTAAAGATCTCAAAGGGGTCTTTTAAGTTAGTTTCCTGCCATTTTTAAAACCAGGTTTTACTCGCAGCAGCGCTCCCCTGCTGATCTGTGTTTATAGAACCCAATGCTGCAGCTACTATATACACACACATGAACACTACGGCTAATCACTTGCCTCACTGGTATACGGCTCAAGACCTCTGCAGCCAGTGTAAACACAGCAATGCTGAGGACAGGCGCAGAAGTGGACTGGCGGTAGACCTGCGCACTGAGTATGACATGTTTAATAGTATATAAGGCCGAAAAAAGACATGCGTCCATCCAACTCAGCCTATTAACCCCCAATGTTGATCCAGAAGAAAGCAAAATGAACCCCAATTACCCTGTTTCTTCCTCTCACCCATCCCCCTAACTTGAAAATCTCTTTAAGGAATTGATACTAGAAATGTTCATCAGGTTTTATTTACATGTGGGTTTTAGCTTCTGCTTATAATACACTGTACAATGGATATAAATGGCACCTCACTGATTTGGTTTTCATAGTTTTAAGCTGTTAATGTAAAAAATGTTGTTCTGCCATCCTTCATGCTTCTTTCTTCCCACAGAACTGTACGAGCTTCTGAAGGACCAGTATACAAAGGAGTATGTAAATCCTTCTGCCGTTCCAAAGGACATGGCTTCGTCACACCTGAAGATGGAGGGCCGGATATCTTTGTACACATTTCTGAGTAAGTGGAGTAACCTTTCTCTATTGGAAATGCAGGACTTGGATCATCTTGGCATCCGCGCACATTATAGACTCTTGTACTTGACGTCATGGTTGTTCTTTTACCTTCTAAAAGCGCGATGGGTAATTTGATTCTAAGGCTTATTCCACTTCGGTGCCAGTTATTGCATTACCATTCATTAATAGGGGTGGGCTTGCTAAGATTGAAGGCTCTACTTAAAATCCTGTAGGGATGCGAAGCAGGAGGCCACTATATTTGTCTAATGATGGATCCACATTAACTATTTATAAAGTCATAAACCTCCATTTATTTTACTGGCAATTGTTGCCATTTTCCTTCCCCTTTCCCCGATGTGGATGGCATTGAGATTTTATAGATGCATATCCTTATAAATGAGTTTAAAGTAAAATTAAATAGCACAAATTGGTAGTAGACCAGTACTCTCAATCCCAGTTACTCTTTAACCCTTCAAGGACATAGGCCTTTTGTACCTTAAGGACCAGACACTTTTTAGGGATTTTATCCATGTGGTTGTTTTACTGCCCTATTTTTTTTTCCTTATGTAACAAAATTATTTTTGCTGCTATTTTTTAAATATATTTTTCACTGACCTTTTTTTCATTTTTCTTAGTTTTAATGGGGGAGGGGGGAGCTAAAAAAAATTTATATATATATTTTTTTAACATTTAGTTTTTTGTTTTTTTTTTAAATTCGTATACTTACGCTAAAATAAAGTATGGGGATGGATTCCTCATTTTGATATATATGTATGGTTTTGGATTATAGAGCACATATAGTGATGGTCTTGGTTGTCGTCGGCTTTGGCGTATTTTCTTTCTAATGTATACTATTCTGTAATTTTTTTTAGAAGAGTTTAAAAGGGGACTTGATGTCTTTCTGGAGAGGAAGGATATTATAGCTTATTAATCTTAGGTTAATTGTTAATCCGGGTTTACAGGTAGGTAGGAACTATTAGGGGTTGACCAGGGAACAGTCTGATTGCCATTAGGGAGTCAGGAAGGAATTTTTTCCCCAAAAGGGCTAATTGGCTTCTGCTCTTGGGGTTTTTTTTGCCTTCCTCTGGATCAACAACAACACAGGAGGATAAACAGGCCGGACTAGATGGACATTGTCTTCATTCGGCCTTACGAACTATGTTACTATTTAATGTAATTATTCTTTTTACTCTGTCACCCACGATGTCATATAAGACCTCTAGGGGGACATTCACGTTTTTTTGTTTTTTTTTTATCTTTGACATTTTTCCACTGTAGCTGAGGCATCCATTGGAGCCCCAGAAAAAAACATCCCCTGCAGTGACATTAGTCACTGGCAGAGCTGGTCAGTGTCTGCTGGGACCCTGTAGCTCTGCTGTGCCAGAGGTCACCTGGACGTCACTGACTGCCGGCTCACGTACTGGAAGAAAGGTTTCCACTTTCACTTTGTAGTGCATAGCGCTCATTGAGCACTTGTCAGGGAAATTTTTGCGTACAGCACCAATCAGGCCCACCCCAATGTCCCGCTGCCGGTGGTAAAGAAGAAACACCACACACGGAAGTCTGGTATAGCTCCTCACACGGGAAAATAACTGCGCACTTTATTACAGATTACATGAGATCTTATACTTTTTGGTCACGTCACTAGGAATGGGTAATAGTCTCATTGGCTCAAATCCACCGCATAACCATATATGTAAAGTCCGCAGCTGCCTGAGACAGTGATAATCATATACGTAGTTAAACAGTCGTTATCTTGATATGGCGCCTCTGGGAAAACAGCCAAGTACGCGGCCTTTGTGTCCGGTTCTGTATCATCTCTGAATTTCTGGACACATCTCTCTCAGCCTTGCAAACCTTTGGAATATCTGATGTAAGGCGACATATTAAGTTTTTCTCATTTTAGAATTGCATAGAACTTGCATACAGGTATAAAAGCATAAAAAAAACATATGGCAATATATACATATACCCTCACACACTGTCTACTAAATAAAGGAGGCAGAAAGGGTTAAACCCACTTCACCCCCTCTGGGTTATCAGCTGTGACCAACAGCTGACAACCCGTCCTGCTTCTGATTGGCTGCAGAAGCAGGAGGCTTTAATCCCCGCCGTAATTTTACATACGGCTGGGCTTTAAGCCTGGGACGAAGCACTGTAAATTTACAGTGCTTGGTCCTTAATAGGTTAAATGCTGCTGTTAGCCGCGCGGCATATTGGAGATGTTGCCACCATGTGTCTGCTGTAAGAAACAGCCAGCACCCTCGTTGTATGAAGGGAAATCGTCACACGATCTCCTTTCATACACACCCCAACGCTGCAGGACGTAAATGCACGTCCTATAGCGGAAAGGGGTTAAAAATACCCAGAGCTGTTAATTGCAGATATAATGATGAGTTTAGTCTAATTTAACTGCCAATAAATGTACATTCTAGGTGTAGTAACTGGCCCAAAAACCGATAAACCTGTTGTGCTAACTGGAGACATTCTAGCTTTCCACCTATGTATGAACTTCGTAATGTAGTATATTCAAAAGTATTTTTAGCTAATTTTAGTGGCATAACTATTTGTTGGAGATGGTGATCTGCATCAACCCCTTGAGTGGCACGCCCGGAAATTTTCCGGAACGAGCTCCACTGCCCATAGCGATATAGCCCGTACGCTGTGGCATTGTGCTCTGCCTGCACAGACCCACACAGAACAGTGCAGGACTTTGAAAAACAGAAGCAGGAAGATATTGCCGATCTGCCGGCAATCTCGCGCTTCTAAATTCAAAGTCCTGCACTGCTTTTGTTTACAGGATACCATAGAGACCATCGGCTTGTCGGAAGCCAGCCGATGGTCTCTGTGGCAGGGAGAGCTGGTGCTTGGCTGTTGGAGGACAGCCAGGCACCAGTTCTTACAGCAGAGATCAGAGAAAACCTCCGATCTCTGCTGTTAACCCTTTAAATACTGCAGTCTATGCGACTGCAGCATGTAAAGGGCTATCCCCATCGGACCCCCAGAATGTGATCAGGGGGTCCTGATGGGTCTCTGTGGAAGTCCCCTAAATGGTCAAAAGTAAAAATAAAAAAGGTAAAGTACAAAAAAATAAAATTATTAAAATAAAAACACTTTTTTCCCCCTTTACTTTGTAAAAATAAAAAAAAATTACACATGTGGTATCGCTGCGTCGTAATGACCCAGAGAAGGAAGTTAGTTAGAGATGAGCGAGCGTACTTGGCCACGCCCCTTTTTCGCCCGAGTACCGCGATTTTCGAGTACTTCCGTACTCGGGCGAAAAGATTCGGGGGGCGCCGTGGGTGAGTGGGGGGTTGCAGCGGGGGGGACTGGGGGGGAGAGAGAGAGGGCTCCCCCCGTTCCCCGCTGCTACCCCCCGGATCTTTTCACCCGAGTACTGAAGTACACAAAAATCGCGGTGCTTGATCGAGTAATTACTCGAAACGAGTACGTTCGCTCATCTCTAAAGTTAGTACATTATTTAACCCCTTAATGACACGGCCCCTTTTTTCTTTTTTTTTCTCCCACCCCCACCCCGTTTAAAAAATCATAACTCCTTTATTTATTCATCGACGTCGCTGTATGAGGGCTCGTTTTTTGCGGGGCAAGTTGTATTTTTCAATGGTGCTATTTAATATACCACATAATGTACTGAAAACTTTTACAAAATTCTAAGTGGAGTAAAATGAAAAAGACATTCCACCATCTTTCAGTGCAATTTTGTTTCTACGGCACAAACTGCAACAAAAATGACATAACTTTATTCTATAGGTCAGTACGATTACTACGATACCAAGTGTGTATAGCTTTTTTTTTTTTTCTGCTGTAGTACTTGTATTTTTTTTAAAAGACATTTAATTTTTTCAAATTATTTTCTGCCGCATCTTCTGCGCGCAATAACTTTTTTTTATTTTTCCATCAACGTTCTTGAGCAACGGCTTATTTTTTGCGAGATGTCCTGTAGTTCATGTTACTGCTAATTGGGAATACATACGACTTTTTGATCGCTTTTTATTGCATTTTTTTCTGGGATACAGGGTGACTGAAGAAGTGCATTTGTGGTGTTATTTTTTTTTTTTCGGACTACGTTCACCACGTGGGGTAAATAATGCACTACTTTGATAGATCTGACTTTTACGGACGTGGCGATACCAAATATGTATTTTTCTTTTATGATTTAGATTTTTTTTTTAAATTATAGATATGGCAAAAGGAGCGTGATTTTAAACGTTTATTACTTTTTTTTTTTTTTTAAAGTGTGAAAAAGTCATGAAAAAAATAAACTATTACAATTTGGTATTGGCGTAATCGTGCTGGCCTGTAGAATTACTTTAATACATTATTTATACTGCTCAGAGAATGCAGTGAAAAATAAAAATAAACATGCCAGAATTACAGATTTTGTTAATCTTGCTACTAGAAAGAAAATGAAATAAAAAGCGATCGAAATTTTACATTAATTAGATAAATGAAGACTGGAGTTCATCCCGCAAAAAACAAGGCCTTCTGGGGCTCTGGTAAGGGAAAAATAAAATTAATACGGCTCTTGGAATGTGGAGACATAAAAGCAAACCTTTAAGAAAAAATAAATAAATGTTTTAAATGTACAAAAATAGCAAATCATTAAAAAACGGTATAAACTTGGTATCGCCGGAATCGTGTTGACTCAGAGAATGTTATCACACTATTTATTCTGCACGCTGAACGCCGTAACAATGAAATCCAAAAAACAAATGGCAGAATTCCTTTTTTTTCCCCCCAATCTCCCTACAAATTTTTTTTCAAAAGTTATGCAATACATTATATATACCCCAAAATAATGCCATCAAAAAGTACAACTTGTCCCGCAAAAAACAAGCCCTCATATGGCCGTGTCAATGGAAAAAAGAAAAAGTTATGGCTCTTGGAATGGGACTGCAAAATTAGTTGAAATTAAATGATGAGACCATTTAAAAAACCTGCCCTGGTGGGTCTGACAGGGTAATAGGAAACCCGCCACTCAAGGGGTTAAATAACTGAATGTATATATGTACACAACTACTGTCAAAGATGCCCCTGTTTGCATAGGGCTCTACCACCATACTAGTATCATTTTTTTTTTCTGTTCAGGTAGCAGAAAATGGTGAAGACTTTTTTTATCAGCAGAAAATTTGCACCAAAATCCACAAAAACCACTTTCACACTGCTGTAGTTTAATCAGTACTTTCCATCAGTATATGCAAGTTAAAACAAGGATTTGGTTCCAATACACAGACGTACAAGTCTTCCTTATAAGCCAAACCCAGAAATGGAACAAAAAGGGGAAAAGTACAAAGGGTAGCTGTATTTTAAGAATACTTTGATTCTAAAACTTGATTTATGTATCTTTTTCTGTTCACCTTGACAGTATTGAAGGGGAATATGTCCTTGTAGAAGGTGATGAAGTCACTTACAAAGTCTGCACCATTCCTCCAAAGCATGAGAAAAAACAGGCGGTGGAACTTATGATCACACACTTAGCTCCAGGAACAAAGCACGAGACTTGGTCCGGACACATCATCACTTCTTAGATCCGTAGATGCAGGATCATGTTGGTGTTTTTTGTCTTGTTTTTTTTTTAACCATGGTTTAATAACATGCATTCTTTACTACCCCATATACTGTAGCTAGCACCAATAAACATTCCCACTGTGGACGCACTGGATTCTACATCTTTATTTCACAACACGCTGCCTTATTTTCCATAGTTGTGGTGTTACCCTGTATAATATAAAATGCTTAATCTGTTTTTTTTTTTTTTTGTGTCGTATACCAATCCACAGTTCTGGTCAGATTTGAGTTAAATTTTGTATGAGCGTTCTTTAGGCACCTGGCGACTAATACTGGTGTAACTAAAAATCGAAAATTCAATGACTTTGATTGTTATTGGCAACAAAAATTAATCACTGCTCAGCTTTCATTTTTTTATACTGCTGGGGTAAAATGAAAGCTGCGCTGTGATTGGTTGCTACAGGCAAGACAGCTTTTTTTTTTTTTGACCGCTTCCATAACGGTGCGGTGCTCAGCTCAGTTTTGTGACCCATTGTGTGTTCCAGGACTGCTATTCATAAAATCGCTGTGCAACGCACGAGTATATCTTCTAGTCCTCTCTGGGGATGTAATGTGTCCCCCTATGATGCCGTGAATTAAAATACCAGCATTTTACTGTTCAGCTTCAATCAAGATGGTTCATTTCTTGAAGTTTGGTATGTGTACAGATATGTAGACAGTGGCATTTCAGGGGTAGAGCTAACATAGCGGCACACTTGTGGCTTTTGCCCTCACACCTTTGTGTGTTCCGCACAAAAAAAAAATTAATGCATTAATGACTTGGAGCCCTTTTACACGGGACAATCTGTCAGACGCATGCCGAACAGGTCATCCCAGTAATAATCTCTTCTGTGCTTTACAGTAGAATGACCATTGCTCAGTGAAGGGACGTGGATCGGCCAGGGATTGTTTTGGCCCACCTGCCTCCATTCACAATAAACAGGCAGTTTATAAGTGAACCACTGCCTGTTTACACGGGCTGCTCCGTCCACTTTGCTTCTCATTCGGCAGTCAGTTTTTGCATGCAGCAAACAAACTGTTGTTCAGTCGGGGCGTGCATTTATACTGAATGATAATTGCTCAGCTTCTCACTGGATGCGGGAATCTGACCGAATTATTGGCCCGTGTTAAAGAGGATTACAGTTTGGGCTATTCCGATGTAGATTTTTAAAAATACAGGAATATCGAACTATTTTACAATATAATTTTGCCTTCAATAAATTACATGTCATGTAATAAAGGTCTGAAAAAATATGACGAGTTGGATGTTTTATTTAGCAGAAATGTCTAAAGTGCTGTTCGTTGTCTTACAGGTGTCTTACCACTCTGCAGATTCTCACCTGATTACTAGGCACGGCCGAGCATGTTCTTGTGTATAATAAACCACTTCAGTATTGTCCTTGCTAATGACCAAATACAGGTGGCAATTTATAGCACATGCAGGTAATTTTTGTATGCAAATAGTTATGCAAACTTTCAGATTTTCGGTCCAAGCCCACACCTCAAATCAAATGTAACTAATTCTTGTTCTTGCCACTGGTAATAGCTGCTGCATGCAGTTTCTGCAATGGAGGTGAAGTATTCATTACCCACTTTATTAGTTGTACTTTGACTAATGCTCTGTAGTAAGAAAAAAAAAATATATAGATGGATGGATCGATCGAGATAGATATCTGTCTATAGACTATACATTCCCAGACTGTGTATTTGAACTTACATTTATTATAACTGTGGTAAAAAGTTTAATGTTGTACAAATACATACACTTAATTATAAATCAACGCTATGTAAAGCCCTGTATAAAGCGATATACTGTAACAGTAGTACACAAATCCGCAGAATCGCAGTGGTTACCTCATTCATCTAATAGATCATATGCTGCTGTATTTGTCTTTTTAGAAACAGTATAACTTAGCAAGCCAGCAGAATGTGCAGAGTCAAAGGTTCAAGAACATGGCTCAGACACAAGAATGTAATGTAATACAGGCTGCAACCTGAGATTAGTACAAGATAAAGGAAAATGATCAAAAGTGCATCTATCCTTTGGTGTTGTCTATGGATCAAGACAGACAGATTTTCTAATGTCATACAAACACTCTACTCTGGTTTATGGTCTCTCTGCAGCATTTCCATATCCTTAGAGGTATTACCAGATCTTTCACACTGATCAGAGTAACAAATCTTATCCACATGCCATGGGGAGCAAAAAAAAAAAAAGATCTGGGCAGATTTTACATCGGCTGCATGTCAATTGTTATGCAAGGGATGAAATTTGCAGCATTTGGCCCGCTACAAATTTCATGCCAATTCACTGCAGAAACTCTACAGTGAATCAGTCCCATGGGAACATACCCTTATCTTGGGCAACTACTTAAACAGCCTTAGGCCTCGTTTAAACAAGCGTTGCTTTCCATGAATCCGTGCTGCGCAAAACGCAGCGCTGCAAGGATGTGCAGAAAAATGCATGACTGAAGCTTTGTGCCAATTGCTTTCAATGGTGCTGCCGCTACTCTCAACATCTAGCCGCTTGGTCTGCCTGCACTACACTGAAGCGGTTTCAGCAGGCACGGATTTAAAATTCCCGACTGCTGAAAGGCCTGTCTGATTGACTGAGCGCTCAGCCAATCACTGGCAGCACTCTCCTATTTATTGAATTATGAATGGCCCAGCGCTGCCTGTGATTGGCTGAGCGTTCAACCATTCATTGAATTATTAATGGCAGAGTGCTGCCTGTGATTGGCTGAGCGCTCAGCCAATCAGACACAGGCCTTTGTCAGCGGGCACAGATTTAAAATCCCTGCTTGCTGAGTTTCAGAGCAGTGCAGAGGCACCAAGCCCCGACAGCAGCGGTGAGGTGAGTATATGTGTATATAATATATTTTTTCCACCCATGCTAGGGATTACAGGGAAGGGCTTATATTTAAAGCCCTTCCCCGAAAATTACTGCACAGGTTGCCGGCAGCCCCATTGAAAGCAATGGGAGAACATCTTGATCCTCTGCCACAGCTTTTTTTTTTTTTTTTTTTACTCCCTGAGGGGAGTGCCATCATTACTGAACACTGACAGTGCTGAGGGGACTCCCTATGGGGAATATTTACACGGACCTATGGTGCATGTATGCCCTGCCTTTTGCAGGTGCACACGTTTGCATGCCTGTAAAACCCTGACCTATGAACACATCATAGGAAACTAATAGTTCTAATAGACCCGCTCGTCTGAATGAGGCCCTAAAGAGTAACTGCACTTTCACTTTAGAGCGCTTCTGCTTGGTTAATGGTTTTTGGCTTCTTTCGGCAGCTGAAGATAGCCCCACTATATACAGTTCTCTTCAGCTCTTCTAACAATTTTAACCTAGTGGTGAACTATGGACAGGTTATTAAATACCACTTTCTAAAGTCTCTGATACTCCAGATTACTGCAAGTTTACTGTAATTTCAATCTCTAAAATGCATAGATGTTCAATAATACAGTGTTGAATCTCTCACCATTCATTCATATTAAACCACTAAAGGCCAGTTTCCCATCCCAGTACAGTATTGATATCTCAGCCCTAATCAATTCAAGTAGAATTGTTTACTGCAAGAACAACTCTGTGCAAATTCTTCGTGTGTCTTCAGGTGATGTCACACAATGACCAATTGTTCTTGGGTCTGTGTAGATTTCGTAGTCATTACCACCCTGAGAACAAAAGGTAGATAGGAGTTAATATTGTGACAGCACGTGATTCATACTTTCTCGCTCCAGCCACTGTATTCATCAATTGTATTTGGTTTTGGACTAGTATTACAAGACAGCCCTATAGTCAATTATTGTTCAATGTCCTAGTTATGTATAACTAGAAGCAAGAGCCTGTATAGAAGGCAATTGGAAGATCATCATTTACAATTAAGTTCACTATATTTGTATAAAACCAGCATCAATGTATAAATAAATCAACCAGTTGGTCAGAGTCCCTGTATTCCCATGTTTGTTCTTTCTTCGGCCCGCTGCCTCTCAAGACAGATCTTTCACACTATTCTTGTACCTATTATCGGGTAACACTATTCCTTTATTTTAGGGACAATTTTTCTGCGCCGACTGCACTGTAGAGCACAGTTTTGACTTTCACAGTAAGGCCGCCTGCAGACGAGCGGGTCGGATCCGGCGGCGAGAATACTTGCCGCGGGACCCGACCCGAGAGCCTGCAGGGACCAGCGCGTACTCACCCGCGCCTGGCGGCTTCGGCTCTTTCATGTGCCGGCTGCCAGGCAACCGGCACATGCGCAGACCGGAGCCGGCGGCCAGATGAGTGACATTTCTGTGCGAGGCTCTGCGAGCCCCCGCACAGAAATAGGACATGCCGCGGCTTGTTTGCCCTGCAAGATTTCGCGCGGCCGTCTGCATAGGAGTGCGTATTGTAATGCACTCCTATGCAGGCCTTCAGTGGCGGAAATCCCGCGGGAAATACCGCTGTGGGATTTCCGCCCGTGTGCAGGCGGCCTGAGGGTAAGAGATGGGACCAGGATATCGTTCAGCAAATGAAAACCTCTCCAAATCTCATCTTCTGCCCATGCTAAGACCACCCTGTTCCAAATCACCATTATAAAAGTAAAATGATTAACAGTCAGTGACATTTTGAGCACTTGTTGCCATTATAGACGTAAGTATTAGGATGTGATTTACACTGAAGTATGACTGACTCTCATTCTTAAAGTCCACCACAGTGCAAACGCAGGAGGCTTCACGTAGTCACAGGCAGAAGAGGGCACCAGGGCAATATGCCCTGTATGCAAATTACACCCCGAGGAAACAAGGGACCAGTCCAGAGAAAAGACCCATTTACACGGAGGAATGATTGCTTAAAAAGCAATCATTTGAGCGATAATCGTTGTGTCTAAATGCGCAGCCATCATGCACTGCAAGCTGATCTTTACATTCAGTCCAACCTAAAAAATCGTCTTTCAGCATTAGCCCGTGGACAGGCAGTCGAACAGTACACAAAAAAAAAAACCCTAAAATGTAAAATATCAACAAAATCGTGTTGACCCATAAATAAAGTTAGCAATTTTTACTGGACTTTGTACGTTGTGAAAAGAAGACCTTCAACAATGTCACTGGTTGCATTTATTTCCATTCCACCCCACTTATAATGTTCTGGAAAACTTTTACAAATTTATATGGTACATTAAATGATGCCATTAAAAAATACAATTTGTCCTGCACTCAGCTGGCTATGTCGATTGGAAAAAATAAACTAATTATGATTTTTGAAAGTGGGGAGGAAGAAAAAAAAAAAATGGGGAAAAGTTGCTTAGGAAGTTAAGGGGTTAAAATATGCTGGTTACCTAGAGCTACCACTAGAGGAAGTGTAAATTCAGTTTAGGCTCAATGCCCACGGACAGAAATTCTGCAGCGAGATTCCGCTGTTGCACTCTGTCATAGGATAGCGTGCATGAAGACAGCCGTGATTTTGATTGCGTAAAAACCGTGTGGTAACAAAATTGCGGTATGTCCTATTTATGCGCGAGCCTACCAGAGCCTTGCAGCGAAATGCCATGGCTGCTGGTAACCAGCTTACTATATATTAAATAGTAACGCTTCAGGCCTCATCTAATGTGTGTTATTCTTATAATATACTTTTTTTTATGTTTTACCCTAAAACTCAAGTTTGAAATAAAGACCCCCTAGGGGCAACTCTTTCAGCATGTTTACAGTCCACTGCCTGTCATTAGGCTTTTGTCTTCTCTAGTAACAGGGACATGAGGACACTGCTAATTACTACATGCAAGAGAGAAGGTGATTCAGATGCTGCCCTGAAACAGATTGGGGTAGGACTTTGCAGGGCAGCAAAAGAAGTGTGGGAGAGGAAGTCCCGCCCAGTACAGCATGTGCACATTGGCTGCTTAGGACTGTCTCCATCCGTAAGTGGATTACTAACAGCAAAGCAATAGGAAAACTGAATTGATAGACTCAAACTGGGTGCAAACAGCAGCAGAGCTGCGGCTAATGAAGACGGGGGCTGCTTTTTCACAATTCTGGTATGCTATGGATGGGAGAAGTATTTTGGTTCTGCATCAGAAAAATGAAGCTCCCATTGCTAAAGTTATTAAGAAATTACAGGAAACAATTTAGATGCTAAAAGGGTAGTCAATGGATGTGGGATTTAAGTGAAAATCCACCAAGTACCTCTGAGCAAGAACCTTCTCTACAAACCCTATAATGCTTAGCAGTAGCCAATACACTTCTGAGGTTGGAAACAAATAGTAATTATAAAGCAAGCCTATCATTAGCGCAGACTGCTATAAAGTGGAATAGAACATTGCCCAGATGTGATGCGCACACGTCCGGGATGGGGAACAGGCATCAGCATGTGCATTCTGACCAGTTTGCAGCTATACAGCCCCATACACAGCAAGCCATGATGCGCTGTGTGTTTTGATACCTTTCTAACATAGCCAGCAGTCACAGTTTCAGCAATTTATGCTACAATAACTCCTCTGGGATCTAATTGGGCAGGCTAGCCTTCGTGTCCATGTATACCAATGGGCAACAAAGACCCTCTCATTGGTTCACCAGTTGTCTTTCCTTGGACCAGTGTTGGTAGGTACTAACCACTACTCTGCCCCAGTCATTTAGCAATCACAATTTGGCCTTTTCAAAGTTGCTTATATCCGTACATTTGTTCCTTATTCTGCTTCCAATGCATTAACCTTAAGAAGTGCCACCTGCTCCTTAAACATCCCACCCCCTCAACATGTGCCATTGTAAGATAATCTGTTATTTGTCAGTGGTTTTGAATGTTCTGACTGATTGTGTGAAGCCAAATATTAAAATGATTGATAGCAGTTTCCCACAAGAGACCCCACTCCATCAGCTGATCCAGGTCTAGCCAGTACAGCGGCCCAGATAGTCATCAGCAGACAGGGAAGGACAGGATGTCAAGAGCAGGAGGTGGAAGAGCAGCGCTGCACTTCCATTGATTTTAACGGAAGAACCAGCGCTCCCCCTTCCTCTGATGACAATGTCCAGACTACTGCATGATCAGCTGATAGACGTGGGTCCTGAGCGGTGGAACTTCCCCATCAACTACTGTTAGCCTGTCCTGAGGCTAGTTCATTAATTAGAAAGACCCCAGACTACCCTTTAGGGCTCATTCATATGCGTTTTTACGCACGCTTCAACACATTTGCGCTATGTACAATGTTTTTTTATGCATACATCTGTGCATTTTACTATATATTTTTTTGCACATGCAGATGATAAAAAGGTAGTCAATACTATGCAAATATTGAAAATCAAACCTGTTGAGGGACTGGAACTGAGAGACATTACGATAGGCCAGATTGATGGCATTTCAACTTTTGGTACCTGGACAGATCAGACGACTGAAGGAGCCCATCTGTTGTTTACTAGGCATTGCATTCAATTTAATGGGACTTAGCTGTAATAGCTAGCCTAGCCACTACCAAATGTATGCTTAGTAAGCAATGGTGAGGTAGTAGCGCTTGCTCGAGTCCTGGGGCCCTTCAGTAAGCTCGTCAGCCGTGGAACCATGTACCTAGTCTAGGGACAGGCCCTCAATATTATAGGCCCAGAAGGCCCCTTTATAAGCGCCCATTCACATGGCTGTATTTTTGGGCCATGTGCTATCCACACATTCCACGGACAGCAAATGAGGGATTTTTCATACTGGTGGATGGACAGTGTGAAAATTGAAAAAAAAAATGCTGCAAGTTCTTGGCCCCTTTTTTTTTTTTAAATTCTTTACAGGGGGAATACACAAATGCAATACACAGGGGCAGCATATGGACAGAAATACAAGAGCCATTATGGTATATGAATAGTGAAGTAATCTGCTAATGGTGTACTGTGTGAAGTAACATTGAGGGATATTTGGTATGTATTGGTTATCAGTTGTGAGATTTACATATGTATTGGATCATGACTGTGATGTGTAATGGATATAATGTGTGTATAGGGTATTGGACTCATTTCATCTAAAGAAGCTCTTGGTTAACAACCTTCTGTTAGTAACACCAATTGGCTCATGTGATTGTTCCTAGCAAGAGAATCCAGGTAATCTTGTAGATAGGATACCTTTTAATGGCTAACAAAAATACATTATGTTCCAGCGACCTTCCGAACCAAAGCAGGGTTCTTCTTCAGGCTTAAATGAGGCAGGAAGGAACATTTAATTCCCAAAAGGACTTTGCCTGAAGAATCCCACTCTGCACACTTAGCTGAATTTACCTAACTCTGCACACTTACAATACTTGTTATGCACAATGTCTTTGCTGTATTATCAATCTCACAACCCCAGTAATGTGGAGCTCAGTGCCCTTTCCAGGGGACTTTCATTCTGTCCCACTAAAACGCTTGACAAAACAGAACTCTGTAGTGACATGGATGAATATTTCAGGAGAGAGTTATTTCATGACAAAGAGGACACAGGACCTTCAAGCACACACCTACAGGAGAAACTTTGGGGCCAAAAAGAAATCTGATTGGACACCCCCTCCTGGCCACAACCCCACTTTGGACAAATATATAGACTCCTTTAGGCATGTGGTGCAATCTACTATACTGGACAAGCAGGAAAGGGAAACCTTTAATATCAATATGCAGGAAAGAAGAGCCATATATGCACTTAAGAGCAACAAGGTGATCACCATTAAGTCTGCAGATAAGGGTGGTGTTATAGTCCTCATGAACTTGTAGTCCTCATCGGACTACAAGAAAGCAGAAACCAAAAATGGCAACAGCATACAAAATGTATACCTCTGATAGAGTATTGATTTATAGGTATGAATTTACTAACTACATTAAATAATGCAAGGTTCTTGGTATATAATTTGATCAAATTACATTACCCCATCTACCAACGTCCAGGTGACCAAGCTTTCAGATGGCTCCCAACGCTAAAACCAGGCGGTATAATCTCAACCTGGGAAAGCTGAGTTCCTACCTCTCTTGGGACTAAGCCTACACATAAAACAAGGGAAGGTAGGATACCATTTGTATGGTCCAGTAGGAGGGACAGGAGGTAAATGGGCAGCAGGTGTGCACGACCAAGTGAAGGCAGCTAAAACTTCATAATATTTGTACAAAAAAGTAAAAAGTTTGGTGTAGTATCTGGTTTCTGTCAGCTGTCTGTCTACTTCTTTCTTGTACAAAAAAGAAAAAAAAAGGTCAGCACTAACCAATGGAAATATATCCCAATAGAAATGTAGAGGTGCACATTAAACCATGGCTGCAACATAAAGTAGAAGCAGAAACCAAAAATGGTAACAGCACGCAAAATAAATTTAGATTGGCCAATGTAATTTGATCAAATTATATACCAAGAACCTTGCATTATTTAATGTGGTTAGAGTATTGATTATAGCTATGTATACCTCTGATAGTAAATTTAGTTTGCGTGCTGTTGCTATCTTTGGTTTCTGCTTCCTCTGTATGTTGCAGCCATGGTTTAACGTGCACCTATACATTTCTATTGGGATATATTTCCATTGGGTAGTGCTGACCTTTTTTTTTTCTTTTTTTGTACAAGAAAGAAGCAGACAGACAGCTGACAGACACCAGATACTACACCAAACTGGATCGGGATCCGACTCAAAAATATGTCAGGTAATTGAGAAGGGTCATCAGAAGCCTGTCTGTGGGCTCCACAAAACTTCTGGACTTGATACCCCAAACCCCAGGGTTGGAACATTCTTCCCCCAGGGAGGCCAATTATCTTAGGTGTGGGAACCCTCACTGAAGGAATCTCAGGATGGATAGAAAGTGTCCTCAAACCACTGGTGAGAAACACAACCAGCTACTTGAAAAACACCACAGACCTACTGAACAAACCATCATCCATAGGCGCCCTCCCGGAAGGCACCATCTTGCCCACCATGGATGTGGAATCCTTGTATTCTAACATCCCACATGAAGAGGGACTGACCGCCTGCCAGGCACACCTTGGGGCCAATGGGGTCGCTTCTGATTCCATGTTACAGCTCACAAGATTCATCCTCACACACAACTATTTCTTCTTTGGCAAAGAGATATTCCTGCAAATCACTGTAACTGCCATGGGCAGTAAAATGGCACCGCAATATTCCAACCTTTCCTTGGCAAAACTGGAGAGTGACTTTGTGGCCTCCTGCTGCAGCAAACAATTGGCCTACTTCCGCTACATGGATGACATTATCATCTGGACCAACACTGAACAAGAAATGATAAAATTCCATGAGAGATTCAATGCATTCCACATGTGGGAAATGGTTGAGAGGTTCGTCATTTTGTCTGTATTTTTATCAACTGTGAAGATGGCATATTTGGTATTTCAGCCGCACTTAAGCAGCGCTGCTGATTAGAGCCACCCGATTGGCTCTTCGGCACCACGTGACTACACTGCGTGCACGCGGATTGCCTTAAGCAGCCGTGCACTACACACTACACTTAAGCAGCTGTGCACAGGCCCTCCTTTGGAGATGTGCACGAGCGCTACTTCACGAGACCCGCGGGGGGTTAGGTTTAGGGTTAGGGTCAGGGTTAGCACGGCTCTTCATGCACGGCTGCTTAAGTGTAGTGTGTAGTGCACGGCTGCTTAAGGCAATCCGCGTGCACGCAGTGTAATCATGTGGTGTCGAAGAGCCAATCAGGTGGCTCTAATCAGCAGCGCTGCTTAAGTGCGGCTGAAATACCAAATATGCGTGAAGATGCTATACTGTGTCTCTAATCTAAACCTCTAGGGGAAGGGAACATCGCCCTCCCCACCTCCACAAGAATTGAAGGAGCAGTGCTTGGTGTCCATAAACTGGTCAAACTGGCTCTAGCCAGTTGAGAACTTATCTAGGAATGTCTTTGTGTAGAGGGACAGGAAATGGCTGACTGTAAGAGAAACATAGGAAGTATCTCCTTCAGACAACCAGTGAAGAATGAACAGAGCGTGCTCAAGGGAAGCTCCTCCCGGGTGATTGATCTCACAGCTACCTCACAAATACCTCCCTATGAGAATGACCTATCAGCACACTAAATAATGTAACTGTATCCTAAATTACCTAACTTCCTGTGTTGAAACTTTATTTAAACTTTTACCCGCCTAAATAAAGACGGACTCTTTTGGGACACATGATGTAGACGTGTGGTCTTTAAAAAGCTCTCCAGGCCTGAACATTATTCTTATCTAATATGGCACCCACAGTATATCGAATAGCGAAAATTGCGCTAACACACCCCACCATAAACCTGACATTAAGCTACTCTTATAACGAAATCAACTTTTGGGATAACAACATAAAAATGTCAAACAACTCAATACAGACATCCCTATACCAAAAACTGATTGATCGGCTTACATACCTAAGATGGGACAGCTTCCATCCTAAAACACATCAAAAAGTCGATAATTTACAGCCAGGCCATCACATACAACCAGATCTGCTCTAACCCAACAGACGGATTGGAAAGGGTTAAGATAGTATAGATGTTCCTCTCTATTTATTTTTTCTCATCCATTCTCCCCAGCTTCAAATAAATTGGAGCTGGGGAGAATGGATGAGAAAAAATAAAGTTTCCCTTCATCCTCCTGATCTGACAGAGTTCAGGAGGGTGCCTGCCGTCACATCACCATCGGGGGAATGCGGATGTAATACTTCCGCATTCTCCCTTCAGCCTCCCGGCTCGGCGATCATGTGACAGCTGGGGGTCAGGTGACACCGGCGGTCACATGATCGCCGGCCGGAATCTCCGTGCATTACATAGCGCTAATTGAGCGCTATGTAATGTTTAAAGGAGAAGACAGAAAGGGTTAAAAACCATTTCTGCCTTCTCCTCGGGGGTCCTCAATGAGGACCAGTGCAGGAGTGCATCTACACCAGATGTGTCTGACGATCGGGTGCAGATGCACCCCTGCACTGCAGTGTCGGGCTCGCCCCGACATCGGAGCTGTGGAGGAAAATAATGATGTCGGGACAGGTCAGACATTGGATTGGAAAGGGTTAAAAGGACATTTTTAAATCAGGGCTACCATCCTACCTCAATTGATGAGCAAATCACCAGATGATTTGGATACCCAGGAATCAACTACTCCGATACGCAGGGAAGTAAAGAAACAATAGTGTACCTCTGGTAGTGACCTACAATCCGCAACTAGACCTACAATCCGCAACTAGACCTACAATCCGCAACTAGAGGTACTAAGGAAAACAACAAAGAAACTCCACCATACACTGCACAAGGATGACTGTCTAAAAACCATATTCCGGGACCCTCTGCTTCAGCGTTACAGGCAACCTCCAAATTTGAGGAACTTTATAAAATCAGGAATGCATTGTTCTCAGACACACAAAAAGGAACTAATCCCTGCAATGTAAGGAGCTGAAAGACCTGCTCACATATACTGACTGCGGACAGGATACAACTTCCCAACACACAGCAGGACTATAAGATCTCTGGGACATTCAGGGGTCTTTAGGTTGGAGAAATAGGATAAAAACGGAAAGCCAGGATAAGATTTCATCTCCACACAATTAAACTGAGAAAGACAGAATTACCTGTGGCAGAGCACTTTTCTAGTCATGGCCACGACATAAAAGTTATGAGAGTTATGATACTGAAGGAGGGTTTCAAGCCGCAAAGCCATAGAAGAATTTGGGAATATAAATTTATAACACCTTTGACATTTTTAATAGAGGGTTAAATTCTTCACGAGGATTTATGTGTGAATGGGAGGTATGAGAAATGTATAACACTGCTGGTCTGGTGACCCCCCTCCCACACCCCTCCATCCTAACAGTAATTCAGGGACCAGAAAACCTTCACTGCCTTATGAGTGTCTAGTTAAAAATGTTTGGGTTTCTGTTGCAGTATTAATTTAAGTGCAAAACAATAACATTCATGTCTGTGCCTTCTCATAAAAATGTGTGTATAAATATGCATGGCTCTTCAGATCCGTTTCATTTAAGCCTGAAGAAGAACCCAGCATTGATTCGGTAGCTCGCTAGATCATGTATTTTTTGTTAGCCATTAAAAGGTATATCTACAAGATTACTTGGTTTCTCTTGCTGGGAGCAATCACATTTTGCTCTACTGGCTAACACCGTACCAAACCTCTTTTTCATTATACCAATTGGCTCATTACACATTAGTGGGGTATATAAAAGTGCATTGCTCTACCTAGTATACACCAGTCCATCTTTAGGGAGTCAGTGCTATATATTATACAGTTATAACTCAAGACCATTAAATCAGATGAATGGACCATATATTGATAGGGAAATGCATCGGGAGTCTAATAAGGTGACTGAAGGTTGTTGTTTTTATAGGGTTCAATAGCAGACAACTCAGGGATAGCTACAGAGAAGTAGGGTCACCCTTTTCAAGGCAGTTACTCTATTTGTAGCCAGGGGAAAATAGTGAACGAGGTGTTAGTGCCTAATCTGATCCCATTTTCTACTGCTCTATGGCAATACAACTTTCTTCTGATGGATTAATTTCAGGAGACTGAATCGCCTAACTGTAAATAGGAAAATCTACAGAAATGAAAGTACATTTTGGATGATGTCCGTGGATTTGCTCTCTGTGTCAACTGTTGTATCTAGTGATACAACTTTGGTTGGTCGGTATAGGTGTTGTGTATTAAAAATATAATCTATAAAAAGTTATGCTTTAATGTGGGAGCTTTCGGACCGTAATTTAATGTATGTAATCCCATGTGGTTATAATTGTATTTTCTGTGATTTCTATTTTACTAAACTTGTACAAATACAATAAGAAACATTCAAACATTCACACCTGTGGAAGCGTGGAAAAAAAAAAAAATCAAATTACTATTCCATTAGAAAGAGTAAATGTGCCTTGCTTTACTCATTAGGAGAGCTGTAAACTAGAACAATATGGGAAGGGAAGTGAAAGGCCAGGTAAAAATATACAGCTAATTAATCCATTTGAGAACTTTGCTATTGGAAGTGAAAAGAAAGAGAAAAAAAAAAAAAAAAGACACAAAATTCAGAAGGAAAGTAGAAAAGCAAGAGACACCGATCACAAACTAATATGTTTCTACACAAATGCCCAGAGCATGGGAAACAAACAAGGAGAATTGGAGCTCCTACCACAGGAAGAGAAATATGATGTCATAGGCATCACGGAAACTTGGTAGAATGATACACATGATTGGAACACATGATTGGAATACAAGGCTTGAAGAATACAACTTATTTATAAGAAACACAGCTAAAAAAGGGGGAGGAGGTGATGCATTGTATGTTAGGAAAATATTAATCTCCACAGAGATTCAAGCTTCAGAGCTGGGAGTTCTGTAGAAACTGTTTGGTAAGAATACAAGGAGAGAACAACAGAAAGGACACCATTGTTGGCATTTACTATAGGCCACCTGGACAAGCTGAAGATATTGATGAACTCTTTCTGCATCAGATGGCCAAGCTCTCAAAAAAGCATGACATAGTGATCATGCGAGATTTCGAATATCCAGACATTTGTTGGGAATCTCAGGTAAAAGTAATTGATCCAACAAATTCTTATCCGCTCTTGCGAACAACTTTATCCTCCAAAAGGTAAAAGAGAAAACCAGGGGATCTGCTATCTTGGACCTAATTAGAGGATGGCTTCCCTATGGAATATTATCTTGGACCTAATTCTTACCAACAGGGAGGAAATAAGGGTGGCTGGGACCTTAGGAGGCAGTGATCATGCTATCCTTGAATTTTGGATAAAAAGGAGGAGGAGGAGGACCTGAAAAAACTCAGACCTCAAGGTTGGTTTTTAGAAAAGTAGATTATAATGAACTTAGAAAGCGGGTAGGAAAAATCCAATGGCTAGATGTTCTTAAGGACAGAAATGTCCAACAAGGTTGGGAAATATTGCGAAATGAGATTCTCAAAGCACAATCGTTAACAATCCCTAAAAGAAGGAAGAACGGGAAGCATTTAAAGAGACCAGGATGGATGAGCACAGAACTTGCACATGTTAAAAACAAAGAAATATGTTTATCAAATGGAAAGAGGGGTAAATATCTAAAGAATATAATGCGGTCTGCAGAAACTGTAGGGCAAGTGTCAGAAAAGCTAAAGCTAATAATACATTGAGGCTTGCAACAGAGGCCAAAAGCAATAAAAAAAAAAAAAAGGATTGGGGGGGGAATGTCAAAAACAAAAGAAAAGTCAAAGATGCTATTGGATGCTTACAAGATGAAAATGGGGAATTGGTTAAGAATGATTTTGAGAAGGCCAAACTTTTAAATTCCTATTTTGTATCTGTTTTCTCTTAGAAAGTAGATGGGACATCAACTGATCTTCCCTGTGCTATTGGGGGAATAAAAGAATGCAGGCTATCTATAAGCAGAGAGATGGTGAGGGAACACTTAGCTAACTTAAATGAATTCAAGTCTCAAGGCCCAAAGGATACTAAAGGAAGCAGTGGAGGTAATTGCTGAACTACTTGCCATAATCTTTGAAAATTCCTGGAGAACAGGAGAAGTCCCAAAGGATTGGAAAAGGGCAAATGTCCCCATCTTCAAAAAAGGGAAGAAGATAGATCCAGGAAACTACAGGCCTGTGAGCCTGACTTCTATACCGGGAAAGATCTTTGAACAAATTATTAAAACAGCATGTATGCAAGTACTTAGATAAAAATGGAGTAATTAACCAGAGCTAGCATGGGTTTGTAACCAAGTCATGCCAGACTAATCTAATTTCCTTCTATGACAGAATCACCGACTGGGTTGATCAGGGAAATGCAGTGGATATAGTAAATCTTGACTTTAGTAAAACATTTGACAAAGTATCTCATACCATACTTATTGAAAAAAAATGACCAAATATGGGATCGACAAGGCAACTGTTAGGTAGATTCACTACTGGCTGAGTGATGGTATTTAAAGAGTGGTCATAAATGGCTGCACATCCAAGTGGAAGAATGTATCAAGTGGGGTACCACAAGGCTCTGTCCTAGTCACAGTGTTGTTCAACATTTTTATGAATGATCTGGAGGGGGAAATTGATGGGAAACTGGTCAAATTTGCCGATGACACAAAGCTAGGAGGGATAGCTAACACTAGGGAAGAGAGAGTATTCAAAAAGATCTAGAAAAGCTTGCACAGTGTGCAGTGACTAACAGAATAGTATTTAACAAGGAGTAATGCAAAAATCCTACATCTGGGCAAGAAAAATGAAGAAAGCACATGCAGAATTGGAGGAATTGAGCTAAGCAGCAGCACATGTGAAAAAGACTTGAGTATACTAATAGATCATAGACGGAACATGAGTCAACAATGTGATGCAGCAGCCAAAATGGCAAACACAATTCTGGGATGTATTAAGAGAAGCATAGAGTCTAGATCACGTGAGGTAATTATCCCCCTCTACCCTTCCTTAGTCCGCCCTCATCTGGAATACTGTGTCCAGTTCTGGAATACTGTGTCCAGCATAGAGTCTAGATCATGCAAGGTAATTATCCCCCTCTACCCTTCCTTAGTCAGCTCTCATCTGGAATACTGTGTCCAGTTCTGGGCACCCCACTTTAAAAAAGTAGTAGACAAACTGGAGCAAGTTCAGAGAAGAGTTACCAAGATGGTGAGTGGTCTGCAAATCATGTCCTATGAGGAACGGTTAAAGGATCTGGGAATGTTTAGCTTGCAAAAAATAAGGCTGAAAGGAAACTTAATAGCGGTCTACAAATATCTGAAGGGCTGTCACAGTGCAGAGGGATCAGCCTGTTAAGAAAATTGTAGATCAATGTATCAGTTAATTATTCTATATTGCATTGTAGACTAGGAATATATAGCAGTGAAGGGGTTAAACGAAACTCTTCTATAGGCCTGCATGTCTTCTGAGGAAGAAAGATTAGGAGATAAGACAGTCTATTAAATCACTCATGTATGTTTATAGTATAACATACACAGGGAGAAGTGACTAGACTGTATGGTGCCTTCCCAGGCCTTCCTTCTCCCTGAATTTATGACGGTCTTATTGTATGTAATAGATACACTTAAGGAGGTGTAACTTATGTTAATCACTTATATTTTAAGCCTATCATATATCCTTATTCACCTTGGAGGTATAAACTTTTGCTGTGATGTCATTTATAATATATAATCTTTGACCACCTTAAAATTAAAGCAGAAATCACTTGATACTACTGGTATTAATTTGTATTTCTCCTGAGCTCAGATTACTACACGGAATCTGATAGTCTTCTTCTTGGTAAACAAATTCTCTCTACATTTTTGGTCCTTCGAGCCGGAAACTCTCACTGCAGAGGGACAGGACACTGACTGAACAGGTGGGTCTGAAGTACTCTCCGATCACTAAAAGACCTCCGTCTTGCTTAGACGTCATTAGAGGCCAGTTGGGCATCCTGTCCGAAACAGTGACGTTTTTCCGAACTAGCCTGAGAATTTAGAGGCCTTCCAGATAACGTGTAGTAAGTATACCGATTGTATACCTTTTTCCTTCATCTTTCTGCCTTTTCTGTATTCTTCATTGCTTAGACAATTTTAAAATGTGTATAGTAAATGAGAAGGAAGTATAGACGAATTGGTTGCCAAGGGGGCAATAGCAGTAGTCTATGTGAGACCATAGCCATTGTGAGAAGGCTACAGGAAAGAATCACTCCGTGCTGCACGTTAAACAAGGGGTTAAATGACGTCTAACGACACATGGGTGTCGCCAAGAGTACAACATTGTGATAAGTTTTGTGTTGAGGGAACTTTACTCATTATTTCCTTACTACTTCTTTTTTCCTTGATATTATGTTATAGAATAACTAAGAATATACAAAGAGGGCGGCCGCCTACTAACATATTGTAATATTTGTATTGCTGTCTTATATTGAATGTGTGAGTGATTGAGATGAGTGGATCCGATACGTGGGCATTGACCTCTAGGACACATTAAGGACCAGCCTCGCTGTGCAGGTTGTTTTCGGACAAGTCCCTTATTGTGTTCGATGTTCACAGGCCCTACTCGGTGAAACTGAAAGGGGGTCTTCGTGTATAAAGCGAAGCAGCGATTCTGGTAAGGGACCTTTGCGTTTTCACTATATATTTTAGTGGCCAGAGGCTTGTTTTATGTTGTTTGTCTTGTAAATCGGCGCCAAGAACATAATTACTAACAATGGGAAATACAAACTGTAAGGCATTTTCCTGCGCGTGTCTATGTTGTTGTTGCCAACGACAGGAAGTCCTTGAAGGGGATAAGAAGTACATGCACAAGTTAGATCCTGACTATGTCAAATATTGTGACAAGTGGGAAAAGAAATATGGATTTAAAAATAAATTGAAAGTCACTAGTTGTAAAGAATTATGTGATAAAATACGGACAAAATCAACTAAAGATCAGCAGAAATACGGATTATCCGCTGCTGAAGCCTGGTTAAAAGAAGCCCAAACCCGCCATACTCAGATAAAAAGTAGATCCAATGCAGCAAAAACTGAAATGATGCCTCTAGTAGATAAAGAAGATGATCATTTAGTCTGCCCTGTACAAACTGTGCCACCTATCCCTGTAGCTGCATATGGGGGTTTGGATAGTGCACAACCACCCCCATATGGGCAAAATTCTACACCTAATGCTCCTCCATTGCCAAATCATCATATAGATTCCTCGTTAGATGATAGTAATCTCAAGATTCCTGTAACCCAGGGCCCCCGCAGGAGTGAGAGACAAATGATTCAACGAGTAGCGCAACAGAGTAAGGATGTCTTCCCTATGATTGATGTCCCAAACCCCCGGGGTGGGCTAGATGATGGCCAGGGGGGTCAACATCCTGCCACCATGGAAGTATACAGACCATGGACAGAGAAGGATGTTGTAAAAGCAACAGAGCATATTAAGCATCCAAAAATAGACCCCCGACAGTTTGATGAACAATTCAGAGGGTTAATGAGAAGCTATAAATTGAATGGGGAAGAAATAGAGAGAGCAGCTAGAAGAATTCTAGGGCCAGATTGGAGTTCTGTAGAAGGCAATTGGAATGGGAGGGGAGGAGATGGTAGACCCCTTCCACATGATAATCAGGATTTAATAGAAAGAACAAACAATTTAATTCAAAGATGTAGGAATAGGTGGGCTAGAAGGACGAATTGGGTGGAAATAAATAGATGTACTCAGAGAGATGATGAGGATGTAGATCAGTATTATCATAGACTGAAGGAAGTATTTGACATCTATAGTGGACTAGAGGCACCAGAGGGAAATCAGGAAGAGAGAGATGATCCGAATGCTGCATATAATCAGCAGTTAAAGAATGCGTTTGTAAGTGGACTTAAGAAAGAAATAGGAGGTTATATAACGAAGCATATGGTTACCCTTAGAACAGGATCATTGCAGGATGTTTTGGAGTATGCAAAACATGCGGAAAAATTTTACAAAGAAAAGGGAAAGAAGGGTGAGAGAGTGAGGGTTTTTATACAGGGGGAAGAATGTGATGCGATGGTTCAGGAAAGTCAGAGAGGTCATTGGACAGCGAGAGGACGTGGAGGTAGAGGTAGAGGGAGAAGCAGAGGTCGGGCGCCGTTCAGGGACTCAATTGTGTGTTGGAATTGTGGGAAATCTGGTCATATTGCCCGAGGATGTCCAGAGAACGAATACTCTCGGACACCATGGGAAAAATGACTAGAAGAGGTGGATGTACAACACTTGGAGGATCTCTTGGCAATTTCTACTCTGCCTGAGATAGATCTCCAGGTGAATGGGCGGATGATTACTTTCCTGGTGGACTCAGGAGCGACCAGGACATTAATACATCCCAATGATGTACCTGATGTAAAATGCAGTAACAGTCATATCATGGTAAGAGGGGTTAATGGCCGGACCCACAGGGAATCCCTCTCTGAACCCGTTATCATAACGGACCCAGAGACAAATAAGTCTGTAAAATGTCAGATTATAGTGTCTCGAATATGTCCAGTAAATTTATTGGGACGTGATATGATGACGGAATTAGGTATTTCTATTATCCCCAAGGGAAATAAATTTGAAGTTAGAACAGCCCCTGGAGAACTGCAGACATACTACACACTGAAGATAGCAGTGGAGCAATGTAGGTGGGAAGTAAACAACATAATGAAGGAGGCAGAGAAACAAGTAATTACAGCACTGCAATGCCATCCTGGTGAAAAAACGCTTTCCGCCAGGGTGGAGTTTCAGCCAGAACTAAATCTTCATTGTACTATGTGGTACCGGTTCTATCAAGGGCCGGATATCTCGTATGAAAAGGAATTGTTTAGAGAGAGTCCCACATCCATCACAGTGGAACAGATATTCTGGGATACAGAGGGATTTTCCGCAGCCTCATGTATCCTTAGTGAACACATGCAGTCACTATACAAAGGACTAAGCCCCCATATATCCCTCTCAAAACCACCAAACGCAGAATGGAAAGAACTAGGCCAATTTATACGTGCTTGTAAACAAAGTAAGGATTGGATCCGGAGGTCAGATGGCATCTGGGAAAATCCTAAGTTAAAATCATTTGCAAAAATAGTCCAAACTACTTTGGTAGCACATCCTGAAGCCTTGATTTCAGAAGGATCGTTGTTACCCTGACACATAAACCTTACAGTGCAGGAGACTGACCTTGAACAGTTGCCTGATAGTCTGTGGTCAAAAGGGCCAGCTGATGTTGGATTGATAAAGGGAGTAGAACCAGTCACTATTACTCCTAGATCTACCTTCCGTCCACATCAGAGACAGTACCCCCTTAAACCAGAAGCTGAACTTGGCATAGAGCCTATAATCAAAGATCTGTTACAAGCAGGAGTCATTGTGCCATGTCCAGACAGTCCCTGCAACACACCTCTGTTCCCAGTTAAAAAGGCTCCTCCATCCATGGGATGGAGGATGGTGCAGGATTTACAACAAGTTAATAAGGCCGTAATTCCAAGAGCCCCCACAGTACCAGATCCACATACCTTACTTAATGACCTCAGACCAGAATCTACTCATTTTACTGTTTTGGATATTAGTAATGCTTTTTTTAGCATACCTGTACACCCTGATCACCAATTTTGGTTTGCTTTCACGTATAGGGGAAAAAGATATACCTTTACCAGGGTACCACAGGGGTATTGTGAGTCTCCTACAATTTTCTCCCAGGCTATGTCAGCAAACTTAGCCCAGTTCCAACCTCCTAAAGGTAGTCAGCTGCTACTGTATGTTGATGACATACTGCTGGCAGCAGACAGTGAGGAGAATTGTAGGGAGGACACAATTGCACTCTTGAGGTTTCTCTATGAGCAAGGCCATAAAGTAAATAGGAAGAAACTCCAATATTGTCAGCAAACAGTTAAATATTTGGGGTATAATCTGTCCCATGAAGGTAGGCATTTAGACGACATCAGAAAAAAAGCAATCCTGGAAGTCCCAAAACCACAAACAAAAAAACAAATGATGTCTTTTTTGGGAATGACAAACTTCTGCAGAGCCTGGATCCCAAACTATGCATCTCTGACAGCACCTCTTACCAGACTCATCTATGATGAACCTCTGGCTGCAGCTGATAAGATCCAGTGGGATGCGCCCTCTGAAGAAGCCTTTGTTACATTAAAACAGACTCTGGTGGGCACATCTGTCTTGGGCCTCCCAAATTACAGCAAGCCCTTTGTGCAAACTGTTGACTCAAGGGAAGGATATATGACCTCCGTGTTAACTCAGGAACACGGTGGTAAACAGAGACCGTTAGCATATTACTCTTGCAGATTAGATCCAGTGGCCCGTGCGCTCCCCCCCTGTGTACAAGCGGTAGTAGCAGCAGCTGAAGCAATCAAATCTTCTGCCACTATAGTACTCTTCCACCCACTTACACTGAAAGTACCACACGCTGTTGCAGTTATTCTCCTGCAAAACAAGATCTCATATCTTAGTCCTTCCAGACATCTCTCCTGTATGACACTACTGCTCTCACAGCCACATCTGACAATTGAGAGATGCACAACACTCAATCCATCTACCTTACTGCCTATTTCTTCAGACGGTACTCCACATAACTGTCTGGGGGAGATAGCGCAAAATGTTTTACCCAGACCAGATCTACAGGATATACCTCTTATGGATGCTGAATACACTCTCTTTGTAGATGGGTCATCCAGGAAAAACCCTGATGGCACTAACGCCACCGGATATGCCGTGGTTACACTGGAACAGACTGTAATAGTTGGGTCCTTGCCAAAGCACTACTCTGCACAAGCAGCAGAACTAGTAGCTCTGACTAAGGCCTGTCAGTGGGCACAGGGTAAGAAGGTCACTATTTACACTGATAGCCAATATGCCTTTTCTACAGTACACGTGTTTGCACAACAATGGAAAAACAGGGGGATGGTCACCTCCACAGGGAAAGACATAAACCATAAAGATTTGATTTTACAATTACTTGATGCTATACAACTACCCGCACAACTAGCAATTTGTAAATGTCAAGCGCATACGTCCAACCAAGATCCCATTTCTATAGGGAACAGAAGAGCAGATGAGGCTGCAAAGGAAGCTTCACAGACACAACAAATGTATATGCCAGAAACTGTAACCCTAGACATGCAAATACTCAAAGATATGCAAACACATGCCCCACAAAATGAGATACAATACTGGATAAACAAAGGAGCCATACAGAAGGATGGATTATACGTTTCCACAGACGATAAACCCATCCTACCTAAGTCACTATTCAGATATGCAGCAGTATTGAGCCATGGTCTCTGCCATGTCTCAACAGGAGGGATGGTTGCACTGATATCTAAAGTATTCACAGCGTATGGCTTCACAAGTTACTCAAAAAAATTTTGTTTGTCCTGTCTTGTCTGTGCAAAACACAATGCACAAGGGAATATAAGACCAAAAAGGGGGCATTTTCCGACACCTCAGTATCCCTTCCAGCACATTTGTATGGATTATATTGAATTAAACAAATGTGAAGGTAAGAAATACTGCCTAGTTATTATAGATGCTTTAACTAAGTGGATAGAAGTGTTTCCCACGGGTCAGTCAGATGCAGCCACAGTGGCTAAAGCATTACTAAGGGAAATAATACCTAGGTTTGGAGTACCAGAGAGGATTTATAGTGACAATGGAGCCCATTTTGTGAACGAAGTCATCTCCAAGCTAGGAGAAGTATTAAATATAGAGTTGAAACATCACTGTGCCTACCATCCTCAATCAGCAGGATTGGTAGAAAGACATAATGGTATACTTAAAAACAAACTTAAGAAAGCCATGGAGCAGACGGGAAGGAATTGGATATATTGCTTACCTCTAGCAGTACTTAGTATGCATATTACCCCCACTAAGGAAGGTTTAACCCTTTCCAATCCAATTTGTATCCTGGTTTTCCTAGGGGGCTTACTCTCTTTCTGCCGTTATACAACGGCGCTAACTGCTGGCTAAAGACAGTACTGCATGAGGTAACACGTTTGATAGGCTCCGACAGCAGAAAGGCTGGCAATATACAGTAAGAGAACCCCAAGGGACGTCTTCCAACATCGGAGCTGTACAGCCTTAAATCATAATGTCTTTAGACGTCAGACATTGGATTGGAAAGGGTTAAGTCCATTTGAAATAATGTATGGTAAACCATTTAAAATACCTCAACTTAATATAGTAAGGGGGGATGAAGAAGCAGATAGGACTCTTGCAGAATACATGGCTAAATTATTGCAATCTAAAGAAATCATTCTTTCCAATTCTGTTCCAGAAGAACCAGTACAATGGGACGAGAAAATAATACCAGGTGATTGGGTCCTAATCAAAGTTATAAAGAAAAAGAGCTGGAAGACCCCAAAGTGGGAAGGACCTTACCAAGTACTCCTCACCACCCCCACAGCAATAAAGATTGCTGAACGGCAAACCTGGATTCACCAATCTCACTGTAAAAAGGTAACACAGGCAGGGCAGGGACAGTGTGCTGAGGAGGTTCTGGTTTAAAAAGCCCACTACAAAGGGGGGGGCCACATTAGGTGGTCCTCGTCTCAAACCGGTGAAGAAATCCACACCCCTTTCCCCAAAGGCCTCCTCGGTAAAGACAAAATGGCAGGAATAGCATTTCTTTTTGGTGTATTGGTGAGTCTGGGGAATGCTATTGATGACACCCCTGAAATTGTCAGAGGTCATCATCATATTTACCCTGATCCTACACAATGGGAGGATACTGGTAGAGCTCTAAATTTAACGTTTATAGAAGGAGTGACAAGCACCATACTAGTAGACATGTGTCAGTTGATGAACTGTGGCGATCACACTGCAGCAAAGAAACTTACCTGGGCAGACAAATATATTTGTTTTCTTGATATTGGAACTGAATGTACAGGTTGGTCTCAAGCCTTGTGGACCACTGCGGCCCAGGATTGGGGTTATACAATGTCAAGGACAGATGCACAAAGTTTAAAGAAAAGATTATCTGTAATAAAGGCAGTAAACTCCCCATGCACACATAGCAAAGATTGTAATCAATTGTTAATCACACTGCAAAACCCTATCTTAAAAGACCAAAGGCTGTTTGCTATAGGTGCATGGGTATCTGGAATAAATCCAATAGGACATTTCTTTATACAAGTAATTCAAAATAAAACAAAATATATGGAAGTAACTAAAACACAGAGTGACACAATGGTTGAAGATTTCGGTGACACTATAAGGTTTACAAATCTCACAATGGAAGACCAGTTAGCTTTAGAAGTGGGATATGAGGAAAAGAATAAATGGTTGGAATGGTTAAGATACACTGCACATAGTTTGAGAAAAGAAAATTGTATCATTTGTGCCACAGCCAGACCACACTTGGGCACAATACCTTTTCCACTCAGCAATGCTACTGATCCTGAAGGGTTAAAATGTATGATTAAGCTTTTCAATTCTACCTACACCCCACAGATAAGTGATCCATGTTATACATTGAGTTTGCTGTTTCCACCTGTGAGCGGGGACCAAATACCACCTGCCGTTGTCTCTTATCCTGGGAATTATACTTGCTTCGCATTACCTGGTAATGGGACCGAGGCAGACTACGGGAGACTGCCTAAGGGATACTGTGCGGAGAGGATAACTGTAAAGGGCACGCTATTTTCTGGGATATGGCCTGAGCTACAGAGAGCACGTGCAGACGTGTGGTGGTTGTGTGGGGACAGGCGTTTAAAACAGGTGCCAGGTACGGACCTCAACGGGGATTGTGCTTTGGTACAACTGATAATGCCTGTGTACCTCATGACCTCCGAGGACAACAGCAAGGGCCGTGTCCGGAGAACTAGGGACACCTCTCCCAAAGGTTCCTTTGACGCCAATGTTTACATTGACACCATCGGGGTCCCAAGGGGGGTACCGGACGAGTATAAGGCAAGGAATCAGATAGCTGCGGGGTTTGAGTCTCTTCTTGCATGGTGGGTAACAGTGAATAAAAATGTAGACTGGATTAATTATATATATTATAACCAACAGAGATTTGTTAATTATACAAGAGATGCAATCAAGGGCCTAGCGGAACAACTAGGACCTACCTCACTCATTGCATGGCAAAATAGAATGGCTCTTGATATGTTACTAGCAGAAAAAGGAGGAGTTTGTAAAATGATTGGAGGATATTGTTGTACTTTCATTCCTAATAACACAGCACCTGATGGTAGTGTTACTCGAGCACTGGAAGGGTTAAATGCATTATCAAATGAACTAGCTGAGAACTCTGGTATAGACAATCCATTCACAGACTGGTTGGAAAACTTGTTCGGACACTGGTCACAAGTCATATACTCCACATTAGTCTCTATGTCAGTATTTGCCTCCATTCTAGTACTTTGCGGTTGTTGTTGTATTCCATGTATTCGAGGACTGTTACAAAACCTTATTAACACTTCCATCACCAAAACTATGTTTCAAAATATACAAGATGACGAAGAACAAGATGCCTTACTGGGTCAGGTGACCACCTCTGTATGACAAGTGATGGTTAAAAGTTCTACGAAGAAAGCGCCATTTTACTTTGATGATTTTGAAGTGTGACATTTTGATTCCAGTGTGTCCTGATTGTACCGGAGGATCGCTCTAATAACTGATGGACACTTCAATAAGTAAGATTTTATATCATGATGGACAATCATTTATATATGAAGAAAGGAGCATCAATTTCATGATAAATCAAGGCCAAGCTTCTCTTGGGGGGCGGGCCTAATTTGGGGTACAATTAGTGGAATGACTTCACATATATATATATGCATCAATGTAATACTTTTATATGAAATAATTACATACTTAGTATTGGTGTGAACCCAGGCCTCCTGGTAATAAAGCTTCGGGCCGTAGCCAGGGGGTCTGTGGTAGGTAGAGTCATTATATATGTGTATTTACTGTGTTGACATATTGATCTAAAGTGGGGAATGTTAAGAAAATTGTAGATCAATGTATCAGTTAATTATTCTATATTGCATTGTAGACTAGGAATATATAGCAGTGAAGGGGTTAAACGAAACTCTTCTATAGGCCTGCATGTCTTCTGAGGAAGAAAGATTAGGAGATAAGACAGTCTATTAAATCACTCATGTATGTTTATAGTATAACATACACAGGGAGAAGTGACTAGACTGTATGGTGCCTTCCCAGGCCTTCCTTCTCCCTGAATTTATGACGGTCTTATTGTATGTAATAGATACACTTAAGGAGGTGTAACTTATGTTAATCACTTATATTTTAAGCCTATCATATATCCTTATTCACCTTGGAGGTATAAACTTTTGCTGTGATGTCATTTATAATATATAATCTTTGACCACCTTAAAATTAAAGCAGAAATCACTTGATACTACTGGTATTAATTTGTATTTCTCCTGAGCTCAGATTACTACACGGAATCTGATAGTCTTCTTCTTGGTAAACAAATTCTCTCTACACAGCCCTATTCTCATTTGTATAAGGAAAGATTAGAAGCAATGGGATGAAACTGAAAGGGAGGAGACACAAATTAGATATTAGAAAAAACTTTCTGACAGTAAGGGTGATCAATGAGTGAAACAGGTTACCACAGGAGGTGGTGAGTTATCCTTCAGTGGAAGTGTTCAAACAAAGGCTGGACAGACATCTGTCTGGGATGATTTAGTGATAACTGCACTGAGCAGGGGTTGTACCAGATGAACCTGGAGGTCCCTTCCAACTCTACCATTCTATGATTCACTTCACCGGATGCCTGTCAATGTCTCGTTACAGTCTCCAAATCAACCAGTAAAAAAAAATCTTCAGCATTTAAGGTGATTGGATGATTTTGCTGAATAAATCATTGTATACTTATTTCAAGAAAGCCTTGACTGCCATAGAAATAGTGTGACATTTAGACATTGTAATCCTGTCTCCATCTACTGGCCGCTTTCATCATTTATTTTCCCATTACAGTTCCTGAAAAAAATTTCACATTACCACTTATCAAATAATAAATATTATGCCTTATTTATATAGCGCCAGCATATTCTGCAGCTGTGGAATTGAAACAGGTGTACAACTTTGCTACACAATTAACAGCGCTTCATCTCATTACAGCATGAAGAGGCAACCTGGTAATATAAAAGCAGGGCCTGTTCTGCCAGAGCTAGAGCCCCCTTACATCCAAATGCTCTTATAGGACATAGGGTGGTCTGGATGAGACAACTCCCTATAATGACATCAGACCATGAGAAACCTGTACCGAATACTCACTGGCATTGTTTTGTCTCCAAAGAAGTAGATTTGGGAGAATGCCTCCTTTTCAAGAATACCTAGGCAGTATGTCTTGTCCCAGCCGTTGGGAAACACATCAAAGCTGATCTGCCCACCTATGGATACAAAACAAATGGTTTAGGTTAAAGTTGGCAAAAATGTAAATGACAACTAATTTTCAGGTTATGGCCCAGTTGACACCTCACAGTGAGGAGACATTAATTCTGCTCAATTATTTCACTGTAAGTGCTTCCATTAATTACCTATTGAAAACGTGAGGCCTTTTCCATCAAACGCCTTCCGCAACTCTGCAACAAAATCATCTCTGAAATGTTCTTTCTAAGAATGAAAAGTAAATGAACAACATTCATCAAAGTGATCTAATAAAACTGGTCTTAGACGGGACTTAACCAGCTGAGGGTCAGGAAGGGTATAGTTTCTCCTTAGGGAGAGCACCTAGAAGGTCATACATGCTCCTCTGGGAAATCTGAATATGCAAATGTAGGACTGAACAATGCCTCTACAGCGCCACCTATCAGAAGGCAGCATTCCTGCAAGTCAATGTCAGACCTCTTCACAAGCCTTGTAACAATGACTAGAAGTAATAACATTGACTATGAATATATTCTCAATCATTGATACAAGGCTTGTGAATAGGTCTGACATTGACTTGCAGGAATGCTGCCTTCTAATAGGTGGCGCTGTAGAGGCATTATTCCATCAGTCTTTTGAATAGTCAAATTAACCAGCTGTCAGATTAACTTTTACCAAATGCAAGGTTTATGAACATAGTCAAAAATCACTAGATGCAGCAAGAAAAAAAAAAAGCAAAACAAACAAAAAAAAAAAACACACACACAACAAAGATTTGTGGAAACCATAGTGGAAATCTATGTCTATCTATTTTTGCAGATTTCGTCCACTTTGCTGGCTATCCCAGGATAAAAAGCTGTGCTTCCTACATTTCAGCATTTTCACAATTTCTATTTTGTAGCTGGAACACCCCTTTAAATGGCCTCAGTGAGCAGCATAAACTACATTATGGTGCTTAAAGATGAGGGAAGGAGAAGTATGGGGAGGTATGTTTTATACTCACCCGGTCCCCCGTAACTGCGCACACAATGTAACTCTACTATTCTCTATAGGAGAGCGCAAAAGAGTCACACGGTGTGATGCCGAATTCGTGGGGACACAGCACAGTTATGGGGGACTGGATAAGTATAAAACATATCTCCCTGGACTCCAAGTTCCCTCATCTTTGAGCACCAGTAGTTCATGCTGCTCAGGGGCCCTTTAAGCTCTCTGCTACACTAAACTACTAGTGAATCATCTTTTACCTTTTCTAAATCCTGTGCTTATTATTTCAAAAATGCTATATTTCTTTTGTCCTAAATGTTTCACCTACTTTATCCAATTCATAGAACTCAATACGTTCCTCCTGGGTGCAGTTCCTTCCAATAGGTGAGACGTTCAGCATCCCATTTCGAAATTCAACAAATGTCCCCCTGAGATTAAAAACAGGTAGCGGTTCAGAATTTGTTACAAATATTTGCTTATTTTTCATGTTTGTAAAGCCTTGTATCATCGGGGCAATACCTTTCTATTTGCCTTATTATTAGACAACACAGAGACTGCTTGGGATGTCCCTCTATTGGCTAAGTGACGAGCCTTTGCCATGAGCGGTTATGCTCTGCTTCATAATAGGGAAGCAGCACATGACGCTGAGCATTACTAATGAAGTAGGTTCTGTACATGTATTACAGAATATCAATTCTTCAATGATAAAAACAAAATAAAACCAACGTTTCCTTTTACAAACCTTTTCTTTGGCAGTTTCAGTTTGGCAATATATGCCAGACAGTAGTTGATTATGTCTTGTAATAAGTCCTCTCCCAGGTGGGCATGGATGCTCTGCAACAAAGGAATCATACAGTAGTCATAGAATAACATTCAGAAAAAAAAAAACGTAAGAAAAAAAAAAAAAGTATAACGCTAACCTGTTTGCAAAGAAACTTTCCATCCTTATACGCCACCAGGCCGTTTTCAGCAAACACATAGTCAAACTTTTCAACCACTGAAATTGAAATTTGGGTAACAGAGTAAAAACAACGGTGGGTAGTGGGCAAAGAACAAGGCCTACATTATTTATGTACACTGAACCATCACCGCATTAGGAATTTCAATTCTATCCATTCAGTCATGTCTGATTCTTGGATACTCTCCACGCTTCTCCATTCTCTATGTCTGCTTTCAACTGCCTGACGTCTTTTCCCGCATCCTTCTTAATGGTGTCCAGCCAACGAGTCTTTTGTTTTCGCCGTTTCCTTTTACCACTGACCATTCCAAGTAGCATCTTTTTTTCTCACGTGTCCAAAGTCAGTCTCTGTCTGGTGATCTCACCTTCCAAGGACACCTCTGGAGTGATACGATCCAGGACAGCTTGGTTGGTCACCCTAGCTGTCTAGGGGATTCATAAAATTTTTCTCAAACCCCGCAGTCAAAAAGCATCAATTTTTCTTTAGTCTGCTGCCCTTAATGTCCTCGTCTTGCAGCCATATGTTGCAATCTCAGCTGTCGAGCTGCAATTAAGGGACCCAAGGAATACGGAACTACTAACCACTTCAATTTCCTCATTGTTGACCTTTATGAGGACTTCCTTGATGGCATTGGTCATGATCTTTGTCCTCTTGATGTTCAGGTTAAGTCTCATCTTCTCACTTTCTTTTTTTGGCTTCAGGATCTGAAGACTCTCATCCTAAAGCTAAAAGAAGAAAGCATTAGGAATATCTACCCAATAACGGGCTGGCCCACCTTTTTGGCCAATCACTCGTCACCTCAGACAACTTTCTGCCATGTGCCCAAGGTCCAGTGGCATCTTTCCAAGTCCCATGCACGGCGTTGTTGACAGTTGCACGCGGTCATCAAGGGCATCCTTGTCAGTCTTCGACTACTGATCCCTAGCCAACGCGAGGTACACCACATGGTCTTTGTGGAAATCTCTCTTACTTCCCCACTATTGTACTGATGGGTAGGTTGGTCCACTGTGGCGCATCATTGCTGAGATATCAGGTGTACCACCCAATGCTCGCCTCTAGGATCAACCACGTGGCCTGCTGCTGTGTGATCTTCTGTCGGATGTTAATCCATGGTTCTACCAGTCTTGGTACACTCTTGCTACCATGGCTTGGGTACAGACAAGTGCCACTGTTTCGGAATTACTGGTGCCACACCTCCGGGCACCAACAATCTGTCTGCAGTCCCTCAAGTCACCTCGTTTACCCGTGACTGCGAAAGGTTTCCTTCTGCTGCGGAGAGGGGAGGTCAACGCATTGTCTGAGAGCAGATTGTGATGCGCCATCACATGGTACCGCGTTACTGATCACAGGATGTCACACCCCAGCTGTTTCTAATGCAGGGATCGCTCGGTGTACATACCACACATAGCAAGAAGACAAGGGGTTAAGATGGATGGAGACATAGATTGATCAATTTTGTTGCATTTTACCATCATCTCCCAGCTGTTCTTTAATTTTCTCAAAATCCGACCCTCCGACAACTCCAACCTTCACCTTTTTTCTTAAATTCTGTAAGAATTCTGCCATGTCAGGAGTGACCTTCTAAAATACAAAACAGAAAGAGGCTATTGCCCAACTTCCCAGACATTACCCTCACAAAGAGCCTCCGCGCTGTGACAGGGACTCTGTAGTTTTATGGGGCTTTTCAGTCATCAGCAACTAGTTTGAAAGACGCCAATTCCAAATCTGTAAGTTTTATGCTTTTGCTCACTTGGTTCCCCCCCCCTGTAATCTGTGAACAGGGCCAGCTAGTGCTCCGTCACACCATATAGCGGAGAGGAACCATCAGCATGCAGAGCACAGACGGTCTCCAAGTGTACAGCAGTGGAATGTGAGGTTCCTGTTGGGCTTATGTCTATACGCAGCAGCTAAGATGAGCAAGCAGAGCCGCAGTGTAAAGCACAGCAGAGGAACAGAGCAGAAGCCAGAACCAGTGGTGACTCAGGGGGCCCTTCACACTGGTGATGAGTAAAAACACATAGTTATGAAACCAATGATTCTCAATGGTTTCGTTCCCCTTTGCAATGTTTAAACTCACGTAATGTTGCGTGAAAAAAAAAAAAATCACAGCATGTCCTTTCTTTTGGCGATATCGCCCATTGTTTTCAATGGGGCAGGAGCACCGGCCCCATTGAAAGCAATGGAGAACTCTATGATCCTCTGCCGTGGTTGTGACAGGGGGAATCCCCTCCAGTGATGCGAGGCTGTGTTCACATGAAAACGCCTTGCATCCAGGGGTTTCACATGGATTGCGAGGGCGATGTTGGGCCATGATTCACAGCCTGATATCGCCCTCGCCAGTGGGCAGGTGCCCCCAGGAGGTGGATGTCCGACTACAGTAGACTCAGAATAAACAGATCATCACAGCTGTGCCCTAATGCAGCAGAAATGAGGCGGCAAAAGTAGAAGAATTAACTTTCTATGCCTCCAGCTGTATGCCTGAGATGTTCCTTACTACCTACAGCGGTGATCACCCCCCCCCCCCTACTGCTGTTGTAAAGCCGCAAGTTCCAGCAGCCCATCACTACTTTGCAGCTCTTATGGCATGCTGGGACTTGCAGTGCCCGGTGTATTATACAGTTCATAAACCCACAACATACATCCTTAATGTCCCACATGGTACCAATCAGCGGTGTACACACCATAGAGACAGAAGGTGCGACTGCTGCGGGCCCTGGAGAGAGGGGGCCCCAACTTTGTTTGCGCCATTGTAGTAAAAACATATGCAGGAGGCGGCCAGAGGTGTAACTAGAAGCTCTAGGGGCCCTATATACCATGTGCGGTTTATAATACTGGGGTATTACTATGGGGCGGAGGGGTCTGTGTCCCCCTTTAAGGCTCCAGTGGTAACTGCTACCCTGCAGGACCTCCTCCAAAGTGCAACTACGTAGGTGGAGAACTGGCCCGGACACCATAACGTGGGGGCATTAAAGTTACTGCTATGGAGCCCATCAATTCTAGGTCCGCCCCTGGTAACGGTGATACTAAAAAGCCATCAGTATATAGGAGCATTAAATCACCCCTACAGCAGGTAACATGCAAACCAAACTTTCCAGCTGTAGAACCACAAATCTCAGCATGCCTAGACTGATAAGAGTTGCAGCTCTGCAGCCGCGGACACAAGTACCTGCCTGGCAGCTGTCAGCGTGCCATCCACATCAAACAGGCAGAGCACATCTCGTCCTGCCATTGCAGCAGCCACCACTTAGTTCCTTATGAATGAAGTGTCCGCTCTCGGCTTCCGTCGTCCGGCCACATCACTACTTCCTGGTTGGAACTACAACTCCCATAAGCGCTATTGGCGCACAGAGGGATCACGTGGGTACTTCGCGCTGCACTCTGGGCTGTACAGTGTGTGCCCGCTGACAGGTACGTGCTGGCTGTGGTTATTGTGTTGGTGTAACCTAACCTTATAGCCGGAGGTATGTGCTTCCCTCCAGTATACTGGGGCCTACAGGACCGGCTACCTGCACGGTGGTTACACTGTTGTCTTGGGGTCCTGGTTCAAATCCTCCCCAGGACAACCTCTGCATGGAGTTTGTGGGGGTTTCTCCCTGATAAGGTGGTTTACTTCCACACTCCAAGCGCTCCTTCCCTGCATATTCACAGACTGTAATGCCTCCGCTAGTGTGCACGGTTCTGTGTTTGGGATGTTTTAAACGCTTGTGCGCAGAAGGTTAGGCGGGTGTACGACTATCACGTGATACGCGGTAATTCGCAGGCAGTTACATTAGCGTGTCAGAATTGTGTAATATGTGGGTGCGAAAAAAAACGCGCTATATGACAACCCGATATCGCACTCGGCGAGCGTTTTACCGCAAATGTAAGGCGATTTGCATGCAAAAATCGCTTTGTATCCCTTCTGTGAATGCCATAAAAATAAATTGCAAAAAAGTCCTGAAATAGCCTTTTCTTATTGCTCCCAGCAAAAATAAATAACATACATTTTTAGCTGTTCCCCCTGTTAACCCCTCCCAATATTATATGGCAAGAGTAAAAGATTGTATTATAAGCTAAATAATACCAGACAGCTTAACTTAAAGGGGTTGTCCCGAGGCAGCAAGTGGGTCTATACACTTCTGTATGGCCATATTAATGCACTTTGTAATGTACATTGTGCATTAATTATGAGCCATACAGAAGTTATAAAAAGTTTTATACTTACCTGCTCCGTTGCTGGCGTCCTCGTTCCCATGGAGCCGACTAATTTTCGCCCTCCGATGGCCAAATTAGCCGCGCTTGCGCAGTCCGGGTCTTCTGCAGTCTTCTATGGGGCCGCTCGTGTAGAATGCTGGCTCCGTGTAGCTCCGCCCCGTCACGTGCCGATTCCAGCCAATCAGGAGGCTGGAATCGGCAATGGACCGCACAGAAGCCCTGCGGTCCACGGAGACAGAGGATCCCGGCGGCCATCTTTAGCAGGTAAGTATGAAGACGCCGGACCGCCGGGATTCAGGTAAGCGCTGTGCGGGTTGTTTTTTTAACCCCTGCATCGGGGTTGTCTCGCGCCGAACGGGGGGGGGGGGGGGGGGGGGGGGGGGGGGTTAAAAAAAAAAAAAACCCCGTTTCGGCGCGGGACAACCCCTTTAAGGCCCCTGCGTGGGGACAAGAGCATGTATGTTACTGTCTGACTCTTGGAGAAAAAAACCTTCAATAAAAACCGTTGAAACTAAAAAAAAAAACATTTTTTCCTATATAGAATATGTGCCTGAAATTGGTTCCTATAAAAACTAGAACTCGCCCCGCAAAATAAAAGGTCCTGCAGCTTCACTGGCGGAAAAACGAAGACTTTCCGACCCCTGGAACACGAAGGAGAATACGATTTATTGGGTTTTTTAAAGTTAAAATTAGTCATGTCTCCAAGGCCGGCTTCACACGGCCAAGAATCGCACGAGATTTGCGAGACGCACCAATAGGAACTGCATTCTTTTGAGTGGGGTCATACACATGAGCGATTTTTTTATTTATTTTTTTCCTCCCCCTTCCCACATGGCAACGTGATGCTATGCGAGAAACAATTCTCGCAGCATGTTCTATCTACCATGTTTCCCCGAAAAATAAGATCCTGTCTTATATTAATTTTTCCCCAAAAGAGGCGCAGGTTTTTTTCGGTGGATGTCTTAATACTTACCTAGCAGGTGCGGGCCGGGTCCCTCCCGCCAGGCTCCCTGCAGTCCTCGGCCGCCGACAGAACATCACTTTCTGGTTGTGCCGTTCATAAAACTGGCCTCCAGGAAGCAATGGCTCTGATTGGCCAGCGAGCGCTGCATTGATTGGTTAAGAGCAGCACTTGTTGGCCAATCAATGCAGCGCTCGCTGGCCAATCAGAGCCAATACTTCCTGGAGGCGAACAGCGGAAGGGGTCCTGGGCCGCAACGGCCAAGTAATGTAGTCTAGCTAGGGCTTATTTTCAGGGTAGGGCTTGTATTGGAATTAATGGCTCTCGAGTGCTGTGGCTCACCCAATCACAGTCAGCTTTTCCTCGAGGCGGTGATTTTGAACCTCGAATGTAGGAAGGGCTGGCATAAGAGTAAAAACAAGTGCCGGAGCTGAGGAGGAGACGCGGGCCGGAGATGGCAGCGCCGAACAGGTGATGTATTATTTTTTTTTGTCTAAAAAAAGCAACCACTTTTTCTTCTGCACGAGCAGAAATCAGTTGTGATTTTTCCACTCACGGAGAAAAAAAATTGCAGCATGTTCGATTTTGGTGCAGATGGCTCCCATTAAAGCCAACCCTTCCACGGAAGGGTCGCGGATTCCGTGTCATCGCTAAGCAATGACGCATTAAAAGCAGAGATTAAAAAAAAAAAAACTGTACTGCACATGTCCAACGGCTCATGGTGCGCACGCATGCCGGCTGGGCGCAGGGTGGGATTCTGCTGACTAGACCGGGTCTTTTTCCCCACAAAGGGCCATTGTAAACTTGAAGTTAAAGGTGGGGGATGAACAGATGCCTCACTTACAGACTCCTCACAAAAAGAAAAACACCAGATCCTGAGAAGTGGCCATAATCCTATTTGTTTACAGCATGACCGCCTTAATGTAACACAATCCGATTTATCTTCAAAAATGGCAAGCATTTCGGACTACCAAATAAATACAGCTGGAAATGAATGCTTAGATTCTGTGGAATTTGTCCTTAACACCTACACCTGTACATGCGCTAACAAAACCTCCCAAACTGCATTAACCCTTTCCAATCCACTGTCTGACGTCTGAAGACATTCTGATTAAAGGCTGTACAGCTCTGATGTCGGAAGACGTCCGGCAGGGTATTCTTACTGTATATTGCTGGCCGCTCTGTTGTCAGGGGCCTCTCCAGCATATCCCATACAGCAGTACTAGCTCTAGCCAGCAGATGGTGCCATTGTATAATGGAAGAAAGAGAAAGCCCCCTAGGAAACCCTTAATCCAAAATTGGATTGCAAAGGGTTAAGACTGTTGGTTCTTAAAGCGCTTGTACCACTTCTAGCTGTTTTGCTGCAGAAACAGACAGCCCCGTGCATTGCACAGTGGCCTGAGTTGGTACTGTAGGCGGTGTACAAAATCTGGGTTAACAGCAACACACACACAGCTTCCACGTGTTGGGTAGAAATATAGGCTTTATAAGAGAATATACAAAAAGTTCTGTTTGCTTGTTATAGCTTTGGGTGAGGCTGGTGATTTCTATGTTCTTGTCTTTTACCAGGCCGCATCATCATGGCACAGCTCATCACTGGGTCCTTCCGGATCACATTGTTATACCAACCGCTTTCAGTGCGGTTGTGGAAAGTGTCTTGTAGGACCTCCTTTACTGGCTGTGGGCAAATTATTTGTTCTCCACATGGAGAGTTTTCCAAGTTACTGCCATCTACAACGAAGAATCCGCAGATAGAAACCACAAGGTTATTTTGTACAACTTCACCCCTCAACACAAAGACGGATGACGGCGCCAAGTTTAACTTGATTTACAAGTTTCCAGCAATTCGGTTCTGGAGGACGGTTTCCAGGCTGAAACTTTTGCAGACCGCACTGACCATCTTGTTTCTTCCCCCTGTGTATTATTACTATTTACAAGGGCAAATCACAGACGGTTCGGTTATTTATTGCACTGGAATTGCTATTTTTGCTGGCATCATGCTGTATAGTCTTAGTTATTACCTGCAGAGACTTATTGGGATGGTGTATGTGGATGACAACCTAACAACCGTGAAGGTTTCCTACTTGACATTTTGGGGAAACAGAAAAAATATTTTTGTTCCAATTGCTGATATAAAACCGCTTTCAGAAACAGGAGACAGCAAGCAAGAAATTCTCCGTCAGTTTGCAAGATACAGCACACCAGACATTCTGTACTTCACTACTCGCTATGGTTATGTCTTGGATAGAAAGAAGTTCATTGCGGTTTTTGGAGAACTAGAATAACCGAATAAAGAGCTGTTTCAATCGTTTTGTCTGTTTTTAGACTTTGTCCTATATAGTTGGCCTTCTATATAACCTTACAGTGAAATGCTGTCCTTGCACTAAACCCGTATCTGTAGCTGAAGTGTGCACCTCTACTTAGTGTAAGATGAAGCAGACCCTCATGCGCATGGCCAAATAATGTATCTGTACTATTGTGGTTATAGTCTGCTATGGCTGCTTCTCTTCAGCGGTGCACAGATTTTCTTGTGTTCCTTGAGGCCATGACAGAGACAAAAAAAAATGGCAGCATACACTACCACGTGCTATATTTTATTCAGAACTGCAAGACCTCTAAGACTATGGGCTCATTCATGTGGACTTATTGTCACCGCACATTACACATGCATAGATCCTGTGCGTAACATGCTGTGAATGGAGTCAATGGATTTTCATTGATCAATGCACACATGCGTGTGGGCACTACCTATCGCTAGGCAGGAGAAATAAATCGCAGCACGCTTCATTTCTCTGCGTATCATAAGCAGCGTATGATACACTGTCCATACGCAGTGCATTATGGGACAGAAATAGGTCAGAAAACCTGCGGATAGAAGAGATCGCAATGAAAAGCTACTTTATAGGACAAGAGCCAACAGCTCGCAAGGGAGAACCTCCAATGCATCCAGTCCCAGATTAAGGTCCCAAGGAGGGACAGAATAGTATGGAGGGGTGTGAGAGACTTCTTTTAGAAAGGCACAGACAGCAGATTTCAAGGCCAGAGGCCATTAAAATGGCCTTAGCTTCCTGAAGTGTCCATTCCAAGCCTTCTCGTAAGCCAGAAGGAGAGATAGCGGAAAATGCATAGTATAGAAGTTACGTTCGTACTAGAGGAAGAACGTCTTCCAAACACAATGATAAAACACAGGCGGAAGAAGGTTTCCTGGCCTTCATCAGGTCTGACAGGCTCATCAAAAGCACGAGCTCTCAGGACTCAGGCTTCAACCGTCATCATTAAAATGAAGCATGGATAAAACCTGGGTGGAAACGGGGACCCTGTAAGAAAAGATGCTCTACAAAAGGGAGGGGCCAGCATCACACAATGAGAATCACAGACATGCCCTGCATCTTGACCTTCTTGAGAAGTCGCAATATTGGAGGAAAGGAAAGGATGATGTATAGGAACTGAAATTCAGTCCACTGTATTACAAGGACATCCACTGCTCGAGGTTGAGGGTCCTGGGATCTGGACACACAGATTGGATTCAATCACAAACTTCCTGACAACCCTATCTCAGAGCTCATGGAACACGTCAGGGGTGCAACTTCCATTCTCCTGGGTGGACTGTTGTTCTGCTTAGGAAGTCTATCAACAAATTGTCCACACCTGGTATGTAAACCACCAAGTGCATTGGAAGTTGGTCTTTGGCTCATGTCAGACTCTTCACTGCTTTTATGACAGCCAAGCTGTGGGTCCCTCCTTGGGGATTTATCCACATGTCCATTTATCAATTGTATGAAGGAACAGAAGACGTTCGGGCCATTCTTCTGTGCCTTTAGCACTTTCGAAGACATTTAATTGGGAAGGTTGACACGTGTACTTTCCAAGTGCCCTGCCTTGTTAATTTCTGTAGTGTACTCCACGACCGAGTAGACTGGCATTCATTGGGAGGATAAGTGCAGTGTCAAAAAGAAACATCCCTGAATAAGCTGTGGAGAATCCAGCAATGAGCGAGTGTTGCGTTGAAGCTGTAGAGGGAGTCAGATCTTACAATCAAGAGAGTTTGCTGAATTGTTCCACCCGGAGAGAAGAGTCCACTGGAGAGACTCCACATAAGACTGCCAAAATGGTCTGACTTCAAAATGATGAAACTATTAGCCCCAGCACTCTCCTACCGTAGTGAATGGTCATGAGGGGACTGGGTCTGTAGTGAGCACACCTTCAACTGAAGGAGATGCATGTTCTGCAGTGGGAGTGAAACTTGGGCCCATGTCCCGTCGAATCAAAGATCAGACTTTGAGATAGTGAGGCAGGACTTGGGGTAATTAATATTCACCCAAACCGGGACAAAGTGTCCAAAGTGACATGAAAACTCTACAGATTGGCCGACAGAGCATTTACCAAAATGTAAACATAGGGGATGGCTCTCCTCCATTCTAAGGGGATAGTGGCCATCACAGGATGCCAGAACCTTGATGAAAACTCAGTGGGCCATGGCCAACCTAAATGGCAGAGTCATGACCAGATAATCATCTGAATAGATGGCAAAGCTGAGGAAACTGTGTGCTTGACCCATTAGGATATGAAGATAAGTGTTCTTCATGCTTATAGAGAACACAAATTGTCCCAGTTCCATGTATACTATGACTGACCTCAACGACTCCACGTAGAAGTAATAGATCTTAAAGCAATTCAACGTCATCTCAAGAATGGGTATGACAGTGCCATCCTTCTTAGACACCACAAACCCTTCAAGCGTTCCGAGGGAGGAACCGGCCTTAATCACTCCCCAATAGGACAGAGTCGCTATTGCCTGATCCAAAGCAGTCGCCTGTGAAGGAGATTCTGTGAATTTTCAGCCCCTTCCACAGATTGCCGCATTGCTTCTAGAATCCATGGCATAGGATAAAAAAGGTGACCTCCCGAATCAAAGCATCAGATGTAACCAAGCCAGGTCTCCCTGAACAGGGAAAGTTATCCCCCTCATTGTGGATGATTGGGTAGGGGCTGCCCACAGCACAAATCCAGCTGTAAAAGAGTTATACAGAGGAAACTCTTCTTCCCCAGTGGCCTTAGAAATTTAAAAAAGTGTCCAGGCTGGCACCAAAAAAAAAACAGACAAACCATGAACTGAAAAGGAAGGCGAATTACTGACTGCTTAGAGGCAGCAGCCGCAGCCCTCAACTTGAGTCATAATGTCCTTTGCAAGGTTACTGAAGCAGCTGAAGCGCAAGCCCTGAACTTGGCTGGCGGGCTCTAGAGAAGCTTTGCAGAAACACTTTCCTTCCCAGGCTGGCTGATCTGCTTGGCAATGTAAAATTGTCCTGGGCAGCCAGAAAGAATGCCCTGACATGAGTTGTTAGAATGATAGTAGAATGATACCACGGCAGAGAGGATACTTACCTTTCTGCCGAAGAGTCTCCAGCTTTTGGTTCCCAGCAGTGTTCGCCCCCAGTGCTTACCTGCCTTTGGGGAGGGAGAGGAGTGTTTCAATGTGGGGGTCATTGTGGCTGGTGGGTTAGGGTCAAACTATTGTTGATCTTTCCTCCTTGTCTTCTGAGGGTTGGGCTGTGAACAGAGGATTAGTTCTGTCTACCCCACCGATGAGGGTGAACAGTGAGAGTCCAGTGCCTGCCATCAAGTCCCCTTGCCAAAGAAAAAGGTCTGCCTCTTACAGACACCAAGCTAAAACTGGCTAGTTTGGTGCCTGGAGAAGGGTTATAGGTGGTAGGAGGAGCTAACACACTTTTCTTGGTGTCTGCCTCCTAGTGGCAGTAGCTATACCCATGGTTCTAGGCTGACTTCCTTGCCTTGAACACTGTGTGGGCAGGACAGCACCTTCAAATACAAAAGGAAAAAGATAAAAAGGAAAAAAAGACTTACCTAGTGCAAGTGGGGAGGTCCCTTGTGGAGGGCCGACCCTCTAGCATCTGTAGTCCTGGTACGTTCTGTAATCAATATCCTTACGTCCCACAAGGCATCCAAGACTTCGGAGAACCAGAAGAGAAGAACCCCACATTCAGTAGAAAATGGGTAAAATGCAGAATGGTCAAACTAAGAAGAAAATCTCTGCGCTCATAAGAATTACAATTGGAAAGTAAATGACTTACATGGAGAGGAAGGGGTTATTAACAGAGACAAAACCCATTCCTAAAGGCCCAAAAGATGCAAAATGGGAACAATGTCCAGAAAATCCCAGGAAGGGTATTATCCAAATGGTAACATTAATCTTCAGACAAGCCTCAAAATGCTTGAAAAGGGTACCCACGTGCGCCGAAACGCTTTGCATGTGTTTGTTACTTATTTGTCTGGGTATTATTGTATCTTGATGCCACCAGGAAGTCCTAGTGGAGGCAAGGTTGACAGGGGGTGACGTCCCCTGTACCCGATTGGCTGCAGAGCGGGTTGGGCTGCAGGTCTTGGAAGCACATTAAGGATTTCTTCCGAAGGCATACACCAATCGCCACAGCTGCAAGGGACTTCCCCGCCAGCGCCCCAGAAGGAGGAACCCCCCCACAGTGATGAAGCGCAGGGCGGCTTTGGCAGCAGGGAGTGAGCTCCGTGAAGCGGCTTTAGCGGCGGCGGCCAACAAGCGCTCTCCTCCCCCCGCGGACACGCAGCAGGGAGGCGGCAGCCGGCACAGACCTGACATCCGGCTGCCAGGAGGCAGCAGGCATGACGGAGGCTCTACATGCAACGGGGGATGGCTGCTCTAGTCACACTGATGGCTGCAGCGTGTGGATTGCTTTATTCTTAGGCGTACATTATTAAATGTATAAATGCTGCCATGTTACAGCGGTAACGTGTCAGCATTTACAGCTACTCATGCTAACCTAACAGGGAAACAAACCTTTACCCTAAGCCTGCAGGGTATGCAAAAAGCAATCCACACACTGCTAGGACCTTCCAGCAGTGACCCAATTGGGAGCTAGGGGTGTGACAGGGGCGTTCCTGCATGCAAGCCCTGTCAAACCCCTAGCTTCCGTTGGCATTAAGATACAATAATACCATTTGTCTGAAAATTGTTACCATTTGGATGGTTCTTTAATTTGAAGTCTGTTAAAATACAGTAAAATGTAATACCATCACAAGTTCAAGGTGTGCTGCAGGCATATCTTAACCCCTTAGTGATCAAGACTGTTTGCACCTTAATGACCAGGCCAAATTTTGGAAATCTGGCGTGAAGAATTTGTGTATATTAGAAGTGCCAAGCTTAGGAAAATTTTGAAAAACATTTTTTCCCCACATTTAACTGCAAGCTCAAATATGTGCAGACATACTGTACAATTTTTTGATGAGGTAAATATTTCCATCTGTTTATTCTGGATGCACATAATCAGGCAAACGATACCAGATTCTCGTCCCGCACATACTCGCTCTTGTGCTGCTGCACAGGAGCTCGTATTGCTGGCTCACAGCGGGGAGGCTGCAGGAGATTTCTCTCCTTGCACTCCCCCGCCCCTCTCCATTCACTTAACATAGCGGCTGTTCAGTAATGAACCGCTGCTATTTACACTGAGTGATAAGCGTTTAGCTCATCGTCCATTTATGCAGCATAAATGGGAGCAAGGACACACAGGGACGAGTGTCGGGCATAGTGTGCCCGACATTTGTCCCATGTAAACGGGCCTTTAGGAGATGTACAAATTTATTAACAACATTTTGAGGAACATTTTGTTTTCATACACCAAGTCAAAATTGCAAAGGCCCATAGGTGTCAAAAGGTTAGATGCAACCACAAATGACACCATTTTAAAAAATACACATCTTAAAGTTTTCACTGAGAGGTGACATGAGTATTTTGACCCCACAGTTTCTTTTCAGGAGTTTTCAAAAATATGAAATTTATTTTTTCTCCTGTTTGTCTTGTGTTCAGAAACACATCCGTTGTTGCCCTAATCTAATATTTGTATGCACAGCGTGGCCCAAACCGAAAAAGAGCAGCCGGTGGCTTTCAGAACAGACATTTTGCTTGAAGGCATTTTAGGCCCCATTGCCCACTTGTAGAGCCCCTGAGCGGCTAGAACGAGAGAGAGCCCCTACAAAATAACCCCATTTTGAAAGCTATACCCCTTAACGAATTCATCTAGGGGTGTACCACATATTTTGACCTGACAGTTTTTGAATAAATCTAAGCAAAGCAGTAGGAAAAAAATTACGATTTTAATTTTTTGTAGCAATTGTGGATCGGATTCGTGACGTTATGTGACACAAAAAAAAGGGTAACTTTTACATGATCGCTGCTTTCCATGGCCTGGAATGACAGCTCCAGGTTCTTTGCTACCTCTGGTAACAGTCAGCATGGAGCGGTCACGTCCAGAGCTTGCAGGGTTTTAATCCCTGCAGGGAGCATGTTTTTACGTACCTGGGGATTAAAGCCCAGCAAGCCAGGGCATAAAAAGGCAATTGGGTGGTCAGTAAAGGGTTAATAGGTAAACAATTATGACAACCCTAGGGGCCTTCAGAAGGCCCCAGGCTGCCATGACACCCGGTGGGCATCTCCATGATCACATTGCGGTGGGGCTGTTTGGGCATTTAAAGGGTAAACCATGATCAGTATTATCTGTAATCAGACTGCTGCTTTTGACAGCCGACTCCTGCCCCCAACAGATACCTACTGTGTATGGAGTAGGCTCGTCTCCCATTCAATACACATATGCTGTGGACATCTATATACCTCCTAACTGCACAGAGCATAAGCAGGGTGTGTGTGTGTGTGTGTGTGTGTGTGTGTGTGTGTGTGTGTGTGTGTGTGTGTGTGTGTGTGTATATATATATAATCTATAGCTATCTATATCTGTATGGCTGATGGAAAGAGGTTAAAGTAGTAATCAGCAAAGAATTTTGGACCTTAAAAAAAAATAAAATAAAACAAAACATGTAAAGGCTAATATTGATAGTATGTTTTTGTTGAAAATAAATGGACAACCATGATAAACTTACAAATACATTTTATTTCTTACTAATTAACACATTAAGCAATTAAATCCACTGATTTCTGGACATGAACACAAAAGTGCAGTTAGTCTTAAGATGTTTGGCACTGTTAGAATACTGTAAACGGCTCACTTGCTTCTCATAAGCACCTAGTTTAATCAGTCTTGTGTCAACTGTAGAAGTTTCACATATTTGGTGTACAGAAAACAGCTTCTAAGTAGAAATGATATATACAGTAAAGTTATCCAAAAGAAGTATGGTAATTACTTATTTGGAAAGGACACACTCGTTACAAGCCTTGAACATGCTACATACAAATTAATCCGTCAGCAGAATAGAGTATTCCATTAAACACATCTGGCAATTACTGCTATTCCTTACACCACTAATATATCAAAAAGGTCATTGTTTTTGGAAAAGCTAGTTTAAAAGTAGTATAGACTTGCCATCATCTAAATGGAAAGTGCATGAACTGTGGGCCAATAGGCTTCATAAAGAGCGTACGTGCATCAATGAAAGAAAAAAAAAAAGATACGATCGTGGCATTTGATAACATTGATTGTTTCCTTGATGTAATTCATTGGGCCTGTTAGTGAATGTGCTGCATCTTGGGATATACAATATGGCTCAGACTGCAGATTTTGCAAAGACAAGTAATTCATTTGATTTGTAATCATGTTTCCTTAAATGCAGATAATCCTCTCAGGGATTGGTTATGCAATGTCTTGCATTCAGCACAACCAGTGAATGGGGCACACCGCAGCCTAGAGACACTCTCTGGTCTTGTATAAAGAACACTGGGGAAATAGAAAATTCATGTTTTGCACTGTGTGACATATGTTCTGGTAGATTATTGCAGGACCACACAATACTCCAGAGGACCAAACTCCTACAGAAGATGTCAAAGTATAAGCTCAACTAACTTAAAAAGAGGGAGTACCAGAATTTCTAATGAGTGGGCACTTCTTCTCCCACAGTGACCTCACTGACTGGAGCGCTGGGCGCACATGTGCAATCAGCACACCATTAATTTCTGTGGTGCTGGTGCACCCCATTCAGTCTCCTCCTCGCTGTGGGGTGCAGTAACCCTGCAGTGAGGGCAGGTGACACAGGACTCCTGTTCTTGAGATCAGCAAGGGTCTCAGCAGTGAAATCCCCAGAGATCAGCCCTGTCAGCATATGATAGTCCCGTGGATAGGTGATAACTTGAAATTTTAGTTCAACCCTTTTAAATTTTACCAACTACCTAAATTTAACCCTTTCCATGTCCAGGATCTCCTACATCCTTGCTGAACTGCACTTTAGCAGCCAGAGACTTATACATTTTTCTTTATTTCAGGCTGTATTGCAGATAGAGCTTAGATTTTGGTCTTAAAGCAAAGATAATTAGCTGTAACACAAGACCACCACCAAAGCTCCATCTGCAATACAGCGTGAGAAATAGCCATTAGCCTGAATTTAAGGGCTGCAGTTAATATGCAACTCACTTCTATTTCTACAGCCTGTATCTCAGGCTGTATTGCAGAAAGAACTGATTGTAGCCTTGTTTTAAAGATAAAACCTTGGTTTTAACACACTAACAATACAGCTTGAGATTGTGAATATTTTTTTTTTTAAATGCATCATACATGCACCTAAAATTCATAAACAAAGTTACGTGAAGGTAGACCGTTGTCAGCCTGTCAAGCCTTTCAGAAAATATGGGTGTGGTGGTTTATTACATTCCACCCCCCACCCCACCCCATGTGGTAACCTGGGATTCATTTTTACATGCAAGGTTTGAAAATTGTTCTGGCCACCGGAGGTGCAAAATGCCCAAAACAAGTTGGCAGTAACAGTTTAGACAACTCCCATTTATATAAATGTTCCTCAGCAATGTGCCTTCAGATGCAGAACCACCCTTACACATTTCTTAGGCCACCTGCAGACGGCTGGGTTGGATTCCGCCGCGAGAATTCTCGCAGCGGGATCCAACCCGCGCCCCTGCAGCGACCAGTGCGGCTCACCTGCTTCTGAGTCTGCTCTGCGATGTGCCAGCTGTCGCCCAGCCAGCGCGTCGGTAGTGACATTTCTGTGCGGGCCTCCGAGAGACCCGCACAGAAATAAAACATGCCGCGATTTGTTTTCTGCGCATGTTTTCACGCAGACAAATCGCCGCCGTCTTCATAGGATTGCGTTTTTTTTCTCTTAAAAAAACAAAAGCACAAAAAAACCCCCACTCTTGTACATAAATTGAAAATAATGGTTTATTACAACATGTGAGTCCTGGGCCTCTTGCAATCACACAAGACTCACATTATGAATAAGGCCTAATTAACAAGAGCAGAAAGCAGTTACTGGAAGACTTCCATGCAGGGTCTCCCCTCCATTACGTTTACATAAAAAGGAGTTAACTAAAGCAGACTGCCCCTTGAAGTACAGATGTACTGTAGCAAGCATTAACAGAGCTGGCACGCATCATTACTTGCTTGCTTTATAGCACTGCAGTACATTGATGTCAGTCACACCTGCTGTGTATAAACTTTGTAATTTTGTCTGAGAAAACAGCCTAAAAAGTTAGTTGAAATCTACTGATTGTGATCATTTCACCTGAAGACAGGGGTGTGGGTATTTAAATGCAGATCCAGCAAAGAAAAGAAAAAAAAAAAAAAAGTTATTTTAAAAGTATGACCGGGAAAAGTCTGGTTTCTGCAACAGTCCAGAGAAAGCTTTCTCAGGTTAGTCCACCATAAAGTGGATGGTAGGGACAGATCCCTCCAACTGCTCTCATCCACATCAATGGAAAGTGACAGCACATATACTAAAACATACCAGCAATAGGATCCATTCACTCCCTTACCTCAGCCACCAGACTTCTACCAGTCAGCTGTATCATACGGGGTTGCTATAGAAGAAATACACTTTAAATACTCTATAGAATCAAATAGGCAGAAATATTAATATCCTTCTTAGCATAGAATTAGGTTTAAAGATCTTGCGACTGCAATTTTGAGACTCCAGCATCATGTGAGCGCCCGTGGAGCAAGTAAGGTCAGAACACTGGTTGTGCGAGACGCCTGTAGCAGAGGAACAAGTGGATCACGTTTCTAAAAAGGTGCACACAAACATTTGTAACTTACTCATACATACAAACTTGCATACAAGCTTAGAACAACCACTTTGGCTATTAGTAATCGTTTGATGTAAGCCCATCTTAAGACACTTTCAACATTTTATCAAAACCAAACACAGGGTTACTATAAAGGTTTTCCAAAAAATATATAATTGATGACCTATCCCAAGAATAGGTCATCAACAGTTGATTGCCAGAGTCCGCCGCTCAGGACCCCGACATATTAGCTGATCGGGCGCCCGCTGATAGTGCTGTTATACACCGGGGTTGGAGTAGAAGTCATTGCTCCAACTCCTACGTAGTAACTGGCACTTGTAACTGCAGGTGTGGCTTACATTGAAATCAATGGGTGCGGCATCTGCAATTACAAGTGCCATCCACTATACAGGAGTCAGAGCAGCGACTTTCACTCTGGCACTGTCAGTGGGCACCTGATCAGCTGATTAGGTTCTGCCGCTCAGAGCCCCGATCAACTATTGATTACCTATTTTCAGGATAGGTCATCAATAGTAGTTTTCCTGAAAACCTTCCTTAAAGCCTCAAGAAATCTTGAAAATGTGTAATCTACAGCAAACACTATGGCTGCCTGCATTATGTGGAAGTGGCATGGGTAGTCCTGCTTTAGTGGCAGTTTACATGGAGGACACAACTGACTTAATAGTGACGATTCAGATTGTATTAAATGAGAACGTTTCTAAACATTGACTCTCCTGTCCATTCACTAAACTCCACATGTAAGGTAGAACGCTAAATGAATCTGTATATATGGCTCAGTGTCATCTGTGTACAAAAAAAGTCTTATTAGAAGACCCCCAAAACAAGTGGCCACATAAGACAGTCTTGCCTTTAGAAATACTTCAGATTATACTTAGAACCTAAGAAATATCTATGTACACTATAACATGCAGATACAGCCAGTACATTAATAGCAGACCTAGATTACCTTAAACCACAGGCTGTAGGGTGGTATTTATTAGACAGATATATCCTAATCTAACTATTAAAATCCAAGTAGTGGAGGGAAGTTACCTCACATACAAAATGCTCACATTGTGGCGACGATACGTGGTGTAGGGAGCGGGCCCAAAAATTCCTCAATCATTAATACAAGACAACACAACACGGATTGGACATTATCAAAGTATTTGTATTCATTTCACAGTCTGAGTGTTCCATAATTAATAGTTCGTATTACACAACATCCCTGAACACTAGAAGAAAAAAAAAAAAAAGTATAATTTTTCCTATGAAAATATATTATTGTGGCACATTAGAACTTTTCATGGAGACTCGATTTTGGCTTGAGCGCAAAAATAATCTCCATCCATTATAGTTAGACCTGAACTGTGCGTATATAGTAGTAGAGATTAATAATTGTAACTTATTTTGTGACCTCCTCCTCCCTTTGGGCTAAGGCAACAAAGCGGAATACAAATCACTTGAAATCGGCCAAGATGTCATTGAAGATGTTTAAGAACAGGTGTGCATGGTGGTCTTTGAAAACCAGGGTTGGTCTGAACCGAATGGACCGATCTCCACAACCTCCTAATACAATACCTGAAAAGAAACAAACACATACTCTTTTACTACTAAAGAAAGTACTATGCGTATGTATACATGCCCACCGTTTAGGGCCCAATTCACACAGATGAGTTTTGCATTCAAATTCTGTCCAGGTTTGTGAACTAGGACCTGTTAAAATCAATGAGGCTATATTGAGGAAAGTTTTTTTTTTTAATATACTGTATGTGAACCAATTAATTGGGAAAAAAAAGAATATTGCACTATGTCCTATTCTAGTCAATTTTCCTGACGAGATTAGGACATGCAATGTCCACTGTATCGCACAGAAGGGATGTCCGTGGACTGCCTGATGCAAGCTGTGCCCAAGCATACTCTGGTAAAAAAAAAAGTATATATTGTGTTACATCTAGCGCAGCGACAAGGGGCCAATGTATGACAAGGATACAAAGAGAGGGTCCCTTTGCTGTTGCCCCCTCAGGGCCTACACAACATTATAAATTACTTTGGAGCGTTTCTTTAAACTTCAGTGGTTCGTCTGTCAGGTACCCGGTGCTACCTCTTCTAATCTTAAATGGGACATTTCTGCTATTGTCAAACTGTGGATTCAGTTTGGAAAATTGGATGACATTTTAAGAAAACCGATACGCGGTGGGCATTTTAAATCTGCAACAAGCCAATTTGTCAGATTCTGACTGCATAATTTTACCCAGTGCAATGCACAGGGTGAGAGATACAGCAAAATCCATGATAAATCTGTGGGCAACATGTGGATTTTGCCATAAATGACAACATGCCCAGTGGAGACGTGTGCACATGCCTTTAGTGTATTCAACAGGGTATGCCATTTACATAGCAGCAGCCCTACTCCCTGTAGGTAGTCATCATGTCAATGCATGCACTGCTGCTGCACAAACTACCCGCTTCTCCACGTTTCAGACTTGTTTTTAAGCCTCTTCCATGATGAAGAAGAATTGGGCACATTGAAGAGGACTATAAAGACAACTTGGTTTTGTTACCTTTGTTTCTTGCTTGCGTAATCAACTTGGTTCGAATTGCATCATTTGGAGCGTCAAACGAACAGAATGTGCCTCTGCCCCGGGCTCTGCTCACAAGATGTGGATAGCGGGACTGTAAATACATACATTTCACGTTATTTTACACAAAGTATTGAAAAGTGTCTGAAGTGCCACATGATTCCACTTACAACTTCAGATTTTTAGTTAGGGATTACAGCGGTCAAGAAATCCATATTTACCACACTGGGTGTTTGCATTTGCCCAAATGGTGAGTGCAGTTCTACAAGGTGTATATATTCCAGTAGCTGCTGCCACGGTCCGCAAGTCTAATTCACATACAGGGTGGCCCAAAATTACATATACGATCTGTAACATGCAGCTATGGATGTACCAAAGTGAATTTCCTTGTACAAGTGATCTTGTACAAAGCACAGTTTTTTGTCTCCGGTTTCCGCGGCACGGTCAACCAGGTGGCCCTCCATGGCGATGGCTGGCTGCGCATGAAAGGTGCAGACTCAAAGGAGTCTGTTAAGATGCAGTTGCATAGGCTGCACACTTCCTGAAAACAATCAAGGATATGAACAAGAAGTTTGTCCCAGGTTCCCAAACTGTGTCCATATGGTGTAACCTCCATTAACTGTTGGCGAGTTAGAACAAATGTGGCACTCTGTTCCAAATTCTACTAGTCTGCTGCCATGTCCTGCATGCAATAACCTATGCTGGAAATGGATTCTTATTTCATGCTCTTTGCATGAGCCTTAATAAACCCTTCTTTCACATCTGAAGTCTACAACACATTTACAAACGTCGCATATATCATTTTGGGCCACCCTGTATATTTTATATAAGTAGTAAAACCTAAGATGTTCCCCTATTTTGTGCACTTGTATTTCTACCTGTGCTTTCTTTCCAGGTGGAAGAGACCCAATCTATAAAACCGTCAAAGCGTCCCTCTCATTCTACTCCCAGGTACTGCAGCACCTGTAAACGCATCCTTCATGGCAGGCAGGACAGCAGTTGGTGTGCTTGTATCAGGCACATAAAAGGAAGCCAACCATCATCTAATGCAGGCCAGAGTATACAAATCAATAAGCCATTATCTGCTGGCACTATGTTTTTGTTACAGCTCAATGGACTATGAAGGCTTCTGAATGGAAGTAAAACATGAGCTGCGGAAGAGGCTGCAGGCCACGCAAGATGCAATCCCTTGCTGCAGCGATAAATCTCCTGGGGGGGGGGGGGGGAGAGATCAGGAGGTCTTAAGAAAAGAAGAAACATTATCAAGGCTCAGCTGCATCCATGATCTGAACAAACAGAAGCACTTTACAAAAAGTAACTACAGGCTACTTAAAAATCCATGTAGTTTACCTGTTGAGCTAGATATTAGTGGAATTGTACAAGGATGACTAGAAGTGATCACACTCCTCTGGTGTCTTCAGAGTGGATCTTACATACCGGTTGATTAGATGGACATTAATAAGGGATTTGATTCTTATCCATCTTAATTAAAATAAAAGGATATAAAATATATTTCAAAGACTCCAGATATTCTCCACTGGAAAAGATAAAATAGTCACCTGGAAATCTAGAATCCCATCTAAAAGAACTTTTCCTGCTTGGACAGCATTGTTTAAGAGGTCTTCACGCTTAATGACATTTAGAACTTCAGCCAAGAGGAGTGTTTTGGACGGGTCTCCAAGCCAGGTGTTGAAAATTCGGTATGGCTAATGGGATACGAGAAACAGAAGTACAGAAATTAATTGAACAGCAATCAATAAGCAATTTGGTTTTCATACATAAAAGCAGGCAGGCAAAAAAAGAAATGGTGAAGTGGAGATGGCACCCTAAAATGGCATTTTAAATCCTCTTGTGTGTCCAATTAAAAATGGCAGTCTGGTAGACTCGTACGTTCGCCTAGACTGGTATAATATAAATGCTCCCCATTTGCATCGATCTTATAGCTATGGAGACCGTATCTGTTCTAAAAGAATGGATATAACCTTTTCTCATTCCTTGCTCCCAGCAAGATATGCGCCACCAGAGCCGCTCATCTGTGGACACGTATACAGCTCTTAATTCTGGGACTTCTCTATTGACCCCTTGAGTGGCACGCCCGGAAATTTTCCGGGACGAGCTCCACTGCTCATAGTGACATAGCCCTATGTATCACTATGGGAGCTGCAGAGCACAATGCCCCAAGATGTGACAGTGTGCTCTGCCTGCACAGACCCACAGAGAACAAAGCAAGGGCTTTGAAATACCAGCAGAAGATATTGCCGGTATGTCGGCAATCTCCTGGTTTGTTTACAGGTTGCCATAGAGACCATCGGCTTGTCAGAAGCAAGCCGATGGTCTTTGTGGCAGGGAGAGCTTGGTGTTTGGCTGTCAGAGGACAGCTAGGGTACCTGCTCTTACAGCAGAGATCAGAGAAAACCTCCGATCTCTGCTGTGTTAACCCTTTACATGCTGCAGTCTATGTGACTGCAGCATGTAAAGGGCTGTCACTGCAGCATGTAAAGGGCTGTCACCATCGGACCCCCGGAATGTGATCAGGGGGTCCTGATGGGTCCCTGTGGAAGTCCCCTAAAGGGACAAAAAAAAAATAAAAAAAAAAAAAGTTAAAAAATTATAAAAAAAATAATTAAAAAACTTGTCTCCCTTTACTTTGTAAAAAAATCAAAAATACAATCACACATGTGGTATCCATGCGTCTTAATGACCCAGAGAAGGAAGTTAATGCATTATTTAACCCCTTAATGACATGGCCCCTTTTTTTCTTTTTTCCCCATTTTTTTTCCTCCCCCGTTTAAAAAAATCACAACTTGTCCCGCAAAAAACAAGCCCTTATATGGCCATGTCAATGGAAAAATGAAAAAGTTATGGCTCTTGAGACGCAACTGCAAAATTAGTTGAAATTCAATGATTAGACCATTTTAAAAAACCTGCCCTGGTGGGCACGACAGGGTGGTAGGAAACCCGCCACTCAAGGGGTTAAGAGGTAATTGAATGGGCAACCAACCATGTTTATGTGGCCATATATAGGAAAAGAACCAAAAACCAAAGTTATCTTAAAGTAAACTTAAGAAATATAGCAAACGTTTTCTCCCAATACCGTTACTGGGTTATCAATCACAATTCTACTAAGTGTTTGCATAGGCCATGAACCAGTGATATATACACCAGTACTATGGTCTCTGGTGCCAGGCCCTGGTCTTCCATACCCCTTTGAGAAGCCCATATTTGACAAGAGTATATATTTTATTTGCAGGTGGGATCAATGTATTGCGGCTCTGGACCGGAAACGACCTCTGGTGCCCTTTACTTATAAATATGCAGCGATGTTCATGACGGGATAAGAACTTCCCGCTGAAATGATGGATTATGTGTTCAGCTTCACATATACATAAGCAGTGCGCAATCTGTTATCTTATCTACGCCAATGTTATGCTGACATTTGCCATTATGTAGCCTGCGTTTATTACTCTGGATGAATCTAAATTGAACTATAAGCCTACAAAGACAGAATCTTGGCTCCATCAAGTCGTCTAAAAGACCAAGAAGAGACTGCATTGCACAAGCTGCTGCTACAAGATAAGAAAATCATTGGGTACTTCTAAAACAGTCAATACCTAAAATCACAACTCAGGTAAAACATTTCCATTTTGCAGCATATTAGAGACTTTGAACCGAACCCAAAGGAGTGATGTGAACAGTGTATATGCAGGGAATACTTCTAGAGCTATAGACTGCCATTGTGCATTTTTTTTCAGCTGTACTGACAAGTATGAGTTCTTAATACAGGACAATCCTACAAAGAAACGTATACTAGATGTTACCATAGGAGCCTATGAGTCTTTAAAGGGGTTTTCCAGGGAAATATTAATTGCCTATCTTCAGGATCGGCTGGGGTCCACTGGTCAAGATCCTAGCTAATCAGCTGATTAGGCACCCAGTGTCAACACCACAATACACAGGTGTGAGAGCAGAAGCTACTGCTGCAAACTCAGTGTAGTGGTCAGCACCTGTAACTGCAAGCTGCGGTCTTATTCAAATCAATGGGAGCTGTGCCTGCAGTTACAAGCACCAGCCACTACACTGGGTTCAGGGCAGCAATTTCTGCTCTGATCCTTGTGTGTTGTGCTGCTAAAAGCGGGCTCCCAACTATTGATAACCAGTCCTGAGCATAGGTCATCAATAGTATTCTTCCTGGAAAACCCCTTTAATGCAACCCACTCCAGAGCAATGTAGAGGCATATGTGGTCACTGCAGGTATACACTTAGCATAGTATACATTGTTGAAGACCTTTTTGAGCCCATTTCCTTCTCTGAGAGGGAAGATGGAGACATATACACCATTTTTCCGAGAGAAGGGAAAACCTGCATCACAGGAAGCACTCACTGAGCTCTGAACTTGCAGGCCTACAAGATTGAAAAGAAAACCAACAGGCAATACAGCCAATGACCTAGTACATCATGAGCGGCTCAAGGTGCATACATACAAGTCTAAAAAGGATTTTGAGTGCTGCTTTTATGTTTGTTAACAGCAACAAGAGGAGAGCAGACACAGGAGGATAAGACTGCATACTTACTGCATCAGGCCGTAATTCTTCCTTGTGGAAAAAGCCTCCTGTCATCATTTTCTTGCTGAAGGAAACTACATCAGCTGGATCATCCATGCCCCAGTGTTCATGAGCCCAGAATTTACCAGTAGCTCCTCCTCCTGTTTGAACTTCATCCACCAAAAAAGAACATCCATGCTGGAAAGTAAAAAATGAATAATAAAAGAGCCACCAAATATACATACAAGAAAGGCCTAATGGAAAGGAATCTGAAAATATGATCAAACATAGTTTTTTGATGGTAAAACATTGAAGCATGAGATTTGAGGGTCTATATAAAAAAAAACAGCTTCATTTGTTCTAATTGCACAGCACAAAGTTGTAAGGCCGTGGTCACACTGCAGAATCTGCTACAGATTGTTCGATCTGGTCATCTAAAAAGAAGAAAAGGGCCCCTTCCCGACATGAAATTCATGTGCGGCTCCACAGCTGCCAGTCCCCGCTTAAATATGCTTATTAATGATGCAGCCCTCTTCCCCTCTCTTTATTTACGATTAAAAAAAAAAGAAAAAAAAGAAACTCCTTTATTTATCCATAGACATCGTTGTATGAGGGCTTCTTTTTTGCGGGGCGAGTTGTATTTAATCTACCATATAATGTACTGAAAGATGTTTAAAAAAGTTTAAGTGGAGTTAAATGGAAAAAAAAAAAAAAGACATTCTGCCATCTTTCTTTCCATCTTGTTTCTACAACGCACAAACCAACAAAAAGGACATAACTTTAATCTATGGGTGAGTACGATTACTACGGTACCAGACTTAAAAAAAAAAATAAAAGTAGTACGATATATAGTTTTTTTAAGCCATTTAATTTATTAAAGTTTTCTGCCGCCATCTTCTGTAAGCAATAACTTTTATATTTCCATCGACGTAGTTGTGCGAGGGCCCATTTTTTGCGAGATGTCCTGTAGTTTACTTTGGTACTATTTTGGAATACATACGACTTTTTGATCGCTTTTTATTGCATTTGTTCTGGGAGACAGTGTGACTGAAAAAGTGCATTCCTGGAGTTTTTTTTTTCCACGGACGACGTTCACGGTGTGGGGTAAATAATGCGCTACTTTGAAAGATCGGACTTTTACGGACGCGGCGATACCAATTATGTACTTTTGTTTTACGATTTAGATTTTTTATTATTATAGGTATGGCAAAGGGGGTGATTTAAAAATACTTTATTAATTGTGTGTTAAAGAAAAAAACAGCTTTATTGATTTTACTTTTTTTTTTTTTTTTTTAAAGCCCCCTGGGGTCGGACCAGAACTAGTAATGCTTTGATCCATCCTGCAGTAGGATATAATGCTATAGCATTACATAATACTGTGATTTGATAGGCAGTCCCATGGAGATGGCTTCATAGGCAGTCTAAGGCAGCCTTCGGGGCCTTTCAGAAGGACCCCGGTTGCCATGACACCCACACGGCTCCTTACGATCTCACGTTGGGGGGTGTACGGTTCCCCCGAATGTTTTTCGGGGGATTTAAATGCCGCTGTCAGAATTGCCGCTTGACCAAACACAGCCATTCATTGAATGGCTCAGCCAATCAGAGCAATCTCCTGCTGGAGGTGTGGTCTTCAACCTACGTTACCAGCAAAAGATGGTCCATCGGGATTACAAGTGCCGGGAAGCCTGCACAAAGCTACAGAAAGCAGCGGCAGGGACCCGACGACGTTTTTTTTTTTGTTCAGCTTCCTTGGCTGCTGAAAACACTGTAAACGCAGCATTGAAAAATGCTGCATTTCTGCAAACACTTGTGTGAGGGAGGCCTTAGGCTGCCGTCACATGGGGCGGAATTCCAACGGAATTCTTGCAGAATGACCGCACCGAAAAAAACCACAAGAATTCCGCTAGAAAAGTGCAGCTTTAAAACCCGAGGCCTTTAGCCGCGAGTTTTTGGAGCAGTTTCGCCGTTGGCATTCCGCTGCAGCTTTCTCTCCCCACAGAGAGGAGAGAGGCCACTGTGGAAAAGAGAAAAGTATTTACATGGTGTGGAATTCAATACCGTGCCACGTCAGTTTTCGTGCAACTTGGCCGCAGCGTGTGGATGAGATTTTTGCAAAGTCTCGTCCACTTGGCTAGCTTATCCTGGGATTAGGAGCCGCGGGCGGAATTGCTCTGCGGACTGTCCGCACGGAAATTTCGCCCTGTGTGAACCCAGCCTTAGTGTTCTAGCAGTCGTAACTTATTTTTTTCGACAGTCTAGCTGTACCAGACCTTGTATTTTGTGGAACTATTTCTATTTATTTATTTTTTATAGAAACCAATTTCAGGTACATATAATGCGTTGACCACCACCCATCTTTTGCCTGGAGGCAATGGTAAAATGCAATTTCACATTTGGTTTATTAGGATTTAGGCCTCCTTCCCACGAACGGATTTACGCCGCGTAAATTCGCGGCAAAAATCCGCTGCGTGGCCCCCTGCTATTAGGTTCTATTGAACCTAATAGCACAATGCTCACGATGCGTAATTCCCCCACGGAATTACGCACCGCGATTTCTCCCGTCCTCACCCGCAGCATGCTCTATTTGCTGCGGGTGAGGACGGGCTGTACGCGCTGACGGCTTCCATTGCAGTCAATGGAAGCCGTCCGTTCACGCTATCTCCCGCTGCAACCAGCGGGAGATAGCGTGAAAAAACGCTTCCCCACCTACCGCCGCGTCATTTGACGCGGCCGGCGCGTCACGTGACACTGCCGGCCGCGTCACGTGATGCGGAGGGCGTGTCACACGACGCGACGGCGGTGGGCGGGGAAGCGGCTTCACGCTATCTCCCGCAGGTAAGTATAGGGGCTCTGGGGGGCGCCGTGACGGGCTTCATTGCGTAATATTACGCGGTGGAGCCCGTCACGCTCGTGGGAAGGAGGCCTTATATTTATGGCACTCCGTATGCGGTATAAATACGGTTATCTTTATAAATTTCTTGTCCTTCATATAGATCCGTAGAATACAGGTTTTATTCTGTTTTAAAGTTGTGGTATAACAAACATTTTTCAAAAGACTGGCAGGACACCCCAGGACCCGGGCATTTTTCTATTTCAGTCAGTTGTACGAGAGCTTGTTTTTTCCTGAGACCTTGTAGTTTTTATTGATACCATTTTGAGGTATATAAAACTAGCCATTTTCTGTTCAACAGAATAAATGTAATATTTTATAGTACTTGTTAGGCCACTCTCACACATGCACTTTTTACAGCAGCGTTCCATTCTTGGTACAATGCTTCCATTGATTTCAATAGGGCCTTGCATACCTGCACCCGAATGCTGCGATTTTCCAGCGCCGTCTGCTGTATTTTGGCATGTTTTCGTGCTTTTAACCACACCTCGTCACCCATCACAATGATGGGGTGTGTTAAAAAGAGCTATCAAACGCAGTAGGCAACGTTTGAAAGCGATAAAAATCGCGGCGTTCTGTCGGCACCATGTGTGAGAGTTACCTTAAGGATGTGGTGATAGTTGCGCAGTTTTTTGGTTTATTTTTTAATATTTAAAGCCTAAGGTCCAATGTCCACCAGCAAATTTGATTTGGGGCACCCGTGCGGGAGAACAAGCAAAACAAGCCGCCCATAGAGATGCATGGGCGTCCGCAAATGAATTAAAACATGTGGATTTAATTTGCGAACCTTTTGGTCTGGAAAACAAATCCTTGCATGCTCCATTGTTGTGCGGTTGCCGCACAAACACCTTCCATTGAAGTCAATGGAAGCCATCCGATCTGTGACACACCCGCAGCTGACCCTGCGGTAGTGCCGCGGATCTGCAGGAAAGCAGGAGATTAAAAAGACAAACTTGTACTGCGCATGTCCAGCAGCATGCCATGAGGACCATGCGCAGTACAGTGCACCGGGGAAGTGAAGGGATTCGCGCGGACGCCGCTGCCGGGGAAATGCAAGTACACATGGCTCACTGGCAGTGGGCAGTGCTGGATTACGTGCGTGCCGTGGACATGAGGCCCTAGGTAAAGACATTCCTGGAAGTGTTTAGATGCCACTGTCAGCCACATTCCCCTTACTTTTCTTGCGATTGTCCTCAGCTTCCTGAAGAAGTCATCAGAAGCATGATTGTCTCCTCCTTCTGACTGAATTGGCTCCACGACTATCCCAGCAACAGTCTTTTTCTTTTTCCTGTATTTTACAATCAGGTCTTCCACCTAAACAGAAAAGGGGAGAAAAAAAAAACTAACAAAAACATACTGTACTTAGATATCCAAGTGGAAATGTGTTAGACAACTTAGGCCAAAATTTACATGGGTGTATTTACACATAAAATTCATGTGCGCAATACGCAGGGAATAGAACCGATCGATTTCAATGGGTTCATTCACATGCCTGCATCTTTCCTGTACCTTTTGGTGGCAAAAAAAAAAACCCCAGCATGCTTCATTTTCCTGCACATTTACACACCAAAAGACCCCAGGGTCAAAGGAAACGCGCAAATGCATGCAAAATACACCAGCAGATGCGTGAAACAGTGCCTAATTGTGCAGTTAAAGCACGCCTGGAACTCAGTCTAATTAGCTATTTCAATGCCTGGCACGTAAGGAAAAAAAAGTTAAAAGTACGCCAATTCAGCCAAAAAAATTCTTACGAAATTCCATACTTTACAAGGATTAGACTTTTTTTTTTCCCCCCACAAAACAGTGATATTTCCGTGTCTGAGACAAGTGACCTGCTCAGCAGCCCCTCACATTCCTAAATGTTTTCTTCTGTGTACACTCTAACTTGAAGAAGTGAGGCAGAATCAGTGCAACTTCTCCTAAGCCTGCCTATTGCTCATTAAAAATGGCAGCAACTATTGTATATTTGCGACAGTCATTAAAAATACTGATGTGGGTACAGGTTAAAAAGCACTGTTGTATTAGCTTGCTTTTAAGAGGTCATCATCCTGTTGGATAGGTCATCAATAATAGATCTGTGGGTATCCACCGCTTGGGACACTCTCCGATCAGCTGTTCTCAGGGCTGGTGAGCTTGTGCACTAAGCAGATTTCTGCAGGAAGCAGACAGCTCCGTTCCCCCTACTGTGGCCCAATTTGGTATTGCAAGCTAAGTTCCCATTGAAATGAATGAGAACATGGCCTGCAATACCTAGTTTGACCGCTGCAGGGGGAACAGAGCTGTCTGCTTCCTACAGAAATTGGTCCAATGCAGGAACTGGCCCAGCAAACAGCTGATTGGCACTGGCCCCATGCAGCAGACCCTGCCCACTCTATTGTTGACCTACCCTGAGAATAGACCAGCAATGGTTTACAATTAGACCACCCCTTTAAGACACATACAGAAACAATAAAAAGGGATCAATTCTCTTTAAATAAGGTGATAATGTCAAACACTAGGAGGTAGAAAAATTAAAAATTCAAGGGTTAGTTTGTCTTTTCTTCAAAATTTCGCTTTTAGTATTTTCATCTACGCCTTTCAATAGCCACTACTTTATTTTTTTGTTGGCATAACCAAGGGCTTGTTTGTGATATTTTATTGGCACCATTTAATGTACCATACAATGTAGTGGAGAAAAAAGTGTGGATTACGGGGGAAAAAAAAGTTTTTGGCGTTTAATTGCAGTGATCGCTGTAAAAAAAAAAAAAAAGAAGAAAAAAAAAACAAAAAACACATGTCATCCTTATTCTTCAATTACTGGGGTGTTCAATTGTGAAGCGAATTCTCAAAAATTCCAGACATGAGAGAGCTTTGCACCATGTTTATAAACAGGTTTATGGGTATTAATTGCACAGCCATTGCCCTTTTATCCTGTCCTTTCATTTCTGAGGTTTCCCCACGTTACTATATGGCTGCCGCATCCTTGCAGCATTAAATTACATTTACACAATTTCCTGCTCTGTACTTCTTTCCTGTGTGCGCCCCCACTAAGTGCTGCCTTGCGATTGGTCAGGAATCTGACCTTTCCTACCAAGCTCGACCTGTAGTGCTGGAATGCCTGCAGGACGTATCCAGGGCAACCTAGGAATAAACACCCCTGCAGTGCCAGGAGAAGGTGATTGCTTATAGGTCTACAGACAATATCCAAAGCAGAACCATACTGCAAACTTTAACATTTGATCAGCATTCATTTGGCAGCAACTTTGCTTAACCAAAATACCCCTTTAAGTAGGATTATTGTAATGCCAAGTTTATATAGTTCTGTTCTACTAAGCTTGGTTAGCGGTTTCATATTTTGAGACCCACAGCTTTTTTGGTTTCCCACTGATGAAATTGTGTGAGGCTTGATCTTTGCAGGTGAGGCTGTAGTTTCTACAACATGAACTGATAAACAATTCCTGTCGGGCGTCAGCAGCTCAAGCTTGTGGAAGTAATGCTGTGGGGAAAGTTTCCTTGGCACTCTCGGTGTTCCACAATACCTGTGATTGGAAGCCATGACGAATTGCTGCAGGGGGTTGGACCTGATAACCCTGGAGGTCCCTTCCAACTCTATGTTATTGTGGCTCCCACCATAGAACATTAACATTCAACTGCATAAAGCAGATTGCAAGCTTATAAATCTTAAAATACTGATATGATCACATTACCTCTTCCAAACAGTGTGCCTCTTCATCTTTGTTTTCCTTAACAAATTTCTCAAGAGGGTACTTTAGTCTTGGAAAAGGGGCAATCGGCCAGTCAAAAGAAGGAATGTCTAATTTGTGTATAGCTTTAGAATGGGTTGTAGCCAAGCAACCTATAACAACGAACATCAATTAGTAAAGAAAAAAAAAAAAAGCAGTTAAACGAAAAAGGCTGCTTCTTTATAAAAGAAAACAGACCGATACTTTTTATAAAGTTTTTTAAATTTCATGTTGAGCTAAAAGAATTTAAACAATGTGGAATAGACATGAAATGTATCACAATATAAGAGAATTGCTTAAAACTCTATTTCCCTAAAAATAAGATGAGTTTTTTGGAGGGCTGGGAGTGTGCGTGTGCTTAAAATATAAGCCTTAACCCGAAAATAAACCTTAGCTGCATTACATGGGGGGGAAAAAGCAATACATTACCTAGCAGGCGCAATCTGGGTCCTCCCATGGCTCTCCCAAAACTCCAGCACACTTGCTTCCAGTCCTCTGCGCCAACAGAGGATTGCTTACTGGTTATGGGATTCATAAATCCCGCCTCCAGGAAGCGATGGCTCTGACTGGCTGAGCAGCGCTCAATAAATCAATGCAATGGCTATGATTGCTTCTCAAGAGCTGTTCAGCCAGTCACCGCCATCGTGTTTTGGAGGTGAGATTTATGAATTGGCCAGTCAATGCCCCAGCTCAGCCAATTAATAAAACTCACCTCCGCAAAACAATGGATTTCATTGGGTCTTTGACCGCTGCTCAGCCAATCAATTATATTTAGAGAGCAGCAGGTGGGCCTAGACTGCCCCTGCTAAGTCTAATAAGAATGTCAGCAACACTCAGTGCAACGATCTGCTTCACATTAGTGCAGCCTACAGCAGTCTAATGCAACAAAGAACACAATGTCAGCAAATCCAGGTGCATGTAAACAATGCAGTACAAGCATGTCAGGAACCTTTCATGTTATGTGGTTAGTATATACAAGATCTATGTATTTTGTATTCCGATATTACCGGAATGTGTAAGAGTGCTGCAGCCATGTGCTTGTACTGTATTGTCACAGCCTTGGTTTACATACACCTGCACATTCAATTTAATGACCTTGTGTTTTCTGTTGCATTTGTATAGCAATGTCTGCCTCCACCTCTCACCCATCTGCACCAAGCCTACTTAAATTGGACCATGTCGCTTGGTATTCTACTTTCCCTCGATTGATTTGAAGGCTTAGGCCCAAAGAGAAAAGTGTCTGCTAAAGGTAGGAAACCCATATTTCCCAAGTCTTTCTAATTTGACCATATACTCTGGTATCCTACTACCCGGAATCAATCGGAGCCTCTGGTCAAATAGAGGAGGTATCTTTAACCCCTTAAGGACATGCCCCTTATCTCTAACTCTTATTTATCAGTCGCTGTCTGAGGGCTTGTTTTTTGCAGGACGAGTTGTATTTTTAATGGTACTATTTAATGTGCCTTATAATGTACTGAACCACTGTTATAAAACTCTAAGTGAAGAGAAATGGAAAAAGAGAGACAACAAAAGTTCCGCCATTTTTGGGTGCATCTCTACAGCGTGCACACTGCAACAGAAATGATCTGATAACTTTATTCTATGAGGCAGTATGATTACTACAATAACAGTTTTTTTGCTGTACTACTTTTATTTTTTTCTTCAAAAGATATTTATTTTTTAAAATAATTTTCTGCCATCTTCTGACTGCAGTAAGTTAAATTTTTCCATCAACATAGTTGAGAGGGCTCATGTTGTGCGGACGTCCTGTAGTATCCATTGGTACCATTTTTGAATGCATACAACTTTTTGATTGCTTTTTATTACATTGTTTCTTGGAGAAAGGGTGACCAAAAAGCACAATTTAGTCGTCGTTCATTTATTTTTCTGAGAACATTCACTATGGGGGGTAAATAATGAAAGATCTGAATTTTACAAACGCAGCGATACCAAATATGTATTTTTGTTTTATTATTTAGATATTCTAAATATGGCAAAAGTTTTTTTCTTTTTTTCATAAACTTATCACTTTATTTTTTTTTTTGTGAAATTTTAAAGTTTTTTACTTTTTATTTTAGTCCACAGAGGGAACAAGAACTTGTGATGCTTTGATCACTCCTGCAGTATGATGTAATGCTTGTGATGTTTTGATCACTCCTGCAGTATGATGTAATGCCATAGCATTCAATTATACCGCGGTCTGATAGGCATTCTATCAAGCCATGGCATGTCCTGTAGCATTAAGGGGTTAAGCGTTAGGAACCATCCAAAAACATGGTCATCTGGATGTGGATGGGCCTACATGCTTTGATCAAAAAAATGTGTCAAGAATCATGCATTTTTATGTGGGTACTACATACAATATTTAATATGGAAATAACATTGCATGTGCATGAGTGCTAAGACGCGCACTTCTGCTTTATAGCTGCCTAATAACTCCTACATACAGGAGGCATATAGCTATAGTGTGCATAATGTGGATGCACCATCACACATATCCTATATACATTGGCAGGCTAGCCACGTGCACCCTCCTCCTATGTAGAATATTTAACCCTCTTCGATCTCTTCTCAGAAAATCAGAAGCACTGATGTGTGATGCTGCCACCTTCTGGCCAAATTAAGTAATTATGTGTTTTAGAGACCCAATTATGACAGCTTGCCAAGTTGAGAGGCAGCAGTCTGGAGCTGCAGGATGGAGACTTGTCTTTCATAGCCTATTTGTTCTTCTAAACACTCCAGTGCACTTCCCTAATACATTTTACATACTTGCGATTTTTCTTTCTTTTTTGGGGTTGGGGGTGGAAAAAAAAAGAAACAAAGCACTTTGTTCTCACCCATTGTTCGTCCATGAAAACTTCCCATAAACGATAAAATGCTGTAGTCTGGACAACCTGGAAACTAAAAAGACAAGAAATAACTTTATTCTTACAATAGGCAGACAACAGGTAAAATGGACCCTTCTGAATTGCACACGTCATGAGAAGTGACTTTGTACTAACATATATTCGTGTCTCCTACAGAAGAGGTCCCAGTTTACAAGATAAGTTTTAAATGTGGATTAATGAGGAGAATGGGACACTATTTTCTCAACTGGAATATATCCATACATTATGTTCCAATACATCTAATTATTCCTTTTTTTGTGGGGGTGGGGGTTGTATCTGTCAGACAGGAATTTGTTATGGTCCTCATGTTCTTCTATAGGCCTTTTTGAGGCTAATGGTGGGATAGCGAGATAGAGAGTCACATTCCCTTTTAAACAGCATATCGGAACAATTTCTTTCGGCACGCAGATATTGCCCTATAGGCAAAATGTACTATATTTACCAACCTGGTGGATCATAAGACATATACCATCAGACAACATATTAACCGAAGGAGTAAAGGGGTTATATATGTGGCAAAATGTCCTTGTCTGAAGATTTACGCAGGAAGAACTTACAAGAATTAAGACACATATGTAGAACATCTTAGCTTGTTAACAACGAAAGCAGACACTCCACTAGCTAGGCATATGAACATGCATGGTGGTAATATGAAGTCCTTAATTTTGGCCCACAAGGAAATTCAAAATTGAAAAGGGAGGCCAAATTTATCTTCAGCCCAACAGTGGTCCTACCACTGGTGTAACTATAGCGGATTCGGTTGCACCCAGGCCTAGGAACCTTAGGTAATGCGATCGACTCTATCCAATGGATAACGCCGATCACATGAATGTAAATAAAAAGTTTTAAAAAATTAAAGATTTAGCTACTCTCATGGTTCGGATCCATGAGAGCAGCTGAGTGTACTCACCCCTGTCCTCCGCGGCGATCTAGTCCAGAAAGGACCCGACAACATCTTCTGTGCATGCGTGCCATACTATGACATTAAGAGCACACGCAGAAGGCTAGAAAGCCCGGGAAATTTCAAATCTCCTGGCTCCCAGCCACGGAAGGTAGCCGGGAGGCAGGAGATGTCACCTGGGACAATGGTATGTTGACCGGTCAAGTGATCTCCATTATCCAATGGATAATAGCAATCGAAGAAAAGTGAAAAAAGGTAAAGTTTCAGCTCCCCTCATGGATTGGATCCATGAGAGCAGCTGAAAATACTCACTTCCGTCCTCTGTGATGTCCTACGGCAATCTAGACCTGTGGCGGGCTTCCGCGCATGCGCCGATGTGGCACGCATGCGCAGAAGGCTGGAGAGCTCAGCAATTCTAAAATCTCCCTGCACCCGGCTTTGAAAAATAGTCGAGTGCAGGGAGATGTAACTGGAGACTGCTGCATGCGGTTCCCAGTCACATGATCACCGTTATCCATCGGATAACAGCGATCATATAAAAAGTTGAAATTAAAAAAAAGTTTAAAAAGTTAAAGTTTCATCTCCCACTACGGATCGTATCTGTGAGGGGAGATGAAATTACATACCCAAGGTCCCCGGATTTGTCCCATTATGGGATCTTTATTCGTGGACCTTACCATGGCTTCTGCGCATGCGCCAGTCACCAAAAGTGGCTAATGCATGCGCAAAAGTCAAGGATTGCCCAGGAAGTTTTAAATCTCCCTGCCTGGAAATGTCACACAGAGGGGGGGCACTGTGAGCGGTCCCCGGTCACGTGATCGCCGTTAGCCAATGGATAACGGAAATTACGTACAAGTTGTTTTTTTTTTAAATTGAAGATGCAATCAGTGAAAGATGATGAAACTTCCTACTGGATGCCTCCGCATTTGAATCCCGACACTATCCTCCTCCATGGACCTTCGCTGGCTTCTGCACATGCACCCGCTGGCAAAATGCCAGACACATGCGCAGGAGCCAGGGAGCCCAGGAAAATTAAAATCTCCTTACCCCTAGCTACCAAAGGTCACCAAGAGCCTGGAGCAGTGACAGGTGGCCTCGTTAAGTGGTCCCCAGTCACATGATTAAAAGGTAGCGATCTACCATTAGGCCGGTCTCACAAGAGCGGATAGGAATTGTGGATTGAAATTGCGGATTCCACAAGTGTTTCATTCATGGATCAAATACATTGGATTACACAATTCCGCTCACAATAGCAGGTTGGAATTATGTAATCCATTGACCGAAAACAGAATGCTGTATTGTTCTATTTTACCGCGGATATCCGCAACAAAGCCCATTGTGCTCTATGGTCGCAGATATACCCGCAGCCCATACCCAACTACATGATGTATGGCGTGGGAAATACAAACAAACAAACAAAAAAGGTGTACTGCGCATGACCTCCTGCGAGTACGCAGTTATGCATTGTACATTACATGGTTGTACGCAGGGCCACGACCAGCTCATAGCTGGGACCCACTTTGAGCCTCCGCAAGCAGATTCCACATACGGCCATGTAAGCCTGGCATTATTCAGATTGCTACCTGTAATATTCAATTTAGAAGCAGCCCCGGTAACGCTCGCCTTCCTGCAGTTCCAGGAGCAGCTTGTTGAACGCCTTCTGTGTGAGACCGCCGCACCTCAGCAAGCTAACAAAGGCTCGCATAGCACCACTTTTTACACTTCATCCCTGCCACGGAGGTCAAGAAATACCCCCAAAAAATCATGGGAGGAGGAGGGATACCTGGCTTTATTGCTCCATGTGCCCATCCCAACTGGCCTCCGTAATTAACACATAGTTTACATTACTACTTTTATCTAAGATTTAGGAAATGCCAAAAAGGAGGGGCGGATCATTTTTAGTGAATTTTTTTTAATGCACCAGTGTGCAATGGGGCCTTTGTTCATGGAATTTATTCAGTTGTGCCCTGCAATCTAACAGGTGTTCCCTCCATTACAGGCCTAGCGACGTGTCCTATAAGTCGATTGGGGCTACAATGGGTATGTTTCTGAGCACAGGACAAACAGGGGTATCTATTTTGGGGTGTATATCCTCATTTTTATGTGTACTATAAAAAAATACTGCCTTTAAAATGACATTTGCAAAAATACTCATGACCCCTTCCTCAGTGAATATATAAAATGGGTGTAGTTTTTAAAATGGGGTCATTTGTGGGGGTATCTATCATTCTGGCACCTATGACCCTTTGCAATCTTGGCTATAGATCTTAAATTTGTAAGTCTCCTAAATGGTTAAAAAAATAAAACTAAAGTTTTGCAAATGTGCGTCCAGAATAAAGTAAACAGATAGAAATATATATCTTATGTAAATTTGTGCAGTATGTTTGCACATATTTGAGATATTGCAATTGAAAATGTGAAAAGAGAATTTTTCTACATTTTTCCAATTTTGGCACTTTTAATAAAAACACATTTTATTGGTCTAGTTTTACCACCTAAATGAAGTACAATATGTGGCAAAGAAACAATGTCAGAATCACTTAGAATAACGCAGTTTAAGGTTTTACATATCTATTTTAAGGTGAAATGTCAGATTGCCAAAATTTGGCTTTGTTCATTAAGGTGTAAACAGGCTTGGTCACTAAGGGGTTAAGATGCATTTTTGCTTTACTGTACCTGGTTCACCATGCATGACTCCAACTCTTCCTTTGTTACCTTGCTGTTTCCCCTTTCCTTGTTCTGAAACATTTGATAAAATAGTGAAAAATCAGTGCTATGGGCAAATGTACTATTCTTACAATATTGGAATTATGGTACTTTTCTTCATAAAATTTTCAAATACTAGGGAATTCTGAGTTAATAAAAGGGGTTTTCTGTTCAGGCACCCTATCTATTAGTTTGAGAAGAGGGGAGCAAATACAGACAGGGTCTCATTCTGAAGGACTTAAAAGAATTGCACAGTTCCTATTAAAAACAATGTACTGCAAGAATGTTGTTTCCCTGTAGAGGTGCTGCAGGGAAAGTGAACACTTAGGGTTCTATTAGAACCAGTGCATTCCCTATGGTGTGTTCACATGTCCTTGTTTTACAGGTGCGTGCCTGTAAAGATAGGACGAGTGCACCATAGGGAATGCACGCATTGCCTTCAATGGAGCCGCGGCTACATATAAGCTCTTCCCTGAAAAACAAGAATTTTAGTGTAAAAACAAACAAACAAACCTTACCTGTCCGCCGCTGCCATGTCCCCGCGGGGATGAAGAACACATCTGTCGCATGCGGCAGATGTTTCCTTCATCCCCGCGAGGAAAAAGAATTTCATGCTGCACCTGCCACATCTGTGACAGATGCAGCAAAGGAATTCTTCATCCCTGCGGGCTGAGCACAGGGACCAATCAGAGGCAGCTCTCAGCTGCCATTCAATAGCTGAGAGCTGCCTCTGATTGGTCACAGTGCTCAGCCAATCAGAGCAGAGTCAGCCCATTCAGCAGGTGGCAGATGTGTTCATCCCCACGGGGACAGGGGACACGGCAGCAGCAGACTGGTAAGTTTTTTTTTTTTTAACACTAAAATTTTTGTTTTACATATAAGCCCTTCCCTAAAACACAATTCAGGGGTGCCGGCAGACCATTGCCTTCAATGCAGCCGCGGCTCCATTGAAGGCAATGCACGGACCTTCAAAACACGAGTGTTTTTGCGCGTACATACATGCGCACCTATGTACGCACAAAAACACTCTTCTGTGAAGCCACCCTTATTGTTAGGTTCTCTCATTGAGAACAGCTGAGCACTGGGGGTTATGGCTCACACAGGTCTATGCAATGTCAGCCCGTGAAAAATAGACTGCTTTTACAGTATGTACGTATTTTGCATGCACTTTTGTTGTGTGTTTTTTTTTTTTTACATCCGTTTGGGCTATTTTGTATTTTTTTTTTGTTTGTAAAAAAAAAAAAAAAAAAAAACTGTCATTTTGTTTTCGCCAAAATAGGACATGCTGCAATTTTCATCTAGACACACATCGGTCTGCATAAAAAGTACACGTCTGAATATACCAATTTACTTTAGAAGGTGTGTGCTGTTCGTATTCAGTCAGTAAAAAAAAAAAAAAAAAAAATTTAAATATAATTATATATCTATCTCTCTATCTCTATATATATATAGTGACAGCACACAGACAGCGACGTACACCTGTGTGAATGGGCCCTTACAGCAGCAAGATAATCCAATGATTAGCTTATTATCAGGGTGCCTTCTAATATAAAAAAAAGTGCTGAAATATGAAAAGATTGGTCTTAAAGGAATGTTGGTAAACTTTATGGAAGTAGATTTACAAAGTAAAAGAAAGAGAAATAAAAGGATGAATAGGATGACACAAGTAGGCTTTATTCTAGCATTGGGTTTAAGAGTTCTATCCCAGAATATTTACTTTACTTACCCTATACCACATGAATATTGATTTAAATGCATTTTCATTGGAGCACGATCCACAAGACATGGTCATTATTTGTGTCAATCCTTTTGGTCCAATCTATTAAAAACATAAAGTTAAACATAATGCCATGTACCCACCAACCTCAACAATACATTCTCCATCGATAACTCGCTCACCATACAAATACCAGAGAATGCACTATACTGACTGGAAGACACTTACCGATAACAAGGACTCCTCCAACTTCTCTGTGAAGTTCTCCGGAGGCAGGATACCCAGTGCCGGTCTGTTTATAAACGCACTCTAGAAGACATTACACCCTTCAGTTTAGCGGATATCAGACTTGAAGGATTTTCATTTGACAAACCCTTTTACATTCATTCGAGTATTACATTTTTAAAAAAATGTATAGAATTGGTGATTCTAAACTTTTTTTTTTGCAGTTAGCCTTTTCGATGCAGCTAGGTGAAGATGGGGCTGAGAAATCAGTCTTCACCTCAGCACAACAGTAGAGGGCGCTCCAGATGTTCTCTATAGAACAGCTGCAGACCACTGTTCCGTTCGTATATACCAGTTTATTAACAAGTGTCTATTATGTAGAATTTTCTTTCAAGAGTCCTGCGCCCAGTATCCCACCACCCGTGTTTACTCCTCTTCCATCCAGCTCATATACCACCATCTTCGAGCACGCCGTGAAGGAGAAGCAATTCTATTCTGCAGACTGCTTCTCCCCTCACAGCGCTCGCTCCTCAGTGCATCGGGTTACAAAATATAGTACACCTGATGCACAGAGTTACTGTCAGTGCATGGGGTCTGTCAGGGAGAGAGTGTTGTAAGGGGAGAAAACCAGTCTGTAGGAAAGAACAGCTTCCCTTTCCAGCGCACCCAGAAATGGCAGCATATGAGCGAGACAGGAGAGGGAGAGGAGTAAGACCCATGGATGGTGGAACGCAAGTCACTCAAAAATAAATTCTATATAATACAAAGGCTTTTAATAAACTTTTATATGCAAACAGTTGTGTCTATAGAACATCTGCAGACACATCTGGAGCGCCCTCTTCAGTTATGCAGCTAGGTGAAAATAGATTTCGCAGCTCTGTCTTCACCTAGCTGCTGCATAGAAGGATTTTGTAAGAAAGATGGGCAGAATAGGCTAATAAAACCTATTGTAAAAATGCTTATAATTGCCTATTTTGAACATTAAAAAAGTATAGGTACCCACAGGATAGGCGATAAATGATTCATCATGAAGGTCCGACCACTGGAAAGAGCGCACCTCATATCCATTTCTATGAAGCCAACAGACAGTGAATGGAGAGTTGGTAACATATGTGCACCACTGCTCCATTCATCAAACAGACTCAAGTCGTGCTGAACTTGTGATCCCTGGATGTCCCAGTTGGACCCTCAGCAATCATTCATCACCTATGCAGTGGAAAGGGGATAATTTTTGTGGGATAACACCCTTTAAAAGGATAACCATTATGGGTACACCATACTTCTTTATACTTGCCTTCTCCATCTTCCTACTTAGTTCTCTATTCCTCTCTTTTCCATTCTTTTCGATTACTTATTTGAAAAGTGCTAATTAAGTTACTATCAGGTGTCATCTCCAATATTTGATATCAGTAGAAATAGGATATTTAAGGCATAAACTGTCATATTGGTTCCTCATATCCTGTCTAGAATACACCAGACAGAGATGGTTATCAAAAGAGATGACACGTTTGGTTTCTATGCTTTTGGAAAACTAATATAAAAGAGAAGCTGTTATTGTACTAAAATAGAAGAGACGATGTGAAGAGTAAGGTCGCCTTCACACAGGCAAGAGAATCGAGTGAGAGAGGCACGAATATGAACGCCATTCTTTTGAATGGGTTCATACATGAGCGACTTTCCCACATCGTACTACGATGTGATGCGGGAAACAAATCGCGGCATGTCCCATCTTTGTGCGTGCTCTCGCATCGCATCTTCCATCGTTTTCAATGGGGCCAGAGGCAGCATTGTACCATGTGCCATGCAAGGTTTTCCCCACTGAAAACGATGGGAGGAACTCCACTATCAGCCACAGCGGTGGATTGCTACTTCACCTAAGTGATGTGAGCAAGTTTGTTACAGAAAATGCCTTGCATTCTGGGCAAAAAAAAAAAAAAAATATATCACATGTGGGAGTCCGCAATATCGGGCAGTGATGTATGACTAGCTATTGCACTTCCTCATGTGAGGTTAGCCTTATACAACACATGGTTATTGTCTAGGATATGTCAACGAGCTGGTCAACGATTCATAAAAAAGCAGCATCAATTTAAAAAAATTTTTTTTTAGTCCCAGGAGGGGGACATGAACTTGCAGTGCTTTTTTTTCATGCTGTGGAAAATATTTTTAAAAGTTCTCTCAGATTCAGAAGTTTTAGTTGAAATGCATGCGAGTTTCAGAGAAGTCAAGCCGAAAACAAATTCAATAATTAAAGAGAGCTCACTTTGTCCTTTTCCAAACATCTGTCAATTTTTTCCCTGCTTGTAAACTATTGTGATTTTAAAATCAGACATTATTGTGAATGTGTTCTAGGACTTCCATCTAAAACGGGCTGATCTTTTTTTTCTTTTTATGGTTATAATTCTCTTTCAATATCATTTCATGCCCTTACTGAACAGCAAATGAGAATTGGTTCTCTCATCGTTCAGTTTATGCATGCATCTCTGAACGATTGCCATTTACTGTGAATGGAGGCGGGTCAGCTAGAACGATCCCTGATCAGCTCCGCTCCCTCAGCGCCAAGCATTCCCGTGTAAAAGCTCAGGAATGATCATAGCTGTGATAGCCTGCCAGGCATCTGCGTCCAGCAATCCTCCCGTGTAAGAGGACCTCAAGGTAGAATTGCAAACACTTTACACAAAGTAGTCTCTACATGCATCTACCCTGTCATTCCCTGGTCTCTAGTCGATAGGCTGTACTCAATCACGTCTTGATCAGGCCCTTATCATACTGGATTCTATAGTGTCCATTCCAGGGCTTTGTTGAAAGGATTGCCCAACAGAAACCTTAATTATATACGGCAAAAACGATGCCATCGAGTTGCATTCATCACCAATTTGAAAAAAAAAAGCAGTATAAGTACCGTATATACCGGCGTATAAGGCGACGGGGCGTATAAGACGACCCCCCAACTTTCACCTTATACGCCGGTATTACAATGGAGAAAAAAAAAAATCATTACTCACCTCCCCCGGCGTTCTGTCGCACTCCGGCAGGATGTCGCTCGCTCCTCGTCCCCGGCGCAGCATTGCTTTCTGAATGCGGGGCTTGAAATCCCCGCCTCCAGAAAGCTAATACACACGCCGTCAGCCAGTTACATCCATTCAATGACATCATTGAATGGGTGTGATTGCTAACACACGTGCGCCTTCAGCCAATCACAGCCATTCAATGATGTCATTGAATAGTGTGATTGGCTGAAGCCACGTGTGTTTTAGCCAATCACAGCCATTCAATGCTGTCATTGAATAGCTGTACCGGCTGACGGCGTGTGTATTAGCTTTCTGGAAGCGGGGATTTCAAGCCCCGCATTCAGAAAGCAATGCTGCGCCGGGCACGAGGAGCGAGCGACATCCTGCCAGGGCGCGACAGAACGCCGGGGGAGGTGAGTAATGATTTTTTTTTTTACACTTTTTTTTTTGTATTACTGGCGCATAAGACGACCCCCGACTTCAGAGCAGATTTTTCGGGGTTCAAAAGTCGTCTTATACGCCGGTATATACGGTAACACTGAAATTTACTGTGCTATTCCATATGGAGAGGTGGGGGTGGGGGGGGACACATTATTCCTGATCTGTACCATTAACAGGCCAAAAACAATCAATGGGAGCCTACAGGTACATTAGGACAATGCAGGAAGGAAGCACATATGGACAATATAGCCATCCCCAGGGGAGTTTTTACAAATAAGATAGCTACTGCATAGATTTAGCAAAAATAAAACCCTCTTCTGTCAACTCAAAAACATTGGACAATCCATTTAATCTCCATGATGGATGCTAGTTTATTTTCATTATTTTTTACGATGTTTTGCACACTGCAATCATTTCCCTTTCCCCTCAATTATGCCATGTCTGATGAATAGGCATTATAATGAAATATCGGATTTACTTAAAATATGGTCATATGAACATGTTCAAGATGCTCTTGTACTTACCAGGTTTTGTGGCTGTTGCATTACTTTTATTAGGGCTGGATGGTTATAACCTGAAATATATAAAATGCTATATTACATAACATATATAGTAAGCCACCAACACATTTAAGCCACCTGCCTAATATTCTGTAGGCCCCATTCATGCCGCCCAGGCAGCTGTAAACCAGGGTTTTTATGGAGTCCATGCCTTGAGGAAGGCGGTAGAGGAATTTGCTCTAGTGGGGAGTTATCCGAGAGTCAGGCCAGGGATCTAGGACAATGTTTTAGAGAGCATAGTCAGACTAATCTCTCAATAGTACATGGGTATACCATAGATAAGAAGTGAGGGGAGAACTTGTCAGTGGCAGGAAGATGGGAACAAGAGACATCTGAATTGTGAGCTTTATTTCTTAATATAATTCAGATGGAATGTGCATTTTGCGGATGGACTAGACTTCTTCCTGTCATCCCCCTATAACGTATCATAAGTTAGGGAATATATGGGATAAATTGGTTCAAAAGTTATTACCCTGAACAGGATCTTTGGCAGTAATGGACCTATTAGAACAACTGACTTTACACCAGACTACTATTGACCAGCGAATATCGGCTAGGTTACATTATTTTTTAGGTGAGCTGGAACGTAACGACCAGTTAACCAAATTATCACTCATTACCCTGTTGGTGGCAGCGTCTACTCAGAACAACTTCTTTACACTTGGGCTTTCGAGCGATTATTCAGAAGATAACCGTGTGCAACAAATTTTTAAAGATTTTTCGTAACAAAGTAATTGATATGTTGCTGTAAATTAAAACCAGCTGATTACAGTGGTAAAACTGAATAATAGCTAGCATCTCTCGTTTTAAAGTTATTTAACCCCTTAATGACCAAGCATTTTTCCCGTTTTAAAAAATTGTAACTCCTTTATTTATCCATCGACGTCACTGTATGAGGGCTTGTTTTTTGTGGGACGAGTTGTATTTTTCAATGGTGCTATTTAAATGTACCATATAATGTACTAAAAAAACTTTTTAAAAGTTCTAAGCTGAGTAAGAGGGGAAAAAAAAAAAAAGAAAAAGAAAATTCCGCCATCTTTCAGCGTGTCTTCTACTGCCCACAAACTGCAACAAAAATGACATGAAAACTTCAGTCTATGTGTTAGTACGATTACGGTGATACCACACTTATGTAGTTTTTTTTTTTTGCTGTACTACTTTTATTTTTTTCTCTAAAGTAATTTCAAATTTTTTTAAAATTATTTTCTGCCGCGATTTTCTGCATGCAATAACCATTTTTTGATCCACATAATTGTGTAAGGGCTCATTTCTTGTAGGACGTCCTGTAGTTTGCGTTAGTACCATTTTGGAATACATATGGCTTTTTGATCACTTTTGGTTGAAATTTTTTTTTCTTGGAGACAGAATGACCAAAAAAGCGCATTTCTGGCGTTGTTAATTTTTTTTTTCCAGACGTTCACCGTGAGGTTTAAATAATGTATAACTGATAGATCGGAGTTCTACAGATGCAGCGATAATAAACATGTGTTTTTGTCTTAGGATTTGGATTCTTTTATTTAGTCTGACCAATGACCTGTAAAAACACAGTTCATTAATTAGGGTCCATTTAGACGGGACGAATGTCAGGCAAACTATGCCTGACACTCGTCCTTGTGTGTCCTCATCCCGTACGGGAGCTAGCACTGCTGGCTCGCAGAGCGGCCAGCAGGGTGGTGGGGGAGGCTGCAGGAAATTTCTCTCCTCTCGCTCCCCCCACCCCTCTCCATTGACTTAACATAGCAGCCGTTCAGTACTGAACGGTCGCTAGTTACACTGAATGTTGATTAATCTGCTCATTGTCCATCGTTTATTGCCAAGTTATGTCAATGAAGAGAGAGAAATCTCCTGCAGCCTCCCCGCCGAGAGCCAACGATACTAGCTCCCGTGCAGAAGCACAAGAGCTACTATATCCAGGAACGAGTTTAAGGCATAATTTGCCCAACCTTGGTCCCATCTAAAAGGGCTTTTACAACTTACTGGTGGATGATTCGCAGAATTTTACGCCACGTGGAAACATAACCCATATGCTACATAAACATACCCTTATAGTGTTCAGTCAGCACGCGGTGTGTAATGCTGATTGCAAAATAGTTGCACAATCACTTTTGTTATTCTTTTTGTTAAGCAAGGTTATTGGCAAGCCTACTGAATTAATTGTATAGGCATATTTCCAAAAAATGCAATACAACGACAATGGGATATCATTATTCCCCATAACTGGAAAACCTTACGTGGCAGGGAAAAAAAAAACATATCATATTTGAATTCAGCGCACTAAAGTTACTATAAGCCGCCTACCTGCTTATCTGTTATTGTGTTGCAGTGTGTAATTATCCCATGTTAAAAAAAAAACAAAAAAAAACAAAAAAAAAAAAACTGTACCTTATGTTGCATCAGGTCTCATTAATTGACCAGGGAGAACACATCAAAATTGGGCAAAAAGAATAAAAAAAAAGAAAAAAACAGATTAGGCCTCATGTTCACAGGTGGCATGAGGACATTACTCACCAGTCCGGATGCATGCGGGTCATTTGGCGTCTCCTCCGTGTATGTGGCCGGCATGCCCCCAGCACATGCGCAGTGGAGATTTTAAATTCTCCTGCTTTCCCATGGGATCTGCAGCACACCCAGAGTGACCGTTCTGGATGTGCCGCAGATCGGACAGCTTCTATTGACTTCAATGGAAGCCGTTCCTGTGGGACCCGCAGCAAAACGGAGTATGCTGCGATAGGTTTTCCGGACCTTCCAGTCCAGTCCAAACAAATCCGCATTGTTTAATTAAGCTGCAGGTGCCCATAATTGTCTTTGGGCGGCTTGAACTCCGGATCATCCGCGTGGGTACCCCACACGAACCCTGTAATTCAAACCCTCCCGTGGACATGAGCCTTCAAGGCCTCATTCACACCTGTCTGGATTTTCCTTCAGTATTTCTAAGCTGAAACTCAGGAGAGAGTACACAATGTAAGAGTGCTACAGTCAGTTATACTTGCTCTGTAGCCATTACTTCTGGTTTGGGCTTACAAATAAGCAAGTCAAAATATTCAAGTGTGAACGACTCTTAATTCCTAGTCATTGTAACATTATGTGGAATCTGAGCGCTCGGCTTTATTCTGAAGCGCTTTCTTCATGCTAATGTCTTCCTGAATCTTATCTCTGTGCAGCAGGCTAACTTTTTATAAGCCAGCTTTGACCAATGTATGCAAGGTCTACGTCGTTTTTGATTAGCCGGTGAATAAGACGCTAATAGAGGAGAGTACCAGTATACACATCTACTTGTAGGAGGCATGGGCAATATACAACACTGTAGTCAGAATGGGCAAGGGTAAACTCAAATTGGGTTCTATACAGACGATTTAGCATAAATCTGATTACTATAAGGACTCACTTATTATACACATGTATGGGGGCTGCATATTTTACACGCCCATTTATTTACATATATCTGAATGCCCAAATGTATCAGGTGCGTGTGTGGAGTCCGAACAAAAACGAAACAAAAAAACAACGCAGCATGTCTAAAATATGTAATACAGCTTTATAGGCCATCAGAGTTTAAAATACACATTAAATACGCATGTTACATGAGTAACTGTACTTCATATTACGTGCGTGAAAAATATGCCAATATGTAGCCCCTATATATCTGTGAGGCCCAGGTGAGCAATGCCTTTTGTCCTTTTTTGTGCCAAGAACAGATTAGCAAAAAGTAGTTTGGCAGCAGGTATTTTTATTTGAGGGTCTAATCAAATCTGTAGACCTCTGTCAGGTGTTCAGTTCAGGTTGCAGCATGCGGCACTTTTCATTTACAGTCAAAATGGTGGAAATGTAGGTATAATGAAGTTTGCCAGAGTTCTAAGTCAATGGGGGTCTATCAGTGACTTTTTGCATCCATTGCATGACATAGCTAATTATGGTAGCTACAGATATAAATACAGGCCATATTGCTAGTGTGAACAGAACCATATAGAAGCTTTAACTGGTGTGGAAAGTGTACCATTTACCAGGTTGACATGGGTGGGGAAAAAAAAAAAATTAGGTTCAAGTGGATAGTTACAGCAATTCTGCTACTGATATTCCATCTGTAAACTGTATTCAATAAAAATATATGTCCTAATGCTTTATGCCAGCAGCTCCTACGAAAACCTGTGTCCATGTTGTCCCAAACGCTACTAAACCAGTCTATAGTCTGGTCCTGCATTCATACTCTCATGCATCTGTCCCCCACTTCCAGCCATGCAATTAAGCAAGACAAAAAGGGACAGATTAAAGTATAGCGGCTTGAGCAACCCTTCGTGATGAAGCCAGTTTGAAAAAAATTAGTTGGTCATTAAGTTGTAGTTGTAGTGGCCCGGAAGGTCCTCCAGGGTAGCCACACAATCATCTGTCCTGTAACACCTAGCTATGTGCTCCTAGGAGACATTGAAGGTGCGGTATGTCAGAAAAACCTAGTTTTTTTTCCCTTTCTTCACAAGCTAAAGCCGACTGCTTGGCAACTGCTGGCTGTTGATTGGCTGCTTGTCATCCAAACCCTGATTGGTAGAGGGGAATGGTGTAAGAGTCCACAGCGGGAAAATAGCAGGGTGAGGCAGGTTGTTAGTGGGAGGTGCAGAGAGAAAGTGAGTGTATCAAGACAGGAAGTGAAGGAGGAGTTAGAGGGAGTAGTGAGGAGGTAGTCAGAGGAGGAGAACATGCAGGAGGTGTACTGCAGTGTGTGCAGAGAAATCGCATTGCCTGGAGTGGGAAGCAAGGATTAACAAGCTTCCTAATCAATAGCAGTGTGGAGGAGAAAGTTTGGGACCTATCTTCTTAACAGTGAGTTACACAAAACCCGGTTAAAAGCAAAGCCAGGGTAAGTGAAAGAGGCCCATCTTAAATCAACTTTATTAATCTGCAGAATAATCTTTTTGAGCCATATGACATTTTGTTCTTTCTATTCAGTTTTTGTAAGGAGGAATAGGCAAAATTAGCCATTTCCACCATGTTTTTTTTATTTTTCATGGCGTGTATGTGTGGATTAAATGTACTAACCTTTCTCTGTGTCATTACGAACGTGGCAATACCAGATTTCTGATTTTTTTCTATAGTACAAAAAGGCGGGAAGGTGGGGTTTTGGTGTTCATTTTTCTTTACTACTTTTTGTCCCAACTAGGGGACTTTAGGATCACCATATTTTAAATATATCACTGTATGATAAGAATGATAAAGTATAGTAGTGCATTAAGCCCACCAAACGCAAACACCATAGCTGGTAGACCTAGAGGCCATTGGAACCAATCGGGACCCTGTGATCACATCACAGGGGTCCAATGGGTGACAGAGGGAGCCCACTTTCAATGTCAGCCTTTTACATGCTATAGTTGAATTGTCTGCGCGTATTTAAAGTGTTAAACTTCACTGTTTAAGCAAATGCCCGGCTGTTATTCTATGCCCTCCTATGGTAGGCTTCTGATGCAACCACCACAAAAAGGCCATTGCATCAGAATAAAGCCCATTAACAGCCGCTGTCAAAAGACGTGTGGGTGGTCATTAACGGGTTAGACTACAAAGGGGTTGTAGTCTAACCATGAAGTCATTTGTGTTCACAGCTCCTAAGACGACCCATCTTTAGGACATTTTTAGTTCAGACCATTTGTATTGATCCAGTACTGTTCATTTTGGGTGCAGTGAAGCAATAAAAAAAAGTTGGTTGAACAGACATACATACTTAATATAAATGACCCGGCTTTAGACGCAATGGTTCATCCAGACAATAGTGTTGATGCATTCACTTTGGCAAGGTTATGTTCCTCCATTTAAAATCTATTATTCATCTCCCCCCTCTGCAGCCCTCTCAAGTACATCAGAAACCAATATATAAAAGATAGCAGGAAACCTGCGGAGCTCTTATGGAGCCGTGCTGACATCCTGAAGTGTTTGTTCAAGTTAATGCAAATCATCTCATTTGTAAAATGCCAAGCAGAGCGGATGGGGAAGGCAGGTTTTCCATTCAGCATTCATTGAACACATATCCTGTATGCTGTAAAAGCAAAGGCAGCGTTATTTAAAAAAAAAAAAAAAAAAATCACATAATGTGATAGATATGTAGAATATAGATTTCTCTGCTTTGAATTAGTCAATTGTGCGATTCACCATTTTTCTTATCTGCCTTTTATTTTCTGATTAGATTTTGTTTATTCTGTTTGTACAAAACTAATAGCAATTATTAGGAAACTATAGTACCAGTGTTTCTGGTGGTGCAATGCACCGCACAGCTTTGCCACATGCACATCTCACACACAGGTGTGGTACATGGGCGTGAGACACACACAGCTGTGCTACATGCCATGCGCCTGACAATAGCTCAGACACAGCTTTGATACATGACATGCGCCTGACAGACAAGACATGTGCATGGTACAAACACAGCTCTGCTACATTATATGCGCGTGACAGATACAGCTGTGCCACAGTACATGCGCATGTTACAAACTCAACTCCGCTACATGACATGGGCGTTACAGACACAGCTTTGTTACATGACATGCGCCTGACAGACAAGACATGTGCATGGCACAAACAGGTCTGCTACATTATACGTGAGTGATAGACACTGCTGTGCCACAGTACATGCACATTACAAACTCAGCTCTTATGTCTGATATAACAGCTTAGTTGTATTCCCAGTGTGTTAGGCCCCACCATAACTGTGCCAGGGGCGGAGCTACAACATCATCAGGGGCAGGGCTATGACCTCACCAGGGAGCGGAGCTATGAGACTCACTCACATACAAACAGACAAGTGGTCGTTAGTAATTTGATTGGGGGTGGGAAGGAGGGGGCGGCCATCTTTCCTGAACTGCAGTCAACAGCATTTAGAGATATACTTTACAGCTGATTTTAGGCCATTTTCACAAATTGACAGGAGATGACATAGTGACTTCTATGGGAGGCTGACATGTGCAGAGAGGGGGAGTAGATAAGTCCCAGCTGACCTCGTAGGAAAGGGGACATCTGTATATAGAGAACACAGGATCCACCATTCACAATAGTTGAACTACAGCTCTGATCGGTGGGGATCCCAAGCAGTGGACCCTCACTAGATATTGGTCCTGAAGATAGGCCATCCGTTTTAGGAGGTTGGTAAGGGGTTAACCTAAGGTTAGTGAGAATAGGACATTCTGAGCGGTCATTTTGCAAAGAAACAGATCGCAATTTCAGATCCCTGATCCATCCAATTTCAACCTCTTCCTATCCTCAGGATAGGCCATAAGCCATTCATTACTGGGACTCCGACGCTCGGGATCTCCGCCGATCCTCCGGCCCACTGCCAGTGAAGCTGAGCCGGACCTGGAAGTGTAATAGAAGGCATCGCTCCCACTGATTTAAAATCATGCAGGATGTATTTTACTTCAAATATATAATTACCCTGGCCAGGAATTTACACATTGTCCATCACTATGGGAAAAAAAAAAAATATTACAATTTGTGGGGTAACAGCGCATCCCTCTATTCTTCCCAACACGCTGTGCATAGTATGGACATTGTGAGGCCTCTTACTTCACCATACCACTGCAGGGTAGATGCTACAAACAGGCAATTTAATTTGACGTTTAGATGTATGAAGAAGAGTTTTATTATTTGACCATACACTTCAAAAACATTCTGACAGGTTAGTTGGTCTCCTACGAAATTGTTTGGAGTGTGGGAGTAGACTGGAAACTTCATACAGATATGCTCACTGAGCCACCATGCTAGGAAAACTTTAGGTGCATTCAGACTTTGCAGATTTTGTTAAAAAATCTAATTTAAAAGCAGGAAAAAAAAGTAAAAAGTATCAAATGCACTAAAAAACAAACAAACAAAAAACCAAAAAAAACCATGGTTTTGACAGGGTTTTAGAAGAGATTGTGGTGAAATCCACAACCCCGCCATCTAAATCCACCCTCATCAACTCAGCTTCCGTTATCAAGGGTAGACAGCTCAAAAGGATGATGCACAGAGAACTAACATTTAAATAACCCATTATGAAAGGCAGTCAATTCCTGACTTCCAGGAAGCTTACATTTCTCTTCTATTCACAATTAACATTTTTCTTCATTACCTTCTTCCTTTTTTTCAGAACTATAGGGGAGAATAAATTTCCGTTTCCTGCGCAACTGCTTTAAATTAGAATTTAGAAGAGATACTAGTCTGTTCCGTCCAAAATTTATCAGGACATCTGACTTTACCTCATTATCACCTCCACACGATTTCTCTGATCAGCCAGAGTAACATCTTGATCTATGATCTAAAGATCTTTCTACTTTGTATTTATAGTCTAATCGCAAAATAGTTCTGCACACATTGCTCAGGCCCATTGGCATGGAGTCTGCCATCTTCACTAGTCAGTGCCTAGCATAAACACAACTAAAAGCAAAAGAACAAAATAAAACCTAAAAAAGGCCAGATGCTACATACCAATAGGAATGGAAGATATTTGAGAATATAGATCCAACATTCGGTTCCCATCAGCATCAACAAGATAATTTCCTCGACTTTCTTCATAATTACAAAAAAAGTGCACAGCGTCTGCATTCTAGGAAAAATAAAGTAAATCAACCATTCAAATATACTGCAAAGTGGAAAATTCTAGCCCTGACAAGATAAAATGCCCACTGGTATACCAAGATGTACACCAGTATTTCCCGACCACCAGTCCTCAAAACTGCCCAAAAGGTCACGATTTGAGCTTATCCTATAGAGAACACACCTGCGGCAATGTCTGAGGCACTGGCAATCACATCACCTGTGCATACTGAAAAAATCCTGAAAACATGACCTTTTGGGGAAGGGGGGGGGGGGGGGGTCAAGAGGACTGAAGTTTGGGGAACAGATGTTCATCAAGGTTAGCAGATTATGCCATGGATCATACTGGATTTGCACTCAAAACCACCCTTCAAGGGCTTATTCAGACGACCGTATATCGGCCGGGTATTCACGCCGGCCGATATACGGCGTCCCTCTCTGCAGGGGGAGGAGGCTGGAAGAGCCGGGAGCAGTGCACTGAGCTCCTGCCCCTTCTCCGCCCCTCGGCACTATTTGCAATGGGAGGGGGCGGGGCGGAGATAACTCGGAACTTAGCTCCAACCCCGTCTGCCTCCTCTCATTGCAAATAGTGCCAAGGGGCGGAGAGGGGGCAGGAGCTCCGTGCACTGCTCCCTGCTCTTCCAGCCTCCTCCCCCTGCAGAGAGGGATGCTGTATATCGGCCAATATACGCGGCCTATATACGGTCATCTGAATAAGCCCTAAGGGTTCATTTACTTGGATGAGGTCAAGGTCGGTCCAAGAAACTCTGAATGAGATTACACTTGCAAACTCACAATTTTCATGCAAGTGAGATGCGTTTCGTGATAAAAAAAATAAAAAAAAACAGCATCGCTACACTTGATTTTCATGTACGTAAAAAATGAAACACTCCCATTATTCCCTATGAGAGCAAGAAAGAATCACATTGCACTTGCAGTAAACTCACATTTCCATGCACGTGATGTGATTTTTTTTTCTGCACCTATAGGGAAGAATGGGCGATTCTTCAACAAAATCGCCCAAAAGTAGGATATGTTGCAACTTTTCTCTCATCGCTTCTTCTTGCACGTCCTGTTAAGAGTCAAGCTAAAGAAAATTGCATCTGTAAGGCCTGCTTTTGAATGGATTCATTCACGCGCTGCGGTGGGTGTAAATCACAGTACGTCCTCTTTGAGCGTTCCCTTGGAATGCCCCAGCAATTTTTTTCAATGGGACCTTAAAGAAAACATTACACGACACTCACAAGCTGTGCGATGTGCATGTCGGGATTCACAGAGGCAGTAATAGTCTATATATAATCAATTGGCCCTTCACAGAATAGACCTGCTAAAAGATCCTCTTTATTAATTCAAATTAAAACAGTATAGACATGGAGCACATGTAATGCCAGAGGGGGAGGTATACATCAGGTAGGTGTATACTCACTCCTGGGGCAGAAAACGAATATTTTTGGTATAACCGTAAAATCTCTTTCTCGTCACGTTCATTGGGGGACACAGCCACTGCCACTAGGAGGCGACACTAAGCAAAAGTGTTAGCTCCTCCCACCAGGCTATATCACCCCTGCCGACACTCAGCTAATTAGTTTGTATGCAAGCAGTAGGAACAGCCAGTGGGAGTACACCAAAAAATTATTTACACTTTAACGTAAACCAAGGAAAGACATACCAGTCTTCTGGCTATATATCTCGTCATCCGTGACCCAAGACCAAAGGGCTCCGCCCTGCTATAAAGAAATTAATCCTTGGGAGGGTGCTGTGTCCCCCAATGAACGTGACGAGAAAGATTTTACGGTAAGTTATACCAAAAATATTCGTTTCTCGTCCGTATCATTGGGGGACCCAGCCAGACCATGGGACGTACAAAAGCAGTCCTGGAAATAAAAGGGTGGGAATTCCCAGAAAAAAAGGTCCCCAGCAGTCAGGGGACTGCCGCCTGTAGAAAAACGCTACAATGTTTGCTAGTGAGAAAACGCATGAGATGTATATGGTGGTCTTCACACCAGCTGAAAAAGCGTCTTCATACGCGATAATAAATTCTCGATGTCGTCGGCTTCCTGGCTTGGACCATAGTTCGGATAACTGCTTCCAAGAATCCCGGCTTTTTAATATCGTGGTCTCAACAGCCAGGCCGTCAAACGAAACTACTTTGGATTCGGGTGGAAGATTGGTCCTTGTGATAGTAGGTCCTCGTGATAGTAGGTCCTCCCGTTCTGGGATTGGCCACGGAGCGTCGGCCAACATTTCGATTATGTCTGGATACCATGCTCGCCTCGGCCAATCCGGAGCCACCAGGATTGCTGGTCCTCCTTCCCTCTTGATCTTCTTTAATATCCTCGGAATGAGTGGAAGAGGGGGAACCACGTATGGTAGTCTGAACCCTGCCCACGAGACCAGTAGGGTGTCCACTGCTACCGCCTGAGGATCTCTTGAGCGTGCCGCAAAAGGGAGAACCCTGTAATTTAGTCTGGAAGCCATCATATCCACGTCCGGGGTGCCCCAGCGCTGACATATCGCTTGAAAGACCTCCGGATGCAGCTGCCACTCGCCGGGGTCAACTGTCTTTCGACTGAGAAAATCTTCTACCCAGTTTTCTACCCCCGGGATGTGAACTGCCGATATGGACCGAAGATGTTTCTCCGCCCAGCTGAGTATGCCGGATACCTCCGTCATTGTTCTCGCACTTCTTGTGCCCCCCTGCCGGTTGATGTATGCCACTGCCGTGGCATTGTCTGTCTGGACTTTCACATCCTTTCTGTTGAGCCGTGGATGGAAATACTGCAGTGCTCACCGGATGGCTCGCAGCTCCAGGACGTTTATCGGTAGCCTTGCCTCTTCTTGTGACCACCTCCCCTGGGTGGAGTGTCCCTCCAAAGTTCCGCCCCAGCCGTAACAACTGGCGTCCGTGGTCAGTATCCTCCACTGTCCTGGAAACAGAGACCAACCCCCTTGGATTCTCCTGAGACTCGTCAACCATCTCAGGGAAAGGTGAACCTTTGGTGTTATGGAGATTCGCTGGTCTAACGTCCACTGCGACCTATTCTAGTGTGCCAGAGTGAAATGCTGGAACTCCCTGGAATGAAACTGTGCGAATGGTATGGCCTCGAAGGAGGCTACCATCATGCCCAGTACTCTCATGCAATACCCAATGGTCGTTTGCCTCCCCTGAAGTAGCGGGCGCACCTTGTTGACCAGTGTTACTGCTTTCGCTTGCGGCAGGCGAATCTAGTGCTTCTTGGTGTTGAACACCATCCCCAGAAATTCCAACTGTTGGGTTGGTACTAGACAGGATTTCTCGTGGTTTATGACCCAACCGAATTCCTCCAAAGTCTGAAGAGTGATTCTCAGGCTCTCTAGATTGCCTTCCTGGTCTGGAGCCTTCACCAGTATGTCGTCCAGGTAAGGGATGGCTATCACCCCCCTTGTATGGAGTAGTGCCATTACCGCTGCCAGCACCTTTGTAAAGACTCTCGGGGATGTCGAGAGCCCGAATGGTAGCGCTACAAATTGGTAATGGCTCCCCTGGACCTCGAAGCATAAAACTGCTGGTGAGAGTCGCGAATTGGAATATGCAGGTACGCATCCATGATATCCACTGACGCCAGGAACTCCCCCGGTTCCATAGATGCTATTACCGACTTGAAGGATTCCATCCTGAAATGTCTCGCTTTGACGTAATGATTTAACCTTCGTAGGTCGAGGACCGGTCTGACCCTGCTATCCTTCTTGGGAACTATGAAGAGATTTGAATAAAAACCCCTTCCGTGCTGACACACCAGCACCACTACTCCCTGCGCCAATAGTTGTTTTATTGCCTGGCGCAGCTGTGTTGCCTTCCCTGGGTCCTTCGGTATCCTGGATCTGACAAAATGCTCCCGTGGAAATGTTGCAAATTCGATGGCGTACCCTCATGAGACGACCTCCTGTACCCAGGCGTCGGTCACGCGGGCTAACCATACATTCTGGAACCATAAGAGCCTGCCCCCCACCCTGTGAATAGCGGGTGGGGAAAAGCCCCTCAAAATGATACTCCTGTACTTGCACTCCTAGGTGCCTTGGAGCGAGCTCGCCAGGCTGGCCTGGTCTTAAAGGAAGGATTCTTCCTCTGCTCTGCTGGGGCCCTTTTTGACTGTCCTGTTGTGGGCCGGGATGTAACCTGCCGAAAGGAACGAAAAAAAGATTTCTTCCTAGGTGGCGCCTTTCTTGCGCCCGTAGCAACCTTAATTAGATCGTCGGGTTTTGGGCCCAATAATCTCTTGTCTGACAGTGATGACACGACGAACGCTTCCTCCTCCTCCAGACCGCTACTACCCCCCCCCCCCCCCCCGAAAAACCGCGCGGAGGCTGATCTTGGTCTGTTGAGATGTTGAGGAGCATGAGGCCCGTGAGGGATCCGATCTAACCGATCTCCCTGTATGCAGAGACTGCTTAGAAGCTTCCCTTGACTTATGATACGTCCGGAATGCTTCCCTGGAACCAAAAGGAGCGTGAAAAGACTCTAGAGTGTTGCGACCTAGAAGATCTGGACGAACTTCTGTACCGACAAGACCTGTGAGAAACCCCTTCAGAGCTGCGGGATCTCCGCCTCTTGTGCGACCTTCCCCGCGAACGCTCCGGGGAAGAAACCTTCGAATCGGATTCTAAGCGGCGCAATATCGCTGCCGACGAGCTAGCTAGTCCTGACACCGCTGCGGCCAGGGATCTAGCCCATTCAGGCTCGACTGCCTGCTCTACAGGGGCGGCGGGGGGCACCGGGGTCCCTGGAGCTGAACGCACTGGGTTACAGGCTACACAGCGGGATTCCGCCTGACCACTTGGGAACTTAGCGTTGCATAACGTGCACGCATACTATTTTGCCCTCCCCATAGCCTGACTGGAACCCTCTGGTCTAGGGTCAGACATGACGCAATCCACACCTATAGATAACCGCAAGGGAGTGGTGGGAATAGGGGTAGGGTGTCTCCGTGTACTGCTGAGAGCGAGTACCCGCAGGGGGGAAAAAGACACAGGGGAGAGCTGCCTTGGCAGGGCTTACCCCGTCCTGTGGTTCTCCTGGCCCAGCTGGAGCTTCTGGGTCCTGGCGGCCTTCTCTGTGGTAAAAACACTGGAAGCTGCCGTCACTGCTGACCGACTGGTGCTTGCTGATTGTAGAACAAACCGCACTGCCAGGAGGTGCTTGCAGTTTGGAGACAAAAAAAACCTGCCGCAGTAAGTGCCAATGGCAAGAAGTGGAGCTGCTCACTAGCAAGTAGTTCCTTGCAAGAGCTACTGGGAGCGGCCATCTTTGCTGGCCGCCTCCCTGAAAGTCCCGTGCGGCCGGGGTGGGCGTGGCCTGCCCCGGAAGTCCGGACGCGTCACCGGAAGTGCTAGGTGCACCACACTAATGCGTCCCCGCGGCCGGCACCCCGCAGCTCACTCTGCAGCCTGCTCCTTGTCCCACAGCCGTGATCCACCGCCCGCGGCCGCAGCAGTCACCCGCGGTCGCCCGCAACCATACATTTCTGTGGGCGAGCATCCACCCCCTCCCAGCCTTGGCCGGTAAGCAGCCAGCCCCCCTTGTTCAGCAGTGTCTCTGGATAGAGAGGGCGGAGAGGGGAGGGGGGGGGGGGGGAGGGCATAAACCCATATGCAATGAGCTAGGCAGAGGAGGAGATAGGTAAAGAGAAGGAGTGAATGCACCTGAACTCCTTTCCCCAGGACCTTCCAACGTGGTGGGGGTCCTCTGAAGGGGTTCCTGGCAGCCGACCACAGACTTGGAGGGAGGTTTGAAGTTCCGTTCCCTTCTTCCGGATACACTCCCTTCTCTCCATCCGCGTTCCAGCAGTGTTCCCCCCTGCGCTCGCCGTCCGAGAGGGGCGCTGCTCCAGAGGGGGGAACCCTATTGCTGGCGGGCAACGACGCCAATGCACATAGGCATGGTCGTGCCACCTTTTCTTCGCTGGGTAGGGCGCCGCAGAGTGGCGGAGACACCATCTGCCTGCGCCCTCCCCGGGAGGACAGGAAAGCCAGGGAAAAGCTCCGACTCCCTGTATTCTCGCCATGAAGTCCTCCTGGACCTGACCTGTCTGCCTCCTTGCAGACACTAAGCTAAAAACTAATTAGCTGAGTGCCTGCAGAGGTGATATAGCCTGGTGGGAGGAGCTAACACTTTTGCTTAGTGTCGCCTCCTAGTGGCAGTGGCTATATCCCATGGTCTGGCTGGGTCCCCCAAGGATACGGACGAGAAAACATAATACTCAGACAAACTCACATTGAACATGAACGTTCTAGCCACGATGTTTAATGGCAGATATTACCATCCGATAAGGGATACATATAGATCCTCAAAGACTGCTCTCCTAAATAATGCCTATGTGGCTGGAATACTTGAAGTGTCGATAGTCTGATAATATAGATTACGTGACCACTTAGGCATAGAAACAGTGAATTACTGAAACACCAGTGTATAGTTCAGTACCCTTTGAAGAGGAGCATCACGAATATGCCATTCGCAGATGTTATGGCGTTTATAGATGCCCAACGTTAGAGGTATTGGATCTCAAAAGTGGACACCTTAAATATATTGGTTTCACTTCAGGCTCGGTTGTATTCGACATTCAAGATAGTAGGTCCCAAATTATTTGTCCTAGATGTCTCCAATTTTTAATATTCTAATTTTGACGCGTTTCATCGCTAATGTTGGCAGATCATCAGGAAAATTTTTGGGGAGCTCATTGGAAATTATGAGGACTGGTTCCCTAAACTGGTAGTTGGCTCAAATTCAATGAGTGTCTGAGACACAATGGCATAACTAATCTTTATATAACCAATAACCCTTTTGGTTCAGCTAACTTCTTTTAGGATCAGTGAACAGTCTGGTAGTAAACATTTGTCTACCAGATAACATTAACTCCAAGATTGGAGCCAGTTATCAATGTGTCATTCTGAATAAACAGCGTGTATCCACAGAATGACAGTCCAGGAAATCCCTGTCAGGGAGTCCTGCACATGTAATTCTAAGCAGAGCAAAATTCCCCCACTTGCTCACTGTCCATATAAGTTGAAGTGCTAGACCCAGCTACAACTTTCAGTTACTATGTTAAGGTGTTGCTACACTGCACGTTGATACATGGTCAGTGACGGTTAAAGATACACATTGACAACCGGCTCCAATCTTGGAGTTACTGCTGTCTGGTAGACAAATGGTTACTACCAGACTGTTTGCTCACTGATCCCTAAAAGAATCTGAACCAAAAGGGTTTTTGGTTGTATGGAGAAGATTAGTTATTGCATTGTGTCTCAGACACTCATTAAATTTGAGCCAACTACCAGTTTAGGGAAGCAGTCCTCATAATTAGGTTTTACCAAGGAGCTCCAAAATTTTTGTCCTGATGATCCGCCAACATCAGCGGTGAAACGCGTCGAAATTAGATTAAAAATTGGAGACATCTAGGACGTATAATTTGAGACCTAATATCTTGAATGTCGAGTACATCCGAGCCTGAAGTGAAACCAATATATTTAAGGTGTCCACTTGGAGAGCCAATACCTCTAACGTTGGGCATCTATAAATTCCATAACATGTGCAAATGGCATATTCGTGATGCTCATCTTCAAAAGGTTACTGAACTATATACTAGCGTTTCAGTAGTTTTTTGCACTTTATGTGTGTGCGACCACTCAAGCGTAGATAATGTCGGTTATCAGACTAGCGACACTTCAAGTATTCAAGCCACGTAGGCATTACTTAGGAGAGCAGTCTTTGATGATATATATGTATCACTTATCGGATGGTAATGTTGTATGAACAGCAAGCACTGCTACATACTCATTATCTGCCATTAAACATCATGGTTGTAACGTTCATGTTCAATGTGAGTTTGTCTGAGTATTAGGCTGGCTTCACACGGCCATGACGGGCTCCACCGCGGAATTCCACGGCAGAGCCCGTCACGGCACCCCCCAGGGACCCCAATACTTACCTCCGGATGCGGCGCCCTACGTCCCGCAGGACGCTTCGGCGCGCATGCGCAATAGAGCACGTGACGTGCCGCAGCGTCATGACACGCCCACAGCGTCACATGACGCGCCGGCCGCGTCATATGATGCGGTAGACGGGGAAGCAGTTTCACCCTATCTTCCGCTGTGCTATAGTGGAAGATAGCGTGACGGACGGCTTCCATTGACAGCAATGGAAGCCGTCCGTGCATACACCCGCGGCAAATAGAGCATGCCGCGGATGAGGACGGGTGATTTTACTGTGCGGAATTCCGCGGTGGAATTCCGCACCGTAAGCATTGTACTTACATATTACGCGGCGGAAATCCGTCCGTGGGAAGGAGCCCTTAGTTATACATTTTTCTGCTCCTGGAGTGAGTATACACATACCTGATGTATACCTCCCCATCTGGCATTATATGTGCCCCATGTCTATACATTTTTAAAGTGAATTAATAAAAAGTATCTTTTAGCGATGTGCATGTAACTTCAATGCTTCCAGTTCAAGCCAATAAGAAACCACTTGTAATCCTTTCACATGCATGAGGATCACAATTTCACAGAAGCAAGAGAGATTTTTACTCAAAAATGCTGTGCATTACCGTGAAAGAGGGAAAAAAGCGCGATATCAGGCCAGATATCTCACTCACCCATGTGAATGTAGCCCATCAAAGGTCTAGGCTTCACATAATTTCTGGATTTTACACAGGTTTAGGCAATACTTAAATTCTCTACCTCCATTAAGTTCCAATCTCAAGCAACAAAACATTGCACTGTAACTTACCTGGATACCATTCAGCTGTTTGACCAACTCCTACAAAAAAAATAAAATAAAAAAACATTATGTACTGTACACAAACAGCAGTGAGTCTTGCATCAGTGTAAGCGGAGGACAAGAAAAGTGATACTGTTGCCCTAGTTATTTTGGGCATGCAGACAGGGCGTGGATATGCTGTGTATTTTCCATCACAAATTTGCATCCAGAACATTTGTAGTGTTTAAAGGGCCCATTCACAGGGGTATTTTCTGTCCGCGTGCTTTTTTTTGGAATGTGCTGTCCATATAAAAACCCCACCAGTTGTGTCCATGGCTGAATATGGACTGATGTTGCGCTTAAAAATAAATAAATAAAAAAATTGTAGTATGTCCTACATTTTGAATGATATTCACTGACCAAAATCACCCATGGAAGTCTATGGGAGAATTACAAAAAAAAGACTCAAAACAGATGTTACATGCATGTGTGCTGCATTTTTTATATACATTGCCAGGAGAAAGTGAAAAACAAAAAAAAAAAGTCACATCAATTTGGCCTTCCTGTGTTATTTTGTGCCTGCAATACCAATCCTGGCCACTGCAGTGGAAACGGAGCTGTATGCTTCCTGTAGAAATCCACTCCATGTACAACCACATTGACCTGGTGAATATTTTAATCGCTGGGGGGGGGGGGGGGGTCGTAGGTGGCAAACCCATTCCAATCTACTATTAATTCACCTATCCATAGGATAGGCCATCAATAGTTTACAGCTGGACAGATCTAGATAAAAGGCAACTTCTGACAGGGAAACTACCACTGAATATCACTGCTATCAGGATCCATTGGGTCCCAGCAGTTGATCATCCACCAATCACATAAGTGTTTGGTGGGAAAAGCCCTTTAATGTGATGCCAAAGGATTGGCACTTAATTCTCGAGTAAATTAACAAAATCAATTGGCAAAGAAAATCTACATTTCATCGCTATCCCACCAGTTGGCCATGCCATCATTTCCAAACTACCTGGTAACGGTCATTCACCAAACTCACACATCACCCAAATATCAGTGCTCTTTGCTTACTCTTGATCTTGGCCCTGGGACTTCAGTCTTCATTAACGGAGCATCGTACTCAAAATCAACATTCTTCTTAGCTGCAGCCTGACTTATATACCTGCAACCTGAAAAGAACAGAAGTCATTCCCATTAGTGATCAAACTTTAATTTCATGCAAAATAATCTTTAGCAAGAGTCTGCTCCACGTGAGGTAATCCTCCTTGACGTTTCTTTACCCGTTTGTAAAAGCCCTTTGTCCTGGGATGCCAAATCCATGCATAAGCAATCCACAAATGGTAGTAAGAATACATGGTCTCATATGTATAGTATTCATCATGATCCGTGCATGTTATACCACATTCCGGTCAATGTTTTGCATTACCAACACTGATCATGTATGCAAATACCATTATGTCCCATTGCTCTAGTACTTAAAAATAAACCTCATGAATTTAGGAGGATCATCCTATAGAATCTATAATGGTTATAACATTGTGCAATATCATGACAGCGTGATATATCTATGCACTTAGGGTAACCTGTGCCCAATAAATTGTCCACAGCCAAGCAATAACCGTATGACTCCATTTTCAAATTAGAGGGTAAATAGTGTTCCATTGTAGAAATAAAATGCCATATGAAAATGTATGTCCTAATAATGTGCAATACATTTAGTCCAAGCAACACACTGAATAAATGAATCCTTGCACAAGTGCGTACAGGTATGTCATTTAGAATATTATGAGTGCTTCCCATTAAGTAATTCACTACTTCAAGGAATGCAACCATCGAATCACAAACCGTGTAACAGGATATTCCCAATTTATGTGTGGATGGCAAAATAGTATGCACCCTTAATGAAAATGGTAGAGACCCACTGTATGCATGCCATTTTAAAAAAAGATCATGTGGCTAAATAATCAGGGTCTTACACAATCCACAGGGCGTATTGCCTAGCTGTTACATATGCAGGTCCATATCCTAGTATATGCATATACGCAACTGCAGCAAAGAAAAAAATGCCGTTTTTTTTTCCTTCTTCCTTGTCTTAAAAATGACATTATGTTCCTCCCAGATACACATTCAATATACAAGCGACACACACACACACACACACACACACACACGAGAAGCGACATAATGTTAATGCCAAGTTGGAATATTTCTATCCTTAATAAAAGTATAATAGATCCGAACTATAGTTATGAAGACCATTAGATTCCCTCAAGGAATTGCTTTCTTATCCCATATTAAGATGGCATCTACAGTATGTACTCAGCTACTTAAATACCAATTATGTATGTAAATGAAGCCTTCACTGAGCACAGCTAATAGCCCCAGGCTATTATCTGTGCTCAGATCCTTTGTTCTCCGCGGGAAAACAATGCTATTGGCACTCCCCTGCAGAGAACGACTGATAAAAGTGATCTTTAAAATCAAGTGAGCTTGATTTTAAGGATCACCAAAAAGTGCCCAAAATGCGGGTGCCCCGCGCCTATTCACATGCACCGATTATCGCTAAAACGATCGCCGATTAGCGAATTTTTAGCAATAATCGTCCAGTGTAAATGGGCCTTAAGTTAGCCAAGTTTGGGGAGAAACGGTAGTCTCTGGGGGCTCCCATAACCAGCAAAAAGATTTGGTTAACAAAATGATGTTTAAGCAAAAATAAATAAATAAATAAATAAATTAAAAAAAAATCAATACAGAATGAATTTTTACATTCTTGCCAAAATTACTGTGCTTGTGTAAATAAACTACAGCCTGTATCGCCGTGTGGTGTGGCATGTAAGACTACAACTCATCCACTCAGTGCTCTTGCCACTGAAAGGCCTCCAATTTGTTTATGACACTTGGACTATCCCTAAGGGAACCTGGTGTCCTCTGCACCAACGGTTGTGGCGCACAGTCTATCCATGCGCTGAGTCGTTCATTGATAGACTTAGTACCTGAGACTATTGGGTGAATAGGTGGGGGAAAAATGTGTGTGTGCTTTAGGGAATCCATAAAGGACTGCCACTTATGGTAATTCTGGTCTAAGGTATTTGACTTTATTCTCACAAAACTCTCAAACTCTGGCCTTCTTAGTTAGAGCATCAGGCAGTTGGAGGTCCCTTTTGAGAAGGTGAGCCAAACAAACTCTTTTCTTTTACTTGCTTTATAAATTCACACAACTGAATTTCTCACTGAAACCTAGTTGTAGATGGTCTACTATGGAAGAAGTCACGGCACGAGTTGGAGCTCCATCAACTCCATATGCTGGTGGACCTGACAATATAATTTCTATTGCTATTCCTACAGACACATGCCAGAGATATGGCACACTCTTCAAAAATACATTTCATGCTTTTTTTTGTAAATCACAATCCTTTATGCGATTCTGGTACACCCCCTTTAAAGAATGCTCATATTATCCCCTATCCACAGGATAGGGAATAACTTGCCAAATCGGTGTGAGTGAAGGGGAAGTGCGGTTCTCACCACTGAGACCCAGAACAAGAACAAAGTTCCTGTGCCCCTGTTCCTCATTGCAAGGGGTGGTGCAGTTATCCTGCAGGGAGAAGAACATTGAATGAAGTGAGTTATGCAAGCACGCTGCTGTTCCATTCATTTTCAATGTGACTGCCGGTGATACAGCTTGTTGAAATTAAAAAATCTATATTATTAAAAATAAGTAGGACAGTGCTCTGAAAACAGGAGAGACAACCAAATAAAATATGCCAGATTCATTCACCTGGTGCGGTGATACTAGCTTACAGACCTACGATAGACCACCACTGGAAGGGCAAGAACAAAGGCAAGCAGGCAAATACCTTTATACCTGCTTGAGAAAGGGGGTAGCATCCGTCGAACTTTACCCCCAAACCACAATACAGTATTTTGTTACCCATGTTCCTGGCTTTCTGAACTGGTAATAAAGCCTTTGGATCTCCAGACCGACGGGCTCATATTAGTTTTCTCCAAGGATTTGAGATATACATACCTGGAATTATAGGGAGATTGTTGGGGATACCTGCCTAGTGAAGTAAGGAGTTTCCCCATTTTCAGCAGCATCACCTAGTTATATTGTTTGCTATATTGGAGGAACATCTCCTTGATCCTAGTTCTTCTGCTATGTATATCCTCCAAGAAAAACAGAGCATGTGCGGTGAGCACTTCATTCAATGGGATGTCACTGTAGGTACGAGAACAGGAGGACAAGGGACCCCCATTCTCAGGTCTCTGTGGTGAGACCCCCACCGATCAGCAAGTTATCCTGTGGATATGAAAGAACATGCAATTCTGGTACAATCTTTTAAAGGGGAGACAGCCATTAGAGCTAAGGCAACCTCATGAAGTCGGAAGCCTCTCCTGCTAGGAAACACAGGACACCGAATAGTACGTGTGGCCCTCAGGTGAAAAGATGGCGGTACAAGCACTTTCCAATAAAGTCTATGGTACCATAGGACAGACCGAAACCTGTTTCCTCTAACCATTCCACTACAAAAGAGTAAATCTAGGTCTTAATAAATCATGTCTTTGTATTGAGAACACTGACAAGGAGGATTACAAGCAGTATTAAAGTACTTAAACACCAATATACAAAAGAATGAAAATAATGATGTATGTAGTTAGTAAAAGATGTGCGGATGTGAACAATGCTGTCAGATGAGAAATAAAAGCCATTTCATCAACATGCCATTTTCTTGGTTTAAAACAAGGTCAATACTCTGAAAGCCTCAAAAAATATTTAAAAAAAAAGTTAAACATGGAATATTAACTCTTGGAGCTATTGTCATACAAACAGTTCAGACAATGAATGGACTACTAATGTGCCAGTGATGTAACAGAATATGCAGAAAGGGTTACAAGAAGGAGCCCAGAAGTAATGCTGCATTCACTGCAGGCACTGTGCCATAGCCAACTGCTCCTGATGCAGAACGACACTTGTTTTCTTTCATAAAGCCTTTATCACAGAGCACAAGACCTACATATAAGCAGAAAGCAAATAAAAGAGCAAAAGCAAATAAAAGAGCAAAAGCAATATTTTGTAGAGGGAGCACACAATCTTCGTCTTGAGTTAACCTCATTATTTGCCTCTACTCCTTGCATATATTTAGCTCTGCTAAATATATCTTGCCTCATTACATGCAGATTTCTGTATGGCTTGTATAAGATATATATAATAGAGTGATAGACTAATCAGGACTGTCATAAGTGATACAGAGATGCTCATCAAAAAGACGTATTAAGTGAGAGCCTTGTCGAGATACTGAATGTGTGCTGCTAGTCATTAACAGAATATATAATAGAAAATATATGACCATATAATATGGAATATATGAAAAAAAACAAACAAAAAAAACAGACATTTGTGAAAGCTGCAGGCATAAAAGATGGCCTAAAGACTCCATGATGTATTTTGCTTGTCTGTTATAATATTTAGTTACACATACATATATTTGTATGGTTTTCAACTTTCACCTAGACATATGCTAGATTTCACCTTGACTAATCCAGCTGGAGAAATTAATTGGACCACCACAAAGTTTCCTGTACAGTGTTCTTATCTTAAAATATTTCTTGCCAAAACTTACTAACGAGCTTTACAGGATGTATCTCAAGGCTAACATCTGCAGAGAGAAGGACACATTGATAAAAAACTAATGTATTAAGAAACCGCTATTAATTGTATTTTGAATTGTATTTGGCATAAAGCCACTCGCTTTGTAAAATCTTATAAAGATTGAGCGTATGGCATAATAAACCAGAATGCGTTACACATAGCATCATGGTCTGGGTGTGTCTGCATCTTCCTGACCAGTCAGTTACTGCTATAATTTGGAGCCTGATAGGGAAATTCAACAGTTTCCTGATATGCTAACAAACTGGGCGCCCAACGTGGGGCTCGAGGTGACAGAAGGATGATCATTGTACGCCAATTCTCAGACCACGGAGGAGAGCAACCTGGAACAACAGACTGAAAAACAGTGCTGTACGGTAAGACATTATCTTGCCAATCTTATCTGTGCTTCCCGGTTGATTTTTCTCCAGATCTGAGGGTAGGTGTGCATGCTTCCTTGTAATATCTCGAGTCCATAAGAATCTACAGGCTGAATATGCTGTCTGGGTGGTAATAGAGTTGCATGATAGTGGGTTTTTGTTTCTGGTTTTGTTTCGTCCTATGGTTAGCCTGTAAAATATGGGAAAAGTCTCATTTAACCCTTTGACCAACCTCTGAATGGCACAGTGTAAAAACCAAGAAAGCCATAATAAAAAGGGGAAAAAAATAATAAGTTTAGGAACCCCTGGTAAGCCTCTTACAGGTATAAGAGAAGTAGTAGAGGCGGAGGGAAGAAGGGTAAAGGCTGGAATTGGGGGAAGGGGGGGGGGGGGGTGAGTAAAAACCAAAATGAACCACAGTATGCTTCTGTTTTGTCCTTATTGCGTGATTGTTTGCGTATGAGTGAGTGATTGCGATAAGCTGAACTGATCTGTGAAACCTGACCTCTAGGATGCAAATATAAATCTCTGTGTCCCACGTTAACAGAATTATCAGATTAGCAAAGCAGTAAGGAAGTCCCTGCCACCAGCGCAATGAGTCTGGACATGGCCCCCTGCATTTTCACTGTATATTTTAGTGGCCAGGGGATTGTTTTAGGTGTATGAATGTATAAAAACAATAACCCTCTGTGTACATAAGCCGCCAGCCACTGGCAATATTGCTAGTAAAGAGGATAAGGTATGGAAGACTGCAAGGATGCAGTAGGTAAAGGATGTACTAAATTGTTGGAGCAGGCGGGGTATCAGGCATTAGACCCCCAGCATTAGAACAGGTTTGCAGAAAGCGTGGAAAGGGGCAGTAGTAAGCCCTGGAATCCCCTTACTGACCTCTATATAGGTACAAGCTTTGGGTTGCAAGGAGCCTAGGTAGAACAGGACTAACTTTAAAATAGTAGCTCCTGGGGAATTCCTCTTTTGTAAAAGAGGAAAAATAAAGTCAGGAAAAGGATAAGAGAGATGGAGTTATAGTGCACTAAGAACAGACAATATGGAAAACGGCTAGAGAAATAATAAAGATAATGGACAGTTGGATTAAGGCAAGTGTAGGTTCGGCAGTATTGGGTTATCAGAGAAAGGGAAGACTTTTATAGTCTGTGTTCCCCTATGACATGAAGCAAGTTCATGCAGAATCTGTGGACAATTATGTGACAAATAACCACCACTACTGACAAATAACACCAAGTCACGGTTCCTTGCACGTAGTGGGTCCCTACACTAATATAAATGCATCACAGAAGGGGAAATATAGAAACAAAAACAATCACTACATGCAAGGAACAGAGACATGGTTAGCCATAATCCAACTAATGCCTTGCATTTATTATCTATCATTCACATGCAGAGTGGCTTTAAGAATCCAGGGGGAGCCCAGGGTGGCAGTACCAATGTAGTTTACTATTTGAAGTGCAGGGCAACACGCCAAATTATTATGGCATCATTAATAGGTTGCTGGTCTGCATGGTGAACTACATGTATCAGAATGGTCTGCCACTTTGTTTCCACTCTGTGTGGGAGTATACACCAAGCAGCTACCCCCCTCTATATCAAGAGGCTGTGTGAGTGGCTGTCTCATCGGTGTCCCACGCAGGTGCAATTAGCTCCCTCATCTGGTAGTCTGCTACCTGCATGGTGAGAGGATGCATCTATATGCACTCCTTAGTAATTATATGGCCGTTTTCTATGATTGTTTTTATGTTTCTACATTTCCCCTTCTGTGATGTACTTGTAATTACTAATGATTAATATGGTTTAAAGTTGTTTGAATATTGTGGCTGCTTTCTAATATCTTTTGATGTAGCAGTGCTGAAATAGCCATTATGCTGTTTCACAGAGAGATAACAGAGTTATTTAGAAAAGGTGGGGGCTGTCATTCTCAGACTTCACTCTTTGTTCAGGGTCACAGACAGAAGGAAGCCAAGCGTGAATGGAATAAGAAACTTGAAATGAATTAAGTGAATTTCACAGTCTTAAAAATAGAAAATATATAAATTTTAAGGTATTTTCTTGCGGTTATCTGTGTATATGTCAGTTCAGTGATTGGTTGGACGTGTGTATAACTTCCTTAATGTGGTTAGTATTGTACTCTCTGTGAGCATGTTCTGTAGCCTTACTGTGGAGGATTATATAGTTCTTTTTATATGAGCGAGACAGACTTGATCGCATGGATGGATGAAGGTAATGACCAGTGTTCCGGCTGTGATGAATGTAAAATGTGTGATGCAAAATGTGTGATGCAGATATTGACTGGGGATAAAAGTTTTTCTCCCCGCTCTGCACATGCAGATTACAAATTTCAAATGAAAGCACGAAGCAGCATTCGAATAGCCAGAATTAAAAGAGTGGAGCTAGATGATGTAAAAGTACGTAATGGGTCATCACTAGAGATGAGCGAACGTGCTCTGCCACGCCCCTTTTTCGCCCGAGTACCGCGATTTTTGAGTACTTCCGTACTCGGGCGAAAAAATTCGGGTGGCGCCGTGGGTGAGTGGGGGGGTTGCAGCGGGGAGTGGGGGGGGGGAGGGAGAGAGAGAGAGGGCTCCCCCCTGTTCCCCGCTGCTACCCCCCACTCACCCACGGCGCCCCCCCGGCCACCCCGAGTACTTTTCACTCGAGTACTGAAGTACTCGAAAATGGCGGTACTCAATCGAGTAATTACTCGAAACGAGTACGTTCGTTCATCTCAAGTCATCACTTTTGTCCACAAAAGGGGGTGGGGAGAATATTGGGCAGTCAGGAAAAGTTTTCTTCTTTCCAAATTTGATTAGACATTGCAGGCTGGATCAGATTAATAATGAATTTGCTTAAAGGATTTCACACTTCAAATGTGGATAGATGTATGAGGATTTTTCTGCCCTGTTGTAACGCATGTCTCTGTTATGGGCACTGACATCTTACAAGCCCCATCTGCATCCATCAAATTCGCACCAGATGGATCAGTACGGGTTGAGACCTCAGGTGCCAGTTCAGAAGAGTTTTGCAAACTAACTGCTCTTAGTGGATCCGGCTCATGTGTTTGTCCTCACAGCTGCTGCAGAAACTTATCTTTTCGTGGGTCCTGACAAATGGTGGGCCAAATATGGGGAAATTGGATTTACCCCCTATGATGGTATATCTGAAACCAGGATACACACTCCTGGATCAAACAGCATCCCCTTCGTTTCCCACAGGAAAATGCGTTGGAGAACAAGTGGGAGACTTGGGTGCAATGGGGGCTTTGCGTGAGATACATTCTCCAGCAAACACTCCTTTTTCCGGTCAAGAAAAAACACACAAAAGGTCAGCCGGACACCTACCGCATGGTCCATGATCTCCACAAGAGGAACAAAGTTACGGTTTCTGGACTACCCCTTAGTGGTCGGTCCTCACCCCTCGTGACATCCAGAGCATACTCACAAGTGCAACATAAGCACTTATCTCTGGCTTGTTAGATCCAGCTACAATGTGCCCTTCTCATGCCTCCTAGCATCTCTTTTCAACATTGTATTACCTTGAACCTGGCTACTCTTCTTCCAATCGAGTACCCTGGTTCAAATAGGGGAGGGGGAGGCTTAGCTGATCTAGGTATTGCAGATCAGCCATTTTACATTTTTTTGCAACAAGATTCTGATCTATTTGAAGTAGAAGATCTGCATGATTGTTTAGCATTGATGCAACAAGAAACTTCAGGCTTTGAATCAGTTACTGAAACTCCTGTTGACAATGCATATTTTGAGCTTTTTGTAGATGGTACCAGGGTGAAGATTGACGACTCCACACCGGATATGCAGTGGTCACACAACAAGATGTCCTAAAAGCATAAGCTCTGTCTCCGAATGTCTTAGCACAAGAAGCGGAACTGAAGGCCCTCACTGAGACGTGTAGAGTGGCAAAAGGTAAGATGGCAAATATTTACACTGATTCCCGGTATGCATTTGGCATAACTCATGATTACGGCCTAATATGGAAGGCCAGACAGTTTCCTATCTCAGCAGGACAGCCAATTAAGAATGGTGCAGCGTCTCATGGAGGCCCTACTTCTACCTGACAAAGTGGCAGTTTTTTAAGGTAAAAGTTCATGACAATTCCTGCACGGGAGAAGCAAGAGGCAACGCCCTCACGGAAAGCACAGCAAAAGGCAGCGGCCCTCAAGCTGTGGAAGAAATAAGATACTGACAACACAAGTCAGAGACAAAAACTTGGACAATGATAAAAATTTGGATATTGGTATGCTAAGAACTTTACAGTTACAAGCCAGCAAGGAAGAAAAGAAAAAATGGGAGCAGCAGGACAGTACGACGTATGGTAAATAGTCAACAGAACTTGCCTACTACGGTCCCTGTACCCCATGATTGTCCAGCTGATGCACGCAAAGACGCACCTATCAAAAGCACCAATGAGGTCGACACTTGAACGAGGATGGGTGGCTCCTGGGTTCTCTGTAGCTGCTGCATCATTTGTCCAAAAAAAAGCTAAAAAACAGAGGCAAAATGCTAATTTTTAGCATTTTGCCTCCCAAAAAGTGCAATAAAAGTGATCAAAAAAGCCGTACATTCACCAAAATGGTACCAATAAAAACTACAGCTCGTCTCGCAAAAAATAAACCCTCATAGAGCTCCGTACATAGAAAAAAAAAAAAAGTTACAGGACTTTGAATGCAGCTATAAAGAAAAAAAAAAAGATTTCCAAAAAAAAGGGGGTTTTATTGCAAAAAAGTGTAAAAACCTAAAAAAAAAAAAACAACAATTTTGGTATCGTTGTAACCATACCGACCCGCAGAAAAAACGTTGTGTGTCATTTATGCTGCATGATTAACGCTGTAAAAAAAAGAAAAAGAAATCTATGGCAGAATTGATGCGGTTTATCTCCATGTTATCATAAAAAAAAAAAATTTAAAAAATTTTACGATATTGTCTACGTACCCAAAAGTGGCACCGTTAAAAACTACAGCTTGCCACGCAAAAAACAAGCCCTTATACGGCCGTGTCCACGGAAAAATAAAAAAGTTATGGCTTTTGAAAAATGGAAATGGAAAAATACGAAAAAAAAAAAATCGCTTGGTCCTCAACGCCAAAATAGGCCATGTCATTAAGGGGTTAAAGATGTCAAGCTACCTACAGTTTGAGTCTTTTCTTGTGATATTACATGCCATTTGTATAGTGTTGGTGCCAATATATACCTTTAATAATATCTCTATGTATGGGATGTTTTGGGCACGCCAGAAAGAGTCTTGATGAAACTCTTCGCTTAACTATACAAAAAGCAGAAGTAATAATGTAATCTGTTATTTTACTTTGTTGTAATTGTCTTTTATTTATCCTTTTGAGGATCTGCAATTTTTGGATGTTCTGTGGAATACGGAGACAAGCAAAGTATTTGGAGTCTCTCCCGCTGCGATATCATTGAAACAGTCGCTTGTAAAGAGCCATGACGGTAGGAATCTACCCCAAAGAAACAATAAATTAATAAATAAGTCTGATGGGTGGAGTAGAACCCTAGAATGTACCACAAATATAGACTCTTCTCATGATGAACTGTTTCAAATGGGGGATTTGTGAAGGCTGCAGGCCTAAAAGATGACCTAAATGATGGACTCCATGATGTCTCCTTGCTTGTCTGTTATATTTAGTTACACATTGATTAAAAACAAAAAAAAACAAACTGATGTATTAAGAAACCGGCTATTAAATCGTATTTGACATAAAGCAACCCGCTTTGTAAAATCCTATCAAGATTGTGTGTATGGCATAATAAACCAGAATGCGTTACACATAGCATTATGGTCTGTGTGTGTCTGCATCCTCCTGACCAGTCGGTTACCGCTATAATTTGGAGCCCGACAGCATATCAGGAAACTGCTGAATTTCCCTAACACTATGTAGGGGTGGCCAACATAACTCTTGCAGGCAGTCAAGGCCTACACCAGCTACTGGCTCCAAACTGGCTATAGAAGAGGTGGTCACAGGCATAGCGAGCCATGGTATCGGACAGTAAGAGGTGACCTTACTGCAGCTTCTTGCAATAACCAAATAGTCTCTGAATTAAAGAGGATACCAGGTTATAAGCAGATGGCGAGGGTCCAAGAGGACATGACTACTCTCCAGTTTCATTCCACAGATTTCTAGGACAAGAACTGAAGTGTTTCAGGTACCGATAGGCCCACCCCCATTTGCTTACAATACACTTTGTTTGCACAATATTCATATTACAATTTCTCGTGGATTTTCTAGCTCTCCATCGCTAGCTCCGTCTTGCACTCTTCCGGAGACCAAGTGCATCACAACACAACCCCTTTACTTCACCTTCCAGGCCATATTCTGATGAAGTGACCTCTATCCAACCTGTCAGGTTCCAGCTGATGTACCCACTCTATCAGGATGCACCTTTCGATCCATCAGACCCAGTTACTGTCCCCTACCACCAGCTGCAACACAGATAAAGTTCCAATACATTCTCCACTTCCTGCATATAACACAAATTAACAAAATGAATAAAACCCCATTTCTGCCCATTTAAAGAGCCAACAAAAACTAGGAAAGAAATTGAAGCTGCACGATAGATAGAAAACCGTGACAGAAATCTCCATGGGTCCAAGCAACATGAAAAAGGGTCTGTGCAGTACATACAGTACATATATTGGGGAATATACTGTAGCTATCCAAGTGAATGTCCCCCTCTGAACCTTTGTCAAACTCCGAATTTAATCCATCAAGTATCTTTCTTCATTGATAAGAACCATGTTCCAGTTTTCTGATGAGAACTCCAAATTCCCTGCATAGTCAGAGTTAATGAGGTTGTCCAAAACTTAAATGGGTTGTCCATCTCTAAAGATTGATGTGCTAACCTCATGATAGCTCATCAATAGCAGATCAGTGGGAGACCATGGGACCATCAGGGTCCAGAGCCAGAAGCGCACAGCTCTGTACACTTTGCATGCAATACCAAACTGGACCACCGCAGAGTTCCCATTGAAGTGAACAGGACTGTGGTGCTGGCGTATCTTGACGCCACCGGAAGCTAAAGGGTGTGACAGCTGTCACCAGGAGTGAATGCCCCTGTCACTCCCCTATCTTCGGATTGGCTGACAAAATACAGCAGTAAGGGTCAGGGAAGCGAGCAGGAGGCAGTGTATGGGGGATGGCAATAGAACTGGCTGCCATGTGTCAGCTCACCTGCTTCCCGCTGGTCACAGAATTAGGCAGGCATCGAAGGATGGCTGGCCGGGGGGACACAGACAAGGGTTGCCTCGTCACTTCAATGCGGCCGCCAGCAGCAAGCTCCTCACGTGCAGCGACTCAGTCTTGACAGTCACCCTCTGAAGTTTGCTGCCCGCTGCGCTGAGAGTCCCTCAGCGTTGGCAGTGTGTTGAGTCCTTGTTCCGTGGCACACTTGAATATGCCCTGGGCGCGGGTACTTCATGCGGAGGCTGTTCTGGACCCCCACAGCCATCAGCGCTCACAGTGTTGCCGATGTCCTCCTGCTGCTATGTCAGAACCGGACTTCAGGCCAATCGCAGCCTCAGCGTTCTCCTCCTGTCGAGCACCACGCCCCTAGCAAATCAGAAGCTGGGGACGTTGGTAAATTCGTTGACAGGTGTATTATGTCACCCCCCTTACTTCCGGTGGCAACATAAAACACTAGTACTCAGGACTGCTGGGGATAGCCTAGTACAAATGCTTGGCAATCTCCAGTAGTACCACAGAAATTATTGTAGCTGTAATGCGAATGAGTGATTCTCTTGATTGCTGGGCATCCTAGCAGTTAGAGGATATGTATCTGATCAGCTTGCATGTGTAGTTGTCAGAACGAAGAATAACTATACTTTTATTAGTATGTGACCAAAAAGCAACAGTGTTCTTAGGGAAGTCTTCACTTGTGCAGCTTCCTTTTTTTGGAAGAAGGTAAGCTAGGAACATTTTTTTTTTTGGGGGGGGGGGGGGGGTTTAGAAAAAAAAAAAAGGGATGGATTTTCCATATATAGAAGGTTCAGCTCAACCCAAATACCATTGTACCCAACTGGGTAAGCATTTCAACAGAAGAAGATTTAATAAAAAAAGTTTCAGTATGTGGTGCAACTTCCAGACATAATGCAATTACACAAAATTCTTTATTTAGAACCAGCATGTATACACATTTCAAGGTAATGAACCTCTTCCTCAGTACTTGCTGGGAATATACAATTGGATGCCGACAGTGTGTCCTGCAGAGAGGGTTACACAAGTAGTAGAAAGAGAAACAGAAGCAGACAGTGTCACACAGAGGCTACTATACCTAACAGGTTAGTTGTTACTGAAATCACATCTACACTGCTCAGTATTGCTGTATAAGGTCCTTTATGATGTTATTTCTGTGTGTGCTACAGAGATCTAAGTAGTAGAGTCTACTAATGAGTCATGGAAGCAACTAATCTTTTCCCACCAGAGAAGAGAAGACAAATTAGAGATAAACTGCAGCAGGAAAAAAAAAATACAAATGCAGAATACAAGTTCTACAGTGGCCAAATAGTGTTATTCCTCATATACACAGCAGTTTATTCTGAAACTCACCTGAAAAGCTAGGTACACTTCTAAATGGAATCATTTGTGTACATACACAATCTACAAGTAGGTTTGCAAGCCCCAGGTTAACTATAAATCAATAATGAACAGCAGAGCAGTGTACAGTGTTCTTACTGCTGTACAAAAGGTTGTGACATGGTCTAGATCGAACAAAACAGCAGAATTCATGTCGCCAGGTTACTAACCTAGCTTACTGAATCTGCAGAACAAACAGACTGGTATGAGAATGATCGAAAAGCAATAATGCAAAATGCTTTGGACTTGACAAAGCTTACACGTCTAGGTACCAATGGCCCTTGTAATGAACATTCAATATTATATTCCTATATTTTAAGGGAACCTGTCATCAGGATTTTTGACCATAAACTGCCACCATAGCGCTATCGCTCACATTTACAGCACCCCAGATATATCGTTGAAACAAATGTAAGTTTTCAGGCTGAGGAACATTCTATTGTGACATCATGTACGCTAATCTATTCATGTCGAGGTAGGCACGGCGTGAACGTAGCTTTCCCGTGTAGACTGTGAAAGGCGCAGTGAAATCTCATGCTTTTTGCTGTGCAAACTTTTGCCTACGTCACTGGGTGCAATGCTCTGCCCAACATGGCTTCCAATGCATGCACAATGCTCCACTTAGGTAGAGGTGTCTTCACCTCAACCCGGTGTTAATGTCTGTTTCTGATAGGGGCAGAAGGGCGCACATTGCAAGCGTAGGCTTTTACTGCGACTTGCGCTGAATTCAGAGTCTATTTAGCAGACATCAGTACACTTACCATGAACATACATAAAACTGGCCATATTAGTAAATCAGACGTTAGAACAGGAGCCAAAAGTTCAGAATTTACAAAGACACTAGCAGTTTTCTATTTGACTGACGCAGACTTCTGCAAAGTAACAGAAAGGACAGCCATATTGGTTGTCCCTTATATTTGCTCCTCAGAGATAGATGGTAAAGCTGTTACTTATTGGTGGAACATTCTGGAATTTTTAGAGTCAATTTTGCATTAATGATTTCGGCTTGGTGTAATCTAAAAGAGGCTATGCTAAGGCGGTAACCCCTGTTCGTGTAACCCATTAGGTTATATTAACATCTTCAAGCAAGGTCCCTTGCTTAGGACGCCCCTCTACACCCTGTTCTGGTGGGCTTTGTGCAGTCCTTTTCCAGGATGGCCATTCACTTGAATGGCTATCATGTAATACTACAGCAGCAAGACGTCCAGCTTCCCTCTGCAGGATCACCTGTGACTCAGGAAATAACACCCCCAAAAACTATTTTGCAGTGTAGTCTTCTACTCAAGGTTTAAAGCAATTTACAGCATTTCTAGCAAAAAAAAAAAATCCTCTTTTGCAAACATAGTAAGCTAGGCTGAAAAAAAGACAAATATCCATCCAGTTCAGCCTATTTTGACCCCCTTTCCCCCTTGTTGATCCAGAGGAAGACGAAAAACCGTAGTGAGGCAGAAGCCAATTTACCCTTATTTTGGGGGGAAAAAATACTTTCCGACTCCATAATGGAAGTCGGAATAATCCCTGGAACAACATTTGAGATCAACAACCCTTTTGGTTATTTAATATCCATATCCTGTAATGTCATAGTGCTCTAAAAAAGGAGTCTAGTCTTCTTTTAAACTCCTCTATTGATGTTGCCATTACTATGTCCTCAGGCAGAGAGTTCCACAGTCTCACTGCTCTTACAGTAAACACCCTTCTGCGTGGGAACCTTTTTTTTTTTCTAACCGTAGCAGATGCCCTCTTGTTACCGTTGTAGTCCTGGGTATAAATAGATCATGGGAGAGATCCTTGTATTGTCCCCTAATGTATTTATACATAGTTATTTGGCTGCCCCTTAAACATCTTTTTTCCAGGGTAAATAATCCCAATTTTGATAGCCTCTCTGTGTACCATAAGAGTCCCTATTAAAAGGGAACCCGTCATCACCTTTGAGCCGCATAAACTACAATGCACTGCTCAAAGATAAGGGAACAGGGAGTCCGGAGAGTTGTTTCCCACTCACTGGGTGCCCCCTTCCAGCACAGTTTTCCTGCAATGTTGGCGTGCGCACAGAGCCTGACTCTTTTCGGACAGATATTTGAAGACGTCATGCTGTGAGCACATGCCAACTTTGCAGGAACACCACACTGGAATGGGGCACCCAGTTAGTATTAAACTAGCCATATCCTGGGGCTCAAAGGGATAGGTTTTTAAGTTTCTGTAATACTGAAAAAAGATTTTAAATCAAGCTTTCATGCTGCCCGCATCATCCCTCAAAGTACAAATGTGTTCATTGCCAGAGAAAATCCACAGAGTAGCTTTAGTATATGGTTTTATATGGTTTATGTGAACTTTCAAGGGATGGATCAAATACTCTTGATAAAAATCTGCATCACAGAAATCCATCGTAGGAAGAAGGGAAAAGGAAGTGGTGTGTGTGTGTGTGTGTGTGGGGGGGGGGGGGTAGAAGACAAGACTGACTTAGATTTCATAAATTAGATTAATTCAATTCTGTACTCCTTGATTGGGCGCCTAACCTGCCATGTACTATTAGAAGTTATTCACCAATTCATGCTGCCACTCTTTTCTCTGATTTGACTTCTGGACATGGTTTCCGTGGCAAATGCGTCCTGCGTGAACCCAGCCTTAAATGACTGAAGATAAGGCTGACCTCACAGATGGTCAGGATTCTGCATGTGGGAGTCGGCAGTGGAATCTAGCTCCGATTCCAGCGGACGAGAACTGCATGGAAGGGATTAAGGTTCAATATATATTTTATTGGGATATGAGTGAGGTATACAGTCAATCACGTTTGCAGTAAAACATCTCTTCAATCCGCATGGAAGTGTTTAAATCTGTATTGCAGATGGTCCGGATGGCTCGCGGTCAGACATTCGCAGTACGGATGTTTCTCAATTTTTTTTCCCCCGTGCTGACGCCGCCGGTACCCACAACCTACCCGCAATGTTAATTGTGGATGGGCCACGAGTCGGACGGCTTCCATTGACTTTAATGGAAGCTATCCGTGCAGAATCCACACAAGAATAAAGCATGCTGCGATTTTACCTCCGAGCGGAATTCAGGATTACTGTCCGCTCATGTGAGCGGACACGCCAATACTCTATTCTTGTTAATTGATGTGAAATAACACAGATCGGCCGCGCAGGTGACAATCGCAGATTCCGCAATCCAAATCAGGTTGTATGAGACCGGCCTAATTTGTCTATGCTAATTTGGTGAAACAAGTTAAAGTCTGCTACATCTGTGCCAGGGTCCTGGATTTGCTTCCCAAGTAGAGACGTAGCTCTCAATTACACCAAGTCTATAAGACTTTAAATAGGCTGCTCTTCCTTGATATAATCACATTAACCTACATAATAGCCTGGTGAACAGGAAAAGATTAATTTAACGTGTATTTAAACATAGCGGGGGGTTAATGGTCTTCTCTAATGGAAAACGTTGAGTGCTAGCAATATTTTTTTCCCACTACAGACTCTGAAGTAGAACAAACCATCCTCAAAATCTAAACCTAGAGATGTCAACTAAATCCACCTAAAGCTTGGAAAAACCTCTGTTTTTTGTGATACTATTTTAGAAAGTAAAACAAAAGCTATCCACACTTTGGGTAATAAGTTACAAATATAGATTTACTTATGCCCACCTATATTATTGGGTATGGTGAAGAAATCACTCCAAGGGCTGTCACAGTCGAGAGGGATCAGCCCTATTCTCATTTGCACAAGGAAAAACTAAAAGCAATTGGATGAAACGGAAATGGAGGAGACACAAAGATATTAGAAAAAAACTTTCTAACAGTGAGGGTGATCAATGAGTGGAACAGGTTACCACAGAAGGTGGCGAGTTCTCCTTCAATGGAAGTGTTCAAACAAAGGCTGGATAGACATCTGTCTGGGAGGATTAAGTAAACCCTGCATTGAGCAGGGAGTTGGACCAGATGACCTTGGAGGTCCCTTCCAACTCTACCACTCTCTAATTCTATGAAGTCTTCCCCATAGAAGCGAGTTGGAGTATAAAACCTTTCATTGCTTTCTATGTGGTTAAAATGGGAGTCAGGTAGTACGAGTCGTTGACTGCCTGTTTCCCACCTCTGCCCAACCAAACAGCACAAAAAAGGGGATAGGGGGTGTTACAAATTACACCAAAGCTCCCCAAAACAGGACCCCCTTGTTAACCTGCAGCTCACACTGGTAGGTCTAGATGAATATATCAGAGTATGCAGATTTAGTAGAGTCAACCAATAGTGAAGGTGACTAAGCAGTAGCCTATACTATATAACGCTCTGTTCAAACATACATTTGGAGGGTCCATCCAGGAATCCAGTGTTGTAGCTTGCAAAAAAAAAAAAAAAGAGGGCGAGAGGAGACTTAATAGTCTATAACTATCTGAAGGGTTGTCACAGTGCAGAGGGATCATCCCTATTCTCATTTACACAAGGAAAGATTAGAAGCATTGGATGAAACTGAAAGGGAGAAGACACAGATTAGATATTAGAAACAATCTTTCTGACAGTGATCAACGAGTGGAACAGGTTGCCACAGGAGGTGGAGAGTTCTTCTTCAAACGTAAGTCTGGATAGAAATCTGTCTGGGATTATTTAGTTATACATTAAGATTACCACTCAAGGGCCACATAGAAAGCACTGCAAGCAGTATCTATGGCCGTTTGACAATCTATCTACAGTGTAGGAAGTCAGATGTACTAGCCTCAGCTAATCTGCACACTGCGCATGTGCCAAAGGAGGCTTCGATGTACCTAGTCTGGAGGAAATCAACAAAGCCAGAAATGGGACCGGCCTGCTTGATTGTTCAGGAGAAGCTCTCCACCCCGGTGACTCCTTACTGGCATCTAAAAGCATCATTTTGTGAGCATGTCACTGCAATAGATAACAGCTAGTAGTGATTTAGGGAGCCAGGTACTCAAGACAAGCCCTCTTTAAGGCTGCCTGTCCACAAGCGTTGCGATATCCCGGCAGACGGATCTCGCGGTGAACCTATCTGACAGATAGGCTCATCGCGGAGAATCGCTGCAATTCGCAGCATGGAGGGGGGAGAGGGGGTGGGAAGCTTTCACTGCGTTCCCCGCGGTCGGATTATCGCCGCGGGGAACCGAATGAGAATACACCCATGGACAGGCAGGCTTCCTTTAGCGTTGCAACAAACAATGGTCCGGAAGCAGGTAAAACAACAAAAAAAGGGTTAAACTGCATTTATTCATAAATGCACAATCCTGCAGACATTCCGTACTATAAAGATTGCTCGAGAATGTTAAGGATTGCAACATATTAGCATTGACGTGGTTGTTTACCCACTTTCCCCTGGACTGCACCCTTATCCTCAGGTTTTCCGCTTTATGCTTTCCAAGTTAATTTCCTGAATGGAATTTCCAAGGTTACTAATCTGCCATTTGTTCTGCACAACAAAAGTTGTAAAAAGTGCGATGATTCACACTGTTCATTTTTATTCATGAGATACAACACTGCATCCCTCAAGCATTCTTCATCTTTAAGATGTTGAGGTTAAAACCAATTTTGAAATACTTCCACTGTAGTCTTTGATGTTTTTTATTTTATTTTTTAAGAACACTACATTACTGATCCAGCCACACCGATAGCAGCCTTCATGTCAAAAAAAGGCAAGTTCTCTCAGGAAACCAGGGGCTCAACTGAGCTTATGTACATTCATAAGAGAGACTGATCAGTGCTGGGAATGTTCGGCCAAAAACTTGTGTAAAAAGTCTGCAAACTAAGTATGGGGCTTTATAAATGCATGAGAATTAAAACTAGATACGTGCATAATTTTTTTTCAGCAGAGACTTGGTAATGTATATTGATTTTTTTTTTATGCACAAAAGGTTTCCATAGCCTTTAGTCTATGTTCTCAGTGTGCTTCATCAGGCAGTCTTGGTTTTGTTTTCTTCTCTTGCTTGTTCAAATATTGGAAATATGGCAAATGTCTTTCTGTTAGGAGGTTGTAAAATATAATAATGCTAAAAAGGGGACAGGTTACATTTTCTGCAGTTAAATTTGACTTCTAAATGCATGGCTTGTTATAAAAACAGAAACAGTCCAAAAAGTGTAATGTAACCAATCGATCCCAAGAAAGTCATACTGGTCTCCGTATGAAAAATCAACAACCATATGATATTGACAAGATAGCAACTTAAAGGGGTCGTTCCAGGAAAAATATTGTGTAGTCCCATCCAGCTTATAATATAAAAAAAAAAAAAAAAAAAGTAGTTTATTCCCAGATATTCCAGGACTATACATACACACTCCATTATAAAATGCACTTCAGTGAAGAAAATAACTGCTAGAGATGAGCAAACGTACTCGGTAAGGGCGATTTCGCAATCGAGCACCGCGATTTTCGAGTACTTCACTACTCGGGTGAAAAGTACTCGGGTGCGCTGTGGGGCAGGGGGTTGCAGAGGGGAGTGGGGGGGGTAGCAGCGGGGAACAGGGGGGAGCCCTCTCTCTCTCCCCCCCACACCCCGCTGCAACCCCCCGCTCACCCACAGCACCCCCGAGTACTTTTCACCCGAGTAGTGAAGTACTCGATTGCGAAATCGCCCTTACCGAGTACGTTCGCTCATCTCTAGTGCCTGCATTTTATACTCCGATGTTACGCCATCCTGCAGGTCCTAAATATAGCACACCAAATTAGTGGTTTTCAAGGAGTAAACCATTGATGAACTGTCCTCAGCGTAAATGCTGTTGTCACTTTAGTCTATAATAGGCACAGTGCCATGCATTCTATAGTGGCTATGCCAGGTATTGCAGCACAATCCTATTCATTTGAAAGGGACTTTGCTGCTCCTGGACTATGTGACTGATGACCATGGTGGCAAGTGCAAGAAGCCATCCTGCAATTTAGCAAATATTCCTGCGGGATAATTTCAACACCTAGTCGAACCTATGCCACAATGAATTGCTGCAGTTAATGCCAAAAAGAAAGTTAAACATGCTACAAAGTTGGGCAATAATTTAAAATATTTACACAAACATAAAATTTGCTTGACAACTCTAATGCTGCATTATACCAAGACGCCAATGGTCATGGGACCGGAACCATCACGCAAGACCCACACCTCCAGTGCAGTAATTTGATCTGGCATAGATTTCACAAGGAAGACATCTAAAAAGGTATGATCTGTGCCGTTTGGATAGCTACCTACAGCTCCGTGGTATTTGTAGGTGAAAGATCTCTGGTGTGAATGTATCTCTCAACGAATCCCATCAATGCTCGATTAGGCTCCTTTTGGACAAACATGGGGACCACAACATTCATAGGCACTCTCCAGAATGCTCCTTGAACTAATTCTGGGCAAGATTGCTACAACATCTCATCATTGTGGAGGTATATAAGTTCATGAAGGGATGCAAATGGTCAACGGTGAAACACTGCAAACATCGGTCAGATATGTTTAGGCAGGAGGGTATGTAACCAAGATGTAACAGTTTGAGAGGGCTCCTCCTTTCACTGCTTCAGTAAGGCCTCATGCCCACGGCCGTGACAGGCTCCGCAAGCGGAATATCACAGCGGAGTTAGTCACCGCGCCCCCCCAAAGACCCCATACTCTCCTCCAGATCCGCTGCGTAGCTCCTGCATGACGCGTCCGGCGCACGTCGCACAATACCATGCGCGGCGTCACACGGCGCGGCCGGTGGTGGGAAGGGCAGATATTCACGCTATACGTCCGCAGAACTACAGCGGAAGTATAGCGTGACGGGTGGCTTCTATTGACTACAATGGAAGCCGTCCGCGCGTATTTCCGCGGCAAATGGACATGCCGCGGGTAATTTCATGCTGCGGAATTCCGCAGCGTGTGCACTGAACTATTAGATTCAATAGAACATTAACGCTGCAGTGAACGGCGGTGTAAATCTGGCCGTGGGCATTAGCCCTAAAGGGGGTAAATAGCAACCCTAGCCACAAAATACAGGAAGTCAATCAATAAAGAAGCAGGGGGACCATCCTGCTCCCAGCAACACCCATCTAATACTCTGGACTCCTATCCTTCCCAGCTGACCACTACTCTGGAAGGCCTGCGACCCCGTAGTGCAGAAACTCCACCTGTGGACCTGCACGGACAGTGGGAGAGTCCTGCTGTGGCGGCTTCCCCGTACTGCAGACACCAAGAGGAGGAGGGCAAAAAAAAAAAAAGTAGTCTGGGCTGCGTATAACAGACCTCCTGGAACTGTGTGAGGGACTGAGCGTGGAGACTACATGTGCAGGTCCCTTCAACACCTGAGGTGCACACACTTCCACTTTCAGTGGCAGACCATAGCCTCACTCTTGGCCACAGTGCTGGAGTTTTACCCGATCTCACTGTAGGTACAGAAAGTTGCGTGTAAGCTAAAACTAGTTTAACCTGAGGCTTATTCCACTTTAATCATGCTGAAACATTGAGACCCCTTCAGAAGAGATTTTTAGTCTTCCCAGCTAAGCCACTTAACTAGACTGAGCCTCCAGAACACATTCCTGACTAACACGAATCTCTCAGACATAGCATTCTTCTTGTGAACCCTTATGTGACGGGGGCCATGGGGCCCAAGTACTGCCCACAGACCATCCTGCATGGAATAATTCAATAAAACATTTACCCACTAGAGCAGACTTTAAGTACCTTGTTTCAGAGGTAAAAGGAAACCTGTAGGTCTGAGGCAACTTAAGACCATGGTGTAATGCAGTTAATTCCAGAGAGTTGAATGTTTGGAAGAGGCACACAATGACACCCGCCAGTATGTGAGGCAATTACAGGAGAAATTAGATACTCGTAATTAGGGTGGCGGGACAGCCCCATTTTGGAACCTTGTGTCCTACTTACTGCCGGGACCCTAGCAGGACAGCCATTTGTCCTGCTTTTTGACGTCAGGTCACTATTCTAGTGATTGCCGCAGCTTCCTGGCTGGTAATCCCTCTACAGTGCCGCAGGCTGGATGTACACACTGACTGCAGTGTGTGCATCTGGGATCTTCAGCCCCATCTCCCCTCACCTCTCCTCTTGGGTTCCACAAGAGGAGAATAGAGGAAATGCTGCTGCGGGCACACAAACGTCCGCCCGCTGGCAGCAGCCCTAGCGTGGTGAAGACTAGGAAGGGGCAAGTATAGGGGGAGTGCTAATAGTATTGGGGGATGGGGTGTCACTATCATTGCTGGGGCTTATATAGGGTAGCACCAATACTACTGGAGAGCACCAATACTGTTCGAAATATAAGCCCTACCCCAAAAATAATCTGTAGCTGAAAGAGGAGAAAATTTTTTTTTAAAGTATACATCACCTCTCCTGCACCGTCTGGGGCGCCGCCGCAGCTTCTCTGCGGTTCCCAGCACTGCTTCTCTTCTTCATCTTCTGGCTGGAGGTTGAAAAATCCCTGGCTGCTGGAAGCACTGGCTGTGATTGGTTCAATAACAGCCATTCATCAAGCTCTGGCTGTGATTGGCTAAGCGTCAGCCAATCACAGCTAGCGCTTTCAGGAGGCAGGGATTTTCAATCCCCGGCCAGAAGATGAAGGGAAACAGTGCCGGGCCCCAGGGAGAAGCTGCGGCAGTGGCAGTGAGCGCTGTGATGTATGTGTTTTTTGTTTTTTTTTTCCCCTACAGCTAGGGCTTTGATTTGGCTTTGACAGTAGGATTTACTGTCAAAGTTGCATTGCACAAAAATTGCATTTTGATGCGATGCAACAGAGAGAAAGGCTTCATAGAGATACATGGGCTACAAAACCTTGCGAGTAGCAGGCATATCGCCAGATCCGTGAGGTTTATGTGTCGGGTTGTTGAATGATACAAAACATCGCATGTGTAAAGTAACCCATAGGAAAACATGGACTTCTCATACATGCGATTTGTATCATTGTAGTAGGTTAAATATCGCTGATGGAAAAAAAAAAAAAAATTAAAAAAGGTCGCTGGCTTCTCGTTGTGGGTAAACACTCCCTGCTCAGCGCTTCATTTAGGTGAAGCCCTGAGCAAAAAGCCAGCAATGTCTCAGTCTAAACACTCTGTGCAGACAACCTTAACGAAACATCAGCACTCATGCAGCTGTTTAAACAACTGTTGACCTGTGTACAAGGGCAATTAGCACTAAAGAACATAGTGACGCAAATGCGTTGGCTTTACAAGTTAGATTTTGCACAGATCCAGCGATACCCCCAGACCTTTTCTGGATAATATTACAAAAGCAAAGACACTTAAAACCTCTTGTATTAAAGGGGTTGTCCCGCGCCGAAACGGGTTTGTTTTTTTTTCCAATAGCCCCCCCGTTTGGCGCGAGACAAACCCGATGCAGGGGTTTAAAAAAAAAAACCGGATAGTACTTACCCGAATCCCTGCGCTCCGGTGACTTCTTACTTACCTTGCGAAGATGGCCGCCGGGATCTTCACCCACGGTGGACCGCAGGTCTTCTCCCATGGTGCACCGTGGGCTCTCTGCGTTCCATTGCCGATTCCAGCCTCCTGATTGGCTGGAATCGGCACATGTGACGGGGCGGAGCTACGAGGAGCAGCTCTCTGGCACGAGCAGCCCCATTCAGAAGGGAGAAGACCGGACTGCGCAAGCGCGTCTAATCGGGAGATTAGACGCTGAAATTAGACGGCACCATGGAGACGAGGACGCTAGCAACGGAGCAGGTAAGTGAATAACTTCTGTTTGGCTCATATTTAATGCACGATGTACATTACAAAGTGCATTAATATGGCCATACAGAAGTGTATAACCCCACTTGCTTTCGCGGGACAACCCCTTTAAGTATAGAAGGCAATGGGGCATCTTATAGATGGGTTTTCCCCCTTTGCTTTAAATCGGAACTAAAAATGGCCACTCTGCAATATTATGTTGACCTTCAAGCTTCTTGCACCACTTGAGATCTCCATGCCAGGTCACAGGACCTCCACTGGTTCCACCAACATATGGCAAATAGAGTCTAAACGGAAAAGAACACCCTCATCTAGTTCTCCTGACAATCAAGATAGCAGACCCCCCAGACACTGAGGGGCTCTAAGATTATATCCCCTCAAGTCCACTAGCTTCTCCTCACAGTGGGTGCTCTGTTTTCTGTCTACTTTTCTGTACTCTTATTTAGCCTGGTTTGCTCATCATCAAGTTTTCTTCATGACAAGAGTATTCCTTCCCATAAAGGCCTACTGTTCTAAGTCACCACAGCAGACAAATTAACTATGGAAAAAGCTCGAGAATACCAGAGGAATATCTACATATGCTTCAGTCATCAAGGCCTTCGACTGCATCTACCATGACAAGCTATGGCCCACCTTACAAGAGCTGGGCATATCAGCACATCTAGTCAAGGTAATAAAATCACTTTATACCAATCAAGAAGCCACTGTGAGAACACAGTATGGAGACACAGATTGGTTTGGGATCGGAAAAGGTGTCCAACAGGGCTGCATCCTCTCATCCTTCTTGTTTAACCTATATGCGGAAGTGATCATGTGGAAAATGGACCTAGACAAATTGGAAATCGAGGTGAAAAATAGGTGGAAGAAACAACAATCTCAATTATGCGGATGATACAACTCTGCTTGCAGAAATAGAAGCTGGTCTGAAGCAGCTGATATAGCATGGAATTCCTTCATCCCCTGCCACAGCTGTCACAGCTATGGCAGAGGTCCACAATGCTATCCCATTGATTTCAATGGGGCCAGCGCTGCTGCCGCCCCATTGAAAGCAATGGGCTTCAGGCAACAAGCCGCAGCAATGATTTTCATAGAAGGGCTTGAAATATAAGCCCTTCCCTGAAAATCATGGCTAGCTGTAAGAAAAATTACTCACCTAGAAGAGCCGTCCGGCTCTTCTCTAGCTCCGGCAGTCGTCTCTTCTGGAGGCCGAAGATTGAAAAATCCTGTCCTCCAGAAAGAGCTGCCTGTGTTTGGTTCAGCACTGTGATCAATTAGAGGCACCGCCCAGCCGTCAGTAAATGACAGCTGAGCGCTGCCTGTGATTGGTCAAAGCGCTCAGCCGTCATTCATTGAAATCAGGCAGCACACTCTGGAAGCCGAAATTTTTCAGTCTCCAGCCTCCAGAAGATGACTGCCAGAGCTGGATGGCTCTTGCAGGTGAGTAAATTTTTTTTTTTTTTTTTTTTTACAGCTAGCCATGATTTTCAGGAAAGGGCTTATATTTCAAGCCCTTTTCCGAAAATCATCACTGCAGGGTTTGCCTGAAACCCATTGCCATTAATGGGGCAGCAACAGCGCTGGCCCCATTGACAGCAATAGGATAGCATCACGGACCTCTGCCATAGCTCTGACAGCTGTGTCAGGGGAGTGCAAAGTACTCCCTATGTTTTAAATGGGGCCAGTACTGCTGCCACTGGACCCATTGAAAACAATGAGCGATAGTGTAGGTTTTTCTTAACGCTGCGAGGCTTGAGTGCACACAACGCAAATGAGTATGAAACCATTGAAAATCATTGGTCTCGTAATCATGCGTTTTCACTCACCCTCGCATCGCAAGCAAACCAATCGCTAGTGCCCTAAAAAGGCTAAAATTATGACAACTGCAAGAAAAAAAATTAAAAATAAAATAAAAAAAAGGGGGGGGGGGGGGGATTCAAAAGCGGCAATGAAGTCGTAAAATGCATGCGAGACTTCATCTTCCCTGGCTCAAAAGTTGAACGGGCTGCAGAACCTATGCCAGAGATAAAACGTAGGATAGCATTAGGGCAAAGCACAATGCTAAACATGGACAAAATCTGGAAAATTAGGGATATCAGTATAGCAACTAAACTCAGGAAAGTGCAAACCACCGATTCCCCATAGCCATGTATGGTTGTGAAAGCTGGCCTATCAAAAAAAAAACGATAGGAGGATTGATGTGTTTGAGCTGTGGTGCCGGCGAATGCTGCTGCGTATGCCCTGGATGGCGAGAGTAACAAACAGAGAAGTCCTGAATCGTATAAGTCCCCATATAAATCACTGGAGGGTAAGATGGCCGGCTCATGTATTTTGGCCATGTAATGCAGGCAAAGTCGTTAGAAAAATCTATAATGCTTGGACAGATCCTTGTTAAAAGAAGACCCGGTCGCCAAAGGACATGATGGCCGATACTGTCAGAGCTGATACTGGCATGGATATCACACAACTGAAAGAAGCCGTGCAAAACAGAAAAACATGGAGGGAGCTCGCCTTTAGGGTCGTGAATGACTAAACAGCCAACAAGAATGATAAACATTAAGTGACTTATTTAAAAGGTCTAAATACCAACACGAAGCAACACTTGACCCAGTTTGAGTTATGGGTGCAAAAGACAGATAACGTTCCTTTAAGAGATGCAGTTTGACACCACTGGTAATTTCAACATTGCTAAGGGGCACTACCCAAGGACTGTGCATGGTGGTGTTTAAAAAAAAAATAAAAAAATGTAGTGATCCTCTTTAAGTCATGTCCGCTACAATTTTCCCTAGATCTGACCCTTAGGTGCATAAACATTGCAAAGGACTATGGGAATACCTTGATATGTGCCCTATAGAATGAAAAAATATCTGCCCCAACAAGTCCCAAATTAGGTTAATTACCCATGTCCATCTTAAATAGAGATGAGCGAGCACCAAAATGCTCGGGTGCTCGTTACTCGAGATGATATTTTCGCGATGCTCGAGGGTTCGTTTCCAGTAACGAATCCCATTGAAGTCAATGGGCGACTCGAGCATTTTTGTATATCGCCGATGCTCGCTAAGGTTTTCATTTGTGAAAATCTGGGCAATTCAAGAAAGTGATGGGAACGACACAGCAACGGATAGGGCAGGTGGGGGCTACATGTTGGGCTGCATCTCAAGTTCCCAGGTCCCACTATTAATCCACAATAGCGGCAAGAGTGGCCCCCCCCCTCCCAACAACTTTTACTTCTGAAAAGCCCTCATTAGCAATGCATACCTTAGCTAAGCACCACACTACCTCCAACAAAGCACAATCACTGCCTGCATGACAATCCGCTGCCACTTCTCCTGGGTTACATGCTGCCCAACCCCCCCCCCCCCCCCGCACGACCCAGTGTCCACAGCACACACCAAAGTGTCCCTGCGCAGCCTTCAGCTGCCCTCATGCCACACGCTGGCCTCATAACCACACCACCCTCATGTCTATTTATATGTGCGTCTGCCTTGAGGAGGAACCGTAGGCACACACTGCAGAGGGTTGGCACGGCCAGGCAGCGACCCTCTTTAAAAGGGGCAGGGCGATAGCCCATAATGCTGTACAGAAGCAATGAGAAATCCAATCCTGTGCCACCTCCATCAGGAGCTGCAAACGTGGCCATAGCAATGGGGAACCCATGTGCCACACTATTCATTCTGTCAAGGTGTCTGCATGCCCCAGTCAGACCGGGGTTTTTTATAAATAGTCACAGGCAGGTACAACTCTGCAATGGGAATTCCATGTGCACCCACAGCATGGGTGGGTCCCAGGAAGCCACCGGCGGTACATAAATATATCCCATTGCATTGCCCATCACAGCTGAGGTAACGTCCAATTAAATGCAGGTGGGCTTCGGCCCACACTGCATGCCCCAGTCTGACCGGGGTTTTTAATACATAGACACTGGCAGGTACAAATCCCTAATGTGAAGTCCCTGTGGACACACAGCATGGGTGGCTCCCTGGAACCCACCGGCGGTACATAAATATATCCCATTGCATTGCCCATCACAGCTGAGGTAACATCAGGTTTAATGCAGGTGAGCTTCGGCCCACACTGCATGCCCCAGTCAGACTGGGGTTCTTTAGAAGTGGACACATGGAGTTACAACTCCGTGTGGACCGACAGCATGGGTGGCTCCCTGGAACCCACCGGCGGTACATAAATATATCCCATTGCAGTGCCCAGCACAGCTGAGGTAACGTCAGCTTTAATGCAGGTGGGCTAAAAATTACTAGGATTACAATGTAGGCGAGGGCCCCAAAAAATTGGTGTACCAACAGTACAAATGTACTTCAGAAAAATTGCCCATGCCCAACCAAGAGGGCAGGTGAATCCCATTAATCGCTTTGGTTAATGTGGCTTAATTTGTAACTAGGCCTGGAGGCAGCCCAGTTAAAATAAAAATTGGTTCAGGTGCAAGTTTCAACGCTTTATTGAATTGAGAATTGAAACGTATAAACATTGTTTACAAAAGTTATATGACTGAGCCTTGTGGGCCTAAGAAAAATTGCCCGTTCAGCGTGATTACGTGAGGTTTCAGGAGGAGGAGCAGGAGGATGAATATTATACACAGATTGATGAAGCTAAAAGGTCCCCGTTTTTGGTGATAGAGAACAATGCTGCCATCCGCGGGTGCAGCCTACGTATAGTTTAGGTATCGCTGCTGTCCGCTGGTGGAGAAGAGAAGTCTGGGGAAATCCAGGCTTTGTTCATCTTTATGATTGTAAGCCTGTCGGCACTATCGGTTGACAGGCGGGTAAGCTTATCCGTGATGATTCCCCCAGCCACACTAAACACACTCTCTGACAAGACGCTAGCCGCAGGACAAGCAAGCACCTCCAGGGCATACAGCGAGAGTTCAGGCCACGTGTCCAGCTTCGACAGCCAGTAGTTGTAGGGGGCAGAGGCGTCACGGAGGACGGTCGTGCGATCGGCTACGTACTCCCTCACCATCCTTTTACAGTGCTCCCGCCAACTCAGCCTTGACTGGGGAGCCATAAAGCTGTCAAAGGCCTTGGAGAGTGTTCCCCTGCCTGTGCTGTACATGCTGCCTGATCTCTGCGCCTCCCCTGCTACCTGGCCCTCGGAACTGCGCCTTCTGCCACTAGCGCTGTCGGATGGGAATTTTACCATCAGTTTGTCCGCCAGGGTCCTGTGGTATAGCATCACTCTCGAACCCCTTTCCTCTTCGGGTATGAGAGTGGAAAGGTTCTCCTTATACCGTGGGTCGAGCAGTGTGTACACCCAGTAATCCGTAGTGGCCAGAATGCGTGTAACGCGAGGGTCACAAGAAAGGCATCCTAACATGAAGTCAGCCATGTGTGCCAGGGTACCTGTACGCAACACATGGCTGTCCTCACTCGGAAGATCACTTTCAGGATCCTCCTCGTCCTCCTCGTCCTCCTCCTCGTCAGGCCATACACGCTGAAAGGATGACAGGCAAGCAGCATGGGTACCTTCAGCAGTGGGCCAAGCTGTCCCTTCCCCCTCCTCATGCTCCTCCCCCTCCTCCACGCGCTGAGATATAGACAGGAGGGTGCTCTGACTATCCAGCAACATACTGTCTTCCCCCGCCTCTGTTTCCGAGCGCAAAGCGTCTGCCTTTATGCTTTGCAGGGAACTTCTCAAGAGGCATAGCAGAGGAATGGTGACGCTAATGAGTGCAGCATCGCCGCTCACCATCTGGGTAGACTCCTCAAAGTTTCCAAGGACCTGGCAGATGTCTGCCAACCAGGCCCACTCTTGTGTAAAGAATTGAGGAGGCTGACTCCCACTACGCTGCCCATGTTGGAGTTGGTATTCCACTAGAGCTCTACGCTGCTCATAGAGCCTGGCCAACATGTGAAGCGTAGAGTTCCACCGTGTGGGCACGTCGCACAGCAGTCGGTGCACTGGCAGATTAAACCGATGTTGCAGGGTGCGCAGGGTGGCAGCGTCCGTCTTGGACTTGCGGAAATGTGCGCTGAGCAGGCGCACCTTTCTGAGCAGGTCTGACAAGCGTGGGTAGCTTTTCAGAAAGCGCTGAACCACCAAATTAAAGACGTGGGCCAGGCATGGCACGTGCGTGAGGCTGCCGAGCTGCAGAGCCGCCACCAGGTTACGGCCGTTGTCACACACGACCATGCCCGGTTGGAGGCTCAGCGGCGAAAGCCAGCGGTCGGTCTGCTCTGTCAGACCCTGCAGCAGTTCGTGGGCCGTGTGCCTCTTCTCTCCTAAGCTGAGTAGTTTCAGCACGGCCTGCTGACGCTTGGCCACCGCTGTGCTGCCACGCGACACCGACTGCTGGCGACGTGCTGCTGCTGACATCTTGATTTCGAGACAGAGGTTGCGTAGGAGGAGGAGGGTAGTTTAGTGGAGGAAGCATACACCGCCGCAGATACCAGCACCGAGCTGGGGCCCGCAATTCGGGGGTGGGTGGACGTGAGCGGTCCCAGGCTCTGACTCGGTCCCAGCCTCCACTAAATTCACCCAATGTGCCGTCAGGGAGATATAGTGGCCCTGCCCACCTGTGCTTGTCCACGTGTCCGTTAAGTGGACCTTGCCAGTAACCGCGTTGGTGAGGGCGCGTACAATGTTGCGGGAGACGTGGTCGTGCAGGGCTGGGACGGCACATCGGGAAAAGTAGTGGCGACTGGGAACCGAGTAGCGCGGGGCCGCTGCCGCCATCATGTTTTTGAAAGCCTCCGTTTCCACAAGCCTATACGGCAGCATCTCCAGGCTGATCAATTTGGCTATGTGCACGTTTAACGCTTGAGCGTGCGGGTGCGTGGCTGCGTACTTGCACTTGCGCTCCAACACTTGCACTAGCGACGGCTGGACGGTGCGCTGAGAGACATTGCTGGATGGGGCCGAGGACAGCGGAGGTGAGGGTGTGGTGCAGGCCGGGAGACGGTTGTGCCCGTGTCCTGAGAGGGGGGTTGGATCTCAGTGGCAGGTTGGGGCACAGGGGGAGAGGCAGTGGTGCAAACCAGAGGCGGTGAACGGCCTTCGTCCCACCTTGTGGGGTGCTTGGCCATCATATGCCTGTGCATGCTAGTGGTGGTGAGGCTGGTGGTGGTGGCTCCACGGCTGATCTTGGCGCGACAAACCTTGCACACCACAGTTCGTCGGTCGTCTGCACTCAGTGAAAAACTGCCACACCTTTGAGCACCTCAGCCTCTGCAGGGTGGCATGGCACGAGGGGGCGCTTTGGGAAACAGTTGGTGGATTATTTGGTCTGGCCCTGCCTCTACCCCTGGCCACCGCACTGCCTCTTCCAACCTGCCCTGCTGCTGCACTTGCCTCCCCCTCTGAAGACCTGTCCTCAGTAGGCGTCGCAAACCAGGTGGGGTCAGTCACCTCATCATCCAACTGCTTTTCCTCCGAATCCTCTGTGTGCTCCTCCCTCGGACTTACTGCAATTTCTACTACCTGAGTGATAGACAACTGTGTCTCATCGTCGTCGTCCTCCTCACCCACTGAAAGCTCTTGAGACAGTTGGCAGAAGTCCCAAGCCTCATCCCCCGGACCCCGGGAACTTTCCAAAGCTTGGGCATCGGTCACGACAAACTCCTCCGGTGGGAGAGGAACCATTGCTGCCCATTCTGGGCAGGGGCCCGAGAACAGTTCCTGGGAGTCTGCCTGCTCCTCAGAATGTGTCATTGTAATGGAGTGAGGAGGCTGGGAGGAAGGAGGAGCAGCAGCCAGAGGATTCAGAGTTGCAGCAGTGGACGGCGTAGAACTCTGGGTGGACGATAGATTGCTGGATGCACTTTCTGCCATCCACGACAGGACCTGCTCACACTGCTCATTTTCTAATAAAGGTCTACCGCGTGGACCCAAAAATTGTGAGATTAACCTGGGGACGCCAGAAACGTGCCTCTCTCCTAATCCCGCAGCAGTCGGCTGCGATACACCTGGATCAGGAGCTCGGCCTGTGCCCACACCCTGACTTGGGCCTCCGCGCCCTCGCCCGCATCCTCTAGGCCTACCCCTACCCCTCAGCATGCTGTATTACCAGTAGTGCAGAAACAGAACGCTGTAATTAAATGTGCCGCTTATTGGCCTGTGGTTGGAGGCTGACTTCGCTTACGGAACGCACAGCAGAGCCAGGAAAGTATTTTGCGCAAGCCTGTAGTGAGACGTAGGTGCGTATGACTGAGCTAGTGGAATTCACAGCGCAGAAGCAGTCAAGTGTCCAAAGGCCACTAGTAGGCCTTAAGTATTTTGCTTCTGTTTTTTTAAAGGCTGTGCTGAGACAGCAGACAGATACTGTAGGCAGCGTATATATGTATACCGTTTCCCTCTGGACGGGATGACGGCGGTGATGTAACAGGCAACGCAGAGCCAGGAAACAATTTTGCGCAAGCCTGCTGTAACACTTAGATGCGTATTAATTAGGACTACTACCCCCAGCAGAGACGCAGTACACTGAGGACGGTCACAGGCAGCCCAAAGATAGTATTTTTCCCAAATTTGTTTGAAAAAGCCCACTGCCTATATAGACAGTATATCTCTTTCCCTGCCTCACCAGTACTGGCCCTATACTATGTACAATTACTGCAGACTGAGGACGCAATGCTCTGCACGCCCGATATAGAAAAAAAAAAAAAAAAGTGCAACACTGCTCACAGCAGCCTCAACAGTACTGCACACGGTCAGATGTGGCCCTAAGAAGGACCGTTGGGGGTTCTTCAAGCCTAAAATAACTCCTAACGCTCTCCCTATAGCAGCAGCATCAGCAGCACTGTCCCTGATCTCTGTCAGAATGCATCTGTGGCGAGCCGCTGGCGGGGCAGATTTAAATACTCGGGTGACACCTGAGGAAGTTGTAATGCCTTCCCTGTCTTTCTATTGGTCAGAAAAGCGCGCTAACGTCTCAGAGATGAAAGTGAAAGTAACTCGAACATCGCGTGGTACTCGTCTCGAGTAACGGGCATCTCGAACACCCTAATACTCGAACGAGCATCAAGCTCGGACGAGTACGTTCGCTCATCTCTAATCTTAAACTCTCCTGCCTACCCCCAACAGTTATTTTCTCTCCCACAATTGACAGATTATTGTAATCCCTCTGGGAGGTCACAGGATAATCTTTGTAAGGAATTCTGCAAATTTGGCAATTCTCTTTAGGATTTATGGAGAGTGGATAACTATCAATCGCTGCCTTTACTCCCCGCTACAAGTTTATGTTTTTATCTTAATTATAAAACTTCAAAGTTAGTAAAACTTTTCCGACCCCTTTCTTTACAAACATGCCGATTCCCACCACTATATCTCTAGTTCCTCAACCTTGAAAAGACCTGATGGAATGTGGCAGTTATTAGCAGATTGCACTTTTGAACTTTGATTTGTAGATATTCACTTGAATCCTTGCCAATTGCTTATCAATATGGTACTGCAACTCTTACACAGTGATCAAGTATGGTTCATTTAATGCTGCCAAGGCAGGAGGGGCGCGACACCAGGTGAGCCATCGAGCTCACTGAAGTCTAAGACTTAAAGGAGGGATTGCTCTGTGATTTTAAACAGAAAAAGCCATCTTAGATAAGTAGCCAAAATTTCAAACACATTGAAAAAGGGAAGCTCTACCCATTAATACCATGGCATGATATCTTGCTTCATTAAAGTAATTTCCACCATTATTGCCGAGAGGCACCACTGAAATACCTGGGCATTAATTTTACTAAAGCCTACTACTCTGTATCCCTTACACAATAGATCATATGCATAATCTACACTTTCATTATCTGGCAGAGTGAATACAGTAAAGAGGTCTATTCTCGAGAAGATCTACCGTATCCATTTGAAATGCTTCCCATTCCTTGTTCCATCACGTGAATGGAAAGCTATGCAGGCCTCCATTTTATATGGACAGTTCACAGAGGCAGAAAAGTCTTTGAATATTATTAATTGCCCTTCACAGAATAAACTAGAAATAAAATAACTATTTATTGGTTACTTGGTTAAAAACATATACACGAATGGGCACATTTACCACTTGACGGTAGGAACAATTGATTGAGCAGAAGAGAAACCACACTTAACACTCAGACATGCTAACAGACAAAAATAACCATATCGAATAAGGTCCCAAAATTCAGGTCAGAGCTGGTGACCTGTCACCAAAGCTATGCAGTACTAAACGGTAAAATTATTCAAGCTGACCTGTAAGAGACCTGTATAGATATGGTTTTTGATTTTCAAGACGCTCATATACTGTATAGATACTTTCCTATTGAAAGCAAATCTACTTTGGTTCTTGACCTTCCAGTGATACTATACGGTGTTATTTATGTTAGATAAAATTCAAGCTCTGGAGGTTTATACTTCAAGCGCTAGGTGCTTGATTATTTCATTCAACGCGTTTCACGGCTACGTAGTTGCGGATCATCAGGAACAAAAAGAGCCTCACGGTAGAAGATCTGGATGAGGGCAAAAACCCAAATACTGACTTTGGCGTCACTCCAAGTAGCCGGACCGTATTGTCTGAGTGTGTATGAGACAGGGCCTACCCTCAAGGCCTCAACTTTTTTATTCAACTTTACCTCCAAACTGGAAGTTGCAGCACCTTCTTAGGCTTAAAAGCATGCTTCATCCCTGCAGTCCATGGCAGCTTCCTTATGTACTTTAAAGCCTTTCAGTATACACACAGAGGTCAGTTATGTTCTCCTTAGTACACGTACACACACACGTACACACACACACACACACGTACACACACACACACACACACGTACACACACACACACACGTACACACACACGTACACACACACGTACACACACGTACACACACACGTACACACACGTACACACACACGTACACACACGTACACACACACGTACACACACGTACACACACGTACACACACACACACACGTACACACACACAGGTACACACACGTACACACACACAGGTACACACACGTACACACACACAGGTACACACACGTACACACACACACACACACGTACACACACACACACACACGTACACACACACACACACACACACACACACACACACACACACACGTACACACACACACACGTACAAACACACACACACACGTACACACACACACACACACACGTACACACACACACACACACACGTACACACACACACACACACACACGTACACACACACACACACACACACACACACACACACACACGTACACACACACACACACACACACACACACACGTACACACACACACACACACACACACACACGTACACACACACACACGTACACACACACACACGTACAAACACACACACACACGTACACACACACACACACACACGTACACACACACACACACACACGTACACACACACACACACACGTACACACACACACACACACACACACACACACACACACGTACACACACACACACACACACACACACACACGTACACACACACACACACACACACCTTCTGTATACAAATCACTTCCCGAGGCTTTATGGTGTCTGAGAAAAATGAAAAATCTCTGATCCTGAAGGGGTTAAACAAAAAGTAGCATATTGTATTCCAATTGAGCCTTTCCTAATTTTGTTTATAGTTTTAAAAATCATAGCTTATGCTCTAAAAATCTACTCCAAGTTGAAGACACTGCATCCTGCTGTGAGATCCCCAATGCTGGATCCAACCCAGTCATGTGCAGGGGTCTAGCTAACATGTTGGCACAGTCAATAGAAAGAAGACTACACCAAATGCAGACAGTTAACATTGCAGTAACTAATAAGGTAAGTCAGTGTAGAAATACAAATCCACATTAGTTCTATTGAGAGGTAGTACTGATCTAATAATGCAGGGGAATAATGTATTCTCCATCAGCCGGCTCATTTACCAAGAGACAAAGAAATAGTTTAAGAGAAAAGATCTTGGCAGCAGGATGACAAGCCATGAGATCTGAAGAGCATTACATAACACTATTTTAATTATTAATCTGGAATAAGTCTATCATTGAACCTGGAGGAAGTGTTGTTTTAACCGAACACATGTATGTTACACTCCAGAGAGCTCAGATGACCTCGGAGGATTAATCAGATGGCCATTGATTTTAATGGGCGCTGTCAACAGCTTTTGCCTGAGGTCAGATACCAAGCAGCCCACCCAGATAAAACAGCTGAACTATTAGTAGCAGCTTAGTTAAAATGGGTTTTCCCAAGATGGTTGAATTTGTGAAGATTAATACTTAATATGATCCACCAAAGACTGAAGAATTAGATATGTATAATAAATATGGCACAGTCTGTGCAAGGTGAATGTAGGCTTACTTACAAGGTACAAGTAGTCTGGAGTTCGGCTGTAGGGCCTGTGCCATGTGTCTGCTAAGCAGCATAGAAGCCATTTTTTGTTCAGGAAGAAGTCAGCAACCACTAGCCCAATGCCCGATTTGTCCTGTAAAGAAAAAAAGAAAAGTTGACTTCAGAGACATTTCACCACTAATAGGCAAATAAAAATAAGCATCTATTTCCATTAGGTTTTGCATGCTGCCAGTCTTTCTACAAGTTAAACATTAAGTTCTTTCCTATGGACATGCACCCTTGACTGCCTGCTCTGGTGCCGCTTGTGTATGTTCCTAATATACTGTATAGATTTGTACAAAATTAGTAGTACATATGGAATGGGCAAATACATCTTTTCAAGGTAAAGCCACTATTTCATAGTCTTCAACCAGCCTGTAGTTCTCCTTTCACTGTTAAAATGCTCTGTGCAAGTTCAGAAACCCATCAGTCAGTACAAAACTCATCCTCAGCAACTGAAGACAGCGGGTCACCAGATTTAGTGCCAATAGAACATGAATGGGACGATCTGAGATGCCAACATCTACAGCCTAAATGTTTGCACAATATAGAAGCTCAGTTACAGCAAGTGTGTAGTGATATGCTGCAGGGGTATTATTGTATCTTGACGCCACCAGGAAGCCCTGACGGAGTCAAGATTGACAGTGCCGTTACTGCCCCATCCCCCAGATGTGTATAAGGTTCTGCTCGGCTGCAGGGAGGACACAGCGACGGCTTTCCACTACATGCCAGATGTCGACCTTCCACAGCAGCAGAAGACCGCCGCTCTACTGCTGTTCACAAGGTTCCCCCGCACAAAGCGTTTGGACAGCAGGGAACCACTATCGGCGGGGGAGTGACAGTTACAGCCACCGGCCGCACACAACTGGGAGGCTGTGGGAGAGGTGGGGAGCTGCAGTTACAGCGCTGGAACAGAGCGGCATTGGCGGGGGAACCGGCCACAGACAGCATGAAGAGCAGGACAGCTGGGAGGGCGGCGGAAAAGACGGTGACCTGCGGCAACAGCGCTGCAGTAGAACGCCGGCTAACATACACAGACGGCTGCTCACTTCCAATGCCGCTTCCCGCTGTACTGCAGTTTACCTCCTTCCAGGACCTTGACGTCTTGACCCAATCGGGAGCTAGGGGTGTGAGAGGGGCATTCCTCCTGTCAAACCCCTAGCTTCTGGTGGCATCAAGATACACTAATACCCGCTGCAGGATACCATACGGAACCTGTATGCTTCATGCCCACCCATTATCACACCTTGTATCCAAGCTACAGGCAGTACAACAGAGTACTACAGCCTCTATATCCACCTGTATCACATCTTACATCCAAGCAAGAGGGGCCCAAGACGGTACTAGAGCCTCCACGCCCACCCGTATCACATCTTGTATCCAAGCTAGAGGCAGTACAACAGGGTACTAGACCACCCTTCAATGGCTCAGTTTTCAGCAATAAATTATTCTTTTGCTCCAATATTATAATCCCATATATCAATATTGCAGTCAGATTCTGCGAACTCCTAGGTATTTTTTTTTTGGTTTTTTTTAAACATTGAATGTATGATGGAACATTAACCCCTTAGTGACCAAGCCTGTTTGCGCCTTAATGACCAGGCCAAATTTTGCAAATCTGACATGTATCACTTTAACATGGAAAAACACCAGAAAGGTTTTGCATATCCAAGCGATTCTGGATTTTTTCGCCACATGTTGCACTTCATTTAGGCGGAAAAAAAAGACGATACAATTTGTGTTTATTTATTAAAAGCACCAAAATTGGGAAAATTTTGAAAAAAGCATCATTTTTTCACATTTCCAACTGCAATATCTTAAATTTGTGCAAACATAATATAGAAATTTTTGCTAAGATTTATATTTCCACCCGTTTACTTTATTTTGGGCGCACATTGGAAAAACTTGCTTTTTTAACCATTTAGGAGACGTACAAATTTAACATTACTTTTTAGCATTTTGAAGAACACTTTGTTTTCCTACACCAAGCCAAGATTGGAAAGGCTCATAAGTATCAGAATAATAGATACCCCCACAAATGACCCCATTTTAAAAACTACACTCCTTAGTGTATTCACTGAGGGGTGTTTTGAGTATTTTGACCCCACAGCTTTTTTTCAAGAATTAATTCAATTTAGAGGAGAAAAAGTAAAATTTCATATTTTTGCAATTCTATCATTTTAAAGACATATTTTTTCCTATAGTTTACATGAAAATGAGGATTTACACCCCAAAATGGATACCCCTGTTTCTCCCGTGTTCAGAAATATACCCATTGTGGCCCTAATATTATATCCGAGTCCACAACGGGGCCCAAAACGAAAGGAGTAGTCAGTGTCTTTCAGAACAGAAATTTTGCTTGATGTCCTTTTAGACCCCATAGCACACATGTAGAGTTCTTGAGCGCCCAAAACCATAGAAAACCCCCACAAATGACCCCATTTTGAAAACTAGACCCCTTAAGGAATTTATCTAGGGGTGTACTGCATATTTTGACCCCACAGTTTTTGAATAAATTCAAGCAAAGCAAAAAGGAAACAATTAGGATTTTCGTTTTTTTGGCAGTTCTGTCATTTTAAAAAAACGGCTTTTTTTGTACAGCACACATATGAAGGAAGACTTGCACCCCAAAATGGATACCCCTATTTGTGCTGTTTTCAGAAATATACCCATTGTGGCCCTAATCTTATGTCCGCATGCACAACGGAGTCCAAAATGAAAGGAGTAATCGGTGGCTTTCAGAACATAGATTTTGCTTGAAGTCTTTTTAGGCCCCATTGCCCACTTGTAGAGTTCTTGAGCGCCCAAAACCATAGAGAACCCCCACAAATTACCCCATTTTCAAAACTAGACCCCTTAACGAATTTATCTAGGGATGTACTGTGTATTTTAACCCTAAAATTTTTGAATAGATCTAAGCAAAGCAGTAAGAAAAAAATTACGATTTTCATTTTTTGGGCTATTGCGTCAATTTAAAAACAGGGTTTTTTGTACAGCACACATATAAATGAAGACTTTCACCCCAAAATGGATACCCCTGTTTGTCCCGTGTTCAGAAACATACCCATTGTGGCCCTAATAGACTTACAGGACACATGGCTAGGCCTACAATGAAAGGAATACCCGTTGGATTTCAGGGTACAACTGAATAAATTCCAGGCCCCATTGCCCACTTATTGAGCCATTGAGTGGCCAAAACTATAAAAGAACCCCCACAAATGACCCCATTTTGAAAACAAGACCCCTTAACGAATTCATCTAGGGGTGTACTGCGTATTTTGACCCCACAGTATTTGAATGAATTTAAGCAAAGCAGAAGGAAAAAGTTACGATTTTCAATTTTTTGGGCAATTTTTTAAATTTAAAAACAGTTTTTTTGTACAGTGCACATAGGAATGAAGCCGGTCACCCCCAAATGGATACCCCCGTTTGTCCCGTGTTCAGAAACATACCCATTGTGACCCTAATTTACTTACAGGACCCATGGCAAGGCCTATAAAGGAGGGAACATCCGTTGGATTTCAGGGCACAACTGAATAAATACCAGGCCCCATTGTTCATTTGTACGGAATAAAAATTGACTCCCTAAAAATTCTCACACACACACACACACACACACACACACACACACACACACACACACACACACACACACACACACACACACACACACACACACACACACACACACACACACACTTTTTGGGGGTCATTTCTTGACCTCAGTAGCGGGTATGGGGTGTAAAAAGTGGCGTTCCATGAGTCTCTGTAAGCTTGATGAGGTGCTCCGGTCTCACATAGAAGGCGCTCAACAAGCTGCTCCTGGAACTGCAGGAAGGCGAGCGTTCCTGGGGCTTCTTGTAAAATACGTATCGCAGGTAGCGGTCTGAATAGCGCCAGGCTCACGCAGCCGTAGGCGGAATCTGCTTGCGGAGGCCCGCAGCAGATCCCAGCTGTGAGCCCGGCTGTGACCCTGCGTATGGCCGCGTAATGTACTGCGCATAACTGCCTACTCACACAGGCGGTCATGTGCAGTACCTTTTTTTTTTGTTTGTATTTCCCGCACCGTCGCTTAGCGATGATGCGGGTACCCGCAGCCCGTATACAACGTAGTTGCGTATGGGCTGCGGGTATATCCGCAACCACGGAGCACAATTTGTCTCTATGTTGCGGATATCCACGGTAAAATAGAACCTGCTGCGTTCTCTTTTCTGCGAGTGGATTACACAATTCCAACCCACTAATGTGAGCAGAATTGTGTAATCCAATGCGATTGATCTGCGTATTACCACAAATCAGACGCATGCGGAATCCGTAATTCCTATCCGGTCATGTGAGACCGGCCAAAGGTAGATCTCTACCTTTTAATCACATGACTGGGGACCGCTCAATGAGGCCACCGGTCACTGCTCCAGGCTCTCAGCGATCGTTGGTCGCTGGGAGCAAGGAGATTTTAAGTTTCCTGGGCTCCCCGACTCCTGCGCATGTGTCCGGTGTTTTGCCGGCGGTCGCATGTGCAGAATCCGGGTAAGTTCACGGATGAGGATCGCGTCGGGGTGCAAATACAGAGGCCTCCGGTAAAAAGTTTCATCTCCTCTCACCGATTGCATCCGTGAGGGGAGATGAAACTTAAATTTTTTTTAAAAACTTTTACGTGATCGCCATTATCCATTGTATAACGGCAAACACTTGACCAGGAACCGCTCACCGCGGCCCCCCGTGAAATCTCCAGGCTCTTGGCTCAGTTGTGTAGCCAGGAGCAGGGAGATTTTCAATTATCCTGGCAATCCACAGCTTTTGCGCATGCGTCCGCCATTTTGGCGACGGGCGTGTGCACAGAAGCTGGGGTAAGGTCCGCGGATAAATCTGGGGGCCTTATGTGCGTGCTTTCATCCTCCCTCACGGATATGATCCGTGAGGGGAGGTGAAACGTACGCTTTTTAAACTTTTCTTTAACTTTTTAAAAAACTTTAACTTTTTTTTTTTTACTTTTTCACACTTTTTTTTTTAACTTTACAGGATCACTGTCATCCATTGGATGACAGTGATCATGTCCCCAGTGACATCCCTTTGCTCTTGGCTACACATGGCAGCCAGGAGCAAAGGGATTTTGAATTTCCCGGGGCTCGAGCCCCTCTGTGCACGCGCCCGATGTCAATCATCTGGCGCGCATGCGCAGAGGGAGACTTCGGGTCCCGGACCATCGGGGAGGACTTAGGTGAGTATTTTCACCTCCCCTCATGGATCAACTCTACCCCAGACGGCGACTTTCTACGCGCTCCCCAAAATCCACAAGGGCCTTACCCCACTAAAGGGGAGGCCCATTGTTTCGGGGATAGACTCCCTGACACAGGGAGCAAGTCAGTATATCGATGTCATCTTAAGACCATTCGTAGAGAGTTTACCATCTTATATACGTGATACCACAGATCCCCTCAAACGTCTAGAGGGCATCACGATTGCAAGTGGTACATTTCTAGCCAGTATGGACGTAGAGGCGCTTTATACCAACATCTCCCATAAAGATGGAATTGAAGCGAGTCGTTTCTACCTGGACCAGAGGGGAACTCATATGAGACCTCACAATACCTTTGTTCTCGAATTGCTCAAATTCATTCTTGAACATAACTTCTTCCTGTTTGACGGGCGCTATTACCATCGGTAGCGGGGGACCGCGATGGGAAGTCCCTGTGCCCCAACCTATGCATGTCTATTTCTCGGATGGTGGGAGGATAAACACGTCTTCCAGGAACAAAACCTCAAATGGATCAACCTAGTCGAGCTATGGGTGAGGTTCATAGATGACATTTTTATACTCTGGTCCGGAACTGTCTCGGAATTCAAAGAATTTGTGGAGTCTCTTAACAAGAACAACCTTGGCTTATTTCTCACGTCAGAAATTCAGCAGGAACAAATTACATTCCTGGATTTGAACATCTCCAAGACCCCGATGGGGACTTTAGAGACTACAATTCACTGAAAACCAACGGCAACAAACAGTCTCCTGCACTGGGAAAGTTACCACCCAGGTCCTTTAAAAAAAGGTATCCCTAAGGGACAGTTTATAAGGGCGAGGAGGAACTGTTCCGAAGAAGGTGAATTTGAAACACAAGCTGAAGACATGACTAAAAGATTCAAGGATAGGGGATACCCTGATGACATTCTCCAGGAAGCACTTGTAGAGACCAAAAAAAGAGACAGGAAGAGCCTACTGTTTGTTAAACCAAAACCAGTCACCAAGAACATTGTGAGATTGATTGGTACGTATGACGACCAATCAAGAAATGTAAACAGAATTTTACAAAAATATTGGTACATCCTATTAAAGGACAAGGACCTTGTGGAATGCCTGGGAGACAAGCCCTCTATTACTTATCGAAGAGGAAGAAACCTTCGAGACCATCTCGTACATAGTCATCTGGCCCCTGAAATACCCAGAGAGACTTGGTTGACCTCGAAAAAGATCAAGGGCACATACCCCTGCTCTGACTGCAAGGCGTGCAGATTCATAAAAAAGGGACCAACATTTGAGAGCGTCAACACTAGGAGGTCATACGAGATCCGTGACTTCATAAATTGCAAGACACCCGGAGTGGTATATTTGGCAACTTGTCCTTGCCCCCTTGAATATATAGGCAAGACCAAACAGCAATTTAGGAGGAGGATCTTGGCCCATGTCGGGATTGTACAAGAGGGGAACATACAAGCCTGGCGAAACACATGAGAGACCATCACGACAATGACCTAAGCCTTCTCAAGTTCCAAGGAATTGAATTGATCAGGTACAATGGAAGAAGGGGAGACATAGATAAGAAACTCCTACAGAAGGAATGCATGTGGATTCATAGACTCAAGACCTGTTCACCCACAGGCTTGAATGAACAGTTATCATACACTTCCTTCATTTGAAATTTCATCCCAGGCACCAATCCCCCTTCACTTTCCTAAAACTCCCCCCCCCCCCCCCCCCCCCCAAGTCTTTGATTAAACATCTGAGAAATGTATGCGTTCTTTGCTTCATACTTTAACTAACTGTAATCATCCCTCTAAAAACATATAAAATAATCCCTCCTAATTCTCCCCAGAAGAGAGCTATAAAACTTTATCTGAACATATGAAACCCCCTGCCTTCATATAGACTCGTGAAATCCTTTACAGGGCTCTAGTAGGGAGGAGGGAGCTGTCCAGTGCTGAACCTCCCCTCTGCACACTGATGCCCGACATCCCGACAGCAGGGAGCTGTCGGATACTGAAGCACCTGTGATAATGTGTGTTATCCAGCCTGTATCGTGAGAAAGCAAGGGGGATTGTCCAAATCATAGCCAATTGCTGGGATTGGATGGGATAAGAGAGGGAAGGAGGAGCTCCACACATATAAGCGCTGCACTTGTCAGACGTGCGGCACTCACTACAGGGATGCCGCCAGATATCACGGCTGCTCCCTCTGTTGCCTACTAATGCATCCTGATGAAACAGTGCATACACCAAAGTGCACTGTAGAAACGCGTCGATGACGTGGTTTTAGTGAGTCAGTAACCTTCCAGATAGTTAGTTCAGGTGTTAGAACTAGACGGCTGCCCAATACCCTCTGTCGCAGCTACATCGGTGCCGACTTAGCTTCTCCCTATTCACAGCGCTGCTGTGTACAAGTACAGGGTTTTTTCACCCAGAGTCCTGCATCCTCATTAGTATTTAAAGTGATCTGTACTACAGGAACAGCACTCTTTAGCACTGCAGACTTTCAGGCACTTTTAACCCTTTAAGTGCTGGTTTGGGGCAAGAGTTAGCAACTACTCCCTGAATTGTGTATTAATATTCAGGGTAGTAGTTTTGAACTGGTGCCATATATTTCTTGAGTGGAAGGGCTCTCTATATACTAGTTAACCCTCTCCTCTTTTTGATCTACCTATTTTGGTTGATTATAATTTGGAGTTGCTTGAATGAGGAGCATATATAACTAGGAGAGAAAAACCAGTTCATTCTCTGTATTTATCACTGGTTCTTCCTATCCACTCTTTCTTGGCACTATTTAACCCTTTGCTAACTGGACCTTCTGAACCTTAATTGGGCCTTATATTACACATCTATACTGGTATTTAAAGTGGAGGCTCTCCATTACCCCACTCTTATTAATATCAGTTTTTGGCTCTCTCAGCTGGTCCTTTCTTTGACACTTAATCCTCTCCTCGAGTGGTGAATAACCACCATTTACTACATCTGAATAAAAGTGTTATATAGGGAGTATTTAAACACTGTGCTCACAATTTAATCCTCCTCTTTATATATCTCCGGAGGAGGGTCTCAACTCAAGTATATTTAAGCACAGTGTTGTGTCTGAGCAATATACATAACACCTTGTTCTCTATCTGGAACTTCTGTCTGATTTTGGGGACCTATCATGAGGGTAACCCCATAATTTATTTATTTATCAGCAGGAGGTGGTTTAAACCTCACTCACTTCAATGACTCATACCACATCAATAAAGGAAGATTGTCATCTCATGTGCTTCATAAATTTGCACATAAGAACTGAGACACCTAATAATTACTAGTGGAAGTCATTGCTGAGGGACCTACTTCGGTTCAGAGGAGTGAAGGGTTTTTCCTAATACCTCAACCTAAGATATATGTTGTGTTCTGTCCAGTTTGATTTTAATTATTATTAATAAAGTTAGTTTTTTAATTAATTCTTCTTCAGTGATTCCCCTCATGGATCCGATCCATGAGGGGAGGTGAAACTAGCACTTTTTTTTAAACTTTTTCGCGATCGCCGCTATCCAATGGATAGCGGCGATCGCGGGCCCGGGGACCGCTCACCGCGGTCCCCGGTAACACCTCTTGGTTCCCGGCTATCTTCAGGAGCCGGGAGGTTTTGAATTTGCCGGGGGCTCCCGGGCTTCTGCACATGCGCCTGACGTAATCATCTGACGCGCATGCGCAGAAGCCCGCCGGCGGGTCCGGGAGGACCAGATCTCCGGGGGCCACCGCCAACAAGCCAGGTAAGAATTTTCAGCTGCTCTGATGGATCCGATCCATCAGGGTAGCTGAATATCTATCTTTTTTCACTGCTTTATTTATTTTTTTGCGATCGGCGCTATCCCGGGATGACAGCTCCATGCTGTCGGCTACCTGTGGGCACCGACAGCATGGAGCTGTCACGTCCAGAGCCCACGTGGCTTTAGTCTCTGCAGGACGCATGTTTTTACGTCCTCAGAGAATAAAGCCCACTTGGGCAGGACGTAAAAACACTATGGGCTGGTCGTTAAGGGGTTAAGGAAATAAATACTCAAACAAAATGCCATTTACTCTCAAAGGCCTTTTATACATCATCCCAGCGATTAATCACTCCTGTACTTTCACACTTTATCAAGGATCACTCAGTGTATGAAGGTGGAGCGAGCCAGATATCACTCTGCCACCTGCCTCCATTTACAGTATACAGGCAGTCGTTCAGCGACATAAAAAAACTGAAATTTATGAACGATGAATATTAGGCAAACAAACTTATTCAGTTGCTGCCAGCATTTTACACTAAATGATCAGATTCAGTGAGAATCTAAAAGGATTACCTTCAGTGTAAAAGGACCTTCAGGCCTCCCTCACACAGGCGTTTGCTGCAGTTTCAGCAGCGTTGTGTGTTTCTGGCAACATTTTGGCTGAGTTTTCAGTACAGCTGAAAAACGCAGTCAAGGAACTTAAAGAAAAACACAACAAAAAGCAATATTCAAAAAGAAAGGAAAGAAGATTAAAAAAAATAAATTAAAAAAAATGCATGGACGGCTTCCATTGCAGTCAATAGAAGCCGCCTGTCCCACGATACTTCCGCTGTGGACACAGTGGAAGTATCGCGGGAAATCATGTCACAGTCCAACACATGCACGCTGGCTCGCCGGGTGAGACACTTGCGGCAGATCCGGAGAGGTGAGTATAGGGTCTCTGGGCGGGCGCAGAGTCCGATTCTGCTGCGAGATTTCGCAGGCGGAATTAGACCTGGCCATGGGCATGAGGCCTTAGCCTACCATTTGCTACAAGTAGATACTTTTCTCAACTCTCAGGGTTACGATGTATGAATGTATGCAATACACATACATATACATGTCGGTGTTCATCCCTCTGAGGCTTCCCTAATGAGGCAGGTTGACTACCAATACTCTTAAGTGAAGGGCTGCTAAATACAGTATGTTGGTGTGATAAGCAATAGGGGGGGGAGGGGAAGCCACAAAAGGGGAAAAAAAATATATATATAAATTTTAACTAGAACAGATTTGACTCCTTACGACCTCTCATCTTACAAAATTGCACAAGGTGTTTTTTGGCCTCATGCAATAAATGTTAAGTTTTATTATTACTACATAGTGTTCAATGATCAACTAGTTTACAGTGATTTATGGTTTTAATGAACCGGGCATTCTGACAAAGAGGCAAAGATCACAAAGATGACCCCAAGAGACCAAGGACAAATTAAAAGGTTAGGGGAAAAAAAAAACCAAAAAAAATAAAATAAAAAAAACACAGCTATAAAAGATATAGAAGGGACAAAAATCAGCATATTATCTACATACTGTAATTCAGACCAGTGTTCCTCAGCTTTAGCATCCCTGACTGGTCAGGATTTCAGGATATTCCATAGAGAACATCTGAGGCAATGGACACTGATCTGTATGGTACAGCAGGTTGCATCTTGTCTCCACCATAGTTATGGTTGGCGACATGAGCTGGGCTGAAGGCACCAGAGGGAACGCCCCATAGCTTTGGATTGGCTGCCGCAGACACACCTGCACAGAAGTATGTTCCTCGTTGTCTTCCTAGTCCCGCTGGAGTACCTAGTCCCAAGTAGTTTCCAAATGGGTTGTCCGGCAACTGTGCTTCTCTGGCCCCCTAATGGCCTGTCTGATGTGTCTGGAGCGCTTTTCAGCCGTTAAAATGCTGGGAGCTGGCTGCATGGCTGGCACTGTGGACGAGTGTCATCCAAGCTGTGGCAGACGTTCCACCTGCTGATACGAGCTGTGCGCCTGGGAGATCTGATCAGGCACCGTGCGGTGGCTTTCAGCGGCGGACTACGACAGCAGGCCTTACACCATATAGAGCAGTCCATGAGGGCGAGTGACAGCGCAGGAGCCAGGAAGAGCGGCTGAGTGTCACCGCCCCCCACCGCTTTGCCTTCTCCAGTCACTGCTCTGGTGCAGTCGGCCACCCGCTGTCATTCTCCTCGCCAGCCTCGCATAATGCTTGCAATATGTGAAGCCAGCGAGGAAAATGACAGTGCAGAAGGCGGTAAGGGAACAAGTGAGAGCAGTGGCAAAAGGAGGTCAGTGACACTAGGCGGGAGGTGAGATGATGGCCACCCAATCAAGTCGTGGGTGTGCATCTTGTCTTCACCCGTTCTTGTGGTGGAGACAAGATACAACACTACCGGTACAGCATAACAATACAGTAATTCTGGATAAATAATACAATCTTCTTCATAAGCTTTTTATACCATGTTAAAAATTTAAGCTTTCTAGCTTGGCTAAAATCTAGAGTCCCACTGTAAAAGGGATTATCCTGGTGACAATAAGTTATTCCCCCTTTTTTACTTTAAACCCCAACCAGCCTCAAATAATTGACACCTACCATAGCACCATATGATGTGACATCTCCAGGTTTTCTGCCCTGATGTTCCATGAATAGATCACATTGGCTTATGTAGGCCCTGGCCTAATTACAAGAAATCACTAAAAACATCTCGTTTTGGTGCTCTCTTTTGGCTGCAGTGATCAAGATTTATAGTGGACACATGGTGGTTCTATCCTGTCAGACTGGCTGGTGGAATATGGCAATAGGGGAGCCGCAAGATGCATTAAGCGTTTGTTTTTCTTAGATTACATTCCTCTCACTCCAAAAACACACTTCTAGGTGAATACGTGCTAAACATTGAGCCACCACCCTCTTTTCGTGGGTTCAGCCAGGAAGAACTGCCCAAGGATCAGGTTCACTCTATACAGAACTTTTAGCAGAGTTCAACTCAAAAAAAAAAAAAAAAGGCTTAGGCTTTATTAAACACAAGCTTATATACGCAGATATTTACTCACGTAAATATGCCAGACAGCAGAAAGAATGCATTGGATTCAATGCATTCATTCAGATGGCCTGGGTATTTACATGGGTAAATAGCTGCGCATATACGCTTGTGTGAATAAAGTCTAAGACCCCATTTACACTGACAGACAATCGCTCAAAAGTTGCTCAAACAACAGTTTGAGTGACAGTTTTGAGCAATCTTCTTTGCATAGTTTACAGTAGCTACTTAAGAGCTATATAGGCAGAGCTGGATACTGCCGCTTTCACTGGGCGAACAATACAGCTGTTCTGCATAAGCAAACAGCTCTATTGTTCTATTGTTCTCCATGATTACAGCTGCGTCCCGCTGTGAACTACCAGCAAGACACAGGCTGTAAGAATCTCATCAGCGCTGCCGACTATGATAACAGCCTGCACCGCTGATAAGAGTTCATCACTCAGTTTGAGAAAACTAGAATTGAACGATGAACGACTTGTGCACGAAAACTGCACAATGTCCGTGCCTTTAGACCCAACGATTCTCGCTCAAAAGACGGCGTTGAGCAATTTTTTTGAGAATCGTTAGGTCTAAATGGGCCTTTAGATGTGTTGAGTGAACTGAACCATATAGTCTTAATGCATCCTTTAAATACACTTGTACCAAATTACAAAAAGCTGCTTAAAATGTAAATATAGAAAAGCTCAGAATTTTCAAAAACTGCACTGCTGAATCTAAAAACAGAAGCAAGAATTATAGGCAGTGACAGCAGCAGACCAATAAATTGAAAGAGAAGTCAATTAAGATTAATCAGTACTAGACTGCAATCCCGTTGCGCATCCCTGCCCAAACGGTGGAGAAAACAACCTTTTTGTATTCAGAACAAATAGTCCGTTCCGGGCCATTTAACCAGGAACAACAGAATGATCCACAATCATGCAGCAGGTATTCAGAAAACACTGCAGCCTGGCATCTAACAATGATTTAGGACCGAAGAGTTGAAATCGAGATTACCTCTCTTTATCCACTATGGGTAAATATTGAATGAGAAAAAAACACAGCTAGATTTTTATTTTTTTTTTAAAGAGGGGGGGGGGGGGTGAAGAAAACCCTCAGAGTGGTACAAACAGCAGAATAAAACGGTCTTTGGTTTTCTATTTGCACTGCAGTTTATAGATTGCAAATACAAATGGCTAATAAAAGCTTGGGAGGAGGTTAGTGAAGAGAGAGAAAATGCAATATATGGAAACACATCTAGTGCCTTGTAGATGGAGATCAAACAGGATATGTTCCATGAACAGTGACATAGATAAAGTAGGTCACTGCAATATCTTATCTGTAATTACAAATGCGGCTGTAATAAAGAGGGAAGGGGGAGCAACAACATAAAACCAAGGAGCCTACAAAATAAAGCAAGAGGACAGACTGCTAAATTGTACTTTCTTCTGTGTCTAATGCACTAGATAAATTACTCCATTATGAAGCTTCAGACGGGTATAGCTGCTCTAGTAGGATAACGTATCAGTAGTAGAGATACGGGTACAGCGAGCTCACGTTTGTGCTAGGGGTTCCATCACAGATCTGGCACAAAACCAGAAGAAAAAGTCCAACATACAAGACTTTGTCCAGTAAAATGTCAGTCAGCTGAATGGACTCAAATTATAGTAAATGGGGTCTGTTTGGGGCCATTTGGTTCTGCAATTGGACGGATCTGTTCAGCCAGGGGATTCCGCTTTCCTTCTCTCGTAATGGAGCAAGAAAACTGAACCCTGCCGCAGATGTGAAGGCAGCCTTTCGGGATATCAGCTAGTACTTTTATATACACGGCACTTCATGCAATTTGTAAAAACTACTCTACACCAAGTTTTTCGTCAATCTTATCCAAAAAGTTCATTTTTCTGGAAAGAAACAGGGAAGGGGGGGGGGGGGGGGAGAGAAACACAAGTTTTTTTTCATGGCTTCAAAATTTCCAGAAAGTTACATCTCTAGACTGCAATTGCAATAAATAGTTTGTTAAAAAGTGGGATTGCACCACCTACATAAAAAGCAGAAATGTGACGTTTCTACAGAAGAAGGGCAGGTACTACAGTAAGTGTTGACCACTTATTTCCAATCTCTGCTTCACATGGTTAAAATGTATTCTTTTGCAAAGTTTGAGAAAATTGCTGTGAAGATCACATATATACACGATATTCGTGTAATATGGCGACACCGGAGGTGTAGAGGTTCCCGGGCTGAGTCAGAGGCAACGCCCAGAACACCCACAGCTCCTGATTGGCTGCGGCGAACCCAGCTTGACTGAGCTGCTGAGAGGTCGGTGCATCATAGGGACGCCAGTAACCGTTTACATGCCGCAATGTATGTTGATCGCGGCATGTAAAGGCTTTTCATAGAGGGAGTGAGCTCCCTCCATTTTTCCATCATTGAACCCCCACGATGATTTAAAAAAAAAAAAAAAAAAAGGGGAGGCCCAATAGGTTGTCTTGGCAACGTGACACCAGATACAGATGTCCTGCTTTGCCATCAGCTCTGACATTGACGAGCTCCGGCAGAGAGCTGGCTGTCAGCAATAGCTGTCCTGCTGCATCGGAGCAGTGAGCCCCCGCTGTTAACCCCTTACATGCTGGGATCTATGTAGAATGTGGAGTGTAAAGTGTTCCAACGAGGGACGCTCCCTCTGAGTTAATCAGACCCCCCCCCCCCGAGAAAAATCGCAGAGGGGTGACGAATCGCCGTGGCAACAGGACGCCAGATACAGGTGTCCTGCTTTTCTGTTGCCTCCACTGAGCTATCTCACCCTTACCAGCTTGGTGAAGGCATATGCGTCTCACAGCCAATCGGGGGCTGTGGGCGTGACTTGGCTGTTACCTCTAGCTCAGCCCGATCACACCCACACTTCAGGTGGAGACATATTACACCAATACCTGTAAACACCTAATCAGAGTTGCAGAGGAGAACAGAAAGGGTCAAAACATACCACAATGTTATAGGAATATACTAGCATCTGCCATTCTGCTTCAGTCAGACAAGAGTATATATTTAGAAGAGAATTGAAGGAAATTACTAGTTTCAGTTTCATAAAAGCCATGTAAGGCAGTATGTTCTATTTGTTGTGTTTAAGTAACGGAGAACTGGAATGAAATAGAAAATAGCAGTATTACACCATTTTCTAGTCACCATAGTTACACTTCAGCTGTTTATAGGGCTTTTGTGTTCAGTTACTAGGACACCAATTCAGGCTTTTTTTTGAAGAAAAAGCTTGCAAATGCCTAACTATATGAATAACTAGTAATTCAGCAAAAGAAAAAAAATAGCAATAATGTACAATAAACTGCGCTTCTGTTAATGGGCAGCATCAAAAGCTTATGACCAGACTATACAAGGCCAAAGATTTTAGCAAGTTCTAGAACCCACTGAATAAAAATGGACTGCAAAAAGCCAAGACTTGAAAATTAGGGGGAAAAAAAAATAAAAAAAAGTTTGGACTAAGGCTTCATGTCCATGGGTGGATTTTTGCTGCGGAATCCGCAGCAGGTGTCTGCCCTCTAGATTCTGCTGCGATAACGCTCCACAGCGTGCTATAGAAAAATGATTCTTCATGCACACGAGCGGAAACAAATTGTGGTTTCCGCTCACAGCATGCTCCATTTTACTGCGGTTCCTGCACAGACAGCTTTCATTGAAGACAATGGAAGCCATCTGACATTGTAGACAGGCTGCAGATTTTCCGCTACGGGCAGTGCAAGAGATTAAAAAAAAAAAGAAAAGAAATTTTTAATATATATATTTTTTAAATCTCTTGCACTGCACGTAGCACCAGGAAGACATACACACACACTGCGTGCATGATACCCCATGCAGAATCCACGTGTGCTGTGGGCATGAGGCCTTAAAGTTCTGAGTGTGTTTTTTGGCTTTTGGCTGTCTGCCGCTTCCCTCAGAAAAATCAGCCATTTGCCAAGAGTGCTCCGAGTGGAACGATCAGGCATTTGCACCACTACAATGGTACAACCCCATTTAAAAAAAAAAAAAAAAGTGATAAATTGCTTATTTTTCATTACTTTATATGGGCAAAAGCTTAAAGGGAATTTGTCACATACTTTCAGCCACATAAGCCAGGCTAAAGGGTTGAAAGCAGGAAAATCTCCGAGTCTGGGGAGGGGTTACATTTGCCTTCCCTGTCATTTCCACATTGTCACCACTGCTCAATGCACTGCAGTAGCAGCTTCCAGTGCTCCCTTTGGGGGAATGACAGGGGAGGGAAGTATAATTTAGGCAGTTTTTTTACACAGGCGAGATTGTTATGCGAGATGTGTATTGCATGACGCACAAATGTGAATCCCATTCTTTCGACTGGGGTCACACACACACAGATTTTTTCCCCCCCTGCATCGTAATGGTGTGTGTGTGTGTGTGTGTGTGTGTGTGTGTGTGTGTGTGTGTGTGTGTGTGTGTGTGTGTGTGTGTGTGTGTGTGTGTTGGAGGAAAAAAAAATCTTGGCACATCCCATCTTTGGGCATGCCCTCGCATACTGCCCCCAGTAAGGCTGGCAGCTGCCACTGAGAACAATGGGAGAAACTCTGCAAACCTCAGCCACGTTTGTCAGCCACACTGGAGGATCGCCACTTCCCAGAAAGGAAGGGAGACATTCTTGACACAAAACCACCTTGCATCTGTGGTGAAATTGCAGGTTCGCAAGTGTGATATCAGGTCGTGAATCATGGCCAGATATCGCACTTGCCTGTGTGATATTAGCCTTACATCCCCGAAACTCAGACTAATCTGTATACCCTGCACTAGAAAAGGGAAAGTGGGCCATGGAGACCATTAAAAAAATATATATGTTAAAAAATTTTTTTGAAAAAGTATAAATTAGTTTCAGGAAAGTAGTATTTATTAGGAAGCTAAACACTACAACAAGGAGGTATAATTGAGATTAGATGGGGGAGCAGGGAAGGAAATATGCACCAAATGTACAAATGAGCGTCAAGGTCCTCAGTACCCTCAGCATGTCATGATTTAAAGATATCCTATAGAGTGCGCCAGTGGCAATTTCTGAGGCCCTGCCAATATTAAGAAAGTCCTAAAGTAGTTCTTAACTTGATGACCTGTTTGGGATACTTGAGCACTGGAGTTGAGAGCGCTGGTCCGAACGGTTTGTTGTAGTCCAGACTCCAGCCGGCAAGATCCAAGCACATTCTGTTCTTCTTAAACAGTACCAACAGGGACAGGGTGAGCAAGACAGTGCGAGCCATTCCTTACATAATCCCTTTAAATGCTCCCTTCTAACAGAGAGTAAATGAAAATCTATTAACAACTTCACACATTCAGAAGAACACTCTGCTGTTCCAAGAATCTGCAACAGATTTGTAGCGATATCCTCCAGTCTTTACAAAGCCCTTTATTATGTCAGCATATCAAATACTAAAGTAAATACAGCCTGTGTATGGACAATGCCAAGTGACAGACGATGTTTACTGAGCATTAATAGCTGCTGAAAGTTTCATTGCTGAGGGATTATTTTAACATTCAACTAAGTAGTAGTAGTTAGTTTTAATTGTTAATACATTTTGGAAATCTTCCAGAGAAGAACCAGGAGAGCAGCTATAACAAATGTAAGGCCAACAAAGTTTGGGTTTCACTTTTTAGGCTTAAACAGTTAATGATCCCTTTGGAATTACCTGTATTTTTGCACTGATTACCGATTTTGATGGGGGTGTACGGAAAATAGCTTGCTGGTAATTGGGTTTGTAAACAGATGAGGGGGATGCCATTACAGAGCCAGCACCGCAGTAGCACGGCATGCCCTCGGAATGCCAGGGAGATGACTGCTCCAGTGAGGAGTCATCAGGGAGCACAGAGCAGGTTAGACAGATCCTAGTGGTGGGGGATTCAATGGTATGTTGTCTTCCTGGTGCTCGAGTTCGATACATCATGAATCGAATTAACAGATTACTGGGAGGGGCTGGTGAGGATCCAGCGGTCATGGTGCACATTGGCACCAATGAACAAATTAGAGGTCAATGGAGGGCCCTCAAGAACAATTTCAAGGACCTAGGATCCAAGCTTAGGGTGAGGACCTCCAAGGTAGTTGTCTCGGAAAAACTACTACCTGCACCACAAGCCACATTAGAAAGGCAGCAGGATCTTAGGGAGGTAAACAAGTGGTTCCGGAGTTTGTGTAAGGAGGGGCTTGGGTTCCTGGAGAACTGGGCTGACTTGACTGCTGGCTACAGACTTTACCATAGGGATGGGCTGCACCTTAAAGGGGTTGTCCCGCGGCAGCAAGTGGGGTTATACACTTCTGTATGGCCATATTAATGCACTTTGTAATATACATTGTGCATTAATTATGAGCCATACAGAAGTTATCAAAAGTTATTCACTTACCTGTTCCGTTGCTGGCTCCTCGTCTCCATGGTTGCCGTCTAATTTTCGCCGTCTAATGGCCAAATTAGACGCGCTTGCGCAGTCCGGGTCTTCTGCTTTTCTCAATGGGGCTCCGTGTAGCTCAGTGTAGCTCCGCCCCGTCACGTGCCGATTCCAGCCAATCAGGAGGTTGGAATCGGCAATGGACCGCACAGAAGCCCTGCGGTCCACCGAGGGAGAAGATGCCGGCGGCCATCTTCAGCAGGTAAGTAAGAAGTCACCGAAACGCGGGGATTCAGGTAAGCGCTGTCCGATGATCTTTTTTAACCCCTGCATCGGGGTTGTCTCGCGCCGAACTGGGGGGGGGGGGGGGGGGTGAAAAAAAAAAAAAACGTTTCGGCGCGGGACAACCCCTTTAATGGACAGGGTGCAGCTGTGCTAATCAGCTACTGCAAAAGCAAATAAAGTCTTAGGGTGCATTAAAACAGGTATAGGGGCAAGAACATTATTCTGTCACTATATAAGGCATTTGTCAGGCCTCACATGGAATACCGTGTACAGTTGTGGACACCGCTGCTCAAAATGATGTTACAGAGCTTAAGGGGGTTCAAAGAAGGACAACTAAATTAATAAACGGAATGGGAGGATTGGAATACCCAGAGAGGCTATCAAAATTGGGATCATTTACCCTAGAAAAAAAAAAAAAGATGGCTTAAAGGGGTTGTCCCGCGGCAGCAAGTGGGTCTGTACACTTCTGTATGGCCATATTAATGCACTTTGTAATGTACATTGTGCATTAATTATGAGCCATACAGAAGTTATAAAAAGTTTTATACTTACCTGCTCCGTTGCTAGCGTCCTCGTTCCCATGGAGCCGACTAATTTTCGGCCTCCGATGGCCAAATTAGCCGCGCTTGCGCAGTCCGGGTCTTCTGCAGTCTTCTATGGGGCCGCTGGTGCAGAATGCCGGCTCCGTGTAGCTCCGCCCCGTCACGTGCCGATTCCAGCCAATCAGGAGGCTGGAATCGGCAATGGACCGCACAGAAGAGCTGCGGTCCACGGCAACAGAGGATCCCGGCGGCCATCTTCAGCAGGTGAGTATGAAGACGCCGGACCGCCGGGATTCAGGTAAGCGCTGTGCGGGTTGTTTTTTTAACCCCTACATCGGGGTTGTCTCGCGCCGAACGGGGGGGGGGTTAAAAAAAACAAAAACCCCGTTTCGGCGCGGGACAACCCCTTTAAGGCTGGTTTACATGGGCCGATGATCGCTCAAATGACAGTTTGAGTGTCAGCTTTGAGCGATCATTTTGCACAAATCATTGGTCATTGGTATTTGAGCAGCTTCTCAGCTACTTAAATACTAATTAGGTGTGCAAATGAAGCCTTCCCTGAACGCAGTTAATACCCCAAGGTTATTATCTGCGCTCAGATCCTTTGTTCTTCATGGGGAAACAATGTTATCAGCACTCCCCGTGGAGAACTACTGATAAAAGTGAACAATGATTTTTAGGTTAGCTTGAATTTAACAACCAGCTAACAGTGCCCAGATGATGGGCGCACATTTACATGCACCGATTATCGCTAAAATGATCGTCGATTAGCAATTTTTTAGCGATCATCGGCTTGTGTAAATAGGCCTCAAGAGGCAATCAAATATCTATGTATAAATTCATTCGGGGACAATACAAGGACCTCTCCCATGATCTGTTTATACACAGGACTGTGACGGTAACAAGAGGACATCCTCTACGTCTAGAGGAAAGCAGGTTTCATGACCAAAATAGAAGGGGGTTCTTTACTGTAAGAGCAGTGAGACTGTGGAACTTTCTGCCTGAGGGCGTGGTGATGTGTGTGGGGGGGGGGGGGGGGGGGTGAGTGTTTGAAGCCTTTTAAGAGTGCTGTGATATTACAGGATATAGACATTAGGTGACCAGCGGGGTTGTTGATCTCAGATGTTGATTGAGGGATTACTCTGGCTACCATTATGGAGTCAGGAAGGAATTTTTTTCTCTCCATAGGAGTCAATTGGCTTGCTGGGGTTGTTTTTTTGTGTTCCTCTGGACCAACAAGGGGGAGGATAAAACAGGCTGAACTAGATGGACATTGTCTTCATTCAGCCTAACATACTATGTTACCTCATTGGTCTTTTTGCCTTCCTCTGGATCAACATTGTTGGGGTGGTGGTGGAGTAATAGGCTGAACTGGATAGACATATCTTTCAATCTTATACTGTGTTACTACCGCAGTTACAGCAGGCTTCATTGCAGATTATCAGCGCCAACAGAATAGCTTGCTGGTAATTGAGTTTGTAAACCCCGCCTCCGGCAAGCGATATCTGATGAGAACCAATCACTGTGGCACTTGATGAACCAGAGTGCAGCGGCTCAGCCAATCACAGCCATTCAGTGCAAAGGGGACTCTTCTGTAAAGCCATGAAGTTGTGATGGATGCAGTATGTGGTTTAGAATTGCCTTGCTGCAATATGCAAGGCCTTACTTTTAAGAGATGCAATCTGAATGGCAGCCTTCTTACCACATCTTCTCCTCCCCGATCTCCTGGCTCTTCCAGTCCCCTAGGTCACGTCACTGCAAGCTGGCCAGGTCCTCTTCCCGTTATGTAGCATCTATTCTCAGCCTTCTGCTTCCTGCAGGTCATTGTGAGCTGCATCACTAGTGATGTAGCATTCACTGCCTAGCAGGCAATACCCAATCCTTGACAGCCTGCTTTAGCATGCAGGTGTGGGCCATTGCCATGACTGCCAATGCAGGGTATTGCCGCAAGTGTTCAGATACTATATGAAGACTAGTGGCGGGACCCCAAGCAAGCACGCTAAAGCAGGCTGCCAAGGACCCGGCATTTCTTGCTAGGCAGGGAGCGCTACATCACTAGTGACATAGCGTACACTGACCTGCAGGAAGCAAAATGCCGAGAACGGACGCTACATCACAGGAAGAAAAGGATCTGGCTGGCTTGCGGTCAGAGGACCCTGGGGACTGGAGGGAAGATCAATGAGGAAAAGATGTGGCAAGAAGACTATCTGGGAAAGAATAGGCAAGTATAAAATTTATTTTTTTCTAATGATAAAACCACTTTAACCTTGTGTGTTTTTTTATTTTTTGGATCTGTCTTTGTCCAAGAAGCAGGTACCGGACTAGAAATAACCAAAGCAATAAAACCACATTGACAAGAAAAAAGGCTAGACTAGGAAAGATATTAAAAGCAAACTGGGAATACTGGATTAAAATACACATGGCTTCTACAATGTGTTGCTGGTTATAGTTTAAGTAGCTAACCAACCAGGAAATCTTCTCTAAGCACGCTTGAGCTGCAGCAGGAGAATTCTTGCAGCCGGTAACAATATCATGGCAACTCCATAGGAAGCCATTCTAAAACTTTTTTCAACCATTCTTTATTGTATTACTTGTGTTTCAGGTCCTTGCCTGGTGCTATCACCCAATATCACTTTAGCTTGAGATCATGGACTACTGCTCTTATATTTTAGAATGGCTTCTTCAATAATTGCAAGGTGTCCAAGCCAGGCCCTGAGGCAGCAAAGCGCTCCTCCACCATGCTTCAGTTGGAAGGAGCTTTTGGTGTCGCCATGGAGTATTTTTCCATATAATTGAAACAACCTGTATCTTATCAACAAATTAAAATTCACACCACTGAGTGCAAGCTCACTAGAAAATATATAACTAAGGGTGCATTCAGACGACCGTATATCGGCTGGGTTTTCATGTCTCTCTCCGCATAGGAAGGAGGCTGGAAGAGCCGGGAGCAGTGCTCTGAGCTCCCGTCCCCTCTCCACCCCCCTGCACTATTTTCAATGAGGAGAGGTGGAACGGGGCAGAGCCAATTGCCGGAACTTAGCCCCGCCCCAGTTCCACCTCCTCTCATTACAAATAGTGCAGAGGGATGGAGAGGGGGCGGGAGCTCAGAGCACTGCTCCCGGCTCTTGCAGCCTCCTCCCGGCTCTTGCAGCCTCCTCCCCTTGCAGAGAGAGACGCCGTATATTGGCTGGGCGTGAAAACCCGGCCGATACACGGTCGTCTGAATGCACCCTAACACACACACACCGAGTCCGCCTGTGCCGGCGATCCTGCGTGCCTCTGTGTTTTGAAAGTTCTGTACGGAAGTGCCAGCCGATGCACATGCGCTGTACAGAATTTTTTTCTTACCACGGAATCCGCAGTTTCAATTACGGACGGGCCATGGATCGGACTGCTTTCATTGACTCCATTGGAAGCAATCCGTGCGGGAACTGCAGTAAAATGGAGAATGCTGCTTAATTTAAAAATCATTTTTCCATAGCCTGCTATGGAGGGTTATTGCTATGGAATTCAGAGCGGAACGCCCGCTCTGAATTGTGTAGCAAGACACATTCGTGGACATGAGGCCTTAGGGCTCTTGTCCATGGGTGTAGCGATATCCTGCGGTGGATCTCTGCCGCCGGGGAGAGCTGGCTGTTCTCTGCGTTGAGCCTAATTGCAGCATGTTGCGATTTAAAACCCATGAGCGGAGAATTGCTATGACTCTCCGCTCGTGGACAGTAGGTCTGCGCTTCCCATAGAAGTCTATGGAAAGAGTTCACTGTGTTTCCCGCGGACGGATTATTGCCGTGGGAAATGCAGTGAAGAATCGCCTGTGGAAGGCAGCCTTAACCATGCAATCTATGAAGATTGTCTACACCTCTTATAAACATTAATTAGGCCACACTCATACAGGCTTTTTTTCTGCGTTAATGGCCTCCCTTACAGATGTTTTTGTACAGCGTTTAGTGCTGTGCTAAACTCTGTACAACGCTACGATTTATTTCAATGGCGCTGTTCACAGCGCATTCAAAACACGTTCTTTTTTTGGCCATTTTCAGCTGTGCATTGCCCATTGAAATGAATGGGCCGCGATTTCAGTGTTGCTGAAAAATGTGGCAGAACTTGGTACCATGTTTTTGGTAGCGCTAAAACGCAAGTTCTAGCTGCACTACCTTAAAAACTGTTTAATAAATAAATTCATTCACCTAGCCGACGCCATCAGGGTTCCCCCCACTGTTCTCCAGACCTCCCAGCAGGCTGCCAGGCACTTGTGAAGCCGACAAAGCATCTATTGCTATAAGAAAAATAGCCGCAGCATGCATGGATGTGAATAGCACAAAGACTTTTGCGTATTCCCAAAGCATCTATTGCTAGTGACGCGGATTGAAATCCCCGCCTTCCATCGAGAGATTGTTTTGATTAGTGGAGCCAGCACTCCCGAACCAATTAAAGCAGGCGCTCGATACACCAATCACAGCCATTCGATGAATGGCTGCGATTGGTGCATCGAGCGCTGGCTGTGATTGGCTGAGCCTGCTATAACATCAGTTTGTGTGCTTATTTCAACTTAGAACTTCAACGCGTTTCCCAGTGAATGACACGGATCATCAGGAAGTAATGATTTGCAAAATATCCAGGACTTAAATAGCTGCCCAAGATAAAGGGGCTCATAAACCACCTGCCAGCTAGTGTAATTTACACAAAGCTGTGCAAGGTAGAAAACGTGCAATAGGGTGTACATAAGTGTGCACTTGCAGTGAGGGGAGGGAGTAACGGTGCTCTATAAAAGAGTCAGTGTTTCTGACTGCTATCTAATTCGCACCCAAATCAGAGCACCAAGATCTACCACTAAGCTATAATATGGTGGAATAGATGTAGTCTACCCTAAGCTATTGGATAGTGCTTGCACCTCTCTGGTTTCTGACAAGCCCCCAATTCATACTTGCTAGAGCAGCTGGTATTGCCTCCTCATAGAAACCAAACTCTCAACAAAGTTAAAAAAAAAAAAACACTCATAGCCCTGATGGTGGACTAGAGTATCACAATGATGGGGTGCATTCCAAAACACAGTAAAAGGCCACGATTTCGAACGCAGCGTTTTGTGAGCGCAGTCAAAAGGTTGCAAAAAATGCCAAATTGATGAATACCGTAAATGCTTCAACGACTGGGAAGAAGAGGACCATATAGCATAGAAGATATTGCTCTATAATAGAATCCTAATTTAAAAAAAAAAAAAAGGAATCAATCACCCTAAAGTGGGCAGGGCTGTGCTGGAACCTCCTACTGAGCCTTCAAACACTATAAAGGAGGAAAGTTCCAATAAAAAAAAAAAAAAAAAAATTATATACCAAAATTACTATATTACAATACAGGAAGACATCTGTTCTATGCTCCATGGTAATCATATTCTTGGCGATTGAAGCATTTAAGGCATTTGTACATTTCACGTTATAGACATGCTTTAGTACTATATGGGTTAGGGTTATCTACACCTTTAAATTGCATGATTAAGATCGGCTTCACATGGCAGAGAAAATCGCGACATGTTCTATCTAGCTGCGTGATGTTGCATCGCAGCCCCATTCAAAGCAATGGGAGAGACTCAGCAATCCTCTGCAGTTGCTATGACAGCCGCAGCGGAGGTTCCCTTCATCCCCAAAGTGATGAGGCTGTTTTCACATGAAAACTCCTCGCATTCCTGGGAATTTCACATGGTGGGGAGCGCAATATCGGGGCGTAATTCAGAGCCCCATATGGTGCTCACCCGTGTGAAGGTAGCGTAACTGTTTAAGTAATGCATTTTGCAGATTCTTTGGAGGAAAAGAAACCCCCTTAAGGCTGCTGGTCCACAAGCGGGTTTTCATTGCATTCCCCTCAGCGATAATTCGGCCACGGGGAACGCAGTAAAAGCTCTCCATAGCGTTGCTATGGAGAGCGCTTCCCCACTGTCCACGAGCAGAGAATCATTGCGAATCTCTGCTTGCGGGCGGCAATTCGCAGCATGCTGCGAATTTACCACGATAGGCTGACGGCGGAGATCCACCGCGGGATACCGCCGCCCGGGAGCAGGAGCCGGCAGGCGCATCTCCGCCGTAGGATACCGCAATGCCAGTGGACAGGCAGCCTAACTGAGTACAAACATACCACAGTGCTAGAACTTCCCCCTTTTGCCTGACCGGTTCACATCATTTTCCCCAAAAGCGTTGAGACATCCAAGGTGGTCTCTGGATCACTTGAGATGAACACTTTCTGGGCAATAGCAGTTTCCTTCATGATGGCTTTCCATTAACATTTTTTGTAAGCAATTTTTCTAGTAGTGGACAAATGAAGGTTTTTGCTGTACACAGAGTCTTCTGCCGTTATCTACTGAGTGAACATAATCCACAGAGAAATTCACTACAAATTGGATTAAAATTAAGGACTTTTGCTACCTCTTAAAACCACTCAAAGAGCAAAAACAGACAAACCCGAGTCTTTAGCAAGGCTTTTAGATTTCTTTACATTTCTATGACAAGTCTTCGAAAGTGGTTTGAATCTGCAAAATTTGTCAGTAACCAGGCTTTGAGTGCCTTTATTTATTGGAAAAAGCCTCGCATGGATTTTCCATTAAAAAAAAAAGTCACATGGTAATACCCCTTTAATTTTAGATACATTGGTTACTTGCCTCCTGAGATTTGCAAAGTCCTGTATGTGTATCATTTATCTTACCTCAGTGCCAAAACGTATTACATCAAAATGGGTCCAGGCAGAGGAGTTTCTGAAAGTGTCAGGAAGGGCTTTTAGAAGAAGAATTGGAAAAAGTTCTGCTCAAAGAGCTCCTTAGGTAGGCCTAAAGAATAATGCAAGGGCCAATGCACCAAAAACCCAACATCTGCAAATCAACTAGCAATAATGCGTTCCTACTACAGATGCGTTACATGTGGATTTTGCCACATCATCCTTTGCACTGCAAATACGCTAGTAAGAACAAGGCCATAAAAGGGAGTACCCAAACTGGAAACCATCTCCCAGGATGCAACTGCCTCAGTCTTATTGGTAGTGGGTCTGACTTCTGTAAACCAAGTAATAAGCCATTATGGCAGGGGAAGATATGGCCAGTTTTATTAATTGGTGCCGATTCATTACGTTCATGGCCACATTTGTTTGTTCTCAGGTCAGGGTAAGATGTGCCATTATTGGAAGTCACCAACACAAGCCTTTTCACCATGGAAAAAAAACCAAAAACAGTCCTGCAACTTTCCCCCCCGACATTAAGCGTACACGCAATTTGTCGCAATTGCTGTGCTTTTACAGTAGTTGATGAGACTTACAGAATTTGGAGATGATTACATTTGAGCAGTGCTGCATTTCTTTTTTTAATGGATCAAATTCTGAAATACAATACCGAGTACAAGTACTATAGACTGGAGGAAGAAAGTTTGGGCCTAGACTATTTGACGCTTAAAAATTCAACAGGACACCAATCTCAAGTTCTCACTCCAGCCATCTGTACAAGGGAGGAAAGCTGCACAGGAATTCTGCAGTACGTTATGGGATAAACGCTTTTTTTGGGTTACTTTTAAGCAGTTGTCATAGAAACTGATTAGTGGGTGGGAAAGTGGAAAGAGCAAAGCAATGTGCTGGAAAGGCTCAAATACTCTTAAATCACCGTGACAGCTTTTCAGATGAGCCATTACATAGTTACCATAGTAACCAATTGGGGAAATCTCAACAGAAATCTGTAATTACTAGGAGGGTGAATTGACGTTTCCCAGTTCAGTAATCAGCACATTGCAGCGATTCCAACTGTCACGAACCATCCAGAATTTTTTTTTTAAATGCAGCAACATGGCAGATATGAGATTTGGGGAAGGGTGAAGGTTTTGGCACAACTGAAAGGGATTCTTTGGATTTCGTCATCACGGTTCACCAGGTTTGGTTGGCCAATACAAACTACTTCAGATTTATGTAATGTGTAAGGACCTGGTAAGCTACAAAGAATATTCACTGTTCGGCCCGTCTCACACGACCGTATAGGAACTGCAGATTCCGCGAGCGTTTGAGCGCAGATCAGATGCATTGAGTTACACAATCCCGCTTACATTAGTGGGTTGGAATTGTGTAACCCGCTCACGGAAATTAGAACGCAGCACGTTCTATTTTACTGCAGAGTCTGCGACAGAGGCCATTGTGCTCTCTGGCCGCAGAAATGCCTGCAGCCCAAACTGCTGGAATCCGCTGGGGGCCTCTGCAACCCCATCCCACATACGGCCGTGTGAGCCCAGCCTAAGGGCGACTACCCACTAGCGTTTTTTTTCTGCTGCAAATTTGCTCCTATTTTTTCTTCCAATTGTCAATGGGACTTTCTAATGTTAAAAACGCAAAGTTGCGTTGCGACGCGGTTTTAACATTAGGAAGTCCCATTGACAATTGGAAGAAAAAAAATAGGAGCAAATTTGCAGCAAAAAAAAAAAACGCTAGTGGGTAGTCGCCCTTAGGAAGAGTTTACACAGACGATTTTCCAGTACAAGTTCTGTTGGATTGCAATATTGACATTACTTATACGAGAAGAGAACCCATTCATTAGAATGCTTCATGTATAAGAGCGGTTTTTCAAAAATAAAAAAATAAACGGCATGTGCTATTCTTGTGAGAGGCTCTCCCAGGACTAGGACATGTAAAGTTGGGTGTCCTGCACATTAGACAGCACACAGATGAAGTATCTGTGTTCTGTGCACGAGTATCTCAGGAACAACTCCCATCACATCTGTAAACACAACCTAAGGCCGCTTTCAATAGCCTTTTATATAGACAGAGTGCAGTCCTAAGCTCTCGCTCACGACCTGAAGGTTGCAGGTTCAATCTCCGCATGGTTCAGGTTTCCCAAACCCAAAAGTACGAGTCCCTTCTTTATACACTCATTGACAAGAGGGAGCAAAAAAAATATATATGGAGTTGTAAGGATCAAAAATTAAACTTTATGAGCGATTGCAACACAGATATGAGTAATTACAGTATCAGAGCAAGATCAGTGAGTATATCTGCCCATTCTTCATCGATCAGAGTGTCTCAATAGTTGGACCCTCCCCATCAATCAAAGTCTAATCGCACTGACATGTAAAAGGCTTTTTTTTTTTTTAACAGTTTAGTTAGCCTTTAAGGCTGGTTTCACACACAAGTGTATTGCGGGTGGATTTATACATCGGCATTATGAAGGAGCATCCTGACCCAATGCAATTTATAATGGTGTGTGTGAGTCAGTGGATCAGGGATGAAGTCAGGACACTTATCTGTACATAATAGCACCCATAATACAGTTGTGTGAAACGGACCCACTAGTCACTTTATAGAAAAAAAATATTCCTATATCTGTATAAATTGTTTCTTGGCTTGTGCTCTCATATCAAATCACTCAGAAATTTACGCTTGTCAACTCATCATAGAAAGAGCTCCAGGCTTATGCCAATTTCATACGGCAGAGTGCGATATCGGGACCTGAAACATGGCCAGATATCGCACTAGCCAGTGTGTGATGTCTGAGAATGAGGAGTTTGTGCTAAAACCGCCTCACATCATTTCAGGGAAGTAGTGATCCTCCGCCGCGGCTAATCGCACAGAGTGTTTGATCATTTTCAACAGGTAAACCTAGCATTTAATAACCATGCTGGCCCCATTGCAAACGATGGTCAATGCAAGGTGTTCTGAGGGAACACCCAAAGATAGGACATGCTACGATCATACATAAAGTGGCCAAAAGCAGCTGAGCCACACCGTTTCTGTAGAAGTCAGCGGGAGGAATGCCAACAGCCAACAGTATAGCAGAGCAAGCTATGCTGTTTCCGTATCGGAAGAGTTGTGGAAACAAAAGTTGCATGTTGTGCAACGCGCTTTACATAGCTACCATTGAGGTCTATAGGAGTTACAGTGTAGTGAAGACCACCTGGTTGTTTCCATAATCCTGACCACCTTATACAGCCAGGCCAGGAGCAGTGGGTGCCACAACTAGGATAGATGTGGTTCCACCCATGTGACTTTCATGGCTTACTCATCTCAGATTTTTAACAAGTAAGGATTTAGGAGCCCAATTATAAATTTGTTTTGGTCAATAAATTAAAAACCAAAAAAAAAAACCCCATAAAAACAGGCATAATAGATGAAGTGTTTGCATTAGACACAGGACCACCCACCAGTCACCATCTGTTAGGTCTCATAGTAATCAGAAAATTTCAACATACTATCAAGATGCTCAATAGTTTTTATTAATTCAGGTTCCAGCTAAAGCCACCCCCCAATCTGCAGAAGAAGGGTTCTTCACACAGATACGTACATCTCTGAACAAGGCTAAATGGCGCGATATGCACAAGCGCTCACTACACTATTGGCTGAGCTACACCTGGTGCAATGGATAGATTTTGCCATGTAGATAAATATAGCAATATCCTCAAATCAAAAGCATAGTGTGTAGATTTCACTAAACACTTCCGCCAACTGAGAAGCCTGGCCACTATCCAAAGACAGCTTTGCAAAGCAGATCAACAAATCTGCCAGTGTTTATATACAGAAGGAGAGAAGTGCAATATCACTCAACAAAGTAAGGAAAAACTCCAAAAAAGGTTGCACAATCTGTGGCAGTGAGGCCAGGCTCACATGACCATGTGTCTGACGTGTCACATGCAAGTATGCAATGATAATGTGTAGTTGCAGCACTGAATGTGTTACTGCCCTCATTATCCCTGTACCCATTGGGTCTTACAATTTGTAGGTGTACAGACCGAGAGGCAAATCAAGTAGTGAGAGTAATCCCAAGCAGACAGGGAAAACAAACTATTAGTGCAGTATGTCTCCACCGGAAGTATGGGTTGGCCAGGCTGACCTACAGGCAACGCTCAAAGCTGACAAAAGCTCCCGAGTGGAGACATACTACACTAAAGGGTCATTTATACTCTATGAACATTGGGCAACTGATGCCCGACACTGCTCCCTGTGCGTACTCGCTCCTGTGCTGCTGCACAGGAGTGAGTATCGCTGGATCGCTCAGCAGTGAGGCTGGAGATTCAGTGGCCGTTCAGAGTGAGGAGTGAAACCCCCTCCTCCCTGCTGCTGCTCTGTGAGCCAACGATACTGTAGTATGTCTCCACTGGGGCGTTACCTGTTGGTCAGCCCGGCCAACCTGTACGTCTGGTGGAGACATACCGCACTAATACCCACAAACTCCATGCAGATGTACGTAAATGCAAATCCTGCACCCCAGCACTGCAAATCAATGTCAACACTGGATCACCAGCCTGCTCCCACAACACATTCCCAAACCAGCAAATGTGCCACTCCTCCCTTTACACAGGTTTCATTTATCAGCTACATACAGTCGTGTGACAACCAAGTGGCACACATGTCAAATGATACATAATTTCAAATTTTTTAACCATTTGTGCCCTAACAGCAGCGCAGTGGTTAGCACTGTGGACTTGCAGCACTGGCCTGTTGGATTTTAACTCAACGGCTAGACAAGTTTGTATATTCTCCTCGTGTTCACATTGCTGTGCTCCAGTTTGCACACAGACGTCAACACATAGTAACATAGTATTTAAAGGCAGAAAATAAAACACATACAAACCCCCACCCAGTGAGGTAGAAGCCAAAATTCCTTCCCAACGCCAACTCTAGCATTTGGAATAATCCCCAAATCCGCCATCACCTCATCCTCAGGCAGATACGTGACTTTAGATTGTCCTCAGTCCCAGCACTGTGGGATATGCACGTGCTATATAAAAGAGGGAAATAAATACTTACAGTAAGGCGACCTCCACACAACTGATTTAAATTGCAGAGTCACTGAACAGCACTCACTCAAAGATGACTTTTTATACTCCGTAAGAAGTTGCTCACTAGCCATTTTGGTTTCTGCTAACTGAAATTAATGAGCAATTTCCTGCTCAGTACCCCATTGGGTCCCACATTTACACGATACAACTATTGGTCAAGATTCTTCATCCGATAGCTTGTGTAAAAGTACCCCAAGGAACTAAAGTACTACATGGTTTCTGATAAACAGTGATGGCCTGTGGGAAAGTCAAACAGCAACGTACCAACACTATTCAGATTTTGGCTTACTATACCAAGACATGTAACTGTCTACTACAAGGCTGCCGTTAACCTCCCTGTCCCACTTTACTGTCCCTTCTCAACCTCGTACAGCGCTCCAGGAAACTGAGATATGCCAAGCTGTTTGGCAGGGCTCCTAACACTCGAGACCTTGAGGTCATCTGGGATCTTCTTTCACTGATTAACAAAATAGTGGCTCAACAGGATCTAGGAAAGCCAATAAAAACACCCTAAATATGTACGGCACTATTTGCTGCAGTGCATTCATAGATAAGACTTTGCTAACAATATGGTTGTGGCTCCCATTATAGAGAAAAGAAGCTACAAGTCTGCCCTGGATTGGTCACACCATACCATTAGTGCCCAATGGACCTCTGACTTGGGGGTGCTTTCATACCGGCCGAGGGGATTCTGCTTTCCTGCTCCATTCAGAGAGCAGAAAAGGAGAATCCCCTAGGCCCAACAAGTTATGTCTCTGGATGTAACCGAATAGCGCCAGGTGGACCATATTGACTAATGGGGTCTACCCACTGGAAAAAAAAAAAAAAAAGGCGCAGCAAGCAGCATTTTCCCTCTGGTATCCCCAGCCACATCTGTGACGGAACCTTCAGTAGGAGGTTCCAACGCAGATGTGAAACCACGATGGAACCCATTATAAGGGTGGTTTTGATCATTTGGATGGGAATAGTGCTGAGCACACAATGCCATGATTGCCATCAAAACCTGCCAATGGAGGCTTCAAATGAATCTGACAGCAGTGTGAAGGGAGACCAAGTTGGTTTCAGAGAGTTTTTGACTGAGCCAGACATAACTGAATGGGCACCTGTAGGGAGTTTATAGCTGGATAAAGAAGTGCTGCATGCAACACTGCTTGCGGAGACATCCGATCACACAACTGATGCCACATGAAAAGTAACCCTACAGGAAGCTATGGGATAAGTTGTGTTATTGCTTACAACTGATTATGACCTGGATCAGCTGCTGGTGGTTCACACAGCAACACAAGTACAGTTCTCACCTAGAGGAGGGAATATAGAAAACTGGTCTGTAAATCCCCAACATGACCACACGTGGTTTTAGGTTTAGTTCGAAGAGATTGGTAGAGACTGTCTATAAACAAATAAAAGAACTGTGTCAACACCAGCATGAACAGTCCAGCAGGTCCATCTATGCCAGCACACCAATCACACTGCTGGGTGTCAGAAGATACAAGATGTCCATATAAGAAATTGCCCCCCGCCTTACCTCACAAAAAGAATAAGCTTAAAAAAAAAACTCCACGATGTTGAAAAAATTAAAATGTTTATTTAAGTGTACAACAGCCGCTGCTCAATTCTATCCCTAAATAGGTACCTGGAAAATGACTTCTAGCACCATGGGATAGAAGGACAGCAACAGTCACGGAATTAGACCACAGGGTATTATGCGCAGGGGTACATAGACAGTACGGCAGTCCACAAAACCTGTAACTGCTCCTTGTCCAGAGTCGCAGCCACAATAAGTTACTCTACAGCGATATGCTCCCCTAGAAAATTCCTTCATTTAGATAGAGCCCATTAAAAACATGACAATCTCAGAATCCCCCCCCCAAAACACAAAAAAGAAAATTCACATACCTACATCACATCCTACAGTATCTATTGCCAACGTCCTTGTGTCAGATACTATGGAATGCCTTCCAAGATCTTGGAGTGCAAACTTCTACATATCAGAGCATTTTCTGTGACACTAAGGGGGCCTACACAAGATTAGGAAGGTCATTGTAATGTTCTTGATGATCAGTGTAACAGTAGTGTTTGAGGGGGAAGCTTTGAGAAGATTGAAAGCTCTTACCCCTTTCCAATCCACTGTCTGACGTCTAAAGACATTATGATTTAAGGCTGTACAGCTCCGATGTTTGAAGAGGTCCGTCGTGGTTCTCTTAGGCCTCATGTCCACGGGGTTAAAATACACAGCGTTTTTCCCGCACGCGGATCCGCGCCACATAGGGATGCATTGGACACCCGCAGGTAGTTAAATACCTGCGGATGTCATTTTTCCCTTCAGGCGCGGATCCGCGTGCGGGAGAAAAAAAAATGGACATGCTGCATTTTAGGGCGGGTCTACCGCGGGGATGGCTCCCGCAGACTTCTATTGAAGCCTACGGACGTCATCCGGTTCCGCGGAACACCCGTACCATAATTAAACTCACCTGTCCTGGACGCTGCAGGTCTCCCTTCCGTCACGGCCGGATCCTCTTTCTTTGGCCCGGCGGATGTGCCCGGCCCGCTGCCGGCGTGCTGAGCACATGCGCCGGGCCGAAGAAAGAGGATCCGGCCACGACGGAGGGGAGACACGCGGCGTCAAGGACAGGTGAGTTTATTCTTATTTTCAGGCCTCATGTCCCCGGGAAAGGAGGGACCCGCTGCGGATTCTGCAAGGAGAATCCGCGGCGGGCCTGATTTTCCCCGTGGACATGGGACCTTACTGTATATTGTGCTGTCGGAGCCTATCCAATGTGTCACCTCATGCAGTACTGGCTTTAGCCAGCATATAGGGCCATTGTAAAACAGCAGAAAAAGAGTAAGCCCCCTAGGAAAACCAGGATACAAATTGGATTGGAAAGGGTTAACTTCTGCATGACAATTTGCACCAGTAGAGTGATAATGAAGGTGAGCGATGGGTTAGTATTTTTTTTATTTTTGATTCCATTAAACAAAAATAGGTCATGTCATTTATTCACCGCCATCATGGAAACTCAAATCCCCCCTATTTGTATAGTATATGCAAGGCTCGATTACAGATGTGTGCCTTGCTATGAATGCATATAAGGCTCCTATTATAATATACTTGTTGCAATACATTATAAAGCAGTAAATCAAGGGGGAGACACAGGATTGAATTTGTCAAGTTGGACATTCGTCCTTAGCGTTCATGGGCCTTTGGATGCAGGCGACCACTCATCTTTCTTCTTGATGCACATTTTCTTGCCATTACATTAAAAAGTGACTTTAGTGTAGCCAAGGATTAATGTCTGAATGGAGCACTTGTACAGATGAGCGACTCCATTATCTACGCAATCCCCCTCCATGGCCTGAAGCATCGTTCTGTTCTTGGCCAAGAAAAGCAAATAACCTCTGTATCTAAAAGATCCTTATGGCCTTAGAAAAAAAGATCTAGCATAATTTACTACCACACATCGCGTAATGCAGATACTTGGTCTGCAAAAGGGTTTCTCAACTAGATTAGACACAGATTGAGCCACTCAGAAATTAATATTGGAGGTAGAAAAGAAGAATTCTCATTCAAAACATGACACTGGCTGGGAAATGCGGAATGTTTGCCCGCCCCCATACCATGCTTCTCTTAAGGTGCATTTACACCCACAGATCGCTCAAAATTTGTCAGAAACTGACAGTTTTGTGTGATAATTTTGCATAGGTACTAACGAGCTAAATCAGCCCTTTAGTACTTCAATGCATGTATTTAGAGAACAGCGGGTGGTTTGTTCCCTAAATACATCGCTATTGTTCTTCAGCTGGACAACGCCTGTTAAAGAAGGTTATAAATGCTGCCAGTGGAGAACTCAGCATGTGGTTCGTCTCATCATCCTGAGGGACAATGATTTCATGCGGACCTGAAGTCAGCGATGGACGAAAAGTGCATGATGGGCGCACATTTACACACGAATATCGCTCAAAAGATGGCTTTTAAGCGAATTTTGAGCGATCGTTGTGTGTAAAAGGGCCTTTAGGTAGGAGTCTTAGTAGGGATTTTCTGGAAAAGGGTAAGATTGTGGAATGTGGAATGGTAGATGGGCCAATCTCTAATGTACACAATGCTGAACATAATTATTCTGCCTACTGTGGATATACAATCGCTGTATTAGGAACATCTACTCAATTAGCTGGTCCACCTTTTTGAGCAATCACAGCTTTCAGAAGGTCTGGAAACAAATTCCACAAGGTGGCAAACATACTCCATATTCAACCCATGTCTGTTCCAGCAGCTCCACGAGTTGTTGTATATTTTGCAGGTAAAATTAGGAGAGGAAAAAAAAAAAAATCTCACAGCCATTTCCAGCATATCACAAACCTCTTCAATGGGGTTACAGTCCAGCAAGCTTGGTGGGGCCAAGCATTCATCATGTTCTTCCATGTTCTGAATTTGACGTCATGGTACTTTGTTTTGTTGAAAGACTGTGCTGTGGCAGACTTCCTGCAGGTATGGGTGCAGACGGTCAACAAACAGGTCCCTGTAGCATTCAGCATGATCACCAATAGGCCTAGGCTCCCCAGACCAAGACACCACCATTACCAGCCTGTTGAGCCCCAAGGGTACATCCATGGGATAGGGCATCATGCTGTTTATGCCAAATGTGGACCTGGCCATCTGTATGGTTTAGCAAGAAACAGGACTCATCACGCCACACAACCTTCTGTCAAGTGTCCATTTATGTTTTTCCTGGGCCCATGTGAGGCATTGTTGGCGATGATGTAGGGTCATCAGTGGCACCCTTGTAAGTCTTCAGCTATTGAACCCCAGACAACACAAGGTACACTGAATAGCCATTGTGGAAGTTTGTCTAACTTCCCCACTGTTGTACTGCTAGGTCAGCTGGACCACTGTGACAAGTCATTGCTGAGATACCAGGCGTGTCCTCTACGATCAAACACACGCAACTCGCTGTTGTATCTGTCCATTGTTCATCCAGTCTTGGTACAGTAACAAGTATGACCATTTCAGCAATACTGGCACCCGACCTCCAGGCACCAACAATCTGCCCGTGGTCACTCAAGTCACCATGTTTACCCCTGACTGCCAAATGCTGTGAAGAGGAAAGGGTCAGCACATTACCTGAGAGCAGATCACGAGGCGGCCAACACGTGGTACCGCATTACTGATCACAGGAGGTCACATGCTGCTGTTCCTCATGTAGGGATTATTCAGAGTATATGTGGAGCGTATCATAAGGAGAAAAATTACTGTAGTCTTTGTCAGCCAGTTAGGCCACTCCTGTAGTCACACAAGCTCTGCAGACATTAAAGAGGTGGTCTTATGACAACCAACCCTGCAGATTTGCAAACCAGAACAGACAGCCACATTGTATAAGTGGCTCCTATTCTGATAGACTGGAGTCGTCCTGGTATCACATGCATTGCCATTCATTGGTGGTCACTGTAGGGGGAACTGTATTTCATGGTGACCATTCAGTAGAAGAAATGCCTGGCTGGCCACAGATTCCCCAAGCAAGCTTGGCCGTTAGGCCACTCTCACACATGCACTTTTTACTGTGATTAAAACACTCCCATTGATTTCAATAGGGCCTCACTTAATCGCGTGCTGTCTGCTCTATTTCACCACATTTAGTGCACTTCAAAACTCACACTGATGGGGTGCGCCAAAACCCGCTGTCGGAGGCAGGAACCTGCGCCCAAAAATTAAAGTAAAAATATGGCGGCAAGACGCCACGCTCGAAATCGCAACGTTCTGCTGACCGCATGTGTGAGAGTGGCCTTAGGGATGACCGGAATGGAACCAGGGACAGGTTTTTATAAAAGGTGTTGTCTCTGAAGAGAAACTTACTAGAAAACAGTGCAAAAAGTTAGCTGCCAGTTGCGTATTTCAAAGACTTACATTAATGTTCCAGTATGGCTACACACATGAAACCAACTGGGCCCAGTACTTGCTACACTGTCAGATATGCAACAGTCGTGGCAAAAAGTTGACAAACACAGATTTTGGTTATCACAAGAAGTTTGCCTCTTCAGCGTTTAGCCAAATATTCCTACGATGCACTGAAGTACAATTATAAGCATTTCATAAGCTAAAGACATGTTTAGGCAAAGATTAATTTATAGCGTTGGCTCTTTTTTTCATAACTTCTGCAATTCGCCCTGGCAGGCTGGTGATCAGCTTCTGGGCCAAATTCTGACTGATGGCAACCCATTCTTACCTAATCAGTGCTTGGAGTGTATCACAGTTTCTGTGTTTGTCTGTCCACCTGCTTCGAGGACTGACCACAGGTTCTCAATAAGATCGAGATCTGGGGAGTTTCCTGGCCATAGACCCAAACTTTTCAATCTTTTGTTCACCAAACATGGGCTTTGTATAAAGTCACTTCCCATATGGGCCACAATCTCCCCAATGACAGAACCTCTGACTATCAGCTTATCACTGGTCTGGCTACTGTAAATCCCAGCAGTCAAAGGTAATTGATTGAGGAAGCTGAGGCTGTTACATTTACTTTGCAGGATCAAATGCATTACATCGCTAGCTCAAATCAATGGGTGGACATGCAATACCCAGAGCAGCAGAATTAAAAGAACAGTGCAAATTATTTACTTTGAAAGTAATTGTTTTACAGTGTCCAAATAAAACCTCTTGCTCAAGAGAGTCAAAGTTATTCATAGAATTCCTGGAATACGAGGAATACTTCGTAAGTCAAAGTTTAATACAAAAACCAAGATGACATTACAAGAATGAATTACTTCAAACTTCAAGGGGGAAGAATAAAAAAAGAAGCTTAAATGCTATAGATGCTTTTGGATCAATTTTAATGTACCGATTTGTATGCATTATGGGCCAAAGTCCTTTTAGTAAGTTGAAGTTTTTGGACCGCTTAGCTTTCTGCAGCTTGCATGTATTTTAATATATAGCCAGCTGCAGAATGCAATTCACCATCAATTCTATCAAACAAGCAAATCGAGGAGTAAATCTACTTCCTTTTTCATAATAGTCTGACTAAACATTCAGTACAATCAGCGTGTTTAGTTTCCTTATCTGAAAAGTAATACAAATAAAAACTTGTCAACTAGAAGAAAGCAGCGGCATCCATGCGTACCTGCTCCGTCTTTTCTGTACTGCGGATGGACCTGGCGGCTCCCCGTCACATGCGCAGTACAGATTTTTCTTCAATGGCTTTTTCCCACGACGTTTCTAGGCGGTGACACTGAATCCACGACCTGTCTGCATTGCTCATTGTGGACAGAGTCAGATGGCTTTCATCGACTTCAACGTAGCACTGTGACACATCTAAAAGGAATTTAGGAACTGTCTAGTTCTATTCAATCAAGGAAGTCCATTACAAACACTGGGTCTCCACGTAGCAGTCCTTGTTTGAGCTTATACAAAAAAATGCAGTGTAAAAAACACCTTCCGTATGATTTTCAGCACCATTGAATGGGCCAGGTCCAGCTGTCTCGACCCGGTAAAGGTCTCTCTAAAGATCTATGAATAGGAGTGCTTTAAAGTGAAACAGTCACATCACCATATACTAAGTGATGGTGCTTTTAAAAGAGGTGACAAAGCTGAGTGATGGAATTTTTTTTTCTCTTATACTACCCCTGCTTTATGAGACAGTATTGTCACCCAGTAAAATAGGTGCACGGCACTAAAAGCTGACTTTTCTATGGGGGAGCACGCACAGGAATCTGAATTCCATGGCAGAGCGCATCCATGGAAAGTATCAGATTTTCATGCGCTGCGCAATCTTCACGAGTAAAGGCCCATTTACACGCAAACATCTTTCAAACGATTTAAAGTTTTAGCGATCGTTTTGCATAAAAGTACTAATCGGCACTAATGCCCATTAGGGTATTATTGTACCTCGTCACCACCGGAATAATGGGTGAAGACCAAAAGTGACAGCTTAGAGCTAGGGTATGCCCCTAAGGTCCCGATTGGCTGCCTGCAGGAAGGTCCTAGCAGCATTGGGAGTGGGTTTTGCCCTGGATGGAGGGTTAGAGTGAGGGTATGGTTAGGTGTTAGGCTTACATTATTAGCTGTATATGGTCCAAAATGGAAGCTGGATGGTTGTGTGAAGAGAAGAAGGATTTGGAGCTCTGTATCGCAAAACTTGTGCCCCAGCTAATACACAATTTATGCACCTATTTTGGTAGAGATAGGTCAAGTTATAAAGCCAATTATTAGGGATATTAGCAAGGTACAACTATCATGTCCTGCTAGTCCTCAAGCACTGGATTGTAGTAAAATCTGTGAAAGTTGCTCACGCATCAACACTAGATGCCAAATGTTGTCAGCAGGCCTCGGCTCAGAGCAACATGAAAGCGAGTTGGATACAAAACCATTTTTTTCAGCATTGATACAAACAGATACATGTATTTACATACAGCTGTCAGCAAAAAACAAACAAACACCACAACTATGCAGCATGGATGTTACTGGCAGGCAACAGGACAGATGTTTCCAATATACAGACATGACTTTCATTTGCACTTGTCACTATTGTATTAGGAGAGGGCAATGTAACAGGCATTCGTACAGACGACAGAACGCTGGAAACGCTGCATTCTGCTGACGTGTATGTAACGATTTGGCCATCGCTGTCCAGCAATACTACTCTAATACCTCCCACTTGTACAAGGAGGATTCTCACACTGCAGGCTGGATGCTTCCCAGAAGAACAGACATTTGTGTGTTCTGAGTGGTATTAAAACCAAAATGGAAAGTTAGAGGGGAATCTGTCTCTAACAAAGCTTTCAGCACCAAGTCCATAGTGTAGTCAAGATCTCTGCACCCCCCTCCCAGGAGTAGTAGTGCTCCCACTGTGTCTTGTTCCCTCACCCCTCCAGGGAGCAATAGTGGTCCCTATGTGCATGGTTTTCCTCCCTTAAATATAGTGGCAGTCCCTCCGTTTGTACAGCATTTCCCCAAAGTAGAGGAGATGGAGGATGCAGCCTGCACACGCTGGCATGCGCAGCCCACCAGTGCCATGCATGCAAGCAGATTACAAAGGTGCCAAGATGCAGAGTGGTGAAGGAAACCTGTGGGCTTCCCAGACTTAGGTGCCCTGCTGCAATTATGATCACTGCGACCCCTAGAGCTATGCCACTACATGAGATTCTTTAGATTCTAATACCAGTTCACAAGACACATACATGCCTCATTACAATCAGATTGTGTAAGGGGACGTGGGCCAAAACCACAAGGGTACACTATATTAATAGTAATGTATGTAAGGCAAAAAAAAAAAAAAAAAACCAACCATATCCATTCAGTTGAGTCTATTTTTTTCCCCTTCTACTCACCTTCTCTGCGTTCCAGAGTGACCCCCCAATGTTGATCCATAAAGGGTGGAAGCCAATTTTTTACCATGTAATGGGGAAAAAATTCCTTCCCGACACGATTAATCCCGGTGATGGGTTTGTTGCCACGATGCCCCGCTCATCTGATTCGGCCTTGTGGAAATCTATTTGCATTCTGCAGAAACCGATTTGTTGCAGGAGTTCCAGCAGCGCACCTGTCAGGTGTGACTCTGCACACCTTATAGCACCCTTTTAAGGTGACTTCAAATTGAAGCCTCATTTCATACAAGGTTGGCTGGTTCTAGTTTGTTACCCACTGCCAAGCACAGCTGGGCCCGCCAGTATAAATAACCAGTGCATAGGGCAAGTTCTGGGCATGTACCCCACTGGCAAGGAGAACAGCCCCAATAACCTGTAAGAGTGTGTTTACACCTAGTAGACATACTGCAGGTTTTATGTGTGGCAGTGGAGGGGGGTGAACGACACGCTGCACATGCAGGTTCCATTGACACATAACATGTACCCATCCAGTGCCCCACTGGCATGCACAACTGGGCTCCATGGTTTCACCATTGATGCCCACGACCAGTACAAATGACAGTATGTCGCAGTACCCCCATAGGCAGGCACGATCGGTCGCACTGACAGCCGCATCCGCACACCCCACCATGCAGCCGGCCCTGGTGCAGCCGGGAGAGTCCTGCTCTGCACGGGACGCGGTCCGCACATCAGCGGGCTCCCCGGTCCATTGGGTTGACAAGCCCGTAAGCCCCGTGTACGAGCCCCGTCAGCAGCTGCAGCATCCCAGCCTGTGTGACGGCTGTCAAGGACGCTGCTGCCCGGTGCTACCCCGCGGCGGAGACACGTTCAGCCCGCACAGCCCCGCAGCACGGCCGCGGCATCCCACGTAACGGGAGCAGGTGCGGGGCAACTCCAGTCACCAGTGAGCCGGTGTGAGGGGCTCCTTACCTCCCAGCTGCGGAGACCCCCGGAGAAGCCGAGCAGCGCCCCCCGCTAACGGGCAGTTATCCGTAGCCGCTAGTTCTCCTCCTCAGCCTCCTGACGTCACGAGACACGTGACAGAGCGAGTCACATGGGGCAGGTGGCGAACCGGGCTCGTATTTGGGGGGAGCGCGTCACTATTAGAGTTTAACCCCTTAAAGACGCGGCCCCCCTTTATTATTTTCATTTCATTTCTTTCTAAATCTTCCCCGCTTAAAAAAAAAAGATAACTCATATTCATCCATCAACATGGATGATGTCTGAGGGCTTGTTGTGTGGGACGAGTAGTATTTCAGAACGTGGTATCATGTAAATACTAAAGTATCACATCATACTGCAGAGGCGATGAAACTACTGCAGGTTCTGGCCCCCCACCGGGACTAAAAAAATGTAAAAATCAGTGTTAAAAAGTTTTATTAACTATTTAAAAAAATAAAAGGTCACAAAAGTTTACCCCACTTTTCCGATGTTTATAATAAAAAAGAAGTAATTAGTGCAACCATAGAAGTCCGATCGATTGAAGTAATGTATTATTTCACCCGTATGGTGACTGTTGTCAGAAAAAAAAGCACAATGTCATAGCTGAATTTTTTCAGTCACCCCGTTTCCAAGAAAAAGTTCATAAAAAGCGATTAAAAAGTCCTTTGTACTCCAAAATGGTACTAGTAGAAACTACAGGACGTCCTGCAAAGAAAGGAGCCTGTGCACAATCATGTGGACGGAAAAATAAAAAAATGATTGCTGTCAGAACACGGCGGCAGAAAAGAATGTCTAAGATATTTCAGCTTTTTAAAGTAGTACAGAAAAAAAAAACTATATAAAATTTTGTCAGAATTGTACAGGATAAAGTTATCATGTCCTTTTTGCTGCAGTGTGTGCACTGTAGATACAAGACAACCTCCCTCCCTCCTCCCAAAGATGGCGGAATTTCTTTTTTTTTTTTTCATTTTACTTCACTTAGAAGTTTTTAAAAGTTTTTCAGTATATTATATCACACATTACATAGTACCACTGAAAAATTCAACTTGTCCCACAAAAAACAAGCCTTCAGGGGGCATTCAGACGACCGTATATCGGCCGAGTTTTCACGCCCAGCCGATATACGGAGTCTCTCTCTGCAGGGGGAGGAGGCTGGAAGAGCCAGGAGCAGTGCTCTGAGCTCCCGCCCCCTCTCTGCCTCCTCTCCACCCCTCTGCACTATTTTCAATGAGGAGAGGCGGGACGGGGGCGAAGCTAATTCTAAAAACTTTGCCCGCCCCCGTTCCACCTCCTCTCATTGCAAATAGTGCAGGGGGGCGAAGAGGAGGTGAAGAGGAGGCGGAGAGGAGGCAGAGAGGGGGCGGGAGCTCAGAGCACTGCTCCCGGCTCTTCCAGCCTCTTCCCCCTGCAGAGAGAGAAGCCGTATATCGGCTGGGCGTGGAAACCCAGCTGATAAACGGTCGTCTGAATGCCCCCCTCAGACAGCTACATTGATGGATAAATAAAAGTTGTGATTTTTTTTTTAAATGGGGAGGAAAAAATGCATTTTCCCTGCCGATGCAAGGAATTTTATAGTAAAACTGCCTCACATTACTCCGGGGAATAAGCGATCCTCCGCTGCAGCTGTCATTCGCAGCAGAGGATCGTAGAGTTTCTCCCACTGTTTTCAATGGGAGTCCTCACATCACATTGTGTGCGCCGTGCACATGGTGCAATGCTGCTGCCGCCGGCCCCATTGACAACAGTGGGAGATGCGATGCAAGAGCACACACCAGATACGGCATGCCCCGATTTGTTTCCCGCATTGCATCATAGTGTGATGCGGGAAAAAGTCGCTCATGTGTGTATGACCCCATTCAAAAGAATGGGGTTCATATTCGTGCAAAGTTTGTGCGTCTCGCAACACACAAATCTTGAGTGATTTTATCGCTCATGGGAAACTGGGGCCACCCTTTCCAATCCACTGTCTGATGTCTAAAGACATTCTGATTGAAGGCTGTACAGTTCCGATGTTGGAAGATGTCCGGCAGGGTATTCTTACTGTATATTACTGGCTGCTGTATTGTCGGGGGCCTCTCCGGCATGTCCCATACAGCAGTACTGGCTCTAGCCAGCAGATGGTGCCATTGTAAAATGGCAGAAAGAGAAAGCCCCCTAGGAAACCCTGAATCCAAAATTGGATTGCAAAGGGTTAAGGCCGGCTGCACACGACCGGATCGGATTCCGGATGTGGGATCCTGCTCTGGAATCCGACCTAGTGCCCGGCTGGTGACTCCGAGTACCTGTCATTTCCCCGTCATGTGCAGGCGGCTGTCGCTAGGCGATGACGCGGATGCTGCGACCTTTCCGCAATGGTAATTGCAGAAGGGCCACAGATCGGATGGCTTCCATTGATCTTAATGGAAGCGTCCATATGGAGTCTGCACAAAAATAGAACATTCTGCGAAGCATAACTTTTTTATTTTTCCAGCAATGCCGCCTTGTTTTTTTGTGAGAGGAGTTGTAGTTTTCAATGGGACCATTTATCATACCATATAATGTATTGAAAAACGTAAAAAGTCCATTTTCACGTAGCCGAGAAAATCACACAAGATTTGTGCATTGTGAGACGCACAAATCTCGTAGGAGTATGAACCCCAATATTTTGAATACACATGAGCGACTTTTTCTTTCCCGCATCGCCAATTGTTTTCAATGGGTCATCACTCTGCGCGCTAGGTGCAGGCGAGCGCAATGCAAGGTCTCCCCCCCATTGAAAACAATTTTCTAATGATTAAAAAAAATGTGTTATTCTTATTTTTAGTCCTCATGGGGGACTTGAACCTACAAACACTTATACAATATAGTGCAATACTTCAGTATTGATGTATATTCTATTTTCACAGGAATCCAATAAGCCTTTGCCATGGGCAGGATTAAATAGGTAAACATCCATGGCAGCCCTTTCAGCATGCAGTTCTGCCGTAGACAATCCCCAGCATTTACACTCCATGTGCTTGTACCTTTACAGACCCAGGCCAACTCTGGCTGTGACCACAGAGAGCTATATTCACCTGTAACTTGGGAGTTTAACAATGTACAATAAAAGTACTAGGAGTTTACTGACTGAGCAAAGGATCACTTACAGTTATGGGTTTCCATCAATGGAATGCAGAGCCTCAGGTTTTTTTTAATCAATCTCATTTTATTGAGTACATCTCAAATTGGCAATGCAGGTTATAAAACTTCAGATTGAAAGACTTGGAAGAGGCAGCATGCAATGGGAGCTACAGGTCCCTATCAGAAGTGATACATTTAATGATTTGTTAAGCATTAGAGATGAGCGAACGTACTCGGTAAAGCACTACTCGTCCGAGTAATGTGCTTTATCCGAGTACCTCCCCGCTCGTCCTGAAAGATTCGGGGAGCGCCGCGGAGCGGGGAGCTGCAGGGGAGAGCGGGGAGGAACGGAGGGGAGATCTCTCTCCTTCTCTCCCGCCCGCTCTCCCCTGCTCCCCGCCGCAACTCACCTGTCAGCAGCGGCGCTCCCCGAATCTTTCAGGACGAGCGGGGAGGTACTCGGATAAAGCACATTACTCGGACGAGTTGTGCTTTACCGAGTACGTTCGCTCATCTCTATTAAAGGGGTTGTCCCGCGGCAGCAAGTGGGTCTATACACTTCTGTATGGCCATATTAATGCACTTTGTAATGTACATTGGGCATTAATTATGAGCCATACAGAAGTTATCAGAAGTTTTTCACTTACCTGTTCCGTTGCTAGTGTCCTCGTTTCCATGGAGCCGTCTAATTTTCAGCGTCTAATCGCCGGATTAGACGCGCTTGCGCAGTCCGGTCTTCTTGTTTTCTGAATGGGGCCGCTCGTGCCTGAGACCGGCTCCTGGTAGCTCCACCCCGTCATGTGCCGATTCCAGCCAATCAGGAGGCTGGAATCGGCAATGGATCGCACAGAAGCCCTGCGGTCCACCGAGGGAGAAGATCCCGGCGGCCATCTTCAGCAGGTAAGTAAGAAGTCACCGGAGCGCGGGGATTCAGGTAAGCGCTGTGCGGTGTTCTTTTTAACCCCTGCACCGGGGTTGTCTCACGCCGAACGGGGGGGGGGGGGGGGGGTTGGAAAAAAAAAAACCCAGTTTCGGCGCGGGACAACCCCTTTAAGCGTACAAGAGGTCTTTACTTTCCTGCAATATTAATATGTATGTTAAAGGATAAACAGAAATCAAAACAAACACATAAAGTAATAACGCAACTGAATAAGGCAGTCTTCTTCCGATATAGCAAGACCATAGTCATTGTACCTGGCTGTTATGACCAGAGCTACTCTAGCACCAACTACATTTTTAATACCAGACTAATTATACGATATGCTGTGCCCCCTGTGTTCAATGGCTCAGGGTCCATAAGACCAGCAAAGAGGAGTGTGAAAATTCTGTAGGAGTCCAGGACGAAAACAGCAAGCCTACTCTAAGCAGAGTTTATGCTACTCTAATTTTTAGGATTTCTGCTTTACTATATGATTGTTTTGTGACATCTAGTGGTGTATTTTGGTATTGCCTTTCATAGGCATTAAGAGATTTGTGTTATCAGAAAATTACTTATTATTTAAATCAAGTTTTTATTTTAACTCCTAATGACCAGTCTATTTGTGCTCTAAGGACCAAGGGATTTTCATTGTTGCATTGCAAGAGCCATAACTTGTTCACATAGCCATATGAGGGCTTGTTTTTTGGGGACAAGTCCTATTTCTTTAATGGCAGCACTCTGGGTTAAATATAATGTGTTGTGTAACTTTTATTACATTTTTTGGAGGGGAGATGAAAAGAGCATTTTGAAATTCTGCCATTGTTTTTTTTAACAGCATACACCATTCGATAAAAAAACCCCATAATTTTCTTATGTGGATCAGCATGATTACTGCAATACCAAGTATATATTATTATTTTTAATTTTTACTACTTAAATAAAATAAAAACACATTTTGGAAGAAAAACAATTTAATTTGCATTGCTGCATTATAGCATTTTTATGTTTCTGTCAACGGAGCTGTTTAGATTTTGTTTTTTTGCGAGAAGAGTTGTAGTTTTTATTGGTACCATTTTGCGCTACATATGACTTTTGGATTGAAAAATAGCAATTCTGGTGTTACTTTTTAAAAATTATTTTTACAGCATTCACCGTGCGAAATAAATATTTATATTTTCTGGATCATTACAAACCCAGTAATTCCTATTATGTATTGCTTTTTCAAAATATTTTTTCCATTTTATCCATTTAAAATGTTTTTTCATGAGGAATTTTTTTTTAACAGAATTTTTCTTTTTTAAATTAATATTAAACTTTTTTTACGCTGTTTTTAGTTCCTGAAAGGGGGCTTAAAGATGCGATCTGTTAATCGCTTGAATAGTAAACTGCATTACTTATGTAGTGCAGTCTAATAAGCCTATGACAGCAGTATATTAGACTCTGTAGGAGGTGGAACCTACATGGCAGACATGGACGACCTTGTCAGGCCTCCGGCCATGGGACCCATTGGTACATTGCAGTCACATTGGTGGGTGCCGATGGATGACAAAAAGTGCCCCCTCCCCTGGTCATCTGCGTACATGCTGCAGTTGCTATTGATTACATACTATTGGCATGTAAGAGGTTAAACTGCCAGGACTTGAAGTTTCTATGCTTATGGCAGTTAGAGCAGGAGCCTGGCTGTTAGTAGTCAGCCAAGCCACTGCCTTAAATAGATGTATGTGCAGGTATAAAAGTGGCAGCAAAGCAGCCCTGATGGTGGAATGCCTGCTGTATGATTGAACTGAGGAAAGCTCAGCTCTATCTAAGACCTCCCAGTAGGCTGACCTGTATGCCACACCTCTCACTCCATTAGGCCAATGAGGTGGAAGTTGTCAAGGAAACAAGGATGCCATATTGCATATACACAGTCCAGATGGTGCATCCATTGGCTGACCCGAAGTCGGGGAAGTGTCAACCCACTCAAGCACTGGAGGGCAACATCCCACGCCTTCAGAATGTGCCCTTGGTTAAAATCTTATAGGAGTGAACACCTGACAGTGCCCCTCCATATGTACATTCACTTGCATCGGTAGTTTAATGCGGTCGATGAGAGTAAATAGCCCTCTAACACCCGTTATATGAGCTGGTCAATAGAGTACGCCCCCAGCCAGCAATAGGTCCGAAGGGCGAGCCCCCGTAGCATCAGAAACAGTGTCACTAACTGGTGCTGCCACCTGTGACGTCGGTATGCTTCCCACCTCCACTGGATGTAAGCCCAGTGACGCAGAGGTCCAATGTAATTGGGGCAGCTAGTCCACCATCAGGGCTGCTTTGCTGCCATTTTTTTTGCTTTGAATTTATTACTTTCTCTGGGCTTGGGAGGATTGGGCTTTGGGTCTTAGATGAAGATCTGGGGTGATTGTGCCTCCAGTTACTCTAGAGCAGATTCGTATACATTTTGGTTCTCTAGGCTTGGGAGGATTGAGCTATGGGCCTTTCAGCTTTTCTTAAACAGCAGTGGCCCTCAAATTGGTTACTTGCTGTTAGAGCTCATCTGTGCTAAAGAATGACAAGTTGTGTATTCGAGCACATTATTTGGAGCACCAATGTTTTATTCATCTGCAATTTCCTTGACTATGTACCGCCTGTTCATCAGAGCTATTCTTGACATTCTCCTCTGACTTCTTTGGCTGATGAGTGGTTTACATCCACAGTATCCCAATTGCTGGATGTTTTTTCTTTGTATACTCTTCACACTGTTGTATGAGAAAACTCCTAAAGTTTAGCATTTTAAAAATATACTGGCCCCAGCTAATCTATCACCGATGTCAGATGTCTACTTTCTATACAGGAAAGCTTTAACTGTGAAAGGGCAGGTGTCTCTAATAAAGTGGCTATTCAGTGTGTATATATCCACCATTCACAAAAGCTGATGGTCACAGCGAGCACAGGGGAGGGGGGGGGGGCACTTCCCCTGGTCATGACACCCAAACCAGAGATTGGAGCTGCAGGAAAATCATTTGCATATTCTCTATGCATTCTGGGAAGAGCAAATAATCACTCTAAACTGGAAGATTGCTGGGATTAGCTGGGTCTAGCTGCTCGCAGGACATCACCAAACCAGAGATTGTAGCTGCAGGAAGGTCATTTGCATATTCCTTGTGCATTCTGAAATTGTACACTTAGTAGTATTTTACAAGTTATATATATTCACTACAATTCTTGACTTTTAGAAGTTTGGAAGTGGACATCAATTGACAACATGGTAAAGGAGAGGATCCATATGGTGAGCTGCAATGTATGCTATATGTTTACAGATCTACCAGAGGAAAAGCTAAACTTCACCTGCCAGAAATGCAAGCTTGTGCCTCTACTGGAGGAAAAGATGCATAGTCTTTAGGAGAGAATAAGCTACATTGAAACTTATTAAGGAAGGTGAGGATTTCCTTGAAAGAGTAGAAGAAAGTCCTCAAAATGTTGAAGGAAAAGAAATGTCCAGTGTACCTGCAGAAGCAGAGAAATGGAAGTATGTGACCCAAAGAAGCAGAAGGATCAGGAGTCAGTCAGCACCCATACTGCTCGGGAAACAGTACGAGGTTCTCCCGCAGGGGTACCTGGTACTGGCTCCTGACCAGAAGAAGAAAGAGGTACAGCAAGAAATGACTCTACCCACAAAGAACAGAGCAGAGGAGAAAGATGTACAGCAAGAAATGACTTTACCCACAAAGAACTGTGTAGTAAGCACACAGAGTCCTCTTGAATGGAGAAAAAGAAGTGCTGTTGTGAAGAAGAAAAGGCGAGTGCTGGTTGTGGGGGATTCCCTATGGAGAGGAACAGAGGCCACTATCTGCAGACCTGACACCTCACAGGGGTGTGCTGTCTTCCAGGTGCACAAATCAAAGATGTGTCTGATAGGCTGTCAGGACTCTTCAGTCCTACAGAACATCACCCATTCCTACTAATACATGTAGGGACAAATGACACTGAAAAAAAAAAAAACTTGCAACTATCTGCAGAGACATTGAAGACCTCAGGAAAAAAGGTGAAAGAACCAGGAGTACAGAAAGTTTTCTCATCCATCCTCCCAGTGGATGGCCATAGAATAAGAAGATGGAACAGGATTCTAAAGGTGAACAACTGGCTACATTGATGGTGCTGTCAGCAAAGATTTGTATTCCTAGACCATGGAGTGAATTACCTATATGATGGACTGCTTGCTAGAGACATGTTGCACCTTGCAAAAACAGGTAAGCATATATTTGGCAGGCGCCTTGCTTCACTCATTAGGAGATCTTTAAACTAGAACAACATGGAAAGGTAAGTGAAAGGCCAGGTAAAAATATACAGCTAATTAATACATTTGAGAATCTCGCCATTAGAAGTGGAAAGAAAGAACAAAGACCAAAAATTCAGAAGGCAAGTAGAGAAGCAAGAGACACCGATCACAAACTAGCATGTTTTTACACAAATGCACAGAGCATGGGAAACAAACAAGGAGAATTGGAGCTCCTAACACAGGAAGCGAAATATGATGCCATAGGCATCACAGAAACTTGGTAGAATGATACACATGATTGCAATGCAAGGCTTGAAGGATACAACTTATTTAGAAGAAACAGACCAAAAAAAAGGGGAGGAGGTATTGCGTTGCATGTTAGGAAAACATTTATCTCCAAATCATGTCCTATGAGGAACGGTTAAAGGATCTGGGAATGTTTAGCTTGCAAAAAAGAAGGCTGAGAGGAGACTTAATACGAGCTGTCTGCAAATATCTAAAGGGCTGTCACAGTGCAGAGGGATCAGCCCTATTCTCATTTGCACAAGGAAAGACTAGAAGCAATGGGATTGTCAGGGAAATTTTGCGTACAGCACCAATCAGGCCCACCCCAATGCCCCGCTGCCGGCGGTAAAGAAGAGACACCAAACACGGAGGTCTGGTATAGTTCCTCACACGGGGACATAACTGCGCACTTTGGCCGCCTGCAGACGAGCGGGTCGGATCCGGCAGCGAGAATTCTCGCAGCGCGATCCGACCCGAGCGCCTGCAGGGACGAGCGCGTACTCACCCGCGCCTGGCGGCCCCGGCTCTTTCATGTGCCGGCTGCCGCACAGCCGGCGCATGCGCAGACCGGAGCCGGCGGCCGGGTGATTGCGTGCCCCGCAGAAAATTAGGACATGCCGCGGCCGTCTGCATAGGAGTGCGTATTTTAATGCACTCCTATGCAGACTTTCAGCGGCGGAAATCCCGCGGAAAATCCCGCGGCGGGATTTCCGCTCGTGTGCAGGCGGCCTAAATTACAGATTACATGGGGTCTTATACCCTTTGGTCACATCACTAGGAATGGGTAATGGTCTCACTGGCTCAAATTCACCGCATAACCATATATGTAAAGTCTGCATTTGTGCCTGAAACAGTGATAATCATATATGTAGTTGAACAGTCGTTATCTAGATACGGCGCTTCTGGGAAAACAGCCAAGCACACGGCCTTCGTATCCGGTTCTTCCTTGCGGTGTTCAAGATACATTTTGTCTTCGCCTTGCAAGGCCTTTAGAATATCTGATGTAAGGCGACAGATTAAAGGGGTTGTCCCGCGCCGAAACGGTTTTTTTTTTTTTTAAACCCCCCCCCCGTTCGGCGCGAGACAACCCCGATGCAGGGGTTAAAAAAACCACCCGCACAGCGCTTACCTGAATCCCGGCGGTCCGGCGTCTTCATACTTACCTGCTGAAGATGGCCGCCGGGATCCTCTGTCTTCATGGACCGCAGGGCTTCTGTGCGGTCCATTGCCGATTCCAGCCTCCTGATTGGCTGGAATCGGCACGTGACGGGGCGGAGCTACACGGAGCTACACGGAGCCCCATTCAGAAAAGAAGAAGACCCGGACTGCGCAAGCGTGGCTAATTTGGCCATCGGAGGGCGAAAATTAGTCGGCACCATGGAGACGAGGACGCCAGCAACGGAGCAGGTAAGTATAAAACTTTTTATAACTTCTGTATGGCTCATAATTAATGCACAATGTACATTACAAAGTGCATTATTATGGCCATACAGAAGTGTATAGACCCACTTGCTGCCTCGGGACAACCCCTTTAAGTTTTTCGCATTTTAACTTTGAATAGAACTTGCATACAGGTATAAAAGCATAAAAAACATATGGCAATATATACATATACCCTCACAGGATGAAACTGAAAGGGAGGAGACACAAATAAGATATTAGAAAAAACTTTCTGACAGTGAGGGTGATCAATGAGTGGAACAGGTTACCACGGGAGGTATTGAGTTCTTCTTTAATGGAAGTCTTCAGACAGAGGCTGAACAAATATCTGTCTGGGATGATTTAGAGAATCCTTCACTGAGCAGGGAGTTGGACCCAATGACCCTGGAGGTCCCTTCCAACTCTACCAGTCTATGAGTCTATAATGTGGGAGGCACAATGGAAATATGCCACCTTCATTGCACAGCGACAGGAACACCTTGTCACATGACAATTGCAGATACCTGACAGCAGTAAGGTTGTCATTTATAAAACATGGACCCCCATCTTTGTACCCCACACACCATACCATACCATGAGTTTCTATATGCCAACGATCTTAAAAGCATCTGGTCAGTGCAGGTTTGTGTTGGACTTTTGTTTGTTCACCTCCCTGTCCACGTAGAAGTCTGCTTCATATCCTAACAGTACAGACTCTGTGAAATATGGGTCCCGTTGTAATTGCTGTGACTCCCATTCCATAACATTCGGGATCATCCTCATTGAGATGATGCAGCAACTGGATCTTGAACGAGTGTGATTTGTGTGTAGCCAGTATCCGCCCTATGCTGGTTTGACTCACCCCACTCTCCTGTTACAGACACCGGGTGATATGATGTGGGCTCTTACAGGTGGACACCAGGACGGCCATTGTTGTTGCTTCATCTGTGGCACTTTTGTTGCATTCACTTTTTGGCAGATTCAACATAGAATCTATTTGGTGAAATTTGGCAAGCAATTTACCAACTGTGCCATAGCAGATGGGTGGTCTGTTAGGATGCTGACCATTGAAAACTTCTGCAATGACGCAGGTAGTGCGCTCCTTGAAGATTAGTACAATCTCTGTCGTCTCCTCACGTTTTTATCTCACAGCCATTTCTGTGTCTGTAACAAAGAGAAAATTCCTAAAAACTTTGGTAGAAAAAAATGTATGTCATATTTAAGCACAGATTTGGATTCCTCATCAAATACTCTATTACATGTGTCACATGCACCCCTTCCCGTTTGAAAATATTGATTTGTTCCAGGATAACGGCTTTCAAAATGGCCACAGTGTTTGACACCGCCCCTCACAGGCTTGCCCCCTTCATTTTTTCCTTTTTTCTAGTAGGATAGGACATACCAACAGCCCAGTACCGTGTCGTACTAAGGGTGCTTTTAGATGGGACCTATGGGGTGCTTTTACACAGGAACAATCATCGCTAATGAATGGAGGCGGAGCGAGTCGGTGATAATTCCGGTGTGCCCGCCTCCATTCACCGTAAACAGGCAGTCATTCATAGATGATCAACTGCCTGTTTACACTGGCCTTTTCATCAGTCGGTTTTTATGCAGCATAAACTGTATGATGAACAAATTTATCGTTAAGACGATGACTGCATTTACGCTGAATGATATATTAATTTGTGTAAAAGGACCCAAACTTGTACTTCCAAGGAATGCTCTCCAGATTTAAAACCAGTTTTGTTCAAGACCTGAGAGGATGCAAATCTATCAAGAATGTTACTTGACATATGTCTTTATGAAGGAGGTTGTCTTGGGGTACTTTTATAAAATACGACTGTCGGACGCTTAAAGGGGTTGTCCCACAGAAGCATGTGGGGTTATGCACTTCTGTATGGCCATGTTAATACACTTTGTAATGTACATCGTGCATTAAATATTGACCATACAGAAGTTATACACTTACCCCTCCTGGTGCTGGCGTCCCTGTCTCCATGGCGACGAGCAAACTGCTTCTCTGGTCGCTGATACAGTCGCGCTTGCGCAGACAGGAATCTCCTTCTGTAAGGTCCTTTCTCACGAGCTGCGTCCTGGCTCCTCCCCCTTCTCAGCGTTATCGCGTATCTCCGCCCCGTCACATGGTGCCGATCAGCCAATGAGGTGGCTGGAATCGGCAATGGAGCTTAGACAGCAGAAGAACATCCACAGTGCACCATGGGAGAAGACCAGCGGTGCACCTTGGGAAATGAAGGCGGCCATCTTGAAAGAAGAACTTTTATAACTTCATGAAACGATCTAACGGTGAGTAGAAACTCTCTTTAAAATCGCTTTCCACGGGTAGATTATTATGTTTGCTTTAGGAGGGGGACTGGGCAGAGAAAAAATTTACAATTTTGCCGCAGGACAACCCCTTTAAGCTTCTGGCTGCTGCCTCTATTGAGAGATGAATGACTGCCTGCTAACATGGTCTGACAGTCGCTTGGTGTTTAGGTGAGGTAAAAGCCAAGCTTCTCTGACAAGTGAGCGATTCTTGCTCACTTGCCCTCTCAGGTTTAGGGTTTACACGGGTTAACAGTAGAGATGAGAGAGCATACTCGTCCGAGCTTGATGCTCGTTCGAGTATTAGGGTGCTCGAGATGCTCGTTACTCAAGACAAGCACCACGCGGTACTCGTCCCGATTAAACGAGCACTGACCATTGAATTCAATGGAGCCGGCAATACAGCAATACAGCCGGCTCCATTGAAAGTAATGGGCTGCCGGCGATTGCGGGATGAATTGTCGGGAAGGGCTTAAATATATAAGCCCTTCCCTGCAATTCATCCAGAAATGTGTAAAAAAAAAATATATATATACTCACCTTGTGCCGGCAGAACGATGTTAGCCCATTGAATTCAATGGAGCCGGCAATACAGCCGGCTCCATTGAAAGCAATGGGCTGCTGGCGATCGCGGGATTAATTGTCGGGAAGGGCTTAAATATATAAGCCCTTCCCTGCAATTCATCCAGAAATGTGTAAAAATAAAAAAAAAATATACTCACCTTGTGCCGGCAGAACAATGTTAGCCCATTGAATTCAATTTTTATACATTTCTAGATGAATTGCAGGGAAGGGCTTATATATCGCCGGCAGCCCATTGCTTTCAATGGAGCCGGCTGTATTGCCGGCCTCATTGAATTCAACGGGCTAACACCGTTCTTCTCTGCCACAGCTGTTACAGCTGTGGAAGAGGAGAACGATCTTTAGGCTGACAGTGCGGGGGGGGGGGGGGGGTCTCACTCTTGCCGCTATTGTGTCTTAATAGTGGGACCTGGGAGCTTGAGATGCAGCCCAACATGTAGCTCCTCGCCTGCCCTATCCGTTTCTGTGTCGTTTCCATCACTTTCTTGGGTTTTGCAGATTTTCACAAATGAAAACCATAGCGAGCATCGGTCATATACAAAAATGCTCGAGTCACCCATTGACTTCAATGGGGTTCCTTACTCGAGACAAACTCTCGAGCATCACTGAAAGTTTGACTCGAGTAACGAGCACCCGAGCATTTTGGTGCTCGTTCATCTCTAGTTAACAGTCACCTGTAATCGGTTGTTTGACCGATTACCGGGCAACTGTTGCCCCTTGTAAAATAACCCTTAAGGTCTTGAGAAAGAACCACTTTATTATCAGCTTGTTACAATCGATTATCATATTTACAAGTTGAAAACCACTCACTCTCTGCCTTCAGTTTAGCTAGACAATGTACCAAATTGTTCAGACTGCTCTGCAATGTAACTGATATAAGTGCGTCATCTAATTTGCAGTTGTATGTCCCAGTCTTCATGTGTTTCATCTTCAACTCTTGGATCTTTTCAGCCACTTGTTCTCCAATTCCATCACTTTGCCTGCTGAACTCATCCAAGACTTGGCTCTCAAGTTCGGTGACCTATTTTCGAATATCCACAAATAGATGGATAGTTCTGACTTTTGGTTCATTTGCCTTTTCTTGTGCTTGTTTGACTTGTCCTTTTAGATTATGCATTCATTTGCCTACATTCGTTCTTGTCGATAAAAGCTTACCCAGAACATGTTTCAGATCATCCAGTTTATGCTTGTATAAATTACTAAATGTGCTGACCTCGATGTGCACCATGTCTTCTACTATTAAAGTATGATGCACACAAAAATACAATGGGGATTTATAATTAGACAATGCAAACTAAGGGTACCTACTAGAGATGAGCGAGCATACTCGTCCGAGCTTGATGCTCATTCGAGTATTAGGGTGCTCGAGATGTTCGTTACTCGAGACGAGCACCACACGGTACTCGTCTCGATTAAACGAGCACTGACCATTGAATTCAATGGAGCCGGCAATACAGCTGGCTCCATTGAAAGCAATGGCCTGCCGGCAAGCGCGGGATGAATTGTCGGGAAGGGCTTAAATATATAAGCCCTTCCCTGCAATTCATCCAGAAATGTGTAAAAAAAAAAAATATATACTCACCTTGTCCCGGCAGAACGATGCTAGCCCATTGAATTCAATGGAGCCGGCAATACAGCCGGCTCCATTAAAAGCAATGGGCTGCCGGCGATCGCGGGATGAATTGTCGGGAAGGGGTTAAATATATAAGCCCTTCCCTGCAATTCATCCAGAAATGTGTAAAAAAAAAATATATATATATACTCACCGGGTCCCGGCAGACGGAGTTCAGCGCGGCCAGCGGCAGTCCTCCTGAACTGCTCTGAACAGCTGTGAGTAGTATTCAGCAGCCGGGGATTTAAAATCCCCGCCTGCTGAATGAGCTGCCTCTAATTGGTCATAGCCTGACCAATCAGAGGCAGATTCCACTCACACACCCATTCATGAATTTATGAATGGGTGTGTGACTGCTGCCTCTGATTGGCTCAGCGGGACCAATCAGATGAGAGGCAGCAGTCACTCACCCATTCATAAATTCATGAATGGGTGTGTGAGTGGAATCTGCCTCTGATTGGTCAGGCTGTGACCAATTAGAGGCAGCTCATTCAGCAGGCGGGGATTTTAAATCCCCGGCTGCTGAATACTACTCACAGCTGTTCAGAGCAGTTCAGGAGGACTGCCGCTGGCCGCGCTGAACTCCGTCTGCCGGGACCAGGTGAGTATATATATATATTTTTTATTTTTACACATTTCTGGATGAATTCCAGGGAAGGGCTTATATATTTAACCCCTTCCCGACAATTCATCCCGCGATCGCCGGCAGCCCATTGCTTTCAATGGAGCCAGCTGTATTGCAGGCTCCATTGAATTCAATGGGCTAACATCGTTCTGCCGGGAGAAGGTGAGTATATATTTTTTTAATTTTTACACATTTCTGGATGAATTGCAGGGAAGGGCATATATATTTAACCCCTTCCCGACAATTCATCCCGCGATCGCCGGCAGCCCATTGCTTTCAATGGAGCCAGCTGTATTGCAGGCTCCATTGAATTCAATGGGCTAACATCGTTCTTCTCTGCCACAGCTGTTACAGCTGTGGCAGAGGAGAACGATCTTTATGCTGACAGTGCGGGGAGGGGGGGGGGGGGTCTCACTCTTGCCACTATTGTGGCTTAATAGTGGGACCTGGGAACTTGAGATGCAGCCCAACATGTAGCCCCTCGCCTGCCCTATCCATTTCTGTGTTGTTCCCATCACTTTCTTGAATTTCCCAGGTTTTCACAAATGAAAACCTTAGTGAGCATCGGCGATATACAAAAATGCTCGAGTCGCCCATTGACTTCAATGGGGTTCGTTACTTGAAACGAACTCTCGAGCATCACTGAAAGTTCGACTCGAGTAACGAGCACCCGAGCATTTTGGTGCTCGCTCATCTCTAGTGCCTAGCCACTTGCGATTTTTTTTTCCTGTGATGTTTTGCGTTTTTTCTCAAGAGCAATTAGTATAGAATGTGTTCTTGTCCATCTGGGGTTTTTTTTCCGTTTCGTGGGTTTTTTTCACATAAGAACTGTCAGTTGCATATGTCTCCTTATTTTTCTCTTAATGCACCCATGATTGTCAATGGAGGGCTGCAAAAAACACGCAAAAAACGTCACGAAAAACACGCAAAAAACACGTGAAAACGCCACGTTTTTCACGCGTGAAAATCGGCAACGCAAGTGGGTAGGCGCCCTTAGACTAGATAGTCTTAAAATGCTCCGGTTTATCACAGTAGCTGTGCTGAAATAAAAAAGCTGTCAAATTTTAAATGGGTGTTCTAGTTGTAAACTATTGAAAGCCTATCCGCAGAATAGGCCATTAATAGTTAATCAGTCTGCCATCCAGGATCCACACAGATGTGGTATTCACCAGGACAAAGCAATTGTGCAGTGAGCTGATTCTGCAGGAAGCAGACAGCTCCAATCTCACTGCAGTGACCAGGCTTGTTATTGCAGGCAAATTCCCACTGAAGTAAATGGGAGCTTTGCATGTACTACCAAGACTGGCCACTGCATTGAGAACGGAGCTTAGCCCCACCCCCGGCCCGCCTCTCCCCATTGCAAATAGTGCAGAGGGGTGGAGGGGAGGCAGAGAGGGGGGCGGGAGCTCAGTTCCTCCTCCTGGCTCTTCCATCCTCCCCCCCCCTGCACACGAGGACAACGTATATCGGCTCGGCGTGAAAACCGAGCCGATATACGTTCGTCTGAATGCAGCCTAAGGCCGTATTTTCTAACTTTATACTACCTTTTAGTTGGCTTAGTTTACAATATAAATTGTGCATAAAATATAATACCCATAATTTGCAATAAATGATGCCTCCACTAATCCAGGAGAAGGTAAATGAAATGTTACTGTTTCTATAGTTATCCATCGAAGCATTTAAATGGAAATTTCCACCAAATTCATGCAGCCTCATCTGAGGACAGTATAACCCAGTGACAGGAACCCTGATTATAGCATTGATTCACTTACTTTCTCACTTTCAGCAGTTCACATAAAATTAGAGTTTGTACTGTGGTGCTGCACGAGAAAAATGCTGATGTCTACTCAGTGCTACATGCATGCTCTATAGTCTTTGAATTATATGAGCAGCTGGCTTGCCCTAGCAATTGGCAGCTTTCCTCCTATGTACCGTGAAGGAAAAAAAATAGTAAATTATTGCGAGCATGGCAGATCAGGAATGTTGAGGATTACAGCTGTAGCTTTTGCTGCAGCACAGAAGTAGTGGTTTTGTGGAAACTACTGAAATAAAAAAGTGATCCAGTGCTATAATCAAAGTCTCTGCCTCTAGTTTATGATGTCTTCAGATAGGGTAGCTTTAAAGGTCAAGTTGCTTTTTTTTAATGAAACCCTATAAGTAATGGTTCATGGTAATTAAAGGGGTTATCCAATGATAGTGTTTTATGATATAAACAGATCATGCAAAAACTGTGCTTACAAGAATGGGATAGTTGTCGCACTCGCTACCATGGCCGTGCATGAGCAGTCACTGTTCACTGAAAGTAATAGGAGCTCTGTAAAGTGTAAACCAGCAAGGCCACACCTGAGCTCTCTTCACCCATGTGAAGCAGACCCAGGCACCGTTTGTACCATGCAAGGCAGGAACTATCAAAGACTGGGATGGCAAGTTATTACAAAAAGAAGATCAAATCAAACATAGGTGTAAGAAGATACAGCAGAGCTGTATGCAGGCAATCAAAAAGACAACCCGTTGGATCACGTACATCAAGCAGAACAAGAACCGGGCATTTTGGAGGAAGAAGCCATATGGGCCCTAAAAAAACGACCAAAAAGGAAAGCTCCGGGCATTGATCACATACCAGCCAAACTGCTTAAACCAGTGTCAGTCAAGATTCTAACCGACCTATGTGAAAAGATTTAGAGCTCCAAATCGTGGCCCGTTCCAATTACTGCACTATCGCCCTCATACCTCACGTGAGCAAAATTCTTTTAAAGATCATACAAAAACGCATTGTGACAATTGTTGAACGGGAGCTGACAGACGTTCAAGCTAGCTGTCATGTCCGTGCGGCACACGAGCACCACGCTCAGCATGGACGCAGCGTGATGTTCACACTACTGCAGTTGCAACACTATGAACGTAAGAGCAGTGCACGCCCCACCAGAAATCTGAAAGCCAGTGTGTAAAGCTCATGTGGCACAAGAGCCCCATGCTCTGCACAGCGCAGGATAATAAACACTGCAGGAAAATAGGAAAACACCACACTATGAAGATCATTAGCACCACTCCAGGGGGGGAGGAAACCTGGCCCTAACCTAGAAGGGAGGTGACGGGTCCCTGCCTAAAGGGGAGTCATCGCCTCGATAGAGGTGGCCCCACTGTCTTCTTCCTGGGCCCTGATTGTCCCTATAGGAACCACTGGAGAGATGAACTGACACCAGCAAGCAACAACAATAAGGGAAACCAAAATACAACAGATAGCAAACAACAGCACTTATCTGTATACGTAGCAATTCACCCAACCAAGAGGAACATCAGATTCCAGCTTTTCCTCTAGGGAACTGAAAAACGGCCAACACACTCACCAAAGACAGAAACTCGTGGATTACATTGTACCATAGAGTAACTGAACAGATAATCATCAATTATCAAAGAGTCTAATGAAAACAGAAAATTATTGCTAGCTTGTTCACTTACTGTTCAGTTTAACCAGTGCTTGTTCAGTCCTCATTCGCTTATACAGCAAATGCGAAAAACAATGATTCTGAACGATTTCTCATATGAACAAGCCAACGATGTATCTGCCTGTCTAAACAGGCTGCACGAGAACGAACTGGCTAGCGATGACATCATGCACTTGTTCCCTCATTCATATGATAATCGGCTCGTCTAAAAGGACCCTTAGAAATAAGAATTATAATAAATGTTTCAAAGTCAACACCAAATTTGGATGTCACCTGCTTGGTTTTCGGTGCCCAATATTTTGTCAGAGTCCGGGACAACTGTAGGAGCCTCTAGTACTCTGGTAGGCCTGTCTGATCATGACACCAGCAGGAACCAATGCCATTAGATGTTTGGGCCATGTTGAGTATAAAACAATGAAGGTTCATCTCTGTTGACTACTATGCCACCTAAAGATGCTCCACTTCTTTACCTCCATTAGCTGCTTGCAAGGCAACTTATCCCACTCATCGATAGCAATACTATAAACAAGAAAATTATATACCAGGACAGTGTTAAATTACACTCCTGTTTATCACAATAATGGAATAAAGAAACAATGGCCTCACCTCTCATGGAGGCGTAGCAATATTTCAATCAATGAACTCCTTTCTTGTGTTTTAAGGTAAGGGTAAAGTCCCCTGGTGCAAGCACCAAGTCCTGACTGACTCCTAGGGTGATGTCACATTGTGACATTTTCTTGGCAGACTGTTTTTGCAGGGTGGTTTTCCATTGCCTTCCTCAAAGTATGTGTTTTAAGTCTAATCCAAAATTGGGTCTCTGATGGTGTTGTTACACTAATATCCACCAATGACTATTGGAAATATATTTTATGTTATGTATGTAACATTTTCTGAGTTTCAGATGTTGCAGGAACATTTCCCCCCTTTCTTAGGAGAATAACAAGTACATATTCCTCTTTATTTGCAATCTACCCATAATATTTGTTCAACTCACAGTCGGTGTTGTGTTCTAAAGCCCGATATAAGTGTAAAACTATATAAATGCCCAATATAAGTTTAAAACCCAAACAATAGTCTAGCGGGTTTTAAAGGCAGCCTTTATTTCCAGCAATTAGTATAAAAATGGATCAACTAACTAATGAAGATTAAAGTACCACCACGATATTATACATTAATACTGATACAGTATATCCCACTGCTTAGAGTGAACAGCTTCCTTATTTATATGATGTTACCTTCAGTCCAAAGAAATTAATATTTCTTGTGTATATCACCAAAATAATTTTTATAAGTAAAGGTGGAAGGCAATGTCCGGAGCTCATGATGTCACTCTAATATGCTGTTGCCTCACCTATAATATAATTAAAGTTCAGTTCTTTTTAATTAAAAAATAACTTTACTTACTAATTGAATTTCAGGAGGCTGAAGAGACTAATAAAAAAATATAGGTACGGGGTAAGGTAAATATTTGGAAATACCCATTTAATTGGTTTAATAATGGGAAAATTGACTTCCAATGTATGAATTTGAAGAGAGGCTCCATTTTTGGTGGCCATTTTGAACTCTGCTATATGGATTTCAGTTCAGGTTAGTCAAATGGTAAGAGGGTCATGTGGTATATTAATCCTGGCTAGAATATACTATGAAACACACTGGAAGTGTGAGTTTTGCCCTATATTTACTTGTTTAGACATTAAGGCCTCCTGCACATGGGCGGATTTGCATTGCGAAATCCGGAGCGGGATTCTGCCTCCGGATTTCGCAGCAAATCCAGCCCATAGCATGCTATGGAAAAACATGATTTCCTCCCCACGATTGGAAATAGATTGTGATTTTCCGCTCGCGGGAAAGAAATCGCAGCATGCTTTGATTTGCCATGGGATATGCACGGCTGGCTTTCATTGAATTCAATGGAAGCCGTCCACGCTGTGGCCATTCCACAATCATCATTGCGGAATGGCCGCAGGAGCCATGTCATCGCTATGGTGACAGCGCAGCGTTCTTTCAACTGCTCATGTGCCAGCCGACACATTCGCAGCACAGGACGCTGTGGCATCCCCTAACTGCACATGTGTCCTTACTGCGCACATTGACAGCACAGGAGAAAACATAGAAGACACCGGACAGGTAAGCAGGCCTGGCACCAGGTCGAACTCTGCTGTGGGAATCCAGCATGCAGGGTCTGACCCGCCTGCGTGCAGGAGGCCTAACTGAGGGCAAAAGTTTCACAAAGTGTTTTGTACAATGTGTTCGATGTATCCACCATTCTACTGGATGCACATGGTTAAATATTTAATCCAGTGTTTGTGGGCATGCTGAAGAACTGCAGTTGATATTTTTTCATAGTACTGCAGGATTTCACATTTCAAGTTACCAATGTTGCATATTTTTTTTGCATATACAAAGAATTTAAAGAGATAAAAGTCCAAAGGCATTAAATCGGGAACTTTGGTAGCCAGTCTACCAGACCTCTATGCCAAATCCTAGTGCCCATGGAACTGCACATCCAGCCTTCTGTATAAATGCAGAGGTGCGCCATCTTGATGAAAATAAAATCTCCTCGTATATAAAGTTCTCTTCAGCGTTCACACCTATTACTTTCTACATCCAAAATATTTAATAAGACATTACTACAAATAAAATGATATAAAAATATTATTATATAAAATACATCATCTGAGTACGTGGCACATTAAAAGCAATTATTGATCTAGTAAATCATTCTAAATAAATACAGAACTGTGAATACCCCCAAAAGCATGTTGGCAAGCCATGTATTCATGTGCAGGTTCCAGCTGCGAAAAAACAGATCTTGTAGTATATGTTAAACTCTATATAGAACTGGTCAGTTTTTATGTCACATCCTTGTTATTTTAAGAACAGAAGGCCTTCGTGACCAACCATGGGACGGTGTGGCTCAGCAAAGTCCCATACCCACATGTACCTTGGCTTCCAGAGAGCATCTTACTGGTCACTTGTGTGGGGGTTACTATCTTTCCTGTATGTGTGTCTGGGGTTAATTAACTCCTTGTTGGAAATCATTCGATTAACCTTAGTTTAGTGCCAGAGAGCCATGCACCTCACAGTCAATTATACAGAATATTTCCATGATTTATCAGTTCTCTGTTGTGTAATAATTAACTAAAATAATCAGTTCTCTGTTGCAAAAAAACTCACTGAAAGTAGTGCTAATATTTAGCATGCATTTAGATGGTTGTTATAAAAGCTTATGATGTCAGTAATGATGTCATAGGGATTTCCTGTGCATGTGGGGGCTTACAGGCAAGTAGAGGAGACATCAGCGGGCTCCTCCCTGCATGTCTGTGCAGTTGCCATTAGATCACTATTTATCAGAGATCTGCATATGGGGCCAGTAGGGAACACATAATGTGTTCCCTGCTAACCTGTGCCCCAATAGTAAAATAATTAATTTAGTAAAATTTAAAGAGAAAGCTAAATAAAATAAAAATACATAAGATGAGAAAGATAAAAAAGCCATAGCCTTCCCTCAAAAAGTACATGTCACTCCAAGCTGATTTACACCAATTTTAGACATCCTGCATAGCACTGAGTGACTTGAAAAAGGAGGCCTATCCACGTACAGGGGCTGTAGCTAATGCTAAGGGAGGGAGATATGTTTAAAGCTAAAATAAAGTTTTTGTTCTCGTTGCCATAGCGCCATCATACATTACACAATGTACACATGCATTACATCATTATACACAGGGAATCAGAGGATCAATTTTTTTAACTAAATATGAACAAACTACCTTAAAGCAACCCTCTGGTCATCGAGAAACAAAAATGGACAAACAGCTTCTCTGACTACCTGATGCACCTTGAGCAATAGTATGCACCAGTTGTCTAAGACACTACATGCTGATGTAACTGCCCAGTGATACTCGTGTGGGCAGCCCTGGTCAATCAAAGTAGGTGTACAGTGTCTTAGACTAATGATGCACACTAATTCGGAGGCGGTTAAAGAAACTGGTAAGGCCATCTTTGTTTTTGGACTGGAGGGTCACTTTAAAATAGTCCGTGAAATTGTTTTTCCTATTTCTCACCATTTTACAGGAAAAAAAAGATTACAAAATTAATTGATATAAACTCTAACTTCAAATAAAAAGAAAGCACGACGTTTCTCAGAAAAAATACTTTTCTGAATTGTACATTGTGAGTTTGTCATTTTGTTAATACTCATAAAAATATTTACAACAAAAAAATGTTATACTTTCTATCATTAAATGAAATTGAATTATCCTGGCTGTGAAATGTGACAAACATAATAGAATACTGTAATTCATTCTTCCTGAACTGACCAGAAATCTTTGGTTTGTTTATAGGTCTTATAAATCATTACAATTACGACCGGCATACAGAAAAGCTCCATCAGAGGAATACAAAATCTCCTATTAAGCGTCCCCCTTGGCCCCGCTATTATTTTCTTGTTAAACTAGTACAAGAAACATGATGGACAATGCAAAAAGTGCACCCAATGTCCATGTAGAATAAGTTTACTTTTTAATTTAATTCCAGGAGGCTAAAGAGAATAATAAAAAAAATATAAGTACGGGGTGAGGCAAACATCTGGACATACCCATTTAACTGGTTTAATAATGAGAAAATTGACTTCTAATGCGTGAAAATATTAATTGGGAGGGAGGCTGCATTTTTCGATGGAGATGTTTTTGGCGGCCATTTTTTAAACTCTGTCATATTGATTTCAGCTTAGGTTTTTCTAATGGGAAAAGGGTCATGTGATATATCAATCTTGGCTAGAATATACTTAGAAATACACTGGAAGTGTGAGTTTTGCTCTATATTTACCTGTTTAAAAAGTGAGGGCAAAGTTTCACAAAGTGCTTTACATGATGTGTTCAATGTGCACCATTCTACCGTATACACATCTTACATTTTTAATCCAGTCTTTGTGAACATGCTGAAGAACTGCAGGTGATATTATTTACAGCACTATAGTATTTGTCGTTTCAAGTCACCCATATTGCAAATTTTTTCCACATACACAAGGGATTTTTAAATGGTGCCTGAGATAAAAGTCCAACAGCATTAAGGCCTCCTTCCCACGAACGGATTTCCGCCACGTAATTCGCGGTGAAAATCCGCTGCGTTGCCCGCAGCTATTAGGTTCTATTGAACCTAATAGCTCAGGGCACACAGTGCGGAATTCCACTGCGGAATTCTGCACTGTGAAATCTCCCGTCCTCACCCGCGGCATGCTCTATTTGCCGCGAGTGTACGCGCAGACGGCTTCCATTGCAGTCAATGGAAGCCGTCCGTTCACGCTATCTCTCGCTGTAGCACAGCGGAAGATAGCGTGAAAACGCTTCCCCGCCTACCGCCGCCGCGTCATATGACACGGCCGGCGCGTCACGATACGGCCGGCCGCGTCATGTGACGCGGTGGGCGTGTCACAAGACGCGGCGGCGGTGGGCGGGGAAGCGTCATGCGGGAGCGGGAACGCCAGATCCGCTGGTAAGTATGGGGTCTCTGGGGGGGCGCCGTGACGGGCTTCGCCGCGGAATATTCCGCGGCGAAGCCCGTCACGGCCGTGTTCAGCCGGCCTAACTCTGGTGACATTGGCAGTGATTCTAAGAGACCTCTATGCCCAATCCAGTGCCCAGGGAATTGCACATCCAGCTACTGCAAAGTGCAGAGGTAAACCATCCTGTTGAAATTAACATGGGAACTCAATGTTCTTATTGAGTACAGATAGGTCTACAAGATCCTGTAACATCTGGCGGTACTTCTCACTGTTAAGTGATACATAAATTTAAAAAAGGCCCTGAATTTTAGACACAATTTACCAACTTTGCCTTCGCTTAACTCCTAAGCCAGGAAGTACAGGAAAAAAATTACACTTCCAGCGAAGAATGGTATATTCTATGACTTCCTTCCCATTTGAAAAACCTAAGCTCAAGTCAATACGGCAGAGTTCAAAATGGGAGCCAAAAACATCTCCATCAAAAAATACAGCCTCTGTCCCAATTAATACTTTCACACATTGGAAGTCAATTTTGTTACTATTATACCAGTTGCAGCCAGAATCGGATCTGTGAGGGGAGGTAAAATGAATTACCTAAGGCCTCCGGAATGTCGCCTGATGGGATCTTTATCCATGGACCTTTCCCCAGCTTCGGAGCATACACCCATCGGCAAAATGGCAGACACAAGCACAGAAGCTGGGGAGGGCCCGGAAATGTAAAATCTCCTTGCTCCTGACTATTAAAGGTAGCCGAGAGCCTGGAGCAGTGACTGAGGGCCGCTGTGAGCGGTCCCCAGTCATGTGATCACCGATAATGTTGATCACGTAAAAGTTAAAAAAAAGTTGAAGTTTAATCTCCCCTCACTGATGCGATCAGTAAGAAGAGATAAAACTTCTTACCAGAGGCCCCACATTTGAACTCCAATGCGATCCTACTCCACGGGCCTTCCCTGGCTTCTGTGCATGCATCCGCCGGGAGGGTTTGAGAAACTTAAAATGTCCTTGCTCCTAGCTACCAAAGGTAGCTGAGAGCGTGGAGCAGTGACCCGGTTTTATTGCCCCATGTGCCCATTCCAACCTGGCCTCATTAATTCCCACTGTTTTCAGACATACCACACAGTTTACCTTATTACTTTTATCTAAGATTTAGGGAATACCAAAAAGGAAGGGGGAGGATTATTTTTAGGGAGTCAATTTTTTTCTGCACAAGTGAGCAATTGAGCCTGGAATTTATTTAGTTGTGCCCTGAAATCCATAGAGTGTTCGCTCCATTACAGGCCTAGCCATGTGTGCTATACGTAGATTGGGACCACAATGGGTATGTTTCTGAACACTGGACAAACAGGGGTATCCATTTTGGGGTGCAAGTTTTCATCCATATGTGTGCTGTACAAAAAAACTGCTTTTAAGATGGCACAATTGCCCAAAAAATGAAAATTGTAATATTGTCCTTTTGTTTTGCTTAGATTCATTCAAAAACTGTGGGGTCAAAATACACAGTACACCATGAATTTGTTAAGGGGTATAGTTTTCAAAATGGGGTCATTTGTGGGGGTTCTCTGTCATTTTGGAAGCTCAAGGGCTCTAGGGGTGGGCAATGGGGCTTAACCCCTTAACGACCAGCCCATAGTGTTTTTACGTCCTCCCGAAGTGGGCTCTATTCTCTGAGGACGTAAAAACATGCTTCCTGCAGAGAATAATGCCCCTCGGGCTGTGGACGTGACAGCTCCATGCTGTCGGTGTCCGCAGGTAGCTGACAGCATGGAGCTGTCATTCCGGGCTGTTCGGAGCCCCCCCCCGGCATTGCGATCGGCGCTATGCAATGGATAGCGCTGATCGCAAAAAAAGTAAATAAAAGTACACAAAAGTTAAAGATTCAGCTGCTCTGATGGATCGGATCCATCGGAGCAGCTGAAATTACTCACCCAGGTCCGGCACGCTGCTCCCCGCTCTCCTGCCGCTCCGGGGCCCGAAGCCGGTCTTCTGCGCATGCACGCCAGGCGGCATTACGTCAGCCGCATGCGCAGAAGGCCCGGCGGCGCGGGAGATTTAAAATCTCCTGGCTCCCGGCTCCTGTAGGTAGCCGGGAGGCAGGAGATGTCAGCGGGGACTGCGGTGAGCGGTCCCCGGTACCGCGATCGCCGTTATCCAATGGTTAGCGGCGATCGCGAAAAAGTTAAAAAAAAGTTTTAAAAAAGTCAGTTTCACCTCCCCTCATGGATCGGATCCATGAGGGGAGGTGAAAATACTCACCCCCAGTCCTCAGCGGTGTCCCGATGTCCCGGGACCCGAATCCCCGTCTGCGCATGCGCGCCCGATGATTGACATCGGGCGCGTGCACAGACGGGCTCGAGCCCCGGGGAATTTAAAATCCCTCTGCTCCTGGCTGCCATGTGTAGCTAGGAGCAGAGAGATTATACCGGGGACATGATCACTGTCATCCAATGGATGACAGTGATCATGTAAAGTGAAAAAAAAGTGTAAAAAAGTTAAAAAAAAAAAGTAAAAAAAAGTTTTTAAAAGTTTAAAAAGCGTACGTTTCATCTCCCCTCATGGATCATATCCGTGAGGGAGGATGAAAGTATGTACCCAAGGCCCCCAGATTTATCCGCGGACCTTACCACAGCTTCTGCACACGCGCCCGTCGCCAAAATGGCGGGCGCATGCGCAAAAGCTGTGGATTGCCAGGATAATTTAAATTCTCCCTGCTCCTGGCTACAAAACGTAGCCAAGAGCATGGAGATTTAATGGGGGTCCGCGGTGAGCGGTTCCTGGTCACGTGTTCGCCATTATCCAATAATGCCGATCACGTAAAAGTTAAAAAAAAAATTTGAAGTTTCATCTCCCCTCACTGATGCGATCGGTGAGAGGAGATGAAACTTTTTACCGGAGGCCTGCGTATTTGAATCCCGACGCGATCTTCCTCCGTGGACCTTGCAGGATTCTGCACATGCGATTGCCGGCAAAAAGCCGGACACATGCGCAGGAGTCAGGGAGCCCAGGAAACTTAAAATCTCCTTGCTCCCAGCGACCAACGGTCGCCGAGAGCCTGGAGCAGTGACGGGTGGCCTCGTTGAGCGGTCCCCGGTCACGTGATAAAAAGGTAGTGATCTACCTTAGGCCGGTCTCACATGACCGGATAGGAATTACGGATTCTGCATGCGTCTGATCCACGGTATTACGCAGATCAATCGCATTGGATTACACAATTCCGCTCACATTAGCGGGTCGGAATTGCGTAATCCACTCGCAGAAAAGAGAACGCAGCAGGTTCTATTTTACTGCGGATATCGGCAACATAGAGCCCATTGTGCTCCATGGTCGCGGATATACCCGCAGCCCATACGCAACTACATTGTATACGGGCTGCGGGTACCCGCGTCATCGCTAAGCGATGGTGCGGGAAATACAAACAAAGGTGTACTGTGCATGACCGCCTGTGTGAGTACGCAGTTATGCGCAGTACATTACGCAGCCGTACGCATGGTCACAGCCGGCTCACAGATGGGATCCGCTGTGGGCCTCCGCAAGCGGATTCCACCTGCACCCGCGTGAGCCCGGCGTTATTCAGACCGCTACCTGTGATACGTATTTTACAAGAAGCCCCGGGAACGCTCGCCTTCCTGCAGTTCCAGGAGCACCTTGTTGAGCGCCTTCTGTGTGAGACCGCCGCACCTCATCAAGCTTACGGAGACTCACGGAACGCCACTTTTTACACCCCATACCCGCCACTGAGGTCATGAAATACCCCCAAAAAGCATGAGAGGAGGGGGGGGGGATACCCGGTTTTATTGCCCCATCCAACAGGTGTTCCGTCCTTTATAGGCCTTGCCATGCGTCCTGTAAGTAGATTAGGGCCACAATGGGTATGTTTCTGAACTCGGGACAAACGGGGGTATCCATTTTGGGGTGAACGTCTTCATTCCTATGTGCACTGTACAAAAAAACTGTTTTTAAATTGAAAAAATTGCCAAAAAAATTGAAAATCGTAACTTTTTCCTTCTGCTTTGCTTAGATTCATTCAAATACTGTGGGGTCAACATACGCAGTACACCCCTAGATGAATTCGTTAAGGGGTCTAGTTTTCAAAATAGGGGCCATTTGAGGGGGTTCTTTATAGTTTTGGCCGCTCAATGGCTCTATAAGTGGGCAATGGGGCCTGAAATTTATTCAGTGGTACCCTGAAATCCAACGGGTATTCCTTTCATTGTAGGCCTAGCCATGGGTCCTGTAAGTCTATTAGGGCCACAATGGGTATGTTTCTGAACACGGGACAAACAGGGGTATCCATTTTGGGGTGAAAGCCTTCATTTATATGTGTGCTGTACAAAAAAACCTGTTTTTAAATTGACACAATAGCCCAAAAAATGAAAATCCTATTTTTTTCCTTTTGCTTTGCTTGAATTTATTCAAAAACTGTGGGGTCAAAATATGCAGTACATCCCTAGATAAATTCGTTAAGGGGTCTAGTTTTCAAAATGGGGTCATTTGTGGGGGTTCTATATGGTTTTGGGCGCTCAAGAACTCTACAAGTGGGCATTGGGGCCTAAAAGGACTTCAAGCAAAATCTATGTTCTGAAAGCCACCGATTACTCCTTTTATTTTGGGCCCCGTTGTGCATGCGGACATAAGATTAGGGCCACAATGGGTATATTTCTGAAAACAGCACAAACAGGGGTATCCATTTTGGGGTGTAAGTCTTCCTTTATATGTGTGCTGTACAAAAAAAGCTGTTTTTAAAATGACAGAATTGCCAAAAAAACAAAAATCCAAATTTTTTCCTTTTGCTTTGCTTGAATTTATTCAAAAACTGTGGGGTCAAAATACGCAGTACACCCCTAGATAAATTCGTTAAGGAGTCTAGTTTTCAAAATGGGGTCATTTGTGGGGGTTCTCTATGGTTTTGGGCGCTCAAGAACTCTACAAGTGGGCAATGGGGCCTAAAAGGACTTCAAGCAAAATTTGTGTTCCGAAAGCCACCGGTCGCTCCTTTCATTTTGGGCTCCGTTGTGTATCCAGACATAAGATTAGGGCCACAATGGGTATGTCTCTGAACACGGGACAAACAGGGGTATCCATTTTTGGGTGCAAGTCTTCCTTCATATGTGTGCTGTACAAAAAAAGCTGTTTTTAAAATGACAGAATTGCCGAAAAAACGAAAATCACAATTTTTTCCTTTTGCTTGGTTTGAATTCATTCAAAAACTGTGGGGTCAAAATATGCAGTACACCCCTAGATAAATTCCTTAAGGGGTCTAGTTTTCAAAATGGGGTCATTTGTGGGGGTTTTCTATGGTTTTGGGCGCTCAAGAACTCTACATGTGTGCTCTGGGGCCTAAAAGGACTTCAAGCAAAATTTCTGTTTTGAAAGACACTGACTACTCCTTTCATTTTGGGCCCCGTTGTGGACTCAGATATAACAATAGGGCCACAATGGGTATATTTCTGAACACGGGAGAAATAGGGGTATCCATTTTGGGGTGTAAATCCTGATTTTCATGTAAACTATAGGAAAAAAATATGTCTTTAAAATGACAGATTTGCAAAAATATGAAATTTTACTTTTTCTCCTCTAAATTGAATTAATTCCTGAAAAACACCTGTGGGGTCAAAATACTCATGACACCCCTCAGTGAATACATTAAGGGGTGTAGTTTTTAAAATGAGGTCATTTGGGGGGGTATCTATTATTCTGACACTCATGAGCCTTTCCAATCTCGGCTTGGTATAGGAAAACAAAGTGTTCCTCAAAATGCTAAAAAGTAATGTTAAATTTGTACGTCTCCTAAATAGTTAAAAAAAAAACGAAAGTTTTTTCCAATGTGCACCCAAAATAAAGTAAACGGGTGGAAATATAAATCTTAGCAAAAATTTCTATATTATGTTTGCACATATTTAAGATATTGCAGTTGTAAATGTGAAAAAATGACGATTTTTTCAAAATTTTCCCAATTTTGGCGCTTTTAATAAATAAACACAATTTCTATCGGTCTATTTTTTCCGCCTAAATGAAGCACAACATGTGGCGAAAAAACAATGTCAGAATCACTTGGATATGCAAAACCTTTCTAGTGTTTTTCCATGTTAAAGTGACACATGTCAGATTTGCAAAATTTGGCCTGGTCATTAAGGCGCAAACAGGCTTGGTCACTAAGGGGTTAAAACACCTTCAAGCAAAATGTCTGTTCTGAAAGCCACCAGAAACGGTGGGGTCAAAATACTCATGACACCCCTCAGTGAATACAATAAGATGTGTATTTTTTACAATGGGGGTATCTATCATTCTGACACGTATGAGTCTTTGCAATCTGGCTTGGTGTAGGAAAACAAAATTTTCCTCAAAATGTTAATAACTAATGTTAAATTTGTACGTCTCCTAAATGGTTTAAAAAAAACTAAAGTTTTTCCAAGGTGCTTCCAGAATAAAGTAAACAGATGGAAATATATATCTCATCAAAAATTTGTACAGTATGTTTTCACATATTTGACATATTGCAGTTGAAAATGGGAAAAAATAATATTTTCGAAATCTTCCCAATGTTGGCGCTCTTAATAAATATACACAAATTCTATTGGTCTATTTTTACCCCCTAAATGAAGTACAATATATGGTGCAAAAAAATGTCAGAATTACTTAGATATACAAAACCTTTAGGCCGGTTTCACACAGGTGACAAAATTGCTCAATTTTCTCGCGATACGGCAGTGCTACAAATCACATGTATGTGAAGCCCATGCTTTCCAATGTGTTCTTTCACATTAGCAATGTTTTGTAGGCTGCTACATCGTGACAATACAAAATTCCGGCATGCCCTATACAGCCGTGATTTGCTATGTTTTGTAGCACGTTTCCCTATGGAGCCATCCTTTCTATTGCATCACATTGCACGAAAACTTGTTTTTCATGCTTTATTCACAGAAAAAGCCCAAAATACAATACCTGAAAGTCTGCGAAGCAGACACGGTCGCCATAGGCACGATCGGCGATTGTGCCGATGGCAATGGCGATTGTGCCTGCCTTATGGCGATCGTGCCTGCCTTATGGCGATCGTGCCTATGGCGACCGTGTCTGCTTCGCAGACCTTCAGGTATTGTATTTTTGGCTTTTTCTGTGAATAATGTCTTTGTTTTTTTCCCTCACCTCTGTGATTCTTGTTTTTCATGCGGTGCAATGCAACTTTTACAGTAGGAAATCTGCTGTAAAAGCCCTAAAATAAGGCCTATCTGCATAAAAAAACAACAATATATCACCTAACATGTGCTGTTGGCTCCGCCGCACATCTCCTTTGCAGCTCCAGCAGACTTGTTTGTAGTTTTCAATCAGTGCTTCCTGGTTTGGAGGTTCAAATTCCCCACCTCCAGGAAGCACTGGCTCTGATTGGTTCTGGAGCACCGAGGCTTGGTAAAAATCACTGCAGCGCTCGATGAACCATTCACAGGCATCGCATATAGGCCCAGGGCTTGTTGAACTCCACTGGCTCACTTAGGCCTCAGTCAGACGGGCGTTTTTTCGCACGATTTGCGCATGCGCATGCGTCCGGCGATTTTATAAAACCATTGCTTTGCAATGGTATCGGACACATGAGCGCTTTTTATGTGCTCGTCCGATAAATTATAGAACAGAAATCGCAGATCGCACCTATCTGTGATCTGCGATTCCTGTTCTCTTCTCTATATGTGCTCAATGGGTTCGGCGGCAGCAGCGCCGACCCCATTGAGAACATATAGAAGACAAATCATTCTTCTCTGCCACAGCTGTAACAGCTGTGGCAGAGAAGAATGATGTTTGCCCATTGAATTCAATGGAGCCGGCAATACAGCCGGCTCCATTGAAAGCAATGGGCTGCCGGCAATCGCACAATGAATTTTCGGGAAGGGCTTAATAATATGAATGACAGCTAAGAGCTGCCCCTGATTGGTCCCTGCGCTGAGCCAATCAGAGGCAGCACTCACTCACCCATTCATGAATTCATGAATCGGTAAGTGAGAGCTGCCTCTGATTGGTGAGGCTGTGACCAATCAGAGGCAGCTCATTCAGCAGGAGGGGATTTTAAATGCCTGGCTGCTGAATACTACTCAGAGCAGTTCAGGAGAACTGCCGCCGGCCGCGGCTGAACTCCGTCTGCCGGGACCAGGTGAGTATATATATTTTTTTTGTTTTTACACATTTCTGGATGAATTTCCGGGAAGGGCTTATATTTTTAACCCTTCCCGAAAATTAATCGTGAGATCGCCCGCAGCCCATTGCTTTCAATGGAGCCGGCTGTATTGCCGGCTCCATTGAATTCAATGCGCTGGACAGCACTGAACTGCTCTGGCCTGTTTCTATTGAAACGAGGCTAGGAGCAGTTTTTTCGAGCGATTTTTCGGCCCCGGTCACGCGATTTGCAGGTGCGCATCCGTCATGCGATGCGCAAATCGCGGGAAAAAACGCCCGTGCGACTAAGGCCTTATAAAGTTTAATCAAAAAACTACCAATTTGGTAAAAAATGCATACTGAAAATTTTTTTGCCAGCTCATAATTGGGGATTATTAAATGGGTTGTACCAGAATTACAAGCTATCCTCTACTCAAAGTATAGGGGGTAATTTGCTGGTTGGTTGGAGTCTCAGCGGTGATACCTGCACCAACTCCATCAAAGGGGATCCCGTTTCCATGTCCTTACTACAGGCTTACTGCAACCCCGCACTGAGGAGGGGAATGAATGAAGTGCTGGTCACACAAGCACACTTCCGTTTTATTCACTTTCAACAGGACTGCGGAGTTAGCAGAGCTGTAAGTGCTACAAGTCTTTCTGTCAACCGCATTGATATAAATGGAGCACCAACTGCCCATGCTTGGCCAGTGCTCCATTCACTGTGAAATCACTGTGCAGGGAGGAGAGGGGTGAAGTATCCCTGCAGTGATGTAAAGAAGGGTCACAGGAACCTCGTTTTCCACTGCTCAGTGCTGATGTAGACCATCCTACATGATGAGATTATAGCATGTGTCTCTTTGCGTGCTATCGGCAGTTCTCTGTGCACAGTCTACAGAAGAAGACAGCATAACAGCAGGCTCCCCCCATAAGTTCTGAGAGAACCAAGAATCAGATGTACAACCTGCAGAGGGTAAATAATGCAGTATACCAATCATATAATGGTCAGGTGTAGTGTTATTCCTCATGTATACACATTGCAGATTATCCATCTGAAAAATTAGAGAGACTTGGGAAGATTTGCCATGGCAAAAGACATTATTTAATAATAGGTTCTTCCACTTGGGGCTATTGCTTTTATGATGTGATCAAGAACCGAAGTTTCAGACCTCTTGGCCATTTTACACATCTTAGGCCTTAGTCACACGGGCGTTTTTTCACGCGATTTGCGCATCGCATGACGGATGCGCATGCGCAAATCGCGTGACCGGCGCCGAAAAATCGGCCCAAAAATCGCCCGAAAATCTGCTCCTAGCCGCGTTTCATTAGAAACGGGCCGGAGCTGTCCAGCGCATTGCATTCAATGGAGCCGGCAATACAGCGGCTCCATTGAATGCAAGCGCTGCGGGCGTGCGCGGGGTTAATTGTCGGGAAGGGGTTAAATATATAACCCCTTACCTGCAATGCATCCTTAAATGTGAAAAAATAAAAAAAAAGGATGTACTCACCTGCTCCCGGCAGCTGGAGATCCCGGCGGTCGGCCTGCAGTGGGTGTGAAGGAGGTGTGACTCAGGCTTGCCCCTGATTGGCTCAGCGCTGAGCCAATCAGAAGCAAGTCTCAGTCACACCCATTCATGAATTCATGAATGGGTGTGACTGAGCTCAGCCTCTGATTGGCTCAGGCTGAGCCAATCAGGGGCAAGCCTGAGTCACACCTCCTTCACACCCACTGCAGGCCGACCGCCGGGATCTCCAGCTGCCGGGAGCAGGTGAGAACATCCTTTTTTTTTATTTTTTCACATTTAAGGATGCATTGCAGGTAAGGGGTTATATATTTAACCCCTTCCCGACAATTAACCCCGCGCACGCCGGCAGCCCATTGCTTTCAATGGAGCGGCTGTATTGCCGCTCCATTGAATTCAATGGGCAAACATCGTTCTTCTCTGCCACAGCTGTTCCAGCTGTGGCAGAGAAGAATGATTTGTCTTCTATATGTTCTCAATGGGGTCGGCGCTGCTGCCGCCGGCCCCGTTGAGCGCATATAGAGAAGAGAACAGGAATCGCAGATCGCAGATAGGTGCGATCTGCGATTTCTGTTCTCTAATTTATCGGACGAGCGCATAAAAAGCGCTCATGTGTCCGATACCATTGCAAAGCAATGGTTTTAAAAAGTCGCCGGACGCATGCGCATGCGCAAATCGCGGCAATAAACGCCCGTGTGACTAAGCCCTTAAGCAAATATGTAAGTGTGGGTCATTTTCCTCACTGTATTCATGCGTAAACTTGTAAAACATTTATCGCCTTACAGTATATAAATGCTTTATGAGCTGGGTAATTTGAAAAGAAGGCTGTTAAAAGGTCCAAAGGTCTAATTGTCCATATCCTAACTGTTACCTTATCCAATGAGCTCTCAAATGATAGCGTAGAGCACATTACTTTTAAATGAAATTTCCTACACTGACAGGTTCACTTTAAAGGGTTAATTAAAGAGTTGATAAGAAATTAGATGAGTTGTCAAATGCAAAAATAAAACCAATACACATATTGCATCTGGAATCATCAGTTCAGTCACCACTAGGTGGCGTGTTTGGTTCATGCTAAGCAAAGCTGTATTATGTTCTTATCCAGTAATACTGTATATATGCAAGAAATACGTAATTCAATGAAGATACCAATTACACAAGACAGTGCTGACAACTTCATTAATTGGCATGCTGTCTGCATTGTTATCACATTCTCATAGTAAAGACTTTTATTGTCAGAGTAATAAAATACTATAACTCTTCTGTGGCATTGTGTTGAAGGAAGCCTCAAGTTATTGGTTATTAGAGACAGCAAGAGGCTTTATATATGGTGATTATAGCTGAATAACTTAAAAGCTATGTCTACCTAGGAGATCTAGAAACAAAACAATAAGACATTTTTCATCACATTTGCTTCATTTTTAGATACATTTATGCAATTAAAATTGTTTGTGATGATTTATTCAGTTGCAATCAAAATTATTCAACCCCCATTGCGAATTAAGTTTATTTGCCAAATTTACAAACTTTCAGCTGTATGCAAAGAAAATATTTAATTAAAACTATTTAAATAGTTCAAAACAACTAATGTAACAAGTGGTTTCTCCAAAGTCAACACAAAATGCCACTTTTAATGATGACTGCAGTCTCAGAATTATTGAAGCCCCCTGAATAGAATCCCTCACAAGGGCGCACATTTGTTGCATCAGGGCTGCTTGAGATAAAGGGCATCAAATACCTGCACTGGCTAGGGCTTTGCTGACTGTGACATTTGATTATATGGTAATAGTATGGCAAGAGAATGGTCCAAAAAGAGACCATTGCCTTGGTCAAGCAAAGAAAAAGACAGAAAAGGCACTGAATGTTTCTAGAGATACAATTAGAAGCACAGTTTACAAGTTCAGAGTTAGGCCTTAGTCAGACGGGCGATTTTTCGCGCGATTTGCGGATCGCATGACGGATGCGCATCCGCAAATCGCGTGACCGGTGCGCGCAAGTCGCCCGCAAATCGCCCGAAAATCTGCTCTTAGCCGCGTTTCATTAGAAACGGGCCGGAGCTGTCCAGCACATTGCATGGAAGATTCTGCGCAAACGTTTACGATGTTAAACCTATTGACTGCAATTGTTTCCGGCCCTGACACCAGGCGACAAAGTGAGGCGATGTTCTTTCTGTGAGAGTGTGCAAACTCTAATGGAAAGCGATGGTTTAATTGAATCCTTATTGTTTAGTGATGAAGCCGCCTTCCACCTTTCGGACACAGATAACAAACATAATGTCAGAATCTGGGGGAAGGGAAACCCACATGTCTACGTGGAGTGTCTGTGTGACTCGCCCCCTAAGTGATTGTGTTGTGCACTATAACCTGTAGGACAGTATACGGCCCTTCCTTAAGGGACTTCCATGAGGAAATAATCACAGAGATTTTGTATCTAGACACTACAGATATGGCTTCTACCGCAGCTGGAGCAGGAAATTCCAGGACTCATCTTCCAACAAGGTGGAGCATCCCCGCACATTCACAACAAAGTCAGAAATGAGCTCAATTAGCAAAGAAAAACCCCAGAAGGATTGACCGTGCAGGTAACAGTGAACTTCTTCCTTGACCTCCATGTTCACCAGCCCTTACGTCTTGGGATTTTGTTCTCTCAGGGATAATTAGAGTCTACATGCCTCCCTTATCACCCATCATCCATGATCTGTGAGCAGAGGCGTAAATGGAAGCTCCTGGTTCCCAATGCAAAACCTGTAACAGGGCCCCCAACTATAATGGTTTTGTTCATAGTACTGGGCTCCCTATATGGAGAGGCCTTATGGGCCCCCTACAGCTCCTGGGTACGGGTGCGACCGCATCCCCTATAGTTACGCCAGTGTCTGTGAGTATGCATCACAGAAGCCATTGAATCATCAGTGAATCGTGATATGCTACAACGTGTATGGCCGGACCCTAACTACAGGCTGAATATGTGTCGAGTGACAAAGTCACATCGATCACCTCTAATGTGGAAAACATTTTGATATTGTGCAACAAAACATTTAGAATTTTTGTTTCCATTTACATCAAATTTATGTATTAGAGTGCCATAAAATGTGAGTTATGAGTGTTTCAAATGGGGAAGATCATTTGTAATAACCCTCTAATAGAAGCTTTTTTTAATTATACAAAAACAAGCATTATATGTAAAAAAGGGACTACCACTTTAATTCCAAACTGAATATTCTTCTTTTGTAATTTATCAGCATCAAAGAGTTTAGCCTCAAGATCATTACCATTACTGAGCACTGTCCTTAGCCCAAGGTTCAAGCATTCTTCAAATCTTTATTTCAGTAATCTCTCTGATCTGTATTTTCATTTCTAACATATTTCTAACATATTGCTAAAACTTACAATGCACAACATGCGGCCCTCAATGCGTTCCACAGCAGGAGAGAAAGTCACAATTTACAAGTTGAGAGAAATGTATTAATCGATTTGCACCACTTCCATGGCGTAAAAAAAAAAGGCAAATTATGGATCATGCTATCGCTGTGCAATCATTTGCAACCTTTCATGCCTCTTGCCACTTTTCAAAAGTGGTGATATAAAAGTAACGGGGTTAACTTGGAGCCGGCATAATTTGTTGCAGATCAACAGGTTTACTATTACTTATAATAGAAAGTTGTGCAAATCACAGTACAAATCTACTGTACATACATTTCAATTTCGGATGTAACAACAGCCAAAAATGCAGCAAATTTATCAAAAGACTTACTCAGAGTATGGATTAAGTTTGGGGTATGACATGGTGGTCTTAACCCTTTGCAATCTAATTTTGGATTCAGGTTTTCCTATGGGGCTTTCTCTTTCTGCCATTATACAATAGCACCATCTGCTGGCTACAGCCAGTACTGCAGTATGGGACATGCTGGAGAGCCCCCCCCCCCAACAATGAGCGGCCAGTAATCTACAGTAAGAATACCCTGCCAGACGTCTTCCGACATCGGAGCTGTGCAGCCTTCAATCAGAATGTCTTCAGACGTCAGACAGTGGATTGGAAAGGGTTAATAAATCGCTTCCTATGTCTGTTCATTTTTAATCTGATCAGTGAAGGTTCTCCATGCTTTTCGATGTCAAAATGTAATCGCATCTCTTTCAAGTAGTACAATGGTAGGATATGCCATAACATTGTATTGGTGTGCCTTTGACTTCTAGGAGAATCGCCAATCTTGAGAATGAAGACAATGAAGTCCCTTTGGATTTTTTCTGCACAGCGGCACTCCTGGTTTTGGCTTACTGATCAGAATACTGTCATATGAAAGTGGCCTTAACTAGTAATGCAACCCCTTTGTTCTGCTGACTATGGCGTTTCTGGCAGTTGGACCCCTATCATTCAAAGAATAATGGCATATCCTAAGAATATTCCTTGACTTCTAATGGTGGGACCATCCCTTTAAGATTTAGATTTTCAGTCACGCCTGGCTGGTCATACTCTCCCATGAAAATAAAAGGTACACTTCACCAAACAACGTGACCTTAATCCTAAACGGATCAACATACAAAGTCCATTATCTTAAACCTACAAAATCCTTTAAGCTAAAATAACCGCAATCAAATAGATTAAATTGTAATCTCTTTATTAAATGCATAATAATGACACAACAATCACATATGGTTTAAAAGCACTGAAAAATGGATGATGCAGGAAGAATGTTGGTACCTGATGCACTACAGAATCTAATACAAGACAGGTGAAATACAATAATAATGGTATGGTCAGACAGGTTAGGCCTAGTTTCACGCAATCGTTTTATCGTAGTGATTTTGCCGCGATAAAACGCCACCCGAAAATCGCAACCATCTGAAGCATTGGATTCCAATGCATTTGTTCAGGTGGGCCGTTTTCGTAATATTGGCCAACTGGAAAAGATAGGTTTGGACACTAGTGTAACTATGGGGGATGTGGTTGCACCCGGGCCCAGAAACCTTAGGGGGGCCATAAGGCTTTTTTTTCCATATAGAGAGCCCAGTGCTATGAATAAAGCATTATAGTTGGGGGCCCTGTTACAGATTTTGCATTGGGGCCCAGGAGCTTCAAGTTACGCCCCTGCGTTAAGGGGTTAAGAGAAATTGGGGGGATCCCAAGATAAACATTTGCACCCGGGCCCATAAGACTTTAGCTACGCTCCTGGGTCTGGACCTATCTTTGTGGCTGGAATATGCCGGCCAGTCCCATAGACTCTTATGGAGCCTATTAAAGCTGCTGGAAAAGGGAGGTAGGAAGCAGTTTAGCAACATCTCTGCAAAACTCCCTTCCCTCCCTTTCTCCGCCCCTTGCTGGCTGTCGGCAAAAAGAGGCGGTGGGAAGGGCCGGGAGATTAGCACACTAGCTGCCGCCCCGTCCGTTTGGCTCACAGCCATCAAAGGGCGGAGAGTTCTAGGGAAGGAGGGGGGGGGGGAGTTAGCAGAGCTAAACTCTCTCCCCCTGACCAACGGTATCCTGTGTGCAGCGTATACTCGCTGCACGCAGTCTGTCTGAACACCGGCCGGAGGAGTTAGGACTTGTCCTATCTTTAGTCGGGATACGCCGACCGTTCCCCTAGATTCCTATGGGAGCCTATGAGAGCTGTCTGGAAAAAGAATGGGGAGGGAGTTTAGCAGCAGCTCGTGTTGCTAAAGTCTCTCCCCCTTCCCTTCCTGGCAACTCCCATTGGCTGGGGAGGGAGTTTAGCACAACTAGCTCTGCTAAGCTCCCACCCCATTCCGCCCCCTCCCCTTGTCGGCAGTCGGCAAGGTGTGGAGAGGAGGAGGGAACAGAAAGGGGATTCTGTAACAACAGATACACTTTAAGTGCCTTCTTCTTGTCTTTAAAGGAGATGTCTCATGAAAGCAAGTGGGTCTATACACTTCTGTATGGCCATATTAATGCACTTTGTAATATACATTGTGCATTAATTATGAGCCATACAGAAGTTATTTCACTTACCTGCTCCGTTGCTAGCGTCCTGGTCTCCATGGTTCCGTCTAAAATCGCCTCTTCTGGCGATTTTAGACGCGCTTGCGCAGTCCGGTTCTTCTTCTTTCCTCAATGGGGCCGCTCGTGCAGGAGAGCGCTTCCGTGTAGCTCCGCCCCGTCACGTGCGGATTCCAGCCAATCAGGAGGCTGGAATCGGCAATGGACCGCACAGAAGCCCTGCGGTCCACCGAGGGTGAAGATGCCGGCGGCCATCTTCACACGGTAAGTATGAAGACGCCGGACCGCGGGGATTCGGGTAAGTACTATGCGGTTTTTTTTTTTATCCCTGCATCGGGTTTGTCTCGCGCCAAACGGGCTATTAAAAAAAAAAAACCCGTTTCGGCGTGAGACATCTCCTTTAAGCCTTATCTCATTTCGCTGTTTCTCCGATCAAAACTCACTTTGAGGGGTGATGTAAGACCCCTGCCTTGCAAATGATGGTTCTAACCTCAAATTGAGTACATTTGTGATTTTGGGGGGGGGGTTTCAATAAAACAGAATGCAATCTTGATATATTCATGTACTTTTTTTACAACTTAAGAGAGCATAACACATTTTGTTACATTTTTCTTGTAAAGGTCAACACTGTAAATATTGATACTTTGCCTAAACTTAACGTATTTGTGAATAAAAGTTTAAACACTTATGAAAGGCTCATAATTGTAAATACTAGAAACATCTGATTAAAACTACTAAAAGACTGAGCATTGTATAGGAGGGATACATTTGAGTGTAACAGAAAGCGGAAGCCGAGTGGTAACAGGCTGCGGCTGTCTGGGCCCACGATTCGGCGGCCTGGTCTCTCCCCGATCTGCTAAGCATGGAGATTTTTCTTTTTAAACCTGTTTGGATTTGCACAAGAAGGCCCACCATGTATAGGCAAACTGGGACAAGGACGTGTCAGTGGGTTGCCCTTACCATAGGAGCTCCTGCTTGGCGCCAGGTGAGTCCCTTTCATTTACATTATAAATGATCAAAGTATCAGATGTTGCCATATCTGAGGCGCTGCTTATTTGCTTTGATCTATGCTAAAGAATAAGAAGAACACTACTACTACATGATATAATGAAGATAGCATTAAAATGAATGAAATATATTTCATATTCACATTCTTGGTAATAGCTAATTAATAAATATTTCAGCACTGTACGTTTCATTTCTTTTTATTCTACTCATCTGTAATAAACGTGTGTTAAAAATTAACCTTTATTAAATATACAGTAAAAATGACTAAAAAGTCAGGGACACACTACAAATAATAAATTTGAAAAAAATAGGGCGTTTTGTCAGACAGTATAGAAACCCTTTAATTGTTAAAGACAGTATATATAGCCCTTTTTAAGGATATATGAGACATTGGTGGCCCTTATATACTACTTCACATGCAGCACCGGTCCCATCTAATAAATGTATAAGGACATATATATATACTTTTGCTCGGGTCTTAAAGCTTTATGTCTGATCGTATGTGTCAAAGATAATTAATGACATAACAGATAAACGCTCCTAATACTGTGTAGTGTTGCGTATTTATAGGATGTAGGGAGTATATAACAAAGGACACTGGGTGCGTGTTTCAATGGGAAACAACGTCACATAGTTTTTCTCGTGTCTAAATAGATGTTATAGCACACGCTTCACAGTAGTCATACCCATAGTCTATTCGCTTCTTTTGTATATAATGGGTACTGCCCTTATATCTATACTCCCTCTATTATGTTATATACACTCTTAGTTTAAACACTATTCACAGTATGCACTTGAGTGATGTTGGTCATTCATTAGCGCTCGTGGCTGTATGAGAATATTAATCTTAGGATCCTCATCAGATCCTTCTTGTATACATATAGGGCTTAGTATTCAATTAAGCAGTGACCATATAGATAGTGTCTGTTCTAATGCACCATCTATCCATCGAGCAAACAATGGCTGTATTAACACCGTTACAGCTCCCAGATATCAAACTATGCATATGTTTTTAATCATGCAGGAAGATCTACCGTCCTACAATCATGCATATACGTCTGGGGCTGTGTGGGCCAATTGTATGCTCAACACTGCATTCAATGTTTCAGACTCCCCTTATGTTAGTGCTCATGTCGCAAGCACATAGAGGTTAGCTGATTTAGAAAACTAAGTCCTATCTTGCTAAGTTCCTCGACGCGTTTCCCTAGCTGGCTATACCAGAATCTAGTTCATCAGGAGGATGTTTTTATGCAAGTTGAGACTGCACCAGGGATATGTTTTCTCCCCCTTGTGCAGTGAACAGTACAGCTCTCAGACGAGCGTCATGCAGCAATGGTAAGACCGGTGAAATGCTCACCTTAAGTATCTGTGTCTCCTCCTCCCTTGTTACATCTGCCAATCCAGGTCCGGAGGTAAGTGCCGCTTCAGCCATACAGGTGCCGTTAGTCCACATACGTAGTTCCACTATCTCGCGTGCCTTGCAAGAAGATCCCGCTCCTGCACACTGCCCATACGTTCAATGCCGCTCTGTAACACAGAGACCGGCCGCTTAGTGTACAGCCGTCACTATGACAACTGGGGGCGTGTCTAAAGTCCTCCTCTCGTTCAGATCTCCAAGCAATGCCGTATATCTGCCTGTGTTTTATGTTCCACTGTAGGAGACCCGCTCTACAGAAGGACAAGGGAAGCTGCTCTTATCCACTTGTCCTAAGTCTATGGATTGTAGCATGTTCACAAGCATACCGGCAGTTTAACACTGCCCGTGTGTTCTATTCTACATTATGACACAAAGATCGGACCGCACGCTGTACAGCCTTCACTGTGGCAGCTAGGGGCATATCTAGAGGTCATCATGTCATTTAAGTAGCAGAAAAGTTCCATATGTGTGCCTATGTTTCATGTGCTACTGTGAGGGACCCGCTTTGCGGAAGGACAGGTGAGACTACTCCTCTCCACCTGTCCTAAGCGCATCGATTATATCATATTAACGGGCACAGAGGCAGTTTTGCGCTGCTCACAGTGTTCAATTCCACACTGTGGTATACAGTTCGGCCGCACGATGTATAACCATTTACTATGGCAACTAGGGACATATCTAGCGATCCTCATGTCATTCACATAGCAGATTAAAAACGTATGTGTGTCTGTGTCTCATGTCCCACTATTGGAGACCCACTATATCAATGGATAGGAGAGGCAACTCTTCTACACTCATCCTATATATACAGAGTGTAGCATATTAATGAACATACAGATAGTGTCACAACGGGACTCCACTACAATGATGGCCCGTCGCGTATATTGCGCACCTGCGCCGTTTCTGGGCTTATTTTCTATGTACCAGAATCCAACTGAGAATATTATCGTACCACTAGGTTTAATTACTTTATAGTTTATTTTCCCACATAGGATAACTATTGACTCAGTAATGCATAAGTATGGTAAACGTGTATATGTTTAAGGCAGGGGTACATCCACTATTTCCTTGTAAAATCTACCCCATGATCATTTAAAGATTATACAAGTAGCAGTTCTTCTACACAAGAATGTTTCTTAATGCATAAGCAAAAGGTCCGTTAGGATATTTTGCCTTGCCAATTCTGAACAATAGTTTATGAATTACATAGGTACCTACACCTCAAGAAAAAAGTCCAATTAATTCATTTGTTACGTATGAGTACATTTCTCTCAGATGTTCACCTGTATTTTTTGTATGATACGGCACTTATAGGTAGGGAGGGATACATATATTGCAAAGTCAGCAGTACTTTATTGCTTATTTAATTTCAAAAGAGAACGACAATCAACGTCTTTCAGACACTACTTTTTATACCCCAGATCACATTTATTATTATAGAATATCGCATATTCAATCTTGAAGAGGGCAGTTCTCGATGGTAAGCCAAAATATACATTTATTTCTTGTTGATAAATGGTAAGAACGACAATTGCTCATTCAGGCCTTTCGGTGTCAAAGATTCCATCCGATAAATCCAGGCGCTTTCTTTTTGTAATAGCTTTGTGTCTTGGTCACCTCGACGGCCATCGCATCTCAAAAGTTCTATACCCTGAAACTTGATGACATTAGGGTCATTATCGTGAAAGTTGCGCACATGTGTTGCGAGGCTTGTATGCTCGTTGCGGTTTATGTTACCAATGTGTGATAATATCCTGCGTCTAAATTCCTGTTTAGTTTTGCCTATGTAGTCCAATGGACACGGGCACGTTGCAAGATATATCACACCGCTTGTTTTGCAATTTATAAATTCGCGTATTTGGTAACACGTCCCTGTAGCTGAGCTCTTAAAATTTGTGCCTTTTTTTATATAGCTACATGCTTTGCATGTAGAACACGGATAGCAACCCTTGACTGGGTTTCGATGCAACCAGGTAGGTGTATTTGTGGGTCCTACAAAATGGCTATGTGTTAGCCGGTCCCTCAAATTCCTTCCCCGTCTAAAGGTGATCAGTGGTCTTGTTGGAAGATATGGGACAAGATCTTTGTCTTTGAGAAGAACATCCCAATAATTTTCCACAATCCTCCTCACTTGTTGTGAGCGGTCGTCAAATGTTCCCACAATTCGAACTATTTCCGACCCATCAGTGGTCCTCTCTTTGGGGGTCAACAGAGTATTTCTGTCGATCTTATCGACGGTTTCTTTGGCCTGAGATACAACTTCTCTTGGATACCCCCTATTGTGAAACCTATCCATCATTTCTCTTGCTTGGTTTTGATACTCTTCCTCATTTGAACAATTTCGTTTCGTTCTTATTAGTTGCCCCTTAGGTATCCCCCTTTTTAGAGAGTAGGGGTGATGACTTGTCCAATGGAGTAAATTGTTTGTAGAGGTTGGTTTTTGGTATATTTTTGTTTCAAGAGATCCGGTTTTAGTTTTCATAATTTTGAGGTCCAAGAAAGTCAGACTTTCTTTTTCAATTTCTGCGGTGAAAAACAGATTCATATTGTTGATATTAAGAGCTTTAACAAACTCATGAAACTCCTCTGTTTCACCTGACCAAAGAATGAGGATGTCGTCGATATAGCGGATCCAGAGGTCTATCATGGTTGTCCACTTCTCATTGTTATCATTAAAGACGACCTTCTCCTCCCACCAGCCCAGGAGGAGATTTGCATATGTGGGAGCACAAGGGCTCCCCATAGCCGTCCCCCTGAGCTGGTGGAAGATCCGCCCATCAAAGAGAAAAAAATTGTGTTCCAACACAAAGGATAGCAACTTAAGTACAAACTCATTGTGTTTAGAAGCAAAAATCCCTCTCTGTTTGAGGTAATGTTGTACTGCTTCCAGTCCGTTAGTGTGTAGAATTGACCCATATAAGGACTCAACGTCCAAACTTGCAATCTTTACCCCAGATGGAACATATATACCATCTAGTCGTCTCAAAACCTCCGTGGTATCTTTTACATAAGATGGCAGTGACTCCACGAAGGGTCGAAGGACTCTATCGAGGTAAGTGCTCACCCCTTCTGTGATGTTTCCTATACCCGACACAATTGGCCTACCTTTTAAGGGTACTAGACCCTTATGGACTTTTGGCAGCCCATAAAAGGTGGCTATTTTAGGGTGTTGTGGGTACAGGTATTGATATTCATTATCGTCAATCAGATGTTGATCCCTTGCAGATGTTAATAGATCTTTCAATTGCTTCAAATATGCATCAGTAGGGTCAGTTCTTAGTATGAACTTCAAGTAATTAATCTATCAGAGAGGAGTCTCACAACAACTGAGACCAATGTATTGAAAAAAGGATTATCCTTTATACCAACGAATAAATATGAGAGTTTTCAGTGGACAAAGGATATTGCTTTATTTGTCCGGAAATTGAAATGGAAAAAATTCTTTATGATTCAAGATCGCAAAAAATGCAATGAAATGGGGATTGATTTAAGAGATGTCAACTTCCTCAAGGACCTGGAGGAGTTATCCAGAGAGGGCGAAAATGACCCTGGAGATGGACCTTTTACAACTCTGAAGCTAAAGAATGTGAAGAATCCACCGGCTGGAGACTATCCTCATTTAGAGATTTTTGAGGCTATGGTTAACAAAGAACTCAAGAACTTGGCCCAGGAGCATAAAATTATCCACCAGCAGAATTTATCTGAAGAAGAGAAAAGGGCACTACTGCAATTAGAACAGGACAAATCGGTGGTCATAAAACCCTCCGACAAGGGGGGAAATATAGTAATTCTTGACAGCAACAAGTATAAAGAAATGTGTCTGAATATGTTGAAAGATGACTCAAACTATACTATACTAAGAACTGACCCTACTGATGCATATTTGAAGCAATTGAAAGATCTATTAACATCTGCAAGGGATCAACATCTGATTGACGATAATGAATATCAATACCTGTACCCACAACACCCTAAAATAGCCACCTTTTATGGGCTGCCAAAAGTCCATAAGGGTCTAGTACCCTTAAAAGGTAGGCCAATTGTGTCGGGTATAGGAAACATCACAGAAGGGGTGAGCACTTACCTCGATAGAGTCCTTCGACCCTTCGTGGAGTCACTGCCATCTTATGTAAAAGATACCACGGAGGTTTTGAGACGACTAGATGGTATATATGTTCCATCTGGGGTAAAGATTGCAAGTTTGGACGTTGAGTCCTTATATGGGTCAATTCTACACACTAACGGACTGGAAGCAGTACAACATTACCTCAAACAGAGAGGGATTTTTGCTTCTAAACACAATGAGTTTGTACTTAAGTTGCTATCCTTTGTGTTGGAACACAATTTTTTTCTCTTTGATGGGCGGATCTTCCACCAGCTCAGGGGGACGGCTATGGGGAGCCCTTGTGCTCCCACATATGCAAATCTCCTCCTGGGCTGGTGGGAGGAGAAGGTCGTCTTTAATGATAACAATGAGAAGTGGACAACCATGATAGACCTCTGGATCCGCTATATCGACGACATCCTCATTCTTTGGTCAGGTGAAACAGAGGAGTTTCATGAGTTTGTTAAAGCTCTTAATATCAACAATATGAATCTGTTTTTCACCGCAGAAATTGAAAAAGAAAGTCTGACTTTCTTGGACCTCAAAATTATGAAAACTAAAACCGGATCTCTTGAAACAAAAATATACCAAAAACCAACCTCTACAAACAATTTACTCCATTGGACAAGTCATCACCCCTACTCTCTAAAAAGGGGGATACCTAAGGGGCAACTAATAAGAACGAAACGAAATTGTTCAAATGAGGAAGAGTATCAAAACCAAGCAAGAGAAATGATGGATAGGTTTCACAATAGGGGGTATCCAAGAGAAGTTGTATCTCAGGCCAAAGAAACCGTCGATAAGATCGACAGAAATACTCTGTTGACCCCCAAAGAGAGGACCACTGATGGGTCGGAAATAGTTCGAATTGTGGGAACATTTGACGACCGCTCACAACAAGTGAGGAGGATTGTGGAAAATTATTGGGATGTTCTTCTCAAAGACAAAGATCTTGTCCCATATCTTCCAACAAGACCACTGATCACCTTTAGACGGGGAAGGAATTTGAGGGACCGGCTAACACATAGCCATTTTGTAGGACCCACAAATACACCTACCTGGTTGCATCGAAACCCAGTCAAGGGTTGCTATCCGTGTTCTACATGCAAAGCATGTAGCTATATAAAAAAAGGCACAAATTTTAAGAGCTCAGCTACAGGGACGTGTTACCAAATACGCGAATTTATAAATTGCAAAACAAGCGGTGTGATATATCTTGCAACGTGCCCGTGTCCATTGGACTACATAGGCAAAACTAAACAGGAATTTAGACGCAGGATATTATCACACATTGGTAACATAAACCGCAACGAGCATACAAGCCTCGCAACACATGTGCGCAACTTTCACGATAATGACCCTAATGTCATCAAGTTTCAGGGTATAGAACTTTTGAGATGCGATGGCCGTCGAGGTGACCAAGACACAAAGCTATTACAAAAAGAAAGCGCCTGGATTTATCGGATGGAATCTTTGACACCGAAAGGCCTGAATGAGCAATTGTCGTTCTTACCATTTATCAACAAGAAATAAATGTATATTTTGGCTTACCATCGAGAACTGCCCTCTTCAAGATTGAATATGCGATATTCTATAATAATAAATGTGATCTGGGGTATAAAAAGTAGTGTCTGAAAGACGTTGATTGTCGTTCTCTTTTGAAATTAAATAAGCAATAAAGTACTGCTGACTTTGCAATATATGTATCCCTCCCTACCTATAAGTGCCGTATCATACAAAAAATACAGGTGAACATCTGAGAGAAATGTACTCATACGTAACAAATGAATTAATTGGACTTTTTTCTTGAGGTGTAGGTACCTATGTAATTCATAAACTATTGTTCAGAATTGGCAAGGCAAAATATCCTAACGGACCTTTTGCTTATGCATTAAGAAACATTCTTGTGTAGAAGAACTGCTACTTGTATAATCTTTAAATGATCATGGGGTAGATTTTACAAGGAAATAGTGGATGTACCCCTGCCTTAAACATATACACGTTTACCATACTTATGCATTACTGAGTCAATAGTTATCCTATGTGGGAAAATAAACTATAAAGTAATTAAACCTAGTGGTACGATAATATTCTCAGTTGGATTCTGGTACATAGAAAATAAGCCCAGAAACGGCGCAGGTGCGCAATATACGCGACGGGCCATCATTGTAGTGGAGTCCCGTTGTGACACTATCTGTATGTTCATTAATATGCTACACTCTGTATATATAGGATGAGTGTAGAAGAGTTGCCTCTCCTATCCATTGATATAGTGGGTCTCCAATAGTGGGACATGAGACACAGACACACATACGTTTTTAATCTGCTATGTGAATGACATGAGGATCGCTAGATATGTCCCTAGTTGCCATAGTAAATGGTTATACATCGTGCGGCCGAACTGTATACCACAGTGTGGAATTGAACACTGTGAGCAGCGCAAAACTGCCTCTGTGCCCGTTAATATGATATAATCGATGCGCTTAGGACAGGTGGAGAGGAGTAGTCTCACCTGTCCTTCCGCAAAGCGGGTCCCTCACAGTAGCACATGAAACATAGGCACACATATGGAACTTTTCTGCTACTTAAATGACATGATGACCTCTAGATATGCCCCTAGCTGCCACAGTGAAGGCTGTACAGCGTGCGGTCCGATCTTTGTGTCATAATGTAGAATAGAACACACGGGCAGTGTTAAACTGCCGGTATGCTTGTGAACATGCTACAATCCATAGACTTAGGACAAGTGGATAAGAGCAGCTTCCCTTGTCCTTCTGTAGAGCGGGTCTCCTACAGTGGAACATAAAACACAGGCAGATATACGGCATTGCTTGGAGATCTGAACGAGAGGAGGACTTTAGACACGCCCCCAGTTGTCATAGTGACGGCTGTACACTAAGCGGCCGGTCTCTGTGTTACAGAGCGGCATTGAACGTATGGGCAGTGTGCAGGAGCGGGATCTTCTTGCAAGGCACGCGAGATAGTGGAACTACGTATGTGGACTAACGGCACCTGTATGGCTGAAGCGGCACTTACCTCCGGACCTGGATTGGCAGATGTAACAAGGGAGGAGGAGACACAGATACTTAAGGTGAGCATTTCACCGGTCTTACCATTGCTGCATGACGCTCGTCTGAGAGCTGTACTGTTCACTGCACAAGGGGGAGAAAACATATCCCTGGTGCAGTCTCAACTTGCATAAAAACATCCTCCTGATGAACTAGATTCTGGTATAGCCAGCTAGGGAAACGCGTCGAGGAACTTAGCAAGATAGGACTTAGTTTTCTAAATCAGCTAACCTCTATGTGCTTGCGACATGAGCACTAACATAAGGGGAGTCTGAAACATTGAATGCAGTGTTGAGCATACAATTGGCCCACACAGCCCCAGACGTATATGCATGATTGTAGGACGGTAGATCTTCCTGCATGATTAAAAACATATGCATAGTTTGATATCTGGGAGCTGTAACGGTGTTAATACAGCCATTGTTTGCTCGATGGATAGATGGTGCATTAGAACAGACACTATCTATATGGTCACTGCTTAATTGAATACTAAGCCCTATATGTATACAAGAAGGATCTGATGAGGATCCTAAGATTAATATTCTCATACAGCCACGAGCGCTAATGAATGACCAACATCACTCAAGTGCATACTGTGAATAGTGTTTAAACTAAGAGTGTATATAACATAATAGAGGGAGTATAGATATAAGGGCAGTACCCATTATATACAAAAGAAGCGAATAGACTATGGGTATGACTACTGTGAAGCGTGTGCTATAACATCTATTTAGACACGAGAAAAACTATGTGACGTTGTTTCCCATTGAAACACGCACCCAGTGTCCTTTGTTATATACTCCCTACATCCTATAAATACGCAACACTACACAGTATTAGGAGCGTTTATCTGTTATGTCATTAATTATCTTTGACACATACGATCAGACATAAAGCTTTAAGACCCGAGCAAAAGTATATATATATGTCCTTATACATTTATTAGATGGGACCGGTGCTGCATGTGAAGTAGTATATAAGGGCCACCAATGTCTCATATATCCTTAAAAAGGGCTATATATACTGTCTTTAACAATTAAAGGGTTTCTATACTGTCTGACAAAACGCCCTATTTTTTTCAAATTTATTATTTGTAGTGTGTCCCTGACTTTTTAGTCATTTTTACTGTATATTTAATAAAGGTTAATTTTTAGTTCCTATTCGGTGAGAATAATTTTGTAATAAATAGGATAAGTGCGCCACGGTGAAAGAAGTATTAAAATGGCCGGTTTTTTGACAGAAAGCATAGATACGGCTTCCTGGCTGAATGACGCAAAGTCAGTTTTTTCTAATCAAGATATAGAGAAATCGATACAATCAACATCTATTAACCATGCCTTTAAGAGTCTCACGAAAATTTATAAAGAGTTTGTGAGGTCATGGTGGGAGGTCCAAGGCCTAGGTAAATATTTGGAGAATAAAATCGTTCCAAGAGGCCTTCGGGTACATATCTTACCACCATTAAAAATGCGAACACCATCGTTTATGACGAAATGGGAGAAGGAGGCAACAGAGAGCTCTTTGAGATTAATGACCCTTTTATTAGACGAAGAAAAAATAAATCTGGAGAAAAACACCAAAGATCTTGAACAAGCGATTCAAGACATTAAACGTTTCTCAACGGATCTTGAATATGAAAAGAAGGAAAGAATGTTAAAATCCACGATTGATAAGTATACTACTTATCTAAAAGAACGAAAACATTTTCTCTATACACGTGATGCAAAGGATTTTTCGGACAATAACGCGTATGACGTTCGGTCTATTACGGAATCAGAAAGAAGCTCCTCAGAAGGAGAACTCTCAGGGACGGATAATTCGGGGAAATTTGTCTACAAAGGTGATAGAGGTAGAGGTAGGGGAAATGGAAAGAACAGAGGAAGAGGTCGGGGTAGATATAATCGCAATGATGGAGGTTCACCCGGCCCTTTTTTAGGCGCCCCTATCACAAACTACATGCTGAGAGCAAGAAGATAGAGAAAAACAATGAAACAACTACCCATATAAGAGATGAACTTCAAGTAATTAATCTATCAGAGAGGAGTCTCACAACAACTGAGACCAATGTATTGAAAAAAGGATTATCCTTTATACCAACGAATAAATATGAGAGTTTTCAGTGGACAAAGGATATTGCTTTATTTGTCCGGAAATTGAAATGGAAAAAATTCTTTATGATTCAAGATCGCAAAAAATGCAATGAAATGGGGATTGATTTAAGAGATGTCAACTTCCTCAAGGACCTGGAGGAGTTATCCAGAGAGGGCGAAAATGACCCTGGAGATGGACCTTTTACAACTCTGAAGCTAAAGAATGTGAAGAATCCACCGGCTGGAGACTATCCTCATTTAGAGATTTTTGAGGCTATGGTTAACAAAGAACTCAAGAACTTGGCCCAGGAGCATAAAATTATCCACCAGCAGAATTTATCTGAAGAAGAGAAAAGGGCACTACTGCAATTAGAACAGGACAAATCGGTGGTCATAAAACCCTCCGACAAGGGGGGAAATATAGTAATTCTTGACAGCAACAAGTATAAAGAAATGTGTCTGAATATGTTGAAAGATGACTCAAACTATACTATACTAAGAACTGACCCTACTGATGCATATTTGAAGCAATTGAAAGATCTATTAACATCTGCAAGGGATCAACATCTGATTGACGATAATGAATATCAATACCTGTACCCACAACACCCTAAAATAGCCACCTTTTATGGGCTGCCAAAAGTCCATAAGGGTCTAGTACCCTTAAAAGGTAGGCCAATTGTGTCGGGTATAGGAAACATCACAGAAGGGGTGAGCACTTACCTCGATAGAGTCCTTCGACCCTTCGTGGAGTCACTGCCATCTTATGTAAAAGATACCACGGAGGTTTTGAGACGACTAGATGGTATATATGTTCCATCTGGGGTAAAGATTGCAAGTTTGGACGTTGAGTCCTTATATGGGTCAATTCTACACACTAACGGACTGGAAGCAGTACAACATTACCTCAAACAGAGAGGGATTTTTGCTTCTAAACACAATGAGTTTGTACTTAAGTTGCTATCCTTTGTGTTGGAACACAATTTTTTTCTCTTTGATGGGCGGATCTTCCACCAGCTCAGGGGGACGGCTATGGGGAGCCCTTGTGCTCCCACATATGCAAATCTCCTCCTGGGCTGGTGGGAGGAGAAGGTCGTCTTTAATGATAACAATGAGAAGTGGACAACCATGATAGACCTCTGGATCCGCTATATCGACGACATCCTCATTCTTTGGTCAGGTGAAACAGAGGAGTTTCATGAGTTTGTTAAAGCTCTTAATATCAACAATATGAATCTGTTTTTCACCGCAGAAATTGAAAAAGAAAGTCTGACTTTCTTGGACCTCAAAATTATGAAAACTAAAACCGGATCTCTTGAAACAAAAATATACCAAAAACCAACCTCTACAAACAATTTACTCCATTGGACAAGTCATCACCCCTACTCTCTAAAAAGGGGGATACCTAAGGGGCAACTAATAAGAACGAAACGAAATTGTTCAAATGAGGAAGAGTATCAAAACCAAGCAAGAGAAATGATGGATAGGTTTCACAATAGGGGGTATCCAAGAGAAGTTGTATCTCAGGCCAAAGAAACCGTCGATAAGATCGACAGAAATACTCTGTTGACCCCCAAAGAGAGGACCACTGATGGGTCGGAAATAGTTCGAATTGTGGGAACATTTGACGACCGCTCACAACAAGTGAGGAGGATTGTGGAAAATTATTGGGATGTTCTTCTCAAAGACAAAGATCTTGTCCCATATCTTCCAACAAGACCACTGATCACCTTTAGACGGGGAAGGAATTTGAGGGACCGGCTAACACATAGCCATTTTGTAGGACCCACAAATACACCTACCTGGTTGCATCGAAACCCAGTCAAGGGTTGCTATCCGTGTTCTACATGCAAAGCATGTAGCTATATAAAAAAAGGCACAAATTTTAAGAGCTCAGCTACAGGGACGTGTTACCAAATACGCGAATTTATAAATTGCAAAACAAGCGGTGTGATATATCTTGCAACGTGCCCGTGTCCATTGGACTACATAGGCAAAACTAAACAGGAATTTAGACGCAGGATATTATCACACATTGGTAACATAAACCGCAACGAGCATACAAGCCTCGCAACACATGTGCGCAACTTTCACGATAATGACCCTAATGTCATCAAGTTTCAGGGTATAGAACTTTTGAGATGCGATGGCCGTCGAGGTGACCAAGACACAAAGCTATTACAAAAAGAAAGCGCCTGGATTTATCGGATGGAATCTTTGACACCGAAAGGCCTGAATGAGCAATTGTCGTTCTTACCATTTATCAACAAGAAATAAATGTATATTTTGGCTTACCATCGAGAACTGCCCTCTTCAAGATTGAATATGCGATATTCTATAATAATAAATGTGATCTGGGGTATAAAAAGTAGTGTCTGAAAGACGTTGATTGTCGTTCTCTTTTGAAATTAAATAAGCAATAAAGTACTGCTGACTTTGCAATATATGTATCCCTCCCTACCTATAAGTGCCGTATCATACAAAAAATACAGGTGAACATCTGAGAGAAATGTACTCATACGTAACAAATGAATTAATTGGACTTTTTTCTTGAGGTGTAGGTACCTATGTAATTCATAAACTATTGTTCAGAATTGGCAAGGCAAAATATCCTAACGGACCTTTTGCTTATGCATTAAGAAACATTCTTGTGTAGAAGAACTGCTACTTGTATAATCTTTAAATGATCATGGGGTAGATTTTACAAGGAAATAGTGGATGTACCCCTGCCTTAAACATATACACGTTTACCATACTTATGCATTACTGAGTCAATAGTTATCCTATGTGGGAAAATAAACTATAAAGTAATTAAACCTAGTGGTACGATAATATTCTCAGTTGGATTCTGGTACATAGAAAATAAGCCCAGAAACGGCGCAGGTGCGCAATATACGCGACGGGCCATCATTGTAGTGGAGTCCCGTTGTGACACTATCTGTATGTTCATTAATATGCTACACTCTGTATATATAGGATGAGTGTAGAAGAGTTGCCTCTCCTATCCATTGATATAGTGGGTCTCCAATAGTGGGACATGAGACACAGACACACATACGTTTTTAATCTGCTATGTGAATGACATGAGGATCGCTAGATATGTCCCTAGTTGCCATAGTAAATGGTTATACATCGTGCGGCCGAACTGTATACCACAGTGTGGAATTGAACACTGTGAGCAGCGCAAAACTGCCTCTGTGCCCGTTAATATGATATAATCGATGCGCTTAGGACAGGTGGAGAGGAGTAGTCTCACCTGTCCTTCCGCAAAGCGGGTCCCTCACAGTAGCACATGAAACATAGGCACACATATGGAACTTTTCTGCTACTTAAATGACATGATGACCTCTAGATATGCCCCTAGCTGCCACAGTGAAGGCTGTACAGCGTGCGGTCCGATCTTTGTGTCATAATGTAGAATAGAACACACGGGCAGTGTTAAACTGCCGGTATGCTTGTGAACATGCTACAATCCATAGACTTAGGACAAGTGGATAAGAGCAGCTTCCCTTGTCCTTCTGTAGAGCGGGTCTCCTACAGTGGAACATAAAACACAGGCAGATATACGGCATTGCTTGGAGATCTGAACGAGAGGAGGACTTTAGACACGCCCCCAGTTGTCATAGTGACGGCTGTACACTAAGCGGCCGGTCTCTGTGTTACAGAGCGGCATTGAACGTATGGGCAGTGTGCAGGAGCGGGATCTTCTTGCAAGGCACGCGAGATAGTGGAACTACGTATGTGGACTAACGGCACCTGTATGGCTGAAGCGGCACTTACCTCCGGACCTGGATTGGCAGATGTAACAAGGGAGGAGGAGACACAGATACTTAAGGTGAGCATTTCACCGGTCTTACCATTGCTGCATGACGCTCGTCTGAGAGCTGTACTGTTCACTGCACAAGGGGGAGAAAACATATCCCTGGTGCAGTCTCAACTTGCATAAAAACATCCTCCTGATGAACTAGATTCTGGTATAGCCAGCTAGGGAAACGCGTCGAGGAACTTAGCAAGATAGGACTTAGTTTTCTAAATCAGCTAACCTCTATGTGCTTGCGACATGAGCACTAACATAAGGGGAGTCTGAAACATTGAATGCAGTGTTGAGCATACAATTGGCCCACACAGCCCCAGACGTATATGCATGATTGTAGGACGGTAGATCTTCCTGCATGATTAAAAACATATGCATAGTTTGATATCTGGGAGCTGTAACGGTGTTAATACAGCCATTGTTTGCTCGATGGATAGATGGTGCATTAGAACAGACACTATCTATATGGTCACTGCTTAATTGAATACTAAGCCCTATATGTATACAAGAAGGATCTGATGAGGATCCTAAGATTAATATTCTCATACAGCCACGAGCGCTAATGAATGACCAACATCACTCAAGTGCATACTGTGAATAGTGTTTAAACTAAGAGTGTATATAACATAATAGAGGGAGTATAGATATAAGGGCAGTACCCATTATATACAAAAGAAGCGAATAGACTATGGGTATGACTACTGTGAAGCGTGTGCTATAACATCTATTTAGACACGAGAAAAACTATGTGACGTTGTTTCCCATTGAAACACGCACCCAGTGTCCTTTGTTATATACTCCCTACATCCTATAAATACGCAACACTACACAGTATTAGGAGCGTTTATCTGTTATGTCATTAATTATCTTTGACACATACGATCAGACATAAAGCTTTAAGACCCGAGCAAAAGTATATATATATGTCCTTATACATTTATTAGATGGGACCGGTGCTGCATGTGAAGTAGTATATAAGGGCCACCAATGTCTCATATATCCTTAAAAAGGGCTATATATACTGTCTTTAACAATTAAAGGGTTTCTATACTGTCTGACAAAACGCCCTATTTTTTTCAAATTTATTATTTGTAGTGTGTCCCTGACTTTTTAGTCATTTTTACTGTATATTTAATAAAGGTTAATTTTTAGTTCCTATTCGGTGAGAATAATTTTGTAATAAATAGGATAAGTGCGCCACGGTGAAAGTAATAAACGTGTGTAAATCATTATGGCTAATTATCATAATCCAGACTGGAGACATCTTAGAATTATCCATTTACATGGTGCACTGGTTATGACTCATTCCTGTACAGGCAGCTGCCTGACCACGACAATTATTCCTGTGCTTTCATTCATTTGGGTGGACATGATTGCTGTAATTTGTTGTTCTTTTTCCACAAAGACACATCACAATACTGACCTTACATACTCAAAGTCAACATTTAGAGTGAGCACAGCCGTTTTATGCCGTGATAATTACTGAAGAGACTGATGAAATGTTCCTCATATTTGTCACTTCAAGGCCTTAGTCAGACGGGCGTTTTTTCACGCGATTTGCGCATGCGCATGCGTCCGGCGATTTTATAAAACCATTGCTTTGCAATGGTATCGGACACATAAGCGCTTTTTATGCGCTCGTCCGATAAATTATAGAACAGAAATCGCAGATCGCACCTATCTGCGATCTGCGATTCCTGTTCTCTTCTCTATTTGCGCTCAATGGGGCTCAGCGCTGAGCCAATCAGGGGGCAGGTCTGACTCACACCCCCTTCACACCCACTGCAGGCCGGCTGCGCGGAACTCCGGCTGCCGGGAGCAAGTGAGTATATATATATTTTTTATTTTAACACTTTTCTGGATGAATTGCAGGGAAGGGCTTATATATTTAAGCCCTCCCCGACAATTCATCCCACACTCGCCTGCAGCACATTGCTTTCAATGGAGTCGGCTGTATTGCCGGCTCCATTGAATGCAATGCGCTGGACAGCTCCAGCCCGTTTCTAATGAAACGCGGCTAGGAGCAGATTTTCGGGCACCGGTCACGCGATTTGCGGATGCGCATCCGTCATGCGATCCGCAAATCGCGCGAAAAAACGCCCGTCTGACTAAGGCCTAACTCTTCATTTTTCACTATTTTCCTAATGACCTTATATGAGGTTTTAAAAACCATTAACAATCAATCGTTGACGCTGTGATCTTATGACAGATTGGATTTACCTCTCCCACTAGCCTCCCCAGTGTGACTTTACGATATGCAAAATCCTATGGATTTTCCCAATTTCCAATAAAGCTGGGTCATTGTATAGAAACGTTTTGACACTTTCTACTATGCTTTCTATTTTAATTCATCCCCACTTTCAAGATCTCTGCTTGCTGCCAGTAAATAAAAATACTTCTCTTTACATTCAGAAGTTAAGAACATTCCCATATTATATCCAACTGATTCAATAAGGGTATTGGAGATCTCTCTTTTAATGATGATGAAGACATGGTCAGGAGAGTATTTCATGGACCTAAATAATAGCAAGAATATTTCTATTTACTGACAGCAAGAGAAGAGAAAAGGCAAAAGACTTAAAACACAAAGCTTAGATGTTAGGTTGTGCTCCTGTAGTTCTATGGGTTTCCAGTAGCACACTTCCACAGGTGTGGGATAATTGAGCTGGTGGTGTGCAGAGTTCTCGAGTCAGCCAATTACCACCAGTCTTGCTACAGGGTGCTGGTTTCCTTATTTCCCTCCCAGTACCCTTGTGTTTGCATTCATGCATGTTGTTTTGTAATTGTGAACAGCGACATGTTTTGCGTGTCTGGACATGAGGTGAACAGTTCTGTTCAGGGTGTATTGCTGTGAACCATAAGTGTTCTGTTTGTCTGTGTAGGTGGACAGACATGTGATGTGAACAGCCCTGTTCCATGTAGTATGCATTCACTTGTGTGTTGGTGTGAGCTGTGTCCTGTTCTGCATAGATCGGTTTCCATCTAGGGTGAGCCAAGTCCTTAGGTTCCAGCGTGGGGCTGTCCCTATTGGGACAATCGCCCCACTTGCAGGTAGGACTCATGTTGTCTTGTTAGAGTAGCGACCCGCGAGATGAGGACCCTTGTCGCTGGCTCGTGGGCTGAAGTATATTGGCCAAAATATGAACCAATACCTCGTACTGTAACAATTCCATCTGTTTATGCATGCAGGTATGTTAGGTGAGTGTTTTGTCAGTCATTGTTTCATGTCTTCTTGCGAGTCCCATTCACAGTTCACTTACGAAGGGGACCTGATATTACAACTTATTATTTCGGCTTTATAACAATATTACATTGTTTCCTAAAATGGAAAGAACCCCCCTTTCAGAAATGAGTGTAAAAATTTAAAGAGTATCTGCAGCCTCAACTTCACTCTGAATTTACAGATGAAATCTGTCTTCAGTAAGGTGATGTTAGGTTGTGATGCTGGGACCTGTAGAACTATGGTTTCTGGCAGCACAAGCCCACAGGTGCAGCATGATTGTGCTGGCTGGGTGTGGTGATCTCCTGCTAACCAATCCCCTGGGTCTTTGCTCACATATAAACCCAGCTCTTGTCAGTGTCTGTTTGGTGTCCAGAGTGAGCAGTCATGTATCCTTGTGCGTTGCAGCTTGCTGTGAGTTTGGTGGTTCATGTCCGTTTATTTTCTGTCAGTTTTGTGGCAGTTTGTTCTGCTGAGTTTGTTTGCCATTTCTGGACTAGGGTGTCCCTTACTGTCCTCTAATAGTTGTGTCTTGCTAGTGTAGGGACCAGAAGACATAAGGATCCTTGTCGTGGCCTTGCGGCTTCATTGGCCAATATACAAACCAATTCCTCGTATTTTTATAACTATAACATCTGCTTATGTGTACAAGTATGCAAGGTGAGTGTTTTGGTCATTTGTCAGTCCCTATGTTTATGTCTGTCCGTCAGTCAGTCCAGTCCGCAGTATGCAGTTCTCTGTCCAGTTGGTGTTTTCGTCACCATGTCTAGTTTCTATTCCGTTTTAGGTTCCCTTGTTTGTGATATCCCTGCCTTTTTGTGCACGTTCGTGTGGGTCTTACTTGCCCACACAAACGTAACAGGGGAACGATTCTCAACGATTGTCTTACTGAAGACAGATTTCAAACGATGGTCAATCTGTCTAAACAGGTAGCACCAGTGCAAATGAGTTAGCGGTGATGTCACTCGCTCGTTCACTCATTCTATTCGGCTTGTATAAAAGGGATATAATTCCTGCTATAGTTTTAAATGTTTCTTGCTAATGGCCCAAGTGTTAAGTTAGATAAAATGGAGAAAGTAGAGAACCTTGTCTTATTCCACTGTGCGAACTATATCTTGATGAAATAATGCCTTGTGTTAGCACCTGTGCATAAATCCTAACATACAGTACATTGCCAAAATTACATGAGACATTTCCTTGCAGCCCTTTCTTATATAGTACCAAGTTGAACCAGGGCCAGACCACATTATCAGATGCTTTTTCAGCATTAAAAGAAATTATAGCTGCTGCCTTGGTCATCCATGGCCTGGCCCTGCCGCAGTCAAGGACTGCACAAATCTTTCTAATATACTTTGCTCTGTCTACTGCCTTTCATAAAACTCTTTTGCTTATTCTAAATTATATCTAGTAATAACCCTACAAACGGATCTTCTACAATCTTTCACAATAATTTGCTATGTAGGCTGCTTCCTCTAGTTTCTTGCCTTTTTATATAGTCAGCAACTGTAATATACAGTACGCAGTTTCCCCAGTTTCTAGAGCCTTTCCCCTTTCAAGCATATCATTATATCATTTACATAAATCTAAAAGAAAATCATATGTTGATTCCTGCTAAATCTGGAACCAAAGTTGTAACCCTTTCATGACCGAGGATCATAGATGCTCCTGTCACCAAATCACAATCTGAACTTCCGGTATGCCATCCCCACTTTCAAAAAAATCAAGAAAACACTTTTTTTTTTCTTTTTCAGTGACATAGCTACATCAGGGCTGCTTTTGCAGGACAAATTATATCATTCAATCGTACCATTTAAAGTACATATAATGCACTGGAAAACTTAAAATTTATAAGCGGGACAAAATGGAAAAAAACAGCTATTGCTCTATTTCTTCGGGAGCGAAATGGGGGTGTTGGTTTTATGGTGTTCATGGTGCAGTAAGAGCAGCATGTTATCTTTATTGTGCGGGCAATGCCAAAGTTATATAGTGCTAAAAAAAGAAAAAGAAAATGCCTTTTGAAAAAATATGACTTTCTTTGGTCACCTTTTGACCCCCATAACATTTTTATTTTTCCATTGATATATTGGGAGAGTCTATTGATCTCGTATATCTGGACTTCTCTAAAGCATTTGACACCATGCCACATAATAGGCTGATATATAAAATGAGACAGCTCGGATTGGGTGAAAACGTGTGTATATGGGTAAAGAATTGGCTCAGAGAAAGAAAGCAGAGGGTGGTAATAAATGGTTCATACTCTGATTGGGCCACTGTTGCTAGCGGGGTGCCACAGGGTTCAGTATTGGGCCCCATTCTGTTCAATATATTTATCAACGACCTGATAGAGGGGCTGCACAGTAAAATATCAATATTTGCAGATGACACATAATTATACAATATAATTAATGCAACGGAGGACAATGTGCGGCTACAAATCGACCTGATAAGCTGGGGGCTTGGGAAGAAAAATGGCAAATGAAGTTCAATGTTGATAAATGTAAGATTATACACATGGGCAGGAGAAACGGATGTCACCAATATACACTAAATGAGGTACTGCTAGGGAAAAATGATATGGAAAAAGACCTGGGGATACTAGTGGATTGTAGACTAAACTGGAGTAACCAATGCCAGTCAGCTGCTGCAAAAGCTAATAAATACAGATGAACAAGTATACTCGCTAAGGCACATTACTCGAGTAGTGCCTTAGCCGAGTATCTCCCCGCTCGTCTCTAAAGATTCAGGGGCCGGCGTGGGTGACAGGTGAGTTGCGGCGGGGAGAGAGGGAGAGAGAGATCTCCCCTCCGTTCCTCCCCGCTCTCCCCCGCCGGCAGCTGAATCTTTAGAGACGAGCGGGAAGATACTCGGCTAAGGCACTACTCGCTTGAAAAATGTGCCTTAGCGAGTATACTCGCTCATCTCTACTAATAAAGTCTTGGGGTGCATTAAAAGAGGCATAGAGGCAAAGGACGAGAACATTATCCTTCCACTATATAAGGCACTTGTCAGGCCTCACTGGAATACTGTGCACAGTTCACCAGTGCTCAGGAAAGATGTTGCAGTGCTTGAGGAGATTCAAAGAAGGGCAACTAAACTAATACATGGAATGACGGGACTGGAATACCCAGAGAGGCTATCCAAATTGGGATTATTTACCCTGGAAAAAAGACAGCTAAGGGGTGGTCAAATAACTGTGTATAAATACATGAGAGGACAATACAAGGATCTCTCCCATGATCTGTTTATACTCAGGACTGCGACTGTAGCAAGAGGGCATCCGCTACATCTAGAAGAAAGCAGGTTTCATCACCAACACAGAAAAAGGTTCTTTACTGTAAGAGCAGTGAGACTGTGGAACTCTCTGTCTGAGGATGTGGTGATGGCAAAATCCATAGAGGAGTTTAAAAGGGAACTTGATGTCTTTCTAGAGGGGACGGATATTACAGGATATAAATCTTAGGTTAATTGTTAATCCGGGTATACAGGCAGGTAGGAACTATTAGAGGTTGATCCAGGGATTAGTCTGATTGCCATTAGGGAGTTGGGAAGGAATTTCCCCCAAAAGGGCTAATTGGCTCCTGCCTCTTGGGTTTTTTTGCTTTCCTCTGGATCAACAACATAGGAGGATAAACAGGCTGAACTAGATGGACATTGTCTTCATTCGGCCTTACATACTATGTTACTATATTTGTGTAAGGGCTTGTTTTTTGCAGCGCAACCTGTTATTGGCACCATTTTTGGGTACATATGACTTTTTGATTGATTTTACAAATTTGTTTTGAAGATGTGGTAACTAAAAAACTGCAATTCTGGCATTGGGTATTATTTCTCTGACAATGTTCGCCTTGTGGGATTAATAATGTGATATTTTACTAAATGTTGCAGGTGCTGAGATACCAATTTTTACCATTTTAAAAACCTTTTTGTTTTTAATAGAACAACTGGGGAAAAAGGGGATGGGTTCAAACGTAATATTTTTTATTATTTGTTATACCCGTGTTTCCCCGAAACTAAGGCACCCCCTGAAATTTGCAGAAGTACCAAATATAAGGCGGCCCCCGGTTAGTAAGGCATAGTAAAGTGTGCAGGCAAGTCAAGAGGCCTGTCCCCTGCTGCCATCCCCGTTGTCTCCTACCTCCTGATGTATAGGTAGATCTGCAGACAGTCTGCTGTTATCCTGTCCCTGCTGTGCTGTACGAGTGTGCTGTTGCGAGCTCCCCTTGCTGGCTGGAAAAGTCCATACTGTACGTTCTGTTCCTGCTGTACATGTCTGCTGTGATGAGCTCCCCCTGGTGGCCGGAAGCTGCAATACCATCCCTGCTTACAAGTGGTACAGGAACTTCTGTCTGTAGACAGAAGGCAGCCAAGGTTGCCTGGCTCTGTGTGTGAGTCAGGCAACCTGTGTATGATTCTTAAGGCTGGGTTCTCACAGAGCGTATTTCCAGCGGAAATCTCGCAGTTTGGCCACAGCGATAAACAGCGAGATTTCCACCGGAAAAGCGCTGCTTCAAAACCCACGGCACTCAGCCGCTTGTCTTAAAGCGACCTGGCTGCACGCTTTTCCGTTTCTGTGGCCGTTGAATCCGCACCACAACACCGGCTTCTCCTAGCTTTGCCGTGACAGATTTGCTGTCCCATGTGGACGAGATTTCTGAGAAATTTCGTCCACAAAGCTGGCCAATTTAGGGATTAGCGGCCACAGATGGATTTGCCGCGGCGAAATAAGACACCCCCTGAAAATAAGACGTAGCGCATATTTGAGAGCAAAAATTAATATAAGACGCGTCTTATTTTCGGGGGAAACAGGGTAATAAAAAAAATACTCATTTTTACAGCCCCCATAGGGGACTTGAACTTCAGATTGTTTGATTGCTTATATTGTATTATACTGTATTATAACAGGCATGCTATTAAGACGAGCTGTAGGCATAGATAATCAAGACACATATTACACATCTAAGGCTGCCTGTCCACGGGCAGGTTTGAATTGTGTTCCCCACGGCGTTGCTATGGAGAGCGCAGCCCCCTTGTCCACGAGTGGAGAATGTCAGATAGGCTGACAGCGGAGATCCGTCTGCTGGCTCCTGTTCCCGGGATACCGCAACACTTGTGCACAGGCAGCCTAGGTAAAGAATAATAGCAGCGCTGGGGGCATTCAGAAGTCTGGGGCCATTCAGGACATTAAGTCCCAATCGATTGGAACATTTAAATGCTGCTGTCAGAATGGACATAAATATTTAAAGGCTTAGCATATATAACTGCACAGAGCATATGAGGTTAGAACGTGTATAGTAATATGAGTGTCGGGAAGGGGTTAATATTGTCCTGTTGTTACGCTTCTGTCATTTCTGCTGATAGACCTATGTCCATTTCCTCCTCATCCATTAGAGCCTTGTGTGGTGTAGTGTGTTAAGGCAGCAGAAATGCAGTCCTAAACTCTCACTCACGACCTGAAGGTTGCAAGCTCCATTCCTGCTTGGTTCAGGGTTGACTCAACCGTCCATCCATCTGAGGTTGGTAAAATAAGTACCCAGCTTGGTGGGAGGTAATAAATAAATTACCTGAAATTGCGGAATAAGTTGGTGCTATACAAGATTTATTTATTTTTATTCCTCCATCATTACTGCTATTTTAACCTAGTTTCTGCTTGATCTATTTTTGTCTAGCGATTCTGATAAAAATAATTTAATTTTTTAGGACCATAACCTTTGTCTGTTTTATTTCTAAATGCCATGATATTGGAGTTTCCTCTTTAACCAAATTAGCAAGCAATTTTCTTCATTTGTTATCAAAGCTAAATAATTTTGTGCTTTCTTTGATCTATAAAGCCTCTCTAATTTTTCTTAGTTATATTCAGGGATTCTTGAGTTCATTCATTTTATGCTTGTTTCCTGTGATGGGGAGGCCGTATAGATTAGATATGCTTTTTTATATTCATAACTCAGCTGGACACATATGCCATTATATTTTTATTCAAGGTAGCCACATATAAAATTATCTTCCATCTAAATATTGTTTTTGCATTTTCCTATAACAATCTATATTCACCTTCATGCTGTATAACAACCTATATTCACCTTATCATCCAGAAATAACATTCATTCCTTAAGCAACATTTTCTGAAACTCCACAGTAGTACATTGTAGTTAAAAATATTATAATATGTTGAATGTCAAGTTAATGTTTGCTACATCGGTATGTTTAATCAAAATTTAAGCAATCTGCCAGGCTTTGAATAAAAGTACTGTTTTCTGCTTGCTTGTTTAGAGCATAAAGGTTGTAAATCATGATGTCTTGATCTCATACTGTAACCCAATGTCTTAGAATCTGGTCTCTGTTGGCTGGAGAAAAAAAAACCATCTGACATTTTCCCACACAATCCTAAGTATACCCATTACATAAAAAGTTTTTCTGTAGTTTCTGACAACAGACCCACAGATCTGCCCCACACACACAAGCCCTCACCAGTATAGGCTTTCCTTTTTGCCATAATGACTTTTTTAGCATTCTTCTACATAAGCAAGCTGCCAGCATTGAGCCAACTCAGGGCTTAACTCAGAATTTACTACAATTCAAAGTAGAAAGGACAAGGGAGATAAAGAAAAACTCTTCCCCCTACCCACCTATCTTAGATGACTTTTCCTTTACAAAAGCATTGGCTTCCCAGTGGTTTGTAAAGAAAAATGCACTGTTCACTTTTTCCTCAAGCATTCGTAGAATAAAAATGTTATCATTATAGTCACCGATCATCATCGGCAGCGCACTCATCTCCCCTTACTAGTGGCAATTGGCATCCTTCTGGTCCCTATATTCTGTGCGACAGATGCCACACTATCCCTCTTCTCACAGCCCAGATCTGTAGGGTGTATGTTTGCTCGGCTTGCCTAATTTCATTCTCTAGTCTGTCCTAGCGATTCCTAGGTTATTTAAGGAAACTACCTCCTTCTGGAAAGAGCCTAAACAAAAGGTTCCTAGTAGTTCTGTTAAGATGTATATGTATCCTGCCTAATCCTTAGTTTTGACTCTCTTCCTGACTACCCAGTTTCCCGTATTTCTGCCTGTCCTGACCTCAGGTTGTTTTCCAACTACATCTTGCCCGTTTGCCCCCTGCCCTGACCTCCAGTCTAATTCTCCATGTTACATGAACTCTGCCTATCCTGACCTTGGCCTGTTATACGGACTATAGCCTTGGCTGTCCCTTCAGTACCACACTTCCTGCCTGCCTTTTGGCCTGTCTATCAGTTGCCATTGAACTGAGACTACTCCTGGGGAAATGACCTGGAAGTTTACTGTAGTGAAGGCCAGATTCCTCTTAAAAAGGAGTTGATGGGTAAAGACCATGGACCTCTTAGAGTAGCCCAAAGCCAAATAAATCAGTGGCACAGTGGATTGATGCCCACTGAGTTGAAGTTATTGTTTTTTTGTAAAGTATTCTTTACGCAGGAGTGTAAACTGTTGCTTCTTCATACTGGCTTCTGCCAAATAGTCTGAGAATAAAAAGACCTTACCCTCCTTACCCATTTCAAATTCTCTCTTCCTTTTATGGGTTCATATGCATTTTACTTTGTCTTGAAAAATCAAGATTTTTATAAAACAGGGCAAAGTTGTTTTTTTACAGTTGAACAGACCCAGTCTAAGTCTTTGTATTTTAACTCTTTTGTGTAGCCTTAGGGGCTCTGGAATTTCTTTAGCTGTCATATAGTATGTTTCAAATCTTCTGCTGACGCAGTTTCTGGTACAGCTATTGATCGTACATTATTTTCCCTGAACTGTTTTCTAAATCATTTACTTTTTTATGAAGTGTCTCATTTTCTTTTTTTAACATTGTGGAATTTTAAGAAGAGCTCTTCTATTTCATCTCCCATAGTTATTTTTCTTTTGCTCTAGCTGTTCTACCTTCTCACTTTGGTCTTTCATATCTACTTGTATCTTTTGAAAAGCTTTTTGTATAGTAGTTTCTGTTATCCATTAAGATAGGGAGAACTTCTTTTGCTACAGTTTCAGCTATACTTCAAAATACTGCATCATAGAAATAGAAAAATGACAAGAGAAAAAGTCGGCAAAGTCTGCCCTTTTATTATTTCCTTTTTATTCTCCTCTTAGGATAGATGCTTATTCCAAGCATGCTTGAATTTATTTATTGTTGATTTTCCAAGTAGAGCTGCTAGAAGTTTATTCCAAGCATCTACTACTCTTTCAATAATATAATATTTCCTGAAATTGTTTCAGAACTTCCACCCAACTTATCTCAGATTGTGCCCCCTTGTTCTACGGTTTACCTTCCTAAAAAAACATTTCCCTCCTGAACCTTATTTATACCTTGTAGCAACACGGGGGTTAATGAGTACGCCAAATGGTCACTTTTACTTCTTTGTTAGTTTATTCATATAAGTTTTAGCAGAACATAAATGACTGGGTCTCCAGAGAAATGATAAATTTTGCAAAAGTCCTTTCAATTTGACCCTCCACAGTCCACAAGAGGAGCAAGTAAGTCCACAGCTGAGGGAAACAGTAATAAGTCTGTTTGTTTTCACAGACCTGTAGTTGTCCAGAGCACAGCTGGTCTTTAAGTCGTAGTGTCTCCAGACCCCAGTCCTAGGGCAGGCGTTCCCCAAGGGTCCTGCTGGAACAATACAGTTCTTTGTCCACGGCGTCTCTCTGCTCACAACAGAAGTCAGGTTGACCAGAAGTCTGGTCACAACACAATTCTGGTTCTCCCAGACACACACACACCTACTCCTTACTTCCCCCTGTCCCTTTACATAGCTTGCTGGTTCAGGTGGAAGAACTGGCCTGGAGTATTACTGGACCGATCTACATCACAGAAGCGAACCACCTCTGTGACATACATCTTCCATTCCATACCATACCTGTGGGTGTTTTTCCTCTTGTCTCAGGCACCAGACTGACTGTCTGTTGCCCGCTGGAGGCCACTCTCTGCAGTGCACCCCTATAACCTTTAACATATATAAAGGTTTCCATAATTTCCCCCCTCTCCCTTCTTTCCTCAAGCTATGCAGATTAAGTTCTTTAAGTCTTTCCTAAAGTTTTGCTCTTGAAACTTTCCACCATTTTTGTAGCTTGTCTTTGGAATTCTTCTAGTTTATCAATGTCTTTCTGTAGATGGGGTCTCCAGAACTGAAAGCAGTATTCCAGATGTGGTCTCATTAAAGCTCTATACAGTGGGATCACAATCTCCCTCCTTCTACTGGTAATACCTCTTGCTATTTTTTAAATTATCTCACATAACTCTTTTAAGTATATGAAACTGCTACATTTTACTGCAGTGAAAACCCCCCGCACAGAACGTTACCACATGCTAAGCTTTTGCAGTCCTTACATTTTACCACAGATATGATTAGGAACAGTGATATATACTACTATGTCCTATAACGCTTTTATACTACAAAACAGAGCCAGTGGAGCAAAACCTATGAATTCTACGCCAGCCAAAATGGTTATAGCTTCTATAGTATGTGGCCTTCCCTTGTGCCAGCTTAGGTTAATGTAGCACATTCATTCCAAGTAAACTGACATGTTACCTTCATCCAATGTCCTGTAATAGTGACCATGATGTCTGATGCACTTAAATTAAAATGATGCATTGCAATATTTGGAAGCAGTGAAGCAAAAGTATTACTGACGAGTGAACAGGCAAGTTCCTTCTGTGTTAACCATTATTTGATTGGAGTAAAAAATAATGTTTATTACTAGTCATGCCTTTATAAGCAATGAAATGGTGTAAACTGCGGATGTCACATTGTTTATATATGCTTCAGGCCTCATGGCAGACTCTGCATGTTTTAGGACCTTTGAGGACGTTACTGTCATATGATCAGGGGCGGAGCTCAGAGCCCCGATATACTGATCACATGACCGTGACATCATCACATGTAACTCATCAGTGTTTCCAAAATAGTTTCTTCAGGTAGACCGTGCAGTGTTATCATGTGTACTATACTACTCTTAACAAAATGGCTGGGGTTTTAATGATATTTATATATGGAGGGGTCGTCACTAGTGATGAGCAAGCATACTCGCTAAGGGCAATTGCTCGAGTGACCATTGCCCTTAGCGAGTACCTGCCCACTCGAGACACAAGGTTCAGGTGCTGGCGGCGGGCAGGGAGCTGCGGGGGAAAATGGGGAGGAACGGAGGGGAGATCTCTCCCTCCCTCTCTCCCCCCCCGCTCCCCCCTGCTGACTGCCGCTACTCACCGCTCCCCCGCGCCAGCACCCAAACCTTGTCTCTTGAGCTGGCAGGTACTCGCTAAGGGCAATGCTCGCTCGAGCAATTGCCCTTAGCGAGTATGCTCGCTCATCTCTAGTCGTCACTCCATCTTTGTGCAGTATATATATCTATCTATACACAGATTTGTCATTTAACACAGTGCATCGTGTAATACATAAATCTATACATACATGGTCAAACAGAATACTTTAGTTTAATCAAGAGCTTTATTGCAATAAATATAAGTTTTAGAATTAAAACAGTCATCAGAAAATCTCTATATTCTCGCCAGTTGTGCTTATACAGCATCATTAAAAAACTGCAAACCTTTCACACAGATAAATAAAAGTATACAAAATCGTTAACACCACTCCTAAAATGTGCATAATTTAGCATGAAACAAAATGCTGTGTTATTTGTATGCTTACTTTCTAAGTTAGCATTTGAGCTGTTCCTCGGATATTGCTAATTGAAGCGGATGGGTCTGTCAATAAACATAACTTAGGCTCTGTTCACACACACAGAGGTTTTCCTGCCTGCTTTTTGAAGGTGAAAATAGTGTACCAGACCACGCTATTACACTGTGAAAAATAATCTGATAACTGACATACCGATTAGAAGTCAAAACAGGTTAACAAAAAGATTACCGATTAGATAATTATAAAGTATCTTGTAAAACTGGAAACCAAGGTGCCCGTATGAAAAGAACCTTCGCTGAACGCCTAGAACGTGATGCTCTTCGCATTGCTACATTCTGAGAGAGTTTTGTCGACATCAGATTACTGTATAATGCCAGGTGCAGAGATGACATTTCCCACAATGCAACATACATGAACTAGCCATGGGATATTGGGGTATTTGAACTTTGTGTTTTTGAGCCTTGTGAATGCAGCTTTGGATGAGAATGCTCAAAATAGAGAGTTATGCAAAGTAAATGATGCAATGTATATGGAAAGTTAAACAGCAGCTATTGTACACTCAAAATCAAGCATCTAGAAGTAGTTGTTGGAAGCGAATGAAACTCAAAATGCGTGATTGTAACGTCGATCTAAGTAAGTGATTACAATATCGGAGCAATAGGATAACTTATTGCAGAAAACTGACCCATTGAAGGGAGGCTCTAGTACCCTGTTGGCCGGCTCTAGCTTGCATACAATATGTGATATGAGAGGGTATGGAGGCTCTAGTACCCTGTTGTACAGCCTCTAGCTTGCATACAAGATGTGATATGAAAGGGTATGGAGGCTCTAGTACCCTGTTGGGCCACCTCTAGCTTGGATGTAAGATGTGATATGGGCAGGCATGGAGGCATACAGGTTCTGTACAGTATCATGCAGCATATCTGTCCACATTTGCTGCAACTGAGCCTCTAGATTGTTACATTGGCAATGAATCTGGTGACCGGGCAGGCTACGGAAGTGTGACAATCTTCTAGACGCATACCTGTGACACCTTTGCTATGCGCAATCATGCATTTCCCTGCTGAAACATGCCTCATGAAAGGCAACACGTGGCAACAGGATGTCCTGTACATATCGCGGAGCTGTCATTGTCCCTTGTACCACTACTAAGGGTGACTGGCTGTCACATGCTATGGCCCCCACCCCAGGTATCACACAAGCAATGGACGCAGTGTGCCACTCCATAGCGAAGGCAGAATGGAGGTGCTTACCCTTTGGTCTCTTGACACGAACATGGCTGTCGTCAGTATCTGAAATAACCTGGATTTGTCGCTGAAGACACAATACCACTGTAAACAGAGGTGACGGTGGGCAAGTGTCAAAAGCAGTACACATAATGGGTGCCATGAGACCAAATGTCCTTCAGCCAAGTGGCCCTTTAAAGCTCTGTTAACTGGGTGAAATCTCTTTTATTGCATCATCGAGGCATGTCTAGTGGTCAACAAGAGGTCACTACATACAAGTAGCTTCTGAGTGCCTTTTTATAGGCCAAGAGTAGAACCACTTTTAGACCGTTCATCTAATCATAGCACAGCTCTAATCATTTGCATATCTGCCAGAGATGTAACTGCATGCCAAGTCTTGCAAAACTTTGCAAACAAAATTACAACTTCTAGGTGCTTGATTTTATTTTTACAGCGAGTGTATATATTCGTATGCATATGTAAGCTGTAAAAAAGTGTTTTATATTGCTCAACAGTGATATTAAAAAAAATCAAACAAAAAAAAACTTTGCATTTATGTCCTTTGGACAGTCGGCTTACATATGGTTTGTAATATTTTAAAGGGTGTATCTTTGATACCTAACATTTAATGCTCACTTTCGGTCATCTTTTAGGTGTAATTGCTTTTCTTTTCGTTACATCCCATGTAGGCTTCAACCTTTTTCTGTTACTGAATATAAAAAATTACAATAAAAAATTTAGGGAAAAAAATACTACTGCAGGAAAAAAAAATGGATTCAGCACTGGAATCAGGATCTCTATCTTGGATGGCGACATAATCCTGGTGACAGCTTCCCTTTTAGAAACTAGTCTTAAGTATAATAACACTCTTTTCCTCTTTGCAGGCATTTGTTGAGGTGGACATTACAATCTAAACAACTGCTATAATCATCTCATTTTTAAGTACTTCGTCTCAAAAACATTGTGGAATCTAGTGTCCTATTCATAAATTAATAAATGTATCTGAATATTTGCCTATGAACAAGGTGCAAAGCTTCATGTTATTATTTGCCCCAAAAGTGGCTGGCAGGGTGCCAACTTAATTGTGTGGATTTTTTTATTTTAGGGGTTGTACATTTGTAAACTATTGATGGCCTATCCTTAGGAGAGTTCATCAATGGTAATTAGTGGAGATCCCTGCGATCAGCTGCCTGCTGGCTCAGTGCACGGAGCTGATTTCTGAAGGTAGCAGACAGCTCCATTTCCACTGCAGTGACCATGCTTGGTATTACAAGCAAAGTTTCCATTGAAGTGAGTGGGAACTTTGCCTGCAATACAGAGTCAACCCACTGCAGTGGGAATGGAGCTGTCTGGAGAAATCAGCTCAGTGCCTGAGAGCACCGGGAAGGCAGACCCCCACTTATCTGGAAAACCTATTTCAAGATAATCTCCAGTTGTCTGCCATTTTATAGGATTTATATTCCTTATTATGTCTCCAGTAAATTCAGTCATTGAAGCGTGGATGTACTAGTTATGTGAGCAAGTAAAAGACAGGATAGTGTGAAGAATATGCTGAATATCTCCACAGCCTGTTACAGATTACGTCACCTATCTAGTCCTTGGATCCGCAAATTCAAGTGTGTGAGATGCTGCAAGAGACTGCGGTTGAAGAGACATTTATGAAAAAGAATTAATATCTAGCAAAAATCACGACTTCACTGGACCATAATCATGTTGAATGACATAGATCAAAATAATAACCAATCAAATAAACATGCATGGGACGAAAACAGTTACAGGCACAATTGTTTATGCTTAATGAGGACAAGAAAACATTTTTTTTTTAATGTAAGAAATTCTGATATAATAACTAGAGATGAGCGAGCACGATCGGTTAAGGCAGTTACTCGAGCGAGCATCGCTCTTCTCGAGTAACTGCATACTGGTCCGAGCAGATTCTGGGGGGCGGTGGTAGGGAGCGGGGGAAGAGATCAATCTCTCTCACTCTCCCCCCCCCCCCCCGCTACCCCCTGCTCCCCCGCGCCGCCCCCCCGAATCTCCTCAGACCAGTATGCAGTTAATCGAGAAGAGCGATGCTCGCTCGAGTAACTGCCTTAACCGAGCGTGCTCACTCATCTCTAATAATAACATGAAACCAAAAAGGTAGAAAACACCAGGAAGAAAAAAACAACCAAAGTTTAGAAATACAAAAATATTATTTGCTCTGGCCATATTTGTCACCATTTATTCTTCAATGTTTCAGTCCTCGTTCATTATCTATATTAGAAAAAATGCTGCTACATGATCCACGCAGAGTCTTCAATCCCTGATGGAAGATTTTGATCAAATGAGCCTATGTGTTCCTGAATATGACCCTATATATAAAAAAATACTGTGAGGGTGAATTCACATGCAGCAGATTTGTTGCTTACATTCCAGTGAAGGAAAATCAGTTCCATTCATCTGAATGGGTTGTTTTTGTGGCATGTGAATGCATTTCTGCAAACTCTATGTAAATGAATGGCACAGGTACACAAATTTTTGCAACAAATCTGCTGCATGTCAATTATATCTTTAAATGGATTGTAGCAGAATATCAAGTTATTTCCCATCTGTGGGTCGGATAGGGTATACTGCTGATTGGTGGAGTCTGAGACCCCTGCCAATCTTAAGAACGGGGTCCCGTGTCCCCCTTCCCCCTCCAGATCGCCCGGGATAACGTAGTATCCTGGTACAACCGCTTTAATGGTGTGAAACAGCTACATGCCAGAAATTAGGCAAACTACATTTAGCCCACCATCTATCTGTCTATGTCCACAATGTTCTTTCCTTGTAGATGTTAGTGGAAAGCTAGGCTGTTCCCCTTTACATTATTTGATTAGCCTTTGTAGGACGCAATATTAAAACCCCTAAAAATATATATATATCATACCTGCATGGACCAAATGATTCGTTATGTCATAACCAAGCTTTGTTCTGCTTAAGGCAGGCTCACATGAGAGTGATTAAATTGCGTAATACGTTGTGAATGGAGTCAATGAAAGTACTTTGATTTTCATGAATCCATTTACACTTGCGTAAATACATTGCGTATAATACGCGGGTAAAAAAGATCCATTTTCTATTTTTCCATATACTATGTGCGATAGAGCCCTATTGTTCTCTATGGGGACGTAATAAACGCTGCACATAAGCAAATACATTACGTATGTGCAGCGTTTATACGCAACATCGCCAAAAGAAAAAAAAAAAAAAAAAGAAGTCAGACTACGCCTGACAGCGTGTGTGAAATACGCTGTCATGCGCAGTGAAAACTCACTGCCCCACATGGTGATACGCTGACTCACACAGCGGTAAACCACTGCCTTATACAGACAGCGTTTTACAACACGCTCGTGTGAGCCTGGCCTTTGTCAGTATGGTTGCAAACAAAAAAGTCAAGTACGTAGTAGCAATTGGGCTTTACTTGTTAGTCAATTAAAAACAGTTTAGTATCTAAAATCGGATCACTTGTGTGCAGTTCACTGAAGTATCCCAGATGATCCCTGGTCAGTGTGTTCTCAGAAGAGGATTCTTTGGCTTTTCACATCATCGTAATTCACAATGGACATCAAGTAAGAGTTGTAGCTGTAAGTTTCCATAGCTCCTGTTGAGAAGATTAATAGCTAAATCAGAATAATAAAGAAATCAGGGAACCTGTCAGCTTGAAGATGCTGTCCCAACTGCAGGCGTCAGGTTATAGAGCAGGAGGCCCCAGCAGATTGATGTATAGACGTATGGGGAAAGATTCAGTAGAACTTGTCTATTATTTATAGGTCTGCCCATTCTGAAGTGAACAGTCCAATGGGCGGTGCTATCAGTGATTGACAGCTGTGTATGACTGACATACAGGGGTTGCTGTCAATCTCTGATAGGACCGCTCATTGGAATGTTCACAATCTTTCCACATAAAACTATACATCAACCTGCTCAGCTCCTTCTGCTCTATAGCATGGTGCCGGTAGTTTGGACAGAATGTGTGAGCTGGCAGATTCCTTTTAAAGTAAAAGCAAATAAAATAAAAGTAACCCAACAACAGTATCTCTTCCTAAGGGCTTATTCACACAGGCGAGCGCGATATCAGGCAGAGAAACACAGCCCAATATCGAGCTTGCCAAGATGTGTTTTTTACAGCGATGTGGGTGCCATGTAATGGCTTATAAGGTCTCATTGAAAACGATGGGCAAAGCATTCCAAAGGGAACACCCAAAGAATTAACATGATGCAATTTATTTTTCTTGCAGCGATGTTGCAAGTAAAAAAAATTGCTTATGTGAATGAATCCATTAAAAAAAAAAGAGGGATTTCATATTCGACAGTTTATTGTTCATGTGAATAAGCCCTAAAACAAAGTGTACATTACAGTGTAAATCATGGAATTCTATTTTACATAAAATACTAGACCCTTTTGCTTTATAAATATTGTGTATAGAACCTTTATGATATTATTGTCCCTCTTGGGTTACATTACACAGGGTGCACACGGGGGAAATATGGAAGGACTTGCTGACACCAGCATTACAGCCCCATTAGGGATTTACATTTTTTCCCTATTGATTTTAATGGGTTTTTCAAAAAACTGAAAAGTCTGCTTTTTTTACCATTTTGTTTGGTTTCAGTTTTTTAAAAGGAACAGAAAGGACTGCAGCCTGCGCCATTTGTTCTGTTTCATAAAAAGAAACTAAACACGACAGAAGCAAATGGAAACCTTTCCATTTTTTTGTAATCAATGGGAAAAAATAAAAACATTTGAATGTGTTTTAACTCTTTGTCTTCTCCAAAATTGACCAGAAAAATGGAAATCCCCAACGAAGGTGCAACGCTGGTGTGAACAAGCCCTGAGAGCTAGTTCAGATACATGGCTTTCAGTAACCTCCTCCTTTGGGTAGAAGGGAAACTGATGTCTAAACTAATTCTATTCTTGTCAACAGCAACAATTGTGAACAAGAACAGCAAAAATGCCAGTTGATCTGAATGGAGTGTGAAATGGGTGCAGTCTGGGTACAGGATTCCCATCTGGACTGCCTTTTTTACCTTATGATGTGAGGCCTATGTTGAAATTCTGTGAGTGAAAAAAAGGCTTACAATGAAAGTACAAAAATATGACACTCATAGGAACACATTAGTGGCGTTTACTGTGAGCTGTAAAAAGAAAAAGACTCTAATATGTAAAAAAACATAAATCAACCCTTTTTTTTTAAACAGACACGGGCCCTAGAGGCCCATTAATACGATATGATGATCGCTCAAAATTCGCTCAAGCAGTTTGAGTGATAGTTTTGAGCGATCATCTTTGCATAACTCTAAGTAGCTAATTAGCTACTTAAGAGTTATGCAGGCGGAGCGGGATACCACTGCAATCGTTCCAAGAAGAAAGCAGCTGTTTTGTATATGCAAACAGCTGTATTGTTCTTGGAGCTTTCAGCTGGTGTCCCACTGAGAACTGCCAGCGGGATACCAGCTGAAAGAATACTATAAGCGCCGCCCGCTGAGAAAATCAGCGTGCGGCACTAATAAGAGTCATTGGTGATTTCTAGCTTGCTGGAAATCACTGATGAACGCCTAGTGCACAAACAGCGCATGATGGCAGCGCGTTTAGACTGAATGATTATCGCTCAAAAGATGGCTTATGAGCGAATTTTGAGTGATAATTGTTGTATCTAAATGGGCCTTAACCACTCTTACAAGCTGGCTCTGAATTTACATTTGGATGGCAATCCTCCAAAAGAGGCAAAAAGTACTTTCAAGTTCTCCTGAATACCAGTTTACAAAGGAATTACACCCTATTTACATTACATTTTCGCATAAGTCTTGCATGTTGATAGATGCACAAAACTCACACACAAATAGATTTCATTGTTTGCAATGGGTCTATTTACATGGGCGATTTCTCTCTCACAGCCCTACTGCGAGACGGAAAAGTGGCAGCATGTCCTATTTTCGTGAGAGTCTCACATCAGAAAAGAACATACAGATTTGTGGTCTCCCGCACATTGCACAGATCATGGATGCAGTGTCCGTATTCTTTGTAATGTGAGTCGCACCCAGGAACGTTGGTCGCCTCGCTATCTGTTATTTTATAATTGCTTATCTCTACGGGACTCCAGACAAATAAAATGCCCTAGAAACTTTGGCTCCTAAACTGATTGATTTAGGAGCAAACTTTATATTTTTAATCAGCCAATTTAAATACATATATAATGAATGTTATAATAAGAAAGTCTTACTGCATGCAGTGCCCGCATGTCTCTTCTCCCTCGGATTCCTCTTTTTCTGCAGAGGAGGTTTCCATGCGTCAAATCCACAGCATTTACAGCAGCAAAATAGATACAATTTAAACAAATTCATGAATTCATGATTGGCTCAGCGCAGGGACCAATCAGGTGCAGCTCTCAGCTATTGAATGACAGTTGAGAGCTGCCCCTGATTGGTCCCTGCGCTGAGCCAATCAGAGGCAGCACTCACTCACCCATTCATGAATGGGTGAGTGAGAGCTGCCTCTGATTGGTGAGGGCTGTGACCAATCAGAGGCAGCCCATTCAGCAGGCGGGGATTTTAAATCCCCGCCTGCTGAATACTACTCAGAGCAGTTCAGGAGAAGTGCTGGCCGGCCGCGGCTGAACTCCGGCTGCACGGACAAGGTGAGTATATATATATTTTTTATTTTTACACATATTTGGATGATTTTCAGGGAAGGGCTTATATTTTTAAGCCCTTCCCGAAAATTCATCCTGCGCTCGCTGGCAGCCCATTGCTTTCAATGGAGCCGGCTGTATTGCCGGCTCCATTGAATTCAATGGGCAAACATCATTCTTCTCTGCCACAGCTGTGGCAGAGGAGAATAATTTGTGTAGTATATGTTCTCAATGGGGTTGGCGCTGCTGCCGCCGGCCCTATTGAGCACATATAGAGAACACAAGGAATCGCAGATAGGTGCGATCTGCGATTACTTGTGTCCTATAATTTATCGGACAAGCGCACAAAAAGCGCCCATGTGTCCGACACCATTGCAAAGCAATGGTTCTATAAAATCGCAGATTGCATGCGCATGCGCAAATCGCGCGAAAAATCGCCCGTGTGACCGAGGCCTAAATCAGCGTTCCCCCAACTCCAGTCCTCATGGACCCCAACAGGTCATGTTTTCAAGATCTACTATAGTAAAAACACCTGTGGCAATGTCTGAGGCACCAACAATAATTACATCACCTGTGCAACACTGAGGAAATCCTGAAAACATGAACTGTTGGGGCTCCATGAGGACTGGAGTTGGGAAACACTGGGGTAAATGGACTGTGTTTATGATGTGTAATGAGTTACGGCAGTGGGCCAAATCTAGAGAGCCAAAGGTAATGTATAAGTGACCATACGGTCAGGATTTATTTTGTGTATCGGTTAATACACAGTGTGAAATAATGTAATTTACCAACTCCCAACATGGGGTGGTTGGAATGTAAAAAAGGCAGTACAGGACTCATTTGAGGCCCTGTATTTGGAATGAGCACACTTCAAATTTGTTAATGGGAATCCACTGGAGGGCAAATCTGGTGCCAACAGCCACAGTAATTCCAGCTCCAACAGCACTTGCGTTGGACCTGAAGAGCCTGGATGTTCTTTCGAACCCTACGATTCTACTGTGAACTGTTACTGAGATTTATACAACTTGCAGATGCTGGACGTAAAAGTGTGTACCTCAGAGTTGCCTCAATCATCTTGAGGGGAGAAGATGGTGATCCTGAGTAGTGACTAATGCTCTATTGTCATTTTATATATATAACATTGCATATTTTATTAAATTAGTTTTTTTCCACTTAAAAATATGTTTCCAATTTATGTGGCCATGGTCTAAGAAATATTGACTGACCCAGACATATTTAATATTGTCACTACTGATTCATCCACTTATATTCTACTGTTGCTCTAAGTTTGCTGATAACATACAAACTTCAGATCAAACCTTTAATTTTAAGTCTTCATTTCCTATATTATTGCCTATGTAAAAAAAACTGTTTTAAATAGAAATCATTGGTAAAAAGACCAATTCTGAGAATCAGCTTGGATGTTATAAACAGTAGAAAGTTTCCTTATTTTCTACTTTTGCAATAACAAAAGAGAAGCAGGGGTATTGATGTGTGCTGTGTGAGAAGTGGCCTTGGAAATAAATTTAAGCCTCAGAGTCATCCATCAGATTCTTTTCTTAAGGTTTTAAATCTCAATAAAACCATTTAATAGCTAATGAAAGTATGTCTGCATTTTTTCTAAAAGTTAGATATCGGGTCTTGAAGTTGTGGTGAAGGGAGGAGGTTATACATTACATTCAGCTTAATCATGAGAAACAGTTTGTAGCTCTATGCTTAATAAGAAAGTCTCTACATACAGCCAGGAAAATAAGGTACCACGGTAAGTTTGATACCTATTTTAGTGGGATGTACCACAATAGTAATGAATTTCTTAACCCCTTAATGCTCTAAGATGCACATTTACATCTTGCAGCATCGGGGCATGTATGAAGAGAGATCGTGGGGCCAGTTCTCAGCTATCAGCAGCCAGGGATTTTAAATCCCCGCCTGCTGGTATCTCTGATTGTGATTGGCTGAAGCTCTAAAGTTCTCAGCTATCAGCGTTCAGCCAATCACAATCAGATCTACAAGCAGGCAGGGATTTTAAATCCCTGGCTGCTGATAGCTGAGAACTACAGAGTCGGGGACAGCGCCAGAAGTCGAGGCTGAGCCCCGGCAGCTGAAGGGAGGTGAGTATGCTTTTTTTTTTTTTAACACTACTTTTCTTGGATTTTCAGGGAAGGGCTTATGTTTAAAGCCCTTCCCTGAAATCCAATGACGGCAGCAGGATTCTCTACTGCAGCTGTCATGTGTGACAGCTGTGGTTGAGAATTGAAGAATTCCTCTGCTGCATCTACCACAGATGTGGCAGATGTAGCAGCAAGAAATTCTTTTAACTAGCGGGGGTGAAGGAAAGATCTGCCGCATGCAGCAGATGTATTCTTCATCCCCACGGGGGTTGCGGCAGTGGCGGAGAGGTACGTTTTTTTAATTGTTTTTTTTTTTTACACTAAAATGTTTCTTTTTCAGGGAAGGGCTTATATGTAAAGCCGTTCCCTGAAAAAGAATGCAAGGGGGCCGGCAGAGCATTGTTTTTAATGGAGCTGCCGGTAGCAGCCGCAGCTCCAGTGACAACAAGCACGCAGCTGTGTCCACGTGTGTTTTTGCTCGTACCTAGGTGCGCACGTATGTACGCACCTAAATATGCACAAAAACACGCTCGTGTGAACCCACCCTCATACAGTGACGTCGATGGATAAATAAAGAAGTTACGATTTTTCAAAAGACGGGAGGAAAATACAAAAAAGGGAAAAAAAGAGCTGTCTCATAATTGTGTATCATTATTTGGAAAGGTAGCATAAACGTACGCCAATCTGTATCGGCATGAAAGTGAAACAAGTGTTCCTCCTTTCGTATGCAGATTAATCCAGGAATCATATAATATACTGAACGCAATGTGTTGCGGTGCCTGGTATCCTAGTCAAACCCTTGTAGTGCGCAAAACGTAAGCAACAGTAAGATGTTAAGTTTAGAATAAATTACAGAACATCTGGTCGACTTTGTCCCATACCAAATAAATTAACCCTTGCATGACAAGAGTGTTGATGCCCAGAGCAAAATGTCATATTTTGGAATGCCACAATGTAAAATGTGATTTTTTTTTTTAAGTTTCTTTTCTACCCTCAAGTTTCTTTTTCCTTTCTTATAAGACAAGGAGCTTTCCTTTCATTTAAAATTTGGGCGTGGGGAGAAGGAAACCTCAATCCACGTAACGTATTGGCAGTTCAGTGTTATGGGTTCTGATTTCTGACATCCTAAAATTGAGTCATCAGTGTTCGACAGGCAGCAGGGAAGCAAGTTGGATGCTTGGCAGCCCAGCTAGTGGGGGAGTGACCAGTAGAAATAGGGTGATTGTGATCTCATTGTATAGAGCTCTTTGAGACCAGGTCAGTTCTGAAGACAGTCGTTGATTTTTTTTTGAATAATAAGTAAATGCAGTGTATACCAAATGTACTGTAACAAATGGGACTTGATGCTAATTAAAATGATACAGACATGGTATGCTAATGATGGGTGGATCGTGTGATCGGCGATTCACTTGCATCTTGTCCGGGCTCCGTCCTACCTCTGTCTTCTAAACATGGCTCCTGGAGTGTTTATTGAGGTCTTCAGCTCTGGAGACATATTGTGTCCCAAGTATTTTGCCCTTGCACCGCCCTGAGGTTCGAGCACATGCACGTGACGACATTCATGACAAGCAGACTCAGAGTAAGTCATATCTCAGGATGACAGCCTCTATTCAAGAAAATAAATGTACTGTTTCAACCAGCTAAGAGTCCCACATGTTACAAGTCATTTGGTTTACTTTGCAAAATTGAATTGCTAAACTTTTAATGTATTTTTATGCACCTTCCCCCTAGTTTGTATAATCACTGCACCTTTAGAATAGTGATGGTCAAGATAAATTAACTACAGTATGTAGCTCACTGCAAGAAATTGAGAAACGGGGTTAAAACATTTTTTTTTATTACCACCAATCTATATAATGTGAGACAGTGACAAAATCACACTGCAATGCAGAGACTGTATCCACCTCCTATTTGCACAGATTAGTACTGAAACAAAACCAACCTACCAAGTGTTCTCGTTCATAGCTGAAGAACTGTGGAAACACTGGTTTGATTTCCGTCGCCGTCCACTTTAGCTTCCCATTGTCGATCTTTACAAAATTGTTTAAGCAATTTCGGAAATGATTGTATGCATCACATGTAATGTCCATATATCTTAAAGTAAAGTTAAACCTAAGAGAGAAGTATAGAAAAACATTTGACAAACTGTAAGAGGGGCTTACATTTTTTTTCAAGTTGTGTTATGTACATCAAATCTTAAAGTGGTTGTCCGAGTTGTTTTTCGAAAATTTCTGTTCCCCATTGCCAAAAATGATAAAAGATGCTATAGTCAGCTCTCCTGGCTCCCCATATGTCCAGTGTAAACACAGCCAAACAAATGATAAATCATTCACTTTTTGTTTATCGCTTATTTAATGCAGGCATAAAAATCATCATTGGCTCATTCACCTATTGTTCAGTTTCAGCGAATGTGAACGACTACACAATTTCTTGTTTGAACGAGCCAACAATGTATCTGGCCATATAAACATGTTTACAGAGCGAACTCTGACAGTGTTCGCTCATTCAAACTATTTATATTGTTTCGTGTAAACGGACCCTTAGGCAAAGTGGCACATTTGTGGGCAGACAAGGTTGTCATACTGGGCTGTACATTGAAATCATGGGACTCCATAGTAAAAGTTAGAATCCCCCCATAGAAAAGATTACATTACAGGCAGCATATCTATAATACACTGGGTTTAGAAACAGCAGGTCAGTTCTAGGATACCTCTCAATAATGTTGTCATCATATAATAAGTCAGATACCAGTTCTACAGAGTACTAGTGATTATAGTGCAGTTACCACCAGTGGTCACAGGTGGCAACTTTGCTGATTGGTGATGTCCGTTTCCGCTTTTGTTCTTTATCTGGGTCTAGACTGCCATGCAGATTTCCTCCAGCCACAACTTCTCTCTGCACACTCTTACCATCCTGCCAGTACCCCAAGGAACCTCTCAGTAGCCCCTTGAAGTACTAGTGTCCCCTCTCTGGCCTCCCATAGTACCAGTGTTCCCTCTGTGGCCTCCCATAGTACCAGTGTTCCCTCTGTAGCTCCTAATAGTACTAGTGTTCCCTCTGTGCCCCCCCCACCCCCCCATAGTACTAGACTACTGTCCCCTCTGTGGTCAGACAAAGCAGTAGTGCCCCCTCTCTGTGCCGCACAAAGCACTGTTGCCCCCTCTTTGTGGACCACTAAATAATTAAGTACCCTCTTTGATTTTCCAGCAGCACAAGCTTCCCCTAAATTCTAGCTATTTGAGATGCTGTTCTCTCGGTCAGTGCAAGTTGCTCCTGCCCCCTCTCTTGTCAGTACTATACTGAGAGCAGGAAGGAGGCCATCTACACTGACTGAGAGAGCAGACTCCTGAGCAGCTACAATGTGAGACTTGTGCTGCTGGACAGTCAGGGGAAGGGAGAGTCAAGCGAGAAGTGGGACAAGGGCAGAGCCATAGCAGTCACATGATCTGCTTATATTGACGGCATCCCACTGCTGTCACATGACTAAATATGCAGTCTGATATAAACTTGTAAACTTTTGTAAACTTTCATATTTTCTAAACTTTGTGTAGGGAGTCGTTTTCCTGTTGATGTTTTGCATGTTTTTCCAAACACACCTGCAGCCATCAGAAATGGTGCCAGCAGATAAACGGAAAAGAAGCCAAGATATCAGCAAGTGATTTCCTTTGGCTTGCAGCTTAATAAGCAGTTCTGTTAAACATCATTTAGTAGAAATATAATGGTGATGTTTATACTGTTCACTTGCAACCAGTTTTCCAAACCCATATATTTGTTCATGTGAATGCTAATCCCTCAGATTACGGGTTCTGCACATTTTCCGACTTAGCAGTTTCCACTTTACATGCCTTAATGCTTGGAATGGACATTTAAGCGGCTATCAAGACATAAAAACAACGAGCTATTTCTTTCTGATCCCAGCGGAGCATTCATGTCATGCGAGACCAGAAAAATACATTACACTATTATGCTGGGACACCATTTCCACCCTCGCTGACACAGGAGTAAGGAGGAAGATGCTGACCAGATGTTTTAGACTTCCGTTATTGAATTTGTAATCTACAAATTGAAATGTAAGATGTGGCCTGCTGCTAACTCGAACTTCCCTTCATTTATTTCACAGCAGTACATATGTGAGGATTAGTAGCAGAAAGGATTAGTTTACATATTAGAATCTCCATTTTCATATCGTTAACAGTCTTGAACAAGGCCTGTCACACAGAGAATGGCGTTAACATACTGTACCATAACTGGCGACATATTCACATTACTACATAGTAAATATTGCTGCGGAGGAGGAGTATATCTCCTGATATGTACAATGCTGTGGTGGAGAATAATGCATTATTATAAATCTCAATATACGGTGACGCTGGAAACTTTGACCCATGCTCTGCAGGCTGGAAAATATCTACAGAACATCATTTGTTTGGCAAGTCTGCTAAATGGATGTCTACAATTTGTATCCACCATCAGTTTGAGCTGCAAAGGAACCACCTCAAAACACCAAGCTGCCTATTACCAAATGATGAACTTGGCCCAAACCTTATAGGGTTTTCAACTGTCGGCAATTATTAACGGGGTTGTCCGTTTACAAATCAGCTGTTTAAAATTAGAGCCAAATGTGTAAAAAAAACCCCAAAAAATGGTTCTTACTAGAGATGAGCGAACGTACTCGTTTAGGGCTATTTCGCAATCGAGCATCGCTTTTTCAAGTAACTGCCTACTCGGGTGAAAAGATTCGGGGGGCGGCGTGGTGAAGCGGGGAGTAGCAGAGGGGAGCTCCCCCCCACCCCCCTCTGCAACCTCCCGCTCACCCCCGGCGCCCCCCGAATCTTTTCACCCTAGTAGGCAGTTACTTGAAAAAAAGCGATGCTTGATTGCGAAATAGCCCTAAATGAGTACGGTCACTCATCTCTAGTTCTTACCTGTCCTGAGCCATGGTGATTTAGCGTTGCAGCCATGCGTTTCTCCTAGTCTCTATTACAGTAGTAGATGACCAGTGCAGCCAATCAGAGGCCGCGGTGTTACTGCCCATTCTCCTAGCATCAGTGCTCACCTTCTTGGCGCCATGATGCCAGGAGTTTGAACTGGTGATAGTGCGGCCTCTGATTGGCAGGCAGCGGACACCTGACTCCCACTGTCCAGAGAACCCGGGAGAATTGTGGGGCTGCATGGCTGGATCACCGGGGCTCAGCACAGATTAGGATTAGTGATGAGCGAGCATACTCGCTAAGGGAAATTGCTCGAGCAAGCATTGCCCCTAGCGAGTACCTGCCCGCTCGAGACAAAAGGTTCGGCTGCTGGCGGCGGGCAGGGAGCTGCGGGGGAGAGCGGGGAGGAACGGAGGGGAGATCTCTCTCTCCCTCTCTCCCCCCCCCCCCGCTGACTGCCGCTACTCACCGCTCCCCCGCGCCGGCACCCGAACCTTGTGTCTCGAGCGGGTAGGTACTCGCTAAGGGCAATGCTCGCTCGAGCAATTTCCCTTAGCGAGTATGCTCGCTCATCACTAATTAGGATACTTTGTTTTATTTATTTTTTTTAACTCATTTGGCTCTAATTTTAAAAAGTTGTTTTATAACTGGACAACCCCTTTAAAAGTAATGAAAGAACCTATACTCATCACTGTGAGTCCCGTCTGAAGTAAGGTACACGTATCATTAACTATTTAGACTATGTAGCCTGTCTGTATTACACCAGTCTGGCCCAGAGTAGATGAGGCTATGCTGGTTGCTATTATAGTACCGTGTAAATTACATATTAACTGCTATTACTTGGAATGAAGATTTTTACTTTCTTAGCTGATGGCTATTTAATTAGATAGTCAAGCAGATCAAGCAAAGAAACAGCTAATAACTTGTAAGTACAGGTGAAAGATGTGCTGTAGTCGCACATATAATTGGCAACATATACAAATACATTGTTATCCGGGTCATGAATATGTAAGAGAAATTCCTATTTTTGAATGGGGCCTAATATAATGTGTTCTTATACTGTATAATCACCATGTACTTGGCTGTCAATGCCATGAGAATCAGCTCTGTAAAATAGCAAGAAAGAACATTCTGCTTCTCTACTACAAATGTGTTTTGCCTTTTCATACAATACTTGTATAGAATATCTGAGATCACAATTTTTCTGCACAGGAACATTTGCTTCACATTCTTATACATTCTGTCTTATATGCATGAAGATATACATAGTCATTAATTAATAATTCCCAAAGGTGCACTCTAACAGCAGTACCATAATGACAATACTCATTATCTCTACAGCAACCATTATAAATCTAATTAAAGCAACCCTCCGATTTCAGGACAAAGTTCTGTCCTGGGCACAAGAGGGGGGGATAGAAATGTATTACCGGCAGTTCTTTTTGCCAACCCTCTGATCCATCAGTTCTGGGTCCTATTTTCAGGTTTTTAAGATGGCTACAACAATTTTCCAACTACCCAATGAACAGTGTGCACTGCTCTCTGATTGGCTAGTGCTGATCATGTGAGCAGGTCTGGCCAATCAGGGTGCATGTATAGTGCATTAACAGCCTAACGATACCAATGCACTGTGGGGATTGGATAGTCAGAAGATTGTGTCCCTCATCTTGGATGGCTAAAAATGTGATCTAGAACCAGTGAATCAAAGGGATGGCATAGAAGAACAGCGGGAGGTAATATATCCCCTTACCACTCTGGTCCTAGGAAAGCATTTAGTCCTGAAACCAGAGGGTCACTTTGAGGCTATGATTAATTTGGCTACTGCCATAAACTGCTTTTAGGAGGTGATGCCAGTAAGCACTGAATGAGACTGCTGAAGCCAATTAGCATGTATACAAAGACTGGAGGAGGACCATGGACACAATAGGGCTGGAATACAGTGCTTAGCTGTTTTCGTCAATCCACAGTATGGAGTGGCAACGCACATGCGAGACTACTGATCAATTCAAACTCCTCCTTTATGTGGTCAGGCAGTGAGGAGGAATGGGAGTTCGGGAACCCCTTTTTACTAAGCAGAGGGGCCACCGGTGATCAGATATTTATTACCTATCCTATGTTATTTTATTTGTCTACCAGTTTGTGTTCCGTGATTAAATGCCAGGTTTTCAACATTATACTTCCTTAGGCCAGGCTCACACGACCGGGTCGGATTCCACATGCAGGCGGCCTGCAGCGGATTCTAGCTATGAGCCCGGACGGTGACCCAGCATATGGCAAGTAACTGTATTGCGTATGACCGTGGAGGCACGCAGGTAGTAATGCACAGTATAGTTTAGTTTTTATTTCCCGCACCGTCGCTTAGGATGACACGGGACTGGCAGCCTATATGCAATGTTAACTGTGTCGCATACATTCATTGACATCAATGGAGGCCGTCTGAGCAGAATCTGATGGTGAAATAGAGAATGCTGTGATTTTTCTTATGCTTGCAGAATCCGAAACTCGTACCCGTGGGTGTGAAGGAAAATTCGAAACTATATGCCTTTTAATACCCATGTTTAACCGCGGATTGCCAGTGCAGATGCCGATCGCAGTATCCACTATTCAAATCCAGTCGTCTGAGACCGGCCTTACTCTCCCCTTGACAGGCTTCTGGCTTAGTGCACATGTGGATGGGGGTGACAGGCACGATAACTGTTGGCCAAAAGTGTGTTCAGCCAACAGTTATCTGACCTCTATGGCTACCCTAGCACTATACACATAAATAAGACTCTCTATTCTACGATGAATGGGGCTGCACTCCATCACTTCTTGAAGGCTCATAATCCATGATATTTCTCTTATAAGTGACTTCTATCTATTTTAGCTACCAAAAAACTTGAAAATCCTGGATAAGTCCAATATTATATGTGTGAAAAAGTAACACTGTATTCTTTCAATGGTTGTAACTATACACATGACTCATACGGCTTACCTCCTTTCAATAGATAAATAAATAGTGCAAAGTCTTGTTAATGCATATGTGATTCGGTACAGAGTTTTGAACAGTGCATCAGTGAGGTCGTCGTCATAAAATACTGAAAAATAAAAATGATAGCATTGTTATAAATTTAATTGCTATGTGTCTTGGCAAACAAACATACAAAATGCATACAGCAAATACCCCATTTTACATTACAAAGATATAATGTATTATATAAAGAGGCTATCCACAGTAAGACTGTTCTCCACATGTACAGCAAATACTATGTATTTTCAGTGCAGATTTACAAAGACCATTAATGTTGTGTTCAGTGTATTACGCATAAATTAAAAGTAATGGTACGGTAATTAAAAAGATTTGTAATGAAAAGCAAAAATCCTGTCAAAATTGAAAAAAAACATATTACATAAGGTTCTTGTGTGTTCATGTGATGATTTATGCACAAAACAGAATGCCAGAAGGTATACATGGTCTCATTATGTTAAACTTCAAATTGCCTGAGGCAAAAAAATGACCTATTTGTCATACCTTCCCAAAATGAAAAAAAATTAATCTTTATTACACGTAGACAAAGGCGCTACGACAAAGACAAACTAAAAATACAGGAACAGGCGGTCCAAATACACCAAGCCAATGGATCACTTTAAGACGTGTGTATTGCAGGTAGTATCATAGTCAGAGCAAACTGGCTAAAGCTAAGCAAGCCTAGGAGATGAATCCACCTCCATAGAAAGCATTCTAGCTATCACGGTAGAGTAATATAATATGGACCTAAACTAAAAACACGAACGTATTCTCCCCCACCCCCCCAACATGTTTTGCCATGACCGGCTTCATCAGGGGTATAATGTTGGGCTGTAGTAAGGCAGCGCAGGACTGACAACTCTCTTATGGGATAGGGGTGGTGAGACTCCTGCTCAGTGACTCAATGAAACATTCCACGATCCGATATCCAAAGGATTGTACAGTGCTCCTTCGTTGACATCACAGATCAGAAGCAAATAACCAATCTCCATCAGGAAATGTAACAAAGACCAGGACCATGCTCAGTTAAGTAAAAGAGACACTTACAAAATCTGTAGGTTGAAAATACCACATGGTTCATAGAAAGCTTTATATGGAGGTGGATTCATTTACCACTCTCCTATTACTGTGAGCTTTAGCCACTTTGGTCTGACTATGATAACACCTGCAATACACAAGTCTTAAAGTGATGCATTCCTAAATAGAATATAGTCCAGGCAGCATCAGATGTATCCAAAGAATTTTTATTCCTCCATAAAAAAACTGTCGACGTTTCGACTTGTGCAAGGGTCTTTATCAAGCTTGATAAAGACCCTTGCACCTGTCGAAACGTCGCCAGTTTTTTATGGAGGAATAAAAATTCTCTGGATACATCTGATGCTGCCTGGACTATATTCTATTTAGGATTTCTGTGGTGGGTCATGATCTGGACCCTGCTGGGCTTTGCAATTTTTCCCTCCTCGCCTGTTAAATACGGCTTTTGAAGAAACCGGGGAGTTTGAGTTATCCCTAAAGTGCTGCTGCTGATAAACCTGTGACTACGATTAAAGTGATGCATTGGCTTAGTGGATTTGGACTGCCTGCTCCGGTATTTTTAATTGTCTTTGTCTTAGCGCTTTTGCATACATGTAAAAAAAGATTTATTATTTTGCTTTCATTTTGGGAAGGTATGATGAATAGGTCATTTTTTTGCCTCTGGCAATTTGAAGTTTAGCATGAGATGATTTATCCTCTACTCATGGTAGGAAAATAGGCAGAATGAGATGATTTATCATCCGACTTAAAGGGGTTGTCTCGCGAAAGCAAGTGGGGTTATACACTTCTGTATGGCCATATTAATGCACTTTGTAATATACATCGTGCATTAAATATGAGCCATCGCCCGATTAGACGCGCTTGCGCAGAAGGGTCTTCTGCCTTCGAGTCTGCCTGGCAGCAGCGGCGTTCTGGCCCCGCCCCCTTCTATGCGTCATCGCGTAGCTCCGCCCCATCACGCGTGCCGATTCCAGCCTCCTGATTGGCTGGAATCGGCACACGTGATGGGGCGGAGCTACGCGATGACGCGTAGAAGGGGGCGGAGCCAGAACGCCGCCGCTGCTGCCGAACCGAGCCGAAGGCAGAAGACCCTTCTGCGCAAGCGCGTCTAATCGGGCGATTAGACGCTGAAGTTAGACGGAGCCATGAAGACGGGGACGCCAGCGCAGGGAAGGTAAGTGAATAACTTCTGTATGGCTTATATTTAATGCACGATGTATATTACAAAGTGCATTAATATGGCCATACAGAAGTGTATAACCCCACTTGCTTTCGCGAGACAACCCCTTTAACAAAAAAAAAAGTTTTTCATTTCAATTACTGTTTTATTGGTAATTAAAATTTTGGAAAAAACAAATATGTAGATGAGTTTAAATGGTCACTCGGGCGAAAGCACAATGTTCCATCCCTGCTCCCCTCACCTGATTGCCTGTTACATTCAGGATGCCTCCTATGCATACTACAGTCACTTCCTTGCAGTGCAGCCTCCAGTGTAATACTTATCAGGCACCATCTTGACACGAAGATCTCTCCCTGCTTTATAATATATACATAGACCGTGCCGCAGTAATTATTTTTCTCACCCCTATGGGTGGTATGTGTCTTTCTCAACCTCGGGTCCTGTACCAGAGACCTGGGAGTCTGAGAGTTCTGCGCAGAATCTTGGCTGTTCCTAATATTACACTCTTCTTCATAGTGTGCTCGGTTGTTGTTCCTGGGATTTGTTGGAGCCATTCCACTGGCTTAGGAGTTACAGCCCCAAGTGCTTCTACCACCAGTGGGACCACTTTGGCCTACACTTTACATATCCGTTTTAGTTTTTCTTTCAGGCCTCAGTACTTCTCCAGTTATTCATACTCCTCCTTCTTGATATTGCTGTAGCTTGGTACCACTACATCTATCACCACCATTGTCTTATGGTGCTTATCAATTTCCAGAATGTCTCATTGGTTGGCCAATACCTGTTTGTCCGTCCATATCTGGAAGTCTCACAGAATCTTGGCATTTTTATTCTCCACAATTTTCTGCAAAGTATTCCACCTGGAATTGGGAGGGTTTAGCTCATAAACTGTGCAGATGTCCCTTTACACAATGCCCACTACTTAGTTGTGCTGCTCAGTGTATGCTGTTCCTGCTTGCATTCTGCCACTATGTGTTGGACTGTCTAAGGCCTCTCAGCACAGTTTGCACCTTAGATCCTGTCTAGTGTGGTAGATTCCAGCTTTTTTAGATCTGGTGCTTAGTGCCTGTTCTTGTGCTGCTATGATCAGTACCTCAGTGCTGTCTGAGTCCAGCTACTAGTAGGTTTGCCCAATGTCAGCCACTTCAACTATTTGTCGATGGTACATCCCATCCAGGGGCTTATTTTGCCACGGTTCTTCTTTTATTTGTTCTTCCTTCTATGTCAGCTGCTGCAGCCTCAGGCATTTTGACCCCCATTAGACCCCATCCATCCTCTCTCTGTTTAGTGTACATTGTGAAGAGCTTTCAGGTCTTCACATCCGCAACCTCCATTGTCTTCTTTTGGCCAACTCGCTATGCCAGCAGGGTATCTTATGACTGGCAAGGTGTGCATGTTGATGCCATGGATCTTGTTCTTCCTATTGAGCTGGCTCTTTTGGACCTTTCTTATCCTTTGGTGGTACTTGGATGTTGTTGTCTTCCTTGTATTTTTCTTATGGTCCCCATGAAATTGTACAATACCAAGGTACTTGTAGCTGGTCTGTATGGCTGCTCGATGCTCTGCTGACAATTCCACCCTATCAGTCTTAAAAATGTTGCCTCTCTTTGCTACCATCTGGCCTCACTATTTCTGTCCAAACAACATCCCAATGTCCTCATTGTAAATCTGTCTCAGCTGAATCAGTGAGACCATGTCTTGCTCACTCTTAGCATACAGCTTGATGTCATCCATATACAGTAGAAGAGGTGTCTGATGGTAGTTCCCCTCTTAAGCTTGTATCCATATCCAGTTATTGTGATTATCTGGCTGCAGAGACATTGCATCACCTTGGCATATGCTGCACTTGATGGTTACTTGTGCTAGCTGTCTTGAGTTGACTTCCAGTGTTGTCTTCCAGAATCTCATTGAGTTATCGAGATAGGTCCTTAGTGTCCTGTTGACTTTGTAGAATGCAAGGCATTCACAGATGCATGAGTGTTAACATTGAGTCATAGGCTATGCATATGTTCAGGGCCAGATTATCATTGGTACATTAGGAACACTAGCCCTAGGGTCCACAATGTCCGATATTCTGTGGAGGCCCCTGGCTGCCCGCTCTCTAAAGGGCTAAGGGAGGACCCACCACTGATTCTCACTGGTTTGGCAGATCCAATGAGAAACAATGATGCCCTTTTCCAGTCTGCTGGTCCAAAACAAATATGCTTACCTATTGTCCTCCTTAAGCCACTTCAGACTGTTCTTACTTACTTCCGGGTACGTTTACATGCTGATACATGTGAGTGATGCTGGCCAATCCCTGGCCTCAGACTCTGAGACCAGGGATTGGTCTTCATCAGTCACGTGTATCAGCACATACACTTGCTGCCAGGAAGTAAGAAAGAGCAGTCCAGAGCGACTTTAGGAGTGTAACAAGTTTTTTTTTTAAACTGGAACAAATTAGGGCCTGTAAAGAGGCACTGTTTCCTTTATAGGGCAGAAAAGAGGCATAATTAATTATGGGGCCAGTAAATGGGCAATAATTTTCTTTATGTTGAAAGAAATGGTTTCATAATTATGGGGGGAGAAAAGATGGCATAATTACCTAGGAGGGCAGGGTAGGGGCATTATTAGTAATGGGGACATAAAACAAGATGCTTTCAGTACCTTCCACACAGTAAAAGTAACACTTACTGTGTAGGGCCTAATTACCATCTTGTGCTCTATCACCATGTAGGGCTGGTATCAGATTATTTAGAGATATACTATTACTTTACTATTACTGTGAGGTGATCACTAAGGGGTACTATCACTGTGAGCGGATACAAAGGGTGTGGCTTAGAGTAAAAGAAGCGTGGCCTAAACATTTTCAGCTACGTGTGTCGCAAGGTTTTCTGCACTCTTCTTTTTGCAAAAGTTGTGAGCTACAATAAAGACAGGAGCCAGGGAGAAGGAAGCACATTTGTATGGCGTCATTAATATGACTGGTGACAAATGAATACCGGGTTTCTATTTTCGGATTTAATTTGTGTACTTTAACATACACCAATCAGTCATAAGATTAAAACCACCTGCCTAATATTATGTAAAACCTCCTTGCGCTACCAAAACAGCTATGACGCACACCTGGCCATCCACATGATGTAAAAGACAATGTGATTAATGTAACTGACCCGGCCAACTTGTTCCATGCCGGGTCAATTACATCACATGCCCATTGAAGGAACTTTTGGTGGTGGATTGATCTGCAACCACACAGCTCTATACACAGTAAGCTGCGACGCACTGTGTTCTGACATCTTTCTAGCAAAGCCAGCATTACCATTTGTAGCTCTCCTTTATGATCGGACCCAATAGGTTAGCCTTCAGTCCCTTAATGAATCCACGAGTCTTCGGTGCCCATGGCCTCTCACCAGCTCAATAGTTGTCCTTCCTTAAACTCCTTTTAGTAGGTACTAACCACTAGATACCAGAAACACCTGAGAAGACCTACCGATTTTGTGAGATGTTCTGACCCAGTTATCTAGCCATCATACTTTGGTCACTGTCAAAGTCTCTCAGATCCTTATTCTTGTCCAATTTTCCTGTTTCCAACACATCAACTTCAAGAACTGACTGTTCCTTTGCTGCCTAATATATCTCACTCCTTGACAAGTTCCATTGTCATGAGAAAATCAATGTTATTCAGTTCACTTGTCAGTGGTTTGAATGTGGCTGATCGGTGTACGTAGGCATGTACGGTAAAAGTTTCCAATCTCTGACAGCCGTTACATTGTTTCTCACTGTAATTAACTGTACTGCTAACTCTATTACGTGCTATTATTTTTTATGGGTTGTAATTTTATAGCATTTATGTAATTATTCTACGGAAACAAGCAATTTGTTTTTGAATGACAGTCTGGTGGAAGACAAGAAATTTTCATTAAGAGTGACCCACTATTTGAAATTAGGATAAAGTATACAGTACTGTGCAAATGTCTTAGGCAGGTGTGGAATGCTTCAAAAATAGAAGTGTTTATTATGAGCAAAAGAGAAATCTAAATCAAATCAATATTTGGTGTCACCACCAAATATTGTCTTCAAAACAACATTAATTTGTCTACGTATAAAGATTTGAAGGAACTCAGCAGGGAGGTTGTTTTTTTAAACATCTTGGAGAACTAACCACAGATCTTCTGTGGCTTCGCTAGAAAGATGTCAAAACACAGTGCATCGCAGCTTACTGTGTATGGAGCTGTGTAATTGCATCTTCTCTGTATGTAGGCTTGCTCAATTCCTTCTGTCTCTTAAATAAATACATATTGTTATTTATATAGCACTAACGTATTCTGCAGCGCTTTCAGGAAATTTATTTATAAAGCTGGGTACTCATTTTACCCAGGAAGGATGAAGTCAACCTTCAGCTGGCTATCTGGACCATGCGGGAAATGAACTCACAACCTTCAGGTCATAAGCAAGATGATGTTGAGAATAGGGCTCTGTGGGGCCATATCATCTCTTCTAGGACCCCTTGTTCTTCTTTATGTTGAAGACAGTTCTTGATGACATTGGCTGTATGTTTGGGGTTGCTTTCCTGCTGATGGATAAGTATTTGCCTGTATTTCTTAGCATTGAAGACACCATTAATCTTGACCAAATCCCCAATTCCATTTGCTGAAACAATTGCTTGCTTTACAGTTGCCTGCAGGCACTCATTATTATACTGTTCTCCAGCCCTTCGGCAAACTAACTGCCTTCTGCTACAGCCAAATATTTCACATTTTTACTCACCAGTCCAGAGCTGCCATTTTTCAGCATCCTAGTTCCTATGTTTTCGTACATAGTTGAGTCACTTGGCCTTGTTTCTACGTCAAAGGTATGGCTGTTCGATCGCAATTCTTCCATGAAGACCACTTCTAGCAAGATTTCTCTGAACAGCAGATGTGTACTTGGGTCCCACTGGTTTTTACCAGTTCTGAGCTGATGGCACTGCTAGACATCTTCTGATGTAGAAGGGAAGCATGATGTGTCTCTCATTTGCTGCACTACATTTCCTTGGCAGACCACTGCATTTACGGTCCTCAACATTACCCATTTCTTCGTGCTTCTTCAAAAGAACTTAACCAGCACATCTTGAAATTCTAGTCTGCTTTAAAATCTTTGCCTGGGAGAGACCTTACTGATGCCGTATAAGTACTTTCTCTGTTGTTGCTGTGCTTAGTCTTGTCATAGTGTACGATCTGTAACATGAAACGGTCTTCCATAACCTCACCTTTGTAGCAGTTTGGCTACCCTTCACCCACTTTTAGCCTCTTACACAGTTGTTTCTGTTTCAGTTAATGACTGTATTTCACCCTACATAAGAAAATGATGATCACCACCACCAGTTTGGTATAACTGATTAATCATACACCTGACTATAATCCTACAAAATTCCTGACTTTGTGCAAGTTTACCTAGCAGAATTGATGCAGTTTTAACGGCAAAGGTTGGTCACATGAAACATTGATTTGATGTAGGTTTCTTTTCGTTCATTTCCTTTGTATTTTGTTAACTGGCAAAAAAAGACTATTAATACGTCTATTTTTAAAAGCATTCTTAAATTGCAGCATTTTTACCACAATTGCCTGAAATGTTTGCACAGAACTGAATAAAGCTGCTGAAAGTTACACATAGTAGTAATGTGATGGTGTATTCCATAAACAGTGGGCAGCCATCTATTACACTGACGTATGCTACAACTATTGTACATAGAAATAGGTTTTTTTGTCCAGTCATAAAGTGATTTTGAAAAGTATCCGAATAAATATGAGAAAACTCACCGTCAGCAGCCAGGATAACAGTTGTTTGATCATAAAGGTCAGCTACGTCATCTTCTGTCCAGCTGTAAAGAGTTTCCGGATCTGAAAAAAAATAGTTTAATTCTTCAATCTTGTTTTTTTTTACATTTTTTTTTAAATTACTATAGATTAGTTGATAAAACTGATCAACACCTAGTATTGCAGACAATAGCATAATTTCCAGGTTGGGGGGTATGTGCAAACATTTCTACATTGTGAATATTTTCCACCTGCCTACACACAGTCTAATATACTATAACCTTGGGCTGTTCTATATATATATATATATATATATATATATATATATATATATATATATATATACACACACACATATATATACACACACATTTTATTTATATATAAAAACACAGACACATATATATATATATATATATATATAAAAACACACACACAGACACATATATATATATATATATATATATATATACACACACACATATATACACACACACACACACAGTCATATATATAAAAGGATCAAAAGAAAAGAACCATTAAAATACTTGTTTCCTGCTCCCAACAACACTGTAATAAAACCACAACCTAATCCAACTTGTTGCTAACATACAGAAGTCCATTTATGAAGAGAAACAGATTAACTACTCATATTTAGGCTGCATTCATACTAAAATAAGTACTGTATATACTCGAGTATTAGCCAACCCGAGTATAAGCAGAGTCAAAAAGTTTCACCCCCAAAAAACTGGTGAAATTTATTGACTTGAGTATAAGCTAAGCTATACTCGAGTATATACTAGGTAAAAAAAAGCGCAATACTCACCTCCCAGCCGGTGTCTATGTCTGTGGCACGATGGTCTCCCGGGCAGTGCGGCAAGCTGCTAGGGAATTCTCCCCACTGTCATCTCCCTGTTCGGCTTTGAATTCCCCTGCCGTTAGCACTGTGATTGGATCGAGCGCTAGCCAATCACAGCCGGCGCTCGATCATTCACAGCCATTCAGTGAATGACATCACTGAATGGCTGTAATTGGTTTATTGAGCGCCGGCTGTTTTAGCCCCCAAATTCTTGGTAAGTGTAAATGCGGCCCTAGGTGAGCTTGAATATAACTGGTGAGAATTCATAAACTACATAAACTTGCTCAGGTAAGCTACAGCAATGCATGCATATATTCAAGAAAGACTCTACAATTTTAGAGCCTTCTATACATCTGAAGATAATAAGCTATCCCCAAATGATAATACGGATAACTTATAAGGATAAGCGCTGCGGAATAAGTTGGTGCTACACAAATGAAAATTATTATTACTAATTGGTGGGAACCTGACTGCTGGGACCCCACCAATGCCAAGAATGGGGGTCTGTTGCTGCTTCACTCATTTCAATGAGACCAAGGGAGATAGTCAAGCACTTGAACTCAGATGGTCCAATTAAAATGAATAGAGTAACAGTGCGCATTTGCAACCACAGCCCTAGTCACTCCTGGAAGCACCGTCTCCCCCCTACCCCATTACTATTGTTTCAACAAACTTTGCACAAATCAATATGAAAGGTAAATTCCAGTGTCCTCAATGCAGAATAAAATCCATAGCTTTATTAGCGCATTACATAGACAGAGCAAGGCTGCTAACGCGTTATAGGTCCTCAGTGATAATAACAACACATGATCATATTTAAAGGGGTTGTCCAGTTGTAAACTATAGCAGATTGATGGGGGGGTCCGTCACCTGGGGCCCCTGCTGATCAGTTGTGTTTTTATTAAAAGAAGGACTTGGCTCCAAACAAAATTAATGTAATTATAATGCATAAAATATTTTTAAAAATATTCACATATTACAAAAGCAGGGGGAAAATAAAAATACATACATAAATAAAATGTAGCAAAATAAACTTAATGATGCAGAAGGCAAAACCCCAAAAATGTGTAACGTCCCTTTCATTAACCAAGTTTTTCTTTGCAACCAAATCTGCAATGCAAATTGGTAGTGTGCAATAGCAAACTCTATGTAAGCCAGTTCCCTATAGATTAGGGAAAGTGTCCTTTATGACTATTCCTGCAGTGAAGCTTTGAAATTTGTCAGCTGCATCACTTCTAATATTACTGAACTATCATGTTAACAAGGAATATGTTCCTCTACCCTTGAATATTGTAAAAATAGTTGGTACTTAACGTTCACTAATACCATTAAAAAATAAGCCATAATTGTCTACAATTCTAGCTACTCAATTTATTCTAATTACTAAGTAGCCCTTATGATATAGACAGAAGAGGATAGCTCTTCTCTATCAAAAGTTTGAAAATATAATTGTCTCCCTGTCAACTACTTCTCACTTGATGCCGCACATCTCTACGTCGTTCCTTCTAATGCATGAATCACTAGAGTGAAGCTGTGAAAATTGTCATATGCACTAACATTTACTTCAACAAGTCCTCGAATATACACATATGAATGTAAGAGATCTACAACTGATGGCAGATAACTGAAGCAAACAAGGTTTGGTACTGTAGCCTGAGTATCACTTGAGCTGTAGTACCGAGACATAGGCCATGGACAAGACTTGCACGGTTCCTTGGGGAGACACAGCTCATTCTTTCAGGACTCAGCATTAGTTTTTCATCATTGTATTCAAAAAGCCATTACAGTTTTCCTATGGATGTGGCTTTATAAAGGGATTGCTTTTTTTTGCAGGACATGTTGTGTTTTTGGAGTTACATACATTTAATTGGTTGACTTTTTAAATTGTTTTTGTGGGGTGGAGGAGGGGACCCAGCAAGCTCTGGATTTATGGATTATTTTTTAATGTTGCTCACCATGCAATATAAAGGACTGATTACATTGCTCAACAAATTTTTACAAAAGTCATGTTACTGAAATAAAATTTATTTCTTATCACTTTTTATGTGCTCAACACAAATATGGCATTCAAAATGCAAAATTGGCTCTATTTTTTTTTGTAATCTGCAATAATTGTTTATATCACGAAATGCATACCAATAGTAATAGGCCTATGGTTAATACCTGTAAAAAATCAAGTCATAGACTACGTCTTAGATCTTTTTGCCTGTCTCTTGTACAGCAGTTTGGGAGCATCTCTGTGGAGTGTCCAGCAGTAGGCAGCCAGCATGGTAGTGGGCCATTTCCCCTTGTATCTATGTTCCATTGTTGCAATATCTGTTGGCCATGTTAGTCACTAACCAAACCACAGTTGTCTGGAAAGAAATCCAGATGGGAACGAAGGAAGTGGATCTTTAGAGGCATATTGCAGCCAAGTTTCTGATACCGCATCAGCATGTCTTGTACTAGTTCCTTGTAGTTTTCTGCCCTAACATTCCAGAGAAAGTTTGTAGACACTAGGCAAAAAGCATTCCATGCTTGTTTCGCATCACCCTGCAGCAAGTTGTTGAACCGGCCGTCTTTGAAGAGCTCTTGAATCTGAGGAGCCACAAAAGCTCTTTAATCTTTGCATCGCCTAGTCGAGGGAATTTTTCATGAAGGTATCGGAAAGCTGGCGAAGTCCCTGTCCATGGCTTTCACGAAGTTCTTCATAAAACCTAGTTTGATGTGATGGGGTGGTAGGTAGCAAGATTTTGTGAGCCTCGACCAGAGCTGGGTGCTGGATATTCTTCTCTCCAACTACGACATTTTGTCTGCGAGTCAATTCCTTCTGCAAGTAGTGGAGTGCCCTTGCTCGGATATCCCACTAACATTAGAAACACATGTATTTTGTATATTCCTGGTGCATTCTCATTAAAAGGGCAACTACCTTCAAATCACCACAGAGGTGCCAGCTGTACTTGTTATACTCAATGGAATTCAATAGCTGCTTGTTACAGTCCTACTGGATAAATTTACACAGTGAAACACAAAAAATTAACTATATGAAACATCGTGAAAACAAGAGCCAATACAAAATTTTCATTGTCCCATTTGTGTTCAGCACACCAAGATACTACAGATTAGGACCTTTTTAAGTCAGTAACAATTTTAGTATTGACCAGTGTAATTATACTGTTAGAATTAATGGTGACACCATTCATGTGTATGTTTTTATGATTTAGTATTCTTGCCCAACAAAAACATGTTTTCTAGTAAAAAAAAAAAATGTATTGCCACATTCCATGCATCATAACTTTTTTTTCTCCATAGATAGCTGTACTAAAAGGGTGTTCCGAGTTATATGTTTTCGTAAAAGTCTGTTCTGCATGCAGCAAAACAACAAATAGATATATACTCACCTCTCCAAGCTCGGGCTGTGTCCCATGCCTCTGCCTGGTCCTCCGCTATTCTATTTACAGCTTGCACTTCAGCCAATAACAGAGCTCAGCAATCGCGCTGAGCTCTGTTATTGGCTGCAGTGCCTGTGACGTCCTATGAACTGGCTGTGGAGATAAGGAGCGAGAGCGGGAAGAGAATATGTTGGTTAGTTATTTTACTGCATGCAGAACAGACTTTTACTAAAAAAATGTAACTCAGAACTCCCCTTAAAGGATAATTCTTTTGTATAATGAGTTGTAGCTTTATGTGATAGTATTCGGGATCAGTTGAAAAACTGCTAGTGTGAACAAACACTGAGCGATAAAATGATAAAGGGATACATGAAGAATTTAGTACTTGGCAATTTCCGCACATAAAAATAGACAAAAAATGAAACAAAAAGGAACGACTTTATTGAGCCTCTGAACATAATAAATGTACATGAAATATGGCAACTTTTCTACAACAGTTTTATATATACAATTACAGGTAAATATGCTCCCAAAAAGAGTGAAGTAGCCCACTACATTTTAAATCTTATCTGTCATATTGAGGTTCAGAATTTATTGTACATGACAATAAGAGAATTCTATGAAGATTTTCATAATTAGGGCCTGCCAGTACAAGTGGAATTACAACATTTCAGGGTTATTAATTCTACATCACCTAACAAAATACAATGGGTGCATCAAATTATTGAAATTAAATAAGACTTGCAGACACAAGACTTAGGAATTAGGACAAGTTCGTGACAAAAGGTACAATAGAATGATAATTAGAGGTGACATGGTTTGGTATGCTTTTCATGCACATATTTCCCACTCTGCAACATTGGAAAGACGAAAAAGATCTGACTCATCTCCTGGACCACTCTGACCTTATATGAGGTTATGAAACAGTATTTTGGCCTGCACTCCCTTTGTACTGATGATGAGGACTACCCGCCACCATTGAGACCGCCAGAGTAGAGTCAACAATAAATGCCACCAACATCCGCTGCAATTCATGGTCCTGGAAACAGGTCTTCTCCAGAGCAGACAGCATTTATTCATCAATACATAGTCAACACTGTAGAACATAGACAATCTTAGGCAATACCATATTCAAAAACCTAGCCTCGTAGAAGGGAATGGCAATGGGGTCAACCTTTCTTTGTTAGAGAGGGCTTTTATAACCATTTTACACAAAGGAAGGATAAATTACATGATTAATTAACCTTTTTATTCAGACTACTCTTCTCTATAGAAGTCTCCAATAGAGCTTATAAATATGCCAATGCAAGTGATATAGTAACTACCATGTCATTACATACATAGCCTTCTATGTTCACATCATACCATTAAGCAACTTTCCAAGGCATCTTTAGCTTTAGAGGTCTTTGATAAGTCAAGAGGTCCAGAAATGTTCTCTTAGTTCCTCACTAAAGGACATTTAGTCAATACAGAAATACGAATACCACATTAAATGTTTTATCGAGTTTATAAACTCTTACGTTAGTGTGATAATTGAGTAAGTTCACACAAGGATCTTTGTTAACTAAGTTGATAGTTACGATGGCTGACAAAGACATCATGGGTGAATCAAACAGCAACGTAATTGGCACTTCACTCAATACAGTGTCAACAGCTTTATCCCCAGAAGCCCCAGCCCTATACCACACCTAGACCTCTACTAGTTACCTCGTGGTTTGTTCATAAGGAAGTGAGAAGCTGTTCTTCACTACCACCTCCATGAACTGCTGTAACCTGACTGGGACTCTGTACTTTCTGGCCTCAAAGATTGGGGTTTGATGCCCACAGAGTCTTTAACCTTTTCTTCAGAGTCAATCAAGCATCCATTCCCCCTGCCTGAATTTCCGATATAAAGGACTCTCTCCCTGGCCATATCAGTATTCGCATCCTCTTCATCTCAAGCCAGAGAGCACTTTGACATTGTCAGAGAATAGGTTTATTGTTCGTTTTTCTAGACTGGTTTATAACCAGTGGAGGCAGTATGTAAATTGCCAGCTATATTCTTATTAAGGTGTCAAGAAAGCTTATTTTATGTTATTTTCAGTTTGATATACTACTGATTATTGATATATTTATTTTTATATGTATTTTGTTATACTATTTATTACTTAGCATGTGATCTTTCTAGGAATGTATTTAAGAAATATCAAATTTTTAGATGATTGAATGCCATGATGAAGGAAATCTTTTCTGAAACATGTTGCTAAATCCTGCGCATGCTGCGTTTTTAATATCTCAAATAAAGACGGACGTTTTATTTGGATCCTCTGCAGTATTGGACCTTTTGAGATACTACGAGGGGCTGCTGATACGTCTTTGGCTTTGTGTTCTTTTTACATCACATGAAAGCCTTATGTGTCTAATATATGTTTTCAAAATGTTGTGTTTGTAGCTTATGGCAACAGTGATCTAGGCACGTGTGTAAACAAAATGGCGGAGTCTAAGGCGATATTCCCAGCAAATGAGAGCAGAGGAGTGATAAAATTCTTGTTTCTGCAAGGAGAGTCCGCGAAGGATATTCATGGTGATATGTCGCAGACATTTGGGATCAATGCCCTTCATATTCTACAGTTAAGAACTGGTTTGCCAAAAGTAAAACAGGCCACTTCAGCACCAATGATGAGGAACGTCCTGGACGACTGAGAGAGGCTGTTGTTCCAGAGATCGTGGATGCTGTGCACAACCTCATACTGGAAAATCGGCGAATTTCAGCTAAAGGAATAGCAGACATCTTGTGGATTTCTCGTGAACATGTTTCTGTCATTATCCATGAACATTTAAACATGAAGAAGCTATCTGCAAAGTGGGTCCCCAAATGTTTGACAACAGATCAGAAAAGCATGCGAGTGAAAACTTCCCGGTCCATTTGTCAGCGTTTCCGGACTGATAAGAACTTCCTGGATCGACTGGTCACTACTGATGAGACCTGGATTTATTTGTATGACCCTGAAACCAAGGAGCAGTCAAAAGAGAGGAGGCACAGTGGTTCTCCTTGCCCAAAGAAGTTCAGGGTGCAAAAATCTGCCACTAAGGTGATGGCGTCTGTGTTCTGGGATGAGGAGGGCGTGCTGCTAGTGGACTACCTTCAAAATGGTTCCACCATCAGTGCAAGGTATTACATTGAACTTTTGGACCAATTGAAGGCAGCTCTGAAGGCCAAAAGGCACGGCAAGCTGTCCAAAGGCATCTTGTTCCTGCAAGACAACGCCTCTGCTCACACTGCACAAGCAACCACGGCAAAACTGGTGGAGCTAGGCTTCCAGTTGGTTGACCACCTTATTCACCAGATCTAGCTCCCTCCGACTATCATCTGTTTCCAAACCAGAAGAAACACCTCAAGGGTACCAAATTTCCCACCATTTCTGATGCCATGGCTGCTACGAATGACTCGTTTGAGGAACAACCGAACTCCTTCTTTTTGCAAGCTTACAGAACTTGGAATACCAATGTAAGAAGTGTGTTGACATCAGTGGAGAGTAAGTGGAATAAATGTAAAGTTTCATCTTCCGATCTCGTTTCTTTCTAGGTAAAGCCAAAGACTTATCAGCAGCCCCTCGTACATGCATGTTCCTGATGTCTGTAGAATGAGCAATGTTGTACACATCCATAGCAGAGAAGAAGCTGGGAACTACAGAACAGCTATCTTGACATTTGTCATAGCTAAACTAATGGCAACTCTCCTAAAAAAGAGGATATTTGATCACCTAAAAACCAACAATCTGTTGGACCCCAAACTGCACAGCTTTGCTGAGGGCAGATGATGTCAAACTAATCTTATTGAATTTTTTGACTATGTGGCTGAAGTTGGTGCTGTGGATATTGCCTATCTGGATTTCAGTAAAGCCTTTGATACCATTCCACATAAGGAGCTTATAGATAAATTATTGAAAATTGGACTTAATCCTTTGATAGTCCAGTGAATTCACAATCAGTTAAAACATAGATCTCAAAGTGTTGTTAATGAAGTGTACTCTGATTAGGGATGGATTATAAGTGGTGACCACAAGGGTTTTTCCTGGGTCCTATTCTTTTTTTAATATGTTCTTAAGTTACACGGGAAAATGTTTAACAGGTATGGTCTCTATGTTTGTTGTTTACACAAAAATGTGTAATAGGGTTGATACTCCTAGGGGGGCTTGAACATGACGAAAGATTTAAACTTGTACGATAAATGGTCAAAACAATGGAAACTGCAGTTCAATGTTTCCAAATGTAAAATAATGCCCTTGGGGAGAAATCATTGGACCGAGTATCATACTGGCTGTTTTGTATTATCTAATACTTCAGAAGGGAATGATTCAGGGATTCTGATTTCTAACAGCCTCAAAATGAGTTTAAGTGCGGGCAAGAAACAAAGAAAACAAGTAGGATGCTCAGCAGAGGCATTACCAGTAGAAAGTGGGAGATTGTGATCCCACTGTATAGAGCTCTGGTGAGACCACATCTGAAACACTGTGTTCAATTCATCTACAGAAAGACACAAAAAAAAAATCCGAAGACGGGCTACAAAAATGGAAAAGGTCTCAAGAACAAAACTTATCAGAAAAGACCTGAAGGACTTAATTTGTATAGCCTGAAGGAAAGAAGGAAGACAAGGGGGACATGATCAAAATCTTTAATTATGTTATAAAGGTATAAGTTAAGGCCCTTTCATACACAATTACCGCTCAAAATTCGCTCAAAAGCCATCTTTTGAGCGATCAGCGTTTGTGTGTAAATGTGCTCATTTTTCACTTTTCTGCTGAACTATGATTTTCAGTTTGGCAAAAAATCCATCGCTCACAAATAAGAAAGACCGTACGCTGTGTTCTGCCCGGGGAGCGCTGATTACACTGTCTCAGTTGTCAGCTCCGCAGCAGAACAAATGGAATGTTTTCAGAGAACAGACCACCCGCTCCTCGCAGCTCACACACATTGCTTAAGCTACTAATTGGTACTAATAGGCATTAGTACCAATTAGTAGTTTATGCACAATGATCGCTCAAAAGCCATCTTTTGAGTGATCATCTTTGGGTGTAAATGAGTATTCACTGAAAAAGCCAAAAATACAATACCTGAAGGTCTGCAAAGCAGACACGGTCGCCATAGGCACGATCGCCATAAGGCAGGCACAATCGCCACCGGCACAATCGCCGTAGGGCAGGCGCAATGGCCTTAAGCCCTGAAGATATGTAGTCAGCCAGACAATAATGTGTGGAGGAGCAGCTTGTTCCTGGCAGGCTAATATGCAGTCACCCACTCAACCCAGCCCAGAATGGGGAGGAGTGACTGCATATACTAATAGCCTGCACATGTGAACGATACCAAAGATGTCAGCCACAGATGGGTGGTGACCCACCATACAGGATATCAACCCTAGCTGATATGACAGCGGGTTGCCCTGTATCTCCAAGGTGGGCCACACTGGCTGACATCTTGGGCTCCCCCACCAACTAGCAAACTACATACAAAGATACTAATGCATACTAATAAAATGCGGGTGTTGGTACTGCATTTTGGCCAAAACGCATAGGCTGACGGACCGCGTCGAGGTCACACCGCTTCCGTCAGTACCTACGCTAACTCACAATAAATTACATAAAATCACAGAGGTGAGGAAAAAGAAAAAACACATATTCACTGAAAAAGCCAAAAATACAATACCTGAAGGTCTGCAAAGCAGACACGGTCGCCATAGGCACAATCGCCATAAGGCAGGCACAATCGCCACCGGCACAATCGCCGTAGGGCAGGCGCAATGGCCTTAAGCCCTGAAGATATGTAGTCAGCCAGACAATAATGTGTGGAGGAGCAGCTTGTTCCTGGCAGGCTAATATGCAGTCACCCACTCAACCCAGCCCAGAATGAGTTAGCGTAGGTACTGACGGAAGCGGTGTGACCTCGACGCGGTCCGTCAGCCTATGCGTTTTGGCCAAAATGCAGTACCAACACCCGCATTTTATTAGTATGCATTAGTATCTTTGTATGTAGTTTGCTAGTTGGTGGGGGAGCCCAAGATGTCAGCCAGTGTGGCCCACCTTGGAGATACAGGGCAACCCGCTGTCATATCAGCTAGGGTTGATATCCTGTATGGTGGGTCACCACCCATCTATGGCTGACATCTTTGGTATCGTTCACATGTGCAGGCTATTAGTATATGCAGTCACTCCTCCCCATTCTGGGCTGGGTTGAGTGGGTGACTGCATATTAGCCTGCCAGGAACAAGCTGCTCCTCCACACATTATTGTCTGGCTGACTACATATCTTCAGGGCTTAAAGGGGTTGTCCCGCGCCGAAACGGGATTTTTTTTTTTTTAAACCCCCCCCCCCGTTCGGCGCGAGACAACCCCGATGCAGGGGTTAAAAAAACAACCCGCACAGCGCTTACCTGAATCCCGGCGGTCCGGCGTCTTCATACTCACCTGCTGAAGATGGCCGCCGGGATCCTCTGTCTCCATGGACCGCAGGGCTTCTGTGCGGTCCATTGCCGATTCCAGCCTCCTGATTGGCTGGAATCGGCACGTGACGGGGCGGAGCTACACGGAGCCCCATTCAGAAAAGAAGAAGACCCGGACTGCGCAAGCGCGGCTAATTTGGCCATCGGAGGGCGAAAATTAGTCGGCACCATGGAGACGAGGACGCCAGCAACGGAGCAGGTAAGTATAAAACTTTTTATAACTTCTGTATGGCTCATAATTAATGCACAATGTACATTACAAAGTGCATTATTATGGCCATGCAGAAGTGTATACCCCCACTTGCTGCCTCGGGACAACCCCTTTAAGGCCATTGCGCCTGCCCTACGGCGATTGTGCCGGTGGCGATTGTGCCTGCCTTATGGCGATCGTGCCTATGGCGACCGTGTCTGCTTTGCAGACCTTCAGGTATTGTATTTTTGGCTTTTTCAGTGAATATGTGTTTTTTCTTTTTCCTCACCTCTGTGATTTTGGGTGTAAATGAGCCTTAAGCTTCAGGAGGGCAGTGGTTTTATTAGGAAGCTAAACACTAGAACAAGGGGGCTCAATCTGAATTAAGTTAGGAGTAAAATCCGAAGTAACATCAGGAAATATTGTTTACTGAATCAGTAGCACATTTACAACAGTTGGAAAATGACCAATAAATGAAATCAAGCACGGCTGGCGTAAGCATAGATCTATCCTAAGAGAGAAATTAAAAGGAATTAATCTAAGGGCAGACTAGCTGGGGCATATGGTCTTTTTCGATCATTAATTTTCAGTTTCTATATCCTGTGGATATATCATTATAGTTTGAGATGGGAATTCCTCTTTAATTTATAGTGTCAGTAAGGCGTCCCTGTCAAACAGCGCCAGCAGAGTCCTCCCTCATAAACAAAGCTGCACAGTTGTATTTACTGTAAATGGTTTCCAAACAGTGTTGCTTAATGCAATAACTTATCTGATTTTTGCAGACACCCCCCCCCAACTTTTCTTGAATATGATTTCTATTTCTCACCCTTTTGAGTTTTGTGAAAGCTCAGCATAGAGAATTACAGTCTTACTATCCTGACTGTGGTCTGTAAATTGCACAAGTATCAGTCATTGTTTGTATTTTCCAATCTCCTGCCCATGCTGATTTGTAATGTGGCTTGTAGCTGTGAAGCTTGTGCTACCTGCTGTTTGCACTCCGAGTCATCTCTCTCATTTCCTGGGAACCTTTCTGCTTTATGTGGGTGTACATTTAATACAACTGAGGCAAAGAGAAATATTAGCAGCAAGGAGAGGCTGGAGAATTGAATGCACACAAAAACAAGTGACTGAAGCAAGGATAAAAGAAAACAAAACAAGATGTGTTAAAGATCAACAGAAATTAGGAGGTAGTGTGTGAAAATATGACATCTTCATAGAGCGGTCCCTCAACATACAGTATTAATGGGATCTGGGATGACTACTGTAACTCTATGAAAAACTGGTAATTCGTTTTGAAGCCCCCAAACTGTCAACCAAAAGTAATATAAAATGAAGATAAAAGAAAATGCGCCTGGGAGCCGTAAATAACTTTCCATGTAGGAGGACAAGAGCTTCTTCTATGACCTGTATATTTCGTACAGTGGCCAGAAAAATAAAATGGAGCCATCCTCACCAGTGCCCAAAGGAGCAGCTAATCCTGGCAAGTGGAAAGAGCAGTAATGAACATGTCAAAAGGTTGGTTAGGACAGCGCCACTGTGGATAGGGCTAGATTGATTGCAGCCAGTTCCTCAAGGGGAAAAGCCTACAAGAATTGTTTACGCAGTTGCTGGTGGTGGGTGACACCCTGTCCCAAGGGACATCCTTGGACAGCTAATGCAAGGAGAGATTCTAGGGAATAAGAGAGCCCCAGATAGAAACTAACAGTGACGAGAAAAAACACTCCTGCAATCAGGGTGCCAAAGTACACCAAAGCACCAAACTAATATAAAGATGTAGAAGGCATTACAAGGACTTCTATGTGTAGTCAATAAGTGGAGATAGTAAGGAAATCGTGAATCCTTAGTAGTTGTGCTTTAAAAAGGAGCAGTTTTAGCTCTGAAACGCGTTGCACTCTATATTGCTTGTCAATAAATATTTATTTTCTATAAGTACTAAGGATTCACGATTTCCTTACTATCTCTACTTATTGACTACACATAGGAGTCCTTTTCAGAAGTAAGCCTTCTACATCTTTATATTAGTTTGGTGCTTTGGTGTACTTTGGCACCCTGAGCGCAGGAGTCTTTTTTCCAATCCAATCGGTGCATGCACTTCAGTAAAATGCCCATGTTATTGGCTGCATTTTCCTGCAAAGTGCATGTGTAGTAGATTTGGACCATCTGTGACCTTCAATAACAGATTAATGAGAACAAAGTTCCCATTAAAGCTGTTCACACAACTTGGGCCTCCTCTATCCCATTCCCTGGCCCAGCGGTCTACACAGCATGCTGAACAGAGTTCTTCTCCCCTCACTATGGTGCAAGTGAGCGAGATGCCAGCACTCCTCCCCGTGCGTGACGTCATAATGCTCTCCAGCGGGCAGGGAGGAGGATGCCGGCATGTAAATACACTGCTCAACCTGCCAGTATCGTGGGGGCAGGACATCCTGAGTAGCGGGTGGGTGCCATGATAGTAGTGCTGCATAGAGACAGGCGATGAGAAGGGTGGTTGTGAGGATTATTGAGGGTGATTTGGATAACCATGGCAGTCACTCCTATTTTATTCTGCCATTGGTGACCTTCTTTGTTGAATCTAGTTTCAATTTACAGTGGCCTCAGAAAGGTCATTGCACGTTGGAAATATTGTACCTTGAGGCCACCGTAAGTTGATGAATCATTGGACTTATACTGTTCTTTTAGCCCCATAAAGGGGTCAGTCATTTTGGTATCTAGAAGTAGAAACAATTTACAATTCATTCTACCTTCCTGGTAATCTCAAACACACATGTAATTTTATATTATTATGCACACACAGTATATTTACATAGTGGTGTTCAAAAGTCCAGCATCACGTCAGATTTTGAGGTTTTTATTACGTTTAAACCAAATTTAATTTCGAAAATCTAAATTTGGCAGCAATATTATATACAGTTTTGTTCCAAATGTTAAGAATAAAACAAGTGTGAAAAAAAATTAATTTATTTTATAACAATAACGAACAATGCCACAAAGAAAAACATCAGAGCATGTGAAAAACTGCCTACATGGTCAAAATAAACTACAAAGTACAATATGAAAACATTACTAATTAATTATCATTAATAAATTAGTAACCGATGATGGTCAATGGTTCAGGGGTGGTTGAGCACTAGGCTCATGAGCTCATGAGTACAAAGGGGTCCACTGTACAGTTAGTCCCCGACTTGCGAACAGGTTCCGTTCCGGGAGCCCGTTCGCAAGTCGAACAAATGGTTGTATGGAGGGGATCGCGGGTGGATCCCGCTCCATACAACGTCGGGCGCCGGCTGTTCTTACAGTGGGCACCCGGCGGCAGCAGTTCCGACGAGCCGTGGCGCTTGTCGGAACTGTTAACACTTTAAATACCGCTCTGACAGCGGTATTTAAAGTGTTAACAGTTCTGACGAGCGGCGCGGCTCGTCGGAACTGCTGCCGCCGGGTGCCCGCTGTAATAAACAGCCCGCACCCGACGTTCAGGGGGCCCGTACAGCGTCCCATGATGAGATCGCGGGACGCTGTGTGGTTGCTAGGCAGCCGGGGACCTCCTGAAAGGCCCCAGGGCTGCCTATGCAGAGTGCCTATCGAGCGCACGGCTTGCTAGGCGCTCTGCATAGACAGCCCTAGGGCCTTTCAGAAGGCCCCCGGCTGCCCAGCAACCGCGATCTGACCGGACAGGCTTCTATCAGGCTTGATAGAAGCCTGCCCGGTCCCTGCACAGTATGATGTAATGCCATAGCATTACATCATACTGTGCACGACAGATAGTTCGTATCTAGCGAAATTCGTAAGTCGAATGTTCGCAAGTCGGGGACTATCTGTATTGTTAGCAGTTATTAGACATTGGTCAGACTCTGCAGAGAATGTTGTATTAGCAGGTCCAGAAGTATTACTTATTATATAAGAAATAGGGAGTGTTTGAATGTAAGGCTTTAACACTACACGGCCTGATAATAACACCTACATACGGAGCTTTTAGCAAAATTGCAGTGAAGAATTATGCAATAAAAATGTTTCGGCAATTTGTGATAGAAAAAAAATTACCTCTACACAATTGATTCTTAAGCCAGTCTAGTTCCTTCACCTTCACTTGGCCACCTGTTTGAAAAAGAAAAATTGAAATTAGCAGGAAATGACTGGTCTTCAAACTTTGTAAATATTAAAATAAATTAGACACAACTTGAGAAAAATAAAGCTAAAGCAGAAAGAAGTAAAATATTGTGTACAAAAGAAGTTATTTCAGCCCTGCAGAAAAGTGCTTCCTCCATCTATTATACCATCTTGTCCACTATACGGTAATGCGTATCCACAACAGCAATAGGAGGAGGTGCGGTTCTATGAGAAAAACTCAGTTCTGTTCTTTTAGCACCTTTTTTTCCCCTCTAGTTTAATAAAAAATAATTAAATTGGTTGCCTATAGTTTTATATACATATTTTGCTCCTTTTAGGGGACAAAAACGTAAAGGGAGGACTGGGATCGGAACCAGAGACGAAATGCTGCCAGACAGAGACCAAAATTTGCAAGCTTGGAAGGATATCAGTTGCTGAAAGAGGGAGATTTAACCCCGAGAAGAGAGATCAGAGGAGTCCCTCAAGGAAGTCATCTCAATTAAGACCCATTTTTTATGTGAAGAAGTCCACCAGCTTTTCATTTGTCCAGAATTGCTCTCCTAATAATAACTTAACATCATGGGCCTTCATACTGCCTAGTTCAGTGATGGCGAACCTTTTAGAGCCCAAGTGCCCAAACTGCAACCCAAAACACACTTATTTATCGCAAATTGCCAACACTTCAGGGGGCGGGGCTTATCACGACGTATGATTTTACCCCCGTCGTTCTAAAAAGGACAGGGCCGCTTCAAAATAGGCAGCGTGCGGATTTTGACTGCTTTTTGGATGCGAAAATACTGCAGAAGTCCTCAGCGGAAACTTCCGTGGAAAATTCTTCAGCATTTCCACATCTAAACAGTAGTAAAAATCTGCACGCTGTCTATTTTGAAATAGCCCTGCCCATTTCCGCCACATGTAAACATTCCCCCCCCACGATAATAGTGACCCGAGCCCCAGCGATAATCGTGACACCCCCCCAGCGATAATGGTGACAGCACCCCAGCTATAAGAGCGACACCAACCCCCCAGGTATTACTAACACCCAGCCTCCCCCCCGCAGGTATAATAGTGAAACCCCACAGCGGCTCCCAGTATAATAGTGAGACCCCACAGCGGTCCCCAGTATATTAGTGAGACCCACAGTGGCCGCCAGTGTATTAGTGAGACCCCACAGCGGCCCTCAGTATATTAGCGAGACCCCACAGCGGCCTCCAGTATATTAGTGAGACCCCACAGCGGCCCCCAGTATATTAGTGAGACCCCACAGCGGCCCCCAGTATATTAGTGAGACCCCACAGCGGCCCCCAGTATATTAGTGAGACCCCACAGCGGCCCCCAGTTTAATAGGGAGACCCCACAGCGGCTCCCAGTGTATTAGTGACACCCCACAGTGGACCCCATTGTATTAGTGACACCCCACAGCGGCCCCCAGTGTATTATTGACACCTCACAGCGGCTGCAGCCCACAGTGTATTAGTGACGCCTCACAGCGGCTCCGCCCCCCCAAGACTCACATACTTACCCCCTTCTCCTCCTCCTGGAAGCTCCACTCCTCTTCTGCTCGGCAATAATTCCAGCACACACTGTGACGTCAGTGTGCTGCCGGACAACTCCTCCCCCTGCTCTCGCGGAACCTAAGAGGAGATATCGGAGGAGGATCCCAGCTGCACACTGACATCACAGTGCGTTCCGGGATCAGCGCGGCTAGCAGCGCTGTGAGTGAATACTGGCAGGGGAGCCCCACAAGAATGAAGGAGCAGTGTATTGTGTCCAAAAACAGGACAGACTGGTTTATTGACCAGCAGAAGACATCTCAAGGGCTCGATATACGGCTGCATAGCAAAAAGGAATAGCTTTGTGTTAAAGGACAGGGAATGACTGGAGAGAAACAGGAAGTATTTCTTCTGGACAGCAACTCAAGAATGAATAGAGTATGCTCAAGGGAAGCTCTTCCTTGGTGATTGAGCTCACAGCTACCTCCAAAATACCTTCCTATGAGAATGACTTATCAGCACACAAAGTGTTGTAAATGTACCCAGATGTCTCAGCTGCCGGTGTTTGAAACTTATATAAATTTTTACCTGCCAAAAATAAAGCAGATGTCCTTGGATTCACACACACAATACAATGCGTGTTTGTCTTTGGCTTTTCCAAGGCTTGTATTAATCATATTTAATATGGCACCCACAGTATATCGCATAGCGAAAATTGCGCTAACAACGGTAATAAGCAGAGAGCAGTCAATCAATGGTTGAAGGGCAGGGAGGGAGTAGCAAGGCTATAGCTCATAAATATCCAGGACTACTTTTAGTAGTCCTCTATGCATGTGCTGCTACTGATAAAAGGCAAGTTTCTCCAAAACTACAGAACAGATACAATAGACATCACTGTAATCAGGCACTGCCTTATGCTGCCCTCAGAGAGGGGTACAAAAAGATGGTGACGGTCTTTTTTAAGTTATAAAGAGACAAGAAATAAATTGCGTTAGCAATTTCTTGAGGGTGAGTAATTTTATTCCCTCCACAATCTAGAAGAAATCTAATTCTCTCCTTGGATTTAAGACTCTTAAGCCGTTTAGCCAGCAACTGCCCAGTATGGTTATCATGAGCGTAGAATTGCATGTTCAATTTCTGAAAAGTAATATATCATGCCTTCACAATAGGCTCTGAAGCTTGGCACGCAAATTAAATATCTCTTCAGTTTTATGAGGCATAGCGTTGAATTTATTTAGAGATAATGGTGTTGACTTGAGAGATCAGGAGAGTGAACTCCTCTTCCCTCTTCCTTTTGGCCCTGGAGCAATATTTTAGAAATAAGCCTCTCGTCTAAGCTTTGTAGACATTCCACACTGAAAAAACACTAGAAACTAAAGAAGAATTAATGCAAAAAAATGTTTCTAACTCAATTTACAGAATAGATTTGCATTCTGGCTGCAAGGGAATATAGTCATTAAGTCTCCTAGGAAAGGAAGGAGAATGAGGAAACATCTCATGTAATAACAAGGATATTGGGGCATGATCAGACCAGGTATTGGTTCCCATCTCAGTCGATATAAACCTCCCCCAACCCCTTGTCATGAAAGAAAAACAAATCAATTATTGAATATGAATAATGAGGCTAAGATAGAAAGGTATAATGTCTTGGGACCATGACGACAGCACCAAGCATCACGTAGTTCCTCTATTAAAAGCGGAACAATAGAAGAGGGTCATCTGAATCTGGAGGAGGAATCCAAAGATGGATCCAGGACTGAGTTAAAGTTACCACCAATTATCAAAGTGCCTTTTTGGATCTTAGTAATTTCTTTCAGAACATGTGTAAAGAATCTAGCTTGCGATTTAGGAGAAAATTATACATTTACTAAAGTAAAAGAGGCGTTGTTAATCTCGTAAACTAGAATCATAACATGACTCAGGGAATCTAGGTACAAGTTCTGCTCAGAGAATGATACAAAGTTGCTCCTCCTTTTTCCTATGAGGGTCAGAAGTAAAAAAAAAAATAGGGGGACTTTAGGGTGTTAATCCCTTATAAAATATGTTTTCTGAGCAAAAAACACATCACTGTGTAATTTGAGGGCTAAATGTCAAATTAAACTGTTCACACCCATAACATCTAAGGAGGAAACCGTAATGGGCATAATGTGTTAAGTAAATAGGGATATTGTGATGTCTTCACAGCAAATTGAGGTTGGTGGACACAGAGTGAGGAAAGACCTCTCAAAAAGATAAAAGAAACAAAAATAACAGCGAAACAAGTAAAAAAAACCAGCAAGCAATATAATAACGCTCAACCAGTGTATACAGCACGAAATGTGAATAATAATTGGGGGTATTAACATAGCCAAACATCTTGAATAGCTTCATAATATAAATATGCATGAAAAGGTGAAAAAATATTAACACTGCCATTAAGGTGATGAGGATAGGTCATCAGTAGTATTCTTCCTGGAAAACCCCTTTAAGAGTAGAGACCCTTTTTGCCAACCGAGGACCACTCTTGTGTGACACGAAGTGGGGACCTGCTTGATAGAGGAGGGTATGGTTTGGTCACAGGAATATTCCATGTCTTTGGAAGGGACAAGCTATCGGCCACAGATGCTGCAACATAGGAGGCTCTATTTCTTGAGTTAAGAAGCTTGGTGGGGAAGCCCCATTTATACTTAAAGGGGTTGTCTCGCGAAAGCAAGTGGGGTTATACACTTCTGTATGGCCATATTAATGCACTTTGTAACATACATCGTGCATTAAATATGAGCCATACAGAAGTTATTCACTTACCTGCTCCGTTGCTAGCGTCCACGTCTCCATGGCTCCGTCTAATTTCGCTGTCTTCTTGCTTTTTTAGATGCGCTTGCGCTGTGCGGTCTTCTCCCCTTCTGCTCGGTCCAGGCACGAGCGGCGTTCTGGCTCCGCCCCCTTCTACGCATCATCGCGTAGCTTCGCCCCGTCACGTGTGCCGATTCCAGCCAATCAGGAGGCTGGAATCGGCAATGGAACGCACAGAGCCCATGGTGCACCATGGGAGAAGACCCGCGGTGCACCATGGGAGAAAACCGCAGTGCATCCCTGGGAAAGGACCGGCGGCCATCTTAGGGAGATTTTTTAAAGTCCTTATTTCGACGGATCGGTGAGTAGCAAACGGTTTAAAAACCGCTTTAATTTGCTATTTAATGCCAGGGGGTGACAGGGGGAATGGGGTAAGGTAAAATTTTGAGGTTTGCCACGAGACAACCCCTTTAATGGTGGCACCATGAGGGTCAGAGGTGACTTGAGAGAACTGTCTACAGAGTTGGAAAATCGCTGAAGAAAGATGTGGAAACATCAATATTGTGTAGCATGACAGAGATCCTCTTCCTTCAGCTAAGAGTTTCTCCTTAGTCTGATAAAAGGGAATTCGGTCCAAGACATCCCTTGGAGCATTTTCTGGGGCAGAGCGAGTTTTAGGGATCCTATGAGCTCTATCAAGGCTATACTCCAATGGGGATAGGGATGGAAGCAGAGTTTGAAAAAGCTTGAGTAAATATTGAGGAAGATCAGATGGCAACTACAAATTTTAGAAAACCTCAAAATTTGATATTATTTCTCCTTGACCTGTCCTCAAGGTCTATAACATTTACACAAATGAGAGACTTAATTTCCAGAGTGTTATGAGTAGACGAACTCGTTATGTGCGGTGGAAAATTCATCCATTATGTGCTGTACAGGTGTCAACATTATCAATATTAGACTGTAGTTGGCAAGAAATCTTATATATATCTCACGAGATATATCTGTTGGAAGTGACAAGAGCAGCTCCTTCAATGAGTTAGTAGGTAAAGCACTATCTGTACTTTGATGAGATTGCAAGTCGCAAGAGACGTTCTCCATGTTTAAAGCATCGGAAATAACAGTATGGGATCCTTTTTCAGAGGAAGGCCCTCTACAGATGAGGGAGCTTGTAAGGAGGCAGGAACTCCTCTTTTATTAACTTCTCAGGCAGTGAGAGTGTGTTCTTCTGTCCCAGGTGAGGAAGATCTGGTAGTGGATTGCTGAAAAGGAGAATAACGTTCTTGGGAAACTGCTGCAACGTGGTCTAGTTCAGGGCTGTGATCATAAGTCCCACTAGCACTGGAAGTCAGTTAGGGAAAAGTCTGTAAACGTCCTTGGGTCTGTGGATTTAATGCATTTCTGACCCATTATTGCCTGGGGTTAGCAGACTCTGCATAAAATGGCAATGCTTCTGATGATGAAAACATAAGAGTAGCAGTGGCCTCAAATGGTAGTGTTTTGAGCCCCTATGGAGCTACATATGGTCAGGCATGCAAGTTTCAGTCGACCATGGCTTTATGTAACTTTAAGGTATTGGTATAGAAAACAGGCCGTAATTAATGTAGATGTCCACTAGGTAGAGGCAAAGGCATGTTATCAGTGCAGATGAGAAAATATGGAACTGTGTTGCAGAAAACGTCAGACAGCCAAACAGAAAAACATAAGTAGTAGTCCAGTACTGAAATACTGGTGGATGGTCCCTTTAAATCAGATGTTGTAGGCAGACAAAATATATAGCTGGAGTATGCAATAGCAATTGTAGAGAATATTTAGAACAGTGAGTGATCTCAGTCAAAACAATCACTAAAGCATAGGGGCGGGTCTATAGAGATATGACTGACCCTCTGCCCAGTATTTTAAACAGGAGAAGGGCTTAATAAACTGTACCTGGGACAAGTGTCGCCCACGAAGCAGGGCCCTTTTACACACAATAAATTTCATCCAAAACTACTGAAAGTTAGCGATCATCTTTACGTGTAAACGTGGGCAACCAAGCATTTTTCGCTGACTTTTAGAGAACCAGTCAGAGTCATCGTTTCCTGGAGGTGGGGTTTATGAACCCGTAACCAGGAAGCGATGTGCTGAGGACTGCAAGCAAGTGTGCCGAAGCGATTGAGACCAGCGGGAGGACCCGGACCGCACCGGCTAGGTAATTTATTGTTTGTTTTTTTTTCATGTAATGCAGTTAGGGGTTATTTTCAGGGTAGGGCTTATATTTGAAGCCTCACCCGAAAATACTAAAAAATTAGGGAAGTGCTTTCTAATGTTAAAGTCGCATCCAATTGCATGAAAACACATGATTTTGTGCAATGCAATACAAACAAAAGCTCCATAGGGAAACATGGGCTACAAAAAATAAAATCACAAATCACGGCTGTGAAGAGCATGCAGCGACTTCTTTTTCTCGAAACCTCGCATCAGAGAAAACATTGCGAATGTGAAGGAACCCATTGGAAAGCATAGGATTTACACACATGCTACTTGTAGCACAATCGCATTGCGTGAAAATCGGTTGATTCTCTCGCCTGTCTGAAAGCAGCCATAGTAAGATATTTTGGGTGGCTTCTGTTATATTTGGTGGCCTATAGAAAACCCCTTTGAGGATTTTATTATTTTTGTTCCCTCCATGTATTTTTACCCATAGAGACTCCGCCTGTTCATTACCCTCACATATATCACCATGTAGTGTGGGCTTTAAACATGACTTTACACATGTCCACACACACACACTATATATATATATATATATATATATATATATATATATATATATATATATATATACACATACATATATATATATATACATACATACATACATTTACACACACACACACACACACACACACACACACACACACACACACACCCCTCTTCTGATCTATTCCATTTAACCCATTAAGGATCAGGCGCGGCAAATATACGGCGCCTGTTCATGGGCTTAAAACCCCGCCGATAGTAAAATTACGGTAGCATTTTAAGCCTCCTGCTCTGCAGTCAATCAGAGACAGGACAGGTTATCAGCCGTTAGTAGATTTCACTCCTCGCGCTCCCCCGCCTCTCTCCACTGACTTACCATAGCAGCCGTTCAATACTGAATGGCTGCTATTTACAGTGAACGATGATCCTCAGCTCATTGTTCATCGTTTGCCCGATATTCGTCCCGTCTAAATGAGCCCTTAGCTATAAGACCACCGGAAGTTGTTATAAAACACAAATAAATACATTCAAATAAAAATAAAGCAGAGAGTCTACCCGATTTTAAATTACATACACTAAAAACAACCACACGTCACCACAATCCGAAAGTCACTCTACTGTTTGATTTAAATAACTCTAGTTCTTTCTGGGCCTGCAGTTCAGTCCTGATTACTTGAACAGGGCTGAGTTTCAATGCCAGACACACTATGGATAGTATTGGCACTGTTTTGGGGGGAAAAAAACTTACTTTTGGGTCTGTGACTTATTTTGTAATTTGAGCAGGCTGCTAGTTTGGCTTTTTTTTCTAGTGTTTTTGAATAATCACGCTCTGAAACTCTCCACAGTGTTGCTATGAAAATCGCAGTGTCGGCGTCCATGAGCGGAGGATCATAGCTATTCTCCGGTCGCGGATTTAAATTGCAACATGCTGCGATTCTCTACGGCGAGCCTATCTATAAGACAGGCTCACCGCTAGCAATATTCCGCCTCGGCCGTGGATAGGGGGCCAAACTGTTTTCATATTTCATACAACAAAAAATATAATTTGTCTATTTTCCTCCTGGCTACTCTGTGGGCTCACGATGCCTAGATAATGATGTCACTGGCCAGGTAAGAGATTCTATTTTTTAGGTAATATCCACATATTATATGTTTGCCATAGGCAATTCCATTATGGAGTTTTTGGATAGTCTATGCAGATTTATGTGCACCTTCTTTAAAGAATTCACAATGGATTTGGCTATGGCACATGACCTTACAGAAGAAAAAAAAATCTCTGATATGAGCAATGACATCATGATATGGGTATTGTAAGAGTAACCAAGAGTGAAAACCACAAACACAGATATGAAATACCCCATCCATATGCACTGCCAGCAGAATGGGGATTCTATCAGTATTTAAACACGAAACCCATGCTTAAAGCGACCTTCCAGTTTTGGGGCAAAATTCTATCATAGTACCAGTGGGTGGAGGAAGTATACTACCTGTACTTGATTTTCTTGCCCATACCTTCTTTTAGTTCTGCTTTCTGTTTTCTGGTGGCCAATATGGCCACTGCCATTCTAAGACTACCTAATCACTTGTAGTACATTGGTAGTGTTAGGACTACCAATGCACTATTCCTGCTCTGCCATTGGCCAGCGTTTTAATGTGATCAGTGCAGACCAATCACAGAGCAGTGCATAGTGTTGTAGGAAAATGGTGGCAACCATCTTGGCCAACTGAAAATGCTGAGAGGATCAAGTACAGGTAATATAATTCCCTCCTTCCTCCGGTTGAGGGAGGGAACTTTATCCTAAAATCAGAGGGTTACTTTAAAGTCTAATAAAAAACTTGGCGTGTAAACATGGACTTACAGGCTACTGGTACTCAGAAAATCGTCAATTTACAGATAAAAATACATAATATATAGGTTATGTAATCCTTTAAGTCTTCCAGTATTATGTACACACTACCGCTTTACCGCTATTATGGCTTATTAATATCTGCACTGCCCATATTCAAGGATCACTACTTCTATTACCACAGACTCCAGGAAAAGAGCTCAAAAGGCAAAACAATAAATCCTTCCAAGTACTTTTAATGAATGTTCCGCACTCTCTGTTCAAGATTTAATAAAAGCTATAGTTAGCACTTAGCCATGTTGTTCTGGAGGGTTAGGACTTCTAAATCATCCGTAGATGATCCAGAAACAAGACTTATGCTTGAATATTGCCTCTGAATTGTTAATAAATCATATGAACTTGCTGTTCCATACTAATAATTTATAAAGGTATGAAACTGATCAGAGTCTACTGAAGGACTGCTTTTCATAAAAGTCTGTGGATGAAACCGCTCATCTAAAATACATAAAGCGTTGGGGTATTTGCCCTGGCATGTGTTGTTAACAGATGGCCTGGAAACAATTCCTATTCCCTAATATCCTGATTTACATGTGAGTCAACAATGCCAACTGGCCCTGCTCGTCCTTCTCAATATGACCTCCAGTATATTTGTACAACCTTTCCATATTCTTTTTCACTCCTAAGACAGGCTGCTGGTGAAATGCACTGGTAATATACTTCTTACTTTATTACAAATTAAGCTACGAGGTCTGAAAGGACGCAATGGATGAAGGGTGGTCCCCTGATAGGGACCTCATGGACCCAGCTTGTCCAAGAATGACACAGAGAGGAAATGTATGGTCATGCAAACTGGTGAGAACATCTGATTGCCGGGGGTTCCAGAATCCAGAGCCACACAATTCACTAAACCAGGAGGGGGACGGCTTATTCTATAGGGCTTATGTTATATTTTCTAAGATTGCACTTTTTATTGCAGGATTTAACAAAATGATATCCCTCGTATCTTTTCTCATGACTCATTATGAAGGAAACACAACAACCCGAGGCATGACTTTCTTAAACTTGCCATCTCAAACTTATAAAATATACAAAAACTTAAACTAGTTGGCAGTGCCATCTACTTGTGCTCTGCAGGAAAAAAAAAAAAAGAGTGAAGCCCTTGCGGGTTATTTGCCGCAAAACAGATAAAACTTTAGCCCTCAGATTGAACAAAAGGTCAATTTGCAGAGAATCTCTCATAAAGCTGCATACTACACCAGCAGATCCGTTATTTCAGAAAGGTTAAAAGTGATAGATTAATATATGCAGGTTTGAAGCATTTTATTTCTTCATACACACACACTAAAAAGAACAATAAAAGACAATTCTTACAAAATTAAAGGGAACCTGTCATGACTTTTGGCTCTTTAAACTAGGTTATGGGGCTCAAAGGTCATGGAAAGGGGGTGTATGGATAGCAGTGTTTTATACTCACTGGACACCTTGTTCCTGCACTGTGTCCCCCAGAAATCTGCATGTGCCAGCAGCATGACTTTTTTTTTAGTCCGCTCTGTGAGAGCCTCCCATACATCTCCATGGGAGTGTGTGTGCACAGAGCAGACTGAAAAGAGTCACCCTGCTGGCCTGTGTGGACTTTGAAGGGGCACAGCGCAAAAAAGGGATGTATAAAACACTGCTCTCTGGACACCCCATTCCTTGCCCTTTGAGTTCCATAACGTAATTTATGGGGCTCAGAGGTCATAACAGGCTCCCTTTAAACCTAATTAGATATCATTCTGGCATTCCATCTTTCCTTTACAGCCTTCACCATGTAGGATAAATATTGTGATATTTTAATAGTCAGAACTTTTATGCACACAGCAATACCAAATAAGTGTTTATAGGGGGGTTGATAGTTTACATTTTTATGGGAAAAGGGGTAAAGTTTTTTATTTAACTTTTTATTTTGTAATTTTTTTCATTGTTAAACTTTATTACATTTTTTTCCATACACTTTCATTTAGTCCCCACGGGGAACTTGAGATTATTTGATCACTTGTACTATATACTGCAATACTTCAGTATTGCAGTATATAGTGATTTTTAATGTTGCCTGCCAGGCATCTATGCATCAAGGAAATAACTGCAGCTGTCAGAAGCACCTGATAGTTGCCGTGTTTGGGGAAGACTTGCCTCTGAACCCACTCTATACAACTTTCATAACCGCGTGACGTAAATTTACTGGCAGCAGTTGTGAAGGGGTTAAACAGATGAACAGACAGCAAAAACAATCAAGAAGAGGCAATGGAATCTCAGAATGAAAACATCAGTCTACCTAACAGTAAAAAAAAGAAAATATAAATAACTTTAGTTTTCTTTTTTTGTTCAGAAATTCGCCTTACCGACATTCCTATCAGTATATATCTGTTAAAATAGCTATTTTCAAAAGGTGGAATGAACTCTAAACCATTTTATGAATAAAGCTGCTTCGTTCTAAGAAATTACTTTTTAAAACACAACGGGGCAGATTCATTAAACCCAGCTAATGGGTAGATAGGGTAAACTTAAAGGGGTTGTTTCACGCCGAAACGGTTTTTTTTTTTATTCAATAGGCCCCCCCGTTCGGCGCGAGACAAACCCAAGGGATGGGTTAAAAAAAAAAAAAAAGTTTATTACTTACCCGAATCCCCGCGCTGCGGCGACTTCTTTCTTCCTTTACCAAGATGGCCGCCGGGATTTTCACCCACGATGCACCGCGGGTCTTCTCCCATGGTGCACCGTGGGCTCTGTGCGGTCCATTGCCGATTCCAGCCTCCTGATTGGCTGGAATCGGCGCACGTGACTGGGCGGAGCTACGATGACCAGCTCTCCGGCATGAGCGGCCCCATTCACCAGGGAGAAGACCGGACTGCGCAAGCGCGTCTAAAAACGCCAGAAGACAGCGAATTTAGACGGATCCATGGCGACGGGGACGCTAGCAACGGAGCAGGTAAGTGAATAACTTCTGTATGGCTCATAATTAATGCAAGCTGTATATTACAAAGTGCATTAATATGGCCATACAGAAGTGTATAACCCCACTTGATTTCACGAGACAACCCCTTTAAACTAAACAGGTTTAACCCCTTGAATGGCGGGTTTCTTACCAACCAATCATTTAATTTCAACTAATTTTCCAGTCGCGTTCCAAGAGCCATAACTTTTTCATTTTTCCATTTACACAGCCATACAAGGGCTTGTTTTTTGCGGGTCAAGTTGTACTTTTTGATGGCATCATTTTTAAGTTTATATAATGTATTGCATAACTTTTGTAAAAAAAATTGTAGGGAGATTGGGGGGAAAAAAAAGAAATTCTGCCATTTGTTTTCTGGATTTTATTTTCATGGTGTTCAGCGTTCAGAATACATAATATGATAACCTTATTCTATGAGTCAACACGATTCCAGCGATACCAAGTTTATACAGTTTTTTTATGTTTTGCTATGTTTGTACATTTAAAACATTTTTTTTTCTTAAAAGGTTTGCTTTTGTGTCGCAACATTCCAAGAGCCGTATTAATTTTATTTTTCCATTGCCAGAGCCCCAGAACTCTAGTCTTCATTTATCTAATTTTTAGGAACATGTAACAGCTGATCGTGGCTATTAACCCTTTAAATGCCGCTGTCAATTCTGACAGCGGCATTTAAGTCCCCGGAACGATATTCGGGGATCCTACTACTGCAGGAGTGATCAAAGCATCGCTAGTTGTGGTCCCACAGGGATGCAGATCATATTGCGGGGGGTCCGATGGTGACAGCCCTTTACATGCTGCAGTCGCACAGACCGCGGCATGTAAAGGGTTAGGGTGCCCACCCACTAGCGTTTTTTTACTGCGAAATTCGCAGCGTTTTTTTTTTTCTGCAGGGGTCTTTGGGCTATGGGACATGCAAAGCTAAAATCGCGATCGCGCAAAATCGCAATATCGCGGTAAATCGTGATTTTGCGCGATCGCGATTTTTACATTACAAGTCCCATAGACCCCCTGCAGAAAAAAAAAACCTGCGAATTTCGCAGTGAAAAAAAACGCCAGTGGGTGGGCGCCCTTAAACAGCAGAGATCAGAGGTTTTCTCCATTCTCTGCTGTAAGAGCTGGTACCTGGATATCATCTGACAGCCGATCACCAGCTCTCCCTGCCACAGGGACCATCGGCCGGCTTCTGACAAGCCGATGGTCTTTGTGGCAACGTGTATACAGTGCAGGAGTTCCAAAAAAGAAGTGGGAAGTTTCCGGCAGATCGGTTATATCTTCCCACTTCTTTTTTTAAAGTCCTGCACTGTTCTGTGTGGGGCTGTGCAGCCGGGGTGTGTGCAGAACACAATGCCACAGCTTGTGGCATTGTGTTCTGCACAGTTTCATAGTGAAACATAGCCTGGTAATCTTCCGGGCTATATCGCTATAGGTAGTGGAGCTAGGCCTGGAAAATTTCCGGCGTGCCACAAAAGGGGTTAATAGTTATGTTTATTACAGTGGCTCAGTAAGAAGATACCTCAAAAGCGTCTAGCCTAAATTTATACACGTATTACTGTAGTTGGCTTAGTTTTATGCCAGTTTTTGTACTAAAATTTTGGCACACAAGTTCACATTTAGGCCACGCCCCACATCCCAAGATGCTACAGCCCCTCCAGAAGATCCATCCCGCTTTAGATGGTGGGAAAACAAGTGTCTAGTGAAGTCATAGGCATGGGGCGATGTGTACAAGACAGCTTTCTGGTGTGATTTGCTCCAGATGACTGGTGCATCTTCAATATTAAATCTGCCCCAAGTTGTTTCCATTTTATATTCCATTTTTAAATACAATTACATTAGAGATATATAAGTGTCCCTGGGCATAGCAATGGTAACCAGAATGAAAATATCCATTGCGTCCACTGCTACCTCCATTCAGAGTACTGGAAATAGTAATAAGGATTACATTATACAAAAACTGTTGTTTTTTTTTTAAAGTTTACAGAACTTTTTTTTCCAAGCCACCCATTCCCAAAAAGACAAAAACTAGAATTCTTACCCCTTAAGAAGCTCTTTCATCATGAATTTATTTGTTGCTTAATTATCTTGCAATTCTTGTTCTCATCGGGGACTGATTTTCAGCATTTTGCTGTATGTGGGGCATGGCACTTGTTCCAGCGCGGTGCTAAAAATAACAGTTTGCATAATGCCATTGGAGGTCTTACGCCTGTGCGATGCATAGAACTGAAGGTTAGAAAGCATGCGTGAAATAGCATGCTTGTTGGTCCAGCCACAGTGATCAAGTGCTGTACATTAGGGGAGTATATTCCTGAACAAGACCCACAGTATTTAAAGTCCAGAATAAAAACAGCACCAATGCGATCACGTGGTTTGGGATAGAAAAAAGCATTTAGAGACACTTTTGGAAATGTGATTAAATTATGGATTTTGGAAAGTTTGGAATGTGAAAGAATAAAAGAAAGGTCTTGGAAAACCCCCTCAATGACTAAACAGTTTTACTTATAGAAAAAAAAGAATTTGGAATCCTTTCTAAACCACCATAATTTGTGTTACATTAGCGAGTTGGAATTGCGTAATCCACTCACGGAAAACAGAATGCAGCATGTTCAATTTTACCACGGATATCCATGACATAGAGCCCATTGCTCACTATGGTCGTCGATATATCTGTAGCCCATACACAATTACAATGTGTATGGGCTGCGGGTATCCGCATCACTGCTAAGCGTGAGTATGTGGTCATGCGCAGAACATTGCACAGCCATATGCAGGGTCATGGCCAGGCTCACAGCTGGAATCCACTGCGTTAGTCCCTCAGGGTATTCCGTATACGGCGTGTGAAAATGAACATCCTTGTTCCACAAAGACATTATGGCACTGTAGGCTTCTACAGATGCTCTAGGGCTGCATGTACGGTACTGCAATAGGGACTGAAAAAGTAAATCAGCATGGACTAATGGGCACAATTAGTCAATTTACCCCTAAGGAGGCCAGTTCTGGTGAAAGATGTAGGGAAGATATAGTTGTCTCTAACTGTGGCATCACTTGCCTAACTGCCAGAGCCTTGAACATATTTGTGGATTTGCTCTGAACTGCAGCCAGAGCTTCCCCTACCGCACAACTGCTTCAAGCCTTCATTCTACAGGATTTAATACACTCCATTTAGGCACAACTTCAGTAACGGGATTGATGAGCCATTTCTATACAGTACCTTCTTGACATACTGGAGCATTCAGTGGGGAACATTCTGTTAAAACAAATGCTTCACTGAAATACTAAGTAGTGACATTTTGGCTGAAAGAATAAAATGTAAGTAGTTTTTCTTACAAAAGCCTGAAAAAAGTTTTAACCTCCAATTCTGGAGTAACAGAAAAGCTATTTTTTGTTCAATGGAAAAATTGGACAGATCAGGAAACAAAACACATATTCACTTTATTTGTCGTGGTTTTGCTGCGGTTTTGACGCAGAAGAACTGCTTCTGCGGCAAAACTGCTTCAAAGGTTAATTTGGGCTTGCGGATTTTGCTGCAGATTTTCGTGCGGAAAAATCCGCAAGAGTGTTTTTTTTCCGCAGCGCTTTTTTACTTTTGTCGCGTATTTGCCGCGGTTTTGGCTGCGTCCATAGAGGTCTATGGACAAAAAAGCGCTGCGGAAAAGACCAAAGAATGAACATGCTGCATCTTTTAAAACTGCGCCGCAGTTGCATTTCCACACTGCGGCTGTGCGGAAAAAATCCGTCCTGTGAGAACAGCTTTTTGGCAAATCTCATTTGTGCTGTATTGCACTGCAAACGCAGTGGTTTTGCCGCAGTGCGGATATGCAACGGCAATCCGCGGCAAAACTGCAACAAATCAGCCCTGTGTGAACCCAGCCTTAGAGCAAATGTGAAGTTTTGTCCTAGGCATTAAAACCCGAATAGCACAGGTTATGACAGAGTTTTTGGTAAATTTGTCTTAAACAGCCATAAACTGATGATGTCGGTCTTTTGATTCTGATAGAAAAACTATTTTATTTCCTTTTCAAAAGCTACAGTTATTGAAGGTTTAGGAATCTTGAGCAGAGTGACAACACTGCCCTGTAAGAACTCCTTGACTTGTTGTACAAAAAAAGTTACATCTATTTTCTTCAAGTTCTGTGATTTCTGCAAAACATGCGGGAGATATAAGGAGGACTGTATGATCAGGGTGACTTGAAGAGTTTGTTGGAAAATTCAGACCAGAAAACTATGTTATTCCTTTCTCAAAAAAACAAAAACAAAAAAACAAAGAAAATAAACAAGGAAAATAAAATAAATCAGGATGTTGGTTTTAAAGGGGTTGTCCATTACCAGACAACATTTTTCCTATAGCTCTAACTGTCCTAAAACGGCTAAAGCAATGAAAGTAGCTGTACTTACCCATCCTCTGCCAGGGCGATCCAGTGCTGTAGCCCCTTTATCCTCCCAGTGTTTGTTCTAGAAGTTGATATCACCGGATATTTCCCGATTATCACAATATCCCTACCCATTCTGCTGGCATCTGCACTCACATCCTGGGCACCGTGATGCCAGGAGCTCCGAAAGGTGATGCTGCGGCCCGATTGGCTGTAGTGGTGAGGTGAAACACCAGGAGGCCGGCGGGACTGCAGTGCTAGATCGCCATGGCAGATGACGGGTAAGTAGAGATGTATTTTTCTTACCGCAGTTGGAACTTTAGGGGTAATGTTGTCCAGTAACCAGACAACCCATTTAAGCTAGGGCTAACATGGCGTCTTTGATCACGTGAGTCGTAGTTGTATTGTGACACTGCACCTAATGACTGTCAATGGGGTTGAAATGAGAGCTCCTTCAACCGTAACACCGCAGTCAAAAGAAATCTAGGCCTGTGGAATTTTTGGTTGCAGGTTGCATGTTGTATGCAACTTAGCCATCATAGCCTACAATCCAAATCACGTGTGACTGCAGTTTACCTGCTTTTTTGACAGTCAAACAGCAGCTTGAAAACAGTTCCATAATAGCAAGTCACACAGATTTTTCGCTTACGTGACTTGCCTGAGACTTGATGTTGAGGGACCATTTTTGACTAGAATGTGGCTCGGAACCAATACTCAAATATGACTGAGGCTCACAAAGTAAAAAAAACTGGAGGCCTGTGCTGTATGACAATAAGACCAGTCATGAGCATTCAACCAAGCATCTACTACATAAGCATTTATGGCATTATGGTCAAGAAAACAGGCTAACCTTAAAAGGATTATCCAGCTTTAAGTGCCTGATGGCCTATATAGGCCATAAATAAAAGATTTGCAGGGAGCCCTGCTAATCAGCTGTTCATCAGGCCAGTGCACAGAACTCATGTGTGCTGGAAGCAGACCACTCGGTTTCCTCTGTAGTTTGCTATGGCAGGCAAATTTCTATTCACTTTAATGGGAACACTGCCCAAAAATACCAAGTCAGGTCATTTTGTTTATTTTATGAACTTTTAATAAACACAGGCCCAGCCTGTATTGGACTATACCTGTGTCATGGACTCTGACTGCTGTTTACACTGCTATCCCGCGCTCTACCTGAGCTGCATCTCCCACACTATATAAAACCGTACAGATAAAGTCAATAGCAATGGTCCTAGCAGTGAACTTAGGGGTACATAACTTATAACTAGGCCTCTATGAGGTACAGGGTCAAATGCTTTAGCAAAATCCAAACCCTTTTTTTCCCCGCAGATACTCCAAATTTCTCTAATAATACTGGATCAACAATCCCTTATGAACATCACATCACACAAAGCCAAACATAAAGAGGAGTACAGAAGACCGCAATACCTGTTTTTGTGAGGCCTTTGTTTAGGGATATATTTCTCTCACACATATCTAGAAGATCTTCACCAACATCTAGAGGAGAAAAGTAAATCAACATTTCAGTGGTTGAGATATTAATCAGCACTGAACAGTATATATACATTTTAGGACAAAAAGTATTTTTTTTAATTCAAAAAGGGGAATTCCAGTCTTAGGCATTTATATCAAATCGCCGATTCAAAGCAGCCTTTCTTACCACTGAAATATGAGGTGGTCAATGCTTGCACCCAAACTCTCCACTGAAGTCTATGGGAGTTATGTAAAGATCAGCCACTCTGATATCAGGCACATCATCATAATATGCCATAAATACTCTAAAGGTAAAAAGCCTTTTAACCATTTCAGAACATCTATGGTGCCAAAAGAGTAGCCCCAGCCCAAAAGAGTAAGGTCTTCTTCATGTGTTCCAAAGCTGTAAAGTTGGCAACTAAAACAGGATTGCATCTCAACCTGTCCCAAAGTTTTACAGGCGTGTGAATAAAGTCGTACATACTAAATGGCTATTGTTACGCCAAAATGCACCGTGAATAGATAGATGTTCACTAATAACTGTAATTTGTACAAACTGTAAGCATTTATAAACCTTACATAAACCTGCAATAGTGGTAAATACTTTGACATGATGTCAGAGAGTCTCAAATCCATTTTGAGTTTGTTGGCTCATTTATACAATAATGCTTCTGTACTTTGCATATAAATAAATAATGCTACCATGGTGTACGCTGTAATAAACTATGAGAATGCACCTAATAAAAATACCTTGCAATGATGAACAGTTGCTGCAGGATATGTAGGAAACTGAATTGTATTATCATACATTACTTGCTACAAGAAGCAGTTCTGGTTTGGATCCACTTCAAGGATTACAGTGGGTTACCAGAAATTCTCTATACAATTCCATTATCTCTTTCTATAAGAAACCTCCATTGCTTGCTGGAGGGATGAAAAGTTGTTCTGGTCATATGCTCATCATACAAGTTGCTACAGGGTTCTGATTGCTGGACTTCATTCACACTGTATTTTGCTTTTACTTCCAGGGGTCCTGAAACGGGATTTAGATGGGGCCTTTGAACATAAATCGATCTCGGCAACTATTAAAAGATTCTATTTTGGCCGGTTTATGTTAGTTTACTGCATTCTGTGGCGAAAACAATAGTGTGGTTGACATGTCATACTCCCGATAAGGATAGGCAATTAGGATTTGGAGGAAAACAATCTTGGTTCCCATTCAGTGACTATAAAGTAGATATTTACAAAATGTTGAGCACATTGGCTACAATTTTGGTCACCATTTGGAGCCCTGTGAATGGAAATATAGCACCGCATGCATAGCTATTTGATGCTTGCCCGGAAACGGATCCGACATTGTATCGTTGCCTCCACAGATGTGAACAGAGCCTAGTCATCTATATACATAAAATACGATGTATGTATGTATGTATGTATGTGCCACCATAACTCATGAACGCCTGGAGCAATTTCAACCGAACTTGGCATATATATAACTCATCCCATGGGGACAAATTTGGGGGATAAGACAGCCTCACTACCCCCCTGGGGGGAATGCCAGAATTGCACTTGAGCAGATGTTTTTTATTTCACAGTCTTATCTAACACAGATGACCTCCTCCTCATCACACAATAATCTATTATACAGACGACCTCCTCCCCATCATACACTAATCTGTTACACAGACGACCTCCTCCTCCTCAAATACTAATATATTACACAGACTTTCTGCTCCTCAAATAATAATATCTTGCACAGACAACCTCCTCCTCTGCTCCAACTACCACACAGCTTCCCACCAGCATTAAGCCACTATGCACCACACAGAAATGAGCCAAGCATCCACTCTTATGAAAGTTGTGTTGCCCATAGCAACCAATCACAGCGCAGCTTTCATTTTACCTCAGCAGTATAACAAGTGAAAGCTGAGCTGAGATTGGTTGCCATTGACAACAAAAAGTACAGGGGAAGTCAGAGAGTTTTTTATTTTTAATTACGCCAGTATTACACAGACCTCCTGCTCCTCGGATAATATCTTACACAGACAACTTCCTCCTTCTCAAATATTAATATTACACAGACGACCTCCTCCTTATATACCAATGTATTACACTAATGACCTCTTCCTCATGCAGTAAGATATTACACAGACAACCACATCGTCATGCAGTAAGACATTACACAGACGACCTCCTCCTCATATACTAATATATTGCACAGATGACCTCTTCCTCCTCACATACTAATACATTAAATCAGTACACACACACACATTATATATATATATACACACACACACACACACACACACACACACATACATACATACATACATACACACAAATTCTTTTCATGTCTAAAAATAAAATACACGGGCAACGCCGGGTAATCAGCAAGTTTTATATATTTGACGCTGTGCTTTTAGATTCCTCTGATGAATAAAAGATTACATGTCATTAAAACACAAACTAGAATGTTTTAACTTGTAGCGGTCAAATCTGTAATGTTTTTGAGTATTTAACCTTGACACCCTTTGAAGTGAAGCTACATTTCAGACAACTTTTTGTCCTTTTCATTTGTTACTGTTTGTTCACTGCACTAATAGCTGATTATTTCAAAAACGTAATAAGCGAATCTGAAGGGTAAAGCCACAAAATGCCCACTTAGCTAATCATTATCTCGGCCGTGATGGATGACCGAGAAGCCCTGTCTCAGTTGTGTACAGTCAACATATTACCAGCTCCTGTGAAAACCGCTGTCAGGTCATGTACTCACAAGATTAAGTATTCTTCTCTCTTAATGTTACTCTTGAAGAATGGCTTCTTCCGATTCTTAATTGCATATCAACCCTGAAATTTACAGGCTGAATGTCATGATGAGTGGATAGAATTTTTTCTGTGGCTTTGGATTTAACTCTCACATATGTCTGTTTAGCTTTTTCTAAACACTAAATTACCGCTTGTAACGCACAAGGAAGGAGATTTTCACATTTTGCTGCAGGCAGACAAATTATTGCTAAAAATACAACATGTTCACTGGGGAGACTGAAAGTACTTATTGCTCTTAGTATTGTCTCTGACCATTAAGCATTTGACACCGCGCCGCATAATAGGTTGATAAAAAAAATGAGACAGCTCGGACTGGGCAAAAACGTGTGTATTAGAAATAGAAAACAGAGGGTGGTAATAAATGGATCGTACTCTGATTGGGCCATCGTTGCTAGTGGGGTTCCACAGGGTTCAGTACTAGGCCCCATTCTGTTCAATATACTGTGTTTCCCCGAAAATAAGGCACCCCCTGAAATTTGCAGAAGTCCCAAACATAAGGCACCCCCCCGATAGTAAGGCATAGTAATGTGTGCAGGCAAGTCAAGAGGCCTGTCCCCTGCTGCCATTCCTGTTGTCTCCTACCTCCAGATGTATAGGTAGATCTGCAGACAGTCTGCTGTTATCCTGTCCCTGCTGTGCTGTACGAGTGTGCTGTGGTGAGCACCCCATGCTGGCTGGAAAAGTCCATACTGTACGTTCTGTTCCTGCTGTACATGTCTGCTGTGATGAGCTCCCCCTGGTGGCCGGAAGCTGCAATACCATCCCTGCTTACAAGTGGTACAGGAACTTCTGTCTGCAGACAGGTACGTTACTTTATAGCCCTTATTATTTTATGGCTCTGTGTGTGAGTCAGGCAACCTGTGTGTGATTCGTAAGGCTGGGTTCTCACAGAGCGTATTTCCAGCAGAAAATTCGCAGTTTGGCCACAGCGATAAACAGCGAGATTTCCGCCGGGAAAGCGCTGCTTCAAAACCCACGGCACTCAGCCGCTTGTTTTGAAGCGACCTGGCTGCACGCTTTTCTGTTTCTGTGGCCGGTGAATCCGCACCACAACACAGGCTTCTCCCAGCTTTGCCGTGACAGATTTGCTGTCCCATGTGGACGAGATTTCTGAGAAATTTCGTCCACAAAGCTGGGCAATTGAGGGACTAGCGGCCACAGATGGATTTGCTGCGGTGAAATAAGACACCCCCTGAAAATAAGACGTAGCGCATATTTGGGAGCAAAAATTTATATAAGACGCGTCTTATTTTCGGGGAAACAGGGTATTTATCAATGACCTAATAGAGGGGCTGCACAGTAATATTTCCATATTTGTAGATGATACGAAATAATACAATGGAGAACAATGTGCGGCTACAAAAAGACCTAGATAAGGTAGGGGCTTGGGTAGAAAAATGGCAAATGAAGTTCAATATTAATAAATGTAAGGTTATGCACATGGGCAGGAGAAATGAATGCCACCAATATACACTAAATGGGGTACTGCTAGGGGGAAAGTGATATGAAAAAAGTCTTGGGGATACTAGTGGACTGTAGCCTTAACTGGAGCAATCAATGCCAATCAGCTGCTGCAAAAGCAAATAAAGAATTGGGGTGCATTAAAAGAGGTATAGGGGCGTATAAGGCACTTGTCAGGCCTCACATGGAATACTGTGTACAGTTCTGGTCACCGGTGCTCAGGAAAGATGTTGCAGTGCTTGAGGGGATTCAAAGAAGGTAAACTAAATTAATAAACGGAATGGAAAGACTGGAATGCTCAGTGCACTGGTCCTGGCTCTTCCAGCCTCCTCCCCCTGCAGAGAGGGACACCGTATATCGGCCGGGCGTGAAAACCCGGCCGATATACGGTCGTCTGAAGCTGCCCTAAACTTGGTATTGCATTAATCATGCTAATCCAGATAAGAAAATTATCATATTATTTTTACCAAATGGTGAGCGCCATGAAAACAAAACCCAAAGACAATGGCAGAAGGTCTAGACGGTCCTTCTTTCTCTAACTTCACCTATTCCCCCCCCCCCCCAAAAAAAATCATAAAAGTTATACAGCACATTATATGTACCCCAAAGTGTTGCTAAGAAAAATTAAAACTCGTTCCCAAAAAAAGAAGCCCTCATATGACTATGTGAATGAGTTATAGCACTTGCCATGTAGATGACTTGTTCCTTAAGCCAAAAAATAGGCTAGTCACTAAGGGGTTAAGAACAGCCATGTATTAGTAACTCAGAATTTAGAGTGATAGACAAATATTTTTTTTTCTTTTAAACTTTGACTCTTCACAGTTGAGCTAGGGTTTTCGTTGTTGAGCTCCGTCATGGAAGTCCACAGGACCCCACTGACTATAGCAGGAGGGGTATTGTCGCCCACGGCACAACAGATTTACTATAATTGACTCCAGAAAGTGGCAGAAATTATGGAATAAATCACTGGCAGCACACTTTATATTAAGACAGGCGGAGGAAAATCTCTCTCACCTCACACCTATCCAATTAGGGTGTAAATGTGCTCTAACAAACACTTGCTATTGTACGTGAACACACAAGACATTTAGCCAATGTTCTGGCAAAGAATACATTATGTGTTCCAGCAGTTAATATGTATGCAGAGACCCGTTGTGTGATGCTGCCCACATCTACTGCAGATTAGTTATAGGTGCAGCTCTACACGATTAAACTGTGGCATATAAACATGACAACACAAATAGCCCTTTCAGCTTCAAGCAAACATCGATTGTTCTCTCTACAGAAATAGTGGTAGCAGCTGGTAAGTAACATCTCCATTGCAATGAAACTTGTCCGTGGCCACTCTGCCGAAAACACATCTTTCCATCATTGTCCCCTCACCTGACTGCCTGTTAGGCTCCTTTTACACGAGAGCATATTGGCTGGCATTTTCACCGCTGGCCAATATACGCTTTCATATGGGGCATAGAAGCTCGTGAACGGGTGCACAAATCTAGCGTTTGTGCACCCGTTCACACAGCATGGGGTCCGATGCATACGCACCGAGCTCACAATGCCGTTGCCTATTTCCCCTCCCTCTCCAACGGAGGCTCACCTCTCGTCTCCTCCCAGCTTGTTCTTTGCAATGGGAGGGAGCGGGGCGAGGGCGGAGCTAAGCGACAACCCCATCCCACCTCCTCCCATTGATGGCTATGGACAACAGGCAGGGAGAGGGGGTAGCCTAGCTCCACCCACGCCCCCCGACCTTTGTCCATAGCCAACAATGGGAGGAGGCGGGACGGGACGGCACTTAGCTTCGCCAAACCCACCCCACCCCCCTCCATTGTACAGAACGAGCGGGAAGGAGACGAGAGGTGAGCCTGCAAGGGGGGAGAGGAGAGCAGAGGGAGGGAGTTTGGCAGCCACGCTGCTAAACTTCCTCCCACCTACGGCCGCTGCTGTGGGCTCCCATAGGAGCCCATGCAGCGGCAGACGTATACGGGCCCAAAAGATATTTCCAGGACTATCTTTTGGGCCCGACAGAAAAACGCCCGGAGCTATATTGGCCTTGCCAGGCTCGCTTACATCTCAGTAATACGACCATGTGATCTGGTGCATTGGAATCCAATGCATCAAATCACAGTGCATAGTGGCTGGCCGTGAAAAAGGCCGGCCGATATACGCTTGTGTGAAAGAAGCCTTACCCTCAGGACTTGTCCTATGTGTATTGCAGTCACTTCCATGCAGTGGAGCTTCCTGTTGAATGCTTATTAGGCAGCATCTTGAGGCAGAGATTTTTGTTTTCACATCAATCCCATGATGCATCAGCACAACATTACATGAGCAGCTACAGACTGTACCATCTATGCAGCAGGAAAAACAATCACAATACATGCTGCATGCACCAAAGTAACCTACAGACCATAAATATACAGTCAGGATGATGAGCAGTGATCTCTCTGTGATTTTCCAAACAGAATAGACCTTGCATGTTTCTCCCCCGTGAGTGGAAAAAATAAATAAATCGCAGTTGATTTCCGCTCATGGGCAGGGGCGAATCTTTTAACACAGCATGTCTATGGACGGTCATTGCTGTGGAATTTGCAGCGGGCGTCTGGCCGTGAATTCCGCAGCGATAATCCGTAGGTGGGCATTAGCCCTAAAGCCTCATTTACACTAAACGATTGTCATTTGAATGAACGAATCTAACGAATTTTTTGCTTGCAAATGTTGAACGTTTACACATAACGATAATCGTTTGAAGTCCTCGCCATTTCCCTCGTTAGCTAAATAAACACCAAATATGTTGTTTGCTCATGTGTGTGGGTTTATGTGAAGAATCTCTTGGCAGGAGGTTTTTAATTACTGTGAAGAAAAAGCTATTGCCTACTATGCCATGAGTTACACGTACGTTTTGAGCGAATCATTGCATGTAAGAGGGCCTTCAGTAGCAGGCAGGTGCTGCTAATCAAATGCACTGATTAACTGATCATTCGCAAGTGTGACCATATAAAAGCAGAAGTATTAGCAGTTTGCTGCTCCGAAGAATTCAGGCTTGTTAACACAGTGCCAAAATATCAGCAATGATATCAAAGGGGTATAAGGCCATTTCCAAACAATTTGGAGTCCATCATTCTACAGTGAGAAAGACTGTTCACTGAAACTTGGCCCGATATCGTGCTCGCCAACACGTGACATCATCGCGGATCGAGGCGTTTTTGTGTTAAAACTACCTCGCATCACTTAAGGGAAGTAGCGATACTAAGGTCCGATGTCCACAAGAAAAATAGAATTGTATTAACCCCGCGGGTCTCCCACACACGTAATCCGCACCCATAGGGAATCATTGAGCATCCGCAGGTAATTAAATACCTGCAGGTGTCATTTTTCCCCGACACATGGACTGCACGCGCAGGAAAACACCCGCAGCATGCTCCATTTTGTGCAGTTTTCCCGCATGGGTAGCTCCCACGGCTTCTATTGAAGTTAATGGAAGCCATCCACCCCATGACACAGATGCAAGTGATACTGCATCCGTGCCTCGGGCAAGCTGGAGTTTAAAAAAAAAAAAAGATGGCACGGCGCATGCGCACCCGCCGGTCAGAAGTGAGCAGATCCGTCTGCCATGGAGGAGAGCCACACAGCATCTGGACAGGTAAGTGTTATGTATTTTCTGGCCTCATGTCTGCAGGCCTGGTGGAATCCGCTGCAGGATTCTGCACGGGGAAACTGTGCAGGCCCGTGGACATGAGGCTTTAGGAGTGGCTGACAGCTGCGGTGGAGGATCGTGGAGTGTTTCCCATTGTTTTCAATGGGAAACATTGCATCAAACTCACTTGCACCTAGCACGCTGTGACATGCTTTGCTGGCCCCATTGAAAACAATGGGTCATGCTAGGGCACACCCACAGAAAGGACATGCCACAGTTTTTTTTTTCCCACATTGCATCAGAAATGTCTGGTGTTTCTTTTCCACTACATATTTTAATTTACGAATATTAGGCCACTTCATTTTTCAAAAATGCTGTTCCCTCTATAGGGGAGATTCCAACACCAGTTCTCATCCCCAAAAATAAATGGGATGGGGCCAAGTGGCACTGGGCACCCTCCACAAGTATTTCATAGCAGCATGGTCTACCTTTTTGGTATGTGCACCCTTGACTGCACTGAAATATAATGGGGAACAGAATATATCAAAACAGGGCACTCCATAAAAAAAATATACATTAAGGCATACTTTTTTTAAAATATTACACAACATTAAAGTATACATTTTTAACATTAGACTGCAGCAGGCGGTTTAAAGAGGTTGTACAAGATCAGTCCACAGGTTGCGTATGATCCTGAAAATCAATCCTATATACTTTAGTGGAACCGAGCAGTAACACCAGACACAACCCATGGACAGGTGTTGTGTTGTCTACGGAAGTAAGTAGCCATGTTTTTCTAATCCTGCGAAACTCTTCTATGTAATGCTTGACAGTCTTCTGAATTCAGATTTCATTGTGGTTTCTATGACTGAGCGGGGCATTCTGAGAGCTGTACCTCTGCAACAGGCTGAAAGCCACATACTGGAGAGCACTGCTAGTGTAATTACTTTCAGCTATTCCTTGCCAAAATCTTATTTTCTGAATTGCTCTCAAAATTCCTAGTGTTGTTATGTCGAGCGCCTACAGGCACTTTCACAATTCACACAAAGTTGAAGAATGCAGACCCCATCTGTGAGTTTATTATGGATAGCAGAGGCGCAGAAAGCTAGGACTCCGGGATTTTGACAGTTCTGCAGTTCAACAAGCAGAGAAATAACAGCTCATAATACTAAAGCAGAACAGAGCTTTATATTAAACAAGATTCAGAAGAAAACAGGAGCAGCAATCTAATGCCTTTTTACATTTTAAAGGGAACCTGTCAGCTGGAACATGCAGTGTAAACTGCCGGCATCATTACAGAGCAGGAGGAGTTGAGCAGATTGATATATGGTTTTATGGGGGTTAGATTGGTTATAACTTATATTTTATACATTTACACTAGTGATGAGCGAGTATACTCGCTAAGGGCAATTGTTCGAGCGAGCATTGCCCTTAGCGAGTACCTGCCCGCTCGAGACAAAATGTTCGGGTGCCGGCGGCGGGCAGGGGGCGGCGGGGGAGAGCGGGGAGGAACGGAGGGGAGATCTCTCTCTCCCTCTCTCCCCCCCCCACTCCCCACTGCTGACTGCCGCTACTCACCGCTGCCCCGCGCCGTCACACGAACCTTTTGTCTCGAGCGGGCAGGTATTCGCTAAGGGCAATGCTCGCTCGAGCAATTGCCCTTAGCGAGTATGCTTGCTCATCTCTAATTTACATCTCTTCTTATTCTGAGCTTAGAGGTCCAGTGAGCGGTCCCATCAGTGACTGACAGCTATTTCTGTATGCACTGTCATACGCAGCTGTCACTGATAGGACCGCCCACTGGGCCTGTAAGCTCAGAATAAGAAGAGATGTAAATGTATAAAATATAAGTTCTAACAAATCTTACACCAAAAAAAACATATCAATCTGCTCCGCTCCTCCTGTACTATAACATACTGCCTGCAGTTTACACAGCATGTTCAAGCTGACAGGTTCCATTTAAGCCCTGTGTGACCAAAGGCCCATTTAAACACAATGATTATCGCTGAAAGCTGTCTTTTGAGCGATGATCGTTGCATCAAAACGTGCGGCCATCGTGCACTGTTCTGTCATCGCTCATGTCTAGCCAGCTAGAAATTAGCATTATCAGTGAGTAGTGCTGATTGCATTTTTTTTGCTGGCAGTTCTCAGGAGGACACCAGCTGAAAGCACTGAGAACAAAGCAGCAGTTTGCATATTCAAAAGAGCTGCATTGTTCTCCGAGCTATCGCGGCGGTATCCCACTCCGCCTGCATAACTCTTAGGCTGGGTTTCCACGCGGCGTATTCCCGGCTGAAATCTCGCGGTTTGGCCACAGTGAAATACCGTGATATTTCCACCAGGAAAGCCCTGCTTCAAAACCCACGGCATTAAGCCGCGGGTTTTGAAACAGCTTGGCCGCACGCTCTTCCGTTGCAGCCAGCGCTCCGATACAGAAGAGCGCGGCCGCAACGGAAAAAAAAAGAAAGAATGGACATGCTGCGGCCAGCGAATCCGCGCCGCAGCGCCAGCTTTGCCACGACGGATTCGCCGTCCCGTGTGGACGGAACTTCTGAGAAATCTCGTCCACTTGGCCAGTTAATCCTGGAATTAGTGGCTGCAGGCAGATTTACCGCAAGAAATTCCAGATGGACTTTCCGCAGCAAATCCGCCATGTGTGAACCCAGCCTTAAGTAGCTAATTAGTTATGCAAAGATGATCGCTCAAAACTGTCACTCAAACTCTCTGTGTAAATGGGCCTTTAGTCGAGTGACCAACTAATTTTTCAGTTTGTGTCATCTTTGCATTCCTAGAGCCATAACATTTAAATTTTCCCATTGACACAGCCATACGAGAGCTTGTTTTTTTGCAAATTTTTTTTCTTTTCTACATCACTTTGCTAATGTGTTGTAAAACTTTTATTTATTTATTTTTTTTAAAGGATTGGGAGAAAAAAGAAATTCCACCATTCTTTTTTTTCAGATTTCATTTTTACAGCGTTCAGCATGCAAAATGCGTTCAGCATTATTCAATGTGTCAATACGATTCCGGTGATACCCAGTTTATACCGTTTTTTATGTTTTGCTTTTTGCGTACACTAAACACTTTTTATTGTTTAAAGATTTTTTTCTGTGTTGCCGCATTTTACAAGATGAACTCTAGTCTTCACTTATTAAAATTTTTGGGAACATAACATTTTGTTTGTTAATCCATTTTTTTTTACAAAATTTGTACAGTATGTTTGCACATATTTGAAATATTACAGTTGAAAATGTGAACAAATAACAATTTTTTCAATATTTTCTCAATCTTGGCACTTTTAATGAATATACACAAATTCTATCGGTCTATTTTTACCACCTAAATAAAGTACAATATGTGGCGAAAAAACAATGTCAGAAGTACTTAGATATGCAAAACCTTAACGGGGTCATTCTATGTTAAAGTGACATGTCAGATTTCCAAAATTCGGATTCGTCACTAAGGGGTTAACAGCATTCACCATTCATTGTAAGTAATATCTGAAATTAATTCTGAAGGCTAGTAGGATACCAAATTAATAGTTTTTTATTTTTTTGCAACTTTTTCACAGTTAAAGAAAAATGTATTTTTTTTATCACTGCATTCAAAAGCCCATAACACTTCTCTTTTTGTTAACGGTGCTTTATGAGGTTTTTTTTCTTGCGGGATGAGTTGTACCTTTTATTTGTACAATTTTTGATTCATAAGGCATTTCGATCACTTTCGATTTCGTTTTTTGTAAGGCAAGATAGGCAAAATTAACTATTTTCACCATGTATTTTAATATTTTTGTCTCACAGCAGGGATCAGAGGTTTCTCCGGTCCCCGCTGTTTGAGCAAGTGCCAGGCTGCTATCCAACAGCATAGCACCCGCTCTCCATGGCACGAGAGACGCGTGCCAGGTTTCTGATGCAGTGCTGTAAAAAGGTGATTTCATCAAAATAAAGCGCTTTATCGGCCACCAACAGAAGGCGTATGGGCGGTCTTTAAGCGGTTAAGACATTCTAAAAGTTAAGAAGGTAATGTTACCATGCGGCGGCTGACGGGGCCGCGGGTGGTTGGTCAGTGCGGTGCGAGCTCTCGTGGGTCCGGGCGGCGGCGTGTGTGCGGGCGTCTGTGAGTGCAGCTCCATGCACGAGTCCCTGTCATGAGATTCTGCTGGGAGGTGTCGCCTCCCCCTCTCCGCCCCTGGGCGGAGGCTTCTGTTTATAAGGCTTGCAGTGAGGTCCATTCACTGCCAGTTATTGGTTTCCGTTTGAGTGTGCTAGCTGCCTGCCTCTGACAGTCTCCTGTTCTCTGCTTTTGCTTGTCTGCCAGGTTATTCATCTGCCTCGGTCTGCTGCTATTTTCTGTTTCTTTATTCACCTACCCTTCCTGTCGGTATCCTACCCTGTTCCATCTTGGTACGCCAGCGTCCCTCCTCGGTCCCTAGCGAGTGTAGGGACCGCCGCCCAGTTGCCCGCCTGGGGTTAGCCAGGAGTGGAGGCAAGTAGGCAGGGACAGGGGTTGCGGGTAAGTTCTAGGGCAACCCAGGCTGGCGTATCATCAGGTAGGATACCGTAACAGGTAAGGTAAATTCATCTTTTGTTATATCATATGAGAATATCACATTGGTGAAGTCTTATCTGAGAGCTCAGTGGATTTCCACAATAAACAGGTTCTAACAAGAGTTAAAACTATTTGGTACTGCTCAGAGATTGCTTAAAAGGTTGTATCAAATGTTTAGTGATTTTTAAAAGCTCCATTCAAGTCAATGGCTATTTAATTAGATTATCAGATTTCCAACAGAAATCTCAGAAATGCTGAGGGTGCTTTCGCGCTTAATCTCCTGGAAATCAGTGGTGAACTCCACAAAAGATTATTCTGGCCAGATTTCCGCTTTAAGAAAAGTAATTAGACATCACAATAATTGTAATCATTTCGTATTGATGCTGGCTTCATAGCCAAAAATCGGATTTGCCTAACCTTGCATATATAACCGGTCTCATTTCTAACAATGTTTACAGATGGAGTCAGGAACTCTCAAATGAATCATAAGTAATATGTAATTAGCATGATGCTAAGTCATTCAGTGATGGAGAAGATAAAACCTTCATTAATTATAGCCAATTAATCGTACATTATATAGCAATAAAGCAGCTTTTCTGTCTGATGTAAATGGTCTGGTAACCCTACTTGTTTTCCCAAAACAGAACACTGCATGTTCATTTGCCATTGAGGGGGCATCTAATCAATGTATCATCTTCTTCTAAATGGATACGGGGTCCGACCCGTCCGTGTGCAGGAGGCCTAAGATAGTAAGCACGGATACAAAATTTTCTACACTAAGAGAAAGGGGGGTCTGATGGTGGAAATGGGATCGAGTAGCAACAACCGGATTTGTTGTAGAAATATAAAGGTTTATTGGCAGGAAGATGAACAGAACATCCAGGTAATGCAACGCATTTCAGTGTCAGAGTAGCACTTTTTTTAAACATAATGTAACAGTCATTTCATGCAGGATATATAAAGCATTAATAAACCACACTGAGCAAAGGAAATAGTGGAGAGGTGAGTGGTGATTGGGGTATGCTGGAGCGTGTGCGCTAGAATTGCATTTCACAATCAGCTGTGTGCTGAAGTAAAGCACCGTGACGTGGGCCAATAGGCCATGCGCACAGCCACCTCTCAAAGCGCCGTGATGTGCAGAGAAGAAAGGGGCCACGCATGGCCACCTTTTCAAACCTGTCCATGCACCGCACTTGTTGGAAAAAAATTAATACTGGTCAATTTTCTGAATATTCCCCCTTAACACCTTGATCCCCAAGGGTCTCAATGAGGTTTTAGAAGAACAATGAAATAGAAAAAAAAAAACTGTACTATATATGACCAAGATATTATTTCTAGCTCTTTGTTTGATTTGATTCTTTTTATCTACTTTTAGGACTTGTGTGAAAATCTGATGTAGTTTTAGGTCAAATATAAGCAAAAATATAGAAAATTCTTAAGGGTTCACAAACTTTCAAGCACCACTGTATATTAGGGGCTGCCAGCTATTCTGATGTCTATCGAAGCCCAACTAGTAGGGAAACGTTTCAAATTGTCACCCACTGAACTACACGCATCATTCCTTGTTTTTCAACAATTTAAACCAATCCTCTGGTCTGTATTGGGGTGTATTTATACAAGATATGTTCTGCCCAGTTTGGTGCATCTTTGCCACAATTTTTGCAAACAAAGTAGGTTTTTACAAAAATCACACGGTTTTACTGCCATTACAAAAGTTAGGGCAAAATAAACAAAATGTCTAATGAAATTGCACCTTTAGACTAGTATGGTAAAAAATGCATGTTTTGTAATTCCAAAAATATTGTACTCTGCCTATAACTATTATCACATCCATATTAAGCCTAAGATCTGGCCGGCACATGTATATAAATGAGCAATTTACTAATTTATATCCTTGATTACAGCGATGCGGGTAAGGGTCACAAAGGCCGTTGGATTACCATTGGTAAGAATCTGCATCCCACATGATATTTCGCCTGACTTTAAAAACTCTTTTTCATTTTCCTTAAAATCGATTTTTAATAGCAGAGAACCATGTAAAACGGAACCGCAAACGGTGATTAAAAGTGACTTTGGAGTAGTCAGTCAAATAGTGTTCCGTGAACCAAATCTGCAGAAAGAAGAAAAGGTCACACAAGCGCCAGAAATGTTACCTGTCATTCTGGGGGCAGTGTTCTGCTCCTGACTTCAGCACCTCGTCGTACAGGAGGGATTTACTTAGCAGGTTCATGAAGTTGGTGTAATTATAGCAGCTCCACATAATACAGCAGCGCATGCAGGGAACAGACACAAATATTTGCTTGTGTTTGCATTGTACGCCATGTATTTCTATGTGTGTCTTTTATTCAATGAGACCCAGCTGTTATATGGAATTGACTTTTTATTTCCTTATGTGTTAAGAACATTGAGAAGTACAAACACTGCTTTGTGAGTGTGTGACTTGCCAGAAGTAATGTGTATTAATTAGTTTATGATCCAACTGTCTAGTCATTTAGCCCTGTTTAATGAAACCTCTACTAATAGTTGACTAGTATTATGAGAGAGCTCATAAGATAGACTAGCTTAGGGCTCATTCACACTAGCGTTTAGCCTTTGCTTAGGATTTCCATCTCTCTGCTCAGTTTTTGGAGCTCAGAGACAGAGTTAATATAATTAAATAGTTCCTTTTTAGCACTTTTGATTTCAGTAGTTTAAAAAACAAAAATTGAAAAGAAGCAAACTAAAAGTTTTCTGTTTGCTTCTGTTCGAATAGGTTTGTTTTTTTTACTGCAGTATAGGACGAGTTTTGATCTCCAGAAAACTGCGAAAGGAGAAGAAGTATGCAGAAACCATTCATTGTGTTTGATACAAACAAAGGAAATATGGAGTAACATAATAGTGAATGTGACATATTTCTTACAGTTTTCACTCACTGTCAAACAGTTTCTGGTGAGAACATCGATCTCTGCTGTTGTAGATCTATGGACATATATAAAACACAGAGTCTGACTGACAGAAGAACAACAGAGTTAGGACTCTTGGAAGGAGAGGATAAACATAACACACTGAGAATACAACTAAGCCGTTATTATCTCAAAAGACACAACTCAGCAGTCCTGACAGAACACACTGACCTACCTCCACCACAGAGATCCAGTGGGCTAAAGGACCTGTGGTGATGTCATTGTTATGTGAGGAGCCAAGCTGTTTGTGTGATGTGTAGGGTGTAGTAAAGCTGTGTGTGTGCATGTACCATGTAGCAGAGCTGTGTGGTGCATTGCACCACCAAAAACACTGGTACTATAATTTCCTACACAACTCAGCAGTCCTGACAGAACACATTGACCTACCATAGAGATCCAGTGGGCTGAAAGACGCTGATTTCACTGCTATGGGAGGAGCCAAGCTGTGTTTGTCTTTTGTGGTAATCAAGCAACTGTGAGTGTGATGTGCCACCAAAAACACTGCTACTATAATTTCCATGAACTTCACCCCATGCACTCTTCTACATCATAAATTCCCCACATACTCTACTCCCCCAATGCTTCCAAAAATCCGTCCTCAGGTGAAACCTTGAACATGTTTGAAGAATTCAGATCATTTTCTTATTTACCACATAACAGCGACAGGATCTTTTAGATACAATTGCCTAAATCGGTTACCTTATTTGTTTTCTATTTTGTTCGTTTTAAATCCCAAATATTATTATTGCAGGAAAGTTAAATAATACAATTCTGATTGCAACTTTATGTTAACAAGTAATTACATTTATTATTTCGGTTAGGGACCTGTGTGTCCCATTCTTTATTGCCTCTTCCAAGTCTTTTAACCTGAATTAATGTAACCTGCATTTTCTTTCTGTGATATACTCAATAAACAAAGATTGTTTAAAAAAAAACAAACAAAAAAAACCGCCACATTTCTGGTAATCATCGCATCGGTAACAACCTTTACAATAAATTGAACACACGCTCCCAAAACGAAAAAGAGCCCCGGCGCTCGCGGATTCCCAGGATATTAACGGACCCAAATGTCCATATAATATAATTATATTTTTATTATAGACGTTAACACTACGCGTTTCGGCGGACTAGGCCGCCCTCTTCAAGCATATCTACGAAACGCGTTGTGTTAACGTCTATAATAAAAATATAATTATTAATTATATTTTTATTATAGACGTTAACACTACGCGTTTCGGCGGACTAGGCCGCCCTCTTCAAGCATAACGTAGATATGCTTGAAGAGGGTGGCCTAGTCCGCCGAAACGCGTAGTGTTAACGTCTATAATAAAAATATAATTATATTATATGGACATTTGGGTCCGTTAATATCCTGGGAATCCGCGAGGGGCTCTTTTTCGTTTTGGGAGCGTGTGCATGCAAACAGCCGGTATTGGGCTGTCTCCCCGATGATCGCTCTCCGGTGAACACCGGATAGGAAACCGCAGGATAATAATACAAGCGAACAAGGACATAGGTGCCGGTGGATCCTCTGGGCAGTGGATCACACCGAGCACCAGGTGAGTGCTTTCAGTATCCAGCTGAAAACTTGATTTTACTTTGACTGAGTAGGCGCTGATTTTGTTTTGTTTTATTAATAAATTGAACACATTACTTATCCTGCACGGCAAAAACTGTACAGTAAACAGTAAAAACATAAAAAACAGAGGGAAAATGCCTATTTTACTTTTTAGCCTCCCACAAATAAAATAGAAGTGATCAGAAAAGCTGTATGTACCCCATAATGGTTACAATGAAAAGTAAAGCTCATCACGCAAAAAACAAGCCCTCACAGAGCTCCGTCCATTAAAGAATAAAAAAGTTATGGGGCTTTGAATGCAACAATGTAGAAAAAAAAAAAGAGTTTTCATTATGCAAAAGCCTAAAAAGTAACAACAATCTTGGTATTGTAGTACCAAACAGCAGAAAACATGAATCAGGTCATTTATGCTGCATGATTAACGCTGTACAAAAAAATGGCAGAATTGATGTGTTTTCTCTCCCTGCTCTCAAAGAAAATGTATAAACGTTTTACAATACATTGAATGTACCCAAAAATGTTACTACTAAAAACAACAGCTCGCCACGCAAAAAACAAGCCCTCATATGACCCTATTGACGGTAAAATAAGCAATGGCTTTTGAAAAGTGGAGATGAAAATCCCCCAAAAATCGTTGCATCCTTTGGGTTAAAATAGACCATGTCACATAAGGGGTTAAAAAAGCTGGATAAACCAAAACTCAATGCTCCAGGCTAAATAGATAAAGGCCCCCTGCACACGGGCCGAAATTCCACAGCGGGATTTCCCACAAAATTTCCGCCTGTGCCCGCTTGCATAGCATTCCATTACATAATGTAATCCTATGCACACAGCCGTGATTTGTCCGCGTGAAATCACACGCGGAAAACAAATCGCGGCATGTTCCTTTTTCTGTGCGGGTCTCGCATAGGCCCGCACAGAAATGTCAGTGGTAACATGCCGGCTCGCCCTGCGCAATCGCCGACTGGGTGGCAACCGGCACATCACAAAACAGAGGAGATACTGGGAGCGGGTGAGCCGCAGGGCTGTGCAAGGGCACGGGTCCGCATCCCGCTGCGAGAATTTTTGCAGTGGGATCCGACCCGGCCGTCTGCAGGCGGCCTAAGTAAATTTATCTTCTAAACTGAAAAATGTAGTCACCACATATAAAGGCTATGGACACCTTTGAGGCTAATTTGTTTTTACTTACACACGTATTTTGGGATGACACTCATTTTTGCAGATTTTTGTTTACGCTATCAATATAATGACAGGATCTGAAGGCTAGAGTAGTTGTGAAATGAGCAGTGCTGTTAGGAGAAGCAGAAGATGACAGTTCATGTTACAGCCAGAAGAAAGGAGGAGATGATGCATGTTCACTTTATTGCCAGGCAAAGGAGAAGTTCTGCCTGCTGTCTACTGCATTGTAAGTTGTCTGTGGCCAGAAGTGATGCTAAAGAGCACATTTTCTTGATCATACAGTAGTTCAGAGCAGATCCACAGGAGAAGTTCTTCACATGGTTCTGTTCTGAACTACTTTATTATAGACACATTACGCTGACAGCACACCCTCAGACCACAAACAGCTAAGAATGTGATGTACACTTCTCCTTTCCCTGGCAATAAAGTGTTTCGAGTAGATCAGTAAAAAAAAAAAATCCTCAGCGCTCATTTAAAAGGAGGATAACCAGGTTCTCTCCATCATTATGATGGAGAGAACCTGGTCATCCTCCTTTCAATGAGCGCTGAGGATTTTTTTTACTGATCTATTTGGAACACTTCTGTTTTAGGCTCACTCTTTCTGAAGGAGCACAATAACTCAGCAGCTCTCTGGTCACTACTGGATACGAAGGACGTGGATTTTCTCCAGAGATTATCTTAAAACCTACCGGCATTTGGAGGTGCTAGTGATGTTTTCCTGGGAGGGAACTCCACTAGTCACCGGGTAAGTCCCTTTTCTCTATTTTGAGTTGATAAGAGTTGTCAAGATAGCCATTTGGAGCGCTGTCCTAATTTTTAAATATTTTCTGGCAATACAGTGAACATTCATCATCTCCTCTTTCCTCCCGAATGTAACATAAATGGTCATTTTCTCCTCCTTCCCCAGCAATACACTGCTCATATCGCAGCTCCTCCACTCCCTCCCGTTATTAATTCACAGATAAAGAACAACTTGTCAGTTTGCCTGACTGAGATTTAATAAGAAACCTACTCCTTCAGCCTGCCGTATGTGGAAATGAATAGGCTTTCTTTGTTTTTTATTTAATATTTTACCACTACGCAGAGTTTTTAAAAACATTGTGGCTGGATAACCCCTTTAATTGGCAATACTCCATGAGCAACTGATTGATCCTACTCAGTCTACACCTGTATAATTCAGTTATTTCAGCTATTAAACAGACTAGATCTAAACATCTCATCTTAATGCTTTAAAAGCATGTAATTTAATGGCACACTTAAAGTAATAATCTCTGGTACATGTCACTTGTATTTGAAGTTTTTGCATAAAACGTCTTGTGTTCTACAGTCATCTTGAATTAGCAACACGGATTACTGTTATTAGACTGGACACTTGGCAGGGGGGACAATACTTATCTGGAGTGCAACAGGAATTATATTATAATTAAATGATATGCTATACCTGTGCAGTAGACAGTCTTAGCAACTGTTGCCATGATGACACTTGTGAAGCCGGTGCCTGCCCCGAGGTCTAGCGCTGTGCACCCTCGGAAGAGATCCTGCTGCCAGAGAATGTAATCAGCAAGTAGAAATGCTCCTCGCCAGATCTGAAAAAAATATCAAAGTTATGCTTACTCGGTATTTGCCTAATGATAGTATGTTTCACTTGCATTGCCACTAATTGGAGGCATGTGAAAGCAAAACAATGCTTTTTCTATCACGTTAAACAAAATAATATGGAACTGCAGAAAAATTTGACTTCCTAGTATAGTGTTTTAAGCAAAACTATTTCTATTAACAAGAGGAAAAATCAAAAAAGGGCGAGCAGTCATTGGTATTTAAATGGTCACTAATTGTTCAAAATACGTGTGCTTATGTAATAGCCAAAGTGATAATTAGCAAAAGTGCTAATCCCTTTATTTATCTAAAATGACGTTTTGATGCTAAAAAATATCACTCTTAAGTGGTTGCCACTGCCTCACATTCTTCTAGCTTGCTGTCCACTGCCTGTTGTCATGTGAAATCTGTCTGTAGCAGCAAAGACACAGAAAAGGATTACAGAAAGTGGGGTGGGGCTTTGCATGCTGCTGTCTCATGCTGCTCATAGAAGTTAATGGAGAGAGAAGGTGGAGAAAGATGAAGAAGCGAGACAGGTACAAACAGACTTGAACACAGTAGCTTCAGATTCTAGTAAGTTCTTTATCTCACCATGAAGCTGCATTTACAGCTTCACTGCTCAGTACTGCTGTATAATGTCCTCCATGCGGCTGCTTCTGACAAGATTCTACAGAAAGATAGAGGAGCAGGGTCTCCTCTTCTCTGTGTGTGCAGTGTATGGGAGGCATCATAGAAAACAGATTCCACCCACCAGCTAAGGGAAAATAGACCATTAGATATAGAGCCAGCAGAATGAAAACCTGGAGAAAAATGCCAAATACAAGTTAAATAATAGCCAAAAATAGTTATTCCCCATGTACACACACCATCCTATTGAAATCAAATTTGTTTAGCAGATTAAATAATCACAGGGGCAGAAACAAAGGCTATGAGTAGAAATTTAAGAACTCTTCAGAGTATAGACCAGTGGTTCCCAAAGTGGTCTATATGGACCCCAAGGGCTTGATTTTGACTTGCTGGGGGTCCATGTCAGCAAGAAAAAAATTTAGGGGTGCATGAAATGTAAATGGGGTCCACGTAAGCAGACTCCATTCAGGCAGGTCATCATGAACATTTAGGCATTCTATAAATGACATAATACACCTTACACAGATTGCATACATAATACATAGAATAGACATAGAAATTACTTACCTATGTGATATTTCATCAAATTTTATAAAAATGTAGAGTTTGCGCAAAACTTCTTGGGCTTTGGCTATAGACAAACAGACCTGTGCAGTAGCTCATTTACCTATAAAGTTCCTACTGCGCATCGTTTTCACGTGATCCGCCAGAGCCCAAGAGGTTTTCCCCGAACTATACCTATCTGCTTTATGGTGTGCTATGTTCATAGGCAAGTTTGTACCAGTTTTCATGCCAGCAGCAACGCATTGCGCGCGTACCTGCTGCTTATCCTGCATTATGGACTATTGCAAGAAAATTTTTGATAGTTTTTCCATCTTCATACCTCGTGGAAAGGGCTTTTAGCGCGGACGCCAATCTTCTTACGAAGAAAAGAAGTCGATTACAAATTGCTGGACGAGGAGATTTGAGATCATACCTCACTAATGTGAAGCCAAATATTGACCAATTGCCATCAGAGCATCCAGCTCATCCCTCCATTAACAGCATTATCTGTGGATTCATTTCATGTAAGATTACTAGGTTCTGATTTGTTTTGTCCCAAATCCAAATATTTACTTGCATTTTGTGTCTTTTCAATAAAGATCTGAATAAAAATTGTAGAGGTTTTTCTTTTTTTTACAACTGTCTACTCTACAAAAACCCTGATCTAAGTGAGCAGCTCTGTGTCAGCTGGGAAACCCATTTGACTTTAATAAGGTAAGGAAAATTCAATATTAAGCTGGCTGCACATGGCTGGATTTGCATTGTGGAACCGGGGCATGTGTCCGCCTCTGGATTCTGCAGCAAATACCGCCCATAACATGCTTTTGAAAAATGCTTTTTCCTGCACATGAGCGGAGATCAATTGTGATTTTCCACTTGTGGAGAAGGAAAGATATCACAGCGTGTTCTATTTTTAAGCGGATTATGCGTGGACGGCTTCCATTGAAGTTGATGTTTTGCATATCCGAGTCCAAAAAAATCTAATAGTTCCTGTCCTGTCCTGCCTCAAAGACACAAAGCCCTTATTCACATGATTATTCTCATACTGTATTTTCCGGCGTATAAGACGACCTTTTAACCCCGAAAAATTTGCTCTGCAGTCTGCAGCTTTGCGCTTTCCCCCCCCCCCCCAAAAAAATGACGTCATGAATGGCTGTGAATGGCTAAAGCCAGACTAAGTTAGCGAATCAGAGCATTAGCTTTCTGGAGGCGGGGCATTCAAGCCCCGCTTGCAGAAAGCAATGCTCTGCCGGCGTGCACGAGTGAGCGACAGCCTGCAGCAGCGCTGCGGGAGGGGTGTATTGATTTTTTTCTCACACTGTATTCCCGGCATATAAGACGAAAAGTCGGGGGTCGTCTTATACACCCAGTCTTCTTATATGCCGGAAAATACGGTATATGCCATCTGACATTTAAAGTGGTTCAGCTTTGTTATTTAGATATCCCTTAGATTTATGTTCTGTTCTTAGGGACTTCCCTTACACTAAATACTGTGACCAACGGGTTCCTGATGAACTGTCTTAAAAGGCAGGGAAACACGTTGAACCGATTTACTTATCCTTTCAGAATCTTTGAACCTTTGCTTTGACGTATCATTAATATCTACACTGAATTTACCAATTTCCTATTGAAATTGAATTACTGGGAGTGATCTTACAGAGCCGCTGGGAAACTCAACGCTTTGGAATACATTCTATGTATATGCTACGGTGTTTAGCAGATTAGAATCCGTCATTTTCAACAGTTTTTACCAAGATGTCCTGCTGTCTTGATATGAATCAGGAGCCTTGAGCACGGAGGCTTAAAGGCAAGTCAAGCCTTTCCAGCATATGTATGACCCTTGGGTCTCATGCACACAGCAACACTGAATATTCGGTCCCAAAACAATGACATATTTACAGTGTTTTGAGGCCAGGAATCTAAGAATGCATCACTGAATCCTGGGTACTTGCTTGGCATGTGGTTGGGTAGTTTAAAGCTGCGGACAGAGACCTGCACGCGGCACCATATGGTGACGGAATAGGTTTTTTAGTCTGCATATGAGACGCAGGCTAAGTGTAAAAAATACAGAATAAATGCTGGCATAGATTAAAAAAAAACATTGAAAATGCATATGCACTGCAATAGGCCAGATGTATTGCCAAAAGAGTTTTCTATGTATAGCACATTTTTTTACAATGGGAATGAATGGGCGACATGTGCAACTGCATGGGATACGGTTATACACAGCACATTTTGATATAAATTCAATGTACCGTATACACACAAACGTGGTATGAACAGAGCCTAAGGCTGCTCTCACAAAGCCTGCTTTTTACAGCGTTTAGTGCAGCATTTCAAACGCTCCCATTGATTTCAATGGGGCCTCACAGACTAGCGCTCAAATGCAGCATTTTTAACACCATGATTTTCGAGCTCTGCCTGCTCTATTGGCGTGCATTTTAGCGCTTTTTAACGCACCTCAACTCCCATCACAATGATGGGGTGCATTAAAAAACGCTGTACAATGCGTTTGAAAACACCGTTCAAAATCACGGTAAAACGCCGAGATGTCGAACGCAGCGTTTTTTTTAACACCTGCGTCAGAGCGGCCCAAGACTGGGGTCACATGGAACGTATTCCCGGCGGAAATCTCGCGGTTTGTCCGCAGCGAAAAACAGTGAGATTTCCACCGGGAAAGTGCTGTTTCAGAAATTGCGGCACTTAGCCGTGGGTTTTGAAACGGCTTGGCCGCACGCTGTTCCGCTGTAGCCGGCGCTTCCACAGAGGAGAGCGCGGCCGCAGCGGGTTAAAAAAAATAATGGACATGCTGCGGCCAGCTTTGCCACAACAGATTCGCCGTCCCTTGTGGATGAGATTTCTGAGAAAACTCGCCCACATGACTGGCTAATGCCGGGATTAGCGGCTGCAGGTGGACTTGCCGTGGTGAAATTCTGGATGGAATTTCCGCGGCAAATCCACCGTGTTTGAACCCAGCCTAAGAGTTCCGATAATAGTGCATGAAAAGCAAATCAAGACACTTTGTCACATATCCATATATATAAAAACACCAAATCGATGTTATAAAAATGTAGTACCTAGAAGAATATATCATACATCATCTCCTTCCCTACCTGTTTGCCAACGTCTTCTAGTGGGGTGGCCATAGTATGCTCTGAAAAAGAAAAATGGGCATGTTATTATGTAAATATAGAAAAATAACCTTAAAGCTGCAGCAATGGGACCTGATGGGTGCTGGGGAGTCTGATATTCTAGATTATCATCATGAAGTATATAAAACGATTGTAAGGGTAAAATAGCTTTAAGAAGAAAGCCCAAACTGGTAAAACAAGATCTGCTACTACAACTCTATTGGTTCTCTCTCCTCGGTCTTCAGATTCTGGTTGTCAATCAGGGATAAGGAGTTGGGTAAAATACACTATATTATAATTCTGTGCAGGGTTGGATTAACAGACCTTCTAGGTTATCTAGTAGTGAATTAAACGTACTTCAATGTATATAATATCAAAGAATTGTGATACTATCAGTCTGTGTAGTATGATGCATAGAATTGTCACATTTCTACTAACCCCTTAGTGACCACACTTCTTCGCTTTTTTCCATTTTTGGTTTTTCCTCCCCCCTTTTAAAAAATCGTAACGTTTTAATTTATCCATCGACGTCGCTGTATGAGGGCTTGTTTTTTGCGGGGCGAGTTGTATTTTTTAATGGTGCTATTTAAAGCACCATATAATGTACTGAAAAACGTAAAAAAATACTACGTGGAGAGAAATAGCAAAAAAAACGACATTCTGCCATCTGTATGGGAGCCTGAACATCGTTCAGGGGATTTAAATGCTGCTGGTTTGACAGCGACATTTAAAGGGTTAACAGCCCAGATCGGCCGCGCAGCTTGTCCAGGCTGCTGCCCGCTATTGTCAGCTGTAAGAAATAGCTGACACCTGCGATGTATGTAAGGAGATAGCAGCGCGATCTCCCTCCATACACGTTCTGCAACGCCAGGATGTAAAAACATGATAGGGTGGTCACTAAGGGGTTAATATCTATGTAAAGTTCCTGCAAGTGCATTTACCCAGCAGCAGTTATGTACAAGTGTTTATCCATAGTAAATTGTACAGTCCGGCTTACAATAGCAAAAGCAGTGTCTTAATAATTATCTAAAACCCGTCACTGCACAGGATGAAAGGGGCATGTACTGTAGACAGAAAAGCCAACCATGATAGAGAAAAATGGCAGATAATGGCAAGGAATCTTCTATTTGATGTTTGTGCTGTGAAGAAAGTAACTTCTGAACCTTAACTTTATACATTTTCATCTACCAACCATTCACTTGAAAACTGGAAGCAAATTCACTAAAGATTTTTTGTTAATTTTATGGTCAAACAATAACTTTTTTGAAGATTTAACAAAATTCTAAAACAAAAGTGAAAGAAAACAAAAAGATATTTGTTAGTTAAAAGTGCATGCCCACCATAAACGGGAACCTGTCATCAGGACTTTCATTATTAGCCACCAACCATAGTGCTAACAATCAGGTTCAATACACCCTAGGCTTTGTATAAAACAGAAGAATGCTCGTTAGCCCACAAACTTACATTTGTAATTTGGCACCATATATACAAATTTGAAGTTTAAAGTAACAGAGGCTCGGACTTAGCCGGAGTCATTACATAAGGCATGCTCCCTCCGCCTTCTGTAAATGGATATTGCCCATTCACAAGGGCTAAGTCTGCGTGCAAACATGCAGCAAATCCATGGCTTAGCGGCAGATTGCTGCTGTGGTGTTAGAGTCGGAATCCACGCTGAAAAATGCACACTGAAATCCATCCAGGGAATTAACAGTTCAGGGGAACACCTCTAGTTTTATGCCAATCTAGTGGGAAAAGCCAAGTTGGCAAAAAGTAAGGACACATACAGAACAGCTGGAGTAGCCAGACAGCATCTCATGGGAGTAGCAGTTCCCTCATAGAGAGTTGCCAGACACTTATCTCACAAGACCGGAGGTCCAACATCAAGAATGGTGAGTAACATTTGGGCATTCAGAAACACTAGATGTAAAGGTCAGCACAAGAACAAACTCCAGCCATGCAGGTAATCATGGGACGCCAGCTTCTAAATTTCAAATGTGTGCAACGAGGATCACAGCAACACAGAAGAGGTCCATAAAATACTGCTACTTTATCCAAATCATCCCAGATACAAAAAGTGCAATATTTCAGCACTGTTGCCTTTCACAAGCATGAGTAAAATTTGGAGGTGCGTTGGCATGATTAGTCACAGTTACTGAGAAATGATGACGAAACCCTTGGCAGCCAGCCTGGAGGAATACATGAGAAACTGCAGTACGGAGACTAGCAAAGCTTGGAAGATGATCAGTGGCAACATCAACAGACTCCCAAAGACTGTACCAGGAGCAATCACCAGACGACTGCCAGATGGATAATCACTAGAGATGAGCAAGCACCAAAATGCTCGGGTGCTCGTTACTCGGGACAAAATTATCGCGATGCTCGAGGGTTCGTTTCGAGTAACGAACCCCATTGAAGTCAATGGGCGACCAGAACATTTTTGTATATCGCCGATGCTCGCTAAGGTTTTCATTTGTGAAAATGTGGGCAATTCAAGAAAGTGATGGGAACGACACAGCAACAGATAGGGCAGGCGAGGGGCTACATGTTGGGCTGCATCTCAAGTTCACAGGTCCCACTATTAAGCCACAATACCGGCAAGAGTGGGCCCCCCCCCTCCCAACAACTTTTACTTCTGAAAAGACCTCATTAGCAATGCATACCTTAGCTAAGCACCACACTACCTCCAACAAAGCACAATCACTGCCTGCATGACACTCCGCTGCCACTTCTCCTGGGTTACATGCTGCCCAACCCCCCCCCCCCCCCCCCCGCACGACCCAGTGTCCACAGCGCACACCAAAGTGTCCCTACACAACCTTCAGCTGCACTCATGCCACACCACCCTCATGTCTATTTAGAAGTGCGTCTGCCATGAGGAGGAAGCGCAGGCACACGCTGCAGAGGGTTGGCACGGCTAGGCAGCGACCCTCTTTAAAAGGGGCGGGGCGATAGCCCACAATGCTGTACAGAAGCAATGAGAAATATAATCCTGTGCCACCGCCATCAGGAGCTGCACACGTGGGCATAGCAATGGGGAACCTATGTGCCACACACTATTCATTCTGTCAAGGTGTCTGCATGCCCCAGTCAGACCGCGTTTTTTTATAAATAGTCACAGGCAGGTACAACTGGGAATCCCCAACTCCGCAATGGGAATTCCGTGTGCACCCGCAGCATGGGTGGCTCCCTGGAACCCACCCGCTGTATATAAATGTATCCCATTGCAGTGTCCTGGACAGCAGAGCTAACGTCAGATTAAATGCAGGTGGGCTTCGGCCCAAACTGCATGCCCCAGTCAGACTGGGGTTCTTTAGAAGTGGACACATGTAGTTACAACTCCGTGTGGACCGACAGCATGGGTGGGTGCCAGGAAGCCACCGGCGGTACATAAAAATATCCCATTGCATTGCCCAACACAGCTGATGTAACGTCAGCTGTAATGCAGGAGGGCAAAAAATTAATTGGATTACACTGTAGGCGAGGGCCCCAAAAAATTGGTATACCAACAGTACTAATGTACGTCAGAAAAATTGCCCATGCCCAACCAAGAGGGCAGGTGAAACCCATTAATCGCTTTGGTTAATGTGGCTTAATTTGTAACTAGGCCTGGAGGCAGCCCAGTTAAAATAAAAATTGGTTCAGGTGAAAGTTTCAACGCTTTAATGAGCATTGAAACGTATAAAAATTGTTTAGAAAAATTATATGACTGAGCCTTGTGGGCCTAAGAAAAATTGCCCGTTCGGCGTGATTACGTCAGGTTTCAGGAGGAGGAGGATGAATATTATACACAGATTGATGAAGCTAAAAGGTCCCCGTTTTTGATGGTGATAGAGAACGATGCTTCCATCTGCGGGTGCAGCCTACGTATTGCTTAGGTATCGCTGCTGTCCGCTGGTGGAGAAGAGAAGTCTGGGGAAAACCAGGCTTTGTTCATCTTGATGAGTGTAAGCCTGTCGGCACTGTCGGTTGACAGGCGGGTACGCTCATCTGTGATGATTCCCCCAGCCGCACTAAACACCCTCTCTGACAAGACGCTAGCCGAAGGACAAGCAAGCACCTCCAGGGCATACAGCGCGAGTTAAGGCCACGTGTCCAGCTTCGACACCCAGTAGTTGTAGGGGGCAGAGGCGTCACGGAGGACGGTCGTGCGATCGGCTACGTACTCCCTCACCATCCTTTTACAGTGCTCCCGCCGACTCAGCCTTGACTGGGGAGCGGTGACACAGTCTTGCTGGGGAGCCAGAAAGCTGTCAAAGGCCTTAGAGAGTGTTCCCCTGCCTGTGCTGTACATGCTGCCTGATCTCTGCACCTCCCCTGCTACCTGGCCCTCGGAACTGCGCCTTCGGCCACTAGCGCTGTCAGATGGGAATTTTACCATCAGTTTGTCCGCCAGGGTCCTGTGGTATAGCATCACTCTCGAACCCCTTTCCTCTTCGGGTATGAGAGTGGAAAGGTTCTCCTTATACCGTGGGTCGAGCAGTGTGTACACCCAGTAATCCGTAGTGGCCAGAATGCGTGTAACGCGAGGGTCACGAGAAAGGCATCCTAACATGAAGTCAGCCATGTGTGCCAGGGTACCTGTACGCAACACATGGCTGTCCTCACTAGGAAGATCACTTTCAGGATCCTCCTCCTCCTCCTCCTCAGGCCATACACGCTGAAAGGATGACAGGCAAGCAGCATGGGTACCCTCAGCAGTGGGCCAAGCTGTCTCTTCCCCCTCCTCCTCATCCTCCTCATGCTCCTCCTCCTCCTCCTCAACGCGCTGAGATATAGACAGGAGGGTGCTCTGACTATCCAGCGACATAGCGTCTGCCTTTATGCTTTGCAGGGAACTTCTCAAGAGGCATAGCAGAGGAATGGTGACGCTAATGATTGCAGCATCCCCGCTCACCATCTGGGTAGACTCCTCAAAGTTTCCAAGGACCTGGCAGATGTCTGCCAACCAGGCCCACTCTTCTGTAAAGAATTGAGGAGGCTGACTCCCACTGCGCCGCCCATGTTGGAGTTGGTATTCCACTATAGCTCTACGCTGCTCATAGAGCCTGGCCAACATGTGGAGCGTAGAGTTCCACCGTGTGGGCACGTCACACAGCAGTCGGTGCACTGGCAGATTAAACCGATGTTGCAGGGTGCGCAGGGTGGCAGCGTCCGTGTGGGACTTGCGGAAATGTGCGCAGAGCCGGCGCACCTTTCCGAGCAGGTCTGACAAGCGTGGGTAGCTTTTCAGAAAGCGCTGAACCACCAAATTAAAGACGTGGGCCAGGCATGGCACGTGCGTGAGGCTGCCGAGCTGCAGAGCCGCCACCAGGTTACGGCCGTTGTCACACACGACCATGCCCGGTTGAAGGCTCAGCGGCGCAAGCCAGCGGTCGGTCTGCTCTGTCAGACCCTGCAGCAGTTCGTGGGCCGTGTGCCTCTTATCTCCTAAGCTGAGTAGTTTCAGCACGGCCTGTTGACGCTTGCCCACCGCTGTGCTGCCATGCCGCGCGACATCGACTGCTGGCGACGTGCTGCTGCTGACACATCTTGATTGCGAGACAGAGGTTGCGTTGGAGGAGGAGGAGGAGGGTGGTTTAGTGGAGGAAGCATACACCGCCGCAGATACCAGCACCGAGCTGGGGCCCGCAATTCTGGGGGTGGGTAGGACGTGAGCAGTCCCAGGCTCTGACTCTGTCCCAGCCTCCACTAAATTCACCCAATGTGCTGTCAGGGAGATATAGTGGCCTTGCCCGCCTGTGCTTGTCCACGTGTCCGTTGTTAAGTGGACCTTGCCAGTAACCACGTTGGTGAGGGCGCGTACAATGTTGCGGGAGACGTGGTTGTGTAGGGCTGGGACGGCACATCGGGAAAAGTAGTGGCGACTGGGAACTGAGTAGCGCGGGGCCGCCGCCGCCATCATACTTTTGAAAGACTCCGTTTCCACAACCCTATACTGCAGCATCTCCAGGCTGATATATTTGGCTATGTGCACGTTTAACGCTTGAGCGTGCGGGTGCGTGGCGGCGTACTTGCGCTTGCGCTCCAACACTTGCGCTAGCGACGGCTGGACGGTGCGCTGACAGACATTGGTGGATGGGGCCGAGGACAGCGGAGGTGAGGGTGTGGGTGCAGGCCAGGAGACGGTAGTGCCTGTGTCCTCAGAGGGGGGTTGGATCTCAGTGGCAGGTTGGGGCACAGGGGGAGAGGCAGCGGTGCAAACCGGAGGCGGTGAACGGCCTTCGTCCCACCTTGTGGGGTGCTTGGCCATCATATGTCTGCGCATGCTGGTGAGGCTGGTGGTGGTGGCTCCCCGGCTGATCTTGGCGCGACAAAGGTTGCACACCACTGTTCGTCGGTCGTCTGCACTCTCAGTGAAAAACTGCCAGACCTTTGAGCACCTCGGCCTCTGCAGGGTGGCATGGCGCGAGGGGGCGCTTTGGGAAACGGTGGATTATTCGGTCTGGCCCTGCCTCTACCCCTGGCCACCGCACTGCCTCTTGCAACCTGCCCTGCTGCTGCCCTTGCCTCCCCCTCTGAAGACCTGTCCTCAGTAGGCGTAGCAAACCAGGTGGGGTCAGTCACCTCATCGTCCTGCTGCTCTTCCTCCGAATCCTCTGTGCGCTCCTCCCTTGGACTTACTGCCCTTACTACTACCTCACTGATAGACAACTGTGTCTCATCGTCATCGTCCTCCTCACCCACTGAAAGGTCTTGAGACAGTTGCCGTAAGTCCCCAGTCTCATCTCCCGGACCCCGGGAACTTTCCAAAGGTTGGGCATCGGTCACGACAAACTCCTCCAGTGGGAGTGGATTCGGAACCCTTGCTGCCCATTCTGGGCAGGGGCCCGGGAACAGTTCCTGGGAGTCTGCCCGCTCCTCAGAATGTCTCATTTTCATGGAGTGAGGAGGCTGGGAGGAAGGAGGAGCAGCAGCCAGAGGATTCAGAGTTGCAGCAGTGGACGGCGCAGAACTCTGGGCGGATGATAGATTGCTGGATGCACTTTCTGCCATCCACGACAGGACCTGCTCACGCTGCTCATTTTCTAATAAAGGTCTACCGCGTGGACCCATTAATTGTGAGATGAATGTGGGGATGCCAGAAACGTGCCTCTCTCCTAATCCCGCAGCAGTCGGCTGCGATACATCTGGATCAGGAGCTCGGCCTGTGCCCACACCCTGACTTGGGCCTCCGCGTCCTCGCCCGCGTCCACGTCCTCTAGGCCTACCCCTACCCCTCAGCATGGTGTATTACCAGTAGTGCAGAAACAGAACGCTGTAATTAAATATGCCGCTTATTGGCCTGTAGTTGGAGGCTGACTTCGCTTACGGAACGCCAGGAAATAATTTTGCGCAAGCCTGCTGTAACACTTAGCTGGCTGCGTATGAATTAGGAGGACAACTATACCCAGCACAGACCCAGAACACTGAGGACAGTCACAGGCAGCCCAAATAGATTTTTTCCCCCAAATGTTTTTGGAAAGGCCCACTGCCTATATTCAATAAATATATGTCTTCTGTCCCTGCCTCACCACCACTACTGGCCCTGGAGTATGTATAATTACTGCAGGGCGCAATGCTCTGCACGGCCGATATACAAAAAAAATAAATGTGCAACACTGCAAAAAGCAGCCTCCACAGTACTGCACACGGTTAGATGTGGCCCTAAGAAGGACCATTGGGGTTCTTGAAGCCAAAAATACTCCTAACACTCTCCCTATAGCAGCTCCGGCACCAACAGCACTTTCCCTCCTCTATGTCAGAATAAATCTGTGGCGAGCCGCGGGAGGGGCCGATTTATATACTCGGGTGACACCTGATCTCGCCAGCCACTCACGGCAGGGGGGTGGTATAGGGCTTGAATGTCACAGGGGGAAGTTGTAATGCCTTCCCTGTCTTTGTATTGGCCAGAAAAGCGCGCTAACGTCTCAGAGATGCAAGTGAAAGTAACTCGAACATCGCGTGGTACTCGTCACGAGTAACGAGCATCTCGAACACGCTAATAATCTAACGAGTATCAAGCTCGGACGAGTACGTTCGCTCATCTCTAATAATCACCCTCAGTTTAAGGAAAAGCAGGGGTACTTTAAGTATTAGCAGTGTCATTCAAAAAGGGCTCCTACAGCTGAACTCCCTACTGTCTGACAGACAGAGGGCGACCAACAGCTGGGGCCACTCAAGCTCTGGCAGACACAGGGGGCGAGCCACGGCTGAACCCCCTTTGATAGACGGAGGGCGAGCGGCAGCTGAACCCGCTCCTGCTCTGGCAGACAGAGGGCAGCCACAACTGAACCCCCTACAGGGAAAAAAAAAAAGGTAATCATACACACCAAGTGTGTTATAACAGAGGGAAGGAACATTGGCTATCACCAACCAAAAGCTAGCTGTTGTAGCTGTTTATCAAGAACTGTAACTTCATCTTTTGGAAGTTGTATCGCTACATTTATCTTAAGGTGGCTCAGTGTTTAGCACTGTTGCCTTGCAGTACGGGTTCAAAAGTCACCAAGGGCAACATTTGTATGGAGTTTGTATGTTCTCCCCGTGTTTGCGTGAGTTTCCTCTAGGTACTCCGGTTTCCTCCCTCAATCCAAAAACATACAGAGAGGTGAATTTAAATTGTGGAAACAGAACCCAGTATGAAGTAATGTAAAGTGCTATTTAACATGCATGTGCTATATAAATAAAGGGGAATATTATTGGACAAGTAAATAGTGACTTAAAGGGGTTGTCTCGCGAAAGCAAGTGGGGTTAAGTACTTCTGTATGGCCATATTAATGCACTTTGTAATATACATCGTGCATTAAATATGAGCCATACAGAAGTTATTCACTTACCTGCTCCGTTGCTGGCGTCCCCGTCTCCATGGCTCCGTCTAATTTCGGTGTCTTCTTGCTTTTTTAGACGCGCTTGCGCAGATGGTTCTTCTCCCTTCGGCTCAGCTCGTCAGCAGCGGCGTTTTGGCTCCGCCCCCTTGTACGCGGCATCGCGTAGCTCCGCCCCGTCACATGTGCCGATTCCAGCCAATCAGGAGGCTGGATTCGGCACATGTGACGGGGCGGAGCTATGCGATGACGCGTCCAAGGGGGCGGAGCCAAAACGCCGCTGCTGACGAGCTGAGCCGAAGGGAGAAGAACCATCTGCGCAAGCGCGTCTAAAAAAGCAAGAAGACACCGAAATTAGACGGAGCCATGGAGACGGGGACGCCAGCAACGGAGCAGGTAAGTGAATAACTTCTGTATGGCTCATATTTAATGCACGATGTATATTACAAAGTGCATTAATATGGCCATACAGAAGTACTTAACCCCACTTGCTTTCGCGAGACAGCCCCTTTAACATGCCTCCCCAGTATGACAGGAATCATTATTCATTGGGGTGCAGGGTTCATATGGAGCAGGTTCAAAAGCTGAGCCCACTCTATATGTGGCTGTCTTCGACAGCCGACACCCAGTCACAGCAGCCACAATTGGAGATAACAATAATTACAGCCATTAACAATTTAGATGCTGCTGTCAATTCTGACAGCAGCATTTAAATGGCTCGACAGAGGGAGCTCCCTCTTTCACTCAAACAGCTGGCCTACAACACGATAGTCGGTGGCTGTTTGTTCATAATGGCAGCCTGGAGCCATCTCAAGGCCCTTTGGGCTGCCATGTGTTTGTCTATTAAGGCCTGCCTGCAACAGTACTTAAACGAATGCCTGCCAGAAAACATTACACTGCAATACTTAAAGGGGTTTTGTCCTCAGAAAAAAAAAATAAAAAAAATCAATATTTACCTATTCCTCCCCCATCAGTATTCTTACTGCATCTTCTCTTTGCCGATCTTCTCCTGGCTCCTCCAGTCCCCGGCTCACCTCACCACAAGCCGTCCGGATACTCTTCTTCCTGTTTTGGAGCGTCCATTCTCGGCATTCTTCTTCCTGCAGGTCAATATACGCTACATCACTAGTGACATAGCATTCACTGCCTAGCATAGAATGCCGAGTTATTTTGTGCGTTGTCTCGCCGCGAGTGTTCATATACTAACACACAAGACACCGCGCATGTGCAGTTTCGGCAATAGCCTGGCATACCCTGCTAGACAGTGAACACTACATCACTAGTGACGTAGCATACATTGACCTAAAGGAAGAACACTGGCGAGAATGGACACTTCGTCACCGGAAGAAAAAGTATCCGGACGTCTGGAAGTGAAGTCACCCAGGGGACTACAGGAGACAAGAGAAGACTGGGGAGGAGAAGATGCGGTACGAAGACTGACTAGGGCGGAATTCGTAAGTATTGATGTTTTTGTTTTTTTTTAATGACAAAACCACTTTAATTATTGCAGTACAATGTATCAGCGAAAAAACGATCACCAGTTCAAGTTTCATATGCAAAGTAACTGAATTAAACTGAAGACTTTATAATTATTACAAAAAATTAGACATGAACGTTTAGAAAAAAAACTATTTTCCTAAAAATCAAAACAAAAAAAAATGAAAAAACATACTTGTTATCATTGCGCCGCAAAAGTCTGATCTATTAAAATAACATTTTTTTTAAACTATTATTATATATGTATTTAAAATACTACAACGCCACAAATGTGCTTTTTTGATTGCCTTGACTTCATGAAAAAATTGTTGTAATCGCACTGACACGCAGAATAAAACTAGCATGTCACTTCTGGAGCATCATGCAAGATGTAAAAACTAGATACTACCCACCAAAAAAATTACACTATTGCTTTTTTTTCCATTTTGCCCTATTTCGAGTTCTTTTATATGTTTTTCAGTACATTATATGGTACATTAAATAAGACCATAGACAAATAAAACTAAAAAAAAGCTCTCATATGAATATGTTAAAACAAAAATAAAACAAAATACATTTTTTAAAAGTGGAGACGAGGAAACAAAAATAAAGAAACGAAAAATGGCCGCAACCTCAAGGAGTTAGAGGCTGTGAAGCATCTGAAGAGATAAGGTGTTACAGACCAAGCGAGACATAACCTACAAGTTCTCCTGACGTCAGAAATGGAGGTGAACTGCCAACCCCGGCTGTTGCTAGGTTTCTTACGAAGAAGTCTACACGGCATGGAATGGAATTTCAAATTAATTTTGTGGATGGGAATGATATCATGCTGTAGACTACGGAGTGTGGCACCTGCTAGACTAGGATTGGAGGACGGTAGCAATCTGTATTAATAAAAAAAATTAATTTTGCGTGAAATTAGTTTTTACAAAAATTCATAGTAATTACATAGTGTCAATTAATCTGAATCAAAACAGAAGGTAGAAAGTTTACACTAGAATCTGCTGCCTGTCATTGTGTGCCTCAGTTAAACAGTGCAGCATATGGCGGCACAAACTCATCTTCTGATGTGCTGCCAGCAAACACAAGTTTTTCTTGTGGAAGAGGATGGCAGCGGTCCATCATCCTGCTTAGGTACTGATAAAAAGCAAAAGCATATTGTTTAATATGGAAAACAGCAATATAAGGGTGCCTGCACACGTGCGGCTAGGGATAAGGCTTGGTTTAGGTTTTTGATATGGGTTTTAAAGCAAAAAATCAGGTGTGGATCATAAAGGGCCAGAATGTATAAAGGACACATAAAAACTTCTCTTTTAATGAATCACACTTGCTTTCAGCTGAAAAAACGGCAGCAAAAAACCTGAACAAAACCAGATAAATGGGCAGCTTGAATCAGAAGTTACATTTTGTAATTTTTTTCCACCCAAAACACAGATATTGACATGTTTCTCCTTTATACTGGCAGCCATTTTTGGAAGAGTGACAGGTACAGCTATATTTGTTGTTAATTGACCACTTAAACTTTTTCAGGAGGTATAACTGATTACATAGTGACACTTTATCCTTAGCTACAGGGAAGCTAATTTAAAAGGGGGTAACAAATGTGGTTGCACTTCCTATTGTTACTTTAGCAAAAGTGGTTTCTGCAACTGAACCAGACATGGCAACATATCCTGTGAGAAAAGAAAAACCATCAAACTTTGGCTCCAACTCTAATTTCTAATGTATATGACCATTTTTAAGTTTTTGGTGGAAATCATTTTCCAAAACGCATCCATGTCAACGCCCAGAGGGTTTCCCCATCCTCAGAGTCAGGAAACTGTAGGAAAGCAGTGGTTACGTACCCTCGTGTTGAGATGTCATCGTTGCAGCAGGATGTAGAGAATAGTAGTGGCCTGGGTAGCATTGAAGGAGGGATTGGTAAGGTGAGAAATGCCTTTTTTATGTTTGCATCATAATTTTTTTTTCCACTGGAAAATCCCTTTTAGGCCGCCTGCACATGGCCTAAAAGGGATTTTCCGGTGCGGAATTCAACCCAGTGCCTGGCCGGTGATCCCCATATACCTCTCCGCCGTCTTCTGCTCTGCTGCTGATGAGCCGGCCAACGCACATGCACAGTGCAGAGGACACTGCACAGTTGCTATGGCAATGATGATTGCAGAATGACCGCGGGACGGACGGCTTTCAGTGACTTCAATGGAAGCCGGCCATGAGTAGCCCGCATAAAAATCGAAGCATGCTGCAATTTCTCCCCTGTGAGCGGAATTTCGCAATCAATTTCTGCTTGTGGGCAGGAAATCACGTATTGTCATAGCATGCTATGGGCTGGATTTGCTGCATAATCCAGAGGCGGAATCCCACTGTGGATTTCGCAATGGAAATCCACCCGTGTGCAGGAGGCCTTAGTCCTGCAGGGCACACAGCTGCCAGATGTCTGGATCATTGGCAGGTGGCTGAATAAAGGATCAGCACTAGAGATGAGCGAGCGTTCTCGGTAAGGACAGATACTCGAGCGAGTATCGTCCTTACCGAGTACCTGCCTGCTGGCCCGCAAAGATTCGGGTGCCGGCGGGGAGGAGATCTCCCCCCCCCCCCCTCTCCCTCCCGCAACATAGCGCTCACCCCCGCCGGCACCCGAATCTTTGCAGGCGAGCGGGCAAGTACTCGGTAAGGAAGATACTCGCTCGAGTATCTGTCCTTACCGAGTACGCTCGCTCATCTCTAATCAGCACCCTTTGCCAGCAGAATAAGACTCCTAGATTCCATTTCAGCAGGGGAATCCCTCTATGCTCAGGTCCTGTCTACTTTTTCCTTTATTTCTTGCAGACTCGTTTGGCACTGGGAAACCTTGTGAAGAATAATCCATGAAAGAGTTGGATCTGCATGAGAAGCAAAAACCTCAGTAGCTTAGTTGCTCATATCTTAAAGGGGTTTACCAAGTCTAAACTACTGATTATCTATCCTCACAACAGAATCAATATCAAATCTGCGGGGGTCCTCTACTTGGAGCCCCTAGTGGTTAGCTGTCTGAAGTAGCCTAAGCGCTTAGGTTAGTGCCGCACCCACTTCACTGCATGAGGCACAGCTCTGTACGTTATATGGTGGCTATGCTGGTATAGTAGCTCAATCCCATTCACCTGACAACACAGGCTGGAAAAGAAGCATTGGCGCTCATACCAGTGCAGCTGCCTTTTCAATCAGCTATTGGGTGGGGTTTCTGAGCAGCGGATTCCCATCGGTACAATACTGATAACCTATCCTGTGTTTCCTCTATCACGTGTGCAGTCTCATTGGGGTACACGACGCCAGACGCTGGCAATGTCGTCACTTCCAGTTGTTTGGGTGTCTGCATTCCGCCCTGGGACACACTAGACATCCGTTCTACCTCTGCTGTTGGCCAATACCGCAGCGTTTATTGGCACGATATCCAGACTGCCAGCTAATGTAAACTTATTGGTCATGTAAGTAACTAAATACTGTGATATATTTACTGTATATTGTAATGTTCCCTGAGAAAAGGAGTGTATGTGCAGATGCTCCCAAAATGTGTTTGATTCTAATAAATTGTCCAATTATACGGCGTGTTGGTGGTCCTTATTTCGGATAAGCGTTAGTGGGAGTTCCTATCACCCTGGATGTCAGAATGCCTTTTCAACTATCCACATATAAACTCTATGATACTGCTGCCATTATTAACTGAGTGCCTAATACCTCTGCTTCATTTGTCTATCCTGAGGATAGGGTTATCAATATCTAAGGGCTCATTTAGACACAACAATTATCGCTCAAAAGCCATCTTTTGAGCGATAATCGTTCGTGCAGTTTTTGTTATCCTGTCACTCATCACCGTCTTTCAGCGTGCTGAAACACAATGATGAGCCTTATCAGGTATGAAGAACACCCCGCTTGTCTTCTGCATCCTCTGCTTCGAGCGTTTGGCTGTATAACAGTCGGGCGCTCGGAGCGGTTAACAGCTGGATGCAGAAGGCAAGTAGGGACACCCCGCTTGTCTTCTGCATCCTCGGCTCCGAGCGATACTATTGTTTCAGCTGTATCCCGTTCCCTGATAACATGCTGGGTATGAAGAACAAAACGGTCCAGCTCTGTTCTCCACAGCCGGCACAGAGCGCTCGGCTGTGTAACAGCCGGCACAGAGCGCTCGGCTGTGTAACAGCCGGGCACTCCATGCAGAAAACATCAACCGTGTTTCCCCAAAAATAAGGCACCCCCGAAAATAAGGCACCCCCTGAAAATAAGGCACCCCCTGAAATTTGCTGAAGTCCCAAATATAAGGCACCACCCGATAGTAAGGCATAGTAAAGTGTGCAGGCAAGTCAAGAGGCCTGTCCCCTGCTGCCATCCCCGTTGTCTCCTACCTCCAGATGTATAGGTAGATCTGCAGACAGTCTGCTGTTATCCTGTCCCTGCTGTGCTGTACGAGTGTGCTGTTATGAGTTCCCCTTGCTGGCTGGAAAAGTCCATACTGTACGTTCTGTTCCTGCTGTACATGTCTGCTGTGATGAGCTCCCCCTGGTGGCCGGAAGCTGCAATACCATCCCTGCTTACAAGTGGTACAGGAACTTCTGTCTGCAGACAGGTACGTTACTTTATAGCCCTTATTATTTTATGGCTCTGTGCGTGAGTCAGGCAACCTGTGTGTGATTCTTAAGGCTGGGTTCTCACAGAGCGTATTTCCAGCGGAAATATCACAGTTTGGCCACAGCGATAAACAGCGAGATTTCCGCCGGGAAAGCGCTGCTTCAAAACCCACGGCACTCAGCCGCTTGTTTTGAAGCGACCTGGCTGCACGCTTTTCCGTTTCTGTGGCCGGTGAATCCGCACCACAACACCGGCTTCTCCCAGCTTTGCCGTGACAGATTTGCTGTCCCATGTGGACGAGATTTCTGAGAAATTTCGTCCACAAAGCTGGCCAATTGAGGGATTAGCGGCCACAGACGGATTTGCCGTGGCGAAATAAGACACCCCCTGAAAATAAGACGTAGCGCATATTTGGGAGCAAAAATTAATATAAGACGCGTCTTATTTTCAGGGAAACAGGGTAGATACAGAAGACAAGCGGGAACACCCCACTTATCTTCTGCATCCTCCGGTGTGAGTGTTTTTCTGTATAACAGCCGGGCGCTCGGACCAGGGAAGAGCTGGATGCAGAAGAGCTGGATACACCCCGCTTGTCTTCTGCATCCTCCGCTGGCAGCGCAAGGTGATCGCTCATCTTGAGCGATCATCTTGCGCTGTAAATGACACAACGATGATCACTCAAAAGTCGCTTGGAGCTCTGCCCCTGTCCCACCCCTCCCAATGCAGTCAGTATATGGTGTTGTCTACTACCATTAACCTCTTAAGGACCAGCTTATTTTGGACCTTCAGAACTTAGCAATTTTCTTCATTTTTATAGATGTATTTCAAGAGCCATAAATTTTTTTTATTTTTCCCATCAACAAAGCTGTACGATGGGGTATGTTATTTGCAAAACAAGTTGTACGTTTTATTTTAGTTTGGAATACACAACATTTATTGGTTGCAATATTGCCATTGTTTTTGCTTTTTTTTTTCACGCTACATGCAATGCGGTTTGCATAAAGGGTTACATTTTTTCTATAGCTTGCTACGATTGAGGAGATATAATGCATCTATTTTTCTATACCATTATCAAAAACATGTTAAATAAAGTTTTGATCTTTATTCATTTTAGTTTTTTTTTTTATTTCATTAAGTTTTATTGATATTAATTTAACTTCTTTTTGTCTCATTAGGGGACTAGGAGATGTAATCTTTTCATCGCTTCTACAAATGTAATAAAAATTATTCAACCCCCCACTGCAAATTAGACTTATTTGTCAAACTTACATATTTTTTCCGCTTTTTGCAAATTAAAAAAAAAAAAGAAACACAAATTTAAATAGGTCAATGCAATTAGTATAACAAATGGTTTCTCCAAATTCAACACAAAATGCCACTTTTAGTAACTACTGCAGTCTCAGAATTATTCAATCATTGAACAGAATCTCTCATAAGAACACACCTTTGCAAATCACGCCTTGTCTCAAGGACACCTGATGAAACTAATTAAGAGCTTGATAAAGGCCCTTTTAGACAGGACGACTGTCGGGTAAATGATGCTCTTCACTCGTCCCCGCACATATTAGCTCCCATGCACCTGCACAGGAGCTAGCATCGTTAGCTCTCAGCGAAGAGGCTGCAGGAGAGGGGTGGGGGAGCACGAGGAGAGAAATCTCCTGCAGCCGCCTCATCCCCCTGCTAGCCACTCTGTAAGTGCGAGCTAGCACTACTAATTCCCGTGCAGGAGCATGGGAGCGAAGACACACAGGGACAAGTGTCGGGCATCACTTGCCCGGCATTTGTCCCATGTAAACCCAGCTTTAGTTGCATCAGGTGTGCTTGTGATTAAACACATCAAATACCTGGACTGTCTAGTGTTTCGTTGACTTTGATATTTGATTGCATAAGTAGTCCAAAAAGTTAAAGGGGCTTTACCAGAATAAAAAGTTAACCCTTATCCAGTGTGGGTCTATCCGCTAAGTCCGCCCCATCGATCTCAAGAAGAGGACTTCTGTGTCCTGTTCTGCTGTCAATGCGGGGGTTGCTTCTTCCCCAGCAGTGACATCACTCTGAACAGAGCGCTGGCTGAGAAAGTGCGGTCAGCGCTCCATTCATTTCATTGGGAGTGATTGAAATAACTGGGTGGGGATAATTTGCAATTTTGGTACAACCCCTTCAAGAGAAGGGCTTGCATAGGTAAGGAAAAGGATACAAAAAGACAGCAAATGCACTGAATGTTCCTAGAGTTTCAGTCGGAAGCATTGTTTGTAATTTCAAGGTTAAAGGAACACTTACTACACTACCTGGACGTGACAAAAAGAGGAAGTCATCACCGGCTGCATCCATTGCCTGAGAAGGCAGGTGGTCAAAAGCTCTCAAGTGACTGCAATAGACCTGTAGCAAGATTTGTTGGCAGCAAGCACCGAGGTTTCTGTTTAGTATGTGCCTCACTGTCTTCACGCCTGAACTGTGAGACGCGCACCTCTAGTGACCCAAAAGCACAACGTCATCTACAATATGCTCAAAACCATATAAATAAGCTACAGAAATGTTATGATCCTGCAGAGCGATGAAACATATTGACCTGCAGAATAGAGCGAGCATGACCTCTTACTGCACCATGCATGTCGTAAAAACAAAACCCATCCCAATAAAAAAGGTTTACGTTTTCAATACCACATATTGTACATTAAATGCTGCCCCTGATAAACACAAGTTCTCCCACAAAAAACAAGCCCTCATACAGCTATGTCAACGGAGAAATAAGAAGGTTATGGATCTTGAGAAGAAGGGAGGAAAAAAAATAAGGAAACTGAAACTTGTCCAGTCTTCAAGGAGTTAAGTAAAATATGGAAGACGTTACAAAGAATGTAATATATATAATATAAGTAAACCATTGTCACACTGTACTCCTCACCTATTTTAACCACATCTTCTGGATTACATGAAGCCTCTTCCACACAGTTTTCTTCACTTCCTATTCTAAGAATCGTTGGACACACAACATCCCGAATGCAAGCTGGTGATTCAGGTTTGTCGGACGGAGTTGGTGGTCTTCTCTGGACTTCCAAATCCCCATCTTCATCCAGCAGAGCTTCTAATTCCTGCACATCATGTAGCGCTGTCTCTCTGGAGAGCGATGACTCCTGTTCATCACCTACGCGGTTTCCTTCCTTATTACTTGCAGCTTCTACTACATTGTTTCCCCAAAGGATCTTGAATTGTGTTTGAAAAACTGAAGAGGAAACATAAAACACAATAAATGTATTCATTGAAAGTGTTTAAATACGGTCAATAGGGTTAAAAAACTAAAAAGAAAAAAAGTGAATGTATCAAATATTTTCTAACAGATTTTTTAAAGTTTGTGTTTTTCAAGTTCTAGCAAATACGAGAGTTTGATAGATGGCTGCCATCAAGGTAAACTACTTACGCCCAATATGTAATAACAGAGTAGTATGCACTAAATTCCCCATGACGGCACGTGTTTATGAAGCAGCTACTGCCCTGAGCCAGCGGCTGAAGGTTTGTAAGCCACCATGACAGATATTTTTTTTGGGTAGTTTTGACATAGTTTAGTATTCAAGTCCAATGTTCGTATGCGGTAGGGAAAACACTTCACTCATTTTTGGTTTCCTTCAGGCCTCATGTCCACGGGGAAAATCGGGCCCGCTACGGATTCTCCATGGAGAATCTGCAGCGGGTCCCTCCTGCCCCGCGGACATGAGCGCCGAAAAGGAGAATAAATGAGAATAAACTTACCTCCGATCCGCTCCGTTTCTGCTCTTCGCGGCGGCGTCATCTTCTCTCGTCGCGGCCGGATCTTCATTCTTCGGCCCGGCGGATGTGCACGATGACGTCGGTGACGTGCCCCGCGCATGCGCCGGTCCGAAGCAAAATTATCCGGCCGCGGCTGAGAGAAGATGGCGCGGCGCCGAAGAGAAGAAACGGAGCGGGTAAGTAAAATATGATTTTTGTGTCCCGCGGATCCGGACGGCTTCCATAGGCTTCAATAGAAGCCCGCGGGAGCCGTCCCCGCGGGAGACCCGCATGAAAATGGAGCATGGTCCAGATTTTTTCATGCTCCATTTTTTTTAAATCACTTTTATTGACGATCCGCGGGTATTTATGTACCCGCGGGTGGTCAATGCATCCCTATGGGGTGCGGATCCGCATGCAGGAAATCCGCTGCGGATCCTAAATCCTATTTTCCCCGTGGACATGAGCCCTCAGTCCCTCTTGTGTGCATCTTGAGCTGCTATGCTTCGAGATCACCGGACACAATCTGTTATCATTATAGATACAATGTATATGTTATATAGCAATATAAACTTAAAGGGAATCTGTCACCATGTTTTGCAGACCTTACTGGGAGCACTATAAAGTAGTGCCTGTTACACTGATTATAGTGATATGCCTTTTGTGTAGATCTGTGCAGTAGTTTTGGAGAAACCTGCATTTAATCAGTAGCAGCCAGACACAGGATGGCCACACCCACCCCGCCCTCCAGCCAATGATTGGCAGCTCTCTATGCAGAGTAGTATGCAAACAGCAGTCAATCAATGGCTGAAGGGTGGGGTGGACAATGCTAGCCTGCAGCTCATGAATATCCAGGACTACTTCGGCGCGAGACAAACCCGATGCAGGGGTAAAAAAAACCAAAAACCGGATAGTACTTACCCGAATCCCCGCGCTGCGGCGACTTCTTACTTACCTTGCTAAGATGGCCGCCGGGATCTTCACCCACGGTGGACCGCAGGTCTTCTCCCATGGTGCACCGTGGGCTCTGTGCATTCCATTGCCGATTCCAGCCTCCTGATTGGCTGGAATCGGCACACGTGACGGGGCGGAGCTACGAGGAGCAGCTCTCCGGCACGAGCAGCCCCATTCAGAAGGGAGAAGACCGGACTGCGTAAGCGCGTCTAATCGGGAGATTAGACGCTGAAATTAGACGGCTCCATGGAGACGGGGACGCTAGCAACGGAACAGGTAAGTGAATAACTTCTGTATGGCTCATAATTAATGCATGATGTACATTACAAAGTGCATTAATATGGCCATACAGAAGTGTATACCCCCACTTGCTTTCGCGGGACAACCCCTTTAAGGCTCATTTATATGGGCCCATTATTTAATGAGCGCTGATCAATAATATAGCATGTCGATCGGCGGTGATTCTGTTGTCCACACACTGCAGGGGACAAATGATTGTTAATACGTTCGTTCGCCCCATACAGATTGCTTCCGCTGGCTGCAAGGCTTCCTGATTACATGGGAGATGTAAATGCTCGCTCTTCAGAAGCACAAGTGTTTGCTCACTGGTCAGCTGACTGGGGGCGCACTTACAGGGGCCAATGATTGAGCATATGAACGATCTTAGGAACATTTTTGCCTGATCATAAACGTGTGTAATAGACACATTCAAGTCCTAGCATTGTGAAAAGAACAGACAATACAACAGTGACAAATACAGAATAACCGAGTATATAACTTCACATGGATAATAAACTATTTACTATGCTACAATATTTCACAATTTGTATGACTATGCTGGTCCACACAGCAGCTAAGGCTCATCTGCTGGCGGTGGCGCTTACCATTCAATAGTCTCCACCGCTTCTACTAGCAAACAAGCAAATCTGAAATACTCACAATGTAAGAAAATAAATAGTAAACTCCGTCTCTCAGCAGAGTCTCAAAAAACAACTCCATGAGGTAATAAGATACTGATAAACAAGAAAAACTAATGTTAAACAGCATAAAACACATCCATCTCAAAGAGCAATATTTCAGGAAAATAACAATAACTATCTCTTCCTCTTTGGTTGTAGTGTTAAGTTTTGTCTTTGGGTTTCTCAGAAAATGTTAAGACCCATTTAGACACAAAGATGATAGCTCAAAAGATGGCTTTTGTGCAATTAATTTGCATAAAACTACTATTAGTATGTGTGAGCCACCCAGAGCTGTATTCAGGGAACAGACCACCCACTGTTCTCTGAATACATTCCCTTTGTTCTGCTGTGGGGCTGACAGCTGAGACAATGTACCAGCATAAAGTGGCAGCATCAAAGGCGTTTGATAAAAGAAATTATCTTTATTGCTCCATGTAAAAAAGGCAACATTTCAACTAACACAGTCTTTATCAAGCCTAGTCACATAACATAGACAATGGTCTCATAAAGCATAATTCACACATATCAAACCAATCAGAGACCAGATACCGCCCCCACAATTATAATAAATAATACCCATCACCTGACAGTTATAAAATCACAAGGTGCAGTCCATTCCCCTCCAGGAAGCATATACCCTGTTTCCCTGAAAATAAGACATCCCCTGAAAATAAGACATAGCATGATTTTCCAGAATTTTTGAGGATGCAAAATGATTTTTCCAGCTTTTTGAGGATGCCTGAAATATAAGCCCTACTCCAAAATTATAGTCACTGTTGGGAACCACTAATAAATAAAAATTAACTTTTATTAAAGAACTAATTAAAATAATGCGCAGCTTAAATATGGTTCAAAATTTTTTTTCTATGCACTTATAGAACCGGGATAGTGTTGTGTTTGCACAATCAGTCGTACTTTTGTAGCTCTTGGACTAATATAACAAAATAGTCCAAGATCTGACAGATGATACGTGTGTCGCAGCTTATTCACTGTGATCACCAATAAGTGAGTCTCTATTGGACATATCTCAATTATTCTCAGACATGGTCATTGGTGCAATAGACCATATCTGTTGAGATCCAATAGTGCTCACTTGTGTTACTTATAGTCCTCTAAATCTAGAGCCAAAGACTATGCATAACTCATACCGAACTCTATAGAGAATGGAAGTGCATGTATCAAAGAGCACTTCACTCACAATGAGCTGTTGTGCTATCAGTCGTACGTCTATAGTTCTTGGACTGGTATAGTATACTTTCAAAGTAGTCCAAGATCTGATAGATGATAGGTGTGTCGCAGCTTATTCACTGTGATCATCAATTGTCCTCACACATTGTCATTGATGCAATAGACCATGTCTGTTGGGATCCAATAGTATTCACTTTTGTCACTTATAGTTCTCTGAATCTAGAGCCAAAGATTATGCATAACTCATACAGAGCTCTATAAAGAGTGGGAGTGCATGTGTCAAACAGCCCTCCATTCACAGTGAGCTGTTGTGCTATCAGTCGTACGTTTATAGTTCTTGGACTGGTATGGCATACATTCAAAATAGTCCAAGATCTGACATATGATAAGTGTGTCGTAGCTTATTCACTGTGATCATCAATTGTCCTCAGACATGGTCATTGATATAATAGACCATATCTGTTGAGATCCAGTGGTGCTTACTTCTGTCACTTATAGTTCTCTGAATCTAGAGCCAATGACTATGCATGACTAATATAGAGCTCTATAGAGAGTGGGAGTGCATGTATCGAAAAGCACTCCATTCACAGTGAGCTGTTGTGCTAATGGTGCATTACCCCTTCTGGTTGAACAGAATAGTATCACCAAGCATAATAGCTATGTTGTGATTAATGCTTTCCAATTTTTTAATTTTTTAAGAGAGCTAAGTTTTCTGCCTGTGATTTCTAGGCAGAAAAAGACTCTTCTTAGAAAAAATAAAAATAAGAGGAATGGGATATTTTTTGTATTTTTTATATATTATCCCACATTCCCCATTCATTAGAGGAGATGCTATTTAGAGTTTTAGAATCATCTCCTATTCTATTGCCTGCCACCAACGCGTTTCTGCAATAAGATGTACGCTATTGCTTCATCAGGGTGGGTATTAGAGGAGGACAAGCACATGCAGCCTCTCGGCTGTAAAGATCTGAGCATCTCAGCATTCTGAGCACAACAGCTCACTGTGAATGGAGTGCTTTTCGATACATGCACTCCCACTCTCTATAGAGCTCTATATTAGTCATGCATAGTCATTGGCTCTAGATTCAGAGAACTATAAGTGACAGAAGTAAGCACCACTGGATCTCAACAGATATGGTCTATTATATCAATGACCATGTCTGAGGACAATTGATGATCACAGTGAATAAGCTACGACACACTTATCATATGTCAGATCTTGGACTATTTTGAATGTATGCCATACCAGTCCAAGAACTATAAACGTACGACTGATAGCACAACAGCTCACTGTGAATGGAGGGCTGTTTGACACATGCACTCCCACTCTTTATAGAGCTCTGTATGAGTTATGCATAATCTTTGGCTCTAGATTCAGAGAACTATAAGTGACAAAAGTGAATACTATTGGATCCCAACAGACATGGTCTATTGCATCAATGACAATGTGTGAGGACAATTGATGATCACAGTGAATAAGCTGCGACACACCTATCATCTATCAGATCTTGGACTACTTTGAAAGTATACTATACCAGTCCAAGAACTATAGACGTACGACTGATAGCACAACAGCTCATTGTGAGTGAAGTGCTCTTTGATACATGCACTTCCATTCTCTATAGAGTTCGGTATGAGTTATGCATAGTCTTTGGCTCTAGATTTAGAGGACTATAAGTAACACAAGTGAGCACTATTGGATCTCAACAGATATGGTCTATTGCACCAATGACCATGTCTGAGAATAATTGAGATATGTCCAATAGAGACTCACTTATTGGTGATCACAGTGAATAAGCTGCGACACACGTATCATCTGTCAGATCTTGGACTATTTTGTTATATTAGTCCAAGAGCTACAAAAGTACGACTGATTGTGCAAACACAACACTATCCTGGTTCTATAAGTGCATAGAAAAAAAATTTTGAACCATATTTAAGCTGCGCATTATTTTAATTAGTTCTTTAATAAAAGTTAATTTTTATTTATTAGTGGTTCCCAACAGTGACTAAGGTTGTTCCAGTGGGAACTTTTCTGCCTCGGTGATAAACTACTCCAAAATTAAGCCCTGCTAACAGTTAATTTAAAAAGTCAATTTAAATAGTGTCCAGGCAGCTATACATGTAAAAAAGTTAAACCTTTTTGAACAAAAATTAATATAAGACACTGTCTTATTTTCAGGGAAACACGTTATCTATATTAAACCCCAGTTTGGCACTATGCAGCAATTCCAGTAACCTCATTGGTTGTGATTCACAATTCCAGCAATCTCATTGATTGTTTGGCTTGTGTGATTCAACCTCATTGGTTGTTTGGGTTCCCTGATTCGACCTGATTGGTTGTTAGTGCCGAACTGGGGTTTAATATAGATATATGCCTCCAAGAACCATCTCCATGTCAATGCAGAGGTTATGTCGGCGTCCATGTATGCAAATGCGCATGCGCCAATTGTGTCACATTTCGTGCGATCAGAGGAAAAAAACACCTCTAATAACTATACCCTCTTTATTTATTATAATTTTGGGGACGGTATCTTCTCCTGATCCCGTAGAGATTCCTTCTGAACCTGCACAGATCCCACCTGCCACTGCTTCACCAGGTATGAGTGACACCGAGTGGGAGTGCAGGCTCCACAAACAACATAGCTCAGGCTACCAAGATGGCATTCAAGCACATGGCAGGACCAGCTACTAACTCCTTAATAACTCACAGCGGATTCTGAAGCAAATATTCGCCCATGAGCAGGAGCCCTCATCTTCTAACCTAAGTGCCTCCCTAAATGACCTGGTTGCGAGGGTAAATCATACTGAAAACAAAAAGGACGAACATATTAAATCACATAAGAACTTAATCAATGCCCATTATGCTTTAACTGATTAAATAGAATTCATCAACGGAAACTTGCAGACCTTGAGGATCGCATTAGGATGAATACCATAAATTTCCAAGGAATCGCCCTCAAAAATACCCCCTTCACAGCTAATAACCTATTTACTTCAATTGATGAAAATGTTACTACCTGCAATATCATGGCATGAGCTTATTATTGACAGAGCTCACAGACTACTGAAACCAAAGTTCCCATCTGAAGTCTCCACGGGATAGCAAAGCTCGAACACATTTTTTTCACATCAAAGAACCTCTGATGTTTGCAGCCCACCAAAACAACAACCTTCTGAACCCCTATACCAGTGGTGGCGAACTTGCGTCACGCAAAGCCCTCCCTATTGGCACACGCCGCCATCAGCTGTTCACCACGTTAGTGAATACCGGCAGGGGCCGCGGCTTCCCTGCCAGTATTCACTCAGCTGCGCTGCTAGCGGTGCTGAACCTGGCGCACACTGTGGCGCCAGTGTGCAGTCGGGATCCCCCTCCCCTGATGTCTCCTACTTGGTTCCGTGAGAAATGGGCAGGGCTGTTTCAAAATAGACAGCCTGCAGATTTTGACAGCTTTTAGATGTGGAAATGCTGCAGAATTTGACACAGAAATTTCTGCTGAGGACATTCTGCAGTATTTCCGCATCCAAAAAGCAGTCAAAATCTGCACATTGTCTATTTTGAAACAGCCCTGTCCTTTTTAGAATGACGGAGGTAAAATCATACGTCGTGATAAGCCCCGCCCCCTGCCGTGTTGGCACTTTGCGATACATAAGTGGGTTTTGGGTTGCAGTTTGGGCACTCGGTCTCTAAAAGGTTCGCAATCACTGCCCTATACTGACATCCTTCTATTCACTGACCACTCACCAGAAACAGCACAAGCTAGAAAAAAAACTTTGCTACTATTCCGCTTCTCTGTGCTAACCCAAGATCCCTTATAAATGGCATTTCCCAACCAAACTCTTAATCTATAAAGATGGCTTCAATCACTAGACGACAGCATCAAACTCCTGTCATCATAGAGCACACGCCGCAGCACGGAATACCGTTGGGCGGGGGGGGGGGGGGGGGGGGGGAGAGTTTAGCTCTACTAAACTCCCTCCCCCATTCCGCCCCTTGCCGGCAAAGAGAGGGGGCGGGACGGGGGTGGGAGATAGTGTGTTAAATTCCTGCCCCGTCTCCGCCCCATGCCAAATCTACTTCCCAACCTAATCTGCCATTAATTGTTTTCTCCAAAAAGTTAACCTGGCATCTATATCTCCTGAACAGCTCAAGAATCCTAAAATTCCTCTTACCCCAGAGGAGGTCATTAATATGATTAAAACTTCTGAGTGTCATACACCTCAGGGACCAGACGTTTTTCCTAACGAATACTACCGATTATTTCATTCTATCTTATTCCCCATCTAGCCAAACATTTAACAGAACAGTTTCCTTTAGCCGCCTCCCTGATGGAATGCTTCAAGCCACTATATTAGCAATTCCTCAACCTGACAAATCTTCAGATTTCCCAAGCTAATTTTATGCCAATCTCCTTGCTTACTGTGACACAAAAATTTACTCCAAATTATTGATACATAGACTTATATCAATTCTTCTGAATATCATCCATAAAGATTAGATGGGGTTTATAAAGGGAAGACCGGCTTCAGACGCCACCAGAAAAATGATAAGTCTATTGGCAGAGACTACTCGGTCTCGAATGCCTTCTTTCCTCCTAGCGCTGGATGCGGAGAAGGCATTCAACAGACTACACTGGGATTTTGTTTTTTTATGGTACCATCTTTAACCCCTTAGTGACCAAGCCTGTTTGCGCCTTAATGACCAGGCCAAATTTTGCAAATCTGACACGTGTCACTTTAGTATGGAAAAACACCAGAAAGGTTTTGCATATCCAAGCGATTCTGACATTGTTTTTTCGCCACATGTTGTACTTCATCTAGGCAGAAAAAAAAGACCGATAGAATTTGTGTTTATTTATTAAAAGCGCCAAAATTGGGAACATTTTGAAAAAATCGTCATTTTTTCACATTTCCAACTGCAATATCTCAAATATGTGCAAACAAAATATAGAAATTTTTGCTAAGATATATATTTCCATCAGTTTACTTTATTTTTGGCGCACATTGGAAAAACTTTCCGATTTTTTTTTAACCATTTAGGAGACGTACAAATTTAACATTACTTTTCAGCATTTTGAGGAATACTTTTTTTCCTACACCAAACCAAGATTGGAAAGGCTCATAGGAGTCAAAATGATAGATACCCCCACACGTGACCCCATTTTAAAAACTACACCCTTTAAGGTATTCACTGAGGGGTGTCAGGAGTATTTTAACCCCACAGTTTTTTTTTTAGGAGTCAATGCAATTTAGAAGAGAAAAACTAAAATTTCATATTTTTGCAAATATGTCATTTTAAAGACGGGACTTTTTTCTATAGTACACATGAAAATTAGGATTTGCACCCCAGAATGGATACCCCCGTTTGTCCCGTGCTCAGAAACATACCCATTGTGGCCCTAATCTTACGTCTGGATGCACAATGGGGCCCAAAATGAAAGGAGCAACCGGTGGCTTTCGGAACAGAAATTTTGCTTGAAGGAGATTTAGGCCCTATTGCACACTTGTAGAGCCATTGTGTGACCAAAACGATGGAGAACGCCCACAAGTGACCCCATTTTGAAAAGTAGACCCCTTAACGAATTTATCTAGGGGTACGATGACTTTTTTGACTTCACAGTTTTTGAATGAATCTAAGCCAAGCTGAAGGAAAAAAATTACGATTTTCATTTTTTTGGTAATTCTGTCATTTCAAAAGCAGTTTTTTTTGTACCGCACATATATGAGACTTGCACCCCAAAATGGATACCCCTGTTTGTGCCGTGCTCAGAAACATACCCATTGTGGCCCTAATCTTACGTCGGGATGCACAATGGGGCCCAAAATGAAAGGAGCAACCGGTGGCTTTCGGAACAGAAATTTTGCTTGAAGGAGATTTAGGCCCTATTGTAGAGCACTTGTAGGCACCTATTAGGCACTTGTAGAGCCATTGAGTGACCAAAACGATGGAGAACGCCCACAAGTGACCCCATTTTGAAAAGTAGACCGCTTAACGAATTTATCTAGGGGTACGATGACTTTTTTGACTTCACAGTTTTTGAATGAATCTAAGCCAAGCAGAAGGAAAAAAATTATGATTTTCATTTTTTTGGCAATTGTGTCAATTTAAAAACAGGGTTTTTTTGTACAGTGTACATAGGAATGAAGACGGTCACCCCAAAATGGATACCCCCGTTTGTCCAGTGTTCAGAAACATACCCCTTATGGCCCTAATGTACTTAAAGGAAACATAGCTAGGCCTATAATGGAAGGAGCACCTGTTGGATTTCAGGGTACAACGGAATAAATTCCAGTCCCCATTGCCCACTTGTAGACCCATTGAGCGGCCAAAACGATAGAGAACCCCCACAAATGACCCATTTTGAAAACTAGACCCCTTAACAAATTCATCTAGGGGTGTACTGCGTATTTTGACCCTGCAGTAGTTGAAGGAATCTAAGCAAAGCAAAAGGAAAAAATTACGATTTTCATTTTTTTGGCAATTTTGTAAATTTAAAAAGTTTTTTTTGTACAGTGTACATAGGAATGAAGACGGTCACCCCAAAATGGATCCCCCCATTTGTCCCGTGTTCAGAAACATATCCATTGTAGACCCAACCTGCTTATAGGACACATGGCTAGGCCCATAATGAAGGGAATGCCCGGTGGATTTCAGGGCAGAACTGAATAAATTCCAGGCCCCATTGCCCACTTATACGGAAAAAAATTTGACTTCCTAAAAATAATCCCCCCCAACCCCGCCATCCCCATTTTTTGTCATTCCCTAAATATTAGATAAAGGTAATAATATAAACTGCGTTTTATGTTCGAAGACAGGGGTAATTACGGAGGCTGGTTGGGTTGGGCACATGGGGCAAGAAAACCGGGTATCCCCCCTCCTCTCATGTATTTTGGGGGGTATTTCGTAACCTCAGCGGCGGGTATGGGGTGTAAAAAGTGGCGCTGTGAGGCTTTGTAATTTTGCTGCGGTGCAGCGGTCTCACAGAGAAGGCGCTCAACAAACTGCTCCTGGAACTGCATGAAGGCAAGCGTTCCTGGGGCTTCTTGTAAATTACGGATTACAGGTAGCGGACTGAATAACGCCGGGCTCACACGGCTGGATGCAGAATCCGCTTGCGGAGGCCTGCAGCGGATCCCAGCGGATCCCTGCGTACGGCCACGTAATGTACTGCGCATAACAGCCTACTCACACAGGCAATCATGCGCAGTACTTTTTTTTTTAGTTTATATTTCCCGTGCCGTCACTTAGAGATGACCCGGGTACCCGCAGCCCGTACACAATGTATTTGCATATGGGCTGCGAGTATATCCGCGGTCATAGAGCACAATGGGCCCTAGGTCGCGGATATCCGCGGTAAAATATAGCATGCTGTGTTCTGTTTCTGCGAGTGGATTACGTAATTCCGACCCGCTAATTGGGGGGGAATTGTGTAATCCAATGCATGCGATTGATTCGTGGATTACCGCTGATCAAGCGCGTGCAGAACCTGTAATTCCTCTCCGCTCATGCGTGACCGGCCTAATGTTAGATCGCTACTTTATCACGTGACCGGGGACCGCTCAGCGAGGCCACCGGTCACTGCTCCAAGCACTCAGCGACCGTTGGTCGCTGGGAGCAAGGAGATTTTAAATTTCCTGGGCTCCCTGGCTCCTGCGAATGTGTCCGGCATTTTGCCGGCGGGCGCATGCGCAGCAGCCGGGAGGGTCCATGGAGGATAATCACATCTGGATTCAAATGCGGAAGCCTCCGAGAAGATGTTTCATCTTCCCCCACCGATCGCATCGCTGAGGGGAGATGAAACTGCCACTTTTAAAAGAACTTTGACGTGATCGCCATTATGCATTGGATAACGGCGATCACGTGACCAGTAACCGCATACCGCGGCTCCCCGTGACATCTCCAGGCTCTTGGCTACCTTTGGTAGCCAGCAGCAGGGAGATTTTACATTTCTTGAGCAATATTTCACTTTTGCGCATGCGTCCGCCATCATGCTGACGGGCGCATGCGCCGAAGCTGGGGTAAGGTCCGCGGATCAACATCCCATCAGGGAACAAATCTGGGACCTTGGGTACGTAATTTCATCCCCCCTTACGGATAAGATCCGTAAGGGGAGATGAAACTTTAACTTTTTAAACTTTTTTTCTTACTTTTTAACTTTATATGATCACCGTTATCCGATGGATAACGGTGATCATATGACTGGAAACCGCATACAGCGGTCCCCAGTCATATCTCCCTGCACTCGGCTATCTGTGACAGCCGGGTGTAGGGAGATTTTGAATTTGCCGGGCTCGCCGGCCATCGGCGCATGTGCAGAAGCCAGCGGGGGTCCCGACACCGGCCGGAGGACATCGGCGGACCTGAGGTGAGTATTTTCACCTCCGTTCATGGATCCGATCCATGAGGGGAGGTGAAACTTTTCTTTTTTTACACTTTCTTTCACTTTTCCGCGATCGTCGTTATCCATTGGATAACGACGATCGCGGTACCGGGGATCGCTCACCGTGGTCCCCGCTGACATCTCCTGCCTCCCGGCTATCTACAGGAGCCGGGAGCCAGGAGATTTTAAGTCTCCCGCACCGCCGGGCCTTCTGCGCATGCGGCTGACGTAATGCCGCCTGGCGCGCATGCGCAGAAGGACGGCTACGGCGCCCGGGGCATCGGGACAGCGGGGAGTCGTGCGGCGGACCTCGGTGAGTAATTTCAGCTGCTCCGATGGATCCGATCCATCAGGGCAGCTGAATCTTTAACTTTTTTTGCAGTTTTATTTACTTTTTCGCAATGCCGGGGGGGGGGGGGGGGGGGGGTCCAAACAGCCCGGGATGACAGCTCCATGCTGTCAGCTACCTGCGGACACCGACAGCATGGAGCTGTCACGTCCAGAGGAGTCCGAGGGGCTTTATTCTCTGCAGGACACGTTTTTACGTCCTCAGAGAATAAAGCCCACTTCGGGAGGACGTAAAAACACTATGGGCTGGTCGTTAAGGGGTTAAAGCAATCCAAGCCCTCTACACTGCCCCCTCTGCAAGAGGACTTCTTGATGGAGTCCCTTCAAAATCATTCCAGATTACTAATGGCACCAGACAGATGCCCTTGTCTCCATTGTTCGCGATCGATGGTGATAGATCCTCTTACAGAATTAATCCAAACAAATAGCAATATTAAAGGTATTTCTTCTATCATTCTATCACAGCCAAATGTCAAAGGCAACTTTCAAGATTCATCTGTAATAACAAAAGACCTAGAATGGCTGCATCAATCAACTATCTTCACTGCAAACAAGACGGTTTAGGTGTACCAAAACTCTGGTCCCATTACCATTCTGTTATCCTCAACCATCTAAAAGATTGGGATCTGAACTCTCCTAAATGTAGTTAGCCTTCCATTGAGCACTATATAAATGGAGGGAAATCACTAAAATTCCTTCTATTAGAACATGCACTGAGCAGGGGATTGCACCAGATCACCCTAGAGGTCCCTTCCAACTCTACCAGTCTATGATTCTATACCCTGGTAACTAAAATTAACATCTAAATCTCCTCGATATCTCCCAAAACCTATCCCCTTCCATGATGGCCTCCATCCACTTCTGGAATTACTTTCTCCAGAGATGTTCACTTATCACTAAAAATAGGTAATTTAAGCTTCCAATGGAGATATTAAAATAGTTAATTTCTGACCTGTGCTCGCGGGGCTGGTCGAGAAGGTCTTATCTGACCTCCTAGTTGAGGGTCAAGTTGAACTTTCCCCTACTTTAATGGCAGAATATGCAATCTCTCTAAAGCAGTGTTCCCCAACTCCAGTCCTCAGGGACCGCCAACAGGTCATGTTTTCAGGATTTCCTTAGTATTGTACAGGTGATGTAATTATTGTCGGTGCCTCAGACATTGCCACAGATGTTCCTACCATAGGATATCCTGAAAACATGACCTGTTGGTGGTCCCTGAGGACTGGAGTTGGGGACCCCTGCTCTAAAGGACTTATTCAGATATGCCCAGATCTCTTCTTTTCTTAAATCCCTACAGGTGTATGAAGTTGCAATTCCTCTCAAAATATAATCTGCAATATTTGCTGACGCAACAAAAAACCAATTCACAACAGGTTATCGGGAGACATGGGGGAAATCACAAAAAAGTTTTTTTATGAATTGGAAGAGAGATTTGGCTGGGGACTTCCGCTTACATCAATGGTTCTCAGCACTCAATTGGGCCAATAGATCCTCTCTAAGTTCCTCTCTAATACAGGTCCATTACAAACTACTAACCAGATAGTACTTCCACCCAGACAAGTCTACTATTTTCCCTGGCCATTCCCTAATGACCATTGTTAGAGAGTATATATGCAAATAGGTTATCTCCTACACATTTTTTGGAGTTCTCCAATTTTGACAGACTATTGGAGAGAGGTGTTTCTTCTCATAGGAAGACTTACAGCAGTAGCTATCACTAGTAGCCCTATAAAAACTCTCCTATAGTTTGATGTTGCCTCAACCTTACCCCCCCCCCCCCTTCCCACTCCCAGGGTTACCTCCTCTCGGCTAAACTTTTAATGGCAGCAAATTGGAACTGTGCCTCCTTCTATCAGTACTTTGGTTTCCATGATCTTGGAATATGAAAGAATGTATGCCCTTTGTACAAATATCGCTCAGTGTGGGGCCCTTGGACTCACTATTTCTCTCTTTAATTTTTTCCCCTTTCATTTATCTCTTTGGTTTATGTTATTCAAGTTTATACAAGTTATATTTGCTGCTGTTGGAACTCATTGTACTATTTATAACAAAAAGCAGAAACCTATCAATTTAACAATGTGCGGTTTTATATGAACTTCTCACTTTTGTATACATTTGAAAAAAATCTTTCCAAAAAAATTTTTTTATTGAAAAAAAAATGCACATAAAAAAATAAAATCATAAAGGCAATATTGAATATAAGAAATACTTGCACTATGTATTAGCTGTAGCACATTTTGAACTTTAGAACTCCCCGCAGTGTGTAATTAGAGACTTTGTTCTCGAGCCAAATGTAAATAGGCCTCCTGCCAGTACAACGCTAGGTCAAAATGTACCACGTACAATAATCACCCTCCAGTGTAAGTACTAGGCACAGAACTGGTTGACTCTATTTTGGGCACATATTCACTCCAAATATTACATAGGAATACAAAGAAATAAATCATAGCTTGGCGCAGAAACAGCTCCTAGCCACTGGGGACAGCTACAGAAGAGAGTGTTAGAAAAAGGCAGAACTTCAGTTTACTAGCACTGAAAAGTACTGCAGTATGCAACTCAGAGTTAAAGGGATTATCCGGCCTCAAAAGTTTTTTTAAATTTGCTCAGGGCGATGGAAAAACATTAAAAAAAGTCATACTTACTCCACTTGATCCATCCTCCTCATGTTCTGCTGGCACCCCGTCTTCCGGTAATCTCCACTTCCTACTGCATCAGCGATGACATCCCAGCAACGGGACATATGACCACCGCAGCTAAACAATCACAGGCCCCGAGTGTTGGAGACGTCATTGCTGCAGCAGGAACCATAAAGAAGTAGGAAACGGCAGTGATCAGGTGAGGAGAATAGGACTTTTATGTTTTTACACCACCCTAAGCAAGTTGCAAAGATTTTCGTTAGGCTAAAAGATTACTTAAAATTCGGCTCACATATAGTCAACTCCCAAATTTGCTCCAGAATGTCTGCATGTACTAAGCTTGCTTGCAAATCTGAAAACCGCTGCAGAAATCCAAGACATATAATTTGCTGAAAATTCACTTTAAAGCAGGGGTGCGCAACCTGCGGCCTGGGGGGGCTGTATGTGCCCACCGCCAACCATTTGGTCACATACATACTTGTCTGTGTCTGGTAGCTGCTCACATGCGCATTAGAGAGAAGACGAGTCTGGTCTAAGCAGGGACTGTTACGTGCTACAGGTGCGCTGTGTGGCCATCTCCGCGGTCAATGGAGTGGAATTCCAATACAAGCCATAATTGATGTAACACAACCTGCAATAGAGCTGTACGCAAAATAGCTAAGGGCTAAGCCTCATGTCCACGGGGAAAATCAGATCCGCTGCAGATTCTCCATGGAGAATCTGCAGCGGGTCCCTCCTGCCCCGCGGACATGAGCGCTGAAAATAGCAATAAATGAGAATAAACTCACCTCCCATCCGCTCCGTTTCTTCTCTTCGCTGCGGCGTCATCTTCTCTGCGTCGCGGCCGGATCTTTTTTCTTCGGCTCGGCGGATGCGCATGATGACGTCGGTGACGTGCCCCGCGCATGCGCCGTCCCGAAGAAAAAAGATCCGGCCGCGACGGAGAGAATATGGCGCCGCGCGAAGAGAAGAAACGGAGCGTGTGAGTAAATCCCGATTTTTGTCTACCGCGGATCCGGACGGCTTCCATAGGCTTCAATAGAAGCCCGCGGGAGCCGTCCCCGCGGGAGACCCGCACGAAAAAGGAGCATGGTCCAGATTTTTTCATGCTCCATTTTTTTTTAAAATCCCTTTTATTGACCATCCGCGGGTATTTATCTACCCGCGGGTGGTCAATGCATCCCTATGGGGTGCGGATCCGCGGGCGGGAGAAGAGTTAAAATCCGCTGCGGATTTTAATTCTTATTTTGCCCGTGGACATGAGCCCTAAGGAGCACAAAAACTGGGTGCCTTGTCATTGGAATTCAATAATATGGAGTGGCGAGCCGGGTTCGCAATGAGCAACAACAGGTGATCTGAACTTCTGCAGAGTTTTACGCCTGTGGAGTCGGCGGTAGCCCGGCGTACTGCAGCGCATGGTTGCAAAATTGTACTGCACATGACGGAGTATATCACGCACACTGCCATGCGCAGTCCACCTGTTTGTTTTTGTTTATATTTCCCAAGCCAACACTTCGCAGCGGCGCATTCACACAATGTAATTGCGTATGGGTGTGCATATATACGTGACTGTAGGGAAAAATGGGCTCTACCGCGCGTATATAAGCAACAAAATAGAACATGCTGCGTTCTTTTTTGCGCTCGCGTATTATGCGATTCTGACACGCTAACGTGAGCGGAACTGCATAAGGCAAAGTAATTGACTGCCTGCGAATTGCCGCGTATCACATGGGCGTATAGCGTATGCGTCATACGTGGTAATCATATGCCCTTGTGAGCCCGGACTAACTTAAATTTAGAGGGTAGCCAAACTATTATCAAAAGAGGTGGTAAAGCCTATCAAAGCTGAAGGAAAAGGAACAATTGCCCCCAATATATAGCTCACAAAGTGTCAGACTGGGCCAGAAAACAATGTGACTACACAAAAATGTGTCACTCCACTGGGCTATATTAGATGTCTAAGAGGGCGTACGAGGGGAGGGAAGCAAGCGCTGACGAGCGGTTTTACAGTCCCTTGAGCAGCACTTTCACGGCACCATAGCACTCCCCGTCGGAATATTTATAAAGCAATGTACAGTGAAGTACGCTGGGATGGATTCACTTGAGGAATCTGCATAATTGCAGACAGAACTACAACATTAGTTACATTGTTGACAAAGTAGCGATGCTACAAGTCACTGCAGACTGAATCAGTAATGTATGCGGCGAGATAAATCAGAATAATGCTAATAAGAACAAGATGGGCTGTTTCTACACTGCATGTAGGATATTCCCCAACTGCTGGGGAAATACTGCCAACCAAATCCTCTGCAGTCCTGTTCTTGGATGGAGCTATTACTGCCCTGTAACTACAGTGTTTCCATGAACATAAGACCGTGCCTTATATTAAAGGGGGTGTCCGGCCAAACAGGGGGAAATAATAAAGCTTACTTTCACTAAGCATTGTAAAGCACAGCATACATAGGTTTAAAATGGCAGGCATGTTAGCTAGAATGTCTGTTCCTTACTTTGTAAACGGATGCTGTAAGCAGCCTTCAAAGATGGCACCGGTCTCCTGTATTCCCACAATGCCCTGCGCCTTCACCCCTCTGTGAGTGCTCTTCCGATGACAGCAGAACAAAAAAACATTCCATCCTTCCCTCTTTGTATCCACCCATCTTTGCATCTAAAACCAAATAGTGACCCCCCACAATTTCCCTAGCACAAATAGTGGCCCCCAATAATTGCCCCAGCACAAATAGTGGCCCCCAATAATTGCCCCAGCACAAATAGTGGCCCCCAATAATTGCCCCAGCACAAATAGTGGCCCCCAATAATTCCCCCAGCACAAATAGTGGCCCCCAATAATTGCCCCAGCAGTAAAAGTGACCCCCAATAATTGCTAAAGCAAAGATGGTAACCTCCAATAATTGCCCCAGCAGTAATCAGACCCCAATAATTGCCCCAGCAGTGATAGTGACCTCCAATGATTGCCCCAGCAGCGATAGTGACCTCCAATGATTGCCCTAGCAGTAAGTGACCCCCAATAATTGCCCCAGCAGAGATAGTGACCCCCAGTATTTCCTCCAGCAGTAATAGTGACCCCCTATATTTGCCCCAGCAGTAAGAGTGACCCCCAATAATTGCCCCTGCAGTAATAGCGAACCACAATAGCTGCCCCAGTAGTAATAGTAACCCCCAACAGACGTGCAATCATAGCCCGACAAGCGCTACTACGCATGTGTGAAGAAAAATATGCTTGCTTACAGCCGGACTAAAGAAGAAGAAAAAAGACAGAATTTGACATAACCAGGAACGACGAGATCGTCAACACAGGGAGGGGGGCACCCCTGTAGGTAAGTACATATCTTCTGTAAGGCTCATTTACAAAGCACAAAGTATATTACAAAGTGCTTTTTAATAGCCACACAGAAGTGCACACATGCATTTGCCACGGCCAGACAGCCCCTTTAATTTTTGCCCCAAAAGAGGCACTAGGTCATATTTTCGGGGGATACCTTATCATACTTACTTAGAATGCGCAATATGGGTCCTCCCCCTGGTCTCCCTCCGGAGGTCCGACGCGCTTGCTTCAGTCCTCAGCCACCGACAGAAGATCACTTCCTGGTTACAGGATTCATAAATCCCGCCTTGAGGAAGTAATGGCTATGATCACAGCCATTGTATTGGTTCATTGAGAGCTGCATTAATTGGTTCTCGAGCGCTGCTCAGCCAATCAGAGCCATTGCTTCCTGGGAGAGGGATTTATGAATCCCGTAACCAGGAAGTGATCTTCTGTCAGCGGCCGAGGACTGAAACAAGCGCGTTGGAGCTACAGAGACCAGTGGGAAGACCTGGACCATACCTGCTAGATAATGTATTGCTTTTTTTTCTAATGTAATCTAGCTATAGCTTATTTTTTGGGTAGGTCTTATATTTTAAGCTGCCCAAAGAAATCAGGGTAGGGCTTATTTTCTGGGTAGGTCCTATTTTCAGAGAAATATGGTAAGAAACACCCAATACCATGTAGATAAATAGATGAGCGGCACTTTCATTGCATGATTTACCTGGCTGCCCTACTGCATTCAGTCTGACCATGAGTTGCCTTTTATGATGGATCCGGAGATGGATGTCTGATAAGACTGTGTCTTTTGAGAAAGTAATAGCTTCCATTTCTGTTTGCTGCTCCTGGTCTGCATGGTTTTGATCCTGAATTTCATACGATGGCTGAAAGAATAAACACATAAGAAAAAAATGAAAGCTGTAGATACTGATGACTATGAATGAAGAAATACATGTTATGTTCTTGCAAAGATATATGAGGGATCCACAAAAATATAACACTGGCCATTGTGGTAGAGACTGGCTAAGGCTACACACGGGCAAGCGCGATATCATGCTTGTAAACATGCGCTCCACCTGCAGATGCAAGGCATTTTCAGGCAAAAACGCCATGCATCTGTGAAATTGCAATCATCTCGTACGAGTTTCACACGCTATAGAGGATTGTAGTGTTTCTCATTGATTTCAATGAGAAACCCTGCATTGCACAACATGCGAGAGCCATACGATGCATTAAAGGTTCCATTGAAATCAATGGGTAATGCGTTGTGAGGACCGCAAAGAGATAGGACATGCCGCTTATGTACAGGACTCCATTCAAAAGAATTGGGTTCATTTCCGCACGAGATCTGTGCGTCTCGCAAAACGTTAATGCTTGGTACAGAACGCATGTTGGGTGACCGCACACAGATAAGCTCCGATGACTAAATCTTTGTGCAAATCTACATGAAAATCTGCAGCAGAAGTCCGAGGAGCAGATGTGTGTCTGACCTGATGGTCCTGAGGCCATGTGAATAGAGATGAGCGAACGTACTCGGATAGGCACTACTCGTCCGAGTAATGTGCCTTATCCGAGTATCGCTGTGCTCGTCCTGAAAGATTCGGGGCGCTCCGCTGCTGACAGGTGAGTCGCAGCGGGGAGCGGGGCAGAGCGGGCGGGAGAGAAGGAGAGAAAGATCTCCCCTCCGTTCCTCCCCGCTCTCCCCTGCAGCTCCCCGCTCCGCAGCGCGTCCCGAATCTTTCAGGACGAGCAGAGAGGTACTCGGATAAAGCACATTACTCGGACGAGTGGTGCTTATCCGAGTACGTTCGCTCATCTCTACGTGTGAAGCATGTCTTTGGGCTCATGCAATGGGCACAGAGCCAGTATAACAGTGCACAGGGGCAATATGGCCGCAGCACTGCTAATGGCGTGATGTGAATGGAGATGATTTGCTCTTAGTTATACCACTTCTAGGAGAGAGTATTCCAGGACACATTTTTTTTGTCTTTGTCTGAAACATGGCAGAAAGAAACCCCAGTATGGCGTAAGAAAGGACAGCAGATGTCTTCTGCACCACTATGGCAGCCCTATTACTAAAAAGTTGTAATATGCTCACATGTGAGAGGCCTTATTCTCAAAGTTTTGTTGGACAACCTGCTTTTTTGGCCACTGTCTTAGGGGACATCCACGGGTACTGGAAATATTAGGGATTTTCCATGCGGATCTGTGGACATAAAATCTGCAGTGGATTACAGTATCTGGGATGGGGGTGAGATTGGGGCAATTCTCATCCATGTGCCGCTGTTTTTTTTCCTTCATCGAAATTGTTACATGAAGGGGCACACTGCATAGATGTGACACGTGATCCCATGTAAAATTATATACACTCTCCGCAGTCCTCGCCTGTTACATGAAGGGGCATACATGTCACATCTGATCCCATGTGTATGTATATCTGTATGTGTGTATATATACTCTCCGCGGTCCTCGCCTGTCTTCCTTGCACACCGCACTCATGTCACACCATACAGTAACACTAATGAGGCGACAGAGAACGCCCCCTACAGGGCACACAGGTTCCGAGCTCCACACGTGACAGCGGCAGCGCCGTCATGTAGGAAGGGGTTAATGCGGGCTGCACTCACCCGAAGCTGCGGCCCCCGGGAGAAGACCCCCAGCACAGACTGCACGGACCGGGCGCGCTGCGATGACGTCATTGTGACGCGGCGGAGACAGCCGTAGGAGGCTAATATGCCAGCCGTACAGGAGAGAGAGGCTGGAGTGAAGGAATGGGGGTGCGCTGGGGGCACTACAAGTCACACATAGACAATGCCCTCTGCTGGCACGACTTACTATATGACTCCTGTTCACATGTACAGAATATTCTGCAGTTTGTGGGCAGTAAGCACTGCAACATGTGACTGTACAAGTGGATGTGACTAATTAGACCTGCCCACGGGCGGATATTTGCTGCGGAATCTGCGGTCGCCGTCCGCAACGCAAATCCGCAGCAAATGCCGACTGTTACTGCTGCTACTGCTGCTTCCTGCACAAGTGCGATTTCCGCTTGCGGTGGGAAAAAAAAATCGCAGCATGCTCCATTTTTGTGTGGATTTTGCACGGATGACTTCCATTGAAGTCAATGGAAGCTGTGCAACCCGTGGTCCGTCTGTAATGAACATTGCGGACAGGTCCCGAATTCTGCATTGGCGCTGGAAAAAAAATTTTAGAAAAAAAAAATCTGTACTGCACACGTGTGACGGTGAGCCGCCGGGTCCATCCGCAGTACAGAAAAGACAGTGACAGAGCGGGTTCGCGCGGACACTGCCGCCGCCAGAGACGGGTTCAGCATGCAGTGTGCAGGGGGCCTAAAGGGGTATTACAGGTCTTAGGTTATACACAGATGATTGGTGGACAACCACCGCTGGGATACCCGCCAGTCAGGGGATTCCCAAGGCTGCTGTCCCTATATCAGCGGAGGAAGCAGAAAGTGCTGACCGACGTGCAGTGACAACTCCCACTGCATTTAAAGGGGTTCAGTCATTGGAGAAAAAAAAATCAATATTTAACTACTCTCCCCCGTCAGTCTTCATACCGCATCTTCTCCTCACTGATCTACTCCTGGCCCCTGCAGTTACGTCCAGCCGGCCGGATCCTCTCCCTCCGATGACGTTACATACATTGCCAATATTCTGCTTCCTGCAGGGTAATGTACGCTATGTCACTAGTGATATAGTGTTCACTGCCTAGCAGGGATTGCAGAATCCTCGGCAGCCTGCTGCGCATGCGCGATATCTCACACTTGGGTTTTATATACTACTAGCTTACCCGTCGCGCGTTGCTGCGAAGACAGACAGACATACATTCGTTTTTATATATCTCGATAACAACCAATCACAGCGCAGTTTTTTTAGGTTACCTCAGTGGTATAATATATAACCAATCACAGCGCAGCTTTGATGTTACCTCAGCTTTAAAATATATATAACACCCAATCACAGCGCAGCTTATATGTTACCTCAGCAGTATAATATATAACAACCAATCACAGCGCAGCTTTCATGTTACCTCAGCAGTATAAAATATAACAACCAATCACAGTGCAGCTTTCATGTTACCTCAGCAGTAAGAGAAATAACAACCAATCACAGCGCAACTTTTATTCTGCCTCAGCAATATAAAAAATAGCAACGAATCACAGTGCAGCATTGATTTTACCTCAGCGGTATAATATATAGCAACTAGAGATGATCGAACATGTTCGGCCCCGCCCCTTTTCGCCCGAACACCGAACTTTGCGAGTACTTCCGTGTTCGGGCGAAAAATGTTCGGCGGTCGCCGTGGCAGCGCGGGGGGGTGCGGCGGGGAGTGGGGGGGAGAGGGAGAGAGAGAGGGCTCCCCTCTGTTCCCCGCTGCTGCCGCCCGCGCTGCCACGGCGACCCCCGCCCCCCGGCGGCCCCCGAACATTTACGCCCGAACACTGAAGTGTTCGGGAAAGCCGGTGTCCGGGTGTGTAAGTGTCCGTAACGGACACGTTCGATCATCTCTAATAGCAACCAATCACAGCGCAGCTTTCATTTTACCTCAGCATTCTCAATATCCAGCAATTGTCTTGCGAAACGTTCGGCGGATGCATTATTTTGTAGTTGAACACGCATCCCGTTACTAGTAATGCCTTTTGCTTTTGTGCTTGAGATGGAAATCAAACGATCTTTGTCTGGGGGGGCATAACTGTCGACGATGCTCGCAGGATAGTTGTACTATGCCAGTAATCTTCCCTGGAGTGTACTCAACAACTTCCCATTAACTTTTCCTATTTATAACATAATCAATGCTCGTGCCAAATTTCACGTTTCTATGACACCGGAAAGTGAGAATTACATTCCGTACGTAAAATTTGGACGCTCATTCTTTTGTGCATAGAATTGAATAATCGAGTTGGGACCGATTAGCTTTTCCTATTTATGACATAATCAATGCTTGTGCCAAATTTCACGTTTCTATAACATTGGGAAGCGAGAAAATTAGATTCCGTGCGTAAAATTTGGACGCTAATTCTTTGGCGCTTAGAATTGAATAATCGAGTTGGGACCCATTACCTTTTCCTATTTATGACATAATCAATGCTTGTGCCAAATTTCAAGTTTCTATAACATTGGGAAGCGAGAAAATTAGATTCCGTACGTAAAATTTGGACGCCAATTCTTTTGCGCCTAGAATTGAATAATCGAGTTGGGACCCATTAACTTTTCCTATTTATAACATAATCAATGCTCGTGCCAAATTTCACGTTTCTATGACACCGGAAAGTGAGAATTACATTCCGTACGTAAAATTTGGACGCTCATTCTTTTGTGCATAGAATTGAATAATCGAGTTGGGACCCATTAGCTTTTCCTATTTATGACATAATCAATGCTTGTGCCAAATTTCACGTTTCTATAACATTGGGAAGCGAGAAAATTAGATTCCGTACGTAAAATTTGGACGCTAATTCTTTGGCGCTTAGAATTGAATAATCGAGTTGGGACCCATTACCTTTTCCTATTTATGACATAATCAATGCTCGTGCCAAATTTCAAGTTTCTATAACATTGGGAAGCGAGAAAATTAGATTCCGTACGTAAAATTTGGACGCCAATTCTTTTGCGCTTAGAATTGAATAATTGAGTTGGGACCCATTAACTTTTCCTATTTATAACATAATCAATGCTCATGTCAAATTTCAAGTTTGTATTACATTGGGAAGCGAGAGAATTCGATTCCGTACGTAAAATTTGGACGCTAATTCTTTTGCGCATAGAATTAAATAATCGAGTTGGGACCGATTAGCTTTTCCTATTTATGACATATTCAATGCTCGTGCCAAATTTCGAGTTTCTATGACATTGGGAAGCGAGAAAATTAGATTCCGTACGTAAAATTTGGACGCTAATTCTTTTGCGCATAGAATTGAATAATCGAGTTGGGACCTATTAGTGTTTCCTATTTATGACATATTCAATGCCCGTGCCAAATTTCAAGTTTCTATGTGAGAAAATTACATTCCGTACGCAAAATTTGGATGCTAACTTTTTTGCGCATAGAATTGAATAATCGAGTTGGGACCCATAAACTTTTCCTATTTATGACATAATCAATGCTCGTGCCAAATTTCACGTTTCTATGACACCGGAAAGTGAGAAAATTACATTCCGTACGTAAAATTTGGACGCTAATTCTTTTGCGTATAGAATTGAATAATCGAGTTGGGACCCATTAGCTTTTCCTATTTATAACATAATCAATGCTCGTGCCAAATTTCAAGTTTCTATGACATTGGGAAGCGAGAAAATTAGATTCCGTACGTAAAATTTGGACGCTAATTCTTTGGCGCATAGAATTGAATAATCGAGTTGGGACCCATTAGCTTTTCCTATTTATTACATAATCAATGCTTGTGCCAAATTTCAAGTTTCTATGACATTGGGAAGCGAGAAAATTAGATTCCGTACGTAAAATTTGGACGCTAATTCTTTGGCGCTTAGAATTGAATAATCGAGTCGGGACCCATTAACTTTTCCTATTTATGACATAATCAATGCTCGTGCCAAATTTCATGTTTCTACAACATCGGGAAGTGAGAGAATTAGTGGCAATGATGGAAATAGAACGATCTATGTGGGGGGGTCGTACCTGTCGACGACGCACGCACGCGCGCCATTTATCGTAGCATAAATGTACTATGCCTATAATTTTCCCAGGAGTGTACTCAACAACTTCCCAAAGTTTCATGGCGATCGGATGGATGGTGTAGTAGCGCATAAAGGACAAACAGACACGCACACAGACAGACACACAGACACGCATACATTCAATTTTATATATATAGATATGAAACACTAGTGGTGAGACTTTGCGCATGAGGCGTCACGCTAAAGCAGGGTGCCGAGGATTCAGCATTCCCTGCTAGGCAGTGAACGTCACGTTTCTAGTCAGGGTACACTGACCTGCTGGAAGCACAATCCTGGCAATGTACGTAACGTCACTGGAAGAAGAGGATGCGGCTGACTGGAGGTGACGTGACCCGCAGGAGCCAGGAAATGATGCGGTAAGGCCTCCCTCACACAGACAATTTTTTTCATCATTTAGCGCTTCGCTTCTAGCGCAGCACTAAATCCTGTCAGGAAAAGCGCAGCAATTTTCGAACAGAGTCTGTTCTATTTTTAGGCGTTTAGCGCTCCTCATCAATGATAAGAAGTGCTAGAAGCCGGCATCTAAACTAAAAACGCTGCAAAGCGCCGCCATTTAAATCGCTGCACTTTCAGCAATGCATGCGTGAGGGCTTCTACCGACTTGTGTTTTTTTAATGCTGCGATATTACTGCGTTTTTTTAATGCAAATGTCAATGTTAAAATCGCATCGCACAAAAATCGCAAGTTTGCGCTTCTGCAATTTTTGTGCGATGCGATTTTAACATTAGAAAGTCCCATTGACATTTGCATAAAAAAATGCAGTGATATCGCAGCGTTAAAAAAACGCTAGTGGGTAGAAGCCCTGAGGGAGGCCTAAGAAGCCTGTCTGGGAAGGAATAAGTGAGAATAGAATTTTTTTTAATGACAGAATCCCTTTAAGGGGAACTGCGCTGCAGTACTAACTCCTGCCACTGCGTCATGGCTAGCGGTTTCTGCTTCCTGCACTGACCGTAGCAGCAGTAGTGCCAGGAATCAACTGATCATGGGCATCTGACCAGCGGGTCTCCACTGATCATCTATTGATGACCTATCATTCATCAATAGTGAGAGTTCACTTAGTCTAATTTCATACGGGCAAGGGCGATATAGGGCCGCGAAACTTGGATTTATACTGTGCTCGCCAACATGCGATGTCCCTGCGGATGTGAGACATTTTTGTGTTAAAACCGGCCTCACATCACTTCAAAGAGGTAGCGATCTTTCACCACGGCCGAAGATCACAGAGTGTTTCACATTATTTTCAATGGGAAAACATTGCATCACAACTGCGTATGGGGAGAGCCGGAACGGGGGCGGGGCTAATTCTCAGAACTTAGCCCCGCCCCGTCCCACCTCCCTTCATTGCAAATAGTGCAGAGGAGGCAGAGAGGGGGCGGGAGCTCAGTTCCTGCTCCTGGCTCTTCCATCCCCCCCCCCCCCCCCTGCACACGAGGACAACGTATATCGGCTCGGCGTGAAAACCGAGCCGATATACGTTCGTCTGAATGCAGCCTGAGTCGCAGAATAGCCCTTTAACTCCTTGAGCACAAGTGTTATCAGTGTACAAAAGGGAATTCTCTATTAATTGGAGGCCATGGGAATCACTAGTGCAGCTACTCATATTATACCCTCCAAGTAAGTATACAGCGGTGATTCAGCGCTAATTATCTGATTTAAGGCCAATTTACACGCAAGGATTGTCGTTTTTATGGAATGAATGACTCAACAACTTTTTTGCTTTCAAATGTTGAGCATTAAGACATAAAGATCGATTGAAGTCCTCACCATTTCCCTCATTAGCTAAATAAACACTATATGTTGTTTGCTCCGCTGGCCATTGGTTTATGCAAAGAATCTCTAGGCAGGAGGTTATTAATTAGTGCAAAGTAAAAGCCATTGTCTGCCGTATGAGTCATTGTTTTTAGCTGGGCAAACAATTGCCCCCCCCCCCCTCAAGTCCTTTGAAAGACTGAACAACTGCTGTTTAAACCTAATGACAAGACAATGAACTAACGACTATTTTTACGTAACGATTATTGCTCGTTTTAATGAATTTTGATTAATAATGATTGAGCGCTAATGGGCCTTTACACTGAACATATGAACAAAATAAAAAAATGTGGGAGTGTTCTTAAAGGCCAAATGAAGAAGAGGAGGCTAGGGTGGTTTCACATCTGGGTCGGCGGTTACGGTTTCCTGCTTTAATTGAGGAGCAAGAAAGGGGAATCCCTTGGCCAAACGACTCAGTTGTAGGCCTCATGCCCACAGCACGCATGGATTCAATGTGGGGAATCCCGCTCAGAAGCCGTCCGTGACCGTGGCTGGTGACCCCTGCGTACCTGCATTTTTCTTCATGCTCTGTACTGTGGAAGGGCCAGCTGGCTCCAATGCGCATTACAGATTTCCCCACGCCGTTGCTAGGCGAATTGATATTCCGGAAAAGCTGCAAGTCGGATAGCTTCCATTGACTTTAATGGAAGCTGTCCGTGCAGAAAACGCAGCAAAATGGAGCATGCAGCAATTTTTCTTCCGGTATTTTGTGCCGGATCTGTGCTGGAACCTCTAACCAGAGGTTCCAACACAGATGTGAAATAGATGCATATTGGTGAATGAAGCCTGAGTGAATAAAAGATCCTCACCTTCTTCATCTACCATTCGAAGTGCCATCTTTGGTTTTTTTTAATACCACAAATAAACATGGACTTAGTAGTCCTGGCAGGATTCCACCCACTCCCTCTATATAGCATTGCTGCTTCTGGAATTGTGTGTGTGTGTCTATATATATATATATATATATATATATATATATATATATATATATATATATATATATATATATATATATATATATATATAGACACACACACACAACCAAATCAGAGGCCTCTGAAAGTCGGACAACAGCCATTTCAGATGATGCAGTCGCCATTTATAAAAAAGGAAATTACTAGAAAAAAAGTCGCCCGTAGGTGGCACTGCAGTGGACCAGGTCTGCCGGGACAGACCCGCATCAGTGTCTTATCTGAAGGACAGCATTCGTCGGCATGTTGTAGCGATTAAAGCCGACTCGCTGCGTTCAAGTGGCTGTTGACCAAATTTCGTCCCATTTATAGGAGCAGAATGCCCTCCAGAGACCTCTGAGTTGGGGGAGTTTAATTTTGCTAACTGTATGTATATCAGGCATAGAGAACACTTAGACGGTACGCATGATTGATTGACATGTCATTAAGTTTGACAGAATGTCTTTAGGTAAAAAGTTAAAAATAGAACTTGCTCCAGAGGTAAAGTAGTTATGATTGAAAATAATCTCTTTTCTGTGGATCTACCAAGTAGATGTCAGTGCTCTACTGTGTCTGGTCTATTCAACGACATTCAGTACTGAAATTTGGAACATTAAGGCCATGCCTCTATTATGATTGGGACACTAATTGGTTCGACTAGCGGTTCTCAAACTGTGCTCTGCGGAGCTCTTGGCAACAGTCAGGGGCTCCGACCGAGGGTCTCCGTGGTGAGCAGCCAGCGGCTGCTCACCTCTGTTTTGATTACCGCAGGTCCCCACCAGTAATCATGCTGCTACGCTGATCCCAGTGCACACTGTGATGTCAGTGTGCACCCGGAATCCTCCACCCGCTGTGGTGGACGCTATTACCACTGAGGCCACTGTGGGGGATACTTTTACTACTTGGGCCACTATAGGAAACGCTTTTACTCCTGAGGTCACTGGGGGGGGGGGGGGGGGGGGAGGGGGTCACTATTACTACTGGGCCAATATGAGGGATGCTTATACTACTGGGGCCACTATAAGGGATGCTATTACTACTGGGGTGGCAATGGGGAACCCTAATACTGCTAAAGCAGCAGTAAGGGACCCTATTACTACTGGGACCGCAATAGAGGACACTATTACTACTGAGGCCACTATAAGGGCGCCCACCCACTGGCGTTTGCGATTTTCGTGCGTGAAAAACGCTGCGTTTTCGCTGCGTTTTTCGCTGCGTTTTTTGCCGCGTTTTCGCGGCTTTTCCATTAATTTCCATTGACTTTCATGGGTGCATTAGGAGAAAAATAAGGACACATATGCAACTGACAGTTCCTATGTTAAAAAACGCAACGCAACGCAAAACGCCAGTGGACAGGAGTACATTCAATTCTAATTGCTCTGCAGAAAAAACGCAAAACGCAAAGAAAAAAAAATCGCCAGTGGGTGGGCGCCCTAATGGTCACTATTACTGCTGGGGCCACCAATATAGGGGGTCACTATTACTTCACGGGGCGGATTTGCTGTGGAGTTTACAGTAGCTGTAGCAGAAAAGTGGATGAGATTTTGAAAATTCCATCCACACACTGAAAAAAATCTGCATAAATCCCGTGCGGATATTAACATGTGGTGCGGGATTTAATTCTGCAGTATATTAATTTAAATATAATGTATATCAATAGCCCATCCAGTGCTCCAGCATTACTTCCTGGTTTTTTTTAACAGCTCTGGCCTTTTTATAACAATGGAGGTTAAAATTATATGTTGTGATAAGCCACACCCTCCATGAGGCTCCATGAGAAACTTTGGCTTCAAAAAGGGCTCCATAGCTGAAAAAGTTTGGGAACCACTGGGTTAGACTATGCATTCACCACTTTTTAAAGGTGTTGTCCAGTTGTAAACTACTGATGGCATATCCACAGTTTAGGCCATTTATGTTATAAGCGGCGGGATCCATACCATAACCCCCCTTGATGAGCTCTTTGAATTGATGCATTGAGCCTATTTCTCCAGAAATCAGACAGGTCCATTCCCATTACAGGCAAAGTACCCATTGAAGTGAAAGCCCAGGACTAGCCTTAGGTCGACCCATGGGCAGTTTCTAGTTTTTTTTAAGCTCCCCCATTTTTTCTGCCCTTTGGGGGCGCAGACATCTTCCTCACTTGTGGGGTGAGGTGGGTGCGCTCTGACTATTCGGTGCCCTCCGTCCCATTGAGGAGACTGCCGATATTTTGTTTCTTGGTGAACCTCACTGCAGTGTTTGATTTTTGTTAGGTTAATTGCTGCTTGTTGAACGACAATCTTTTTAAACATCCGTTGTGCTGTGTGGACTTTCGTAACACCATTGAAAATTTCCTTAATGATCACTCTGCTGATAACATCTAAGCCGGTCCAGTGGGAAGCACTTAAATGTGTCCTGAGGGGGGTCGTTATCAAGCATTGGACACGCCTAAAATGGGAGAAAGTGGCCAAAATTATCTCCATACTAGCCAAATTAGCAAATCTGGAGAAACTGTTCCACCAGTCAGGAACCCCATCTACGCAGAATGAGCTGCTGAACACAAAAGAGGAATTGAGGCACCTCCTTGACAAAAAAAATATTTGTGGTTTAGGGACAGTATGAAACGTTACTCATACAAGCACGCTAATAAATGCAGACGCTTGTTTGCGCGCTTTTTCCATAATAAATCTAACTTCACGTATGTTCCTCACATAGTGAACAGTGCAGGCCAAAAGAGGCATGACCCCAGAGAAATCATAGAAGCTTAAGGGCTTACTACCATAGCCTCTATAATATACAGGGCCAGTTGGCTGATATGACGACTATAGAAGGAGATCAGCCTTCCTGAGTATTCTCGGAGAGACTAGAGAGTCCTTGGAATTGGAGTTTATGGCTGAGGAAATCAGTGTGGCTATTAAGACCCTACCTTTGTTTTAAACAATTCCAGGAAATTCTCACTTCAATCCTAAAGGAGATGTTTAACCAAATATCACCCCCAGCTCCTTTCCCTCATCAGTCACTTATGGCCCACATCACAGTGCTCCCAAAACCAGGTAAAGATCCAGGGGTATGCTCCAGCTACCATCCTATTTTGCTCCACAATCTAGATGTTAAGTTGTTCTCCAAGGTTCTAGCGGGCAGACTGGCTCCCATTCTGCCAGCCCATATTCACAATGATCAAGTGGGGTTTATAAAGGAACGGGAGGCTAGGGATAATACCAATAAGACCCTCTTGCTGATTAGTCAGGCCTGACGGTTGCTGCAGCCATTCTGCCTCCTCTCAGTCAACGCAGAGAAGGTCTTCGATAGTGTTGGCTGGGACTTTCTAAGTTCCTCGCTGACACACTTTTGCCTGAGGCCACGATTCCTGAACTGGATCCTGACACTATATGGGAATCCATCGGTGCAGATCTGGGTGAACGGCCTTCTGTCTGACTCGGTACCTATTAGGAACAGGATGAGACAGGGCTGTCCCCTCATCTATACGCCATTGTTATAGAGCATTTGGCTGTGGCACTGAGAAGTAACCCGGATGTGTGGGACCTGCAGATTGGGACCCAGTTCTGTAAGACCTACAGCCTACCTCATGCTCCATTGACTCTGAACTGTTTGGACGTGTGGGACAGACTGACTACCAGAGGAGACGTAGTGATTCGCAGGGGAGCTATGACCCCCATGTTCTACAACCCTGCATTCCCCCAAGGCAGGAAAGATGGAGATTCCTAGGCTGACGGGAGGAGGAGAATACATGGTGCTGTCAGATTCTGGGTTCCGGGGGTTTTCCATTATTTAACAAGCTACAGGCGTCTTGACCGGAGCAGAGACTGCTGTTGATGGAGTATCACCAGTTGTCTTCATTCTGTAGGACCCGTTCGGGGTCATGTCCCTTCTGGAACCCCCTGGTCCCATCAAGGAATTGTTTCTGCGAGCCGACACCCCCCCCCCCCCCCCCCCTGCCTGGCTCGGGTCCTCTCTCAAATCTATAGAATCATTTTGGAGAGGCTCACTCAGGGCCTCCCACGTTATGTCGGGGATTGGGAAAGGGATCTGGATGTGGAGCTGCAGGACTCTGATTGGGAGAGGGCCTTCACATTTGCACAAACTACTTTTGGCCTGCTCTGCGCAGGAGAAAAACTTTAAGCTCCTCTCCAGGTGGTACAGATGCCCAGATATGATCCACCGCATATTTCCCTCAATTGCGGAGGATTGCTGGAGATGCGGGTCCAAGCGTGGTACTATGCTACACATCTGGTGGGACTGCCCACATTGTCCAGCCTTTCTGGAAAAATGTATTTGAGCTATGTGAGGGTGCATCGTATTGCACATTGGAGGCACCCCTGTTGATTATTCCTGGCCCGTTAACCACTATCAAAAAGGGTCTCTTGTGACATTTCCTACAGCGGTCAAAGCAGTGATCCTGCGCCATTGGTCGATTAACATCGCTTCCTCGACCCTGGAATTTGTTCAGGAGCTGAACCAGCTAATGTACATGGAAGAGCTGGGCGACAAAGGTTCTGAGGGATTATGTTTGAGTGGGTGTGCCTGGGTGCTGTTGAACACATACCGTGACTTGCCTGAGTTTCAGATTGAGGTGAGATATTAGGGGGGCGGGTACCGAGAGGTTCTGAGAGGGGGTGCTGGGATGGAGCAGTGGCCCAGATGTGGCGGAGTAGAGAGCAGGACAGCTACAGACAGTCTGTGCCAGAGGGATCTCTCTCCCTCTACCCTGAAGTAATTTTTCTTTCCCTTGTTGTCTTTTTTCTTATTCTCTCCTCTCCTGATCCCATTTGTTCCTAGTTCCCCTTTGTTTCTCCTCATCTACTCTATGCTAGCCTGTAGTCTCCGTTTCTACGGTTTAAGTCATTTGAAAATTGTGTTTTTTATAGAAAGCACGCAGAAGTGTCGGACCCGAGGGTCTGGTGCCATGCTATAATATCCTCTATATGCAGCCGCTAAGGAGGCACCAAAGGGACTCAGCAAATATTTTTGTTGTTTAGAGTCCTATGACACCCACCTTTTCAAAATTCCTATGCTAGTACTGCAGTCCTGCGTCACCCACTATAAACCGATTGTTTCCTTTTTTTGGACTGTATGTTTAAATATGTAAAAATCTCAATAAAAACATATTAGACATAAGAATTCCTGTTGGGGCAGCATTGTGCGACTTTGTGAGTAATCTTCACAGGGTGAGAGTTTTTATGGGGGAGGTTTGTTTTTTAAGCCCTATTTATGAATTGCAGGCTAGTCTAAAATGGGAGCCAAAAGGCTGAATCTAAAGCACTACATCTTCTCTAATATAAACTGCCACACATGTATTAAATGTCTCTTGCTGTTTGTTAAGTGTAGCATACATATCTGCAATCTACAAGACGGGCAAAGAATAAACTAATACCGTATCAATACATGTCTGATTGTGTTAGATATGGAAATAAATATGGAAATCTGTAAAATAATTAGAAGCTTGTTGCTTTAGGCAATCAATCCCTTTGTGTTACAATTGTCTTCTGCCTACTGTAGAGTGGTATGAGTAAAAACCCTGAAGGAGTCTATACACCTTCAATAGCTGCCAACCGAATGCTCGTTTAGCCGACATTTTCTCTCTCGCCCCCCCATAAGTTTCTTCCGAATGTACAGGGTTTCAATAGGCAGAGGGGAGTCAGCCGTTGCCAGACTGCTCTCCAGAGCAGGGAGAACAAAAGCATTGGATGTTGAAATTCAACATGCCCAGTGCTTCTTTCCACTAATGTCATCTGTTGGGGGAGAGTCAGGAGGCCCCCATACACATACAATAGTCATCTGATCCCACCAAAATAAATGGTTTTGGACAACTTTTCCCCTATGTGTATGCAGGCTTTTAGGCCCAGTTTACACTTTGCACTCTGATGCAGTTTTCTGCAGCCAAAACTTGGAGAGGATCCCCAAAAAAGTCTCCCATCTAAATTTCTGTTCCGTTTCTACTCTCAATCGTCCCCATTTATTCTTTCAATAATACTAGAAGTACAGAGTGCTTTACAACGAAGAATCCACTTATCACTCCAAGTTTAGCCACCATAATTTACTTATGTTTTTAATACTTCTTTGGGACTTCCTTTCCTCAGAATAGGCCATCAATAGCAGGTCAGCGGGCATCTGTCCTACAGCTAGAGCCTCTGTCCATCACCTGTTCCCCATGGCCACCATTCCAGTGTACAGAAGTGCTATGGTGCCAGAGGCAGACAACTGGCAAGATAGGTCATCAATCGTCTGAGGTGGGACAACCCCTATGAGAGCTTATCAGATTCCTTTCTGCTTTTCATTAAAAAAAAAAAGTGCAAGTGCTAATTCCAAAGTAAATAGTGGTATATGGTTACATTGCATCCAATTACATTACAATCTACACTTACATATTATTAGGTTATTAGAATTCTATGAATACGGTGTACTTGACCTCTTGAGATACTCTGATCAAGTTTATAGCTGCTCATATTTTATGTGTATAATGGATAATACATGCTTGGCATTTTTTATTACAATTAATGAGACACTAGACATTGCGTATATAATTACTCCTTGTATTGTTTTCATTATTTCTTCTTTTTCCCGCAGACTTTAGGGATTTGAGTATCCGTCAGCACACTCCACTGAAATGCCAAATGTAATTCTAGTTAAACTGACAGATCTAGTTGAAAGTGAATACATTTGATGTGGTTCTCTGGCATACACTAATATAATTGTTCAATCGGCAGAACTGCTGTGGGCAAACAATTCTCATTTAGTTATGGATAGGAACTTCTATAGTAGAACTTTATGTACAACTCGTCTTCGTATGCTTATTTCCTGCAGACTCTCGGTGTGTATCTATTATGTTTGCCTATATACATTTTTTCCCTAAACAACATTGCCATTTATTAGGTGAATTACATGCACCATTTTTATGAAGGCACACTGAAAGAACTTAAGTATTTCAATACAGAGTGGGCCACGGAAAAGTAGCCTGCCTCCGATCCTAGCACCACACTTTTTGGAAAGGCCATAGCATTTTCATTTTAAGCTCAGCAGTATAAGAAATGAAAGCTGAGCTGTGATTGGTTGCCGTGGCCAAGAAAGACAATTTTTCTTTTAGACAGCTTTCATAAATCTGCTCCATGGTGTTCTTCCAGCAACAGTAAATAGTTTTTGGGGAAAGCTATATGCAAAGCATATCAGTTAAGGAAATGCAATAGACCTTTGCTGGTAAGTACCCAGTTACAAAACCACCTACTGAACGTTGTGTTCAGAATCTGGTTCAGAAATGGTGCCAAACCGGGTCTGTCACAATCAGGAAGAAACCAAGGCCTGAGTCAGTCCGGATGTTGAACTGTGCATCATCCTCGTGTTGTTTCCGATAGATTGGATCGGGGAGGACGCATTAGTGTACGCCCTTCCCAAAGATACTGTGCTAATCAGTTGTTCAATAGTAAGTGAATGTATATTCTAATTAGACAGATTTCATTATTTGGTTGAGCAAAGTTTCTCAAAGACAATGTTACTTAGGAGGGTGCTCTCACCTCCAAATTCGAAGAAAAAAAAAGAATAAACACAGGAAAACATACAAACTCAATGCAGTCAGAAATGAACCTAGAACTCCAGCATCTCAAGGCAACAGTGCTAGCCCCTGAGCCACCCAGCTTCTTCTTCAATTCTCTTCCTGTTTCTTCTACTCCATCTCTTTCTCCTTCCCATTTCTTCTCCCTGCTCCTCGTTTCTTCTTCCTCCTCCTCCTCCAAAGGAGGGAGAAGAGGAATCAGGAGGAGAAGGAAAAGAAGCTTCATGGTGGTTCAGTCTTAGGCCTCAGTCACACGGGCGCATCGGCACCCGTACACCGGCGCCGATGCGCCCGTGTGACTGCAGGAAGGAGACGGACGTACCTGCAGACGGCCGTCTCTCTGCAGCGCCGGAGGAAAGAACACATGACCGGCAATGAAGCCGGTCACATGTTCTTTCCTCCGGCACTGCAGAGAGGCGGCCATCTGCAGGTACGGCCGTCTGCTGGTGTCAGTCACACGGGCGCATCGGCGCCGGTGTACGGGTGCCGATGCGCCCGTGTGACTGAGGCCTTAGTGCTGGAATCCTAGGTTCAAATCTGAGCAAGGATAACATTTGCATGGACTTTGTATGTTCTCTTTGTGTTCTCTCCTTTACCTCCTCCAAAGAAGGAAGATGCAGCATGGTGGCTCAGGCATTAGCACTGCTGCCTTGCAGCACTGGATTTCTAGGTTCAAATCTGAGCAAGGGAAACATCTGTATGGAGCTTTTATGTTCTTTTTGTGTTTATTCTCCTTCTCTGGAGAAAAAAGAAGTGTAGTGGCTCATTTGTTAGCACTGCTGCCATGCAGTGTTGGATTTCTAGGTTCAAATTTGACCAAGAGCAACATGTGTATGCAGTTTTTCAAAGTCCACACAGATGTTGTGCTAGATAAGATTTGAACCTAGAACCCCAGCACTGCAGTGTAACCATACTAATCACATTAATTGAAGAGGCACCACCACTCAAAAGCTGATGTTTCAGCAATACTTGTAAAAAATGAGGTCAGACTAACCCAATGTGATTCTAAGAGGATTAGCCCAATTTTATCTCCCAGCTGATCATGATGAGTAACCCTAATAATTAATAACCATTTTATCGTATCTGAAAAATACTATTATATGTTGTTGCCACAGCAGCCTTTGTCAGACACTTACCGTATATACCGGCGTATAAGGCGACGGGGCGTATAAGACGACCCCCCAACTGTCACCTTATACGCCGGTATACAGTGGTGAAAAAAAAAAAATTCATTACTCACCTCCCACGGCGTTCTGTCGCGCTCCGGCAGGATGTCGCTCGCTCCGGCAGGCTGTCGCTCGCTCCTCGTCCCCGCCGCAGCATAGCTTTCTGAATGCGGGGCTTGAAATCCCCGCTTCCAGAAAGCTAATACACACGCCGGCAGCCATGACATCATTGAATGGCTGTGATTGGCTAAAGCGCACGTGGCTTCAGCCAATCACACTATTCAATGACAGCATTGAATGGATGTGATTGCTAACACGTGCGCCTTCAGCCAATCACAGCCATTCAATGCTGTCATGGCTGCCGGCGTGTGTATTAGCTTTCTGGAAGCGGGGATTTCAAGCCCCGCATTCAGAAAGCTATGCTGCGGCGGGGACGAGGAGCGAGCGACATCCTGCCGGAGCGAGCGACATCCTGCCGGAGCGCGACAGAACGCCGGGGCAGGTGAGTAATGAATTTTTTTTTTTTACACTTTTTTTTTTTTTGTATTACCGGCGCATAAGACGACCCCCGACTGCAGAGCAGATTTTTCGGGGTTCAAAAGTCGTCTTATACGCCGGTATATACGGTAGTAAAGTCTTGCTTGTTTAACTGAACTTGTGTAAAGCCTTTTCATGAATTGCGTCATATCTCACACCTGTTTCACTTTCTTCACATGGTCTTTTTTTTTTATAAATTCTTTATTTATCGTTTTCAAATTTAATACAAATAACATTAATGGTCATCTGCAAACATTCATACAGTACAATGTTTTTGAGCTGTGTCCTCGTCTTATTCCTGCTCATACTTATTCTTTTCTACCGGTTGGTGGCACGAACCTTAATATTTAACTTTAAGAAAACTTTGAACTTAAACCTGTGGGTACGGTCCAGCCTTAAAACCGCGCCGTACGATCTTTTGTTTAAGACAAGGGCAGACTGTTATAGTTAGGCTACGTTGTGACTGTCTGAGCCATGTCTCAAAAATGAAAATAAAAGAGAACAATTAAGTGGGTTTCGGACTCCAACGGTCTTTGTGATAAAAAAACCGACATTAACTAAGACACACAACAGGATACAGTAGGGGACGTTTAGGGTTGGGTAGAGGGGGCTATGAGGTGTGTGGGGGTCGGGGGGGGGGGGGGTTAGACTATAACCTTGGGTGGTTGGCTTCTAGTAGTCTGCGGTATTCTGCTGAGTTCTGAAACTCAAGCCAGTGGAACCAGGTCTTCGTGAATTGTTCTTGGGTGCCTTTAAGTGTGGCCGTAAGGTCCTCCATCTCCAGCGTCCCCTGTATTGTGTTGAGCCATAGAGCTGTCGAAGGTGGGGTGGTTTGGCGCCAGGTTCTCGGTATGCAGGACCTCGCTGCTGCGACCAGGTGGCGTACCACAGATTTTTTGTATACTGAAAGAGGAATCTCATTATGGTGCAGGAGAAAAAAGGCTGGGGTTTTTGGGATGGGATATTGAGTAAAGATAGAGGTAGTCTGCCAGACTTCCGTCCAGAAGCTCGCCAGCACATGACAGTCCCAAAAGATGTGTAAGAGGGTCCCTCTCGCCGTACCGCATCTCCAGCACAAGGGGGAGACCGATGGGTACATTTTGTTAAGACGGGTGGGCACCCTATACCAGCGTGTAAGCACCTTGTATCCTGTCTCCTGAGTTTTGCTGGATATGGATGAGGAATGAATGAGCGTGAGGATTTTTCCTTTTTCTGTCTGGGAGAGTGTAATGTTAAGGTCCTCCTCCCATTTCCGGATGAAGCCCAGGGTTTGGGGTTCTAGTTGTGTATTGAGGATGTTGTACACCCGTGAGAGCGTGTGTCTGGATGGGCCCTCTGCACTGCATATTGTCTCAAACTGAGTTTTTGGCCAATTGAATAAATTGGGGTGGGGGAGGGAGCGTAGAAAGTGCCTCAGTTGTACTGTTTGCCAGAATGGCATTGGGGGCAGGTCTTGCGTTCTGGTCATATGTTCCATGGATAGCCATTGGCCTTCATGCAGGAAGTGTGCAGCTCGGAATCTATTGTTCCGAAACCAGAGGAGGAAGGCGCTGTTTTCGTTCCCTGGGGGGAACGAAGGGTTACCTAGGATTGGGAACATTGGGGAGGGTCTGGGGGCAATGTCTGGCCTAGGCAATATTTTCGTTGCTATCGCCATGGTGGGACCTATTGTGGGGTGGTGGCTCAGGTCCGTGGTGATCTGCTCCTGTGTCCATGGTAGAACCTTCAGTGAAGTGGGTGTAACTGTTTGTTCTATGCTAACCCATTGTTTGAGGGGCCCGTGTCTGTGCCAGTCTATTATTCGGGTCAAGTGGACAGCTTGATGGTATCGTGTAAAGCACGGGAGGCCCAGGCCTCCTTCCCCTTTAGGTCTTATTAGGGTGTTACGGGCAATGCGTGTTGGCTTATCCGCCCAGACAAATCTGGATGTGAGAGCAGATAGTTGGTGGAAAAATTTTCTGGGAACGTTTATGGGGAGCGCTTGGAGCAGGTATAATACTCTAGGGAGGATGTTCATTTTACAGATTGCACTTCTTCCGAACCATGAATGGAAACCTCCGGTCCACGAGTTCAGATCCGTTCTAATTCTGTTCAAGAGTGCGGGGTAGTTCGCTGCGTACAGGCCCTCCACGTCGGGGGTAAGACTTATGCCTAAGTATTGGATTTGGCTATCGGCCCATGTAAATGGAAATGAATTTTTAAGTTCACTGACTAACGATTGTGGGAGGGATATGTTGAGTGCCGCGGATTTGTGGTAATTAATTTTGAAGTTTGAGAGCTCTGAGTATTTTTTAATTTCGGCTAGTAAGTTTGGCAATGAGACTCGAGGATTGGTGATGAAGAATAGCAGATCATCTGCATAGGCTGCTATCTTGTGTTCCGTGTCAGCGAGTTTGATCCCCCTTATGTTCGGATTGGAACGGATTTGGGCTAAGAACGGCTCCAGGCATAAGATAAAGATTAGGGGTGATAGGGGGCATCCTTGCCTTGTGCCGTTCGAGATCGGGAAGGGGGATGAGATTTGTCCGTTAACTCTGACTGAGGCCGTTGGGTAGGAATACAGGCTTTCGATCCATTTTAACATTCTCGGGCCTAGTCCCAGGTGGGTCATAGTGGCAAACAGGAAATCCCAATCCACTCTATCAAACGCTTTATCGGCGTCTGTGGACAGTAGGCAGGTGGGGATAGCTAGTTTTTTGGCCAGGTGGATTAGATTAATCGCTTTTGTTGTGTTATCTCTAGATTCTCTAAGTGGGACAAATCCGACCTGGTCTCTGTGGATTGTGTTTTGTAAGAGGGGGGAGATCCTGTTTGCCACTATCTTTGCGAACAATTTGAGGTCCACGTTCAACAAAGAGATGGGACGGTAACTCTGGCATTGTGAGGGGTCTTTTCCCTCTTTCGGGATTACTGTGATATGCGCTCTAAGTGTGTCTCTGTGCATCTCTTTTCCTGTGGTGATAGAGTTAAAGGCCCGTAGAAAATGTGGGGTTAGGGTCTCTGCATATTTTTTATAGTATGAAAGAGTGAGTCCATCGGGGCCGGGAGATTTTCCTGTTTGGGTTTCGGAGAGTGCTGTCGCCAGTTCGGTTTGCGTAATTGGGTCCTCTAACATGTCTGCTGCCTCTTGTGTGATCCCCCGCATGTTTGATTGTTGTATATATTCTTGGATTTTGGCTTTTCGTGTGGCTCTTTCTTGTTCTGACCGTGAAGGAGTTAAGTTATATAGGGATTGGTAGAATGCGCGGAACGCGTCCGTTATCTGCTGCGGTTGATGCATTGTTTGGCCGGAGGGGGAGGAGATATGTGGGACGTATGTTTTTGCTCTGGTGGTCCGAAGGGCCCGGGCTAGTGTGCGGCTTGGTTTGTTACTGAACTCGTAAAAGTGGCGTCTACATTTTACTAAAGAGCTCCTCGCCTGTCCCATACAGTGAGTTCTCACTCGGTCCCTCAGTTGGGCTAGTTCTGCCCCTCTGGTGCTGTCCTGGGTGGATTTGTGTAGGAGTTCGAGCGTTTGGATTTGATCTAATAGTCCTCGTAGGTGAGCTCCTCTTTCTTTCTTAATACGCGACCCTAGTCCTATAAGAAAACCCCTAATTACACATTTGTGTGCCTCCCAGATCGTCAGTGGCTCTACATCTGGAGTGCAGTTGTTTTCAAAATAGTTGGTTATGGCTTTTTGGATGTCTTCTGATGTCTCCGGGTTGTGCATAAGGGATTCGTTTAGGCGCCAATGCCAGATTTTGTCATGTATCGTGGGGAGTGTCAGAGAGAGGGTTATAGGTGCGTGGTCAGAGAGTGTGATGTTGCCTATCTCTGCTGCAGCTAGTAGGGGGAGGGTCGAGTGGTGTATCAGGAAGAAGTCAATTCTAGAGTATGAGTTGTGAGGGGGTGAGAAGAACGTATAATCTCTGGTGTCGGGGTGCAAAACTCTCCAGGCGTCTATCAACTGATATTTGTGGAGTGTCTTCCTGATCTTGCGGTGTGCTGACAGTGTGAGAGAACTATTGCCTTTTGATGTGTCTGTATGTGGTTCTAGCGTGATGTTAAAATCTCCCCCCAACACTAGTGTGCCTTCTTTGAATTCCTCCAGCTCCTCCAGGGCCCCCTCTAGGAAGGAGATCTGGTTGGAGTTGGGGAGGTACATGGTCGCGAGTGTGACTGGTGTGCTGGCGAGCTTACCTTTGACGAATAAATATCTTCCTTCGGAGTCGCATCGCGTTGCTGTGTACTCCCACGGAATAGAGCTGGCGATTAAGATCGAGACTCCTTTTGATTTGGCGACTGGATTCTGGCAGTGGTACGCGTTCGGGAACCTGGCGTCGGAGAATCGAGGGGCCCCTCCATCACGGAAGTGGGTCTCCTGTATGAAGGCTACTTGCGCTCTTTTCTTCCAGAGGAGGCGGAGGATGGAGGACCTTTTCTCAGGGATATTCAGGCCCTGTGCGTTAAGAGAGAGAACGGTGAGGTTTGAAGAAGCCGGGGGCATGGTCAGCTGGTACCGCCACGGGGCTTTTAAGCGGTGAGCTGAAGTCGGTCCTGTGGGGCCACTGGGTGGGTGTGTAGTGGTAGGGGTTAGGTTATAGGTGGGTAGGAGAAAACGTGAGGGTAAGTAGGTGGGGGGTTGGGGGTAGACAAGACAAAACTTTCTATTCTCTCCGAGTTAGTCAGAGGTCCTGAACTCCCGCCAAAAAAAAAAGGGGGGTGAGTGTCAGGAGCCCTGTGGCCCTACTGGGGGAAACGTGGTCGAGCGTTCGGGAGCAAGCCGCTCCAAGTCTCGGAGCTGTGGAGCGCCGAGACACAAAGAGGGTCGGATCACTGGAACGTGTTCGTTGGGATGTGACTATGGCTAGAGTCAATAATATCCAATCCAAGTGGTTCCGGCGATCCATGCCGCTGCATCTTGTGCGTTTTGTGACTTCTACGTCGGTAAACTGTCGGACGTGGGTGGGTAGTGTGAAAGGTATAAGCATGGGGGTAGTGGTTCCCGCGCCTATTGGTGGGGGGGAAAAGGGGGCCTTTGGGTGGGTGACAAGATTTTGAATGTTTCAGGGTCCAGGGGGGAGGTAGTCCGGTACTCCTGGGTATTGTGGCCACCTGTATGTCGTTATGGTGGTGGCGACCTATGGGGTGAGGTCCTGTGTATGATAGTCGGAGCTTGGTCAGGGTCAGATCTCCAACCTGGGGCGGGAACCGTCGTATTCGCGGGCTTGTGTCTGTGTAAGCAGGGATCCGTGGGACCCCTGAGTTTCACATGTTGGGTGGGGCCATCTCCTGGGGTGTGGTCCAGTCCGGGATTGATGTTGCGAGGACTCCAAGGAAGTCAAATGCCCCTTCTAGGTCCGCCGGTGACCTGACCGTAAAGAGTCGGCCGCGTTTTCGCAGGATTAGATGGAAGGGGTGTCCCCATCTGTAAGTAGCTTCCGCCGTTCGTGCAGCCTCCAGGAGGGGGCGCATCATTCTCCGGCTATTAAGTGTCAGTTTGGAGAGATCTGGTAGAATTGTTATGTCCGAGTTACTGTGTCTTATGGGACCCTGTTCCCATGCCAAACGTAGGATTTCTTCTTTCTGTCTATAGAAATGTACTCGACAGATTACATCTCTTGGGAAGTTTGGGTTCCGAGTTCTTCCGCCTTGTAGTCGATGGACTCTGTCCAATTCAATCATCCTATTATCGGGACGCTGTAGGAGCTTGTTGAAAATCGTGGTCACATGGTCGTAGAGGTCTTCTGGAGGAATGTCTTCTGGGAGGCCCCTTAGTTTGAGATTATTGCGTCTGCCTCTATTTTCGATGTCGTCGAGGTGGAACGTCAGTTCTCTGAGTTGTTTCTGTTGCTTTTCGATCGTTAGCGCCATTTGTTGAAAGTCCATGTTCGGGGTCTCCGTGTTCTGTTCCAGAACCGTGACCCGTTCTGCCAGCTCCTGCACTGAGTGGTTGATTGCATTGATTTCTGTCGTGTGCTTTTCTTCTATGCGTTTTAGATGTGACTCCAGGTCCGTTTTGGTGGGCAAGGCGCGGATCATGACCCATAGTGCTTGTAGAGTCTGCGAATCATCTTGTGGTGGGCCCTGTATGTTGAGGGGTCCTGTTGGGTCCCGACGCGCTGGATCGTCATGGCCCGCGATATCTGGGTTGGGGCTGCTGTTATTTCTCGTCAGGGGGGTTGTGGGGCGAGTGGGGGTTTTTGTTGCTGTGAGCCCATGACTGTTCAGGCTTGTTGTCATTTCCCCTGTACTGCCCTTGGTCTTCTTCTGGTCGTGGGGGCTGCCGCTGTGTGGTGTCCCCAGTGCCTCAGTGATGGTTGCTGCTGCAGGTGAGAGTCCCTGGGGGGTCTTCTTTGGGGCTTGGGTGCTCTGGTGCCTTCCCTGTTGCAGGTCTCCCGTCCCCTCACTGACCTTATGCCGTGGCTGTTGTTGCGGCAGCGCCGCCGGGTCCCCCACGCTGGCTGGTGCCCTTTCCACGTGGTAGTCTGGCTCCGTGCTGGGTGTGTAGCGCGGGTTGTCTGCCGCGTGTGCGTTGCCCGGCGAGTGCTCTGTCTGGGCTCCGCTATCCAAGGGAGGGATTCTCCCGTTGAGAGCCCCCTGCTGCTGCTTGTCCCGTAACGGTGTTGGTGCTTCCGGGTTCCTGGTGCGGTCGGGCGCGCTCTCACTGCTTTCTGCCGGCGCCATGTTGGAGAGGCTGATCGGCGTCCCGGCGGGGCTTGTGCCGCTGAGATAGCGGCTGATCGGGGTGCTGCTGGTGGACGGTGGGTCTCCCCTCTTTCTTCCTCCCCTCTTTACTGTGGGTAGGCGCTGCATGGTGTCGGTAGAAGGGTCGTTTGAGTGATAGCAGCGGCGGAGCTCCGAGGAATGCTGCTTTACTCCTCCATGCTCAGGCCACGCCCCCCACATGGTCTTTTTGAGTCATTCTTTCTTGCTTTTAAAAATGTCTTGAATTTCATGGGTTTTTTTTTTTACAAGATTTTTTTGGGGTCACATAGGTCAGTTTAACACCTTAGTACCAAAGCCTTTTTGCGCCTTTATGACTAAGTACTTTTTCAGTTCTTTTCATCATGGCATTCCTGGATCCATAACTTTTTAACTTTTCCGTTTTTTGCAGTTGTATTTTTTTAATGGCATAATTTTTGGATACATATAATGTATTGTATAACTTTTATTATTTTTTACTAGGGGATTAGAAAAAAAAAAGAAATTTCGCCATTTGTTTATTTGGATTTCATTTTTACGGTGTTCAGCATCCAGAACATATAATGTGATAACATTATTCTCTGGGTCAGCATGATTCCGGCAATACCAAGTTTATATAGTTGTTTTATGTTTTTCTATTAAACTACACTAAAACACTTATTTTTAAGATCTGCTTTTGTGCCTCTGCATTCCAAAAGCCGTAATGTTTTTATTTTTCCATCAACAGAGCTCTATGAAGGCTTGTTTTGTGGTGGGATGAATTCTAGTCTTCATTTATCCAATTTTTGGGAACATATAATATTTTTATTACATTTTTTTCTAGAGGTAAAGTGTGACAGTTCTCAGTAAGAGAAAAAGTATCATTGCAGATATGATACCTTTTATTGGCTAACAAAAAGACATGATGTTATAGCTAGCTTTTGAACTTACTTAGGGTTCTTCTTTAGGGCTCTTCCACACTTTCGTTTTTCTTGCACATTTTTTTCACACGATATCGCTGCGTTTTTTTAAACACGAATGTCAATGGGACTTTCTAATGTTAAAAATGCATCGCACAAAAATCGCAAAGCACAAACTTGCAATTTTTGTGCGATACCTTTTTAACATTAGAAAGTCCCATTAACACTTGTGTTAAAAATGGCAGCGATATCGTGTGAAAAAAAAGGTCTCTTCTTCTGAACAGGTTTACTCTAATTTGATAAACTTTGGCACACAGGCAGATAAAAAAATGCACCAAACGTTTTAAGACATGTGGATGGTAAATGGTTCCATTGTGGGTTCCTACTTAAAATCTCAACAGAGAGCTTTACAACTACGTGAACAAAGATTTAGTTTAAAATTCAATCTAACATTCTTGATTGGTGTGATCCACAGTACAATAAATTCTTTAGGAAAAGAGTTTTATGACTGTAAAAAAAAAATCAAGCATCTAGAGAGAGAGAGTTCTCACTTTGCTGCAAAATTTGGCATGCAGTTATATCTCAGACAAATATGCAAATGATTAGTGATGTGGCATGATTACGCAAACAATTTTGCCACCTGAGAGCCCCAAAAGTGTTTCCACCGTTGGCCTATAAAAAGGCTCTCTGGGGATATTAGTGGAACACTTTTTACACTTTTGTAGAGCATTTGAGAGGAGGAGCATTATGGGAATGCAAGAAGCTGGATGGTCGTGTGGACAAATTGCCCACCACCTGGGCCATTCTGACCAGACTGTTAGGAGGTGATGGGACCAGTGGATGTGTGAGCACACAAGGCTCAGAATGCCCTTGACAGACCACCAGTAGAGAGAATCATCAAAATGTGCAACAGGCAGCTCCAACTGTTTAGTTGTCCACCATCTAGAAACAGGTGCCACCCATGATTACAGGCCCCTATGTCTTTTGGAATCATTTAACTGCACTTGGCTGAAGGACATTTGGTCTCACAGCACCCATTACGTATATTGTCTTCGACATCCACTGTCCCCTCCAACTGTAGTGCTATCGTGAATGACAAAACTGGACTGCTATGTGTTGTCTTCAGTGACAAACCCAGGTTTAGTTTACTGATGACAGCTGTGTTAATTTCTGGTGACTTAGGGGTGAGTGCCTCAATCCTGCCTTTGCTGTGGAGCAACACACTTCCCCTACTGCTGGTGTGATGGTCTGGGGGGCCATCACATACAACAGAAGGTCACCCCTCATAGTGGTACAAGGGACAAGGACAGCTTAGCTATATGTTCAGGACATCCTGCAGCCACATGTGTTCCTCTCATGGCAGGGCTTCCAAGAGGCATTTTGCACTATGATAATGCTTGGGCACAGACAGCAAGGGTGTCATGGGACTGCCTACTCAATATTGTCACATTCCCGTGGCCTTTTGGTCGCTAGATTTGTCACCAATAAAACATGTATTGGACCATCTGAGATGCCAATTTTGACAGCCCATGAGTTTGCACAATCTAGAGCAGTGGTTCCCAAAGTGGTCTATTTGAACCCCCAGGGGTCGATTTTGACTTGCTGAGGGGTCCATGTTAGCAAGAAATAAATTTGGGGGTGCACCTATTTAACCAGGTCATCATGAACATTTAGGCATTCTGTAAATGACATAACACACCTCACACAGATTATGTACATAATACTTATAATAGACATAGAAATTACTTGCCTCTTTGATATTTCATAAAATTGTTTATGTGGAGTTTGCGCAAAACTTCTTGGGCTCTGGCGATAGACAAAACAGATCTGTGCAGTAGCTAATTTACCTATAAAGTTTCTCCTGCGCATCATTTTCACGTGATCCGCCAGAGCCCAAGAACTTTTTCACGAACTATACCCATCTGCTTTGTGGTGTGCTATGTTCATAGGCAAGTTTTTACAAGTTTTCATGCTGGCAGCAATGTATTGCACATACCTGCTGCTTATCCTGCATTATGGACTATCGCAAGAAAGTTTTTGATAGCTTTTCCATCTTTGTACCTTATGGAAAGGGGTTTTAGCGCGGTCGCCAATCTTTTGACAAAAAAAGAAATCGATTGCAAATCACTGGAGGTAGAGATTTGAGAATATACCTCACTAACTCGAAGCCAAATACTGAACACTTACTAGCAGAGCATCCGGCTCATCCCTCCCATTAACTGCATTATTTTTGTATTAATTTTATGTAAGCATTTTACTAGGTTCTGATTTGTTCCCAAATCCAATTATTTACTTGTATTTTGTGTCTTTTCAATAAAGATCTGAATAGAAATTGTACATGCTTTTTTTTTTACAACTGTCTACTATACAAAAATCCCTATCTAAGTGAGCAGCTCTGTGTCAGCTGGGAAAACCCATTTGACTTTAATAAGTTAAAGGAAATTCAATATTAGGCCGGCTGCACATTGCATTGTGGAACCGGGGTGAAGTCAATGGAAACTGTTCCAATCTGCGACCCTTCCGCAATTAATATTGCAGAAAGGTCACAGATTCCGCGTCATTGCTAGGGATCCACAGTACAGAAAAGAAAAAGAAATGGCAGGTACGTGCTGATGCCTCCTGTGCACAGGGTCGGATTCCCCTGAGGGCTCCAGTATGGGGAATCTGACCCGGTTGTGTGCAGCTGGCCTTAGGCAGGCAGAGGGTCTATGGAATACAAACCAAAAACCAGCAAGTGGTCTACGGATCAAAAATGTTTAAGAACCTCTGATCAAGAGGCAACCAACCCGGGTACTAAAGCCTCTCTCCAAATCAGGGGTATCGAACTGGCCACATTAGGGCCACATTAGCCCTATAGCTGCCTTCAAAGGCCTGATTGCAATTGTGAGACTGCATAGTAACAGCTTGTTCACATGAGCGTATTTGAGCAGCGTATTACTGGCACATTTTTTTGCGTGCGCAATGAATAGAACTCAATGGGTGAGTTCACTTGAGCGTATATTTTCATGCGATCGCAGCTCACGTGAAAACCTATGAGACAAACTATTTTTTTGCATATTATGCACCGCAACAGGCCATTGAAATGAACAGGCCAGCACAAATATGCAGTGAATATTCAGGAAACCTGCATATTCACTACATATGTCTGCACCATTTCAATGGGCCTGTTTGTGTTCTTTTTTGCATGTGCAAATACAGTGTATTTGTGCACACAAAAAACATGCCAGAGTAACTGAAAAATGTGGGCATAAGCGACTTTCAGTCTTGCAAATACGGGACTTATTTACGCAACTCAAATGCGCTTATGCCCTTGTGAATAAGCCCTACTAATGACCCATATAGTGCTACAGTAGTAAAAGTGTTCCCCAAAGTGACCCCAGCAGCATTAATGACCTCCATTGTCACTGCAGTAATAGTGGCCCCAGTAATAATAGTTATCCCTCTTGGTGACCCGAGTAGTAAGAGTCCCTTATAAAAGGTGGCACCAGTAGTAATAGGGTCCCCCATAGTGGCCATAGTAGAAGTAGCTACCCCCATAGTGGCCCCAGTAGTTCCCCCCCCATGGTCGTTGCATTAGTAATAGTGTAACCTACATTGGCCCAAGTAGTAATAAGTGACTCTTATAGGAATAGCAACCTCCCTATTGACCTTGGGCCGGGCAGCATAAGGGACGGTGCACGTGAACACCGGGGAGAATGGAGAGGTCAGCAGTCAGCTTGCTCTTCCACTGATGGACTTGCAAGCTGGGTGAGTGTAATTATGCCGGCGGGCCTTGTGTTTGACACATGTTCTCAAAGTGATCAGTTTTCCACATTAAAGTTTCCTTTTGCTCCCACATTGTAATCACTTATATTAATGTTACAATCACACATAAAGTTTCATAGTAGCACCAATTAGCACTGTCATCCACTATTGCCACAGGACTCTCCCAAGTTATGTTGTTACAGTTTCATTTGGTATCATTATGGCTGGCATTTCACCATATCTTCTCTGCAGCCCATCCTGACCTCTGCCTATCTACTGTTTGTGACTGAATTTTGCCAGCCCCAACCTGTGCCTGTGTGAGCACAACTTCTGCCCACTGCCTTGATACTGTGAATTGGTGTCTTATGCCCATCCAGGCACCAGACATTGGTAACGAAGACTAGTCAAGGGGTAGCAATTTGGGGTTCCATATGGGAAAGTCTATAACCCTGTGTAGGCTTTTTGAACTGATGACTTCTCCTCTGGACATCCTGACTATGAGAAAAGCTGAAAGTGTAAAAGAAGCGTACCGCTCCCATTGAAGCCAGCACTCACTCCCACTTCCTGCTTTGAACACTGATGACATCTGGCAGTGGGACAGACAATTAGCTGATCGTGTACTAAACGGCAGATCGTGTCCATCAACTACTAATGACCTATTCAGAGGACTAGTCAACAGATCAAAGAGCCTGGAATACTCTTTTAAGGGTGAGGAATTCACAAACCCTTAAGGCCCATTTAAACACAACGATTATCGCTCAAAATTCACTCAAAAGCCAACTTTGAGCAATAGCCGTTCTGTCTAAATGCATAGCCATCATGCACTGATCGTGCACTATTCGTTTATCACTGATTTCTAGCAAGCTAGAAATCACTGATGACTGTTATCAGTGCCGCATGCTGATTTTCTCAGGTGTCGGTACTGATAGCATTCTTTTAGCTGGTATCCCGCTGGGACTTCTCAACAGTATACCAGCTGAAAGCTCCAAGAACAAAGCAGCTGTTTGCATATACAAAACAGCTGCTGTTCTCAGAGTTATCAGGGATGTCCCGCTCTGCCTGCATTTAACTCTTTAAGTAGCTAATTATCTACTTAAAGAGTTATGCAAAGATGATCGCTCAAAACTGTCACTCAAACTATCGTTTGAGCGATCATCTTTCAGTTTAAATGCACCTTTGGACTGTGAAAGACGGAGCAATATGCGAACCTAATGGCAAACTCTTGTCATTATTCACTCGTGCAAACGATTTATCACTCGTGTAAAAGGAGCCATAGCCTCCTGTATACACAAGTCACTCTGCCTGGGTAAACGATGAAAGGGGTCATGGGTGTTACGTTCATCCTGGACTGCCAACAGGAACCTGGTATGAGGGCAGCCAGAACGGACATGTAAACTAGAAATATGCGTGGCTAGATGCAGGCTGAACAGAAAAGTGAGGTTATGGACAGAGTGGGGCACTCAGAACCAATCAGACTGAACTCATCTCGCAGCAGAGCACTCGTCCCGAAAACGATAACCCCACTTACACAAGGACAGGGATCTGAGGGGAACCAGAGTACTGGCAAGAAAGAACAAGTAGAGACAGACAAAAAAGACAAGGATAGTAGATAACCAGACAGAGAACAAACCCAAGCACAAGAGCGAGACACACAGAAACTCTGAGCAGGCTGACTGCTCAGAGAACACTGAAAATCATCAGCAACGCCCAGCCAGGAAGAGCTGGATTATATAGGGAAGAGGGAGAAGCTAATTGGCTAACAGAAATGTCAACCACCAGCCACACCTCACTGACAGTTGCAGGACTAATTATGTGCCACAGGAGTCAAATATTGAAAGTCTATCCTGAGGACAGGTCATTCTTTTAGTCTTAGAAAAGCTCTTTTATTAGTAATAGATATTACATAGTATGCATAGTACAGTATAATACATCCCTTCGGTGATATTTCTCAGTCTATTAGAAGCCAAAAATGTCTAATCTTAACAATATTTATACAGCTCTTAAACAATCTCTGATAAAATAGTGTGTGATTATTTCCTTATCTATATTTTCAGCTTGACATTTCAGTGGCAGCATCATTTGAATAATTTTAACACTAGAAATGGTTGAGTAGTGTTTAAAATTGAGGTAATGCCATGATGGATTGCTCTCATCATTTTCATACATTGTTGGAGTCCAAGCAGCAAGGGGCATAATGATAGATTGCACAAATGCCGTGTGCTTGCCATGCAGCAGTGATAAATAGAATGAAGAAATGTCAGGCACTTCTTATATGTATTCATTTCTCTTTTATAATACTACATGTAAGAAGAAAAGAACACTTCAGAAAAGTAATTTTTGGTCGATCTCATGAATACAAAGAATTCTTGTAATGCTTTAATCCAACCAATCACAATGTTTTATTCATTGCTAATCTTCAGGTAAAGTGTATCCCTAAAAAGTACTTAATGTAGAGTTTACAAAGGGTAAACGGAATGGTTTAGCATATGCAATAACATGCAAATTAAAGGGGTTTCCTCTGACTAAACTTTTGATGTCCTATCCCCTCAAGATAAGTCATCAATATCAGATCGATGAACTGCTCTGTACATCAAAGTATTCTTGAGTTAAATATGAGGCCATCTATCCAAAAGCCAAAAGCTTGGCCGAAACAGGGTCTTGCAACAGGATAATGATCCTGAGCTCACCAGCAAGTGTTGTAATGGCACAGTCAAAGTCAAAACCTCAACTCAATTGAAATGCTATGGTGAAACCTTAAGAGAACTAAGCATAAATAAATGACCACAAACCTGAATGAAATGAAACAAGGTAAAGAAGAGTGGGCCAAAATTCTTCAAGAACAATGTGATAAACTGATAAACTCTACAAGCTATTCATTTTTTCACACACTGCTTCTGAAATTTGGCCCAGTTTCTGTTAATCCCTTAATGACGAGGCCTGTTTGCGCTTTAGCAACTAAGCCAAATTTTTGAAATGTGACGTGTCACTTTAACATAGAATAACTCTCTAAAGGTTTTGCATATCCGAGTGATTCTGACATTGTTTTTTTTCCACATATTGTACTTCATTTAGGTGGTGAAAATAGACTGATAGAATTTGTGTATATTAAAAGCGTCATGCATTGTTGTTCATCTGAGGTTGAATTTACCAATTTTAACACCTTCTAAGGACTAGATTTTTGTATTAGGTCCTCATGACTGTATGTTATTTATCCTCAGGATAGGTCATCAATAGTTGATCGGTTGGGGTCTGTCGCTTGGGCCCCCGACCGATCAGCTGAGCGGGCGCATGTTGTCAGCGCCGCAAATACACAGAGATCAGAGCTGAAGCAGTGGAAGTCTTTACGCCGACCTCTCTGTTGTGGCCGGCGATGGTAACTGCAGGCACACCTCGTGTTGATTTCAATGAAATGGCCATTACACAAAGGCTGATCGGTCTGGGTCCAATGCGACGGACCCCAGCCGACTAACTATTGATAACCTATACTGAGGATAGTTGTATTTTTCAATGGTACTATGTAATGTACCATATAATGTACTGAAATACTTTTAAAAAGTTCTAAGTGGAGTGAAATTGAAGTAAACACAATTGTCTTGTTTCTACCGAGTACACACTGCAGCAAAAATGGCATGATAACTTTATTGTATGGGTCAGTATGATTGCAACGATACAAAACTTATTGGTTTTTTTTGCTGTACTACTTTTAAAAGATAAACAATCTTTGAAAAAAATACAATTATTTTCTGCCAACAGCTTCTCACAACTATAACTTTTTTATTTTTCAGCAACATAGTTGTGTGCGGACTTGTTTTTTGCAGGATGTCCTGTAGTTTCTATTGAAGTACATATGACTTTTTGATTGCTTTTTGTTACCTTTTTTCTTGGAGATGGGGTCACCAAAAAAGCACAATTCTGTTGTTGTGTATTTTTTTTCTGACAATGTTCACCATGCAGGGAAAATAATGTCTTACTTCAATAGATTAAGCTTTTATGGATACAGCAATACCAATTATGTTTTATTTTATTTTGATTTTTTTTCATCATAAATTAGGGAAAAGGGTTTTTTAACTTTTCTATTAACTTTTTTTAACAATTAATATGGCTTTTTTAAAACTCATTTTTAGATTTTTTTCAGTCTTGAACTTGCGATTGTTTGACAGCTCCTGCAGTATAATGTAATGCCACTGTGATATAGAGACTGGTAGATCATCAGACATTTTTTGTGTGTGTGTGCGCGTCAGGCCCAGCCATATCATCACCCATGTTGTGCCACTATTATCCTATTCAGGCCTTGAGTAGTGAGAATGCAGTATAAGGGTCCATTTACACACAAAGATGATCGCTCAAAATTTGTCAGAAACTGACAATTTTGAGCAATCATTTTGCATTAGCTACTAATGGGTTAATCAGCCCATTAGTAGCTAACTAGCTTCATTTGCATGTATTTAGAGAACAGTGGGTGGTCTGTTCTCTAAACACATCACTATTGTTCTCCAGCTGGACAGCAGCTGAAACACTGTTATTAGCGCTGCCCGTGGAGAACTCAGCGTGCAAACCCTCTTATCAGGGATGTTTTAAGCTAAGCTGAACTTAGCGATTGACGAAAAGTGCATTATATGGAGTGGAATCCCCCTCCCCATCCCGCTCCATACAAACCCCGAAGCTCTATAACGTAAATGTACATCATGGAGTGTTAAGGAGTTAATAGTATATATTTTTTAAACAACATACTTGTAACGGTTTGTAACTTTTTTACAGTTACTGACAAATCACGACTTGGTTGTTTTGTATAATACGACTCTGGGGAATTATTGTTGATCCAAGGCCGAGAATGAAAGAAACATTGATGTATGAAAAATGTTCAATTGCCAATGTTTCACTCATCTCTACAGAGCACTGGTCTGTGGACTGTTAGAAACATTTATATAGTTCATTAAGCATCATTGTTATTTTCCTGGGGACATTTTATAGTATGGATGGTTTGCAGCTTTTACTGGCATGAGTCGCATCTAAGTTTTCAGTGTAATTACTAATGTGTTTTTCTGCATACAGGGTAGGCTTCATAGTATTGGATTCTGTAAAAAGTAGGTTGTATCTTATGTGGCACCTTGACTTTAGAAAATAAAAATGTTTAAAACTAAACAAAGGGGGATAGTAGATAATGATCATAATGTGAAAAGTTTTTTTCAAAGAATGATGTTGCCTCAGCAGTCAAGGGATTTTCCCTAACCTGCAATGATCAATTGTTTTCACCATGGAAAGTTCAGAGTGGCTACTTGTTTCCTTGGCATTGCCTTCTATAGGAAACGTTATATTACATGAAACTGATTCCAACTAATGGTTGATCATGTATTATATGGTCGCACTGAGTCCACCAGAATAGTACAGGTAGACTGCTCTGGCTCTTTAAAGAAGTGCCCAAGCCCTCATATAGAACGGTGATAGGACAATCACTTTAATGAGTGGAAAAAAAGATAAAGAACTCGGAAAACCGTTTTAATGTTACACACAGTATATTGCTTTTATATAAACTAAAATATTTGGTAATAAATGCACATATTTCATCTATCTTCTTTCATACTGGTGTGTTTTTATCTATTTTTGGTATTGATCTATAAAAGTTCTAATAGAATTTGTAGCATTTATTTTGGCCTACGGGTGCCATTTTTGTGGAATTTATTGGTATTACTGAATCTAAACAACTGTCAGTGCTGTAATAACCTAAAAATAAAGAAATACATTGCAATAGACTGTACTCCATCAATGAGATGTATAAAGAAAATAAAAATCCAATTGATTATATCTCATCCCCCATCTAATGCCTATATATTAACCCTGCCCCTCTCCACCGTCATTGTAAAATATTGACACACATTATAATTCTGTACCTTCTCCCCTCGCACCTTTTCTTTACCGCATATTTGTCAAAAATCTTTTTGTTTCAGAAGTTGATTCATTTTTTTTCCCCCGTCTTATTTTTCTGTTTTGATTCCAGATGCTTTGGAGTCAATGTTATATTTTACTCACTGGGACAATAAACAGGGCTATTAGTAGTATTTTAGTGTTTAGAATTCTTTAGGCTTATAAGTATTGTCACACAATATGGGTGCCTGCACACGAACGGAATTTCCAGCGTGTTATTTTAGGCACATTATCTGCCCCAGACCGCAGCCAATATACGCCTATGAGGATCCGCAGTTGTCCCCAGACGGACGGATTTGTATCGCGTTTTTTCACGCGCGTGAAAAAATCTGCGACCTGTTCTAATTTGGGTCGGATTCTGCGCGTGAAGCCTCCAATACAAGTGAATGGGTGCGTTTTTTCACGCAGTACATCCGCAGTGCAGCTGCAGATGGAGTCACTGGTTGCTATGACTACAGGAAGTAGGCATGGTAGGAGGCGTCCCAACACACAGCACAGAGCTTCACAGGCAAATTTGTAGAGGGAGATAGGTAGTATTTCTTGCCAATGCAGGATGTAAGAATGCAAAATCTGTAGTAATGAATTCCTCTTGTGAATTTTTTTGCAGTGACTGAAATAAAGTCACGCTGGAGAAGCGCCCGAAAAAAGTTACATGGATCAACCATGCCCACAAAGACATCTGCTCACCGGGTGAAAGTATGTTGCTAGAATAATTTAACGGTGCTCGCACAAGCAAGAGGGACAAAACGGAGTCTAGGTGTTGGTTTTAAAGCTGTTTTCCAAGGAATGGGCAGTTATCTAGGGGTTGGGTTTACGATAAGGGGTGTCTGCTGGTTTTTCGGCGCGTTTTTTTCCGCAACACATCCGCGTATATCCGCGCGTGATTTTTCACGCATCCGCACCTATCCGCAAGCACATTTAGGTACCATACGCGCGTGAAAATCCGCTAGCGGAATCCGGAACGCTCGTGTGCAGGCGGCCTAAGTCATTTTTTTCCTAATCTGTAGACCTGCTTAGATTGTAGCAAAAGACTCCACAGTTTGCACATAGATTGTAATCACATCAGCCCCACAGGTTGTCAGAGTCTACATTCCTCATCTCAGATTTGTAACCACACAAACACATACTGGGGTCAATTTCAGAAGTTGTTGCTGGTCTGTTTCAAATTTAGGACCCAAATATTTCAATATAAGAGCTCATCTTAAATTTTTAAAAAGTTGAACAACTATTCTCATTATTCAGATTTGTATTTCTGAAGTAGGTATTAACGACTTAGGCCTCCTTCCCACGAGCGTGACGGGCTCCGCAGCGTAATATTCCGCTGCGAAGCCCGTCACGGCGCCCCCCAGAGCCCCTATACTTACCTGCGGGAGATAGCGTGAAATCGCTTCCCCGCCCACCGCCGCGCGTCACCGCCCGTCACCGCCCACCGCCCTCGCGTCACCAGCCGTGTCACGTGCACGACCGGCCGTGTCACGTGACGCGGCCGGACCGCGTCATTTGGCGTCATATGACGCTCGGCGGTGGGCGGGAAAGCGTTTTTTCACGCTATCTCCCGCTGGTTACAGCGGGAGATAGCGTGAATGGACGGCTTCCATTGACTGCAATGGAAGCCGTCAGTGCGTACAGCCCGTCCTCACCCGCAGAAAATAGAGCATGCTGCGGGTGAGGACGGGAGAAATCGCGGTGCGTAATTCCGCGGTGGAATTACGCATCGTGAGCATTGTGCTATTAGGTTCAATAGAACCTAATAGCTGCGGGCAACGCAGCGGATTTTCGCCGCGAATTACGCGGCGGAAATCCGTTCGTGGGAAGGAGGCCTTAGTGGTACATTTACACCATGGGCGGGTGAAGCACCTATAGCACAGTAATGTTAAAGGTTCAGATGGCAACCAGGATTGGATCCTCACCATCTGGTAGCGGGTCGGAGGCCAGCAGGTGAAGCACACAACTGAGTTTCAATCATAGTTTGACTTAATGCAGAATCAAGTCTTAACACTGTAGTAGTACAGCTACTGAATGAAGTAGCCACAAGAAGGGCATATTCCAGTCATTTAGGATGTAGGTAATAGAGAAAAAGGTGTTTCTCTACATGGGATTATGCGTGTAACCCAGAAAGAAGGGCATGGATTGCCAGATCTGGAAAAAAAGAGGAGTGAACTCCACTCCATCCATGGAGTCAGTCCGGGTGTTAGGTGTTTCATAATTAGGCTCATTAGACAGCCCGAGAGGGCTCAATAAAGAAAAAGTTGTGCATCTCAGAAAAGGCTGTCAAGATGGGAAGTGGCAGGCTATTGCCAAGGGCCTACTGGAGCCACTGAGGCATGAAATCAAATGAGCTGTGTGATGTTTGAATATTTGGGGTGCTAGGCCTATTAGCGAGGGACTGTTAATCTAAGTTAGTGGCTAGCTAGTCAGGTGTTGATTTAATGTTTTTGTACTCTGACTGTGTGAAATAATCTGTATGAAGAGAAGCAATAAAGCTGACTGAAGCCAGATTAAAGATAATTCTTGATGTTGAGATGTGTGTGCCAAGCATCCTGAATAAGAGATGGTGAACCAGCGAGTTGACTAATCGCCAGGTTTGTCGAAAAACAGACAATAAAACTAAGTTGCAATGTAAAACATCTGAATGGAAACGGTAGTACACCATGAAATACCAACAGCATGAAACAAGTGACAGTTCAAGTAACAGGATACCTGAAGAAATGGGACATCAGCATAATCCAGATTAACAAGAGTACCAAAATATCCAGGAAACTGAACCCCGTGGGTTTAAGTAGTACAAATCTCCTCAGACATACAGTGGCACAAATTTACCTACATACACTCACATAGCAGTACACAATTGCATACTCACGCAGTCCATATCCAGGCATATACGCAAGCACTAGTTTATGAACGCAGCGATAAATGTTTACAAATGTACAGATGGCCACTTTTACATATTCATATGCACACAACACACAGAATGCAAACAAATATGTTTCCACAGACAGAAATATATATATGACCGATGAATCACCCCATGTGTTATATGGATAGTTTTGAAAGTAGGAGGAAGTGTTGCGGTGTGTCTCTTTAAGGGCTCATGCAGACGAGGGGAGTCTCCCCCCTGCAGCTGACCAGTATCAATCAGCTGCCGTTCTGGACACTAGAAAGTTGAGCTAACATCCTTCCCTCCCCTTGGATCTACTGTTATGATGTATCAGGGTGAAGTCACACGAACGTATATCGGCTCGGTTTTCACGCCGAGCCGATATACGTTGTCCTCGTGTGCAGGGGGGCGGGGGGGGGGAGGATGGAAGAGCCAAGTGCAGGAACTGAGCTCCCGCCCCCCTCTCCGCCTCCTCTTCGCCTCTCTGCACTATTTGCAATGGGGAGACGTGGGGCAGGGGCGGGGCTAATTTGCAGAACTTAGCCCCGCCCCATCCCGCCTCTTCCCATTACAAATAGTGCAGGGGCGGAGAGGAGGCGGAGAGGGGGCCGGGAGCTCAGTTTCTGCACTTGGCTCTTCCATCCTCCCCCCCTGCACACGAGGACAACGTATATCGGCTCGGTGTGAAAACCGAGCCGATATAAATCGTGTGACTTCACCCTAAGATAGAGATAGTTAGGCCGTCAGTCATTTTGTTCTGTGTATCTTGACTTATATTCAGCCTATATTCAGCAATCAATTTTGTATCTACTGTATAATCCCTGAATAGTTGGAATATCCCTATAGAAGAGACAAGTTTAGCAGCTTTTCCCCCAGCCTGTTGATATTTGCATATTTGCATGTAGAAAAGCATTGTCTCACCTGTCCTGGACAAGAGCTGTGCTGAGGAGTAAATAACCCCACATTCTTTTTTCCCCTCTCTCCTCTTGTCCAGTGCGGGACAAGTTGGTTTACAGTGCAGAGCCAGGCGTATTGCTGTAGAATTGTGGCTGTGGCTCATGGTCGCTTGTCTGGTGTCTTGGAAAGTCTTGTACCAGTCACTCCGCAATCTAAGGCCTTCCTTCCTCGCCTTGCTGTACGTGACAGGTGCTGCTAGCAGCAACAAAAGCTCACTGCTATCAGCGCTGTGAGAATCGTGTGAACGGGCGGCTTCAAGCTCCTCGAAGCAGCCCGTTCACATGCTCTCATGCGGGCTGCATGCTTTCAAGGCTCCGATAGGAGTGTATGGAAAGCAGGCAATAAAGATAGGACACATTCTATCTTTGCCCGCACCTCGGAGCTGACATGCGAGTTTGCTCTTGCATGTCCTATCATTTGTTAGGTGCACGGAGTTTTGCGCATCTAACAACCTCCTATTAGAAGCGTGTTCTGTGCACTGCTAGCAGCACTGACAACTACACTTGTCTGCATGAGCCCTTAGTTTCAGGTACAAAAACGTGTCCTTAAAATGAAACATTTGGGGGGAACAAAAAAAAAAATTGAAACTTATTTAGATTTATACCTGCTTTGCATTAGAGGGAATCTGTCAGATGGAACATGCTGTCCAAACTGAAGGTATCACATCATAGAGTAGGAAGGAGGTAAGCAGATTGATCTAGAATTTTTTTAGGGAAAGATTCAGTATAACTTATATATCCAGTCATTCTGAGCTGAACAGTCCAATAAACGGCCCTAACAGTGATTGACAGTGATCTATCTATGACTGTACATACAGGGGTAGCTGTCAATCATTGATAGGACTGTCCATTGGATTATAGATTGGCTGGAGTCCCTCGCTCAGGATCTCCACAGATTAGCTGTTTGCCATTCTGGCATGCTTTGTGCACTAAGCTGATTTCTGCAGGAAGCAAGCAGCTCTGTTCCCACTGCAGTGGTCAGACTTGGTATTGCAGGCAAGGTTCCCATTCATTTCAACTGCAATATCACCCCTGGCCACTGCATTAAGAACAGAGCTGTCTGCTTCTTGCAGAATTCAGCTCAGTACATGAGCGCAGTAGCCTAGTGAACAGCTGAGTGGCAAAGGGCCTGGGTAATGAACTCCAGCCAGTCTACTATTGATAAGATATTCTGAGAACAGGCCATCAATAGTTTACAACCAGAAAAACCCTTTAAGGGCTCATACCCACGTCCGGGTCGTACTCCGACTGCAAAATCTCACAGTGGAATCAGAGCCGGCGCCCCCCAGAGACCCCATACTAACCTTTCCAGATCCGAAGCGAGCGCCTCGCCCAGCGAACCGGTGTCCATGCGTAGTGCAGCGCTTGATGCGCCTGCACTGGGCTGTGACACATTCCCGCGATACTTCACAGTGTCCACAGCGTGGAATATCGCGGGCCGGACGGCTTTCATTGACTGTAATAGAAGCTGTCTGTGTGATTTTCTGCACAAATTAGAACATGCTGCGATTCTCTCTCGCGAGCGGAAAATCACAGTTGATTTTTGCTTGTGGGCAGGAGAGAATTGTTTGTTTACCATAGCAGGTTGGCAGAATTCGCAGCGGGCATCTGGCCGTAAATTACGCAGCGATAAACCGTTCGTAGGCATTAACCCTAATGTATTCCACTTCATAGTTAATGATCATCGTTTTGTAAATATATTTCAATATTTACAAGGAATGTGTCATCAGATCCTGATACATCTGTATTTGTATACATTTGATGTAAACAACTGCACCTGAAGAAGAAATTTCATTGCAATACAAAGTGATGAAGGGTGGGGGCCCAGCTAATAACAATGACCAATCATTTGGCATTCAGTGTCCAACAAACTCAAATACTGTAGATGTAATGTTCAGGTGCCCACGTATGTTGAGAAAGTGTGTCGTCATATGTCAGTGCCCCGTAATGTAATAAATATAATGAAGGCCACTCACCTGGTAGGCGGTGGGGCTCCTGTGTAGAAATCCCACTGGTACCTAGTGTCCGGGTTCACATATCAGTCACACCCTCGGTCCTCTATCCGGTTTTGGAGGTTAGAAGCTCTCTGGCATCCAGGAGCTTTCAGCCAAACAATAGGATAAAAGTAACAGGAAAAGCTCCACGCTCCGGGACTAAGGATGATTTCAAGACCCAAATTGGTCTAATGGTTATAATAACCTTATTTTATCCAGTTTACAAGTGCAACGTGTTTTGGCTCTCTATAGCGCCTTTTTCAAGCATTTTTCACTTGTAAACTGAATAAAATAAGGTTATTATAACCATTAGACCAATTTGGGTCTTGAAATCATCCTTAGTCCCAGAGTGTGGAGCTTTTCCTGTTACTTTTAGCCCACGTACGTTGGGCTGTGTTATGGGAATAAATATCATATTCTAGAAGAGTTCACTAGTCTGCTCCAAATTGCTTCTAGTGAGAAGTTTGCATGCAAATGTATTTGAGTCTGACTTCATCTTAGTCATTCTCAGTACACTTCTGATTTATTCAAAGGAATACAATCGCTTTTACAGACAAACGTTACATCAGAAACTAGGAGTGTACAAAAAGAGTTATTGTGCTCATACAGGATTGGGTAATACAATAATATGGTAATTCACATGTTAGTAAAGTATCAAAAGGGAAAGAATTTGCAGAGGTATATAATGTTATCTGTAAAGGAGCAGCTTATCCAATCAGAATACACCACTGCTCTGTGAGAATCATTTGTAGGAGGCATACACAAGAGTCTAACACATTCTGATATTGTACACGAACACATTTAACCGTTTAACTGCTAGCTTTTTACTAAGAGGATAGATATAATAGTATATATATGTATTAGCCTAAGCTGATATAGGAAACACATGACCAGGTAATATATGATATATAGCATACAAATATCATTACTATAACAGCTGTAGGCTGCATTCACATGAACGTATATCGGCTCGGTTTTCATGCCGAGCCGATATACGTCGTCCTCATCTGCAGAGGGGGGAGGATGGAAGAGCCAGGAGCAGGAGCTGAGCTCCAGCCCCCTCTCTGCCTCCTCTCCACCCCTCTGCACTATTTGCAATGGGGAGAGGCGGGACAGGGGTGGGGCTAAGTTACGAGAATTAGCCCCACCCCCGTCCCGCCTCTCCCCATTGCAAATAGTGCAGAGGGGCAAAGAGGAGGCAGAGAGGTGGCGGGAGCTCAGTTCCTGCTCCTGGCTCTTACATCCTCCCCCACTGCAGATGAGGAGGACGTATATCGGCTCGGCGTGAAAACCGAGCCGATATACGTTGGTGTGAATGCAGCTGTATAGTGTATATAACCTACAAAAGAAGCATATCACCCACTGACTTCATACTAATGTTGGACTTATTTTCTAATTCTCTATTAATAATGTCAATTACTTGGGAGGAAATGTTATTTTTTTTAAATAAGACTAATTCTGGCATGAGCTGTATTTGAGAAATTCTCTGAGACTTGTCGACTTAAATATGTTTAAGAGTGCTCAGGTGTACAATCAGCCTCTGGCTCTACATGACTGCTTTTGGGCAGTCTGTCTGCAAATAGCTGAATAGCTGACAGCCTGATGCTCGCTATCTCAATGTGATAGGAAAATCGAACTGCTGAGATGTTGTGTTTATTACAAGCACTCACATGCTGAAAAATATAAAGGCAACATTAGTTTCCAAAAAGATTTTTACACCTACACAAATTACAGATGAAGATTCTTTAAGGTCATCATCAGAATTTCACTAAAATACTATAGTAACATGTCAGCATCTGAGAAGTGTTTCCATTGTGATATACAGTATGCAAAAAGCGACATTGTGACATGCAGTAAAACATGATATACTGTATAACAGATGGTACAACTCTGTATACTGGATCCTGTCAAAACAAGGTAAGTAAACATTCCTCCAAGAAAACCAAAAGGTTTCCTTCTTTTATTCAGTAGAGATCTAGATGTTTTATAAGAAAATACATGTGCATCACTTATACATTTGTACATTACATAAGTGCTACAAAGGATCTTTACTAAATGCCCATTTACAACACAACGATTATCGCTCTAAATTCGTTCAAACGATGTCTTTCTAGCGATAATGTAAATGCTACCATCGTTAGCTTTTCGGCTGAACAATGATTTTTAGTTCAGCATAAAAATCATTTCACCAGCCAGCTGATAGCAGGGACCACAGGTTGTGATTCTCTGTGTGAGTGCTGAAAACATTGTTTTCAGCTGCTGTGCCACAGAAGAACAATAGAACTGTATGCAGATAACAGACCACCCACTGTTATTTGCATATAGCTAAGGGATCTTCATTTACATGCAAATGAAGCTAATAAGCTTCCTTTAGACATTAGTGCCCATTAGCAGCTCACTCAAAACTGTCACTCTGAGTGATTATCCTGTGTAAATGGGGCTTTAGAATACATCCTTGATCATTATTTCTATAGTCATATATATATATATATATATATACACACACACACGCTTTAGATATATCAAAGCTGAAATGCATAGGTCTCTGTTTGCACATGTTCTGGAGCTACATGCATAATTTTTTCCACGTTGCATTGCTGAGAAACTGACTTAACATTGTCCGGTACTGGTGTATCTTGTCTCCACCAGAAGAATGGGTGGAGACCTGGGTTTGACGACTTGACATCCAGGGGACGCCCACAGGTGGTGATTGGCTGATGCTGCCTGCACTTACCCCGCTGCCCTGCCATCCCTGCTCCTAACAGTGTCCCATATGCAGTGGCATGTACCCCTGGCGACCCCCGAAGCTGAGCTCCATCTCCTCTCCGGTCTCTGCTGTTATCCTGGACTACCCGCGACCTGGCCACGGCACTCGAACGGCCTGCCATGTGTCTGCTCACCTACTCCCCAGCTGCCTGAAAAGGATGCATGAATGGATGGCTTGGCAGGAGGACCGGCACAACGTCGGCACACTCTGTTCACCACTGTTGGCAGCAGCCTCCTGATGTGCAGCCGATCACTCTCCCTCTGAACTGTGCTGGGCGCTGCAACTCTGTCTGCCTCCTCAGTGTGGTCCCTGCTCTACTGTCACAATGTTCGTGGTCGCACATGCCGAAAGCACCGTGGCGCACTCCCATCTTCCCTGGTCGCCGAACACTGTTGCCAGCCAGGTGGTCAGTCTCCCGGTTGGCCTCTATGAGGATGGGTAATTCAAGGAGCCATAGGCCTAGTTCTTCCAGAGAAGCATATAGGCGTTTATTTAAAGCAGTCCATCTTTACATGGCAAACAGAAAAGACCATAGACATGTTCCTCACACAGTCCCAGCTCAACTAGCAAAAGAACTGCACTGATCTCTACACTAATTGCTCAGGTGAGCCTTTATACCAGTGAATCCTCCCACAATCCCTTTCAGGAGTCCTATAAAGTCATTCATTTGCGGCTGGTCTGCCTTTATATCCTCAGAGGAGACACCCTGCTGCAGCTCCACCAGTGCAGGTAAGTACAAACAAAAAATATAAGGCATTGTACTCAGACTGTTTCCCTTAGCTGTAGTATATGGTTCCCAGGAAAAGGGATAGATAAAGCATTAGGTGGCCAGCCTAATGAGAAAAGCAAAGAAGCATTCACACATATGGTGCTATATAAATAAAGGAACGCATGCATCACAACTAAGGTTATACATGTAATGCTAACAACAAAACAAAGAAAACCTTATACATCTTCACAGCCTCCACAGTGTGCTGGCAGCTGTAAGTTTGTTCCCGGCTGGACAGATATGCAGCCAATCGGCAGCTAGGGGCCTGACTGGGGCGCTCCCTCCTGCTAAGGGCTGTCAAGCCCCTAGCTTCCAGTGTAGACAAGATACACCAGTACCGCATTGTCCTCTGTGCACTCCCTTTATTGGAGCTTGGCTGTTTGGCATAATGCTGTGTGTTCAAGATTTTTGTATTTGACCTTTTTACTGTTTCACTGTTTATACATGTATATTTATAGATCTAGTGTAACACTGAGATACTACAAGTCCCAGTGCTCCCAGTTTAGACTACAGTGGAGCAAAACAGTAGGGCTCACCTTTCCTGGGTATAATGATCTTCTAATCAATTATCATAATGCAAAAGTCAGAGTCCTATTGAGATCCTGTGGCATGACCTAAAGAGGGCTGTACATCAAAGGCATCCTAGAAATATTGATAAAGTGAACCACAATTGCAGGAGGGAATGGGCTATAATTTTTCGTCTATGTTGTGCAAATCTTATTTTCAACTTCAGGAAATACCTGATGAAGGTGATTGCTGCTAACGGAAGATTCAAGGGCTCACTTTCGTTTTCTTGCCAAACTGTGGATGTTGTTTACGCAATGTGCTCAATAAAAGATATGAATGGTACAAATAAAGTGTAAACATGGGTTCATAGAGGATGCTTTTCAGTGGTTTTATCGCATCTGTATACTGTATTGGCAACTTTTTTCATATGCATGTTAATTGTATTTGGAAACATTCTAAAAACTGCTTGACTTAGGACTCTGACTTTTGCATTATGATAATTGATTATAAGATTATGATTAGCCCCAGGAAAGGTGAGCCCTACTGTTTTGCTCCACAGTAGTCTCAACTGGGAGCTCTGGGGCTTGTAGTGTCTCAGTGTTACACTAGATCTATAAATATACATATATAAACAGTGAAACGGTTAAAAAGGTAGAATGCCTTACTTGAAATCATTGTGATTCTGCTATGCAGCTTTCAGCTGAATGGCTTCTACTGCACATGGTTTCATTTAACATGCACATCAAAAATGCTGCATAAATAGTATAAAAACACATTAAAACTACAGTAAAAGCATGCTGTAGATGCCAAGATGCTTAGTTAGATTGGATTTACCTGTAATTGTGGCTTAAATACCAGACCACATTTTATTAGTAATCAACACAGAAATTCAGGTAATTCCAAAGGGTTCACTTATTTTTTTTCTTGTACTTGTAGCAGACAGCAATGGCGGATTATAATAGGAACGAATGGGACAATTGCCCCAGGCCCGAGGCTCTAGTGGGGCCAACAGCCATCCCAATTGCCTCTATCCGTGCTACTAAACCTCCAGAAAAGGATTTAACTCCTTACTACACTCACAGCTTTCCTTCTCTGCCCAGAGATCTCACAGAAGTACAAAAGACATCATCAGACCTCCCGCTCCATGGCTCCAGTACTTGGAATAGTCAGTGCCAGGGAGAGGAGTGATGACCTCCTGCTGTGCGCCTATGAGATCTGAGATAATCCAGCAAAGAAGGAAAGCTGTGAGTGTAGTAGGGAGTTTAACCCTTTCCTCTCCCTGCAGCTAAAGGTTTAATCGTGGGGGACGGGGCACTAATTCTATTTACAACAGTATCCATGGCTAGCAAATAAATCCTATCTTATATCGCCACCTAAAAATTTTGGAATATTATAACTTTTATTTCCAAATTGAACAAATTAAAAATACAGATCTGCAGTTGGGGCTTATTCAGATGGGTGTAAATCATTCGGATTTTCACGCCCGGCCGATATACGCTGCCCCTCCCTGCAAGGGGAGGAGACGGGACGGGAGCTAGAGCACTGAGCTTCCGCCCCCTCGCCACTGTTTGTAATGGGAGGGGGCAGGACGGGGTGGGACTTAGCTGTACTAAATTACTTGCCTATTAAGCTGTATATCTGCGCATTAAATGGGAACTGTTTCCAGGGATGAGCATAAACTAAGTTATGATGCTTATACGGCTGGTTCCCTGGACGCTGGGGAGGTATTCTACTTATCTGGCTCCCTGTTCCAGTGCTGTCAGCCGTGAAAGTCAGAGCAGACCATGCAGCCAGACCGCTGGCTGCATGCTGTGCGCACACGCTCCCATTGATTGCCATGTTAATCTTTATATCTTGATGTATTTGGATGCCAATAACTGATTTGTTGGAACTAAGCAAGCATACTTTGCCTAAGCCACAAAAGAAGTAAATCACAAATTGAGGGAGAGTGCTGCAAAATCGAATGTAAATATACTGTATAATGGAAGCCAACATCTAGCAGAGTGCAAGTCTAGGAAACAATTACATATTCTTGATAAATAGTCAGACAGAACTCTGTTAATCTAAGAGCAGCTTTCATCAGACTTGCATAAAAATAGAACTGCAATATTTCACAGAAGCTGGCCACGGGACAAGCAACCTGACAGATCCTCTTGCCTTTGAAGCCGCATTGTCAGCTTGCATTATCCTTGTTCCCAGGTTGACCACCTTTACTGCTATGTAGATTGATATAAACTTGCAAAGGGAGAGAAAGTAATAGGAATAAAATGATATATTGTTGAATGCGCTTGCATTGCATAGTGATGAAATGTCTTCTTTAAGGCTGCCTGTTCATGGGCGGTGCGTTATCCTGCGGGTGACGCCGCCAGGGAACAGGAGCCAGCAGACAGATCTCCGCGGTGAGCCTATCTGACAGATAAGCTCACCGCGGAGAATCGCGGCAATTCACAGTATGCTGCGATTTACTGGCCGCAAGCGGAGAATCGCAATGATTCTCTGCTTGTGGATAGGGGGGCTATGCTTTCCATAGCAATACTATGGAAAGCATTTATGGTGTTCCCCCGTAACCAGATTATCGCCACGGGGAACGCAGTGAAAATTCGCCCGTGGACAGGAGCCCTAAAGGCAGTTGTTTACATCAAATATTTACAAATATAGATATAAACAGGATCTAATGATACATTACTTGTAAATATTGAAATATATTTACAAAATCATGAACATTAACTATGAAGTGGAATCCCTTAAAGCAGTATTTCTCAACTCCAGTCCTCAGGAACCCCCAACAGGTTATGTTTTCAGGATATCCTCAGTGTTGCACAGGTGATATAGTTATTGTTAGTGCCTCAGACATTGCCACAGCTGTTCTTACTATAGAATATCCTAAAAACATGACCTGTTGGGGTGCCTTGAGGTATGGAGGTGAGAAACACTGCCTTAAAGGGTTTTTCTGGTTGTAAACTATTGATGGTCTGTCCTCAGGATAGGTCATCGATAGCTAGTAGACTGGCTGTAGTCTGTTGCACGGGACCTCTGCTGCTCAGCTGTTTGCTGGGCTGGTGCACCCATGTGTTGAGCAGAATTCTGCAGGAAGCAGACAGCTCTATCCTTACTCTAGTAGGTAGGTTTGATGTTGCAGGCCAAGTTCCCATTGAAATGAATCGGAACTTTGCCTGCAAAACCAAGCCTGACCACTGCTGTGCAAACAGAGCTGTGTGCTTACTGTAGAAAACAGCTCAGTGCACAAGCATGCCGGCCTGGCAAACAGCTAATCTGTGGAGATCCCAGGCAACTGACTCCAGCCAATCTCCCTTTGATGGCTTGTTCTGGGGATAGGCCGTCAATAGTTTGCAACCGGAAAACCCCTTTACATCATAAATGCACTTTCATGTGACTTTTCACAAGAAGCTGACATGTGTGTACATGAGTGTAACGCCCCAAGTGAACCTACTGTAGGTATGGCCGGAGGCCTAGACTTTGTCACGGTGACGGCACACTCTAATTGGACACTGCGGATGATGTGGCAGAAATAACAAGTCCAGTTTAGTTTAGTAATCTAAGAGTGAGCAGATTTACTAACTTTGGTATTTTGCAACAACGCTTTCCCAGTGGAAATTTCACGGTTTTGCCACAGCGAAAAAATGCAAGATTTCTGTGGGATAAGCGCAGCTTCAAAACCCGCGGCACTTAGCCATGGGTTTTGAAGCGGCTTCACCGCATGCTTTTCCATTGCGGCCGGCTCTCCTATAGAGAGGAGCGAGGCCGCAACGGGAAAAAAAAAAGAATGGACATGTTGCATCCCGGGAATCCGCGCCGCAGATTGTCCGCCCTGTGTGGACAAGATTTTTGACAAATCTCGACAACATGGCTGGCTAATCCTAGGATTAGCGGCCGCAGGCAGATTTGCAGCAGCAAAATCCCGCAGGGAAATTCCGCGGCAAATCCGGCCTGTGGGAATCCAGCCTTACAATTCTCTGAAGACATATTTAGAGCAGGTATTCAAGAATGCAGTAATAAACAAGCAAGATACAGTAATGTAGAATTGATGGTACTCTGACTTCAACGCTCTCTCATTTTCCTGAAGATTTGATTTATTAGACAATTTCCCCACTAGCGAATTCAGATGAAACAATTTAGTTAGATTTGACTGTAGGATTTTCACCTAGATCATGTGCTATATCTACTGCAGAATATCACATGCTGCTGGGAGGTGCAGTTCTCACCTCTCTTGTATTTATATACCATAATATCATTAAGTATACTAAGGATGAAAAAAGATCATCCAGTTCAGCCTATTACCCCCTCAAATGTTGATCCAGAGGAAGGCAAAAAAATCCCATTGAGGTAGAAGCCAATTTTCCCCATTTAAGGGAGAAATATCCTTCTTGGCGCCAATCTGGCAATCAGAATAATCCCTGGATCAACAACCCTTGCAAAATATTGTAATCAGTGATAGTAACATATATTGTAACGCTCAACAAAGGCATCCAGGCCTCTCCTGTACTTTTATCGAATTTGCCATCACCACATCCACAGGCAGAGAGTTCCATAGTCTCACTGCTCTTATAGTAAAGAACCGCCTTCTATGTCAGTGTAGAATCCTTCTTTCCTCTAGACGTAGAGGGCGCCCCCTTGTTACAGTCACAGTCCTGGGTATAAACAGATAATGGGAGAGATCTCTGTGTTGTCCTCTGATACATAGTTATTGGGTCACCCCTCAGCTGTCTTTTTACTAAATTAAATAATCCCAATTTTGATAACCTCTTTCGGTATTGTAGTCAGTTTATTACTTTAATTGCCCATCTTTGTACCCGCTCAAGTTCTGATATGTCCTTGAATACCGGTGCAGAAAACTGTCCACAATATTCCATGTGTGGTCTGACCAGTGACTTGTAAAGAGGAAGAACAATGTTCTCATCATGTGTCCCTAGACCTCTTTTGATGCACCCCATGATCCTATTTGCCTTGGCAGCAGCTGCCTGACACTGGTTGCTCCAGTAAAGCTTACAGTTAACTTAAATCCTCAAGTCCTTTTCCATGTCAGTGTTACCCAGTGGTTTCCCATTTAGTGTGTAATGGTGACATGTATTTCTTCTGCCCATGTGCATAACTTTACATTTATCAGTGATAAAACTCATTTGCCACATTTCTGCCCAAAACCCCAACTTATCCAGATCCACTTACAATCGCCTTGCGTTCTCTCTTGCGTTAATTTCTTCACATGGTTTTGTATCATCTGCAAATATTGATATTTTAGTGCACAATCTTTTTACCAGGTTAATAAATATATTAAATAGAATAGGGTCCAGTACTGCACCCTGTGGCACCCCATTAGTAAAGATGACCCCATCAGAGTATGTACCATTTATAACCGCTAGAGATGAGCGAGCATGCTCGTCCAAACTTGATGCTCATTTGAGCATTAGCATACTCGAAAGTACTCGTTACTCGAGCGAGCACCACACGGTGCTCGGATGCTCAAGAAAATTTCACCCACTCTTCCCCACGTTTTTTTTTTTTGCTAAAGTGAATGCAAAATAGTATTTTGCATACACTTTAGCAAAAGATAGACAGTGTAAAAAGATAGATCAGCACTACAGAGACGGGGACAGCGCAGAGAAGACTCGGCTGAGCCCCGACAGCTGAAGGGAGGTGAGTATGTATTTTTTTGTTTTTTACACTACTTTTACTGTTTTTTCTGGGAAGGGCTTACATTTAAAGCCCTTCCCTAAAATCCAATGACAGTGAGTCGGCAGCAGGGTCCTCTACCGCAGCTGTCATGTGTGACAGCTGAGGTAGGGAATTGAAGAATTCCTCTGCTGCATCTGTCACAGATGTGGCAGGTGCAGCAGCAGGAAATTCTTTTTACTAGCGAGGATGAAGAAAACATCTGCCACATGCGGCAGATGTGTTCTGCATCCCGGCGGGGGACACAGCAGCGTTGGAGAGGTAATTTTTTTTATTTTTATTTTTTTTACACTAAAATTGTTTTTCACGGAAGGGCTTATATGCAAAGCCCTCCATGAATAACAATGCAGGGGTTTCGGCAGACCATTGTTTTCAATGGAGCTGCCGGCAGTCTCCCACTGACTTCAGTGGGGTTCTTTACTCGAAACGAGCTCTCGAGCATTACAAAAAGCTCGGCTCGAGTAATGAGCACCGGAGCATTTTGGTGCTCGCTCACCTCTAATAACCACCCTTTGCTTTCTATCACTAAGCCAGTTACTTACTCACTTGGACTTCTTTTTACCCAATGCAGACACTGCACTTTTTTCCAGTACCCTCCTGCAAGGAAAATATTCTGTTTTACAGCATTTTAACTACATTGGCATCAATTTCCTTGAGGAACTCAAGGATAGCATCTCTTAGAAACACTGATTTGTTTCCCACATCGCATCGTGATGCGGGAAAACATCACTCATATGTATGACGCTATTCAAAAGAATGGGGTTTATATTTGTGCGAGATTCATGCATCTCGATACGCACAAATCTGACACAATTGTCTCGCCCTTGTGAATTCGGTAAGTATGGCCATCTGTTATGTTTTACTGTAGCACATCTGTGTGTAGAATTTACACAAGAATTTATGGTTCTGTGTGTAGAATTTACACACAGAACCATATCATAGATGTAACTTCTTCAGTCTAAAGCTCACTCACATGGGCGTATGTGCCCCGCGTATTACGCGTAAAATATATAGTACGCAGCCAAAATGCACAGACATGCGTATTTGCTGCATATGTTAAATCCCCATAGCTTATATTGGTGTGTTATATGCGTCATATGTACCAAAATAGGACATGCTGCATATTTTTCACATGCATAATAAATATGAGTGTCCCAATAGAAATCATTGGGCTTTTAGCACCGCATGTTACGGGTGTAAAAAAATATGCTTATAAGGGCTTCTTCACACTAGTGTATGCGCAAAACTACTTGCCACAGCGCAATGTATGTGTGCATGAACTCATGCATGACACACCCTTTCCATGGATTAAAAGGCTAATTGGCCTAATGAGATCCAGATGTGGTGTTTTCGATGCGTTTTGCTCAGTTTTTCACGCTTCCCCTTGCGTAATTGTGCACCTCCCATAGACTTCTGTGGGGCCATTGCTGCGCAAAACGCAGGAAAATGGAGCAGGACCTACCTGTTTCCCAGCATGCAAAATGCAAGCACAGAATGCGCTTATGGGAATGAGCCTGTTGAAATCAATGGGTTTTATTTTGCATGCACAGATTTTGTGTGTGCAAATAGCTGCGCAAACATGGTTGTTTGAAGAAGCCCTAATACACAAGCGGCATACGCCTGTGTGAGTGAGACCATTTGGATGCAGTCATAAAGGAGTAACATATAATTCCTCAAAACTGTATCTGCTATATAAAAGAATTGTTTTGTGCATGAAACTATAAGAACTCAGTAGTTAAAATTATTTTAATTAATTCTGCTGATAAACGCTGGCAATAGTCATGGGACCACAAGCTGATAGGCTAGGTAGACAAAACCCAATGTTTTATTTAGTCTGTCACCAAGGGATGCTTTGCATTTAAGTATTCAAGAAAAATGTAGCATTTAAAATATCTTATTTTTACAGTTTGACATCTTTTAACTTTATGCAAAAACCCATGAAAGCAAATCAATTTCGTGTTAAAGGAAATGTCAACCTTGACTCCAAGAGCTTGACTTCTATTTTCCACATAAGATGTCTCATGAATAACACAAATATGAATGAAGTGAGAGGATTTTCTAAAGATTTATTTAGCAGTTATTCTGATAGCTGCACTTTCTAGATTACAACAGCTGAAGGGAAGCCTTTTTCTGCACTGTTAGGGATTAGTGAGAACATAAGCTTTACTTTATCGAAAAAGAGCTGTTGTCTAGTCCCCCATAGTATTCCAATGCTACACTGTTTTACAAGACTGCTATTAAAAAAAGAGATCACATCATTGCATTTAATGCTTTCCATTGTTGCATAAACCTAATAATGAAATGCTTGCAATAGCTAAAAACAACAGGAATTCTTCCCCTATATTATCATCTCTGGTTTACTAGCTCTTGTGTTGGAGCAGTTGATCTATTAGGTGGGTCAGCTGATAACACTACTGTAGTTTAGCCTCATTTGGAGAGGAGTGTCTGATTGGCTTTGTACATTTAACCCCTTGAGTGGCGGGTTTCTTACCACCCTGTCAGACCCACCAGGGCAGGTTTTTTAAATGGGCCAATCATTTAATTTCAACTAATTTTGCAGTCGCATTCCAAGAGCCATAACTTTTTCATTTTTCCATTGACACAGCGATATGAGGGCTTGTTTTTTGCGGGACAAGTTGTACTTTTGATGGCATCTTTTTTGGGTATATATAATGTATTGCATAACTTTTGTAAAAAAATTTATAGGGAGATGGGGGGAAAAAAGAAATTCTGCCATTTGTTTTTTGGATTTCATTTTTACGGCATTAAAGGGGTTCTGACATGAAAAAAAAAAAGTTGTACTCACCTTGCCTGGCCTGGCCCGATCGCCAGGCATGTCCCCTGCAGCCGGCATCTTCTTCTGTGCCTTTAAATCAGAGCAGGAGCGGTCAAAAAGACCGCTTCCTGCTCTGGTCCGTCCGTCAGGCACTTCCGAGGTCAACGGACGGACCGGCCACATCAAGCACGTCACAAGCAGTGCTTGCTGTGGGCGGCCCGTCCGTCCGGCTGAACTCCGGAGTGCTGCGCATGCGCAGTTGAGACGCAGCCCGTCCTGACTCCTGTCAGAGGGCACCTCTCCACTGCGCATGCGCGCGATCTCGGAGCGGCGCGGCTGCTGCAGGAAGAAGAGGAGGAACAGCGCCTGCCGGGAGATGACCCCCGCGATGTCAACAACAACAGAAGGACAGGTAAGCATTATCTTTTTATGCTTTAGCAGCCATTAACCCATGGGTTCCCTGGGTCCATTAGGCAGACCAGTGAACAATGGCTGCTAAAGCATAAAAAAATTATTCATGTCAGAACCCCTTTAAGCGTACAGAATAAATAGTGTGATAACATTATTCTCAGAGTCAGCATGATCCCGGCGATACCAAGTTTAGGGTGCATTCAGACAACCGTATATCGGCCGGGTATTCAGGCCGGCCGATATACAGCATCTCTCTCTGCAGGAGGAGGAGGCTGGAAGAGCCGGGAGCAGTGCTCTGAGCTCCCACCCCATCTCTGCCTCCTCTCCACCCTCTCTCCACCCTCTCTCCAGCCCCTGCACTATTTTCAATGAGGAGAGGCAGGACGGCGTGGAGCTAATTCGCAGAACTTAGCCCCGCCCCGTCCCGCCTTCTCTCATTGCAAATAGTGCAGAGGGGCAGAGGGGGGGCGGAAGCTCAGAGCACTGCTCCCCGCTCTTTCAGCCTCCTCCCCCTGCAGAGAGAGACGCCGTATATCGGCCGGCGTGAATACCCGGCTGATATACGGTCGTCTGAATACACCCTTATACAGTTTTTTATGTTTTGCTATTTTTGCACATTTACCACATTTTTTTTTCTTGAAGGTTTGCTTTTGTATCGCCACATTCCAAGAGCCGTATAATTTTTTTTTTCCATTGCCAGAGCTCTAGAAGGGCTTGTTTTTTGCGGGATGAACTGTAGTCTTCATTTATCAAATTTTTTGGAACATGTAAAATTTTGATCGTTTTTTATTCCTCATTTTCTAGGGGCAAGATTTTTTTTTTTTATTTTTATTTTTCACTGCATTCTCTGAGCAGTAGAAATAATATAATAAAGTACTTCTACAGGCCAGTACGATTATGCCCATAGCAAATTGTAATAGTTTTTTCTTTTTTGCGACTTTTCTACAGTTTAAAAAAAAGTAATAAAAGTTTAAATCATCCTCCTTTTGCCATCTCTATAATAAAAAAAATCTAAATCATAAAAGAAAAATACATATTTGGTATCGCCGCGTCCGTAAAAGTCCGAACTATCAAAGTAATGCATTATTTACCCCGCACGGTGAACGTAGTCCGAAAAAAAATAAAGAACGCCACAAATGCGCTTTTTCTGTCACCCTGTCTCCCAGAAAAAATGCAATAAAAAGTGATCAAAAAGTCCTATGTATTCTGAATTAGTACTAACGTAAACTACAGGACATTCCGCAAAAAATGAACCCTTGTTCAAGTACGTCGACGGAAAAATTAAGTTATTCTGCACAAAAGATTTAGCAGAAAATAATTTTCAAAAATTAAATGTATTTGAAAAAAAATACAAGTACTACAGCAAAAAAAAATAAATACATGTTTGGTATCGTAGTAATTGTACTGACTAGAGATGAGCGAACACCAAAATGTTCGGGTGTTCGTTATTCGGAACGAACTTCCCGTGATGCTCGAGGGTTCGTTTCGAACAACGAACCCCATTGAAGTCAATGGGCGACCAGAACATTTTTGTATTTCGCCGATGCTCGCTAAGGTTTTCATGTGTGAAAATCTGGGCAATTCAGGAAAGTGATGGGAATGACACAGTGACGGATAGGGCAGGCGAGGGGCTACATGGTGGGCTGCATCTCAAGTTCACAGGTCCCACTATTAAGCCACAATAGCGGCAAGAGTGCCCCCCCCCCCCCACTGTCAGCATAAAGATCGTCCTCCTCTGGCACAGCTGTAACAGCTGTAGCAGAGAAGAACGATGTTTGCCCATTGAATTCAATGGAGCGGCAATACAGCATGTTCCACTGAATGCAATGGGCTGCCGGCGATCGCAGGATGAATGGTCGGAAAGGGGTTAAATATATAACCCCTTTCCTGCAATTCATCCAGAAATGTGTTACACTAAAAATATATACCGGCGTATAAGGCGACAGGGCGTATAAGACGACCCCCCAACTGTCACCTTATACGCCGGCAATACAGTGGAGCAAAGAATAAAAAGCATTACTTACGTTTTTAGATGATCTGCGGTGCTCCTGCAGGCTGTCACTCCCTCCTAATCCACGGCAGACAAGCTTTCTCTATGAAAGGCTTTAAATCCCTGCCTCCAGGAAGACACGTGCCTTCAGCCAATCACAGCCAATGACAATGATGTCATTGAATGGCTGTGATAGGCTGTGTTTCTGGAGGCGGGGATTTCAAGCCTTGAAATCCCCGCCTCCAGAAACACAGCCAATCACAGCCATTCAATGACATCATTGTCATTGGCTGTGATTGGCTGAAGGCACGTGTGCTTCTGGAGGCAGGGATTTAAAGTCTTTCGTGGAGAAAGCAATACTCTGCCGTGGACCAGGAGGGAGTGACAGCCTGCAGGAGCGCCGCAGATCATCTAAAAACGTAAGTAATGATTTTTATTCTTTGCTCCACTGTATTACCGGCGTATAAGGTGACAGTTGGGGGGTCGTCTTATACGCCCTGTCGCCTTATACGCCGGTATATATTTTTAGTGTAACACATTTCTGGATGAATTGCAGGAAAGGGGTTATATATTTAACCCCTTTCCGACCATTCATCCTGCGATCGCCGGCAGCCCATTGCATTCAGTGGAACATGCTGTATTGCCGCTCCATTGAATTCAATGGGCAAACATCGTTCTTCTCTGCTACAGCTGTTACAGCTGTGCCAGAGAAGAAGGATTTGTCTTCTATATGTTCTCAATGGGGTCAGCGCTGCTGCCGCTGGCCCCATTGAGCGCATATAGAATGCATCCATAGCGAGCAGCGGGAGGGGCAGATTTCAATACTCGGGTGACACCTTATCTCCCCAGCCACTCACAGCAGGGGGGTGGTATAGGGCTTAAACGTTGCAGGGGGAAGTTGTAATGCCTTCCCTGTCTTTATATTGGCCAAAAAAAAGCGCTAACGTCTCAGGGAAGAAAGTTTAATTTACCAGAACACCGCATGGTGTTCGTTACGAATAACGAACATCCCGAACACCCTAATATTCGCACGAATATCAAGCTCGGACGAACGCGTTCGCTCATCTCTAGTACTGACCCATAGAGTAAAGTTATCATGTCATTTTTGTTGCAGTTTGTGTGCCGTAGAAACAAAACACACTGAAAAATGGCAGAATGTCACTTTTTTTTTTTTAAATTTTACTTCACTTAGAATTTTGTAAAAGTTTTTCAGTACATTATATGGTACTTTAAATAGCACCATTGAAAAATACAACTTGTCCCACAAAAAACAAGCCCTGATACAGCGAAATCGATGGATAAATAAAGGAGTTATGATTTTTTTAAACAGGGGGAGGAAAAAAAGAAAAGGGGGAAAAAGGAAAAAAGGGGCTGTGTCATTAAGTGGTTAAATAATGTAATAACTTCCTCCTCTGGGTTATTACGAACACAGGGTTACCACATGTGTAATCTTGTTTTTAATTTTTTACAAAGTAAAGCGAGAAGTGTTTTTATTTTTATTTTTTTTATTTTTTTACTTTTTTTCAAACTTTCTTTTTTGTTTAATTTTTGTCCCTTTAGGGGTCTTCCACAGAGACCCTTCAGCACCCCCCGATCACATTCCGGGGGTCCGATGGTGACAGCCCTTTATATGCTGCAGTCGCATAGACAACAGCATTTAAAGGGTTAACACAGAAGAGATCAGAGGTTTTCTCCATTCTCTGCTGTGTAAGAGCATGTGCCCGGCTATCCTCTGACAGAGGGAGCACCCTCCCTCTATCAGCCCTTTACATGCTGTGGTCATATAGACCACGGCATGTAAAGGGTTGACACAGCAGAGATTGGAGGTTTTCTCCATTCTCTGCTGTGTAGAGCTGGTGCCTGGCTATCCTCTGACAGCCAAGCACCAGCTCTCCCTGCCACAGAGACCATCGGCTGGCTTCTGACAAGCCGATGGTCTCTATGGCAACCTGTAAGCAAAGCAGTGCAGGACTTTGAAAATAGAAGCTGGAGATTGCCTGGCAGATTGGAAATATCTTCCCGCTTCTGTTTTTCAAAGTCCTGCACTGCTCTGTGTGGGTCTGTGCAGGCAGAGCACACTGCCACAGCTTATGGCAGTGTGCTCTGCAGCTCCCATAGTGAAACATAGCCCGGAAATCTTCCGGGCTATATCGCTATGGGGAGTGGAGCTCGTCCCGGAAAATTTCCTGGCGTGCCACTCAAGGGGTTTAATGCAATCTTCTTAGTATGCTTCTAATTCTTGATTCTAGTTTAGTCTTGTTTTCCTATTTCTAGTTCAGTTTGGATTTCTTATCTTTCAGGAACAAATGAGGGCACTTATTTCCCAGAGTCAATGTTTTAAATAGGGCTGACATTAGAGATATCTAAAGGTCATGAAGGGATAGTGGTGCCTGGTGTTAAGGTCAGTGTCAGGCATAGAATAGGTATATATTTAGGACAAGCTAGCAATGGGGTTAGGCTTTGTCAGGTTTTATTACTTCTTCCACACCAACTGCTCTATTATCTGACTGTCATCATAATCCGTTTGCAGTCCCCATTCTGTTACTTTCAGCTATTGTAGTTGAGTGAGTTTCTAATAGTGCATTTGTGTTACCTAGTTGTGTTGATGCAGGCTTCATATATTTGTCCTTGTATCTGCCTGGTTATTACAGAATTTGTCTCTATTACAAATACAATTACCCCATGAATTACAATTCCTGGGGTATCTGAATTCTGGGAGACACCATTACCGCCCAGGTGAAGTTAAGTTCTTCCATATGGTGTCCAACCTGCTTCCTTACAGCAATGAAGCAGAAACAACAATGTTGGTGTTATAATGGAAATCATATGTAGCTGGCCAGCAGGCTTTGACAAATGCTGATCACCAGGGGCGTAGCTAAAGGCTCATGGGACAGGGTGCAAAAGCTTATCTTGGGGCCCCCAACGTCTCTTAACCACTTAACGCAGAGGCATAACTTGAAGCTTCTGGGCCCCAATGCAAAACCTGTAACAGGGCCTCCAACTATAATGCTTTATTCATAGTACTGGGCTCCCTCTATGGAGAAGAGGCCTTATGGGCCTCCTAAGGCTCCTGAGCCCGGGTGCAACCGCATCCCCTATAGTTACGCCAGTGCTTATCACTAAAGAATTTATTTATCTTTTCTTTCATGGCGCCAACATATTCTGTAGGGATTTACAAAGCTTGTCATCATTCACGTCAGTCCTTACTCTAAGGGCGCCCACCCACTGGCGTTTGCGATTTTCGTGCGTGAAAATGCAGCGTTTTGGGCGCGTTTTGGGCGGCATTTTCGCGGCTTTTTCCGTTAATTTACATTGACATTCATGGGTGCATTAAGAGAAAAATAAGGACACATATGCAACTGACAGTTCTTATGTTAAAAATTGCAACGGACTGAAAAAAAAAAACGCCAGTGGACAGGAGTACATTCAAAACTAATTGCTCTTGAGAAAAAACGCAAAGGAAAAAAAATCGCCAGTGGGTGGGCGCCCTAAGGCTGAACTCACATGACCGTGTAAGCCCACGTGCCGTCTGTGAGAGTCTCGTGCACCAGCACGCAGCAAGTACGCAATCACATGTACACTTGCTGCATGCTGCCAATCCCCATTGCACTATTTTGGCGTTTATGCATGCATAATACACTCCTAGATAAAGCATGCTGCGGTAATTCGCACATGAAAAAATGATGGTCTGGGTGGCCTAATACAAATCAATGGGCTATTGACATTGTATGTAGCGTGCCAGAAAAATGTGCACAATATGTGCAATGACAATATGCTCGTGTGGGAGTGGCTTTATGGAACTCAAAACCTTGTAACTTTAAAGGACTCTTGAGACCTCCATTGATGGTTGTATTAAAAAAGTACACCTTGTCTTGCCTCCAGTACCTGTGGCTCATTTTCCATGTTACTTTGGCCATTACCTGCTGTGCCATTATAGTGTCATTATAAGCATCAGCAGTAAGGAGAAGTGGTAGAAAGCCATGGCAACATCTGAAATACAGCACCCATAGAATTCTATGGGCTTTAATGATACGTCCTTGTGCCTCTGATTTTATATAGAAGTTTCTTCCCTCACTGATTTCATAAGAATGTGAAGAAAAAGAATTATGGCATGCTGAATTGTAGAACAGGGGTTTCAAACTCATTGCCCGTGGAGCGAATTTCATTTCATTTCTTTTCTTCCACCTCTGAATGGTATGACTGCTCCTTGAGTCATGGACAGAGGTTATTGCTATATTAGAGTCTATAATATAGCAATAATCTCTGTCCATGACTCATACCATGTACAGATGGAAGAAAAGAAATTATATTCCTTTGAGTTTGAAACGTGTTGTAGAGCATTGAATGCAGAGAATATGCATGAATGATGGATTCACCATACTTGAGCACATGATACATAATACCAAGTGTTGCCATACAGGGTCTGTGCATACTACATAGGTATGTGCATATACTCTAAGGTTGTGCTCCAACAATGCAGTCCTAGTTTACAGGGTGTCTCAGAAGTGTGGAAATACCCATATAGATTAAAAATGGTTTGGCTAACGGTAATCAAATTTTGCACACAAGCTGTGGGGGGAAACCTGTTAGGCTATGTGTTCAACATGACGACCATTTTGAATGCAACCATCTTGGATTCAACTCTAATTTTTCCAATGGGAAGGTAGGTGTATGATATATCAAACTGGCAGAAAATTTCACCAGACAAACAATGCTATACTTCATTTTAGCATAACGTTAATCATTTTCGTGTTAAGGGTGTTAGCGCAATTTTCGCAATTCGATATACGTGGGTGCCATATTAGATAAGAATAGTGAACAGGCCTGGAGACCCTTTAAAGGACCACACGTTTACATCATGTGCACCAAAAAGGTTCTGCCTTTATTTAGACGGGTAAAAGTTTATATAAGCTTTCAAACACTGGAAATTGGGTCATTTAGAGTCCAGTTACAACATCTTGTGTGCTGATAGGTCATTCTCATAGGGAGGTATTTGTGAGGTAACTGTGAGATGATTCTCCGGGGAGGAGCTTCCCTTGAGCATGTTCTATTCATTCTTGACTTGCTGTCCAGAAGAAATACTTCCTGTGTCTCTCTGTCATTTTCTGTCCTTTAACACAGACATTCCTTTTGGCCATGTGGCTGTTACTTGAGCCTTGTAGAAGTTTTCCACTGGTTAATAAACCAGTCAGACTTGTTTTTGGACTCAATACACTGCTCCTTCAATTCTTGTGGAGGCGGGTGGGCGATGTTCCCTTCCCCAAAAGGTTTTGAAAGAGAGACACAAATATCTTCCCCATTTTAGAATCTTCACAGCTGATGACAGAAAATACACACAAAATGCTAAACCTTTCAGCCATCTCCCACAAGGGCTTATTCGGACGGGCGTATATCGGTCGGGTTTTCACTCCCGGCCAATATACTCTGCCCCTCTTTGCAAGGGGAGTAGGCGGGATGGGACAGGAGCTAGTGCACGGAGCTCCTGTCCCCTTTCCTCCCCTCGCCACTGTTTGCAATGGGAGGGGGCAGGATGGGCATGAAAACCTGACCGATATACGCCCGTCTGAATAAGCCCCAACACAGTGATCTTTCTTCATTGCAAGCAATGTGAATGATAATGATTAGAGATGAGCGAACGCGTTCGTCCGAGCTTGATATTCGTGCGAATATTAGGGTGTTCGGGATGTTCGTTATTCGTGACGAACACCATGCGGTGTTCTGGTTACTTTCACTTCCTTCCCTGAGACGTTAGCGCGCTTTTCTGGCCAATTGAAAGACAGGGAAGGCATTACAACTTCCCCCTGCAACGTTTAAGCCCTATACCACCCCCCTGCTGTGAGTGGCTGTCGAGATCAGGTGTTCGCCTAATATAAAAGTCGGCCCCTCCCGCGGCTCGCCTCAGATGCGGTGTGAGTTAGATGAGGGACAGTGCTGTTTATACCGGAGCTGCTGTAGGGAAAGAATTGGTAGTTAGTGTAGGCTTCAAGACCCCCCAAAGGTCCTTATTAGGGCCACTGATAGCTGTGTGTTGGCTGCTGTTAGCAGTGGGATTTTTTTTTTTTTCTCAAAATCGCCTCTGCAGACCGTTGCACCTGGCATTAGGGACAGAAGTGCTGCATAGGCAGGGAGAGTGTTAGGAGTGAGTGTAGCCTTCAAGAACCTCAACGGTCCTTTCTAGGGCCATATTTATCCGTGTGCAGTACTGTCCAGGCTGCTGTTGGCTGTGCTGCATTTTTTTTGGGCTTCTCAAAATCGCCTCTGCAGAGCATTGCACCCTCCATTGATACTGCAGGGAAAGAATTGTATAGGCAGGGCCACAACACAGTTATTATTCATAGAATATACGCAGTGCTGCCTGTTGGTGGGAAAAAACTGAAAACAAATCTATTTGTCCAGCCTGTGTCCGTCCTTACGCCTGTGTAGACGTGTGAGCTGCGTGAAAAACATTGCTAAATCATACGCAGCCAGCTACGCTTTACTGCTGGGTTCGCCATTTGCTTTCCTTAATTGGGAAAAAAAAATACCTGCTCTCCAAGAGTTATAATAACTCTGCTACCCTCACGTTCTGTGACACATAAGCAGGGACACAGCGCAGTTATTAAACTTCGCAGGTTCATTGAATATACGCAGTGCTGCCTGTTGGTGGGAAAAAACTGAAAACAAATCTATTCGTCCAGCCTGTGTCCGTCCTTACGCCTGTGTAGACGTGTGAGCTGCGTGAAAAACATTGCTAAATCATACGCAGCCAGCTACGCTTTACTGCTGGGTTCGCCATTTGCTTTCCTTAATTGGGAAAAAAAAATACCTGCTCTCCAAGAGTTATAATAACTCTGCTACCCTCACGTTCTGTGACACATAAGCAGGGACACAGCGCAGTTATTAAACTTCGCAGGTTCATTGAATATACGCAGTGCTGCCTGTTGGTGGGAAAAAACTGAAAACAAATCTATTTGTCCAGCCTGTGTCCGTCCTTACGCCTGTGTAGACGTGTGAGCTGCGTGAAAAACATTGCTAAATCATACGCACCCAGCTACGCTTTACTGCTGGGTTCGCCATTTGCTTTCCTTAATTGGGAAAAAAAATACCTGCTCTCCAAGAGTTATAATAACTCTGCTACCCTCACGTTCTGTGACACATAAGCAGGGACACAGCGCAGTTATTAAACTTCGCAGGTTCATTGAATATACGCAGTGCTGCCTGTTGGTGGGAAAAAACTGAAAACAAATCTATTTGTCCAGCCTGTGTCCGTCCTTACGCCTGTGTAGACGTGTGAGCTGCGTGAAAAACATTGCTAAATCATACGCACCCAGCTACGCTTTACTGCTGGGTTCGCCATTTGCTTTCCTTAATTGGGAAAAAAAATACCTGCTCTCCAAGAGTTATAATAACTCTGCTACCCTCACGTTCTGTGACACATAAGCAGGGACACAGCGCAGTTATTAAACTTCGCAGGTTCATTGAATATACGCAGTGCTGCCTGTTGGTGGGAAAAAACTGAAAACAAATCTATTTGTCCAGCCTGTGTCCGTCCTTACGCCTGTGTAGACGTGTGAGCTGCGTGAAAAACATTGCTAAATCATACGCAGCCAGCTACGCTTTACTGCTGGGTTCGCCATTTGCTTTCCTTAATTGGGAAAAAAAAATACCTGCTCTCCAAGAGTTATAATAACTCTGCTACCCTCACGTTCTGTGACACATAAGCAGGGACACAGCGCAGTTATTAAACTTCGCAGGTTCATTGAATATACGCAGTGCTGCCTGTTGGTGGGAAAAAACTGAAAACAAATCTATTTGTCCAGCCTGTGTCCGTCCTTACGCCTGTGTAGACGTGTGAGCTGCGTGAAAAACATTGCTAAATCATACGCACCCAGCTACGCTTTACTGCTGGGTTCGCCATTTGCTTTCCTTAATTGGGAAAAAAAATACCTGCTCTCCAAGAGTTATAATAACTCTGCTACCCTCACGTTCTGTGACACATAAGCAGGGACACAGCGCAGTTATTAAACTTCGCAGGTTCATTGAATATACGCAGTGCTGCCTGTTGGTGGGAAAAAACTGAAAACAAATCTATTTGTCCAGCCTGTGTCCGTCCTTACGCCTGTGTAGACGTGTGAGCTGCGTGAAAAACATTGCTAAATCATACGCAGCCAGCTACGCTTTACTGCTGGGTTCGCCATTTGCTTTCCTTAATTGGGAAAAAAAAATACCTGCTCTCCAAGAGTTATAATAACTCTGCTACCCTCACGTTCTGTGACACATAAGCAGGGACACAGCGCAGTTATTAAACTTCGCAGGTTCATTGAATATACGCAGTGCTGCCTGTTGGTGGGAAAAAACTGAAAACAAATCTATTTGTCCAGCCTGTGTCCGTCCTTACGCCTGTGTAGACGTGTGAGCTGCGTGAAAAACATTGCTAAATCATACGCACCCAGCTACGCTTTACTGCTGGGTTCGCCATTTGCTTTCCTTAATTGGGAAAAAAAATACCTGCTCTCCAAGAGTTATAATAACTCTGCTACCCTCACGTTCTGTGACACATAAGCAGGGACACAGCACAGTTATTAAACTTAGATAATTCATTCACTAGAGGCAGTGGGGCCTTTCGTTTTCCAAAAAGGGCAAAAATTATATTTGGCCTGCAGTCTTGCGCCAATTTATTTCCTGCCTGGGAAATCTAATCACTGGTAATACAGCATGCTGAGGGGTAGGGGTAAGCCTAGAGGACGTGGACGTGGACGTGGCCGAGGACGCGGAGGGCCAAGTGAGGGTGTGGGCACAGGCCAAGCTCCTGATCCAGGTGTGTCGCAGCTGTCTGCTGCGCGATTAGGAGAGAGGCACGTTTCTGGCGTCCCCACATTCATCGCCCAATTAATGGGTCCACGCGGGAGACGGTTATTAGAAAATGAGCAGTGTGAGCAGGTCCTGTCCTGGATGGCAGAAAGTGCTTCGAGCAACCTATCGTCTACCCGCAGTTCTGCGCCGTCCACTGCTGCCAATCCGAATCCTCTGTCTGCTGCTCCTCCTTCCTCCCAGCCTCCTCAGTCCACTACAATGACACCTGCTCAGGAGCGGGAACACTCCCAGGAACTGTTCTCGGGCCCCTGCTTAGATTGGGCAGCAGCGGTTCCTCTCCCACCAGAGGAGTTTATCGTCACTGATGCCCAACCATTCGAAAGTTCCCGGGGTCCGGGGGAAGAGGCTGGGGACTTCCGCCAACTGTCTCAACAACTTTCTGTGGGTGAGGAGGACGATGACGATCAGACACAGTTGTCTTGCAGTGAGGTAGTAGTAAGGGCAGTAAGTCCCAGGGAGCAGCGCACAGAGGATTCGGAGGAAGAGCAGCAGGACGATGAGGTGACTGACCCCACCTGGTGTGCAACGCTTACTCAGGAGGACAGGTCTTCAGAGGGGGAGTCAAGGGCATCAGCAGGGCAGGTTGCAAGAGGCAGTGCGGTGGCCAGGGGTAGAGGCAGGGCCAGACCGAATAATCCACCAAGTGGATGCGTAGGCCGAGGTGCTCTAAGGTCTGGCAGTTTTTCACAGAGACGCCTGACGACCGACGAACAGTGGTGTGCAACCTTTGTCGCGCAAAGCTCAGCCGGGGAGCCAACACCAACAGCCTCACCACCACCACCATGCGCAGACATATGATGGCCAAGCACCCCGCAAGGTGGGACAAAGGCCGTTCACCGTCTCCGGTTTGCACCCCTGCCTCTCCCCCTGTGCCCCAACCTGCCACTGAGATGCAACCCCCCTCTCAGGACACAGGCACTACCGCCTCATGGCCTGCACCCACACCCTCATCTCCGCTGTCCTCGGCCCCATCCAGCAGTGTAGTTCAGCGCACCGTTCAGCCGTCGCTTGCGCAAGTGTTCGAGCGCAAGCGCAAGTACGCCGCCACGCACCCGCACGCTCAAACGTTAACCGTCCGCATCGCAAAATTCATCAGCCTTGAGATGCTGCCGTATAGGGTTGTGGAAACGGAGTCCTTCAAAAGTATCATGGAGGCGGCGGCCCCGCGCTACTCAGTTCCCAGTCGCCACTACTTTTCCCGATGTGCCGTCCCAGCCCTGCACGACCACGTCTCCCGCAACATTGTGCGCGCCCTCACCAACGCGGTTACTGCCACGGTCCACTTAACTACGGACACGTGGACAAGCACAGGCGGGCAGGGCCACTACATCTCCCTGACGGCACATTGGGTGAATTTAGTGGAGGCTGGGACAGAGTCAGAGCCTGGGACCGCTCACGTCCTACCCACCCCCAGAATTGCGGGCCCCAGCTCGGTGCTGGTATCTGCGGAGGTGTATGCTTCCTCCACTAAAGCACCCTCCTCCTCCTCCTCCTCTGTCTCACAATCAAGATGTGTTAGCAGCAGCATGTCGCCAGCAGTCGGTGTCGCGCGGTGTGGCATCACAGCGGTGGGCAAGCGTCAGCAGGCCGTGCTGAAACTACTCAGCTTAGGCGATAAGAGGCACACGGCCCACGAACTGCTGCAGGGTCTGACACAGCAGACCGACCGCTGGCTTGCGCCGCTGAGCCTCCAACCGGGCATGGTCGTGTGTGACAACGGCCGTAACCTGGTGGCGGCTCTGCAGCTTGGCAGCCTCACGCACGTGCCATGCCTGGCCCACGTCTTTAATTTGGTGGTTCAGCGGTTTCTGAAAAGCTACCCACGCTTGTCAGACCTGCTCGTAAAGGCGCGCCGGCTCTGCGCACATTTCCGCAAGTCCCACACGGACGCTGCCACCCTGCGCACCCTGCAACATCACTTTAAGCTGCCAGTGCACCGACTGCTGTGCGACGTGCCCACACGGTGGAACTCTACGCTCCACATGTTGGCCAGGCTCTATGAACAACGGAGAGCTATAGTCGAATACCAACTCCAACATGGGCGGCGCAGTGGGAGTCAGCCTCCTCAATTCCTTTCAGAAGAGTGGGCCTGGTTGGCAGACATCTGCCATGTCCTTGGTAATTTTGAGGAGTCTACCCAGGTGGTGAGCGGCGATGCTACAATCATTAGCGTCACCATTCCTCTGCTATGCATCTTGAGAAATTCCCTGCAAACCATAAAGGCAGCTGCTTTGCGCTCGGAAACGGGGGCGGGAGAAGACAGTATGCCGCTGGATAGTCAGGGCACCCTCCTGTCTATTTCTCAGCGCGTACAGGAGGAGGAGGAGGAGCATGAGGAGGATGAGGAGGAGGGGGAAGAGACAGCTTGGCCCGCTGCTGACGGTACACCGGCTGATTGCCTGTCATCCTTTCAGCGTGTATGGCCTGAGGAGGAGGAGGAGGAGGAGGAGGATCCTGAAAGTGATCTTCCTAGTGAAGACAGCCATGTGTTGCGTACAGGTACCCTGGCACACATGGCTGACTTCATGTTAGGATGCCTTTCTCGTGACCCTCGCGTTGCACGCATTCTGGCCACGACGGATTACTGGGTGTACACACTGCTCGATCCACGGTATAAGGAGAACCTGCCCACTCTGATTCCCGAAGAGGAAAGGGGTTCGAGAGTGTTGCTATACCACAGGACCCTTGCGGACAAGCTGATGGTAAAATTCCCAGCCGACAGCGCTAGTGGCAGAAGGCGCAGTTCCGAGGGCCATGTTGCAGGGGATGTGCGTAGATCGAGCAGCATGTACATCCCAGGCAGTGCAACAGTCTTTAAGGGCCTGGCCAGCTTTATGGCTCCCCACCAAGACTGTGTCACCGCTCCCCAGTCACGGCTGAGTCGGCGGGAGCACTGCAAAAGGATGGTGAGGGAGTACGTAGCGGATCGCACGACCATCCTTGGTGACGCCTCTGCCCCCTACAACTACTGGGTGTCGAAGCTGGACACGTGGCCTGAACTAGCCCTGTATGCCCTTGAGGTGCTTGCTTGTCCTGCGGCTAGCGTGTTGTCGGAGAGGGTGTTTAGTGCGGCTGGGGGAATCATCACAGATAAGCGTAGCCGCTTGTCAACCGACAGTGCCGACAGGCTAACACTCATCAAGATGAACAAAGGCTGGATTTCCCCAGACTTCTGTTCTCCACCAGCGGACAGCAGCGATACGTAAGCAATACGTAGGCTGCACCCGCGGATGGAAGCTACGTTCTCTCTCACCATCCAAAACGGGGACATTTCTGCTTCATCAATCTGTGTCTAATATTCCTCCTCCTCCTCCTCCTGCTCCACCTCCTGAAACCTCACGTAATCACGCTGAACGGGCAATTTTTCTTAGGGCCACAAGGCTCACTCAAATAATTTTTCAGAACAATTTTTATAAGTTTCAATGCGCTTAAAAGCATTGGAACTTTAACTTGAACCAATTTTTCGTTACACTGGGCTGCCTCCAGGCCTAGTTACCACTTAAGCCACATTAACCAAAGCGATTAATGGGTTTCACCTGCCCTCTTGGCTGGCCATGGCCAATTTTTGGGATGTACATTAGTACTGTTGATACAGCAATTTGTGTGGGCCCTCGCCTACAGTGTAATCAAATTAATTTTTAGCCCACCTGCATTACAGCTGACGTTACCTCAGCTGTGTTGGGCAATGCAATGGGATATTTTTGTGTACCGCCGGTGGGTTCCAGGGAGCCACCCATGCTGTAGGTGCACACTGAGTTTTTAATACTTCTGTACACTTCTAAAGAACCCGTCTGACTGGGGCATGCAGTGTGGGCCGAAGCCCACCTGTATTACGCACGACATTACTACCTCAGCTGTGTTGGGCAATGCAATGGGATATTTCTATGTACCGCCGGTGGCTTCCTGGCACCCACCCAGGCAGTGGGTCCACAGGGAGTTAAACCTACATGTGTCCACTTGTAAAGAACCCCAGTCTGACTGGGGCATGCAGTGTGGGCCGAAGCCCACCTGCATTAACCCTTTCCAGTCCACTGTGTGACCTGTGAAGACATTAGGGTTTAAGGCTGTACAGCTCCGTTGTTGGTAGACGTCCGTCGGGGTTCTCTTACTGTATATTGCCAGCCTCTCTGCTGTCGGAGCCTATCCTACGTGTCAGCTCATGCAGTACTGGCTTTAGCCAGCATATAGCGCCGTTGTATAACAGCAGAAAAAGAGTAAGCCCCCTAGGAAAACCATATACAAATTGGATTGGAAAGGGTTAAGCACAACATTACTACCTCAGCTGTGTTGGGCAATGCAATGGGATATTTCTATGTACCGCCGGTGGCTTCCTGGCACCCACCCATGCTGTAGGTGCACACGGAGTTTTTACTACATCTGTACACTTATAAAGAACCCCAGTCAGACTGGGGCATGCAGTGTGGGCCGAAGCCCACCTGCATTAAGCACGACATTACTACCTCAGCTGTGTTGGGCAATGCAATGGGATATTTCTGTGTACCGCCAGTGGGTTCCAGGGAGCCACCCATGCTGTGGGTCGACAGGGACTTCACAATAGGGAGTTGTACCTGCCTGTGTCTATGAATTAAAAAGCCCGGTCTGACTGGGGCATGCAGACACCTTGACAGAATGAATAGTGTGTGGCACATAGGTTCCCCATTGCTATGCCCACGTGTGCAGCTCCTGATGGCGGTGGCACAGGATTCTATTTCTCATTGCTTCTGTACAGCATTGTGGGCTATCGCTCCGCCACTTTTAAAGAGGGTCGCTGCCTAGCCGTGCCAACCTCTGCAGTGTGTGCCTGCGGTCCCTCGTCATGGCAGACGCAATTCTAAATAGACATGAGCGTGGTGTGGCATGAGGGCAGCTGAAGGCTGCGCAGGGACACTTTGGTGTGCGCTGTGGGGGGGAGGGGGGGCGGTTGGGCAGCATGTAACCCAGGAGAAGTGTCAGTGGAGTGTCATGCAGGCAGTGATTGTGCTTTGTTGGAGGTAGTGTGGTGCTTAGCAAAGGTATGCCATGCTAATGAGGGCTTTTCAGAAGTAAAAGTTGTTGGGAGGGGGGGGGCCCACTCTTGCCGGTATTGTGGCTTAATAGTGGGACCTGGGAACTTGAGATGCAGCCCAACATGTAGCCCCTCGCCTGCCCTATCCGTCACTGTGTCATTCCCATCACTTTCTTGAATTGCCCAGATTTTCACACATGAAAACCTTAGCGAGCATCGGCGAAATACAAAAATGTTCTGGTCGCCCATTGACTTCAATGGGGTTCGTTGTTCGAAACGAACCCTCGAGCATCACGGGAAGTTCGTTACGAATAACGAACACCCGAACATTTTGGTGTTCGCTCATCTCTAATAATGATGTTATACCAAGCATAATATGTTGATATTATCCTTATGTCAGGTGGATGGAGCACATGTCTCATCACAGAATATTTCAATCACTGCTATCCATCCAAATCAGAAGCATCAGTAACAGTTTTTCGTTGTTTAGATCTTGGTTTGTGAACAACAGAAGCAGTTTCTCGGACTATGGAAAGAAGTTTGGCAACTGTACTGTGGATGATGGGAGGTCTATTTGGGTGGCATTGACACTTCTTTCTGTGAACACTGATGAAAACAATTACTGCTTCTTCCACAGGAAAGTGACCAATATGCAATATATAGAAGAGTGACTTGTCTCATAGACATGTGGAGAAAGAGCTGCCAGGAAGGTTTCTAAATTGCTTTACATACAGTACAGTAGGAAACATTGTAGCGTTGTCAGTAATAGCAATTTTATATTATTTTTGGTTTTTTATTGAGTGCAGAGATTAACTAAACCTTTTACCAGCTCTGTATAACTAAATTGGAACATTATAGACACATTTACCTCAATGGTGAGATACTTATAGACGATTGGCAGTCAGCTAACCCGGAGCTCATGCAGTAGAACGGCAGGTTATAGAAATACTCTCCAACAAGCCAGTGTAATAATATTCAATGTAGTAAATTACAGAAAAATAGCAGAGAAAGTAGCAAGCATCCTGGTGAGCTTTATTCTGATCATTATTTTGTCAAAAGCATCTCTCATTTTATGTTACACTCTGTCTTGTAGGATTGACAAGCCACCGCTTTAAACATTCACTTTTACTTTTTAGTTTTCCCTTTGACTTTGGTTTTTTAATATTAAATTACACAAAAACTACTGGTGAACCAAAGAAGCTGAATGTCTGAGATGTTAAGAAATGTATAAAAATATGGAAACTTGCTTCTTGCTTCTCGCCTAGAGATCTAATAGAATCACGTCTAATTTGGATAAATGAATGTGTTGGTTATCATCTATGCTTTAATGTGTGTCATCTTTGAATTTTGGTACCTTTATATGAAAGTCACGGCTTTCTTTACTGAATCCAATGCAGTGATGAGATGAAGAAATATCTTAGTTCTTAAAAAAGAAATCACTGCTATACCTAGAATGACTGTAAGGTTCAAAGCACACAAACCCAGTTTTTGCTGCAGTTTGAGGTGTAATTTTTTAGCCATAGTCAGAAGTAGATGCACCAGGAAGAAATATAAGTACTTGCTTTATATTTTCTTTCCATTTTTAATTAACTCAGTAAATAGTGATCAATGAGTGGAACAGGTTGCCAATGGAAGTGCTGAGTTCTTCTTCAATGGAAGTTTTCAAAGAGTGGCCTGACAGACATCTGTCTGGTATGATTTAGTGGATCCTGCATTAAGTAGGGGGTTGGACCCGATGACCCTGAAGGTCCCTTCCAGCTCTACCAAACGACATCAAAAACATACCTGTGATTCCAGCCACAGAGGATTTTAAAATAACTCATATGCTAATATTTTTAGGAGAGCAGAATATAATGAATGACACATAATTTCATGATGGTAAATGCAAATGGTTCCTGTACATGATGTGGCCAAGTCACAGTAATTGACACTTGGGCAAGAACTATGCAGCTAAACGCACCTGGAATTGCTGCACTCTACAAGCAGCCGAAGGCCTGTGTCACACAAGAGTATGTATATTTGTATGTGCATTTGCGCCACATTTTTGCACATTGGACGTTGTGTATTTGTCTGCATAACAGTGTTTTTATGCTGTATTTTTGTGCACACAAGTCATGCGCAATTACACGAGCAAAAAACACGCACCGATGCTCCTAGCCATGGAAATGGCCAATTAGTTTAATGAGTTCAAGATGTGTTCCTTTAACATACAAATATGCAGGAAAATGGAGCATGTGTAGGGGCCCAGAGTTTTGGGGTCCCCTCTAGCACCTCAGAATTTATGTTTTATGTTTGTCTTGTATTACTGTCATAAATGGGGAATGCATCAGGGTTATGTGTATTGGCACCTGCAGGCATGAAAGGGTTAATATCAGGTGTTCGGAAAATGTATCGTTTTATCTGCTCACATGTCTGTGTCTAAGTAAGTGAGTTAGTCAGTTGAGTCGGTAAAGAGGAGAGGTGGTTTGTTGCTCCTGCCAGAGCGCAGTCGTGGCAGGAACCCTCCCTCTAGAAGTTGCCTTTACAGAGTGTGAAAGCCTGGACATGTTGGATAGACGTGGGAGAGCAACGCAAGAACCGCATGTAACCGGAGTGAGAGGAAAATCGCAAGCACGCGAGTAAAGTCAGTGTCTACCAGTTGAGAGAGTTTAGCCTAAGAGAAAGAGAGATCCTACAGATAACTAAGACTGTGGATAAATAATGCCTTGGGAACCTTCACTGCTTCCATAATGTATGAGTTGTACAAGAACTGTTCTTCTGTTGATTCATCAAGAGTTTGAGTAAACGGACAGGACCGAACATTCCCGCTTCTCGTTCAGAAAATACCCTCTGTGTGTGGACTACTTTATTCTATCTGAGTGATCTGCCGCAGAAGAAGGAATGTTGGCATTACGATGACAAACAGGACTTAAGGTAATCCTGGTTACTAATTGTGATCTCCCCCCAGTAGTAACAAGGTCGGGTTCCTAGCCACCTGTAGTGAGGAGACAGTAAAGCCCCATAACAAGGTTATTTCTCTATCCCGCTGTCTCTTCAGCTGAGGACCAGCTTCCTGGATGCTACACATGCTGCATTTTATTTCGTGCATGCAAAATACACGCTTGTGAACAAATGAGTTGTATTTCTGCATATTGCATGTGCAAAATTTTAGTGTGCAAATATGCAAATGTGACACAAGTCTAATTGTTTCTGGACTGATGTGTTTAAGGGCTGCCTTATACAAGTGCATTTGCGGCCACAAAGTGCCCGCAATGTGCAGCAAATAGAGCCCATTGACTTCAATGGGTTCCTGTGCATTTCAAGCGCAGGGGAAAAAAAATGCAACATGCTCTATTTTCAGGTGCAATTGTGCACCGAAGGCCCCATCTGTAGAATATTTCACTTGGAAATGCGCAATTTTGCGGGGTCAAACGATGCCACCTGGGCCTATCGAGTCAGCTAACCCATCTGCAAGTCTCCTGCATTTGAAATATATGTGTCTAACTAAAGCCAAAGTAGCCGGATGGCAATGTGAAGGCTTGTGAGTATACCTGCTTATGGGACCAAGACTGCAGCGCAAGAAAGCAAGGTGGGACAGTTTATTTTTTGTTTCATATATTTGGATAAACCGGCTATTCCTACCTTTGCTGAAGTGCCATCAGTTTTTGAAGTTTGGAACTGTCTTCATTTGTCCCGTTGAATACATTTCTGAGTAAGATTAACACTCAGTGCAAGTGCTCAAACCCCTTATCTCTCACCAACATGAATTTAGAAGCAGAACAAAGATTTGCCAAACTAGCTGAACTGTTTGGTTCTACAACGGGCTATGTCCCAATCAACAGTAATGCAGAACAGCTTCTAATTGAGTTGGAGAGAGCAAGAAAAAAAGAAACTAAGATTTGGTGGGATATGAACAGCCTTGATAAGTATATACAGCTTAATATGATACCGAGAGGTTTAAGGCTGAAGAAAGAGCCTACGTTTGAATATTCCATAGAATTCAAAGAGAAATGGTATGATATATTATCAGAATGTTCTATTAAGCTAATGCAATTGATAGTGGAATATGAGGCTGATAAATTAAAACAACTTGAAAGTGACATTAAGAACATGGAGGAAACAATAATGAAAATGGTGGAATTAGAGGAATGGAATTGTATGAATAAAAAGCTGAAGAATAATATTGCAAAAATGGAAGAAAATATTATGCATATAAAAAAAGGCAAGTTGGAAAGAGATAGAAGGGACTATGAAACAAAAAACATCTATAACTGGAATGGGAAACGTATGCACAGAGATGATTTCAGACCTATTTTGAAACGCAATAATAGAGACAGAAAAAGGAAATACAACAAAGTTACATTCTCTACAACAGACACAGAGGGACACACTACAGAGAGAGATTCCTCAAGCTGCAGCATGTCAAGCCCCGAGCCCAGTACATCAGGGGTTAACATGAGAAAAAAGTTGCAAAAAAACGAGATAGCTCTAACAAAAAGGTATCCCAGCAGAAACCGGAGACTGTGAATAAAAACGTCATTGTTCTGACACCTTTTATCATCTCAGAGCAACAAATATGCGTTTTAAATAAGGGTCTGAATTTCTCCCCTGAAAACGATTTCTCTTTGTTTGAAACATTGCTGGATGTCAATAAATTTATCAGGTCATTGACTGTAAAAAGACATTTTTTTGATAAGACACAGGAAATTGATACAGATCTACAGAGTAATTCTAACAGTTATCATTCTACTAACGAATTCAATGACTGCACCTTTAAGGAAATTGTGGCCATTAAAGACCTGATGGAACTGGAAAAAGAAAGCAGGAGTGAACCAAATGTTGGGGATAATTTAAACAAGATTGACTTTCATATACCGAATCCAGGTTTCTACCCTCTGAATACAAGAACTAAATTTTATTTATTTATTTTTTTCTATATGTTTATGTAATAATATTTACAACATACCAAATGAATAACCTTATCCTGTTATGTTAAGTCGGTACATGATATGATGATCCACAAACATTGTTCTTTCCTCAAAGTATGTTATCCTTACATATATTAATATGCTACCACATAAATTGTCTGTGGTTTATATATGGATCAATAAGTAAATTGCCTTAAATTCCTTAAAACTCTGATCCTTTCATTACAATGTCCATCAAGTTTATTTAAATATTTATTTTTTGTCCTACAATATATATCATTTACTATATACTATATATTCTATATACAAATAGACGTGTGTCATTTCCTGCAGGAGGAACTGACCATGACAACAAGGTTGAGATAATCAATGCATGGGTTAACTACATGTGTTTTTAATTCACTAATTATATGTTAAGCCTTTTAAAAGTCCATGCAATGTCTGTCAGTTAGAGGTGAGCAAGGTTCTGCGAACCGAAACGCGTACTCTGTTTGTCTGTATGAGCACGAAGTTATTGGAATAAAAGCAAGGTTCTTCACAATAGCCGGACTCCTGCATTTGAAATATATGTGTCTAACTAAAGCCAAAGTAGCCGGATGGCAATGTGAAGGCTTGTGAGTATACCTGCTTATGGGACCAAGACTGCAGCGCAAGAAAGCAAGGTGGGACAGTTTATTTTTTGTTCCATCTACAAGTCACCTTTCCTACTTACCAAGTAGGCTGTCCTGCATACTCAAATATGGTACCACATTGTTGTGAGCGGTCTTTGCAGTGCAATAAAGTACAGTAAAATGCGACAATATGGGCACAATAACCTGCTAGCGTATGACAATACAAGGCTATGTTCATACTACAGGTAGGTTGCTCTCCTGATGTAAACGTGTAACATACATTTCATTTCCCACATTTGCCAAAAAAGTGTCTTTTTAGCATGTGTTTGCTTGGTATATACTGTTGGCTTGTAGTAACCTACACTATACACAAAGACAAAATATACAGTGTAGTATATCTGTATTCAATTTAAATATGCTAAAAAGAAAAATACAATTACTAAAGTCACTTAATAATGTCTAAAGCTTATTCAGGGTGAAGAGAGTAAAAAAGAGAAAGAAAGGAGGAAGTTAGAAAAAGTCTAAGCCATGCATCTCCTAAATAGTATCCTTTAAACAAAATTAGCCATGAAGACCATATGAATTGTGAAGACTGGTTTCCAAATCAATTGTCTCTGCTGTTATCAGACCACATCGGTACAGATCTGATGACCTCGTTGCCAGGTGCCAAAGTGGTAGATATGGAAGCCCGTGATGAGATTTTGCTAGCATTATCTATCAATAGCATGAAATCACTCCATGTTATGTCAAGACATTTTTCTAGTGAGAATCAATGAATTCTACTTTATTATGAACATTGCCAACTCTTATACAGAAAGACGAGGGCGGATTCAAGTGTTGCCTGGTACAAAGATTAGTGTTACGTAGCTTACTGTTACAAAGGTGAAAATACTTATTGATCACAAGACTTATTGACATCTACCAAATATTCTCAAAGCTTTTAAGGCTCGTCTCACACACAGAATTACCTAAGTCAGAATATTGCTGTTACATTAGACAATAGTTCTGCTATCGCTGTGTGTCTTCTTTGTTAACATAGCTCAGCCTTATTTAATTTGTCTGTTGACTTCTTATCTTAAAATCCTAGTTACCGGCACTACAAAGCATAGGTTTTAGTCTTCTATTTAAGGGTCAATAGTCCAATACAAGGTAAGAAACATACACTTATTGCATTCTAAAACTTAATACTTTATATTCCATGACACTGCCAATCCACAATTTATACAGAAGAGAGCTCTACATTTTATTTCTAGGCTTAGGTAATATTGATAAGGCAGTTATTTTCCATTTAGATACTATTTACAAGAAGCATTTAAAAATGTGAGTCACCATGCACCAACGTATTCATGTTTAAGAGAGCTATTTCCGCACATGGGTTTATCCCGCAACAATTAATTCTTGAAAAAGAAACTTTAACATTTTTTTGTGACATACACATTACAGACAAAATGGAACAATCCAAGTACTACAATCATACCGAAATACCTCTAGATGTATGTATTTATTTAAAGAGTAACTGCACTATTCAAAAACGTTTGACATGTCAGAATGACAGGTAAAAAGTTTGGATCAGTGGAAGTCTGTGTCCTGAGAGCCCCGCTAACCATTGAAATGAAGGGGCTGCAGCGCTCACTCAAGCTGACTTTGTTGTCTGTCAGCCCCTTTTCCAACTGAAGATGGGCGAATAGATGTGTATAAAAGTCTAGAAAAGCGGAGTTACTCTTTAAGGAAGCTCTCAGACATGAAGGAAAAGTCTACCACATACAAATCTGTACCAGAATTCCAATGTCTTATGTGTAGATTTTGATGTTGCGGGCCTGAACGATCCACGGTCCACTCCACCTCCACTCAGTCAGCACAGTCAGTGATGCTCGTTTCTGTGTAAAAGCACAGGAACGATTACTGCTGGGATAAACTGCCGGGTATATGTTGCTCGATAGATCATCCCTTGTAAAGGAACCCTAATATACCCATAGTAGTAAAAACAGTGAGACAGTGGAAAGAATTCCATGCAAGTCCTGTTATGCAGTGTTATATATAATGCCCATGAAACACTTTATTATATTGGGGGGTAGGGGGAGGGGGGTTAGAAATAATAATATTTTGCAGCGCTTTACAAATCAGATGATACATATAGAGATGAAGTCAGACTTTACATAGAGTACAAAACTAATAACTGAATGCAAATAAGGAAGGTGGAACAATTACATAAATTACCCAGAAGAGCGTGCATGGCCTCACTCACTTATCAGGTGTCTTCTTACACTGCTTCTGGGTTCTCTTCTTAAGGAGAGATGATGCCAACCCCCAACCCACTCATCCCTTAGTTGTCTCCACATCCTTTTTGGGTGCTCTCCTTAAGGAGAGACGACACCCCTCTTGACCCTAATAACTGAATAGAACAGTCAGGGCCCTGCCCGTAAGAATTTATAATCTAGGGGACAAGGGTGACACATGAGGGATGAGTGCTTGTACTGTATAATGGTGTGATTGTGAAGCTCAGTATAAGCCATGTATTATTTTGTCCTGTATGGAACCAGAAACCATTTATTTTTGTATTCTTCAGATAAGAGCTCTGCCCTGCTGCCAAGGGAGATAAGATATTAACATTTTTCACTTTCAGATTAAAAACACCAGTGTCTCTAGGCAGTGTTCAAGTGCTGTGCCCTTACTCCAATATCTCATGCCTGATTACTCACGGAAATATGCCAAATTGCTTAATATCCACTGAAGAGTAAATGCTTTTTCAGAGCAAAGGTCAAACGCTATATAGTCTGGAATTTATTTTTTACATTTTTGTACGACTTGTGAATAAACATAAGCAGCTAATGTGTCCATAAAGGGGATATAACATGGGTATAGATTTACATTGTGCAGTGTCGTGAAGCATTCATTGTCTCCATACTGTATATGCATGGACATTGTTTTATTCTGGTTCTCTTTTTTTAACATAGTTCTGGTAAATTGTAGAGATGAGCGAGCACCAAAATGCTCAGGTGCTCGTTACTCGGGACGAAATTTTCGCGATGCTCGAGGGTTCGTTTCGAGTAACGAACCCCATTGAAGTCAATGGGCGACCCGAGCATTTTTGTATATCGCCGATGCTCGCTAAGGTTTCCATTTGTGAAAATCTGGACAATTCAAGAAAGTGATGGGAACGACACAGCAACGGATAGGGCAGGCGAGGGGCTACATGTTGGGCTGCATCTCAAGTTCCCAGGTCCCACTAGTAAGCCACAATAACGGCAAGAGTGGGCCCCCCCTCCCAACAATTTTTACTTCTGAAAAGCCCTCATTAGCAATGCATACCTTAGCTAAGCACCACACTACCTCCAACAAAGCACAATCACTGCCCGCATGACACTCCGCTGCCACTTCTCCTGGGTTACATGCTGCCAAACCCCCCCCCCCTGCACGACCCAGTGTCCACAGCGCACACCAAATTGTCCCTGCGCAGCCTTCAGCTGCCCTCATGTCACACCACCTTCATGTCTATTTATAAGTGCGTCTGCCATGAGGAGGAACCGCAGGCACACACTGCAGAGGGTTGGCACGGCTAGGCAGCGACCCTCTTTAAAAGGGGCGGGGCGATAGCCCACAATGCTGTACAGAAGCAATAAGAAATCCAATCCTGTGCCACCTCCATCTGGAGCTGCACACGTGGGCATAGCAATGGGGAACCTATGTGCCACACACTATTCATTCTGTCAAGGTATCTGCATGCCCCAGTCAGACCGCGGTTTTTTATAAATAGTCACAGGCAGGTACAACTCCGCAATGGGAATTCCGTGTGCACCCACAGCATGGGTGGCTCCCTGGAATCCACCGGCTGTACATAAATGTATCCCATTGCAGTGCCCTGGACAGCAGAGCTAACGTCAGATTAAATGCAGGTGGGCTTTGGCCCACACTGCATGCCCCAGTCAGACTGGGGTTCATTAGAAGTAGACACATGCAGTTACAACTCCCTGTGGACCCACAGCATGGGTGGCTCCCTGGAACCCACCGGCGGTACATAAATATATCCCATTGCAGTGCCCAGCACAGTTGAGGTAATGTCATGTTTAATGCAGGTGGGCTTCGGCCCACACTGCATGCCCCAGTCAGACTGGGGTTCTTTAGAAGTGGACACATGCAGTTACAACTCCGTGTGGACCGACAGCATGGGTGGGTGCCAGGAAGCCACCGGCGGTACATAAATATATCCCATTGCATTGCCCATCACAGCTGAGGTAATAATGTCATGTTAAATGCAGGTGGGCTTCGGCCCACACTGCATGCCCCAGTCAGACTGGGGTTCTTTAGAAGTGGACACATGCAGTTACAACTCTGTGTGGACCGACAGCATGGGTGGGTGCCAGGAAGCCACCGGCGGTACATAAATATATCCCATTGCATTGCCCAGCACAGCTGATGTAACATCAGCTTTAATGCAGGTGGGCAAAAAATTAATTGGATTACACTGTAGGCGAGGGCCCCAAAAAATTGGTGTACCAACAGTACTAATGTACCTGAGAAAAATTGCCCATGCCCAACCAAGAGGGCAGGTGAAACCCATTAATCGCTTTGGTTAATGTGGCTTAATTTGTAACTAGGCCTGGAGGCAGCCCAGTTAAAATAAAAATTGGTTCAGGTGAAAGTTTCAACGCTTTAATGAGCATTGAAACGTATAAAAATTGTTTACAAAAATTATATGACTGAGCCTTTTGGGCCTAAGAAAAATTGCCCGATCGGCGTGATAACGTGAGGTTTCAGGAGGAGGATGAATATAATACACAGATTGATGAAGCTAAACGGTCCCCGTTTTTGATGGTGATAGAGAACGATGCTTCCATCCGCGGGTGCAGCCTACGTATTGTTTAGGTATCGCTGCTGTCCGCTGGTGGAGAAGAAAAGTCTGGGGAAATCCAGGCTTTGTTCATCTTTATGAGTGTAAGCCTGTCGGCACTGTAGGTTGACAGGCGGGTACGCTTATCCGTGATGATTCCCCCAGCCGCACTAAACACCCTCTCTGACAAGACGCTAGCCGCAGGACAAGCAAGCACCTCCAGGGCATAGAGCGCGAGTTCAGGCCACATGTCCAGCTTCAACACCCAGTAGTTGTAGGGGGTAGAGGCGTCACAGAGGACGGTCGTGCGATCGGCTACGTACTCCCTCACCATCCTTTTACAGTGCTCCTGCCGACTCAGCCTTGACTGGGGAGCGGTGACAGTCTTGCTGGGGAGCCATAAAGCTGTCAAGGGCCTTAGAGAGTGTTCCCCTGCCTGTGCTGTACATGCTGCCTGATCTCCGCGCCTCCCCTGCTACCTGGCCCTCGGAACTGCGCCTTCGGCCACTAGCGCTGTCGGATGGGAATTTTACCATCAGCTTGTCCGCCAGGGTCCTGTGGTATAGCATCACTCTCGAACCCCTTTCCTCTTCGAGTATGAGAGTGGAAAGGTTCTCCTTATACCGTGGGTCGAGCAGTGTGTACACCCAGTAATCCGTAGTGGCCAGAATGCGTGTAACGCGAGGGTCATGAGAAAGGCATCCTAACATGAAGTCAGCCATGTGTGCCAGGCTACCTGTACGCAACACATGGCTGTCCTCACTAGGAAGATCACTTTCAGGATCCTCCTCCTCCTCCTCAGGCCATACACGCTGAAAGGATGACAGGCAAGCAGCATGGGTACCCTCAGCAGTGGGCCAAGCTGTCTCTTCTCCCTCCTCCTCATGCTCCTCCACCTCCTCCTCCTCCTCAACGCGCTGAGATATAGACAGGAGGGTGCTCTGACTATCCAGCGACATACTGTCTTCCCCCGCCTCCGTTTCCGAGCGCAAAGCGTCTGCCTTTATGCTTTGCAGGGAACTTATCAAGAGGCATAGCAGAGGAATGGTGACGCTAATGATTGCAGCATCGCCGCTCACCATCTGGGTAGACTCCTCAAAGTTTCCAAGGACCTGGCAGATGTCTGCCAACCAGGCCCACTCTTCTGTAAAGAATTGAGGAGGCTGACTCCCACTGCGCCGCCCATGTTGGAGTTGGTATTCCACTATAGCTCTACGCTGCTCATAGAGCCTGGCCAACATGTGGAGCGTAGAGTTCCACCGTGTGGGCACGTCGCACAGCAGTCGGTGCACTGGTAGATTAAACCGATGTTGCAGGGTGCGCAGGGTGGCAGCGTCCGTGTGGGACTTGCGGAAATGTGCGCAGAGCAGGCGCACCTTTCCGAGCAGGTCTGACAAGCGTGGGTAGCTTTTCAGAAAGCGCTGAACCACCAAATTAAAGACGTGGGCCAGGCATGGCACGTGCATGAGGCTGCCGAGCTGCAGAGCTGCCACCAGGTTATGGCCGTTGTCACACACGACCATGCCGGTTGGAGGCTCAGCGGCGCAAGCCAGCGGTCGATCTGCTCTGTCAGACCCTGCAGCAGTTCGTGGGCCGTGTGCCTCTTCTCTCCTAGGCTGAGTAGTTTTAGCACAGCCTGCTGACGCTTGCCCATCGCTGTGCTGCCACGCCGCGCGACACCGACTGCTGGCGACGTGCTGCTGCTGACACATCTTGATTGCGAGACAGAGGTTGCATAGGAGGAGGAGGAGGAGGGTGGTATAGTGGAGGAAGCATACACCGCCGCAGATACCACCACCGAGCTGGGGCCCGCAATTCTGGGGGTGGGTAGGACGTGAGCGGTCCCAGGCTCTGACTCTGTCCCAGCCTCCACTAAATTCACCCAATGTGCCGTCAGGGAGATATAGTGGCCCTGCCCGCCTGTACTTGTCCACGTGTCCGTTGTTAAGTGGACCTTGGCAGTAACCGTGTTGGTGAGGGCGCGTACAATGTTGCGGGAGACGTGGTGGTGCAGGGCTGGGATGGCACATTGGGAAAAGTAGTGGCGACTGGGAACCGAGTAGCGCGGGGCTGCCACCGCCATCATGCTTTTGAAAGCCTCCGTTTCCACAAGCCTATACGGCAGCATCTCCAGGCTGATCAATTTGGACGTTTTTATGCTTGAGCGTGCGGGTGCGTGGTGGCGTGCTTGCGCTCAAACACTTGCGCTAGCGACGGCTGGACGGTGCGCTGAGAAACATTGGTGGATGGGGCCGAGGACAGCGGAGGTGAGGGTGTGGGTGCAGGCCAGGAGACGGTAGTGCCTGTGTCCTGAGAGGGGGGTTGGATCTCAGTGGCAGGTTGGGGCACAGGGGGAGAGGCAATGGTGCAAACCGGAGGCGGTGAACGGCCTTCGTCCCCCCTTGTGGGGTGCTTGGCCATCATATGTCTGCGCATGCTGGTGGTGGTGAGGCTGGTGGTGGTGGCTCCCCGGCTGATCTTGGCGCGACAAAGGGTTGCACACCACTGTTCGTCGGTCGTCTGCACTCTCAGTGAAAAACTGCCAGACCTTTGAGCACCTCGGCATCTGCAGGGTGGCATGGCGCGAGGGGTCGCTTTGGGAAACAGTTGGTGGATTATTCGGTCTGGCCCTGCCTCTACCCCTGGCCACCGCACTGCCTCTTGCAACTTGCCCTGCTGCTGCACTTGCCTCCCCCTCTGAAGACCTGTCCTCAGTAGGCTTAGCAAACCAGGCGGGGTCAGTCACCTCATCATCCTGCTCTTCCTCCGAATCTTCTATGCGCTCCTCCCTCGGACTTACTCCAATTACTACTACCTGAGTGATAGACAACTGTGTCTCATCGTCATCGTCCTCCTCACCCACTGAAAGCTCTTGAGACAGTTGCCGGAAGTCCCCAGCCTCATTCCCCGGACCCCGGGAACTTTCCAAAGGTCGGGCATCGGTCACGACAAACTCCTCCGGTGGGAGAGGAACCATTGCTGCCCATTCTGGGCAGGGGCCCGGGAACAGTTCCTGGGAGTCTGCCTGCTCCTCAGAATGTGTCATTGTAATGGAGTAAGGAGGCTGGGAGGAAGGAGGAGCAGCAGCCAGAGGATTCAGAGTTGCAGCAGTGGACGGCGCAGAACTCTGGGTGGTCGATAGATTGCTGGATGCACTTTCTGCCATCCACGACAGGACCTGCTCACGCTGCTCATTTTCTAATAAAGGTCTACCGCGTGGACCCATTAATTGTGAGATGAATGTGGGGACGCCAGAAACGTGCCTTTCTCCTAATCCAGCAACAGTCGGCTGCGATACACCTGGATCAGGAGCTCGGCCTGTGCCCACACCCTGACTTGGGCCTCCGCGTCCTCGCCCATGTCCACGTCCTCTAGGCCTACCCCTACCCCTCAGCATGGTGTATTACCAGTAGTGCAGAAACAGAACGCTGTAATTAAATGTGCCGCTTATTGGCCTGTAGTTGGAGGCTGACTTCGCTTACGGAACGCACAGCAGAGCCAGGAAAGAATTTTGCGCAAGCCCGCTGTAACACTTAGCTGGCTGCATATTAATTAGGACTACTACCCCCAGCAGAGACGCAGTACAGTCAGGACGGTCACAGGCAGCCCAAATAGATTTTTTTGTCCCAAATTTTTTTGGAAAAGCCCACTGCCTATATAGACAGTATATGTCTTTCACGTTTTTCACTGTCCCTGCCTCAGCACTACTGGCCCTATACTATGTAAAATTACTGCAGTGCAGACTGTTTCCCTCTGGACAGGATGACAGCAATGATGTAACGGGCAACGCAGAGCCAGGAAAGAATTTTGCGCAAGCCTGCTGTAACACTTAGCTGGCTGCGTATTAATTAGGACTACTACCCCCAGCAGAGACGCAGTACAGTCAGGACGGTCACAGGCAGCCCAAATAGATTTTTTTGTCCCAAATTTTTTTGGAAAAGCCCACTGCCTATATAGACAGTATATGTCTTTCACGTTTTTCACTGTCCCTGCCTCAGCACTACTGGCCCTATACCATGTAAATTTACTGGAGACTGAGGACGCAATGCTCTGCACGGCCGATATACAAAAAAAAAAAAAGGTGTAACACTGCAAAAAGCAGCCTCAACAGTACTGCACAGGGTCAGATGTGGCCCTAAGAAGGACCGTTGGGGTTCTTCAAGCCTAAGATAACTCCTAACACTCTCCCTATAGCAACTCCAGCAAGACAGCACTTTCCCTGATCTATGTCAGAATGCATCTGTGGCGAGCCGCGGGCGGGGCAGATTTAAATACTCAGGTGACACCTGATCTCGCCAGCCACTCACTGCAGGGGGTGGTATAGGGCTTGAACGTCGCAGGGGGAAGTTGTAATGCCTTCCCTGTCTTTCTATTGGCCAGAAAAGCGCGCTAACGTCTCAGAGATGAAAGTGAAAGTAACTTGAACATCGCGTGGTGCTCGCCTCTAGTAACGAGCATCTCGAACACCCTAATAGTCGAACGAGTATCAAGCTCGGACAAGTACGTTCGCTCATCTCTTGCAAATTGCTTTTTATTAACAAAAATTTTAACAAGAACAAAAGAAAATACGTGTATAAATACCACTATAAAGACTACTTGGAGTTCTGATTGCATTCAAGTACTAATGTACAACAACAAATGAAACAGCGCTCCATTGTTTGAAGCTTCAATAAGGAAAGAAAAGGGAAGGTGATGAATTAACTCACCTGCTGCCAGGTGGGTTACACCTTACCCAAGGTGACCCACCGACACCTGACATCCAAGATCGCATATCACAATAACCCCGATCCACAATCTGGTGGAGAACTAGAGAGCCTGCTCAGACCTGTTAAGACCTCACCATTCAATTACTAATGTGTGAACTTCGACAAGAGTCCAGTATCCTAACATAGTATGTTAAGTAGAAAAAACATATATATGTCCATCCACTTCATTCTATTATCCCCCTCCCCCAATCCTGATTTGGAGGAATTTAAAAAAAACTACAATGAGGTAGAAGCTGACTTTCACCATTTAACCCCCTTGTCAAACCCACCCGTTTTTTAAATGGGCCAATCATTTAATTTCCACTAATTTTGCAGTCGCATTCCAAGAGCCATAACTTTTTCATTTTTTCATTGACACAGCCACATGGGGGCTTGTTTTTTGCGGGACAAGTTGTATTTTTTGATGGAATCATTTTTGGGTATATATAATGTATTGCATAACTTTTGTAAAAAAAATTGTAGGGAGATTGGTAAAAAAAAGAAATCCTGCCATTTGTTTTTTGGATTTAATTTTTACAGCGTTCAGTGTGCAGAATAAATAGTGTGATAACATTCTCTGAGTCAGCACGATTCCGGCAATACCAAGTTTATACAGTTTTTTTATATCTTGCTATTTTTGTACATTTAAAACTTTTTTTTTCTTGAAGGTTTGCTTTTGTGTCGCCAAATTCCAAGAGCCGTATTAATTTTTTTTCCATTGCTGGCGCTCTAAAAGGCGTTGTTTTTTGTGTGATGAACTCTAGTCTTCATTTATCTAATTTTTAGGAACATGTAAAATTTTGATCGCGTTTTATTGCATTTTTTCTAGGGGCAAGATTAACAAAATCTGTAACTCTGGCATGTTTTTTATTTTTATTTTTCACTGCATTCTCTAAGCAGTATAAATAATATATTAAAGTAATGCTACAGGCCAGTATGATTATGCCCATATCAAATTGTAATAGTTTTTTTCCTTCTCGCGACTTTTTCAGTTTGAAAAAAAAGTAATAGTTTAAATCACCCTCCTTTTGCCATATCTATAATAAAAAATCTAAATCATGAAAGAAAAATACATATTTGGTATCGCCATGTCCATAAAAGTCCGATCTATTAAAGTATTGCATTATTTACCCCACGTGGTGAACGTAGTCTGAAAAAAGTTATTCTGCGCAGAAGATGCAGCAGAAAATAATTTTAAAAAATTAAATGTCTTTGAAACAAAATACAAGTACTACAGCAAAAAAAAAACTGTACACGTTTGGTGTCGTAGTTATCGTACTGACCCATAGAATAAAGTTATCATGTCATTTTTGTTGCAGTTTGTTTGCCATAGAAATAAAACACACTGAAAGATGGTGGAATGTCATTTTTTTTTTTCATTTTACTCCACTTAGAATTTTGTAACAGTTTTTCAGTACATTATATGGTACTTTAAATAGCATTATTGAAAAATGCAACTCGTTCCGCAAAAAACAAGCCCTCATACACTGACATCGATGAATAAATAAAGGAGTTATGATTTTTTAAGCGGGAGGAAAAAACAAAAAGGCCGGGGAAAAAATGGGCCGTGTCATTAAGGGGTTAGATAATGTACTAACTCCCTTCTCTGGGTCACCCCTGGAGGAACTTACCTCTTGAAGAGCGATTTGTAGAAAACCCTGTGGATTCTCCACATGTCAGGCAGTGCCAGCTCATATGCCATAGGACCAATAACCCTAGTGACAGGAAAAGGACGCACAAATCGGGGAGCCAGCTTCAATGAAGGCACCTTTAACTTCAGGTTCTTAAAAGATAAGTACACCAGCTGGCCCACAGACAAAGGTTCAGAGATAGTATGTGTACCTCTGCTCCTCCTAAGCACTGCATCCCTAGACTGCTCCAAATTGTCCTGCACCTTTTCCCACACCTCCCATAGATCCTGAACCTGAGCATCTGCAAATGGATTGTTAGAGGAAGAGGGGAAGGACACTGTGAACCTGGGGTTGAAACCGAAATTACAGAAAAAAGGAGACACGCCAGACGCTGAATGAGTATGATTATTGATAGTAAATTCCGCCAACGCAAGATAATTGGCCCAGAGACTCTGACAATCACTCACATACATTCTGAGGTACTGAACCAGTTCCTGGTTCATACGTTCAGTCTTCCCGTTGGATTCCGGGTGAAAGGCAGAGGAAAACGACAACCCGATACCAATATTCTTACAAAACACCCTCCAAAACCGGGCAACAAATTGGACTCCCCGATCAGAAACAATATCCTGAGGGACCCCATGCATGCGCACAATCTCCCTGACAAAAATGGTGGCTAACTCAGGTGCGGACGGAGGCTTCTTAAGAGCAGTAAAATGTGCCATTTTGGAAAATCTGTCAACGACCACCAAGATGACCGAGCACCACTGAGATTCAGGCAAGTCGGTAATAAAATCCATCGACAGATGGGTCCATGGCCTCTCCGGAATGGGAAGAGGACAAAGCGGACCTTCTCGTCGTCTCTGTACACTCTTGAGCAAAGATTGGACAGGACTTGACAAACTCCAGGACATCCCGAGACATTTGTGGCCACCAATACAAATGGCCACACAGCTACAGGGTGCCTTGGACCCCTGGATGTCCAGCTAACACCGACAAATGAACCTCCTCCAATATGAGGAGCAGCAAGGCATGGGGTACCAATAGCCTCCATTCCGGAAGGCCTTGGGGAACTGACTGCTGAGCCGTTCGGGGGAAAAAGCAGAGGTGTCAGACGAAAGAGCGGTGACAACCACGCCCAGGCCTAGAATACGCTCTGGCTGAGGCTCCTCTACCTCGGGAACCCCGAAGCTGTCAGCCTTGACATTCTTGGACCTCACCACATAGGTGACTTCAAAATTGAAACGCGAAAAAACAATGCCCACTTGGCCTGATGTGCGTTCAAGTGCTTAGTGGACTCCAGATAAACCAGATTCTTATGGTCCATGAGGACCATAATAGTATGACGAGCGCCCTCTAAGAAATGTCCATTTTATGGCCAATAATTCCCTGTTGCCAATATCATAGTTGCGTTCTGCCTGATTGAATTTTCTGGAAAAGAATGCACTGAGCTGGAGACCAGGTTGGCTGAGAGATTCCTGCGAAAGGACTGCCCCCACACCATGCTTGGAGGCATCCACTTCAATGATGAATGGGCGATCTAGCTCTGGCTGAGCCAACACCAGTGCTGTGGAAAAAGCCCTCTTGAGAAGTGCACAGGCCTCCACTGCCTCCCACGACCAGGAATCCACTCTAGCCCCCATATTGGTCAAGTCAGTCAAGGGTTTGGTCACCACCGAAAAGTTCCTAATGGATTTCCGATAGAAGTTCACAAACCCCAAAAAGCGTTGTAACTAGAGATGAGCGAACGCGTTCGTCCGAGCTTGATATTCGTGCGAATATTAGGGTGTTCGGGATGTTCGTTATTCGTAACGAACACCATGCGGTGTTCTGGTTACTTTCACTTCCTTCCCTGAGACGTTAGCGCGCTTTTCTGGCCAATTGAAAGACAGGGAAGGCATTACAACTTCCCCCTGCAACGTTTAAGCCCTATACCACCCCACTGCTGTGAGTGGCTGGCGAGATCAGGTGTTCGCCTAATATAAAAGTCGGCCCCTCCTGCGGCTCGCCTCAGATGCGGTGTGAGTTAGATGAGGGACAGTGCTGTTTATACCGGAGCTGCTGTAGGGAAAGAATTGGTAGTTAGTGTAGGCTTCAAGACCCCCCAAAGGTCCTTATTAGGGCCACTGATAGCTGTGTGTTGGCTGCTGATAGCAGTGGCATTTTTTTTTTCTCAAAATCGGCTCTGCAGAGCGTTGCACCTGGCATTAGGGACAGAAGTGCTGCATAGGCAGGGAGAGTGTTAGGAGTGAGTGTAGCCTTCAAGAACCTCAACGGTCCTTTCTAGGGCCATATTTATCCGTGTGCAGTACTGTCCAGGCTGCTGTTAGCTGTGCTGCATTTTTTTTGGGCTTCTCAAAATCGCCTCTGCAGAGCATTCCACCCTCCATTGATACTGCAGGGAAAGAATTGTATAGGCAGGGCCACAACACAGTTATTATTCATAGAATATACGCAGTGCTGCCTTTTGGTGGAAAAACAAGTGAAAACAAATCTATTTGTCCAGCCTCTGTCCGTCCTTACGGGCGGTGGACACGTGTGAGCTGCGTGAAAAACATTGCTAAATCATACGCACCCAGCTACGCTTTACTGCTGGCTTCGCCATTTGCTTTCCTTAATTGGGAAAAAAAATACCTGCTCTGCCAGAGTTATAATAACTCTGCTACCCTCACGTTCTGTGACACATTAGCAGGGACACAGCACAGTTATTAAACTTCTCATGTTCATTGAATATACGCAGTGCTGCCTTTTGGTGGAAAAACAAGTGAAAACAAATCTATTTGTCCAGCCTCTGTCCGTCCTTACGGGCGGTGGACACGTGTGAGCTGCGTGAAAAACATTGCTAAATCATACGCACCCAGCTACGCTTTACTGCTGGCTTCGCCATTTGCTTTCCTTAATTGGGAAAAAAAATACCTGCTCTGCCAGAGTTATAATAACTCTGCTACCCTCACGTTCTGTGACACATTAGCAGGGACACAGCACAGTTATTAAACTTAATTATTATTCATTCACTAGAGGCAGTGGGGCCTTTCGTTTTCCAAAAAGGGAAAAAATTATATTTGGCCTGCAGTCTTGCGCCAATTTATTTCCTGCCTGTGAAATCAAATCACTGGTAATACAGCATGCTGAGGGGTAGGGGTAGGCCTAGAGGACGTGGACGCGGCCGAGGACGCGGAGGGCCAAGTCAGGGTGTGGGCACAGGCAGAGCTCCTGATCCCGGTGTGTCGCGATTAGGAGAGAGGCACGTTTCTGGCGTCCCCACATTCATCGCCCAATTAATGGGTCCACGCGGGAGACGGTTATTAGAAAATGAGCAGTGTGAGCAGGTCCTGTCCTGGATGGCAGAAAGTGCTTCGAGCAACCTATCGTCAACACGCAGTTCTGCGCCGTCCACTGCTGCAAATCCGAATCCTCTGTCTGCTGCTCCTCCTTCCTCCCAGCCTCCTCACTCCACTACAATGACACCTGCTCAGGAGCGGGAACACTCCCAGGAACTGTTCTCGGGCCCCTGCTTAGATTGGGCAGCAGCGGTTCCTCTCCCACCAGAGGAGTTTATCGTCACTGATGCCCAACCATTCGAAAGTTCCCGGGGTCCGAGGGAAGAGGCTGGGGACTTCCGCCAACTGTCTCAACAACTTTCTGTGGGTGAGGAGGACGATGACGATCAGACACAGTTGTCTTGCAGTGAGGTAGTAGTAAGGGCAGTAAGTCCAAGGGAGCAGCGCACAGAGGATTCGGAGGAAGAGCAGCAGGACGATGAGGTGACTGACCCCACCTGGTGTGCAACGCTTACTCAGGAGGACAGGTCTTCAGAGGGGGAGTCAAGGGCATCAGCAGGGCAGGTTGCAAGAGGCAGTGCGGTGGCCAGGGCCAGGGGTAGAGGCAGGGCCAGACCGAATAATCCACCAAGTGTTTCCCAAAGCGCCCCCTCGCGCCATGCCACCCTGCAGAGGCCGAGGTGCTCTAAGGTCTGGCAGTTTTTCACAGAGACGCTTGACGACCGACGAACAGTGGTGTGCAACCTTTGTTGCGCAAAGCTCAGCCGGGGAGCCAACACCAACAGCCTCACCACCACCACCATGCGCAGACATATGATGGCCAAGCACCCCACAAGGTGGGACGAAGGCCGTTCACCGCCTCCGGTTTGCACCCCTGCCTCTCCCCCTGTGCCCCAACCTGCCACTGAGATGCAACCCCCCTCTCAGGACACAGGCACTACCGCCTCATGGCCTGCACCCACACCCTCATCTCCGCTGTCCTCGGCCCCATCCAGCAGTGTAGTTCAGCGCACCGTTCAGCCGTCGCTTGCGCAAGTGTTCGAGCGCAAGCGCAAGTACGCCGCCACGCACCCGCACGCTCAAACGTTAACCGTCCGCATAGCAAAATTCATCAGCCTTGAGATGCTGCCGTATAGGGTTGTGGAAACTGAGTCCTTCAAAAGTATCATGGAGGCGGCGGCCCCGCGCTACTCAGTTCCCAGTCGCCACTACTTTTCCCGATGTGCCGTCCCAGCCCTGCACGACCACGTCTCCCGCAACATTGTGCGCGCCCTCACCAACGCGGTTACTGCCACGGTCCACTTAACTACGGACACGTGGACAAGCACAGGCGGGCAGGGCCACTACATCTCCCTGACGGCACATTGGGTGAATTTAGTGGAGGCTGGGACAGAGTCAGAGCCTGGGACCGCTCACGTCCTACCCACCCCCAGAATTGCGGGCCCCAGCTCGGTGCTGGTATCTGCGGAGGTGTATGCTTCCTCCACTAAAGCACCCTCCTCCTCCTCCTCTGTCTCGCAATCAAGGTGTGTTAGCAGCAGCATGTCGCCAGCAGTCGGTGTCGCGCGGTGTGGCAGCACAGCGGTGGGCAAGCGTCAGCAGGCCGTGCTGAAACTACTCAGCTTAGGCGATAAGAGGCACACGGCCCACGAACTGCTGCAGGGTCTGACAGAGCAGACCGACCGCTGGCTTGCGCCGCTGAGCCTCCAACCGGGCATGGTCGTGTGTGACAACGGGCGTAACCTGGTGGCGGCTCTGCAGCTTGGCAGCCTCACGCACGTGCCATGCCTGGCCCACGTCTTTAATTTGGTGGTTCAGCGGTTTCTGAAAAGCTACCCACGCTTGTCAGACCTGCTCGTAAAGGCGCGCCGGCTCTGCGCACATTTCCGCAAGTCTCACACGGACGCTGCCACCCTGCGCACCCTGCAACATCACTTTAAGCTGCCAGTGCACCGACTGCTGTGCGACGTGCCCACACGGTGGAACTCTACGCTCCACATGTTGGCCAGGCTCTATGAACAACGTAGAGCTATAGTCGAATACCAACTCCAACATGGGCGGCGCAGTGGGAGTCAGCCTCCTCAATTCCTTTCAGAAGAGTGGGCCTGGTTGGCAGACATCTGCCATGTCCTTGGTAATTTTGAGGAGTCTACCCAGGTGGTGAGCGGCGATGCTACAATCATTAGCGTCACCATTCCTCTGCTATGCATCTTGAGAAATTCCCTGCAAACCATAAAGGCAGCTCCTTTGCGCTCGGAAACGGGGGCGGGGGAAGACAGTATGCCGCTGGATAGTCAGGGCACCCTCCTGTCTATTTCTCAGCGCGTACAGGAGGAGGAGGAGGAGCATGAGGAGGATGAGGAGGAGGGGGAAGAGACAGCTTGGGCCGCTGCTGACGGTACACCGGCTGATTGCCTGTCATCCTTTCAGCGTGTATGGCCTGAGGAGGAGGAGGAGGAGGAGGATCCTGAAAGTGATCTTCCTAGTGAAGACAGCCATGTGTTGCGTACAGGTACCCTGGCACACATGGCTGACTTCATGTTAGGATGCCTTTCTCGTGACCCTCGCGTTGCACGCATTCTGGCCACTACGGATTACTGGGTGTACACACTGCTCGATCCACGGTATAAGGAGAACCTGCCCACTCTGATTCCCGAAGAGGAAAGGGGTTCGAGAGTGTTGCTATACCACAGGACCCTTGCGGACAAGCTGATGGTAAAATTCCCAGCCGACAGCGCTAGTGGCAGAAGGCGCAGTACCGAGGGCAAGGTAGCAGGGGATGTGCGTAGATCGAGCAGCATGTACATCCCAGGCAGTGCAACAGTCTTTAAGGGCCTGGCCAGCTTTATGGCTCCCCACCAAGACTGTGTCACCGCTCCCCAGTCACGGCTGAGTCGGCGGGAGCACTGTAAAAGGATGGTGAGGGAGTACGTAGCGGATCGCACGACCATCCTCGGTGACGCCTCTGCCCCCTACAACTACTGGGTGTCGAAGCTGGACATGTGGCCTGAACTAGCGCTGTATGCCCTGGAGGTGCTTGCTTGTCCTGCGGCTAGCGTGTTGTCGGAGAGGGTGTTTAGTGCGGCTGGGGGAATCATCACAGATAAGCGTAGCCGCTTGTCAACCGACAGTGCCGACAGGCTAACACTCATCAAGATGAACAAAGGCTGGATTTCCCCAGACTTCTGTTCTCCACCAGCGGACAGCAGCGATACGTAAGCAATACGTAGGCTGCACCCGCGGATGGAAGCTACGTTCTCTCTCACCATCCAAAACGGAGACATTTCTGCTTCATCAATCTGTGTCTAATATTCCTCCTCCTCCTCCTCCTGCTCCTCCTCCTGAAACCTCACGTAATCACGCTGAACGGGCAGTTTTTCTTAGGGCCACAAGGCTCACTCAAATAATTTTTCAGAACAATTTTTATAAGTTTCAATGCGCTTAAAAGCATTGGAACTTTAACTTGAACCAATTTTTCGTTACACTGGGCTGCCTCCAGGCCTAGTTACCACTTAAGCCACATTAACCAAAGCGATTAATGGGTTTCACCTGCCCTCTTGGCTGACCATGGCCAATTTTTGGGATGTACATTAGTACTGTTGATACAGTAATTTTTGTGGGCCCTCGCCTACAGTGTAATCAAATTAATTTTTAGGCCACCTGCATTACAGCTGACGTTACCTCAGCTGTGTTGGGCAATGCAATGGGATATTTTTATGTACCGCCGGTGGGTTCCAGGGAGCCACCCATGCTGTAGGTGCACACTGAGTTTTTAATACATCTGTACACTTCTAAAGAACCCCAGTCTGACTGGGGCATGCAGTGTGGGCCGAAGCCCACCTGTATTACGCACGACATTACTACCTCAGCTGTGTTGGGCAATGCAATGGGATATTTCTATGTACCGCCGGTGGCTTCCTGGCACCCACCCAGGCAGTGGGTCCACAGGGAGTTTAACCTACATGTGTCCACTTGTAAAGAACCCCAGTCTGACTGGGGCATGCAGTGTGGGCCGAAGCCCACCTGCATTAAGCACGACATTACTACCTCAGCTGTGTTGGGCAATGCAATGGGATATTTTTGTGTACCGCCGGTGGGTTCCAGGGAGCCACCCATGCTGTAGGTGCACACTGAGTTTTTAATACATCTGTACACTTCTAAAGAACCCGTCTGACTGGGGCATGCAGTGTGGGCCGAAGCCCACCTGTATTACGCACGACATTACTACCTCAGCTGTGTTGGGCAATGCAATGGGATATTTCTATGTACCGCCGGTGGCTTCCTGGCACCCACCCAGGCAGTGGGTCCACAGGGAGTTTAACCTACATGTGTCCACTTGTAAAGAACCCCAGTCTGACTGGGGCATGCAGTGTGGGCCGAAACCCACCTGCATTAACCCTTTCCAGTCCACTGTGTGACCTGTGAAGACATTAGGGTTTAAGGCTGTACAGCTCCGTTGTTGGTAGACGTCCGTCGGGGTTCTCTTACTGTATATTGCCAGCCTCTCTGCTGTCGGAGCCTATCCTACGTGTCAGCTCATGCAGTACTGGCTTTAGCCAGCATATAGCGCCGTTGTATAACAGCAGAAAAAGAGTAAGCCCCCTAGGAAAACCATATACAAATTGGATTGGAAAGGGTTAAGCACAACATTACTACCTCAGCTGTGTTGGGCAATGCAATGGGATATTTCTATGTACCGCCGGTGGCTTCCTGGCACCCACCCATGCTGTAGGTGCACACGGAGTTTTTACTACATCTGTACACTTATAAAGAACCCCAGTCAGACTGGGGCATGCAGTGTGGGCCGAAGCCCACCTGCATTAAGCACGACATTACTACCTCAGCTGTGTTGGGCAATGCAATGGGATATTTCTGTGTACCGCCGGTGGGTTCCAGGGAGCCACCCATGCTGTGGGTCGACAGGGACTTCACAATAGGGAGTTGTACCTGCCTGTGTCTATGAATTAAAAAGCCCGGTCTGACTGGGGCATGCAGACACCTTGACAGAATGAATAGTGTGTGGCACATAGGTTCCCCATTGCTATGCCCACGTGTGCAGCTCCTGATGGCGGTGGCACAGGATTCTATGTCTCATTGCTTCTGTACAGCATTGTGGGCTATCGCTCCGCCACTTTTAAAGAGGGTCGCTGCCTAGCCGTGCCAACCTCTGCAGTGTGTGCCTGCGGTCCCTCGTCATGGCAGACGCAATTCTAAATAGACATGAGCGTGGTGTGGCATGAGGGCAGCTGAAGGCTGCCCAGGGACACTTTGGTGTGCGCTGTGGGGGGGGAGGGGGGGCGGTTGGGCAGCATGTAACCCAGGAGAAGTGTCAGTGGAGTGTCATGCAGGCAGTGATTGTGCTTTGTTGGAGGTAGTGTGGTGCTTAGCAAAGGTATGCCATGCTAATGAGGGCTTTTCAGAAGTAAAAGTTGTTGGGAGGGGGGGGGGCCCACTCTTGCCGGTATTGTGGCTTAATAGTGGGACCTGTGAACTTGAGATGCAGCCCAACACGTAGCCCCTCGCCTGCCCTATCCGTCACTGTGTCATTCCCATCACTTTCCTGAATTGCCCAGATTTTCACACATGAAAACCTTAGCGAGCATCGGCGAAATACAAAAATGTTCTGGTCGCCCATTGACTTCAATGGGGTTCGTTGTTCGAAACGAACCCTCGAGCATCACGGGAAGTTCGTTCCGAATAACGAACACCCGAACATTTTGGTGTTCGCTCATCTCTAGTTGTAACGCCTTTAAGTTGGTGGGTTGCACCCAATCGACGATAGCCTTGACCTTGTCCGAGTCCATCTGGATGGTCGATGGAGAAATTACATATCCCAGAAAGGCAATTTCCTGTACACCAAAAAGGCATTTCTCCAACTTGGCATATAATTGATGGGCTCGAAGACGGGACAGCACTGTCCTTAAATGCCTGACATGGCTATCCTAATCATGAGAGAATATCAGAATGTCATCCAAATAAATAACCATGAACGTGCCCAGAATGTCATGGAAAATGGTATTCATAAAACCTTGAAAAATAGCTGGCATGTTACATAACCCGAATAGCATGACTATACATTCAAAATGCCCCAATGGAGTATTAAACGCTGTCTTCCATTTATATCCCTCTCGGATACAGATGAGATTATAGGCCCCCCCAGAGGTCTAATTTGGACAACCAACGGGCCCCTGCAGCCTGGTTGAGGAGATCAGTGATCAGAGGCAAGGAGTACTGGTTTTTGATGATTATCCTGTTCAAGGCTCTATAATCAACACAGGGCCGGAGCCCACCATTCTTCTTTTCTACGAAAAATAACCCTGCCCCTGCGGGCGATTCAGAAGGACACATGTGTCCCTTGGTGAGGCTCTCAGTGATATACTCCTTCAATATCTCGCCTTCAGGGACAGTTACGTTATATATTCCCCCTTAGGTATGTAGAGAAAAGTATGGCAGCAAACCAGGTGCAGATAAATGATGCAGAGCTTTATTCCTCCTCAAGTCACAGATACATGACGTTTCGACACAAAGTCTTTTTCAAATGCAATGAAAGCAATGGTACAACAGGGTATATATGCAGTCAAACAGCCAATCAGTTGTTAATTGCAAATTAGTACCTCATGTGGAGGGTTTAGAATCAATGCATGGATACTTGTGGGCACTTCTGGCATCAGGCGTCGTCATGGAGAAAGTCATGTGATAGAACGTCATGATGTCACGACGTACCACGCATAGGGGCCTCATACAGCGTGTCTACACTGTCACGTGAACACGTCATTGAATGTGCCACATGTGCGCATCAGAATAAGCGCTTCCAAATAGGGCGCATAAATTAATCGCAAGCTTGCGAAAAAAAAGGCCTGCGTGTCAAAATGTGCGTTCCAAAGCGGGGCGCATAAATACTACGTATTCAATGCGAAAAAAGGTCAAAAAAAGCCCAAAGTGTCAACAAAAGTCCATGCATTAATTAGTCAAATACAAAAAATAATTCATACAATACAGGAGGAACAGGGGCAAAACACAGAGCAAACATCCAAAAATCGCAATGTATAGAAACATAACAAATATAACAGCTGGGATTAGTAGCACCAAGGAAAAAGATGCATAATGTACAAATCGCTACAAAAACGCAGCAGAAACCGCTGTATATGCATATGTACAAAATGTGTTTGCAAATAAAGGATGTAAGTCTCCATGTGTGGCTCCAAGTTCACTCCGGTAGATTCCAATATCTCAAACGCATATATATTTCACCACTATAACAAAAGAAAAAAGTATAAATAAGCAAAAATATGACAAACATATCAAAATAAATACCAAATACAAAAAATGCACAAATAAAAGTAAGACAGATACAGTGAGGATCAACAGCACTATAGATATTGCGTGATATTGTAATCTATATTGAGGCCACGTGGCGTCAAAGTGTCTAAAGTATAGATCCAGCTGAGTTCTTTTTTAAGGAGAATTTTTTCACGATCGCCACCACGTGAGAGCAGGGGCACACAGTCGATCACCCTAAATCGTAGTTGACCGACCGTGTGACCACTCTCCACAAAATGGCGCGAAACAGGTAATGATAGGTTCTTAGTACGAATAGAGCTTTTATGTCCATTAATTCTAGTACGAACTTCAAGCGTTGTTTCTCCTACGTACTGCAGTCCACATGGACAACACAAAAGGTAAATTACGTAAGAAGAGGAACACGTGAAGAAACCTTTAATCGAGAAAGCAGCACCCGTTGATGAATGGTGAAATTTATCACCCTTAAGCATATTATTGCAGCAAGAGCACCCTAGGCACGGGAAATTTCCCGAGCGGCGGGGTGCTAATAATGTTTGCTGTAATCCTGATTTCTTTTCATACAATGAGTGTACCAAGATGTCTCGCAAGTTCTTACCCCTTTTGTAGGACATCATGGGGGGATTAACAAACTCCTCAATGTTATTGTCGGCCATGCGTAGCAATGACCAATGTTTTCTGAGAACAGCAGATAATCGTGTACTTACAGGATTGTATACCGATACAAAAGGGATCCGTTTTGGACCCTCCACCCTGGATCTAGGGGACAACAAATCAACACGTTGAACATTAGTCAGTCTTTGTGTGGCCATAGTGATTACATTTTGAGGATATCCACGTGATAGAAATTTAGTGCACATCTGTGACAAACGAATATCAAGTTTGTGGTCAATGGTAACTCGTTTAACCCTAATTAACTGGCTCCACGGTAAAGACCTTACCATGGAGCGAGGGTGAAAGCTATTGTATTCTAGTAAACTATTACGGTCCGTTTCTTTAACATAAAGATCGGTTTCCAATCTACCGCCAACATTGGTTACTAGAACGTCCAAAAACGCAATTTCGTTTCTTGAATATTTTAAAGTGAATTGGAGTTCTGGCCAAATGCCATTTAACTCCGAGTGGAATGACATCAAGTCACTCTCATTGCCACGCCACACCAAAAATATGTCATCAATATACCGGTGCCAGGAGACCACCATGGGCCAGAACGCAGACGCATACACAAACTCTTCCTCAAATCTGTTCATGTAAATATTTGCGTAGGTAGGCGCTACGTTCGAACCCATGGCGGTCCCCTGGCACTGCCTGTAGTATTTGCCTGCAAAAAGAAAATAATTTTTTGACAGAATAAGTTCAAGTAATGATAGAACAACATGTTCGCATTCGAGAGATATGTCAGACGATGCTAGTTTGTATCTCACTGCCTCTAATCCCTTCTCATGGGTAATTGACGTGTACAACGATGTCACGTCAAATGAGGCCAGAATCACATCGCCTGAAATAGTCATTTTACTCAGGATCGTTAAAAAATCACTGGTGTCTTTAACATAAGAGGCACCCGAGGTAGCAAACCTACGCAGTACCTTATCCAAAAAAATTGATGTGTGATTAAATAATGATCCCCTCCCCGAGACGATCGGGCGTCCGGGGGGGTTTACAAGAGATTTGTGGATTTTAGGTAATGCATAAATAGTTGGCACCACTGGTGTGATTACGTACAAGAAATCATAAAGGGCTTGATCTATGTTGCCCTCCATGACGGCGTCAAACAAAATATTCCGTAGAAGAGTCTGATACTGACTGGTGGGGTTGTTTGATAACGGTTCATATACGTTGAGATCTGCTAGCTGTCGATAAATTTCAGCCTCATACTGGATCGAGTCCATCACCACCACAGCTCCGCCTTTATCGGCGGGCTTGATGGTGATGGACCCGTCACTTGACAGCGCTCTGAGCGCCCGACGCTCCTCACCAGAAAGGTTAGATACAGATTTATAGGATACATTACGCCTGCGTAATTTATTAACGTCAGCATGAACCAGGGAGATGTATGTCTCAACAATGTGGTTAGTATCCGGTGGTTGAAATTTGCTCTTATTGTAAATGCCACACTTACGTAAGGTGAAAGGTACTTGTCCAATAGGGTTAGAGTCACCATTATTGTTGGAAGTGTCACCATTCGATTGTTGAGAGAAGAAGGATTTAAGGCGCAGTCTCCTAAAGAAGCCCCGTAGACTCAAATCAATCTCAAACCAGTCTATTTGAGGGGTTGATATATTCCCCCTTAGGGATCTTGCTCCCGGGAATAAGATCGATCCTACAATCTCATTCTCGGTGCGGGGGTGATGTCTCAGAAAGTCGTTTGGCCAAGACATCAGAAAAATCTTCAATATACAGAGGTAACCCCTTTACCTTACACTTTGTGGAGTGCACCTGGACGGAGACTAAACACTCACCATAGTCTTGCCCTCACTGTACTAGTTCAGAGGTGGACCATTCAACTGGGGGTTGTGCTGCCAGAGCCAGGGTAATCCAAGGACCAAATCCATGTAAAGGCTCTTCATCACCAGGAATGAACACACCTCTGAATGTAGCGCCCCTACAGACAAAAACTAGTTCAGGGGTCCTCTTACTGATTAACCCCACTGATAATGGGGTGGAATCGCTACCCGAGACCCGGATGGGAGGATTCACTGGTAACAGGCATGCAGACATAGACTTGACAAACTCAAAGTTAACAAAATTCGTGGGGGCCCCTGAATCAATGAAGGCCAGACCATTGAGGATATGCATGTTATATGTAATAGAGAATGGCACTAACAATTTAGAACATTCCTGAAGCACCTGAGCTCCTAGGCGATTCCTCCGGACATCACCTTGGAGCGGACGTTTTCTGACGGCTGTTTCTTGGGGCAGCTGGCAACCCGATGACCTGGACCTCCACAATATAGGCATAATTGGTTCCTGAGACGAAATTCCTTGAGCTCCTTTGGGGACAAGGAACCCACTTCCATTGCCTCGACTCCATTGGTAGCTGAGGTCACGGGCAGATTCTCGGACCGGGTCACAGCTGGTTCGGTCTGAGTCTTGTGTCGGGCCCTGAGACGACCGTCGGCCTTTACAGCAATAGTCGTAGCCTGTTCTAAGGTCTCGGGTTACGGGTGCGACAACAACAGATCATTAACTGACTCTGACAACCCAGTCAGAAACAAATATTTCAGAGCGTGGTCATTCCATCTAGACTCCACACAAAAGTGTTGAGTCGGAGGGCAGCAAAAATGCCCAGTGTTGCGGGTCGCCTCTCAAGCGTGAAATTACTATGCCCACCCTTTGGTACTCTGAACCCGACAAGTGGGGGCGTAATTTAAAATATAACCTGCACGCTTCACGGAAAATGAAGAGTGTCTTACGGTCACCCAAAAACACGTCAGGTAGCGCAACCCAAGGTTCTGCCCCCGAGTCCGGAACTGCAGCAATGGTAACTGGAGTACCAGCAGTGGTCTGCTCCTGATGCTGGAGCTGAGTGGACAAATCTTGCACCAACCCAGTTAAGGCTTGCACCTGATTAGCAAGGGCCGCAACAGCCTCCATATCAGGGTTTAGTCAGGAAGGTCAAAACAGGTTCCCAGCAACAGTATGGCCAGTGTTTCTGTTAGGGCTGGCCAGGGCAGATGGACAGGGACTCCCTATGCCAACCCTCTCCTGTGTCCCTACCTACTTACCACCCTGGGCTAAGCCCCAGGGCCACAACTCGGTGATGGTCCCTACGCTGCACTAGTGTCAGGGATCCCGGGAAGGAGGGACTCGGAGATAGACAGGTGGGAACCTGAAGCTAACAGGACGTAATCAGCAACCAGAGAATAGTCAAAACCAGGCAGGGTCAGAACCAGAAAGCATGTGTGCAGTACCAAAGGATATTCAGAGGTGTAATCAGAGGCAAGCAGTAGTCAAACACTAGACGTCAAGTCACAGATAGCGGGTGTCGGCAGAATGGATCAGAACCAAGCACTGGCAATGAGAGATTGGTAGACCAGGTATATATGTAGAACTCCCCACCCAGAGGGGTGGGAGAAGTCACATGACTACCAGGGGGAATCATAAGACCGCCTCCCCCCGATGGACAGTGGACAGGTGCACCCGCACATGATGCAGGGCGCATTGCCGCCTGCTGCGACCAACCAGCAGAGTGGGGGAACCCCGGACAGAGACACCAGCCAGGGACCCCCACCCCTGGTGGCAACCCCAATTCTAACAGCTGGTGCCTGGCTATCCTTTGAGAGCCAAGCACCAGCTCTCCCTGTCACAGAGACCATCGGCCAGCTTCTGACAAGCTGATGGTCTCCGTGGAACCCTGTAAAAAAAAGCAGTGCAGGAATTTAAAAATAGAAGCAGGAAGTTGACGGCAGATTGGTAATATCTTCCTGCTTCTTTTTTTTAAAGTCCTGCACTGTTCTATGTGGGACTGCACAGGAGCTAGTATCACTGGCTCACAGCGGGGAGGCTGCAGGAGATTTCTCTCCTCGCGCTCCCCCGCCCTTCTCCATTGAGTTAACATTGCCGGCGTTCAATACTAAACGGCTGCTATTTATGCTGCATAAATGATGGACAATAAGCTGATCGCTGAGTGTAAACAGCAGCCGTTCAGTACTAAACGGCCGCTATTGCAACTCAATGGAGAGGGGTGAAGGAGCGCGAGGAGAGAAATCTACTCCTGCTGCCCCACTGTGAGCTAGCGATACCAGCTCCTTTGCAGGTGCATGGGACCTACTATGTGCGGGGACGAGTGTCGGGCATCGTTTGTCCGACAATCGTCCCATCTAGTTCCAGAGGTGATAGAGCATGATTTCCAGTGTCTTGGAATCAGGATTTTGGCCATACCCTTTTTCACTTTTGATATTGGACCTGAGAGTAAAGAGAGTAGCGCCACCTCCAAAGATGGAGTAATAGAGCTGCCATAAAGTGTGTTATATAGTTAAAAAAACCTTCCAGAAGGGTTGTATGGCTGTACAGTCCCACCAGCTATGTCTATAAGAACCAATTGCAGATAGGCAGTGCCAATAGGAATCTAGGGTTGTGGGAAACATCTTATGGAGAAACGTTGGACATCTATACCATTGGTACAATACTTACTCAAATTTCCCAAAGATAGTAGATTTATGCATCAAATAGAGGGTTTTATACTTCTATTCTGCGGAGAAGGTCCTGTTGAGCTCTAATTCCCATTTAGAATTTAGGTGAGCATCCTCAACAGAGACCGGATCATCCCCTCCCTCTCAGAGCAGTGCGTAGATCCAGGAAACCCAAACCTCTTCATCCTACACCGAATCTTGAGCCACTTGTTTACCTCCCTAATCTCCTGCTGACTTGCTGGTGTGGCATGTGGTGCAGGTAGTAGTTCAGAAAATACTACTTTGGAAGTCCTTGCCTTAAGCTTACAGCCTAATTTTTTGAAATCATTTTTAGGATCCTCCACCTATCTCTAACTTTGTCATTGGTGCCACTGTGCACCATGATCACTGGGTCCTTAGCAGCCCCTGCAGTAATCTATTAACGCAATCCGAGATGTTTCGAGCTGGAGCGCCAGGAAGATAACACATCGTTTAACGATCCCAGTCTTTGTAGCAGATACCCCAACTGTCCCCCTAATAACTGAATCTCCTACTACAAGGACCTGTCTAGCCTGCCCTACGCTCCTATTCCCCTTCTTACTGGAGCAGACATTCCTTTGGTAGTTAAAGGACATGTTGTGCTGCAGCAGTGCTAATCCTGTAATGGCAAACCCCTCATCTGCCAACATTGCAGACCTGTTGAGGTGTGCAAGTTAAGGACTAGCGTCCCTAGATCTTCTTGCTCTACACCTCCTTCTAACTGCCACCCAGCTAGCTGCCTGATCATCCGGCACTCCCATACTACCAAATTGAATACTCACCTAACTTGGATGTTCCGTGTCCAGTGCTGCAGCCCCCATGCCCACCATTGGACCTGGAAGAAGTGTCAGTCTTGTGCTATTGATTGCGCATATGACCACTCAGCGGTCATTTGCACAATGAACAGCACTTCTTCTGTGTTCTGTACTGGGGCTGCAGTGCTTGACAAGGAATGGCCAGGATAGGCGAGTATTTAATTTCTTTTAAATTTTAAGCCCTTTAACTTTTTTATGTGCTTTTTAATGGGTTAATACACACTTCAGCTAGTAAAGAAGGAGCCCTACGTGTTAGTCAATCAGCGGTTGACATGAAAGAGAACTGCATGCAAAAGTGCTCTGTAACATCTGTTCTGCAGGAAGAGATAAGTAGTGTCTGTGTAGCATCACTCATCTTTGTATAATCATCAGTTTTTGAAATATGAATGTGATGTTTATACAACATATTGTTAATCTAAAATCTCCTTTGATGTGTACTACATACAGGAGATATTAAAAAGTATTAACCATGTCATGATCAGGGTCTTTTCTACCTTTGTGATCTAATTTCATGTTTTAGAATACAGGATATAAAAGTTATTATATTTTAGTCTGTGTTTTTTTTATGTAACTAGAGTTAATGCAGTATATACCAGTAACCAGTATATACATCAACTACGGTAGCATTACTTTGTTTAAGTATTCCTTTCCAGCTGAAAACTCCTAGTGTTCTTCTCCTCAGGTGGTTATGTTATCGTATTTTGACCATCTGAGATTTATTTGACGTTCTCTTAATAAAGTCACTTTTCAGGCACGGGAATCCCTCTTTGATGATATTACATGGACTGTACCACACATGCTCTTCACAGAAGTGAGACAGAAACTTCTATCAAAGTTACTGTTGATTATTAGAGGTTCCTGCCACACAGGTATAATTAAGGAGATGACAGTTCATCCCTGACTGTATGTTCATGTTTTTTTTATTTAGGAGAATATAGAAAATTATGATTTCCTCCCAGTAGGCAGAGATGGTACTGGCTCTAGCTGGTCATGTGATGCTGTGTTGATATATCATGGGATTGCTAGCACAGCATGGAGGAAGAGAAAGCAGGGAGAAATCTACAAATCAAGATGATGCCTGAAATGTATCAGACAAGAAGCTGCACTGCATGGAAGTGAGTGGAATACATCTGAGATGTTCAGAGTGTGACAGATAATCAGATGAGGGAGCAGTGATGGAAAAAAATGTTTTTACTGATGTGACCTTTTAATATAGTTGATTCAAATAATACGTATTAGCTTAAAGGTGTATACCTATCTTAGGCATTTACAGTATATACACAGGATATATCATAAAAGCCTGACAGATGAGGGGGACCCACCTCTGGTACCCTCATCAATTGGGGAGGCAGGGTCCTGCTGGTTGATTCAGTCTACAGTCTACATATACTTCAATGAAGACATAACTATGCATGTACAGTAGTATTACGTAAAACTTTTAGGCTGGTGTCGAAAAAATGCTGCAAAGTAAGAATTTTTTTAAAAAAAAGATGTCTGATTGAATCTAAATTTATTCTGCAGCAGGACAATGACCCCAAACATGAAGTCAATGTCATTAGGAACTATCTTCAGTGTAAAGAATGGACGTGACAACACAGGCCAAGGAAGTTGCTGCAGCGCTTGTTTGCCTTGTGGCTTCTTCAAGCAGCTAATCTAGGGGTGCTAGGAGTCAGATCCCAAATGCTGGGTAAAGATAGTATTAGAAAGAAATTTTGTAGATCCTAGCGGATGATGCCATATTTAAGGACCTGAAGCTTACACTGTGTATGGGGAGCTGAAGCTTATACTACAAAAAGGAGGTTTGTAGCTTGCAATGTATTTGGGAGTCACGGTAGGTGATATTGTATATGGAGGTTGGGGGCACTACAGCTGACACAATATTGCAGACTGTAGCTAGCACTATAAAGACTCACCATTCATGAATATGTGAATGCTATTAGCCTGAATTCTTTAACCCCTTAACACTCCAGGACGTACATTTACATCCTGCAGCATCGGTGTATGTATGAAGAGAGATGGCAGGGCGACCTCTTCATACAGCGTGAGTGTCAACTGTTTATTACAACTGACACCTGCAGGAAATAGCTGCAATCAGCCACACGGCTGATCAGCGCTATTAGCCCTTTAAATGCCGCTGTCAATTCCGTACAGCCCCCCAAAATGAGATTGCAGGAAGCCATGTGGGTGTCATGTCAGCCGGGGGCCTTCTGAAAGACCCCAGGCCTGCCTTAGCAGACTGCCTATCAAGCCATCCCTGTGGGATGGCTGACTAGACTGCTTGTCAGATTGCAGTATGATGTAATGCTATGATCAAAGAATCTCTAGTTGTGGTCCCCTAGAGGGGGCTAAAAAAAAAGTAAAAATAAGATCAATAAAGTTTTACTAATTGTAAAAACAAAAGTAATAAAAGTTTAAATCACTCCTCTTTTGCCATATCTACAATAAAAAAATCTAAATCATAAAACAAAAATACATATTTGGTATCGCTGCATCCATAAAAGTCCGATCTATCAAAGTAGTACATTATTTACTCCACACAGTGAACGTCGTGCAAAAAAAGCATAAAGAACACCAGAAATGCAGTTTTTCGGTCACCCTGTCTCCCAGAAAAAATAGCAATAAAAAGCGATCAAAAAGTTGTATCTACTCCAAAATGGTACCAATGTAAACTACAGGACATCTCACAAACAATGAGCTATTGCACAACTACGTCGACAGAAAATAAAAAAGTTATTGCGCACAGAAGATGGTGGCAGAAAATTATTTAAAAAAAATTAAATGTCTTTGAAAAAAAAAGTACTACAGAAAAAAAAAAAAATATACAAGTTTGGTATTGTAGTAATCGTTGATCCATAGAATAAAGTAATTGATCCATAGAATAAAGTTATCATGTCATATTTGTTGCAGTTTGTGCGCTGTAGAAACAAGATGCACTGAAAAATGTCAGAATGTTTTTTTTTTTCTTCATTTTACTCCACTTAGAATTTTGTAAAAGTTTTTCAGTACATTATATGGTATATTAAATAGAACCAAAGAAAAATACAACTCGGCCCGCAAAAAACAAGCCCTCATACAGCTACATCGAATGATAAATAAAGGAGTTTTGATTTTTTTAAAAGGGGAGACGAAAAAACAAAAATGGAAAAAAAAAGGGCCGTGTTCTTAAGGAGTTAAACTCTAAACAACGCTATATTTTCCTACAAGCCTACACAATCATTCCCAGAGACTATTTTTTATAGTCACAATGTACTTTCAACCATTTCTATTTTGCCATAGTTAATAGCTCTAGATCTTTCTCATATATATTTAGCCAATTTCATTTGACTATGTGAATATATTATACAGTGTCAGCATTGTAGCTTTGTAATCTGTATCTTCAATTTTACAGAGAGCTCACAAAATGCAATACATTAATGATCTATAACAATAGCCCAAGAAACAATTTGAATCACAGTCTGAGACTAATACATACTCTGGGAGCAAAACAAAGTTAGCAATAAGAAAAAAATCAAATATTCACAATTGTCGATGAGGATTTAATACTTTTCAGCCTCAAAACTCATTAAACTGTAGCTTGAAATCCTGTTTAAAAACCTACACTGTACTTTATTACAACAGATTAACACAGTTTGAGTTAATGGAGCAAGTTAAGAGTTAGTTTGTTTGCTTTATGAAATGATACATAAAAAGAAATAAACAGCACATCTGCACCGTGCAAAGAAAATTATCCTATTAAATGAATGTAATTAGAGTTATCAAGAAAAGCTACAAATATTCTAATAGTAGAGGTAAGAATTATTATTGAAAGTCAACCAATCAATAAATAAAACCTAATTATCTTAATTTTTTGTCTGGAGATGGAAAGGATGCAGAGGGTAATAAAATAATGAGCATGAGGAACCACAATTATGAAGGTGACTAAAGGGGCGAAATCCATGATTAGATTATATACATACAGTATACACTCCACTATAGGGAATAGCCCTTCTCTTTAGGGAATAACAAGATAATTTTAAAGAACCCCTTTTAGCTGAAAGAAAAGATTATGCAAATGGTGTAACTCATCCACAGTGCTATTTATTGGAAGGTAGCTAACCTATGAGTCTATATCTGACCAGAATATCCATGTATAGCTGGAAGAAAAAAGTTGGGTTTCCAACTATGACTGGGTCCTATTCAAGAAATCAAGGAGATATTTCAGTCACAATCCTTGATATCCTATTCTTGTCACATTTCTCGAGGCAATGGAAGTCTTTACAAAGAATGGATTAAAATCAGTCTGTGATCCCTCTATAAACCTTCATTAGCATTGGCAGAAGCCATTAGGATCACTGGCGTAGCAATAGGGATCGCAGGGGATGCAGTTGCATTCAGGCTCATAACCTATGGGGGACTTGGAGTGAATGTAATAAACAATGACATACAAGCTTTCAATAGACTGAACTTTCCTGTGTGGAAGAATCACATAATCAAATGACAAACAATGTGCTGCCTTCTTCCTGTCACTGAAGGATCCCGAACTGTTGTCTGCTGAAAATCCCTCAGCATGTAATGTGCTCCCCTTAAGGCCCTGCTACTGTGTATGTGCTATACCTGTTTCAGGGATCAGTTGAATGTTTACATTGAATAACCCTTAAACTCTTAACTAACTGTTCATATTGCTGTTAGGTTGTGGTCCTGTGACCGATAGTTCTATGGATTTTCAGGAGCATACCTTCACAGGTGTGGGATAATTGAGCTGTCTGGATGTGAAATTTCTTCAGCCAGCCAATCCCTACTGGTCTGCTGCACATAAATACCAGCTCCTCTTGCTGGTATTGGATGCTGGTAATTTTACTCAGTTTACTCATTCTGCTTTATTCCCTCTCAGAGTTGGTGTTATGCATGCTGGTCTGCCATGTTTCTTTCACATACCCTGAGGACGGTCTGGACACCTATTGTCCCCATCTGCATCTTATGCGGACCCCCCTCTTCCCTTACCCTTTGATAGGTGTGGCCTCAAGACGTTTGATGTAATGTATGATCAGATGGGTGATTCCTGACATGGTTCCCTTTATGTCATGGCTGACTCACTTTTCCCTTGGGGTGAGGACATTTGGATTAGCTATTATTTTTCTATCTGTATGCATGAGAATGGGGTTTTGTCCTATTTATGGTGTGCATGCGTTGGTATTAGGCCTGTAGGATAAGTCCTGTGATGCATGTCTGATGGAGGTAGGGCTACATTTTTTTTGTGCCTTAAGCGTCCAGAGGCCTCTTTTTTAAAGAGGAGGTACTGTTAGGTTGTGCTTCTGCGACCTGTACTACTATGGGTTCCCAGGAGCACACCTTTACAGATGTGGAATAATTGTGCTGGCTGGGTGTGATGTTCTCCAGCCAGCCAATCTCCACTGGTCTGCTCCATATATATACCAGTCTCTTTGAAAGAGGCAGCTGGTATCCCTTCACTCTATGGTTTGGTTTTCTTGCATGCCTGTTATGTGTTGTATGTGTATAGGTGTGAACAGTGTCATGCTCAGTGTCTGTGCAGGTGGCCAGACATCAGGTGTGCATAGGCATGTTCAATGTATATGTGTGTGAACAGTGATGTGTTCAGTGGATCTATGCAGGTGGCCAGACATTAGGTATGAATAGTCCTGTTCTGTGTTGCATACTAACCCTAGTATGTTGGTGTGAACTGTGTCCTATCCTACTGTGGATCATTTACCATCTCTGGGCGAGTTAGGTCCTTAGGTTTCAGTGTGGGGCTGTCCTTATGCGACAATTACAGTGCTTGCAGGCAGGGTTCTTGTGGATGCTGTCTCGTTAAAGTGGGGACTGGTGAGACAATGAGGACCTGTGACGTGGGCTTGTGGGCTTAAGTGACTTGGGCCATTAATGAACCAATACCTCGTACATGTGACAGCTATTCCATTTGGTTATGCATGCGGTTATGCAAGGTGGGTGTTTTGGTCATTTGTCAGTCCATATGTTGTGTCTGCCCATGAGTCTTGTATGCAGTTCACTGTCCCTTTGGTGTTACAGCCAGTGACTCCTGTTTGAATGCGATACCATCTTGTGTCCGTGCTGAAGCTTGGTGCTTTGGTGCGCCCAGTGGACATAGCGACCAGCCTTACCTTTTGCTCCAGACCCCTGGAACCTGTTTGGTACCTGTTTTATTCCCTTTCCTATTGACATGCATGTCCTGCACTAGGCCCATATGGATAAGTCCTATGCTAGAGGATGCTCATCATTTTATTCAGTTTACTCATTCTGTGTTATTCCCTCTCAGAGCTGGGTGTTATGCATGCTTGTCTAAAGTTTCTCTCTCCTTCCCTGAGGACGGTCTGGACACCTGTTGTCTCTGTATGCATCCTTTTCAGACCCCCTCTCCCTTACCCTATTACAGGTGCAGCCTCCAGACATTTGATGTCATGTATGGTCAGATGGGTGATTCCTGACATGGTTACCTTTATGTCAGCATGGTGACTGACTCTCTTTCCCCTTGGTGTGAGGACACTTGGACTAGCTATAGTTTACTAGCTGTAAGCATGTGAGTTATCAGTGGGTTTCCTGTTTTGTGTTGTATGCAATCCCTAGTGTGTTGGTGTGAACAGGCATGTTCAGCGGAATAATGTGTACTTGCAGATACCTTGCATCCATGCTGAGGCGCAGTGCTTTAGTGCACTGCACGGACGTAACAGCTGCTTCATTGCAGTTTGAGGAGCACATGCCACCTTTCCAGCAGGGAAAGGTTCCAGTCTGTAACTTACAGGACCCCTTTCCATCTCTTAGAGGAGAGCCAACTCACATCATTCACCCATCTTGTTATTAATGTTCTCTTAAGATATGTTGTCTGATATATAAAATGTATGTGTGTATTTTTTTTTCGGGACGGGCCAGGGCCAGTAGCCATGCAGAGCAGCTGTGCAGGAGGGGCCCAAGCTGAATTTTTGCACCCAGGCCTTTGAGCCTTTAACTATGCCCCTGATTGACACTTCTAGTGCATAATGTCATTGAGGATAACAAGCTGTTCTGATGTTCTGTTGCCTACAAACAACCAGCTAAAGCTCCCAAGGGGGCCAACTTCCAGTCTAAACTACCATCAGCAAGCTGTACCAGAGGGGTAGTTAGTTTCTTGGTGCAGACTCAAAGGACGGGAAGATAAAAGTGAGAAATGTGAGTGCAGGTAGATAGGCCAAATTAGTTAATCGCAAAAAAGGTTAGAATCCATGTGTAGAGAATGGGAAGAGTTTTAGATCTTGCATATATGTCTGGGTCCAACTAGAGGAAAACTCTGAACGGCATACTCATGTAACCTGCGCTAACGTGATTGGTGCGGTGCAGTGCACCATTAGCATAGCGCTCCTATGGTATTTGCGTAGTCTGGCAGTCAATAGACTGCAATGGACTACACAAATAGTGTATGGTGCCAAATGAATATTCGGCGTGACAGCTAAACTTGCTTGGCACTCCAGATGTTCATTTTAAAAAGAATACATCTGCAATGCGTGCTACTCCTTGCAGACCAAATCATAGTGTGCTAGGTTTATTGTGAAAGCAATTGGGGACACTATTGATAAGGAGGCCATCTAAAACAGAATCAACCTCCCTTCCTATTAATCCAACTAGTGTCCTGTTTATCTGCCCACAATTTCATTCATTAGGACTTTCAGTTTAATAGAGTAGGTTTAAAGAGTACCTGCAGTTTCACATTTAGAGATCTTCTGCTCCATCAGCCATTTTCATCTCCTTCTGGCAGCTGAAGGCTGCCCCATATAGTGCTATATAATTTCTATTTGGGACCGTCTTCAGCTGCTGGAAGAAGCCAAAAACGATTGATGGAGCAGAAGATCTCCGAAGGTGAAAGTGCAGGTACTCTTTAAGGAATATAGAAAAGGTTTTCTTTTCTATCAACTACAGTAATTTTTCAAAGCTGTATAATAATTTTAACCACTTAAGGATTGTTATCGGAACCCCAATGGGTCCCTCTGATTTCAGTCTGTTCCAAATTGGTTATTGAGAAGTGTCTTCACGTCAATAAAGCCAAGGACGCACAGCTGTATCAAGGCAATATGTTTCTGATTTATTAATAGCCAAAATGATACTCTAAATGACGTAGCAATAGAGCTACATATCCCTAAAATCATTAGAACTCAGGATAGGCTCTAGTTTCTAATTAATATATGTTAACACTTTAAGGTGTGTGTTACTACTAAAACACGTGATTTCCAAGAGACAAAGAGAAACAAAATTTAACGGAGAATAAACTTATTAATATCACTGCTTGGCTTGAGGAATGCAAAGGGGGAAATGAGCAGCTCCTCTTATCTGAGGTCTGAGGCTTACTTTCCATTTCCCTGGAATGCTCTAGGATCTCTAGGGATTCGTGTTTTTAAGTTGCTTATATGTGTCATAGTGATACTTATGTGTTTTTACTTTTTTAGGATTGGTCCTCCCACTGGTGTTTTTGGGGGGGTTATCTGATCTTGTCACAAATAAATATTTTTCAAGAGTTAATAAATATATTTGCATTCAACCTCATCCATTGTGTGAGTTCTACTTACTGGGATAATTTAGAGATCAGAGGGTGCACCCTGGTAAATTAAATAGGAGGGATGACTTAGTTTGTATAGCCCTTTTAAAGTGATATAAGAGGTGTCCATTTATGGGACACTATATTCCTGAGATTAGCCTTGACCATCGTTGCTACAATTTAGTCTTAGGGTACAAATTGATTATCTATGGGTCATTATAGAGAGGGAAATATCATATATATATATATATATATATATATATATATATATGATATTTCCCTCTCTATAATGACCCATAGATAATCAATTTGTACCCTATATATATATATATGATATTTCCCTCTCTATAATGACCCATACTATAAAATGGACACATTATCCTACACTGGATACCATGCAGAGAAAATTTTAAATATATTTTTTATCATATCACCCCCAAAAATGAATTAAAATGTGATCAAAAAGTCATATGTACCTGAAAAAAAAAACTATATATATATATATATAATGTATGTTTTTTTTACATAATATAGCATTTTTAATGAAAAAGTGATTTTATTTGTTTTTCAAATACTTACAAAAATTTTATTGTAATATAGTTATTTGCATTTTTCTTAGTCTCATTAGGTTTTGTTTTTTTTTAAAACAATCTTATTTTATCGAGTATATCACAGAATGAAAATGCAGCTTACATTAATATTCATTCAGATTGAAAGACCTGGAAGAGGCAGGAACACGCAGGACCCTAACAGAAATTATAAGTTTATTTACTTGCTTACATAAAGTTGCTATTAGATTTGTATTATTTAAGTATACAAAAGGTCGTTACTTTCTTGCAATAATAATATTTTGGATTTAAGACAAACAAAACTGAAAACTAAAAAAGAAAACAAATAAGGTAATAAGGTAACCGATTTAGGCTGCCTGTCTACGGCCAGGACGGAATATCGCTAGCGATAGTGCACCGCTGGGGAGGAGGGGGGAGCACTGTAAGGTCTCTGCGATGAGCCTATCTAATTGATAAGCTCAGCTCGGAGAATCACGGCAAATCGCAGCATGCCGTGATTCTAATCATGTGAGTAGAGATTCGCTTGTGGATGTTGGGCTGCGCTTTCCATAGTTCTCCTATGGAAAGCGTGTCATGCGAGCTCCACAGGCGAATTATCGCCGCGGATATCGCTATGACATCTCGCCTGTGGACAGGCAGCCTAAGCCCATCATGTCTAAAAGACTCTATCGCTGTTATGTGGTAAATGAGAAAATAATCTGAATTCTGCAAACACGTTCAAGGTTTCACCTGAGGACGGATTTTTGGAAGCATTGGGGAAGTAGAATATGTGGGGAATTTATGATGTAGAAGAGCGCAAGGGGTGAAGTTCATGGACCAAAGCTGAAATTGTTTGAAATGATATATTCGTACCAAGGTTTCCAAATGTAAAAAGTTTGTGTCTTGTACCATTTTCCCAGTTTGCAATTTCTTCAAAGTGGCACAGTTATGAAATCTTCTCTGCTCATTGGGATAAAGAAAGTGCCTCAGATCTGTGCCACATAAGCGGGAATAGGAGTTTAGCAGCAGAAATTAGGAAAGTTGGTAGGTTTTGGTTAGAGGGGTACAAATAGGCAGAAGGTTTCCATAGGAGGATATTTACTGGAGATAATTTGATGTGGGTTGAGCATATTTTGTTGATATGTTCTACTATTTGTGACCAATAAGGTGTCATCATCGGGCATTCCCACCAGATGTGTAGCAGAGAGCCGCTATTAAGGCCACAACGCCAACAGCAGTCTGAGGTCGTAGGTATTAATTTAGCTAGGCTAGCAGGCATCTCATATCATCTCGTAAGAAGTTTGTAGGAATTTTCCTGGATTCAAACACATCTACTAAATCCGTGGGAGTTGCTAAGTATTTTGACGAAGAAGGTGGTCTTCAAGTCTCTCTCCCATTCCTTAAGGTACCATGGTTTTTGGGAGCTGAATTTAATAACAAGCCTTATAAAGTCTCGATGTCAGTTTATGTGAGTGGGATGGGAGTGACATGTATGTTTCAATCCAGAGTGGGTCTCTAAGTTTGTTGCTGTACCGTGGTTACATTTTTTTGGTGGATTGAAAAATATCCAGCTTCTCCAGAAAAGTGAGTGAGTATTTTTGTATGAAAGTCTCAACTTGGTTAGGGGTGTCTAGTTTTATATCTTTAAGCATGTAATAAATTGTCAAAGATTTTGAATTATTCCAAATTTTAGGTACTTTCAAGGGTTTTTTTTAAGCTAAGATTGAGGGTATCAGGGAGGCCGGGATCATAGGAGAAATCTTGTGTGGGTCTAGTATGGCCTTGCGAATTCCCTGTAGGGTGATTATTGTGCCATAGGTAATAGGGCTAACGAAGCGTTTATAATTTTTAACTGGGGAATTAAACCAAAGTAAATACTGCTGCTTGGGTGTCAGAAGCTGCTTTCTAGGTTTAATGTGGGGGTATCTATTGAGGTGTCTACTAACGAGAGACATCTAGCAAGGTGATTCGCTTGGTAGTAGTGGTGAATGCTTGGAAGGCCAAATCCTCCTTGTAGTTTCTTTTGAAGTGGGTAGGAGTGGGCTATTCTCGTTTGCGGTGATTTCAGATGTTTTGGTTAATGAGGGCTTTAAGTTTGTTGAAAACGTGTTTGGGGACTGCGATTCGTACTGTATAAATTATGTATAGGATATATGGTAAGACATATGTGGATATCAAGTTTTTCCGACTCATCCATGATAGAAAAGGTATATTTAAATCCTGCAGTTAGTTTTGTATTTTGATTAAAAGTGGAGCGTATTTAAGTTTATATAGCATTGATGGGTCCGGCTTAAGTGTGATACCCAAATACTTAATACCTGAAGTGGGCCATGTGAAAGGAGACTGTCATTTTTATGAATTTAATCGAATCATTAGGGACAGAAATATTTAAGGCTTCGGATTGATCGTAATTTATTTTGAAGTTTGAGTATTTCCAGAAAAATTTTAAAATTTCTAGGATTGCGGGGAGTGCCTTTTTTGGGTTTGTCATCAGTATCAGGAGGTCATCTACAAAGGCTGCTGTAGTGTAGGTAATATCTCTGACTTTTAAGCCAATTATGTCTGGACACTGTCTTATTTTTTGGAGTAGTGTTTCCATCACCAGCACAAAAAGGGTGGGAAAAGCGGGCATCCCTGTCTAGTACCGTTTTTGATCGTGAAAGCTATCGATAAAGTATAATTGACCTGAACTCTGGCTGTGGGTTGTGAATATAGGGAAAGATGGCAGAAATTAGTTGCTTTAGGAATGCAAACTTATACAGGGTGTCCTTCATGTAATTCCAATTGACTCTATTGAAGGCTTTTTCAGCGTCTGTGCTAAGTAGAACAAGAGGGGTCTTGTTGAGCCTGACGTAGTGTATTGTGTGTATAATCCGAGAAGTGTATTATTTTATTAAGAAAGGGTGAAATTCTATGCGCGATAAGTTTTGCCCACAGTTTAAGGTCAGTGTTTAGTAGGGAGATTGGTCTATAGTTACTACATAATTTGGGGGTTTTGCCTTCTTTGGGAATTATGGAGATGAATGTTTCTAAAGAATGTTTGGGAAGGGATGCACCAGCTAATAGGGAGGTACAAAGGTTGATAAATGGTGGGAGAAGTGTTTTAGAGAGTTTTTTATAATAACTTATGGGGAATCCGTCTGATCCTGGGCTTTTCCCATTTGGAATTGTAGAGAGGACCTTTAGGATCTCTGGAGCTGTAAATGGTTGAAGTAATTGTGATTTGTCCTGTTCTTTAAGTTCAGGAAGAGTTAATGAATCTACGAAGTGATTGTTAGGGGAAAAGGCTGCGAGTGGGGAGTTGGGGAGAGAGTTATTTGTTAAATTATACAAAGCCTCGTAGTAGGTTTGGAATTCTTTCTAAATATCTTAAGAAAAAAACATAACTCACCAACTGCACAAAGATCTAAAACACCTTAAGAAGTTTCCAAACAGGATTTTGAAGACTCTGAATATCCAACACTTCAGAACATAATGAAGAACAAGACCAGAACCCAATATCTAGAGCCTTCATCAAAAGGATTTTGATGTAGTTAATATCTCCCATCATGAAGGAATTTGCAGATATGAAACATGTTATAAAACAAATTGGCCACAGGGTAGAAGGCCTGGAGAATGTACATCAAGATATTCTCCAACACAGCGAAGTCATTCAGAATAGCTTAACATCATAGCAAGATCACCTGAATCAAGCCCTGCTTATAATCGAAGACCAAGAGAATAGAAGCAGGAGAAAGAACATCAGAATTAGGGGTCTGCCAGAGTCAATAGCCAATGAAACCTTGAGATCCTCGGGCCTGCAGATCTTTTTGTCTTTATTAGATAACACAAGAACTGAACCAATTGTCATTGAGCGAATCCATATAGCACTGCGTCCCAAGCCAACTGTCTCCGAACCTACAGGAGACATTATATGTGGCCTTTTAAGCTTTGTTGACACAGCATCTATTCTAAAGGAGGCAAGAGAGTCTCAAGAAATTCTTTTAGAGGGAAAAAGAACTTTACTTTTCCAAGACGTAGCCTCGAGCACGCTGGCTAAACGGCGCATTTTAGGACCTCTAACAAATGCTCTCCACTCCAAAAAATTGCCTGAAAGATGGCTCTTTCTATTTGGCCTTGCAACTTCCAAACATCGTCAACAGATTACCATTTGATTGCCAGAAGATCTGCAGAGAGCATGGGAAAAATTAAGCATTCCTCCAATAGAGATATCATTGTGGCTCCCTGTTTAGCCCAGTAATAAATTCCCGACCCTCCCTCAACTGGAGGACTGGAAAACACACTCCAAGGCTAAATCACTCAAGAACAAATACAAACATACAGTCCATATTTGACTGTTGTTGTTCCTATATCCCTCAGGTACTTTTGCAAAGCTACCTCTTCAAAATGGACAAATGAAACTTTGAACGTGTTTGGAGAGTTCAGATAATTTTCTCATTTACCACATAACAGCGACAGAACTTTTGTCTTAATTGGTTACCTTATCACTTTATTTATTATTGGTTTTAGTTTTCTGTTTTGTTTGTCTTAAATCCAAAATGTTGTTGCAGGAAAGTAATGACCTTTTGTATACTGAAATAATATAAATCTAATCGCAACTCTATGTTAACAAGTAATTAAACTTATAATTTCTGTTAGGGAGCTGCACGTTCCTGCCTCTTCCAGGTCTTTCAACCTGAATTAATATTAATGTAACCTGCATTTTTATTCCTTGATATACTCAATAAAATAAGATTGTTTAGAAAAAAGCTGTAAGCAAGCACCTGAAAATAGAGAGAAGTGGAAATACAAAGTCTATTAGAAAAAAAACAGAAAGAAAATGCCTCTCCCTTTTCCTTTGGATTATCAGCTGTGACTAACAGCTTACAGCCCGACCTGCTTCTGATTGATTGAAGAAGCAAGGGCTTTAATCCTGCACCGTATTTTTACTATTGGCCGGGAATATTTTTACAGCACTTGGTGCTTAATGGGTTAAAGTGGTGGCATGTATGGACTAAGTCTATAGTAGAGTATGGATACATAAGTCAGTAATATAATGATCTGTGTCTGAAAATGTTTTGATCTTTAACAGGTTTTTAGAACTAGCATATCTCACGTGAATAATTATATTGAAGCTAATCTTGGTTACATGTTTCATAACTAATAGATATATAATAGGGTATGCATTGCCATAGTGGATGAGGCAATCTATGGTACTACAGGGTGAGGTTCAGGTATGGGGCCATCCTTATCAGGGCACTAACCCTGTTTAGGTGTAAGTGAGAATAGGGCCTAAGAGGGTCATGCCACAGCTTTAGGAATGGATATAAGAATAATGTTCTAGTCGACTCACTACACTTTTTGTATCTGTACATTTAATCCTATGATATTGATGATGGTGTTTTCTCAAGAGTGTAAATAAAAGTTTTATTTTATAGTTTTTTTTCTGCCTTGGTTAGTGATCTATTGTTTGGCACAGATTTTTTTTTTCTATTGTGCACCACTCATCTAATGCAAAAGGCCTCAACATACTTAGAACTATAAGATGGGGCGGCATACAACAGCAGACAGCCAGGAATGCATGCTGCAAGGCATGATGTGTTCCTGCTAGCAAATAGGGCAAAAGCGGTGGTCCAACAGCAGCAGGACCTTCTGAAACAGTGGGACAGCACCTGAAATCTGGGACTCTCTTGCTGGATCCAGGACAGTTGAGAGGTATGCACACATGACTGTACAGGGTACCATAACAATAAGCATATAATAAACATTTCAAAAAAGGGGGCACACAGTAGGGACAGAGAGCAGTTGAGTCTATAGATAGGAGGAGCAGGATTGTGTATATAGCAGGGGACAGAGCAACAGAGAGCACATAGGAGGGGACAGAGAGCCACAGATCCCATATGGAGGACAGAGAGCAGCAATGTACACACAGCAGGGTACAGCTTAGAGGCAAGCACACAGCAAGCAATAGAGTAGCAGCAGTCACACTGAAGGACAGGGCAGTGGCAATGACAGCAGGGTATGTGCAATGGCTACTTAGAGGTATGGTACTTACATCACTAAATGCAAATCATTGATTCAATATTGCACTGTACAAAGGTTCAGAAGGCAGCAAAACTTGTACTTACTTCCATTGGGGTTGGTCAGTATTACTGCTGTTGTTCTCTGTATACTGTATATAGGAGGTATGCTGATACATTGACGCTAGGTAGGGAATGTCTACCCCCTTCCCAAGCTGCTTTGCACTTACCTCAGTGTGTAAGCAGCATACTATTCAGTCAGAACTGCAGAATGAACTTTATTCTGAAGTATGGAGTGGGTAACTGGACACCCAGTAGCGCAATACACTCGGCACCCATCACCAATTGACTTGCTGATAGTTTGCTGACCCCTGCTAACAGTAAAAATTGAAATGGTCATTGCTTCTGTGTGCTTTATTTATTGCAACAAGATGTACTCCTTTCCTCACTCCTCTGCCTTTTCCTTCTCTTCACTTCCCTTTCCATCTCTCTCCTCCTCTCTGCCATCCTCATTATCTTCAACTTCGCTCATGGTTTTGTCCATTCTGTTCTTCCTCAGATGACTCTGTCAAATATGAATGATTATATTAGTGATAAATACAATTCATTGCATAGAACTACATATTTTTTCATTCCTCCCATAGTGTGTATATCATGCCATCCAACACTAATTTATAGGGGTTCTACTAGAATTAACTTTTAGCACCTATGCATGGTATAGGTGATAAAAGCCTGATTGGTGAGGGTCTCACTGCTGAGACCACCACCAATCCTGAGAACAGAGCTCCCATGTTCCCCTCTTCTCTTCACTGTGGGCTTACTGCACCTCCTGCAGTTAGGAGATTGAATGGAGCGATAAATGCACATGAACAGTGCCGTGCCATTCATTTTCAATGGGTCTACTGGAGATAGCAGAGTACAAGCTTGCTGGGCTATTTCCGTCAGCCCTACTGAAATGATTGTAGGGACAGCCACGCATGTTCAGTCATCGCTCCATTTAATCTGACATAACTCTGGGTGGGAAAAGCATCCCTGCAGTGACAAGAAGAGAATACATATGACTTCCGTTCTCAGGATTAAGAAACAGGAAGTGAAGACAGCACCTCTGCCGATGGTTGGAGTGAAATTGGAATTTGGGTGGTGTCAAAAGGGGGACTCACCTGGCGCAAATAGCTAAACCCTGGGGGGTTAGCTGCTATGCCTCCGGTCCAAGATTGCCCAGAAGAGGGTAGCCTTTGGTAGAGATGACACCCTGTCCGAGGGACATCCAGGAGAGAGCAGGCATGGAGATTCCCAGGATATCTCAGGCAATTGACAAGAAAAATAGGTTAAGGTGAAACGTTTTCCAGCACTCAGGATGCAACCCCACTCATGCATTATGCGTTCCACTCATACTGATAGTGTTATTCACTGGTCAGTAACAGCAGTGAGACGTCTATGAAGCAACAACAAAAGCTGTCATAGATAGGAACAGTGTTCAGGATTTATAAGATGTTAAGGATTTAAATCATGGCGCTTTACTGGGATTTCACTTTCTCCCTCGTCCGACAGTGGAGCTTAGCGTACCTCATCATTGATGAGGTATGCTAAACATTCAAAATAGAACAGACTCCGCTCGAGTCGCTATCTGAGAGGCTCCATTTAAAACGATGGCAGTGTTTTACTGCGATTAGCGCAGTGCTGAAAATGCTGCACTAATCTGGAAAAAATCATGATTACTGGTTTGGGTCTTGTTAACAAAAAAGTGCATAAAAATACTGAGGGGCTGTAAAAGTGCCTATTATATAAACAAGCAAATAGATGAACATTAATAGATGAAATTGTGTTTCTAGGTTTATAACACCGTAGGGTACATGTTACTAGTCATAAATATATATTGTAATCAATCTCTTTGGGACTGTCTATATATATATATATATATATATATATATATATATATATATATATATATATATATATATATATATATATAATTTTTTTTTCTTTTTATAATTTTTATTCACCTCATGCATTCACTTACAGCTGTATTATTCATTTTTTTCATCAGTTATGTCAGTTTTGTGCTTGATAAAGGAGTAATACTCCGAGACGCGTTACACTGTACTTACCCGTTTTTTGGTTTGTTTTAAACTCATTAAATTGGATTTTATCCTAAACCTCCTGCCATTGAAATTTGTCACTATTTGTCCAGAGCACCACTGCACCTGGACCATTTGTGACCCAAGGGTTTCTGGGGCTCCCATCCAGACCTCCCCTCATACAAATTTGGTCTCATCTATGGACCAATGTACGGGTGGAAAGGCACCCTGAGCGCTGGAGAACTTTTCTCTTGAACCTTTTTTTCCCCGTTCTAAAGATTGGTGGGGGTCTAAGTGTTAAGACCACACTGATCAGATTTTTATAAAAGCTAATTTTGATACAACTCCTTTAAATTAACAGGCACAATATTACACAGCAATTAACACTGTATTTAGTTCAGGTGTTACGAGTTACAATATAACAAGAGTGTTCTCACTCACTGCCAGCGCATATCTTCAATCGTGAAGAATTGGAACCCAAAATACATTCTATACTTTTCATTTATACAGAGATAAAACTTTATTTCTCTAAAGCCAGAAAAATTCTTTAAAAGCTCCAATGTCCACCTTCACAAACATTCTTTTTAATATTCTCTCAATGCATATAAATGAAAACGCACCCATCGTGTACGGAGAGGGTGAGCTCCTGAGCCCGCTCCATACAATCCCTTCCAACTTCCACTATGCATGTACAGTGAATATTAGAAAGGGATTCAAGAGCTTCTAAATCCTCAACGTTTTCCAGCATTATAAATGTGCACAGAGGGATTTCTTCTATACGCAGCTCTGTGGTCATTGCGTTATTGTTACCTGGTTTATGTATAACAACTTCAGTTAGCTCAGCGTCTGGTTGGTTTCGGCACGGCTTCCTTACTCTAAAATGACAAAATAATAAGTAAAATACGTACATGACAGTATTGAAGAAAATGAGACGTAGACTGCTCTTATGTTCAAGCAGAGGGCAATCATGGTGGTAAACTAGTGGTAAGTAATTGGTGAATAAAAAGCAAATATCAGGTTCTTGGAAATGTTTTGGTCGATTATAAATACTGAACCTGGATACATTAAAATGGAAAGAACCACAATGCTGGGAACATGGCTAGAAAGTGGAGAGCTATATAGACACTTGGCTACCTACATGCTGCTTACCTCAGAAACAAAATTAGGCCGATGGCAATACCAAGAAGGATGAGAACTGTAACAATGGTGATTATTTCCCCTGCTTCCGTAAAATAACCCAAAAAAGAAAGAAGAATCTGTATAGATTATATGTATTTCATTTATAAACATGTTATACATAAAAGTCATGAAATTCCAACCTCCTTATTTCATTTATAGTCTTATACTAGACATTGATTAGCAATGTGGATGGAAAGTCATTTAACAAGTATCTTCTTCCCAATGTGAAATGCTGGAACATGGGATTTGCTATTTCTTGTTGCTTCTATAGCAACACCACGAAAACACTAGGGCCAATTTAATAGCAAACTAACCTATTCATAAGAATTTGAAGCATGGGAGAAAACTGGAGTACTCAGGAAAAAGTTGGCATGAAATTTGTATGATCTTATATCTGTGTATGTTCTTCTATGCGGGATTTAAACCCAGGACTCCATTATTTAAGGTCCCTGTCTGGATATACAGTATAACCAACAGTTTGATGTATGATGCGCCCAATAAGTGCACTAAAGAAGGACATACATGCATATTGTGTGGATTAGTGAGGAGAAGGTCTGGCAAACTACAATTTCCAAAAACAGAAGCAATAAGACATGAATATAAACATAGGACATACCTCCAATCATGTTTATACTTCACCTTTGCTTCCTATCAAAAGGCCCTACTTACTGATCAGTCAGTAAAAATCCTTCATAGAACTGTGACATCATCAGTCTGAAGTAATAATGCTCTTACTATGATGACTGTAGAATTCGAACATCACCTAAGAATAGAGATGAGCGAGCACCAAAATGCTCGGGCGCTCCTGCAGGCTGTCGCTCCCTCCTGGTTCCCGGCAGACCATTGCTTTCTGGACGCAGGGCTTGAAATCCCCGCCTCCAGAAACACAGCCAATCACAGCCATTCAATGACATCATTGTCATTGGCTGTGATTGGCTGAAGGCACGTGTGTTTCTGGAGGCAGGGATTTAAAGCCCTCCGTAGAGAAATCAATGCTCTGCCGGGAAGCAGGAGGGAGCAACAGCCTGCAGGAGCACCGCATAACACCAGGAGGGAGTGACAGCCTGCAGGAGCGCCGCAGAACGTCAGAAGAAGTAAGTAATGATTTTTATTCTTTGCTCCACTGTATTGCCGGCGTATAAGGTGACAGTTGGGGGGGTCGTCTTATACGCCCCGTCGCCTTATACGCCGGTATATATTTTTATTGTAACACATTTCTGGATGAATTGCAGGGAAGGGGTTATATATTTAACCCCTTCCCGACAATTCATCCGGCAATCGCCGGCAGCCCATTGCTTTCAGTGGAACCTGCTGTATTGCTGGTTCCATTGAATTCAATGGGCAAACATCGTTCTTCTCTGCCACAGCTGTGGCAGAGAAGAAGGATTTGTCTTCTATATGTTCTCAATGGGGTCGGCGCTGCTGCCGCCGGCCCCATTGAGCGCATATAGAGAAGATTTATGGCTTTAAGAAGGACCGTTGGGGTTCTTGAAACCTAAAATACTCCTAACACTCTCCCTATAGCAGCTCCAACACGATAGCACTTTCCCTGAACTAATGTCAGAATGCATCTGAGGCGAGCCGCGGGAGGGGCAGATTTCAATACTCGGGTGACACCTAATCTCGCCAGCCACTCACTGCAGGGGGGTGGTATAGGGCTTGAACGTTGCAGGGGGAAGTTGTAATGCCTTCCCTGTCTTTCAATAGGCCAGAAAAGCGCGCTAACGTCTCAGAGATGAAAGTGAAAGTAACCCGAACATCGCGTGGTACTCGTTACGAGTAACGAGCATCCCGAACACCCTACTATTCGCCGAGCATCAAGCTCGGACGAGTACGTTCGCTCATCTCTACCTAAGAATAATGATGCAACTATTATGAAACATTGGGGAAATTTAGTGAGTAAAAAGGAAAAGAATCATCACTCGTTTTCAGTGCTGGATTAAAGACTGTAGATTATTCACTCTTTGTCAAAAAAAACAATCAAGCACCCAGAAGTCGTCGTTTTGTTGCAAAACTTGTCAATGCAGTTACATCTCAGGCAGATATGCAGGTGTGATTAGGTTAACGGTCTTGCTACCTGAGGCCATAAAAGTAGTTCTACCCCTGGTGTAACCAGTCTGGTTGTGGGTTGGAGCCTCTGGTGTTGTAGCCAGTGCAGACTGAGGGCGTAGTAGAAAAGGAGAAAAAACTTTTACCCTTTGCGCTACTTAGAGCCTATAGAGAATATATTAAAATGTGGTAGGGTAATATAAATTTACTTCACTGGGGGGATCTGGTGTCAATCATTTCCTTCCATACCAGGTCAGCTTGTAGTAAATTGAAGGCTGTGGATCACAGGGTTTCTTCTCTTCAGTTCTGTTATTCATAAGTATCCAATAAATACATATACATACAGGTATATAAATGGCTTGCAAAGCATTTTGGGGCTATATCTTACCCCTTTTTCAAGCCTAGTCCTAATGTTCACGTCGCTTACTTTTATATAATGAAGGCAGCAGCGTTCGTGTATGGAGCCACAACGTCTGGATTTGACGTCAGTGGCATAGAAATTCCCTAATCAGACGTAATTGGATAGCAGGGGAATGGCACTGCATTCCACCCTGCGGTCCAGTGTGATAGTGTTGCACGGCATGATGACACATACTGGATTACATCACAGCGTTTATGAGCTCCCAAGTGTATTGGATAGCATGGGGACAGTGCTGCATTCCACCCTGCGGTCCATTGTAACATAGTACCACTGGGCAGCATGATGACTGAGAGAGTAGTCAGAGGAGAGACAGTAGTCGGTAACAGGTGGTATAAGTTTGTGGTACAAGGGAGCAAGCAGGTAACATTGTCATGAGGAAGCCAGGAGTCAATAACAGGTGGTATTAGTTTGCAGGTATAGAGGATCAGGTTAAGAAGAGTAGCTAGACCATTGGCAGGGAGCTCAATAATCACACACTGGTGCAGTGACAGGCCAGGCTTTCATAGTTTGCCTAATAAGAAGCAGGGCAAAGCCAGGACAGGGAACCAGACCAGAAGTACAAGATAATGGCTAAGTTTAGCAGGGGAGCTTTCTAGATGGCTGGATAGCTGTCTACTGGAGCACAGGAGTTCCTGGGTTCAAGCCCTGACACTTGGCCTATTAAAAGGCTCTCAGAGGTTCCTTGTGTGTAGTGAACCTCTTTTTCCACTTTTGTAGAGCTTGTTGACCCATAGAAATGCCTCTACAATGCAATCAAAAACAATCTGCCCAGTTCAGAGAGTTTGAGAGAGGGTGCATTATTGGAAAGCGAGAAGCTGGATGATCATATTGACGAATTGACTGTCACTTGAGCTCTTCTGACCAGACTGTTAAGAAGTGTTGGGACCAGTGGATGCGTGAGGGCATGCACAAAAGGTGACAGGGCTCAGGTTGCCCTCGACAGGCCACTAGTAGAGAGGATAGTCTGACAAGTGTGAGCAGCTCCAGCTGTTTTGTTGTTCACCATCCAGAGACATGTAGCAGTGTCTCCATTTGTAGTAGTGTCATGAACGACGAAAGTGGATTGCTACAGAATAGAACTAGGTTGTCTTCAGCAACAAATCCAGGCTTATTTTTGACACTGACAACAGTCGTGTTTGTGCCTGTAGACCTAGGGGTGAGCGCCTTAATTTTGCCTTTGCTGTGGAGGAGCGCACTGCCTCTACTGCTGCTGTGATGGTCTGAGGGACAATGAGAGCTCAGTGATATGTTCAGGACATCCTGCAGCCACATGTGTCGCCTCTGATGGCAGGGCTTCCAAGAGGCATTTTTAACAGGATAATGCTCATCCGCACACAGGAAGGGTGTCACAGGAATGCCTCCACAACATTGCCACACTTCCGTGACCTGCCCGGTCATCAAATTTATCACCAACAGAACATGCGTGGGACCATCTGGGACACCAACTTTAACAGCCTATGAGTTTGTGCGATCTAGAGGCTCAGTTACAGCAAATGTGGACCAGTATGCCGCAGGATAATATACAGCTCCTATATGCCTCCATGCCCTCCTGTTACACATTCTGTATCCAAGCTAGAGGCAGCCCAACAGGGTAATAGAGCCTCCATGCCCTCCTGTTACATATCTTGTATCCAAGCTAGAGGCGGCCCAACAGGGTACTGGAGCCTCCATACCCGCCCATATCACATCTTGTATCCAAGCTACAAACGGTACAATAAGGTACTGGAGCCTCCATACCTGCCCTTATTACATCATGTATCCAAGACTTTTTGGCTTTTTTAGATGTGACATATTTGCAACTATTGTAGAATCAGTTTGCATTGTGTAGTACTGCAGACTTATGCTTCATGTACTTGTTCACAGTAATGTATTTGTTTCATTGCTTTTCTAAATAAACTCTCAGTCTTGTATTTCTCAGCTCCCAGAACTGTGCCGGATCTACTCTGGATTTATGAAATACTACAATGCTTTGTTCTTGGAGAAATCTTGTTTTATGGTGGAGGTATGAACAGTTTATTGTCACATCATAAATTTACTTCGAGTTTGCACTATTGGCATGCAAAATGTGATTGCTTGCCAAAGAAAAGTCATTGTTTGATGATATATTGAGATTAGTCTAAGAAAATTATTCTTTCTTCCACAATAAAATGATTTTTTTGCGTATATAAGACATATGAAGAAGGTAAAACTCTAAAAATGTATGATGGTTGAATGTTGGAAAAAGAAGAAAGAAAAGTAGTATTTCAACTACTGAATTTAAGAGAATATACATTTTAGGCAGCATTTACATCAGCAGCCTATTTAGCTGCAATGTGATGAAGGTTAAAAAAGTTTGAAAAAAATACTCTTGCGCTGTCTCAACAAACAACCGAGTTTGACAATGTGATATTGTCTAAAAAGATTTATTAATAAATCTGAGTGCGCCAACTGCAGCCAACACTGGTCCTTATGGTGCCTGTCCTTGTATTTAGAGCAAGGTGTGCCCCAGAGAGCCAGCCGTTGATCGACCAGAACAATTTGCTGCTGCATGTTAACAGAGCGCGTTGACAGAATGTTTATTTCCAAACACTCTTCAAAATGTCTGCTGTGTCTTCCCTGTAATTAGCTGCAAACTTTATAGTGTCCTTATAGGTATCTGCAAAATTATGCTGTTTTCCATGAATGTACATTCGCATTGCACACGCATTTTTGCACACCCATAGACTCCTGTTTTCCACGCATGTCGCGGTTTTTTTTGCCCGGATGCAAAATGTGCACACAAAAAATAACTGTGTGAAGGAACCCATTGAAATCAATCAACAGTTTTATTTACATATAACATCAGAAAACTTGTGATTTTCCATAACTAGAGCATTGCAGACATGCTATTTTAATGTTGCAGAAGTAATGGAAATAACTCTTGGTGATTAAGCAGCTTGTGACAAGAAATCAAGCCTGAGGTCCTGACATCAGAAATGATGACCGGTTCAAGACAAGAGCCCTATCTTATTTGTACATTTTTAAATCTATGTTATTAAATGCTACTTTTATAATTATTTTCCCGCCTGCAGAAGCTGCCAGTCACCAGCAGACAGCCAATGAGTGAGGATATGTAAGTGAGTGCGGTTTGATTTTCTTTTTTGACAAAATGATAGAAAAACTTGAACAATGCTACTGCATTAAATTTTGTGTAAAGCTTGCCGATTCCCAAGTGGAAACATTCTGCAAGATTCAAAAGACCTTCAGGGACAAAGCAATGGGCAGGATGAAAATGGTGAACTGATCATTAAAAATGATGTTGGAAAGGCCAAACTTTTAAATTCCCATTTTGTATCTGTTTTTTCTCAGAAAGTAAATGCAACATCAACTAATTTTCTCTGTGTTATTGAAAGAATAAAAGAATGCAGGCTATCTATAAGCAGAGAGATGGTAAGTGAACACTTGAATAACCTAAATGAATTCAAGTCTCCAGGTCCAGATAAATTACATCCTAGGATATTGAAGGAAGCATCAGAGGTATTTGCTGAACCATTCACTATAATCTTTGAAAGTTCCTGGAAAACAGAAATCCTAGAAGATTGGAGAAGAGCAAATGTCGTCCCTATCTTCAAAAAAGGGAAGAAGGTGGGCCCAGGTACATGCCTGTGAGCCTGACTTCTATACCAGAAAAGATCTTTGAACAAATTATTAAACAGCTTGTATGCAAGAACTTGGGTGGGAATGGAATAATTAACCAGAGCTAGCATGGATTTGGAACAAACACATCATGCCAGATTAATTTAATTTCCTTCTGTGACAGAATCACCGACTGGGTTGATTAGGGAAATACAGTAGATATACTATATCTTGACTTTAGTAAAGCATTTGACAAAGTATCTCATACCACCCTTGTTAACAAAATGACCAAATATGTGATTGACAAGGTAACTGTTAGGTGGATTCACAACTGGCTGAGTGATCCTACTCAGAGTGGTCATAAATGACTGCACATCCAACAGTAAGAATTATCTCAATTGGGGTACCACAAAGCTCTGTCCTGGTCTGAGTGTTGTTTGCCATTTTTATAAATGATCTAGATGTAGGATTTGAGGGGAAACTTGTCAAATATGCTGACAACACAAAGCTAAGAGGGATAGCTAACACTAGAGAAGAGAGAGAAAGGATTCAAAAACATCTAGACAAGCTTGAGCAGAGGGTGATGACTAACAGAATGGTATATAAATGCAAAGTCCTACATCTGGGCAAGAAAAATAAAAAAAGTAGATACAGAATGGGAGGAATTGGGCTAAGCAGTAGCACATGTGGAAAAGACTTCATTTATCTACTGATAGATCATAGACTGAACATGAGTCAACAGTGTAACGCAGCAGCAAAAATAACATACACAATACTGGGACGTATCAAGAGAAGTATAGAGTCTAGAGCACATGAGGTAATTATTTCTCTTAACTCTTCCTCAGTTAGACCTCATCTGGAATACTGTGTCCAGTTCTGGGCACCCCACTTTAAAAAAGACATCGACAAACTGGAGCAAGTTCAGAGAAGAGTTACCTGGATGGTGAGTGGCCTGTGGAAACCATGTCCTATTAAGAATGGTTAAGGGGTCTGGGGATGTTTAGCTTGCAAAAAACAATGCTTAGAGGAGACTCGACAACTGTCTACAAATACCTAAAGGGCTGTCACAGTGCAGAAGGATCAGCCCTATTCTCATTTGTACAAGGAGAGCAATGGGATGAAACTTAAAGGGAGGAGACAAAGATTAGATATTAGAATTAACTTTCTTACAGTGAGGGTGATCAATGAGTGGAACAGGTTGCTACAGGAGGTGGAGATTTCTTCTTCAATGGAAGTGTTCAAAAAGAGGCTGGACAAACATCTCTCTAGAATGATTTAGTGAATCCTGCATTGAGCAGGGTTTGGACCCGATGACCCTTAAGGTCTCTTCCAACTCTACGATTCTATGATGCTTCATAGCCTTGACCACTATGCTACTCATGGTTGTGTTTGTCCTAGCTTTTTTCAGCCATGTGTTTCTTGCAGCCAGTGATTGGTTAATTATTTCACCTCCTCTGTGGCCAAACACGGTAATCACAGAACTATTTAAAGCCAAAGCTTTCTATTTCTTTTATTCCTGGTTATTTTGGTATTCTGTTGTGTTATTCTTGGTTATCCTGGGTTACACTGATAGGCCGCCTGCAGACGAGCGGGTCGGATCCGGCAGCGAGAATTCTCGCCGCGCGATCCGACCCGAGCGCCTGCAGGGACGAGCGCGTACTCACCCGCACCTGGCGGCCCCGGCTCTTTCATGTGCCGGCTGCCGCGCAGCCGGCGCATGCGCAGACCGGAGCTGGCGGCCGGGTGAGTGCGTGCCCCGCAGAAAATTAGGACATGCCGCGGTTTGTTTGCCGTGCGAGATTTCGCGCGGCCAAACCGCGGCCGTCTGCATAGGAGTGCGTATTGTAATGCACTCCTATGCAAACTTTCAGCGGCGGAAATCCCGCGGGAAATCCCGCGGCGGGATTTCCGCTCGTGTGCAGGCGGCCTTATTCTGATTCTTCTGGCATCCTGTTAAAACATGTTGTGCTACGGATTCCAGTCTGATTGTTTTTATATTGAAGCTCGGTTTTATTGTTTGTGTTGAGACTTGTTTGTGCATTAATTGGGTCTATAATTAGAAACTCTGTTGTCTGCCTCATCTGCTGGACTCTGAATTCGCTACCAGATCATGAATACAGCAATAACCAGGAAACATCATAGAGTCCATTACCTGTTTTGAACAGCACATTTCCTGGATATCTGAATTGCAATTTTGTTTCTTTTTCTTAATGGATACTTAATTGAAGTGAAGAACCATGTTGCATAAGTAAAAGCTGCAAGTTTGGTATATGTGCTTTGATATTGGAATGACTCATTATTGGAATGACTCTTTTGACTGCTCTGCTGTTTAAGGGCTTTTACGCACTAGCGATTTTTTAACGCTACGATATCGCTGCGTTTTTTAATGCAATTGTCAATGGGACTTTCTAATGTTACAAACGCATCGCACAAAAATCGCAAAGCACCAACTTGTGATGCATTTTCAACATTAGAAAATCCCATTGACAATCACATAAAAAAACACAGAGATACTGCAGCGTTAAAAAACGCAAGTGGGTAGGAGCCCTTACAGTGGAAGGTTTGACCATGTAAGCCCTACTTATTAACTCTGCAGGGTGTTCACCGAGCCAGATCAGCTAACTAATCCTGGAGGAGCAAAGGGAAGCAAGAATTAACATCTGCTGTAAGCGATATTACCAAGTAAGCCTACCTGTCTACTGGTTTTCCGAATCCACACTTGCTCATTACAAACTGTTGTGTTATACTTTGACATTTTGTAGCATTTCAGAGAAAACAAAGTTTTAGGCCTCATGTCCACGGACGGGTCGGGTTATGTGGGTGGGAGCACCGCAGCAGAATCCCACCCTGCCAGCGGCATGAGGACATTACTTAGAAGTCCAGTTGCGGACAGGTTGTCAGTGTTTTCCTTCGCGCATGTGGGCAGGCTCGTCGGATGGCACGTCCCCCCCACCACCCGCACATGCGCAGTGGAGAGTTTTAAAAAAAAATCTACTTTCCCACGGGATCCGCGGAACACCCGGAGTGACAGTGGGTACCCCACGTGGATCCTGGAATTCAAACCCGCCCGTAGACATGAACCCTAAGATTGAGTTGGGAATGGTAAGAAGACTCACTGGGGCTGCTCCTCATCAGCTTTTCTCCTTATGTGGCTTAGCTATATTGACAGGTCTATCCCTAATTTACATATATTTTGCTTGGCCAAGTGTGCAAGTGTTTTGAGAAGGAGGGCAGGAATGGTAACAGTCAACCAAACAACTATTTTATGTGCCAAACCAGCTTACGTTTGGTTTAGATAAGGCAACCTATTAATGTTCTATAGTTAACTCTTGGGCTATTAAGGAAAGGCTTACTCTGAGGCTATTAAGGAAAGATGGGGTTTTGTGGCGGTGTCTATTGTTTTGCTGTTTTATGTTGCACAGTTCTTCCCATCAAATGAGACAGAATCTACATCAGAGGCAGATCTGGACAAAGACTTAGAATATGTACTTATTTCTCAAATGCTTAATAATATTTAAAGTGCTCTGCTAGATTGTATTGTATGAAACAAAGTAGCTTTGATATTACCTTTCAACACACACTAGGATACAGTAGCTGCAGAGTTTGGCTGCTTACCAATAAATATTAAAGCCAGAAAATCTGGCAGAGATCTTTGTTGAAGCTGTGGATTTATTTACAAGATATGCTACAAATTTTACCTTCATTGGGTAATTTGGCCTAAGAGTGTATGTGCGCTGAAAAGAAAGAAATGCGTAAAAACCAATGTCAGAACATGTAGATATAATAATATAACAGTAATGCTGCAAGAGCGTCGACAGATCTCTGCCAGATTTTCTGGCTTTAATATTTATTGGTAAGAAGCCAAACTCTGCAGCTACTGTATCTCGGTGCTTACTTAATACAAAGCACTGACATAGCTACTGAGTTTGACTGTTCAGAGGCAATATCAAGGTTACTTCGCTTTATATAATACAGTCTAACAAAGCACTGTAATAATTAATTATTTGAGAAAAAAGGACATATTGAAAGGCTATGTCCATATCTGCATCAGAGTATCCACCCGGAGCCTCCAATGTAGATCCTCTCTCACTTGACAGGAAAAATTGTGTGTCATACAACGACAAAACAATGTTAACTGGCTGGAACCCCGTCTTTCCTTTATAGCTTAAGCGTAAACTATAAAACATTAATAGGCTTCCTTAAAGGGGTTGTCCCACGCTGAAAGGTTTTTTTTTTTTTTTGCATAGGCCCCCCGTTCAGCGCAGGACAAACCCAAGGGATGTGTTGAAATTAAAAAAAAATATTTTACTTACCCGAATCCCCTCTCTGCAACTTCTTCCTTCTTTTCCTCCATATATATGTGTATGTATATATATATATATATATATATATATATATATATATATATATATATATATATACACACACATACATATATATAAGGATAGTATTACATCCACTCAGCGCAGTAAAGTGCCACTCCTCAGAACGGATCCAAACATGTCCATTTAACCGATTCCCGCTCCAGGACGTATATTTACGTCCTGGAGCGTCGGGGTATGTATGCAGAGAGGTCGCGGGGCGTCCTCTCTGCATACAGCGCGGGCGTCAGCTATTAACCCCGATCACGGCTATTAACTCTTTAAATGCCGCTGTCAATTCTGACAGCGGCATTTAAATCTCCCGAACCATGGGCGTAACTATAGAGGATGCAGGGGATGCGGTTGCACCCGGGCCCAGGAGCCTTAGGGGGGCCCATAAGGTCTCTCTTCTCCATATAGGAAGCCTAGTACTATGAATAAAGCATTATAGTTGGGGGCCCTGTTACAGATTTTGCCATGGGGCCCAGAAGCTTCAAGTTACGCCTCTGCCCCGAACGATGTTCGGGGGTCCCGCATGGCCCCCCTGCGGTGAGATCGGGGGAGCCATGCAGGTGTCATGGCAGCCGGGTGCCTTTCAAAAGGCTCAAGGGCTGCCTTAGCAGACTGCCTATCAAGCCATCCCCGTGGGGTGGCTTGATAGACTGAATGTCAAATGGCAGTATGACGTAATGCTATATATAGCATTACGTCTTACTGCTGGAGTGATCAAAGCATTGCTGGTTGTAGTCACCCAGGGGGACTTTAAAATAAAGTAAAAAATCGAAATCATAAAATAAAAATACATATTTGGTATTGCCGTGTCCGTAAAAGCTAGATCTATCAAAGTAGTGCATTATTTTTCCCACATGGTGAACATTGTCAGAAAAAAAAAGAAAAGAATGCCGGAAATGCACTTTTTCACTTACCCGGTCTCCCAGAAAAACCCAATAAAAAGCGATTAAAAAGTCGTATGTATTCTGAATTGGTACTTTCGGAAACTACAGGACTTCCCGCATAAAATAAGCCCTCGCATAACCATCTTGACGGAAAAATAAAAAAGTTATTGCGCGCACAAGATGATGATAGAAAATAATTGAAAAAAATTAAATGCCTTTGAAAAAAAAAAGAGTAGTATAGTAAAATAAAACTATACAAGTTTGATATAGTAGCAATCGTACTGACCCATATAATAAAGTTATCATGTCATTTTTGTTGCAGTTTATGCGCCGTAGAAACAAGATGCACTGAAAGATGATGGAATGTTGTTTTTTTTTCATTTTACTCCACTTATAATTTTTAAAAAGTTCTTCAATACATTATATGGTACTTTAAAATAGCACCATTAAAAACTACAACTGATCCCGCAAAAACAAGCCTACATGCAGTGACGTCGATGGATAAATAAAGGAGTTATGATTTTTTTTAAAGGGGGGAGGGAAAAACAAAAATGGAAAAAAAAAAGGTCCCCGTCATTAAGGGGTTAAAACTGCAATCACACACATAGTATTGCAAGGACCGATTGCACCTCTCCAGACAAGGATGGAAAGACCCCTGTCCCTTACTAATCAGGGAAAGTGGGGAACCCCTGCCTAAAAGTGGGGTGATTGTCCCGATAAGGACAGCCCCACTGCCTTCATCTAGGACCTGCCTATCCTTGATCAGGAACCTGGAGAAAATACACTTAACACACGAAGGACACGACACTGTTCACACACACACGGCATCAGACATCTGGAGGCCGCACCTGCCCAATGATAGGGAGAAACCTGCAGGCTGCCTGCACCTAATGGTTTTTACAATTACAACATATGTTTATGGAGTTTAAGCCTAACTCGACTGTAGCCAAACTTTTTTCATTAGCAGATGTTAAATATTTACAATTTTTTGGCTTTTCTTCCACCTTAGACCAATAGTTTAAAACTATAATCAGGATCCAAGATTTCATTAGTGAAGTCAATCAATACTAAGGTTTCTACTACAATGCATTTGAAAAATCTAGCAAAATAACATTTGCAACATATTGATGTCATATGTCTAGTTACAAACAGAAGGTTTTAGCTCATTTCAAAAGCCAAGCTATTGGAAAGCATTTTGCATTGATGCAGGGATATTACTTTACACATATGTTGTGTTGGAGAGAGTTTTTGCAGTAATTAAATGTACCAGCGTAACATTTGGAAACCTATCTAATTGTCTACATCAGGTGTTGTTAAAGGTTTCCAAAACTGACCCATTCATTTGTCATATTCAACAAATTATCTTGACCCGCTGACAGGAACACTATATGACATAATTATATTTTGCATGCATAATTTACTTCAATAACACTGATGTGTAGACAATGTTAATCAAATTGGAAAGCCTTTGCCTCATGCATTGTTCTGACAACTTGAATTATATAATAACTTAATGTGAATGCCGTCAAGACAGATGAAGTAATGTGTCTACTATGTGCAAATATAAGAGGATTTTTATATTAAGGATATAAATATTAATATTAAAGTTTCTAGTCAGTTCCAATGTACACTACAGGCCTCTTGTAAGCTAGTGACAGGTCCACTATTAATACCTTCTGCAGTATGCTATGCAAATTCTTATCCCTGAGAGTCTAGTAAGCAAGAAGTTATCAGTTAGTAGTCAAGTGAGTCGGAGCCTGTTTAGATTGGGTTCAGTACCTTGGAAGGCCCCATACAACCAATGGACATTCAACTTACAACACAGGGCAAAGTATCCAGTGCCTGATTTTTTTCTGCCAAAGTTTTTTGGGTTTCATTTTACAGCATTCACAATGCAGAATATCTAACATGATGTTATTCTCTGGGTCAGCACTTATGTTATGCAGTTTTTAATGTTTTTTGCTACGTTTGTACACTAAAAACACTTAGGCTGGGTTCACACGGGGCGTATTCCCGCCGGAAATGCCACGGTTTGGCCACAGCAAAAACCGCGAGATTTCCTCCGGGAGAACCACCACGGAAAAATCCGCGGCGGCTTTGAAGCGGCCCGACCGGCGCTCCCATAGAGGAGAGCGCGGCCGCGGCGGAAATAAAAGAAAAATTAGACATGCTGCATATTCCGAAACCGCGGCTGCGGCGGCCGCAGCCGCGGTTCCAGCTTGACTTACCGCAGCGGATTGGCCGTCCCGTGTGGACGAGATTTCTGAGAATTAGCGGCCGCAGGCGGATTTGCCGTGGCAAGATTCCACGTGGAATTTCCGCGGCAAATCCGCCCTGTGTTAACCCAGCCTTAGGCCCCCCTCACACAGGCGCTTTTTATCAGTCACAATTTTCAAACAGTGCATGTTTTATTTTTGGGTGTTTCAGCATTTTTAAACACTGTGCGTCACCCATTGAAATAAATGGGCAGCATTTTCAGCGATGCTGAAAATGTGACATGACTTGGTACCGCGTTTTTGGCAGCGCTATACGCCCTAGCTACGCTACGTGAGGAAAAAAACAAAAAGCAATACTCACCTAGCAGGCACCATCCAGATCCAGCCTGCTGCTCTACGGCGCTCTTGTAGGCTTCCTGTGCATTTTATAGCGCTGACAGAACATCTATTGCTGATAATGGGGATTGAAAACCCCGCCTCTGGTAAGGGATTGCTCTGATTGGTTTTTGAGCGTTGGCTCAGCCAATCAGAGCCAGTGCTTAATGCACCAATCACAGCCATTCATTGTATTTTGTAAATTCCTAAATCTAATTCCACATGAGCTGAATGAGCACATAGAGACCATATCATTTGTTATGTATAAAGTACAGTGCAGTGCATTCGCCCATCTGTTATAAAATTATGATTTCTACCCACTTTAAAGATGATCAATATAAAATTCCTGCAATTCAGCATCTTCATTATAGTGAGCAACTTTTTAGGTCCCTAGTAATAATGATAACAATTTAGCACCAATCTGTAATCTTTTCCCAGTTTTCTGAAACATTAATTTTTATGGCATAAACATATTATCCTCAGCTAATTTGCACGTTATATAAAATCTGAAAATGATATAGGGGGAACAAGGGAATACATAAATGTTTATGTACTATACTGTATGTCGTTGTTACTGTTCTGATATCTGCTTATGCTCAAATCAGACTTGAAAAATCCACATTGGTATTTCTGAATGTCATGTGCCAATAGACACTTTATTATAAGGTGAAACAGGCTTCCCATTTAAGAAATTGTGGGAATTTGTACTCAATTCTCATTAACACTAGCTAAAATTTCAGAAGGTTCTTCTAGTTTTTGCTTAGCTTATCCTTAAAAATATATTTTCAATTGACAATTGTAACTAATACAGTGAAGTATAACAATCATCAACCCAGTAATTTAAAGGGAATGTATCACCTACATTCTTTTTTACTAACTAAATCCAGATTGTAAAGCATATTCTATTTCTGTAATCTGTTTTTATTTTCTGATTGTAGATTTTTTTTTCTATTGTTTGTGCAAGAGGCGGCCACTTAGGTGCTCTGAAGCGACTCCCTGTGGTGTGCGGCAGAGCCACAACTGCCTTTTCATTACATTATTGCTACTTTTTTTTCCTATTAATAATAATTTGTGACACCAGTGCTACATTAGCACAAGAATGTTAAATGTGGTGCAATTACGAAATCACAAGAACCAGGGTTTCAAACTTAATAACCTTCTTTCCCATTTCTTTGTTGATGTCAGTAGCGATCATATATCAGTGTAGGCATACAAGCGGTTAAAAGTGGTTATTCATTAAAAGTGGTTATTCTCGTTACATATTGGGAGTATGATCAACAAGAATAATGTACATGGAATTCCTCAAGTTACAGACAGAGATGATGCTCTGGGTAACATAGGGCAGTGCTGTTAGTTTTCCTTGAGCCGGTTTAATGGCTCCTCAGTGGCGTGAACTGTGAGCAGTATACACCTACATTTTGGCTCAGGTTATAAGGGTATTCCGTAGCTCTGGTGTCCACAATTATAACTCTGCTCTGTATTTGGGGCCCTTTTCTCATGGTAAAATGATTACTTCTGTGTTTTACCTCTTGTGTCTCGGCCACCTTGCAGGGACTCTCCTGTGACAGGACGCAACTCTCCTTTGGATCCGACCAACAACTATTCCGGCAGCTCGCTGACTGCAATGCTGACAGGGATCTTTCTTCTCCCGGTAGTAATAACTGACTCTCTATACTCACTAACACTGTCCCTCTTACTCTCTCCGATGGACGCCTGAAGATTTTTACTATCTAACTCTCTCACCTGTCTGACTAACTTCTCTCAACTACACACAGGGTCACACTGACTAACTATACAGTTTACTTGCTTAACAGCCAATTTACTGACCAACTCTCTGCACACTTTACTGTTCTGATCTGACTGAAATCTCACTGACTAACTGTCTTCTCACTATTACTACGACACTACTCCTTTCCTACCTCTCTCTCTTTGCTCCCCACACCTGCACGATCAACTGCCTCCCAACTGTCACCTCACTGGCTTGCAGCCAATCAGAGTTCAATCTGCCAGCAACCAATCAAAATTAACTGTCCACCTGGCAAATTATTAATAGCTCTGTCATAGGGTAAATTAAGTAGTGGTTAACCCCTGCTGGTTATACATGAACTGAGCGCCGCCATTAAAGGCAAGGCGCTTTTGTAGGACCCATTTGGGCCACTACAGTCTGTACACGACTAAAGGCCATTTTACCTGAGCTGCAGTTAACAGCATTTAGAGCTATGACTTACAGCAGATTCATGGGCCACTCCCATAATGGGCAGGGCCTGACTCATTGATTTCTGTGGGAAAGTATTGTCGGCATGCTTTGTGAAATATACAGAGGCCATTGTGCAGTGAGGGGGAGGCGGTGAGCTGTGAGTATTACCTATTGTGAATGGTGGATCCTCAATTATCTATATAGGTGTTACCTTTTATTGTAATCCTGCTTGTGGTGATATAACGACTGATAAGATTTCTTTATAGAACACGGAGTGTCAGATTATTATTGGTGTTAGTGGTTAGTGTGAAAACTATAGTATAATATAATTTTTTTAAATGTAGATTATGGCATTAAAAATTAGAAAAAAAAATCACTAAAAATTATTTAAAAATAAAAACTTTACCTATACAATAGGTTATTTTCCGATGACACATTCCTTTTAACCCCTTCCCGCTCCAGGGCGTAAGTTTACGTCCTGGCAGCTGGTTACTTCCCACAACAGGGCGTAAACTTGCGTCCTGGGGATAGCGCGAGATCATAAGGGATCTCGCGCTATCCCGCAGCAGGAACCGGCCGTCATTCATAGCCGGCCTCCCGCTGCAACAGCGGGGATGCCTCGGACATGCGCCCCCCGCTGTTAACCCCTTCTCTGCCGCGATCTATATAGATCGCGGCATGGGAAGGGTTCACAGAGGGAGCACGCTCCCTCTGTGAAGTTGCTGGGCTCTTGCGATATAATCGCAGAGAGCCCGGCTGGTTGTTATGGAAACAGGATGCCAGATACCAGCATCCTGTATTGCCATTGCCTGTGATTGCTGTATAAGCAATAAGGCATGGCAGGGCAGTGGCCCTGCCATGCCTTAACACAGCAACCAGTGCTGTGCTGCAAGTCCCTCAGGGGGACACAAATTGTGTAAAAAAAAAAATAAAAAAAAATTATAAAAATGTGCAAAGGAGAAAAATGTAAAAAAGAATGTTAAAAAACCCCTTTTATTGTGCTTCTTGTCATAATAGCATAAAAAAGGGTAAAAAAAAATTTAAATCCCACATATTTTGTATTGTTGCGTCCCTAACGATGTGTTATGCTTTTGACTCCGCACGTAAAAAAGCATAAAAAAAACCGCTAAAAAACTGAGGCAAAAGGCTAATTTTTAGCGTTTTGCCTCCCTAAAAATGCAATAAGTGATCAAAAAAGCCGTATGTACCCCAAAATGGTAGCAATAAAAACTACAGTTTGTCTCACAAAAAATAAGCCCTCACAGAGCTCTGTACATAGAAAAATAAAAAAGTTACAGGACTTTGAATGCAGCGATTTAGAAAATTTTTTTTCCAAAAAAAGGGGTTTTATTGCAGAAAAGTGGAAAAACCTAAAAAAATGTAAGAATTTTGGTATCGTTGTAATCGTACCGACCCGCAGAAAAAAAAAATTGTGTCATTTACGCTGCATAATTAATAGAGATGAGCGAGCACCAAAATGCTCGGGTGCTCGTTACTCGGAACGAACTTTTCGCGATGCTCGAGGGTTCGTTTCGAATAACGAACCCCATTGAAGTCAATGGGCGACCCGAGCATTTTTGTATTTCGCCGATGCTCGCTAAGGTTTCCTTGTGTGAAAATCTGGGCAATTCAAGAGAGTGATGGGAACGACACAGCAATGGACAGGGCAGGCGAGGGGCTACATGTTGGGCTGCATCTCAAGTTCACAGGTCCCACTATTAAGCCACAATAGCGGCAAGAGTGGGCCCCCCCCTCCCAAAAACTTTTACTTCTGAAAAGCCCTCATTAGCAATGCATACCTTAGCTAAGCACCACACTACCTCCAACAAAGCACAATCACTGCCTGCATGACACTCCGCTGCCACTTCTCCTGGCTTACATGCTGCCCAACCGCCCCCCCTCCCCCCCACAGCGCACACCAAAGTGTCCCTGCGCAGCCTTCAGCTGCCCTAATGCCTCACCACCCTCATGTCTATTTAGAAGTGCGTCTGCCATGAGGAGGAACCGCAGGCACACACTGCAGAGGTTGGCACGGCTAGGCAGCGACCCTCTTTAAGAGTGGCGGGGCGATAGCCCACAATGCTGTACAGAAGCAATGAGAAATATAATCCTGTGCCACCGCCATCAGGAGCTGCACACTTGGGCATAGCAATGGGGAACCTATGTGTCACACACTATTCATTCTGTCAAGGTGTCTCTGCATGCCTCAGTCAGACCGGGCTTTTTAATTCATAGACACAGGCAGGTACAACTCCCTATAGTGAAGTCCCTGTCGACCGACAGCATGGGTGGCTTCCTGGAACCCACCGGCGGTACATAAAAATATCCCATTGCAGTGCCCAACACAGCTGAGGTAGTAATGTCGTGCTTAATGCAGGTGGGCTTCGGCCCACACTGCATGCCCCAGTCAGACTGGGCTTCTTTACAAGTGGAAACAGATGCATTTATAATTCCCTGTGGACCCACAGCAGGGGTGGGTGCCAGGAAGCCACCGGCGGTACATAGAAATATCCCATTGCATTGCCCAACACAGCTGAGGTAGTAATGTCGTGCTTAATGCAGGTGGGCTTCGGCCCACACTGCATGCCCCAGTCTGACTGGGGTTCTTTACAAGTGGACACATGTAGGTTAAACTCCGTGTGCACCTACAGCATGGGTGGCTCCCTGGAACCCACCGGCGGTACATAGAAATATCCTATTGCATTGCCCAACACAGCTGAGGTAGTAATGTCGTGCTTAATGCAGGTGGGCTTCGGCCCACACTGCATGCCCCAGTCTGACTGGGGTTCTTTACAAGTTGACACATGTAGGTTAAACTCCGTGTGCACCTACAGCATGGGTGGCTCCCTGGAACCCACCGGCGGTACATAGAAATATCCCATTGCATTGCCCAACACAGCTGAGGTAGTAATGTCGTGCTTAATGCAGGTGGGCTTCGGCCCACACTGCATGCCCCAGTCAGACTGGGGTTCTTTTCATGTGTACAGATGTAGTAAAAACTCCGTGTGCACCTACAGCATGGGTGGGTGCCAGGAAGCCACCGGCGGTACATAGAAATATCCCATTGCATTGCCCAACACAGCTGAGGTAGTAATGTCGTGCTTAATGCAGGTGGGCTAAAAATTTATTTGATTACACTGTAGGCGAGGGCCCACAAAAATTGCTGTATCAACAGTACTAATGTACCTGAAAAAAATTGGCCATGGCCAACCAAGAGGGCTGGTGAAACCCATTAATCGCTTTGGTTAATGTGGCTTAAGTGGTAACTAGGCCTGGAGGCAGCCCAGTTTAACAAAAAATTGGTTCAAGTTAAAGTTCCAACGCTTTTCAGAGCATTGAAACATCTAAAAATTGTTTCGAAAAATTATGAGTGAGCCTTGTGGCCCTAAGAAAAATTGCCCGTTCAGCGTGATAACGTGAGGTTTCAGGAGGAGGAGCAGGAGGAGGAGGAGGAGGAATATTAGACACAGATTGATGAAGCAGAAATGTCCCCGTTTTGGATGGTGATAGAGAACGATGCTTCCATCCGCGGGTGCAGCCTACGTATTGCTTACGTATCGCTGCTGTCCGCTGGTGGAGAAGAGAAGTCTGGGGAAATCCAGGCTTTGTTCATCTTGATGAGTGTTAGCCTCTCGGCACTGTCGGTTGACAGGCGGGTACGCTTATCTGTGATGATTCCCCCAGCCGCACTAAACACCCTCTCCGACAAGACGCTAGCCGCAGGACAAGCAAGCACCTCCAGGGCATACAGCGCTAGTTCAGGCCACGTGTCCAGCTTCGACACCCAGTAGTTGTAGGGGGCAGAGGCGTCACCGAGGATGGTCGTGCGATCGGCTACGTACTCCCTCACCATCCTTTTACAGTGCTCCCGCCAACTCAGCCTTGACTGGGGAGCGGTGACACAGTCTTGCTGGGGAGCCATAAAGCTGGCAAAGGCCCTTAAAGACTGTTGCACTGTCTGGGCTGTACATGCTGCTCGATCTACACACCTCCCCTGCTACATGGCCCTCGGAACTGCGCCTTCTGCCACTAGCGCTGTCGGATGGGAATTTTACCATCAGCTTGTCCGCCAGGGTCCTGTGGTATAGCAACACTCTCGAACCCCTTTCCTCTTCGGGAATGAGACTGGGAAGGTTCTCCTTATAGCGTGGGTCGAGCAGTGTGTACACCCAGTAATCCGTAGTGGCCAGAATGCGTTGAATGCGAGGGTCACGAGAAAGGCATCCTAACATGAAGTCAGCCATGTGTGCCAGGGTACCTGTACGCAACACATGGCTGTCTTCACTAGGAAGATCACTTTCAGGATCCTCCTCCTCCTCCTCCTCCTCCTCCTCAGGCCATACACGCTGAAATGATGACAGGCAACCAGCATGGGTACCGTCAGCAGTGGGCCAAGCTGTCTCTTCCCCCTCCTCCTCATCCTCCTCCTCCTCCTCCTGAACGCGCTGAGATATAGACAGGAGGGTGCTCTGACTATCCAGCGACATACTGTCTTCCCCCGGCTCTGTTTCCGAGCGCAAAGCGGCTGCCTTTATGGTTTGCAGGGAACTTCTCAAGATGCATAGCAGAGGAATGGTGACGCTAATGATTGCAGCATCGCCGCTCACCACCTGGGTAGACTGATCAAAGTTTCGAAGGACCTGGCAGATGTCTGCCAACCAGGCCCACTCTTCTGAAAAGAATTGAGGAGGCTGACTCCCACTGCGCCGCCCATGTTGGAGCTGGTATTCCACGATAGCTCTACGCTGCTCATAGAGCCTGGCCAACATGTGGAGCGTAGAGTTCCACCGTGTGGGCACGTCGCACAGCAGTCGGTGCACTGGCAGATTAAAGCGATGTTGCAGGGTGCGCAGGGTAGCAGCGTCCGTGTGGGACTTGCGGAAATGTGCGCAGAGCCGGCGCACCTTTACGAGCAGGTCTGACAAGCGTGGGTAGCTTTTCAGAAAGCGCTGAACCACCAAATTAAAGACGTGGGCCAGGCATGGCACGTGCGAGAGGCTGCCGAGCTGCAGAGCCGCCACCAGGTTACGCCCGTTGTCACACACGACCATGCCCGGTTGGAGGCTCAGCGGCGCAAGCCAACGGTCCGTCTGCTCTGTCAGACCCTGCAGCAGTTCGTGGGCCGTGTGCCTCCTATCTCCTAAGCTGAGTAGTTTCAGCACGGCCTGCTGACGCTTGCCCACCGCTGTGCTGCCACGCCGCGCGACACCGACTGCTGGTGACGTCCTGCTACTGCTGGCGACGTCCTGCTGCTGCTGACACATCTAGATTGCGAGACAGAGGTTGAGGAGGAGGAGGAGGAGGAGGGTGCTTTAGTGGAAGAAGCATACACCGCCGCAGATACCACCACCGAGCTGGGGCCCGCAATTCTGGGGGTGGGTAGAACGTGAGCGGTCCCAGGCTCTGACTCTGTCCCAGCCTCCACTAAATTCACCCAATGTGCCGTCAGGGAGATGTAGTGGCCCTGCCCGCCTGTGCTTGTCCACGTGTCCGTAGTTAAGTGGACCTTGCCACTAACCGCATTGGTGAGGGCGCGTACAATGTTGCGGGAGACGTGGTCGTGCAGGGCTGGGACGGCACATCGGGAAAAGTAGTGGCGACTGGGAACTGAGTAGCGCGGGGCCGCCGCCGCCATCATAGCTTTGAAGGACTCCGTTTCCACAACCCTATACGGCAGCATCTCAAGGCTGATAAATTTGGCTATGTGGACGGTTAACGATTGAGCGTGCGGGTGCGTGGTGGCGGACTTGCGCTTGCGCTCCAACACTTGCGCTAGCGACGGCTGGACTGTGCGGTGCGAGACATTGGTGGATGGGGCCGAGGACAGCGGAGGTGAGGCTGTGGGTGCAGGCCATGAGACGGTTGTGCGTGTGTCCTGAGAGGGAGGTTGGATCTCAGTGGCAGGTTGGGGCACAGGGGGAGAGGCAGCGGTGCAAACCGGAGGCGGTGAACGGCCTTCGTCCCACCTTGTGGGGTGCTTGGCCATCATATGTCTGCGCATGCTGGTGGTGGTCAGGCTGTTGGTGGTGGCTCCCCGGCTGATCTTGGCGCGACAAAGGTTGCACACCACTGTTCGTCGGTCGTCAGGCGTCTCTGTGAAAAACTGCCAGACCTTAGAGCACCTCGGCCTCTGCAGGGTGGCATGGCGCGAGGGTGTGCTTTGGGAAACACTTGGTGGATTATTCGGTCTGGCCCTGCCTCTACCCCTGGCCACCGCACTGCCTCTTGCAACCTGCCCTGCTGATGCCCTTGCCTCCCCCTCTGAAGACCTGTCCTGAGTAGGCGTTGCACACCAGGTGGGGTCAGTCACCTCATCGTCCTGCTGCTCTTCCTCCGAATCCTCTGTGCGCTGCTCCCTTGGACTTACTGCCCTTACTACTACCTCACTGCAAGACAACTGTGTCTCATCGTCATCGTCCTCCTCACCCACAGAAAGTTCTTGAGACAGTTGGCGGAAGTCCCCAGCCTCTTCCCCCGGACCCCGGGAACTTTCGAATGGTTGGGCATCAGTGACGATAAACTCCTCTGGTGGGAGAGGAACCACTCCTGCCCAATGTAAGCAGGGGCCCGAGAACAGTTCCTGGGAGTGTTCCCGCTCCTGAGCAGGTGTCATTGTAGTGGAGTGAGGAGGCTGGGAGGAAGGAGGAGCAGCAGACAGAGGATTCGGATTTGCAGCACTGGACGGCGCAGAACTGTGGGTGGATGATAGCTTGCTCGAAGCACTTTCTGCCATCCAGGACAGGACCTGCTCACACTGCTCATTTTCTAATAAAGGTCTCCCGCGTGGACCCATTAATTGGGCGATGAATGTGGGGACGCCAGAAACGTGCCTCTCTCCTAATCGCGCAGCAGTCGGCTGCGACACACCTGGATCAGGAGCTCGGCCTGTGCCAACACCCTCACTTGGCCCTCCGCGTCCTCGGCCACGTCCACGTCCACGTCCTCTAGGCTTACCCCTACCCCTCAGCATGCTGTATTACCAGTGATTTGATTTCCCAGGCAGGAAATAAATTGGCGCAAGCCTGCAGGCCAAATATAATGTTTTCGCTTTTTTGCAAAGGGAAGACCCCACTGCGTGTATTCAATGAAAAACAAGAAGTTTAATATCTGTGGTGTGGCCCTCAAAAAGTGTCACACAAGTATAGTGTAGCAGAGTTATTAACTCTAGCAGAGCAGGTATTTGCCAGTCAGGAAAGACAATGGCGCTAGGCTGCAGTAAAGCGTAGCTGGTTGCGTCTGATTTTTGTACGTAGTACACGCAGCACACACGTACACGCAGACCTTAGGACTGACACAGGCAGGCCAAATATAATTTCTTTTCCTTTTTAGCTTAGGGAAGCACCCACTGCGTATATTCAATGAACAAGAAGTTTAATATCTGTGGTGTGGCCCTCAAAAAGTGTCACACAAGTATAGTGTAGCAGAGTTATTAACTCTAGCAGAGCAGGTATTTGCCAGTCAGGAAAGACAATGGCGCTAGGCTGCAGTAAAGCGTAGCTGGTTGCGTCTGATTTTTGTATGTAGTACACGCAGCACACACGTACACGCAGACCTTAGGACTGACACAGGCAGGCCAAATATAATTTCTTTTCCTTTTTAGCTTAGGGAAGCACCCACTGCGTATATTCAATGAACAAGAAGTTTAATATCTGTGGTGTGGCCCTCAAAAAGTGTCACACAAGTATAGTGTAGCAGAGTTATTAACTCTAGCAGAGCAGGTATTTGCCAGTCAGGAAAGACAATGGCGCTAGGCTGCAGTAAAGCGTAGCTGGTTGCGTCTGATTTTTGTACGTAGTACACGCAGCACACACGTACACGCAGACCTTAGGACTGACACAGGCAGGCCAAATATAATTTCTTTTCCTTTTTAGCAAAGGGAAGACCCCACTGCGTGTATTCAATGAATAATGTATGTCTTCTGGCCCTGCCTACACAATTCTATCCCTGTAGTATTAATGCCGGGTGCAATGCTCTGCACAGCCGGTTTTGAGAAAAAAAAAATGCAACACTGCTAACAGCAGCCTGGACAGTACTGCACACGGATAGAAGTGGCCCTAGAAAGGACCGTTGGGGTTCTTGAAGCCTACACTAACTCCTAACACTCTCCCTGCCTAACCCCCACTTCTGTCCCTATTGCTGGGCGCAATGCTCTGCAGATCCAATTTTGGACAAAAAAAAAATAAATTACTGTGCTAACACAGTACTGCACACTAGTAGATGTGGCCCTGAGAAGGGCCGTTGGGGTTCTTGAAGCCTACACTGACTCCTAACGCTCTCCCTACAGCAGCACCAGCAGCAGCACTTTCCCTCAGCTAAGTCACAAGGCATGTGTGGCGAGCCGCGGGAGGGGCCGATTTATATACTCGGGTGACATCTGATCGCCCCAGCCACTCACAGCAGGGGGGTGGTATAGGGCTTGAACGTCACAGGGGGGAGTTGTAATGCCTTCCCTGTCTTTCAATTGGCCAGAAAAGCGCGCAAACGTCTCAGAGAGGAAACTGAAAGTAACCGGAACACCGCGTGGTGCTCGTTACGAGTAACGAGCATCCTGAACACCCTAATATTCGCACGAATATCAAGCTCGGACGAGTACGTTCGCTCATCTCTAAGGGCTCATGTCCACGGGGAAAATAGGATTTAGGATCCGCAGCGGATCTCCCGCATGCGGATCCGCACCCCATAGGGATGCATTGACCACCCGCGGGTACATAAATACCCGCGGATCGTCAATAAAAGTGATTTAAAAAAAAATGGAGCATGAAAAAATCTGGACCATGCTCCATTTTCATGCGGGTCTCCCGCGGGGACGGCTCCCGCGGGCTTCTATTGAAGCCTATGGAAGCCGTCCGGATCCGCGGGAGACCTAAAATAGGAATTTAAAGCATTTACTCACCCGCAGCGGACCGCGAAGCTCTTCTCTTCCTCACGGCCGCATCTCCCTTGGTTCGGCTCGGCGGATGTGCCCGGCGCATGCGCGCGGCACGTCGACGACGTGCCGGCGACGTGCCGCCGGCGTCAGGAATTCATCCGCCGGCCGAAAATGAAGATCCGGCCGTGAGGAACAGCTGATCTTCGTCGCCCGCGCCGGAAAGGTAAATGCTTTAAATTGCTATTTTCGGCGCTCATGTCCGCGGGGCAGGAGGGACCCGCTGCAGATTCTCCATGGAGAATCTGCAGCGGATCTGATTTTCCCCGTGGACATGAGGCGTAATAATTAACACTGTAAAAAAAAAAAAAAAATCTATGGCAGAATTGATGTGTTTTCTCTCCCTGTTATCATAAAAAAATAATAAAAGTTTTACAATATAGTCTATTTACCCAAAAATGGCACCATCAAAAACTACAGTTCGCCATGCAAAAACAAGCCCTTATACGACTGCGTCGACGGAAAAATAAAAAAGTTATGACTTTTGAAAAATGGAGATGAAAATCCGCCAAAAATCGTTGCGTCCTCAAGCCCAAAATAGGCCATGTCATTAAGGGGTTGTACCAGGCTTACTCCCCAGCCCACCTGCAATGTGGAAGAGAATGAATGGAATGCTGGTTGTGCAAGCACACTGCTGCTCCATACATTTTTAATGTAACTGCGGAGATAATCATGCAGCAAACCCTTCAGGTCTTTCTGTCACCCCATTGAAATGAATGGAGCACCAACTGTGCATGCTTAGCCAGCGCTCCATTCACAGTGACATCACTGCGGGTGGGTGAAACATCCCTGCAGTGATAAGAACAGGGAACCCCCCCAGGATTGGTGGGGGTCTCAGTGGTAAGACCCCTACTATCAACATATTATCCCCCCTGTGATTAGGGAATAACTTGTAATTCTGGTACAACCCCTTTAAGATACTACAGATACAGCTAGGAGTATCGCTCTTGGTGCTATTTGGCCCATAATGGCTTCCAATCAAGAAGTAACTATGACAACAGTGGACACGTTACATTCAGCATCCTTTCAGACAGTCTAACTTGATCTCAATTAACCTCTGCACCTTTATTTGGAAGCTGATAGCAATAGATATTGTAATGATTTGTTTGCATTACATTTGTAGAGTCAACTCTTGTATCTTATACTTATTTGTAGCAAGGGTCAATGGAGGTTTGTACGAGGAATGATTGACTATGCTCTAATAAGCAGCCTATCTATCTTTTAACTCCTTGGCCTCTTGTTACTATAACGACACAGGATATGGTTTTTTTTGTCACCTTGGTATAGGAACATATGCTGAAAGTGGCATATGCTTATGGACGATTTAAAGGGATATTTTAGGGCTTTGCAAACTTCTAACCTTTTACCATGTCCTGTCTTAAGGTCCATTTACTCATAACAATAGTTGTTTGGATGTACGAACAAATAAATGACTCAGCGACTTTTTTGCTTTCAAATGATGTGTTTACATGTAAAGATAATCGTTTGAAATCCTCACCATTTCCCTCGTTAGGTGAGTCCTTCGGTCGTGTTTTTATGTAAAGTGGTCATAGATAAGATAAGTGGATGATTGTTTGCTCAGGTGGGCATGTGTATATTCAAAGAATTTCTAGGCAGCAGGTTTTTAATTAGTTCAAAGAAAAAGCCATTGTCTACTGAGGCATGAGTCATTGTGTTTAGTAGGACAAACAATTACCCTTCCCGTCAAGTCCTTTGAAAGACTGAACGAATGCTGTTTAAACGACTATTTGTGTGCAGGCTGAAACTCAGCGATCAAAGAAAAGTCAACGAATAGTGCACAATGGCTTCACACTTACACGTAACGATTATCGCTCACTTTCGCTTGTTTGAATGAATTTGAGTGAATCGTTGTGTGTAAATGGGCCTTTAGTGACGCATTCAACAATACCTTTTGTTTTCCTGAAATGAGTACTTGTGCTTCAATCAGGGTTTGCACATGACCTCTGCTGTCCTGATTTTGAGACTTCCTCTGATGTAATAACCATGGTCAGAGGCTCCTAGCTTCTTGTTCTGAACATTAAATAACCAGCGGGGTTGTTGATCCGGGTCTTGGAGTTAGGTAAGAACTTTTAAAACGTTGATCCAGGGATTATTCTGACTGCCATTATGTAGTCAGGAAGTAATTTTTTTCCCCCAAATAGGCTAAATTGGCTTCTGCCTCATTGGGTTTTTTTTTGCCTTCCTCTGGATCAACAAGGGGGGTGAAAACAGGCTGAACTAGATGGACATTGTCTTCTTTAAGCCTAACGTACTATGTTACCTTCTGTTACGACTGACGGGTGTGGACCCACTGTGCCAACTTACCAACTAGGCTGTGATTCTGGAATGATGAAGGTTAGCTGCTGATCTCAGTGGATGGAGGTGTTGGAGTGCAATGCTGCAAGTCCATCCGATCCGTGAGCAGGAGAGGTACAAAGAATACCACGTATAGTTAAAACTGATGTCCTCTGACGGGCTACAGGAGATCGGGGTCTCACCCTAAATTGAAACACGTTTGGGGGAAAGGCCCTGACTAGAAGCAGGGCGATTGTTCTGACAAGAATGGCCCCGCAGTCTTCACCTGGGGCCTGTCTATCCCTGACAGGGCACAGGAAAGGAGAACTGAAAACTAAACTCAAACAGAGAGAACAATAAATGTAAACAGAAGAGACTGACCTCAGAGATAACGACTATACAAGACAGGAAGGCACTAGGGAACACGAACACGAGAGAAGTAAGAGGCGGAGAGCAAGAAAGCACATGGAAATAGGAACTTGACTGGATAACTGTAGTAAGGTACACCAGCACTAAGGCAATGAAACTAAGATCTCAGCTCAGCTCAATAGGAAGCTGATGGCTGATACTTTGCAGCTGAACTGGAACACTGCAAGGATTAACCCCTGCACTGCTGGAAAGAAATGTACAGCACTTCAGGTTACCGTGGACATGAGAGATTGTAGTTCAAATCCTGGCTGTAACCTGTCTTAGTGATATTGTGTGCATATATTTAGTGTTTCAGTTTGTCTCTAAAAATTAAGATGAACTGACAGATAAAATTAGTCGCAGGAAGTGAAGAAACTGGCAATAAGGCTGCATTCACACGAACGTATATCGGCTCGGGTTTTCACGCCGAGCCGATATACGTCGTCCTCATCTGCAGGGGGGGTAGGATGGAAGAGCCAGGAGCAGGAACTGAGCTCCCGCCCCCTCTCTGCCTCCTCTCCGCCCTTCTGCACTATTTGCAATGGGGGAAAGGCAGGATGGGGGTGGGGCTAATTCTCAAAACTTAGCCAACCCCCGTCCCGCCTCCTTTCATTGCAAATAGTGTAGAGGGGCGGAGAGGAGGCAGAGAGGGGGCGGGAGCTCAGTTCCTGCTCCTGGCTCTTCCATCCTCCCCCCCTGCAGAGGAGGACGACGTATATCGGCTCGGCGTGAAAACCGAGCCGATATACATTCGTGTGAATGCAGCCTAAGATTGTAACTGTTAGAAAAATCAAAGTGCAGTGGAGTGCAACCTCAACATTTTACAGCATGATGATGCACTGCACACTAGGACTGTTCTTTTGTATGCAAGCAGATCATAGTTGCAGCTATAGCTGGTGACGGTGATACAGGCTCTACCTTTTATTCAGCTTTGTTAAACAATTAGAGCAGCTAACTGATCATCATTGGTTTAGTGGGTGGGATTTAGTATTTCTGAGCTGTGTGTGGGAGGAGGATACAAAATGAACAGGAAGAGATGCAGCCTGGGGGATTATGGGAGATGTAGTTGAGAAACACAGGAGGATTGTGAACAGGAAGTGCTAATGTAAAAAACAAGAAAATACAGTGGGTGCTGCAGAATGAGGAGGAGAGCAGAAAAAGCAGAGGAAAGGTAATGGATGCATTTACTATAGCATTAATGATTAATGACTACTTTGGAATTTGACTTTTGTCTCAGAATAGCCATTTAATATTCTAATGAATAAAAGGCATTTGGAAAGTCTTCAGACCTTTTCCCTTTTTTTCATTTCGTTATGTTGCGGTCTTGTGAGAATTAAAAAAACATGTTTAAAATTAATTAATTAAAAAAAAGGCTTTTCACTGTCATTCTGCACTCAATACATAATGGCAAAGTGAAAACAAATGTTGGAAATCTTTGTACATTTTTTAAAAATGAGAAACTAACATAAGTATTCATACCCTGTACTCAGTACTTAGTTGAAGCACTTTGGTAGCGGTTATAGCCTCCAGTTTTCTTGGGGGTTTGCACACCTGGATTTAGGCATTTTCTGCCATTCTTCTCTGCAGAGTCTCTCAAGCTCTGTCATGTTGGTTGGGGACTATCAGTGGACAGAGATTTTCAGGCCTCTCCAGAGATGTTCGATATTAAGTCACTAACTCAACCTCAGTGAATGAATGTTTGTCTTCGTGTGCAGTCACAATCGCTATCTTCAGTTATAATAAATTCCACATTACAAGCAAGAGAAAAGACAGACCCAGAATGAAGTATTCCTTTAATTTAACAAAACTAATAACGTTGATATGAGGACATGGATGACTGCTACTATCTTCCTGCAAATCACGGCAGAAACCAAACCAGTCATATTAACTCTGATAGCAAACCTAGGAATGATTACCAGTGTTAAATGCATGAATCAGAAAATATCAAGGTAATCAGTCAAGAGCAGATAAAAGGTAGGAATAAGAGGCTCTACATATACATACAGATGAATACATGGAACCGGGAGACCAAGACATTAGTCCCATGAGCTAATATGACCACAAGAAGTAGCTTCTTATTGTAATAGAATGTGAAGTCAGAGGTGTGTGGCGCAAACAGCAGAGCTTAATATACCAGAAAGTGAGAAATCAAGAATAATTTTCAAAGTTACAGATATGAAAAATAATACAATTTTCTTTATAATTGCCCTATAAACTCTACAATATGATATTTTTGTTAAGTGATTTGCAATATGTGTTATAGTCCGTACATTAAGTTATGTTTAGCAGAACCTGTTTTTGGAAAAAAATCTTTAATAAATCTGTGTTCCTCTTTAATCCCGTTAAAGCTGCCTCCCTTTCCCCTCCTGCAGTTATGAGCTTCTTTCAATACTGCTATCAGAATGCTGAGGGCCCCTACTAGGAGTTTGAGTATCTCCCTTCCGGAGGCTGGTGAAATTTCAGAGTAAGTCTGGTGGTATTATCATTCATGCTGCCCTAATGTTTCTGCACATGGGCATGTGGGCAATACTGAACCCCCTAGCCATTTTAGTTGCACTTATAGTAAGGTAGTTGAGTTTGTTTTTAAATAGTAAAGTTCATCGGAGAAATTAAATTGTAAAGAAGCTGGCATTTCTGAAACTAAGCCCTCACAATGGTGACCTGCAGAGTGACCATTTATAATCCAGGCAAACAGTATATTAATGAGATAAATATTAAGTGTTCAGACCATTGCCAAATCTCTAACCTATACAGATTGATTCAAAGGTCAGGGCCACCCGGAATATCTTGTGAACGAAAAGACATAAAAGTAGGAAACTTTGTAGAACACTTAGATGTGCAGGGGAAAACTTTTTAACCTTATGGTGGTGCCTGTTGGACATCTCAGTGGCAACCGTTTTGGATTGATCTCAAGAAACTTCAATGGAATGTGGCTCATGGGATACATGATTTAAAGGTAGAATTTCATCAGAAATTGATTGGTGCAGTCATTTTTTTCAATACCTGCTACCATTTTCACATTATGGATGATGTTTTGTGGAGTACTAATAAAGTTGTAATGTTGAATTATGTGCTATGGAAAATACTTATTGCATGTCTTTTCAGATACAGGACAGAACTGAGATCATCCTTATGGTCTATAACAGTAGATCACGTGAGGTGGCTGAGGATTTTAATCAAGAACACCCAAGAAGACAGTCAGTAAGTGCACAAACTGTCAGGAAACTGATTCAGAAGTTCAAGGAAACTGAAAACTGGAGAACGTGACTCACACTATGCTCTAGTGTCAGTCTCCTGGTGCTTTTATGTGGGCGCTTTATGAAAACAGCTTGCATAGCTGTGGATACCCTGAAATCAGAAACACTGCTCGGACCACCAGCTCTCACAATCTAATGCCGTAGGCCACGTGTGCTGGGGGTACATGACAATTTGTGCCAAGGTGAATTCTGGTCCCACTTGCAGTGCTGGTTGTGGTTAAGGACATGGCTTCACTTTAAAAAAAAATGTTTTGATGTGCTAAAGCTCATCATTTAATTTGAGGTGTCATTATTTTTGGGGTAACTATAGTTATGTTTCTATTATCTCTACAGGGTAAGAAATTAGGGACACTGAGCCGCAAACTCTGCAGAGTCAAGTCATAGCTGAACAAGGTATTTATGGTGGTGTGGGATGAAAAAGTGGAAAGACTAAAGAGAATGTCTATAATGAATCCAGAATCGCATCTTTCTCTAGAATATAAATCACTCCACATGGGTCATCAAAAAGAAAAACCCACTCCCAAATATAAATCCACAATGACACCACTCGATTTTTCTTAGCCCATGTGAAACACCTGCCCGGCAGGGCACTAACTACACAGTAGTTTCTCATCTATGCCTAATATGCAGCAATTGCCAGCAAATCAACAGAAGTTCACAATGTAGATGTGCTTCCTCCCAGGCTCTGAATCTTACTGTCTTAGTGGACACAACTGAACTCACTCAGACCTGTACTGGAATTTCATCTCACTCAGGCTAAGCATCTGGGTGAGATATACACTCCCTCCAGTACTCTTCCTTCCACATATCCACAAAACTTACAAAAATTGAAGAAAAAAGTCATCTTGAATGCTGACAATCAGAGGAATGCCACAAAACCATGAGACTCATGAAAACCCCTAGGATGCATGGTCATCAACCTCCAAGTCCATTAACTTTCACATTGGAGAAGGTGTTTATTAAGATCACCACCAAGGATAAGCAAATTAGCATGTTCAATACGCTTTACCCTCAGGAGTAAATCAGGAGTTACATCTATGGAACTTCTTAAAGTGCCTTGGAATGGGCTTGAGTCTTTCCACATCAACACAATGCCTTACATTATCGATGTCACAAAAATGCTCTCATACACAAACTTTCAGTTTGCAGTTAGTCATTCCAATGTAAATTTTTGGGCATGGACATGATGTATAATACACTATGCCCTTGGTATAGCATGTAATTTGGTAACATTTCTGAGCACTAGAATACATAAAATCAGTAGCCCACTAAATGTTCTGGCACAAAATACAGGTTCACAGCTTTTACATCCCCAGTCAATGCAAACAGCTGTCTGGTCAAGGCACCCCCCCTACTTGAAGGTGCCTGAGCAATTGATTCTATATGGTGCAGCAAAAGTGCTAATTAATTCTAACTGACTCTTTGTTTAAGCCATGCTTGATTCACCCAGCTTTCCCATATTCTTATGTCCTGATCTTGATTTATACTCTGATCATGACCTTCTGCCTGTTTCAAAAACTGTGTGTCTAACCTGAGCTTGGTATATCAACTGCGTTTCTGCATGTATGTCAGCTCCCACTAAACCAAGACTACTGTTGGGGTAATGGCCTAGGGGCCTCTGCAGGTAAGACCATATCAGAATTGCAGTGGTTAAAGGGTAAAAACAAGGGGACTCCTAGGTGCTGCTCTCAGGAGTCCACACCCACTGTCTGACAGTTCCATTGTAATTCAATGATATTATAAGTCCTGGTGTTCTAGTGGTAATTCTTAGTGGCCTTTTAATCTCTAGTCGTCTACCAAACATCAGAAACTAGTGAGACTAATGCACTTACACTGTGGCATTGCAAACTTATATTCAGTTCATGCCTGTATCTTTGCATGCCTTTGATTTCATACAGAAAAATGCAGAATTCTTTTTTGTTGGACTCTTTATGAATCCTGTTGGACCCCCTCTAGCTTGGATGTAAGTTGTGATATGGATGGGCATGGAGGCATACAGATTCCATATGATATCCTTCGACATATTGGTCCCTATTTGCTGTAACCGAGCCTATAGATCGAGCAAACTGGTAGTCTGTTGAAGTTGGCATCCCAGATGGTCCCATGTAGTCCTTTGTGTATTAGAGCCGCATCAGGGATTTCAACAGCACAGTACTCACATGATTGAGTGCTCCATCTTTATTGAAACGTGCGCAAGCAGACAACGTTTCGACTGACTAGCAGTCTTTTTCCAGTCTATACCCCAGATGGTCCCATGCATATTCTTTTGCCGATAAATCTGGCAATCGGGCAGGCCACAGAAGTGTTGTAATGTTGTGAAGGCATTCCTGTGACACCCTTGCTGTGTGTGGCTAAGCATCATCCTGCTAGAAAATGCCTCTTGGTAGCCCTGCCATGAGAGGAACACATGTGGCTGCAGGATACCCCAAACATATTAATGAGCTGTCATTGTCCCTCATACCACTACTAGGGGTGACCGACTGTTGTATTCAATGGCCCCCCAGAACATCACACCGACAGTGGGGGCAGTTTGCTGTTCTACAGCAAAGGCAGAATTGAGCTCATCCATAGTTCTCCAGAAACTAACTTGTCCATCGCAAGTGCCCAAACTAAACCTGGATTCAACATTGAAGACAACTTGGTTCTGGTAGAAGTCTAGTCTCACTGTTCATGACACCACTGCAAATCAAGGTGACATTGGTTGTCAAAGGCAGTACATGTCCTTAAGCCATGCACCTGGAAATCGTTCTAACAGACACAGGGGCCTGTACTGATGGTGCCATCTGTCTCTGGATGGTGGACAACAAAACAGTTGAAGCTGTTTATGCTTGTTGGACGATCACATACGCAGTCACATATATGAGAGTCTTTAAATGCAATTTAATGTTTTGCCACCCATAAAAAATAAATAAATAAATTAACTGATTTTTAAATGAGGGTAATTGTTATTTCAATTATCCTGGTGTTTACAATTTGTAAACTCTTTAATGAGTTTTCTCTAATGTTGGATAAAGCATTAGCCTGGTTAAGCGGAATGCAGGTTAATAGATTTTATTTATTTATAACGAACAGCTACAGAAAGAGAAGAAATCAGCAAATAGCTTTTAAAAACTGAATAAAGTAATACAAAATGTTTTCTACCAGTTGTATGTTTAGTAAATTACCCTTCCCACTGAGCAAAAAAATTAGGCAATAAAGAAAAACATAAATACACTGTATTAGCTACTGCAAGTGTAATCATCCTCTGACCACAGAATAAGCCTACAAAGATCAACTGGACTTAGTCCCTCCATGGAATCCATGTCAATATCAAGTAGCAAGTAGGACTATATTGGAAAAATGTTGGATATGTTCAACTTAAAGGGAATGTTTCAAAAGCAGACAAACGTTTTCAGAACGTGTGCCTACAGCTGGCAGACAGCTTATGAAATTTTGCAAAGGAAGCAGTGCCAGACAGAAATTTGATCTGCAGCGGCTGCTGCAGGAGAAATGTAGTATTACTGGATAGTTCAAAGTCCTCTAGAATGGGATATTATGTGGGTCATAGAAGGGGGCTCTGGATGTTGAACTCCACTTTGTAACATTCAAATGCCCTAGTAGAACTTATAAACAGGATTGATGATCTTAGCAAAACCCCTTTAAATATTTTAAATAGGTAGACAATTTATCAGAAATGGTTACAATTTTGACAGTTTAATTATAAAGCTGTATTTCCATGCTGCAGTAAGCTTAAGTGTCCGAAACCCTGCCCAGCCACAGCAGCCAATAGCTGCATGATCTTGCAGGAAGTATTGCCAAGATCGTGTGGGCATTGGCTGTCAAGAGTGGGCAGGGTTTTCAGATGTATGTGGTTACTACGGCATGGAAAGTCAGCCTGTGCCACTTAGATAGTAAGTGCCATAGTAAGTGTCAATACTAAATGCGGCAGCTAGGCTCATTTTTCTATCCAGTCGTTACTCAGATGCCTCTGCACTATGCCAGTCATTGCACTGGCTGCCCATCCTGCAGAACTAAATTTAAGCTCCTCAACCTCACCCACAAAGCTCTGCATGGTGCCGCGCCACCATACACCGCCTCCCTCCTGTTCGTACACCACCCAGCCCGCTCACTCCAATCCGCTAACACACTCAGACTAAACACCCCTGCAATACGAACCTCACATGCTCGCCTCCAGGACTTTACCAGAGCAGCACCCATCCTCTGAAATGCTCTAACCCCAAGACATCCGGACAATTCCCGATTCACAAAATTTCAGACGTGCCTTAAAAACACACCTCTCCAGGGAAGCATACCAAATCCCCTGACCTAGTCCCCCGCCCCTCCCTATGGCTCCCACACCTTCCACCTGCCTATCACATACGACCTCTACCCCTGCACCTCCTTACCGCCCCACCCCATTTGCTTGCTAATAACTGATTTCCACATGAAATCCCCTACTGCCTGGGTTCCCCATGCTCCGTTCCTCCCCACCCCCTCTTGCACCTCCTGTATCACCCCCACCCCATCTACGCATGGCAGCCAGTGGTTGGGCAATCTTGTCAATAATGCCAGCAACATGGTTCAGCAATTGACTGATGCAGGTGGAGGTGGTTTTGAACACATGGGGCAACATAATGATCAGTTCTTTTATTGAACATCTAATATTTTAGAACCAGGGAGGCTAGTCCTGAACTGGCACAACCCAACAAGTTTACAAAGTTGGCAGATGAGGGAGATGCCATTACAGAGCCATGCCCTCTGAACGACAGGGAGCTGACTGCTCCAGTGAGATGGGGACGGGGAGCGCAGGGCTAGCTAGACAGGTCCTAGTGGTGGGGGACTCAATTATAAGGGGCACAGACAGGGCAATCTGCCATAAAGACCGGGATCGTCGACCGGCGTGTTGTTTCCTGGCACTTGAGTTTGACACATCGCGGATCGGATTGACAGATTATTAGGAGGGGCTGGTGAGGATCCAGCGGTCGTGGTGCATGCTGGCACCAATGAACAAATTAGAGGTCAATGGAGGGCCCTCAAAAATGATTTCAGGGACTTAGGATCCAAGCTTAGGGTGAGGACCTCCAGGGTAGTTTTTTGGAAATACTACCTGCACCTAAAGCCACACTAGAAAGACAGCAGGATCTTAGAGAGGTAAACAAGTGGCTCCGGAGTTGGTGTAAGAAGGAGGGATTTGGGTTCCTGGAGAACTGGGCTGACTTTGCTGTTGGCTACACGCTCTACCGTAGGGATGGGCTGCATCTTAATGGGGAGGGTGCAGCTGTGCTGGGGGAGAAGATGGCTAGAGGAGTGTTTAAACTAGGGACCGGGGGGAGGGTTAAAAGAGAAATAAGGGGGTAGTCGGTGTAGCTAGCGACCTGGGTCTAAGCAATGGGAATGGGGGTCGAGCAGGGGATGGGGTTAGTACAGTTAGAACTGACAGATCAGCCAATAGTACCATTAGTAACAAAATGAATTTAAAGAACAAAATAACAGTATAAATTGTATGACCACGAATGCAAGAAGTCTGATCGATAAAGTGGGTGAGCTTGAAGCGAGAATGACCGACGAAAACTATGATATAGTCAGAATAACGGTATCATGGCTTGATGAAAAGTGCCATTGGGCGGTGAATTTACAGGGTTACAATCTCTTAAGAAGAGACCGTGGAAACCAAAAAGGGGGAGGGGAATTTCTGTATGTTAAATTGTATTTAATGCTGAGGCTGCGGGACGATATAAGGGCAGGGGATGAACACGTGAAATCTCTATGGGTAGAAATACAGGGAGAAAAAAAATAACAAAATCCTGATAGGGGTTTTCTATAGGCCACCAAAAACAACAGAAGAATTTGAAACCTTACTATTAAGGCAGATAGAAGAGGTGTCAATCTGCAATGAAGTAATTATAATGGGGGACTTTAATTATCCGGACATAACATGGGAAAACGAAACCTGCAAATCTCATAGGGGCGATAAGTTCTTGAGAACAATTAAAGATAACTACCTTACCCAACTTGTGTAGGAACCAACAAGAGGGAGGGCCATTCTGGACTTAGTACTAACTAACAAACCGGACCGAATAACGGGGGTACAGGTTGAGGGGCACTTGGGGAACAGTGACGACAATATAATTAACTTCCAGCTGTCATTCAATAAGAAGCCTTATCAGGGAGCGACAAATAAACTAAACTTTATAAAGCAAAATTTGATCAGCTTAGAACTACTATCGGTAACATTAATTGGGACAACATCCTCAAAAATATCAGTACAGAGGACAAATGGGAAAAGTTTAAAAGGATCCTAATCACCTCATGTGAGCAGTTCATTCCCTTTAAAAATGAAAGAACTTCAAGTAAAAGGAAACCAATGTGGCTCGACAAGACGGTAAGAGGGGCAATTAAGTGAAAAAAGAAAGCGTTCAAACTACTAAAACAAGAATGCAGCGAAGAAGCGCTAAAATCTTATAGGGTAAAAACAAAATATGCAAAGATAAGATCAAAATTGCTAAGAAGGAGGCTGAATGACTGATCGCCAAACAGAGCAAAAACAACCCAAAACTATTTTCCAACTATAAACAGCAAAAGGATTTGCACCGAGAGCACTGGCCCTTTAACAAATAATGCAGGAGAAATCATTGAAGATGATGGAGGAAAGGCAAATCTATTGAATAGTTTCTTTTCAAGCGTATTCTCAAACAAAAAGGAAATGCCATATGAGATGCAAGGGAATAATATGAACCCCTCACAAAATATCTCATACCTAACGCAGGAGGAAGTGCAGAACAGGTTAAAGAAGATTAAAATCAATAAATCGCCAGGCCCAGATGGAATACACCCAAGGGTACTAACGGAACTAAGTGATGTGATAGCTAATTCGCCATATCTAATATTTGTGGATACTATCAAGACCCGGGTTGTACCATTGGATTGGTGCTTTGCCAACGTGGTTCCAATTTACAAAAAGGGGTCCAAAAGTGAGCCTAGTAACTACAGGCTGGTAAGTCTCACTTCAGTAACTGGAAAAATATTCAAGGGGTTTCTGAGAGACGCCATTGAAGAATACCTCAAGGAGAACAACGGAATAACTCCTCACCAGCATGGATTCATGAAGGGTAGATCATGTCAGACCAATCTGATCAGCTTCTACAATGAAGTAAGCTCTAGGCAGGACCTGGGAGAGTCTATTGATCTTGTATATCTGGACTTCTCTAAAGCATTTGACACTGTGCCGCTTAATAGGCTGATATATAAAATGAGACAGCTCGGATTGGGTGAAAACGTGTGTATATGGGTAAGGAATTGGCTCAGAGATAGAAAGCAGAGGGTGGTAATAAATGGTTCGTACTCTGATTGGGCCACCGTTGCTAGCGGGGTGCCACAGGGTTCAGTATTGGGCCCCATTCTGTTTAATATATTTATCAACGACCTGATAGAGGGGCTGCACAGTAAAATATCAATATTTGCAGATGACGCAAAATTATACAATATAATCAATGCAACGGAGGACAATGTGCGGCTACAAACGGACCTAGATAAGCTGGGGGCTTGGGCAGAAAAATGGCAAATGAAGTTCACTGTTGATAAATGTAAGGTTATGCACATGGGCAGGAGAAACGGATGCCACCGATATACACTAAATGGGGTACCGCTAGGGAAAAGTGATATGGAAAAAGACCTGGGGGTACTAGTGGATTATAGATTAAACCGGAGTAACCAATGCCAGGGCATCCGCTACGTCTAGAAGAAAGCAGACAACACAGAAAAGGGTTCTTTACTGTAAGAGTAGTGAGATTGTGGAACTCGGCCTGAGGATGTGGTGATGGCAAAATCCATAGAGGAGTTTAAAAGGGGACTTGATGTCTTTTTTTTTTTTTTTAGAGAGGACGGATATTACAGGATATAAATTTTAGGTTAATTGTTAATCCGGGTATACAGGCAGGTAGGAACTATTAGAGGTTGATCCAGGGATTAGTCTGATTGCCATTAGGGAGTCGGGAAGGAATTTTCCCCCAAAAGGGCTAATTGGCTCCTGCCTCTTGGGGTTTTTTGCCTTCCTCTGGATCAACAACATAGGAGGATAAACAGGCTGAACTAGATGGACGTTGTCTTCATTCGGCCTTACAAACTATGTTACTATGATGTGATGACTCTTAAATGTTTAGTGTATTTACTAATTTTAACATATATTCCCATAACTACATCGGTTTTATTCAGTAGCTTTTAATAGATCCTTATTAGTGATGTAACAAGACAGCTTGTTTTTTGAGAACAGTTAAATACACTAGTAATTGTGTGCAAAACAGTAACATTAGTTTACCACATTCATCACTTATAACTGCTTAGAGCACCCTATAGCATATACTAAAGACACAGATAATCTATAAAGTGGATCAAATGATCAAATTTGCATGAACTCAGCACATATATTATTACTGGTCCCTTTATATTTGATCATATCAAGGTATGAAATCCTTCTGTTATCTTGTGAATGATTGCACTCTTGTATTGCATCCCTCTATGTCTATTTTTCCCTGTGCTCATATTTATGCATAGGTAGTACTGATTGCCAAATTAGATATGATTATAAAGGTGGTGAATACTAATTTCCATACGGATTAGAAATAGCTAGAGAAACTGCACTATGTAATAAAGTCGAGTTCAAACTTGGCATGCCATGTTCCTAAACTTCATATTGCAGCAAATTGCTTTTTGAATGATGTTTTCTGAGCTGAGGGGATTTCCTATGAGAGCCCTCTGACCCCAACTTAGATTACTCTGACAATTAATTTTCTGCCTTTCTTGATACAAGATTCTAAATTGGGTGTTTAGTTACCAGTTATTTTATGTACTGTACAAGTTCAGAGTGTAATGTATGCAAAATGTTTGCAAATTAATTACATGAAAATGACTGTAATATGGTAGCCTTTAGCTTACTTTCCCAAATACTTACTGCACCCTGCAGCACTGGGGTTATGAGTTAAAATATGATCAATGACAACATTTCCATGGAGTGTGTATGTTTCCCAGGGTTACCGTGGGTGTCCCTTGGGTACTCCGGTTTTCTAACACACTCCAAAGAACAGACTGATAGGTTAATTTGCTTTCTATGAGATTGACCCTCGTGTGTGTTTGAGTTAGGGAATTTGGACTATGAGACTGATGTGAATGTTGATGATCTCTATACAATACTGTAATAATTGGTTCTGTGTAAGCTACAGTGCTGGAAATAAAAGATAGATGAATTAATAGAAACAATGGGGTTTACAGAAATCACTAAGGGTGCTTTCACATCTGCCCTGGGGATTCCGCCTTCCTGCTTCGTTTGGGGAAAAGACACGGAGAATCCCCTTGGCCAAATGGTTCCATCTCTAGATGGAACGGAGAAGTTGCAGACGAACCCCATTGACTATAAAGGGTTCTGCCCACTTTCTGTCCAGTTGGCTGGTTTGTGGATGGAAGAAAAAGCAGCGCTTTTTTTTCCAGCCACATCTGTGATGGAATCTCTGGACAGAATTTCCAGCACAGATGCTAAACAACCTTAAGGGCTCACACCCACTGGTATTTTTTTCTCCACTGCGCTGCGAGAGTAAAGGAAAAGTCTCGCAGCGCAGTGCGAGAAAAAAAACTGCATCACGCCGGGATATCGCCAGTCTTTGCAATGGGGCCAGCGGCAGCAGCGCTAGCCCCATTGAAAAGAGATGGAGAATGCCGCGGATTTCTGCCACAGCTGTGACAGCTGTGGCAGAAGTTTCCCCGCAGGGATGAAGGAATCCTCTGCCACAGCTGTCACAGCTGTGGCAGAAGTCCGCGGCATGCTATCCCATTGCTTTCAATCGATCCCATTGACAGCACTGCTTTCTGGCAAGCCCCGCAGTATGATTATTGGGGAAGAGCTTGAAATATAAGCCCTTCCCCGATAATCATCAATAAGTGGTAAAATATATATTTTTTAAATTACACACCTCTCCGCCACTCAGACGCATCCTCTGGCTGGCTCCCCTGCACTGCTGTTAAAGGGGTTGTCTCGCGAAATCAAGTGGGTCTATACACTTCTGTATGGCCATATTAATGCACTTTGTAATATACATCGTGCATTAAATATGAGCCATACAGAAGTTATTCACTTACCTGCTCCGTTGCTAGCGTCCCCGTCGCCATGGTGCAGTCTAATTTCGGTGTCTTCTTGCCTTTTTAGACGCGCTTGTGCAGATCTGTCTTCTCCCTTCGGCTCCGCTCGGCAGCATCGGCATTTTGGCTCCGCCCCCTTGTACGCATCATCGCGTAGCTCCGCCCCGTCACATGCCGATTCCAGCCAATCAGGAGGCTGGAACCGGCACACATCATGGGGCGGAGCTACGCGATGATGCGTACAAGGGGGCGGAGCCAAAATGCCGATGCTGCCGAGCGGAGCCGAAGGGAGAAGAAGGGAGAAGACGGATCTGCGCAAGCGCGTCTAAAAAGGCAAGAAGACACCGAAATTAGACGGAACCATGGCGACGGGGACGCTAGCAACGGAGCAGGTAAGTGAATAACTTCTGTATGGCTCATATTTAATGCACGATGTATATTACAAAGTGCATTAATATGGCCATACAGAAGTGTATAACCCCACTTGCTGCCGCGAGACAACCCCTTTAAGCTCTTTCAGCAGGCGGGTATTTAAAAATCCCTGCCTCCTGAAAGGGCTGTGCTGATTGACTGAGGGCTCAGCCAATAGCAGCTAGTGCTTAGCTATTGGCTGAGCGCTCAGCCAATGACAGATAGCCCTTAGCTATTCATTCATCAATAGCAATATCTTAGCTCTGCTAGATTTCATTCTGATTTCATCATAGTGTTTTTATTTTTAGTATGATTTTTTGTAATTCTGTCTGCAACATTTCTAACTAATTCAAATTAATTTAAAAATAATCCTGTCACCTCGCACCCTTTAACCCATTTAACGATGCGGCCCTTTTTTTTTCCATTTTCGTTTTTTCCTCCCCCTTTAAAAGAAATAATAACTCCTTTACTTATCCATCGACGTCACTGTATGATGGCTTGTTTTTTGCGGGACGAGCTGTAGTTTTTAATGGTGCTATTAAAAGTACCATATAATGTACTGAAAAACTTTTAAAAATTATAAGTGGTGTAAAATGAAAAATAAACGACATTCCGCCATCTTTCAGTGCGTCTTGTTTCTACGGTGCACAAACTGCAACAAAAACAAGATAATAACTTTATTCCTTGAGTCAGTACAGTTGCTACGATACCAAACTTGTATAGGTTTTTTTTTAACTATACCACTCTTTTTTTTTACAAAGACATTTCATTTTTTTCAATAATTTTCTGCCGTCATCTTGCCCGCATAATAACTTTTTAATTTTTCCGTCGATATCGTTGAGCGAGGGTTCATTTTTTGTGGGATGTCCTGTACTTTCCGATAGTACTAATTCAGAAAACATACAACTTTTTGATCGATTTTTATTGCGTTTTTTCTGGGAGACAGGATAACTGAAAAAGTGCATTTCTGGCGTTCTTTACTTTTTTTTTCAGATGACGTTCACTGTGTGGGAAAAATAATGCACTACTTTGATAGATTGGACTTTTACGGCCGCGGCGATACCAAATATGTATTTTTATTTTATGATTTAGATTTTTTAATAATAGATATGGCAATTCATAAAACTTTATTGTTAATTTTTTTACTTTACTTTAACCCCTTAGGCCTTAGTCACACGGGCGTTTTTTCACGCGATTTGCGGATCGCATGACGGATGCGCATCCGCAAATCGCGTGACCGGTGCACGCAAGTCGCCCGCAAATCGCCCGAAAATCTGCTCCTAGCCGCGTTTCATTAGAAACGGGCCGGAGCTGTCCAGCGCATTGCATTCAATGGAGACGGCAATAGAGCCGGCTCCATTTAAAGCAATGCGCTGCGGGCGAGCCCGGGATGAATTGTTGGGAAGGGCTTAAATATATAAGCCCTTCCCTGCAATTCATCCTAAAATGTGTAAAAATAAAAAATATATATATACTCACCTTCTCCCGGCAGCCGAAGCTCTGCGCAGCCGTCCTGCAGTGGGTGTGAAGGGGGTGTGAGTCAGACCTGCCCCCTGATTGGCTCAGCGCTGAGCCAATCAGAGGCATGTCTCTCACACCCATTCATGAATTCATGAATGGATGTGAGTCAGACCTGCCCCTGATTGGCTCAGCGCTGAGAGGCAGCAGTCACTCACCATTCATGAATTCATGAATGGGTGTGTGACTGAAACCTGTCTCTGATTGGTCAGGGCTGTGACCAATCAGAGGCAGATCATTCAGCAGGCGGGGATTTTAAAGCCCTGCTGGCTGAATAGTGCCGAGAAGCAGTTCAGGAGAACTGACAGCGGCCGCGGCTGGACTCCGGCTGCAGCGGAAAGGTGAGTATACAATTTTTTTTTATTTTAACGCATTTTAGGATGAATTGCAGGGAAGGGCTTATATATTTAAGCCCTTCCCGACAATTCACCCCGCGCACGCCGGCAGCCCATTGCTTTCAATGGAGTCGGCTGTATTGCCGGCTCCATTGAATTCAATGGGCAAACATTGTTCTTCTCTGCCACAGCTGTTACAGCTGTGGCAGAGAAGAATGATTTGTCTTCTATATGTTCTCAATTGGGTCGGCGCTGCTGCCGCCGGCCCCATTGAGCGCATATAGAGAAGAGAACAGGAATCGCAGATCGCAGATAGGTGCGATCTGCGATTTCTGTTCTATAATTTATCGGACGAGCGCATAAAAAGCGCTCATGTGTCCGATACCATTGCAAAGCAATGGTTTTATAAAATCGCCGGACGCATGCGCATGCGCAAATCGCGGCTAAAAACGCCGGTCTGACTAAGGCCTTAATGACATGGCCTATTTTGGCGTTGAGGACCAAGCGATTTTTTTTTGGTATTTTTCCATCTCCATCTTTCAAAGGCCATAACTTTTTTATTTTTCCGTGGACTCGGCCGTATAAGGCCTTTTATTTTTGCGTGGCGAGCTGTAGTTTTTATTGGTGCCACTTTTGGGTACATAGACAATATCGTACATTTTTTTTTTTTTTTTATGATAACAGGGAGAGAAAACGCATCACTTCTGCCATAGATTTTTTTTTTTTTTTTACAGTGTTAATCATGCAGCATAAATGACACACAAAATTTTTTCTGCGGGTCGGTACGGTAACAACGATACCAAAATTGTTATATTTTTTTTAAGGTTTTTACACTTTTTTGCAATAAAACCCCCTTTTTTTTGGAAATCTTTTTTTTCTCTATAGCTGCATTCAAAGTCCTGTAACTTTTTTATTTTTCTATGTACAGAGCTCTATAAGGGCTTATTTTTTGCGAGATGAGCTGTAGTTTTTATTGGTACCATTTTGGGGAATGTACAGCATTTTTGATCACTTTTATTGCATTTTTTGGGAGGCAAAATGCTAAAAATTAGCATTTTGCCTGTTTTTTAGCGTTTTTTTTTAACTCTTTTTGTCGTACAAAATAAAAAGCGTGTTCAACTTTTTGTACACGTCGTTATGGACGTGTCAATACCCAATATGTGGGGTTTTAATATTTTTTCCCTTTTTTTATGCTAATATTAGAAAAAGCATAAAAAAGGGGTTTTTTTACATTTTTTTTTACATTTTTCTTTTTTTTACACTTTTCTTTTCTTTTTTTATACTATTTGAGTCCCTCTGAGGGACTTACAGCACTGTACCGACGATCGCTGTTATCACTTGTACAGCGATTATAGGCAATACAGGACGCCAGTGTCTGGCGTCCTGTTGCTATGGTGACGGGCCGGCCTCTCGCGATGACATCGCAAGAGCCGGCCGGAGACACAGAGGGACACGATCCCTCTGTGAACCCTTTCCCTGCCGCGATCTACTTAGATCGCGGCAGGGAAGGGGTTAACAGTGGGGGCGCATCTCCGATGTCCCCCCGCTGTTGCAGCGGGACGCCGGCTGTGACTGACAGCCGGCTCCCGCTGCGGGATAGCGTGGGATCTTATGTGATCTCGCGCTATCCCCAGGATGTACCGGTACGTCCTGTCGCGGGAAGTACCAGGCTCCCCTGGGGGACTGCAACATGTGATGCTTTGATCGCTCCTGCAGTATGACATATTGCTATAGCATTACATCATACTGCCATTTGACAGGCAGTCTATCAAGCCACCCCACGAGAATGGCTTGATAGGCAGTCTGCTAAGGCAGCCCTGGGGCCTTTCAAAAGGCCCCCGGCTGCTATAATACCTGCACGTCTCCCCCGATCTCACCGCAGGGGGGCCGTGCGGGACCCCGGAACACCGCGGGGCATTTAAAGGGTTAATAGCCGCGATCGGCCGCGTGTCAGCTGTAATAAACAGCTGATGCCTGCGCTGTATGCAGAGAGATTGCCCCGCGTAATTGTACGTCCTGGAGCGGGAAGGGGTTAACCCCTTCAGTGGCCGGTTTCTTACCACTCTGTCAGACCCACCAGGGTATCTATATTATGGCCTCCAATACCCACAGACAACAGCTCGGATGCCTTGGCCCCTATACACTGTCCTGCACTGTCTGCCTACAACTTCCTGTTTTTTGTTTAACTCCCTTTGCATGTAATCTAGTAACATGCATAAAAAACGTTGCAAATGTGCAAAGTAATTGCATATTGATTGCGTTCAGAGTGCACCCATAAAGAACAAAAAGGCTCTTACGCGTGTAATATGCGGAAAAATAGAACATGTTGCAATCTTCTTTACGCACATAACATACATATTAAATATACGCAAGTGTGAGTGGAACAATGAAAAGCAATGTACTTACGTTGACGCCATTTTGTGCGTATTATACCTGCGTAATAGGCAACAAAAATACTTTCATGCGAGCCTGGTCTGATGCTGTTACAAGAGTTGTAATAAGGAGGGTTATAAGAGATAGCAACCCATTTAGTGCTCTTCTATAGTTGCGAAGGGAACTGGAGGGCAAGAGGCTGTTAAAAGTCTAGGTTAAGCTCTGCTTTTCTTCACATTACATTGGGTGAAGAAACCTGATTGTTTTGGTAAGTGATCACTAAGACTTTCACATCATCTTTTGGTGATCTGCTCTCCATTGACATTTTTTTAAATTAAAAGGTGGATTGGATCTCTGCATAAGGGCTTTTACACACTAGCGTTTTTTTTTACACTGCGATATCGCAGCATATTTTTCAACGGGGCTTTCTAATGTTAAAATCACATCGCACAAAAATTGCAAATGCACAAATTTACGATTTTTGTGTGATGCGATTTTAACATTAGAAAGTCCCATTGAAAAAAGCAATATCGCAGCGTTATAAAAAAAGCTAGAGGGTAAAAGCTCTTAGAGAAAGGAAAATATTGCCATAACCAACCCTCCTTTTGATAAAAATAAGCTATATGGATAAGTAGGCTATGTTCAAATCAGTGCTATCCCTGCTGGCTCACTTCAGTTCTTTTATAGGAGCAGAACAATGAAGATGATGGCAGGGACCAATCCTTCATATGCTGGAAACGAACGCTGCCCAACAGACCCTGTTAATTATGTTTCTTCACTGCTAATGTTCTGTGGCCAAAGTAAAACGATTGCCTTGGAATATTTAAGAGAGCTAAGAATAAGGACTTTGTTCTAATACTTGACTGGTAGAATTTGTGTGGTTTACACATAGCGCTTTTCTTCTAAGCCCCATGTTTTTTGTGTGTTTTTTGTTTTCCAGCAAAAAACATTGTGTCCAGATGTCAGTATTAAGTCAATAAAGAAATTTTAAATGTGCTACAAATAGTATGCTTTTTGGTGACGCTTCTTTTTAACTTATTCTGTGTTTTTGGGTTAGATACATTCTTTTGCAATTGGAGCAGGTTATAGGTTTGGTGTTTATTTCTAGTGTTTTTGCATACGCTTCTCAATAGAATGCTTGTAAAAAAAAACTAATTTACTGATACAGAAAACACTGACTTTTTTTGCATGCATTTTTTTAGGGTAAAAAAAACACAAAAAGTGTCTGTGAAAGATGCCTTAGAGCTCTTACTAAAGATGAGCGAGCACCAAAATGCTCGGTACTCGAGTCGAACTTTTCGTAATGCTCGAGAGATCGTTTCAAGTAATGAACCCCATAGAAGTCTATGGGGGACTCGAGCATTTTTGTATGGGACTAATGCTCCGCATAGGTTATGATTTGTGAAACACCAAAAAACCTCAGAAAGTCATGGAAACACCACAGAAACGGATAGGGATCAGCAGGGGCAATATGCATCGCTGCATGTCAGGCTCCCAGGTCCCACTATTAAGCCAAAATGGGGGCAAGAGCCTTGCGGTCACCCCCCTAACAATTTACTTGGGATAGACCATAAGCAGCATATGCGCTGGCACATCTAAGCTAAGCACCACAATAGCTGCAACCAAGGACAATCACTGCCTGCGGATGACACCGATCATCATTCCAATCCCATGCCACCTCCGTCACAAAATTGTCAGAAGCCGCAAACGTGGGCATAAAGGGAACTCCCTTCTTCACATCTCCACAATGCAGCAGCGCATACTAACACCAAAGATTGGTTTGAAGCAGGAGGTGTCGCAAAAGTAGGCACCATAGGTATACAGTGACCCTGTGAAAATCTCATGAAATCACTAACACTTCCTGTGAATGCTCCAATCCAGTATCTCGGATAACTGTGGTAATTTGTAGCACGAGAGCTAATACATGCCGACCAACGCAGATCCACAGACCCTAAGCAAGAGGAGGAGGTGGCATAATAAGCCTGAGAAACCATGACCGAGGTAGGACCTGCAATACTCTGTGTGGGAAGCACGTGAGCGGGCCCAGGGTCAGGCTCGGTCCCAGCCTCCACCTTGTGTGACCCAAGGTGCCGCGAGTTACATAGCAATGGGAAATCCATGTGTCCCCACACATTTCATTCTGTGTAGGTGTTAAATAGCTAAACAACACAATGGGAAAGCCTTCTGCGCCCTACCCAAGTCAGTCAGTGTATTTGTGCCAGATAGCTAAAACACCGCAATGGGAATACTTGTGCACCCACAGCATAGGCGAGCCCCTGCAACCCAGAGATAGTATTAAATATGAAGAAATCAGAGTGCCCAAGCATGGCAGAGTTTCACCCCGCCCAGGACATCGGCCTCAGCCCACACCCTTAGTAATCGTGGGCATAAAGCAGACTCAGATGCTAGTACAGCTGTGAACGTCTCATTAAATCAGTTACTGTTGTGTTTTTATCGCTCCAAAGACTGGATGAACCACAAAGAAGTTCCACAGGCCAAACCTAGCGCAGTTGCATCCCCCACCCCAGGACTTCGGCCTCTTCCCACACCCACAGTAATCATGTGCATAAAGCGGACTCGGATGCTAGTACAGCTGTGAACGTCTCATTAAATCAGTTACGGTTGCTTTCATCGCTCCAAAGACTGGATGAACCACAAAGAAGTTCCACAGGACAAACCTGGCGCAGTTGAATCCCCCCCCAGGACCTCGACCTCTGCCAACACCCTCAGCAATGGTGGGCATAAAGCGGACTTGGATGCTAGTACAGCTGTGAATGTCTCCTTAATTCAGTTACACTTCTTTTGATTGGTCCAAACCAGTGTCTCAGATAACTGTGGTAACACGAGAGCAAATAAATGTCGACCAGCGCTGATCCCCAGACCCCAAGCAGGAGGAGGAGGTGGCATTATAAGCCCAAGAAACCGTAACTGAGGAAGGAGCCGCAATACTCTGTGTGGGAAGCACGTGAGCGGGCCCAGGGTCAGGCTCGGTCCCAGCCTCCAGCTTGTGTGACCCAAGGTGCCGCGAGTTACATAGCTATGGGAAATCCATGTGTCCCCACACACTTCTTTCTGTGTAGGTGTCAGAAAGCTCAACACCGTGCTGGGAAAGCCGTCTGCACTCTGCGCCCTACCCAAGTCATTCAGTGTATTTGTGCCAGATAGCTAAAACACCGCAATGAGAAATCCTTGTGCACCCACAGCATAGGCGAGCCAATGAAACTCAAAGGCGGTATTACACATGAAGAAATCAGAGTGCCCACACATGGCAGAATTTCACCCTGCCAAGGACCTTGGCCCACACGTCTGCCCTAGTCAGTCAGTGTATTTGTGCCAGATAGGTAAAACAATGCAATGGGAAGTCTTTGTGCACCCACAGCATAGGCGGCACCCTGAAACCCAGGGACAGTATTAAACAGGAAGAAAAGAGATTGCCCAAACATGGCAGAGTTTCACCCCGCCCAGGACCTCGGCCTCAGCCCACACTTCTGCCCAAGTCGTTCACTGTTTTTGTGCCAGACAGCTGAACACCACTATGGGAAACCTTTGTGCACCCACAGTATAGGCGGACCCCTGACACATTTCTGTAGCAAGGAAATAGGCAAACCCCTAAAACATTTCTGTAGCAAGAGAATAGGCGAACCCCTCCAACCTTTTCTGTAGCAAGAGTATAGGCGAACCCCTCAAACCTTTTAGCAGCAAGTGTATAAGCGGACCACTGAAACTTTTCTGTTGCAAGGGTATAGGCGAACACCTTAAACCTTTTAGTAGCAAGTGTATAGGCGGACCCCTGAAATTTTGCTGTTGCAAGAGAATAGGTGAACCCCTCAAACCTTTTAGTAGCAAGTGTATAGGTGGACTTCTCCAACCTTTTCTGTAGCAAGAGTATAGGCGAACCCCTCAAACCTTTTAGTAGCAAGTATTTAGGCGGACCCCTCCAACCTTTTCTGTAGCAAGAGTATAGGTGAACCCCTCAAACCTTTTAGTAGCAAGTGTATAGGCGGACCACTGAAACTTTTCTGTTGCAAGAGTATAGGCGAACACCTCAAACCTTTTAGTAGCAAGTGTATAGGCGGACCCCTGAAACATTGCTGTTGCAAGAGTATAGACGAAAACCTCAAACCTTTTAGTAGCAAGTATATAGGCGGACCCCTCCAACCTTTTAGTAGCAAGTGTATAGGCGAACCCCTCAAACATTTTAGTAGCAAGTGTATAGGTGGACCCCCCAAACCTCTTAGTAGCAAGTGTATAGGCGGACCCCTGAAACCTTTCTGTTGCAAGAGTATAGGCAAACCCCTGAAACATTTCTGTTGCAAGAGTATAAGCGAACCCCTCAAACCTTTCAGTAGCAAGTGTATAGGCGGACCCCTGAAACATTTCTGTAGTAAGACTATGGGCAAACATCTGAAACTTTTCTGTTGCAAGAGTATAGGCAGACCCCTGAAACATTTCTGTAGCAAGACTATAGGCAAACCCCTGAAACTTTTCTGCTGCAAGAGTATAAGCGAACCCCTCAAACCTTTCAGTAGCAAGACTATGGGCGGACCCCGTAAACATTTCTGTAGCAGGAGAATACGCGAACACCTGAAAAAATTGGTTTGCCAAGAGTATAGGCGAAGGCCGCAAGAATTAGTTGCATAAGAGTATATGCGAGGGCCTGAAAAATTGGTGTACCAAGAGAATAGGCGAACACCTGAAAAAATTGGTTTGCCAAGAGTATAGGCGAAGGCAAGAAAAATTAGTTGGCTATGAATATAGGCGAGGGCCTGAAAAATTAGTGTACCAAGAGTACAAATGTACCCCTGAAAAATTGCTTAATCCTGAGGACAGGTGAAACCCATAAACATTTTTTGAATTTGCAGCTCGTTGTTGGTTAATTTGTAACAGAGCCAGGAGGCAGCCCTCCGAAAACATTGGTTAAAACAGAGCCTTTTGGCCCACGGAAAAATTGGCGGTTCAGCGTGATAACATGCTGTTTTAAGAGGAGGAGGGGGATTAAGATCCAAAAAGGATAGACCAAGCTACTTCTCCCCTTTTTGGGGTTAGAGAGAGGATGCATATTTCTCCTGTTGCAGCTAAAAGAATCTTTAGGATCCGCTGCTTTCCACTGGTGGAGGAGAGAAGTCAGGGGAAATCCAGCCTTTGTTCATCTTTAGGAGTGTAAGCATGTCAGCGCTGGCAGTTGACAGGTGGGTACGCTTATCCGTGATGATTCCCCCAGCTGCACTAAACACCCTCTCTGACAAGACGCTAGCGGCCCATATACGCTGAACAAATGAGAGGCAAGCAGCATGGGTACCCTCTGCAGTGTGGCCAGCAGTCTCTTCCCCCTCCTCCTCCTCCAAAATGTGATGAGATATAGACATGAGGGTGGTCTGGCTATCAAGCAACATACTGTCAACCCTCATCTTCTGTTCTAACCACTAAGCGCCGGCCTTTATGCTTAGCAGCGAACTTCTCAGCAGGCAAAGCAGCGGGATGGTAACGCTAATGATGGCCGCATTGCTGCTCACCATTTGGGTAGACTCCTCAAAGTTTCCAAGGACCTGGCAGATATCTGCCATCCATGCCCACTCCTTTGTAAAGAATTGCGGAGGCTGACTTCCACTCCGCCGCCCATGTTGCAGCTAATACTCCACTATTGCTCTATGCTGCTCGTACAGCCTGGCCAACATGTGCAGCGTAGAATTCCAGTGTGTGGGCACGTCGCACAGCAGTCAGTGCTCTGGCAGCTGAAACTGACTTGCAGGGTCCTCAGGATGGCAGCGTCCGTGGTGGACTTGCTGGATTGTGCGCAGACGCGGCGCACTTTGCCGAGCAAGTGGGGGTAGTTTTTCAGAAATCGCTGAACCACCAGATTGAAGACATGGGCCAGGCATGGCACGTGTATGAGGCTGCTGAGCTGCAGAGCCATAAACCAGGGTACAGCCGTTGTCACACACGACCATGCCAGGTTGAAGGCTCAGCGGCGAAAGCCAGAGGTCGGTCTGCTCTGTCAGACCCTGCAACAGCTCGGGGGCCGTGTGCCTCTTGTCACCTAAGCTGATTAGTTTCAGCACGGCTTGCTGACGCTTGCCCACCACTGTGCTGCCATGCCGCACGCTACCGACTGCTGGCAACGTGCTCACACTTCTTAATTGAGAGGTAGAGGTGGCAGGGTTGGAGGAGGTGGCATAAATGCCGCAGATACCAGCACCGAGGTAGGACCCGCTATTCTGGCTGTGGGTAGGATGTGAGCGTTCCCAGGCTCTGACTTGGTCCCAGCCTCCACCAAGCTCACCCAATGTGCCATCAGGAAGATATAGTGTCTGTGCCCGCTAGTACTTGTCCACGTGTCCGTGGTTAAGTGGACCTTCCCAGTAACCGCGTTGTTGAGTGCACGATTTATGTTGCGGGAGACGTGCTGGTGTAGGGCGGGGATGGCACACCGGGAAAAATAGTAGTGACTGGGGACTGAGTAGCGCGGGACCGCCGCCATCATGTTTTTGAAAGCCTCCGTTTCCACAAGCCTGTACGGCAACATCTCCAGGATAATTAATTTGACAATGTGCATGTTTAAAGCTTGTACATGCGGTTGGGTGGCGGCGTATTTCTGCTTTTGCTTGTGTTAGTGACAGCTGAACTGGATGGAGTGGAGGACCGTGGAGGTGAGGGTGTGGGTGCAGGCCAGGAGGCGCTCGTGCCTGTGTCCTGGGAGGGGGATTTGATCTGTGTGGCAGGTAGTGGCACAAGGGAAGAGGCAGTGGTGTGACCCGGAGGCGGTGTGTGGCCTTCGTCCCACCTTGTGGCGTGCTTGGCCATCATATGCCTGCGCATGCTGGTGGTGGTGAGGCTAGTAATGGTGGCTTCCCGGCTGATCTTGGTGTGGCACAGGTTGAACACCACTGTTTGTCGGTCGTCCGTGCTCTCACTAAAAAACATCTACACCTTTGAACACCTAGCCCTCTGTATGGAGGCTTGCCGCGAGGGGATGTTGTGGGAAACAGTTGGGGGATTCTTGGCTCTGGGCCTACCTCTCCCCCTGGCCACCTCACTGCCTCTTCCAACCTGTCCTGCTGCTGCACTTGCCTCCCCCTCTGAAGCCCTGTCTTCAGTAAGCTTAGTAAGCCAGGTGGGTTCAGTCACCTCATCGTCCAGCAGCTCTTCCTCCGAATCCTCTGTGTGCTCCTCCCTCGAACTTACTGCCCTTACTACTACGTCACTGATAGACAACTGTGTCTCATCATCCTCATCCACAAAAAGCTCTTGAGACAGTTGCCGGAAGTCCCCAGCCTCATCACCCAGACTCCAGGAACTTTCCAAAGGTTGGGCATCGGTCATGACAAACTCCTCAGGTGAAAGAGGAACTGTTTTTTCTCACTCAGGGCCGGGACCTAAGAACAGTTCCTGGGAGTCTGCCTGCTCAGAATCTGTCATTTACCTTGAGTGACGAGGCTGTGAGGAAGGAGGAGCAGCCAGAGGATTCAGAGTTGCAGTCCCTAGGCCGGGAGTAGTGGACTGCGTAGAAGACTGGGTGGTGCTTACTGTGGCTATCTTAACCCTCCCCCCAAGGAAAGGGTATTGTGAGATGCTCTGCACAGTGGCAGAGCTGAAATAGTCTGCAGTGGCCCAGGAATTTTTAGAGTTCTGTTTAGCGTTGAGACCTCCACCTAATGCACTGCAAAGATAGAACGGTATAACTGAAATGCTTTGCAGTTGCCTAGGAAATATTAGAGTACTGTTTAGCAGTGAGACCTCTGTCTAATGCACTGCAGCCATAGAACGGTATAACTGAAAGGCTTTGCAGTGGACTAGGAAATATTAGAGTACTGTTTCGCGGTGAGACCTCTGCCTAATGCACTGCAGACTGAGAATGGTATAGCTGTAATGCTCTGCACAGGCCTAGATGCTTAAAAAAAAAAAAGTGTGCACTACTGCTCCCAGCCAGCCACAACTGTAATGCACATGATGAGGAGTAGCCCTAAGAAGGACCGTTGGAGTTCTTGATGAGAGGATCCTACGCTAACACTTTCCCTGTATAATCATCAGCACTTTCCCTAACACTGCCAGCATGCGTCTGAGGCGAGCCGCGGGCGGGACCAGTTTAGATACTCCGCGGTCACCTGATCGGCCCAGCCACTCACTACTGTGGGGGGGAGGGCTGACACGTCACAGCAGGAAGTGGTAATGCCTTCCTCGCATGTTTATTGGCTAGAAAATGGCGCTAAACATGAGGGGAAAGTATATGAAATTGACTTGAGTACCGCGTGGTTTTCGTCTCGGGTAACGAGCATCTCGAGTACCCTAATATTGAACGAGTAGCAAGCTCGGAAGAGCATGCTCGCTCATCTCTAGCTCTTACCATAGTGTTTTTTTTAATGCTGCGATATCTCAGCATTTTTTTAAATGCGATTGTCAATGGGACTTTCTAATGTTAAAAACGCATCGCACAAAAATCGTAAAGCACCAACTTGTGATGCGTTTTTAACATTAGAAAGTCCCATTGTTAATTGCGTAAAAAAAGCCGCAGTGATATCGCAGTGTTACAAAAACGCAAGTGGGTAAACGCCCTTAAGTAGTTTTTATTAACTTTGATCAGAAGTTATATGAAACTATTTATAAGGGAGAAACCACAATATGCATGTTGAAATGCAGTATATTTTGATTGTGCGAAGCTGTCCTTATGCTGCTTTTAGACTGAACGATTATCATTCAGAAAATCGTTCAAATAAGTGAAACTCAATGATAATTGTTCACTTTAAATGCAGCCAGCGACTGAACGACAAACAAGAATTGCTTCTCATTCGGTTTCAGTCGGCATAAAAACAAGGAATGTGAAACACTAAACGATTAGTGCATGAGAATCGTGCAGTCTAAACACGCTACCTGATCGCGTACGACCTGGTGATGACATCACCAACTCGTTCACTTGGAAAAACGAGAATCGTGAGATTCTCAGCACTTGTAAAAGGGCATTTTTCATTGAAAAATGAAGGATCACATTTCAACAGTACTACAGTAGATAACAGCAAAAAAAAAATATAAAAAACTTAGCAAATGGTTGCCAGCTGTAAAGATAAACGTTATATTTATAGATAAATGATACTGAAAAACATTATTTTCAGAATATTCACCAAAGAGTATTATTATCTCATTTGTCAGTATGAAGCACATTGTGAGTATCACATCAATAATATGCAGTGAACCCACTTTGCACATGCAAATTAATTTATACAGCTTCTCCCACTGACATTATTCATTGGGATCTCGAGATAAGGAATGCATTTTAAAGTGGGCAGCTTCACATTTATATTATTAGTATAAAGCAGTGTGGTGTATATAATACAAATTGGTCATTTTTAGAACTAATACAACTGTATATTTTAATGCACCTTTGCTTATGATAAATTTGCTTCATGCGATATCTTCCTTAATGTTCACAAGTCAGTGGGAGAAACCATTGGGATTATATTTCATATCTCACTAACTGAATGTTCCTGCTGTTCAAACAATGAGTAATCAGGGTGTTGCTAATTTAAATATTGCTAATTTGGGATATTTCAACATAATTAATATTTCAATGTCTGAACTATTCATGGTGTGATCAGCAGGGGTGTTTAGGCACTGGCATCCATTTTTTAAGGGTCATCATTAGTTTGAGGTTTCATTAGAAACACAGCGTTTGTGCACTGCTTTTTTTTTTTTTTTAAGTTTCAATTTTCAGCAACTTTTGTCAATTATATGTTTGCAGATGAACAGTCTAAGCCTGGGTTCACACGGGACGGTATCCCGCCGGAAATCTCGCGGTTTGGCCGCAGCAAAAAACGTGAGATTTTCGCTGAGAGAAGCGCCGCGGCGGCTTTGAAGCGGCCCAGCCGCTCGCTCTTTCGCTGCGGCCGGCGCTCCCATAGAGGAGAGCGTGGCCGCAGCGGAAAGAAAAAAAGAATGGACATGCTGCATATTCTGAAACCACGGCCGCGGCGGCCGCAGCCGCGGTTTCAGCTGGACATTCCGCAGCGGATTGGCCGTCCCGTGTGGACGAGATTTCTGAGAAATCTCGTCCACATGGCTGGCTAATCCCGAGATTAGCGGCCGTGGGCGGATTTGCTGCGGCAAATCCGCCCTGTGTGAACCCAGCGTAAGGGTGGACAGCCACTGGCGATTTTTTCTATCTTGCGTTGCGAGAGCAAGTGAAAACACTCGCCTCACAGCGCAAGAAAGACGCCGGTATGAGACCGGGATATCGCCAGTCTTTTCAATGGTGCTAGCGCAGCAGCGCTAGCCCCATTGAAAAGATAGGGAGGATACCGCGGACTTCTGCCACAACTGTCACAGCTGTGACAGCTGAGGCAGAAGTGCAGCATGCTATCCCATTGCTTTCAATGGGATTGGTGCTACTGCCGGTCCCATTGAAAGCAGTGGTTTGTGGCAAACCCTGCAGTATGATTTTCAGGGAAGGGCTTGAAATATAAGCCCTTCCCTGAAAATCATCATAAGGTGGTAAAAAAAGAAAAAAAAAATTACTCACCTATCCGCCGCTCAGACGCGTCCTCCGGCTGGCTCCCCAACACTGCTATCCAGCCCTTTCAAGGGGCGGGGATTCATTCATAAATAGCTAAGCACTAGCTGTAATTGGCTGAGCACCCAGCCAATAGCTAAGCACTAGCTGTTATTGGCTGAGCGCACAGCCAATTAGCACAGCCATTTCAGGAGGCAGGGATTTTTAAATCCCCGCCTGCTGAAAGTGCTGGACAGCAGTATCGGGGAGCCAGCCGGAGGGCAAGTCTGAGCGGCGGAGAGGTGAGTCATTTTTTTTTTCTTTTTTTAACACTTAATAATGATTTTCAGGGAAGGGCTTATATTCCAAGCCCTTCCCCGAAAAATTATACTGCAGGGTTTGCCACAAACCACTGCTTTCAATGGGACCGGCAGCAGCGTCGATCCCATTGAAAGCAATGGGATAACATGCTGCACTTCTGCCACAGCTGTCACAGCTGTGGCAGAAGTCCGCGGTATTCTCCCTATCTTTTCAATGGGGCTAGCGCTGCTGCCGCTGGCCCCACTGAAATGACTGGCGATATCCCGGCGTCATCCCGGCTTTCTTCTCGCGCTGCGAGGCGAGTGTTTTCACTTGCTCTCGCAGCACAATAGAGAAAACAATGCCAGTGGGTGTCAGCCCTTATTGAGAGAAAGATAGGAACCAAGATAATCACTAATTTTCACTAGCATTAGGTAATTTCTTTTTGGGACTGAAGGACACTAGATTGAGTAGCACGTTGTCATGAGAAAGACATGTTCCTCCATTTCAGCCACCTTTGAGGTTATATGCCTGCAGCTTTAGTGCAGTTTTTGCATTTTTCTTTTTTGCCAAAATGGGATAAGTTCCACACATGTTCCCCCTTTGTAATTTTCCTTGTTTTGACTTAAGAAAACCACCAAAACTATGCTATATAAGATTACAGGCCCCATGTACATGGCCATTGAGGTTTACTTGTTTATTATAAGAGCCACTAATACCAGTGTTTCTTATTGGAGTTGGTCACAGGTCCTAAACCAGCAGAGCTAGACATCAGCCGTGTGCTTACAGCACCTGTGATGATGTCACCATCATGTGATCAGTCACCAGGGCTCTGAGCTCTGCCTTGATCACATGACAGTGACATCATCAAAGGTCCTATAATCACACGGCTGCTGTCCAGCTCTGCATGTTTTAGGACCTGTGATTATGTCATCGCCATGTGATCAGGGGTGAAGCTCAGCGACCAAGTGACTAATCACATGATGGCGACATCATCACATGTACCTCACACTCACCACTCATTCACTCATCACTCACGGACAGGCAGTCGTTAGTATTTTGATTCTGACTCACTCCTTGTTTAGCAACCTGTTCTTGTATGCATCACGGTGCAAGTGACATCCCAGCAATGTGCATTCACAGTCCCTCTCCCATGTACCCTTCTCTCTGGTTCCAAAGGGTACAGTTAAGCAAGACTGTGAATGTATCCAGCCAGGACCTCACTTGTGCTGACATCCATATAAGAACAGGTAACTAAACAAGCAGTAACACCATCAGGACAGGGCATCAAAGTCAGGGAATAATAGGAAAAGCAGGGGGCTACAGATGTCCTCATATTACTATGGGGGCTACAGAGGTCCTTATATACTCATTGTCAAAATAAATCAAGCATTTAAAAGGAGTTGTCGGAATCGAACGAAACTTTCTATGTGTGATTGTAATGTTGATATATAGATAAACAATTAACCCCTTCCCTCTATAGGACATATAGTTACGTTCTGCGGGGTCAAGGTATGTATGAAAGGAGATCATGGGGCGACATCCCTACATACAGCGTAGGCGCCGGCTGTTTCTTACAGCTGACACCGGCAGCAACAGGTCTGCTCACCCGTGGGGTGGCTTGATAGAATGCCTGCCCGATTGCAGTATGATGTAATGCTATGGCATTACATCATACTACAGCAGCGATCAAAGCATTGCTAGTTGTTGTTCCCTCTGGGAACTAAAAAAAAGTAAAAATAAGAACAATAAAGTTTTACTAATTGTTGAAAAAAATAAAAGTTCAAAAAACAACTATTTTTGCCATATTTACAATAAAAAAAATCTAAATTATAAAACAAAAATACATATTTGGTATCGCTGCGTCTGTAAAAGTCTGATCTATCAAATTAATGCATTACTTACCGCCACGCTAAATGTTGTCTAAGAAAAAAAATAAAGCTTGTAATTGTTTATACTCTAGAGGACACTGTGGCCCACACCCACCAGATGGGGGCTGGGGGTTGAGGGTAAATTATGCCACGCCACCCACTCACCAATGTAATGGAGAGCGACTTCTGCCACAATCACAATTAGCACCCACATCAAAGCACTGTACAGGAATGTATGGTGTGATGTGGGCGGTACCAGGCGCAGGGGGGAGGGGGCGGAGAAGAAAGCTGTTTCATTCAAACTCACTGCACTCTGCTCTGTGCCCTACATTTAGGAGTGAAGTGAAGAACGGCTCCTTCTACACGGAGGTCACTCCCACACATGCGCTTTTTACCATGACTACTGTGGCGCTTTGAACGCCGCAGTAATCGTGGTACAACACTCCCATTGATTACCTTAGTAGGTCTCTCAGACTTGCGCTCAAACGCAGCATTTTCTAACGCCGCGATTTTCGAGTGATGTCTGTGTCTGCTCTATTTTGTCCTGTTTTCACATTTTTTTATACACCTCATCACCCATCACAATGTTGGGGTGCGTTAAAAAGCACTGTCGAACGCAATCAAAATCGCAGCGTTTTGTCAACGACGTGTGTGAGAGTGGCCTAACTTGTGGGCCACTGCTTATGCTTCACCAACCTGTGGTCTGCCACTCCCATGCCCACATCAAAGCGCTGTGCAGGGATGTACATTGGATGTGGGTGGTACCAAGCAGGGGTGGGGGGCATAGAAGGAAGCATGTATGCCCTAAGGCTAGTGCAGAATGGCAGTTGCACTGCTATGCAGTTGGATTTCTTCATAAATTGCATGGTCTGCCTATTACACATATTAGTCAACCACACAGACTCGTGGAAAAAAACTGCATTTTCATGGGTATTTATTTATACATTGTATTGTATCTTATGTTACAAAACAAAACACAAAGCATCTGTGCCCATTTGTAACGTTGTGTTCACTGTAACTCTTGCATTCTTGCAGTAAAGATTAATTCTTTTTCCCCTCGTCATCCTGACAGCATACACATGGAGGTTGCCTGCTGGACACCTGTTGGGACAGGAAGCGGAAACTACAAAAGGCAACTCCCACCACCGGCTCATCAGTGTCTTCCTGTCCCTACAGGACAGTCCAAGCGGGCCTCCAGGTGTATCCTGGAGGTGAATGAAGAAAGAAGACTCCCATGCAGCCTGTCCGCCCGTGGGGGGACGACTCTCTGTTCGGGCTGGCAGGGCTTGCGCGGGTGAGACCCTACGAGGGGACCCTCACCCGCAGGATCTACCCAGCAATGTTCCCCCAGTGGGAAAATCCTCCCCCGGTACGCTGCCCAGTGGGGTTGTCGTACCGGTAGGAAGCAGCCCCGGTACCTGCAGGCTCGGATGCCGGTGTCTCCAGGGATCCACGTCTAGAGAGGTATGCCAGCAGCGCTCGGGAAAAAAAAAAAAAAAAGTGCTCGCTTCGGCAGCACATATACTAAAATTGGAACGATACAGAGAAGATTAGCATGGCCCCTGCGCAAGGATGACATGCAAATTCGTGAAGCGTTCCATATAGCGCCATGTGTGTCTCCTAGGCGGCGGGTCCGGTCGGCGTCCCCGACGTGTGTGCTGGTCGGCGTGCGTCCCCACGAGTGTGCTGGTTGGCGGTGTCCCAGTGTATGCGGTGTATCCCCCGGGTCCGGTGCGGCGGCGTGACGTCAGCGCGGCCGCATCACGGGGGGCGGGGCCTCACTTAAAGGGGGCGTGTCGGCGCCAAATTTGAAAATTTAAAAGGACTGGATTCCTCTGCATCTCTCCTGGCTGCACCTTACTGAAGATGTCAGCCAGAGAGGACACTGAAAGCAGCCTGCTGGTGAGTAGACTGCTTTGGGAGTACCGGGGAGGGAGGATTGAGACATCAGGATCTGGTGCTGGAAGTCCTTTTTGCTGTCTCCGTCTCTTAGGACAGAGATGCACAAAAGGTTAGAGAGGCCAAAAAGCGAGTGCGCAAATGTCCAGTTGGCTTGCGGCGGCTAGAAGAGGGCCACAGCAAGCCACTATGCGCGGACCCTACGGAGAAGGTGATCCGCAAAGAGGGCTCCTCGGGCATGTCGGACATCCGATCCATGATCCGCGAGGAGATTGAAGCCTCGCTCTCCTCTCTTTCTCTGCCGCCCCCCACGGAAAGGGTAAGGCGGGCACGAATGGAAGAGTCAGACTCTGAGGAGGTCCTAGAAGATTCTCCTTCAGAATCCATGCCGCCCATGAAGGATACAAGGAAGTATTTCTTTTCATCGGCGGACTTGGGTCAGCTGTTAACTGCAGTCCAGCGCACCATGCAGGTGGAGGAAGAGGTGCCGCAGCAGCCATCCTTTCAGGATTGCCTGTTCCGGGGACTCCTACCACAGCCAAAACCGTCATTTCCACTTAATGACACTTTAAAACAGCTGATCCTGACAGAGTGGAAACAGGCAGATCAGAAATTCTTCCTGTCCAAGGAATTCAAGGATCGGATGGTCTTCACACCAGAAGATATCGAGTTCCTAGAAACCATCCCTAAGGGGGATCTGGCGGTCGCCAGGGTCTCAAAAAGCAGCCCTCCCCTTTGAGGACATTTCCCAACTGCGGGATCCACTAGACACCAGAGTGGATTCTGCGATGGAAAAGGCCTGGGAGACCGCGGCCCTGACCATCAAAGCCAACATCACGGCCACATCTGTGGCGAGATCTATGTCAGTCTGGTTAGACCAACTCCAGACGCTGATTTCTCAGAGGGGCTCTAGGGAGGACATCTCCAGCTGCCTTTCCCTCCTCCAGAGGCAACCGGCTTCCTGGCAGACGCCTCTATGGAGTCAGTGAGGTTCAGGGCCCGTTCAGCAGCCCTCTCGAACACAGCAGGAGGGCTGTCTGGGTTAAGGCCTGGACAGGAGATAACGCCTCCAAGAATAGACTCTGTTCCCTGCCCTCCCAAGGACACAGAATCTTCGGGCCTTCCTTGGATACTCTCCTAGAGAAGGCTTCGGATAAGAGCCAGGGACTACCATCGGAGAAATCGTTTAAGCGGCTTCCTCCTCCTACCCTCCTCCTTTTGTTCCCTCTAGAGCAGGGGTGGGCAATTAATTTTCCCATGGGGCCACATGAGAAATTGGAATGGTTTTAGAGGGCCAGACCAACAAATTCCCCGCTATGTCTTCGACCCGTCTCGTTATAGTTCGCCTGGAGAGGGGCACATTTGCGAATGCTTCTTTTTTCTCAGGACAAATTAGCGCTGCAGAGTCCACCAAACATTCTTTGACAAACTCCCCATCAGAGAATGGCTTACTGTTTCTTGCAATTTTGTAGGATACTACAAAGCAGGTCTTTACGGCTGCATCCCTGGATGAGTGAAGCTTTTTAAAAAATCCTTGCTGACTTTGCAGTTTTGCTAGCAAATCTTCAGATACCCGTGCCCGCTCTGCCTCCGTCAAGTTCTTGTATTTCTCTCCGTGTTTAGTCTCATAATGGCGATGCAAATTGTAATCTTTAAATACAGCTATCTGCTCTCCACAAACTAAACACACAGCTTTACCTTTGGTTTCAGTAAATAGATATTTAGAAGTCCATTCTTTGTTAAAAACTCGGCATTCTGCATCAATTTTTCTTTTTTTAATGTTAGCCGCCATATTTAAGGGTTAACAGCTAACCTCGGAAAATAGATTTTTTTAATACACAGTAGTATGCTCCTAGGAGAGAGAGGGCACAGAGAGCTGCCCCAAGAAGAGAGATTAAAAAGTGAATATTATTAGTATTATTATTCTAATTACAATGCAAAGGGAAAAGTCCTGACACTTACCAATGACGAGCGTGGAACGATTGTCCTGGCACTCCCCAAGGTCCGCAACGAGCATCCTGGCACTCAGAAGTTACAGTGGCATCACTTACTCAGCATCGGGAAGCAGTGAAACTACAAACTCCGAAGCCTTGTCCATTTTGTTAACTTATGTGCTGTTTAATAAAGTTATTCAAGCCTACGTCATTGGTAGAGGTGCTTGAATAAGTAAGGCCTGAATAACTATTAGCACAGCACAGAAGTGAACAAAATGGACAAGGCTTCGGAGTGCATAGTTTCGCTGCTTCCCGTTGCTGACACCGGACTCATTGGTGAGTCACCAGGACACTCTTTGCGGGCCGGTCCGAGCTATTCAGCGGGCCGGATGTGGCCCGCGGGCCGTGCTTTGCCCAGGTCTGCTCTAGAGCATACAAGGGGAAAGGGAAAACCGGACGCTGGTCCTATCCCAAAGGCGGAAAGGGTGAGAATCTGCCTTCCCGGATCCTACAAGTAGGGGGTAGACTGGAACGAGGCGACCTCCAATCCCTGGGCCTTACGCCTAGTCTCGGATGGCTACAAAATTGAAATTTCCTCCCCGGAGGTTCATAGTCACCCCCTGCCAGTCACCTGCGTCTGCTCAGGCCCTCCAGTTGGGGGTGCAAGAGCTGTTGTCCCTAGGGGCCATCACTCGGGTTCCCGCAGAAGGACTATTCAAGGGGTGCTACTCCCCCTTGTTCCTAATCAAAAAAAAAAACAAAAACAATGGATCCTATAGAACTATAATTAATCTGAAATTCCTGAATAAATCTATCACGTATCAAAGATTTAAAATGGAATCGGTGCGGTCAGCAATCCCCTTAATTGCGCCGGATAGTGTCATGGCCACAGTGGACTTAAAGGACACATATTACCATGTCCGTATACACATAGATTCCCAGCGGTTTCTGCGGTTTGCCCTGGTGATAGATGGCTCTGTCTCTCACTTTCAATTTACGTGCCTGCCGTTCGGGATTTCCTCCGCACCCCGGGTGTTCTCCAAACTGGTGTTAGAGATGGTGGCGGCACTGACAAGGTGTTGATTGTCCCATACCTCGACGATTTCCTGATCATAACAGGATCGGCTTCAGAACTCCAGTTCCAGGTCAACCTCACACTCCGTCTGTTCGAGTCATTAGGCTGGATCATCAACTCCTCTAAATCCAGTCTTCTGCCCGAGCAGAAAGAGAAAAAAAATAAATAAATAAAAATTTCTGGGAGTGATTCTGGACTCACACCATCAGTGCTCATCCCTTCCCCTAGAAAGGCAAAAAACGATCCAGGATGAGTGTCGGGCACTTTCTCTAACCACTAAAGTCTCCCTTAGGAGAGGCATGAGGGTCCTCGGCCTCATGACCTCTTGCATCAGGTAGTCCCTTGGGCCCAGTTACATTGTAGAACCCTCCAAGACTTTATCCTAAACAACTGTGATAAATCCCCCGCCTCCCTGGATCGGAAAGTCGTCCTTACCTACAAGATAAAATCCTCCTTGGAATGGTGGATGTCTATCTCTAACCTTGCCAGAGCCACGGCTTGGTACCCCGCATCCCCAGTATCCATCTTTACTGACGCAAGTGCAACTGGTTGGGGGGCCCACTTTGTTACCATGCAGGGCGGCGCTGGGTCCCGCGGCCGGCGCGCGCCGCCTCGAGCTCGGCTTCGGCGTCCCGGAGCTGTGCTGTCAGGGATCTCCCGGCGGCGTGGAGCAGCCAGCGTGCAGCAGCGTGGAGCAGCCAGCGTGCTGCGGCGTGGGCGTGTCTGCCCGTAGGGTGCCGCCCGCTCTCATCCACCTCCCTTATGCAACAGGGGGAGAGTCGGCTCCTCCCACTCTCCGCCCCGGGGCGGAGGCTTTTAGTTAAAAGGCTGGCAGTGACCTGAACTCACTGCCAGTTATTGGTTCTGCTAGCCTCTAGTCAGGTCTATTCTAGTCTGTCCTAGTTGCTTGTCAGTTTCCTTTCGTTTGCCTGTGAGCTACACCTCCAGCCTTGTTTCCCTAGTAGTTTTGTTGGTCTGTTTCACCTGCCTCTTCTGTCGGCACTCTGTCCCCGGTTAGTAGTTCCATCCAGGTAGTCGCCAGGTCCCTAGCCAGTGCAGGGACTGCCGCCCAGTTGTCCGCCTGGGGTTAGCCAGGGCCGAGGCAAGTAGGCAGGGACAGTGGGGTGCAGGAGATCAGGGCACCCCAACTGGCGCTCGGGGGGCAGAGTGCCGTAACACACTTAGGCCGTCATTACGTCCAAGGGGGCTGGAACCGGGAGGAAGCTGCTCAATCCTCCAACTACAAAGAACTTTGCGCTGTCTGGAAGGCCATTCGGGGCCTCGAGACAGAGATCAGGGGTAGACACATTAAGATCTTTTCGGATAACATAACATCTGTGTCCCTCATCCGCCACCAGGGATCCACGCGGAACCCCCGACTCCAAGACCTGGCGGCAAAAGTTCTTGGGTGGATAGAGCAGCGGACGCCTTCCGTCACAGCGTACCACGTAAGGGGCCCAGAGAACTCCATGTCGGACCATCTCAGCCGCAGGAAGATAGACCCCGGGGAGTGGACTCTACATCCACACGCGTTCCAGCTAAATTTAGAGAGATGGGGGACACCCAAGGTGGACTCGTTCACCTCTCGGGAGAACACCAAGTGTCCCCGGTTTTTCTCCATGGGAGCAGACGGGGGCTCCCTGGGAATAGATGCACTATCCCAGGCCTGGGATTGGGACCTTGCATACGCCTTCCCACCTATCCCCCTGATTCCTCGAGTCCTAAGGAAAATTCAGGAGTCCCCAGGCTCCGTTATCCTGGTGGCCCCATTCTGGCCCAAGAGACCCTGGTTCCCGCTCCTGGCCGCTCTCTCGACACAGGATCGCCTCTACATTTGCCGCAGAGAGACGACCTCCTTCAGCAGGGTCCCCTGATATGCCCAAAGGTCCGACAGTTCAGACTGGCGGCCTGGAAGTTGAGCGGGTAAAATACCTGAGCCGGGGCCTATCAGAGGGGGTGACCACTACGTTATGTGAGAGCCTCAAAAAATCCACCTGAAAAATATACTCCAGGGTGTGGGATACCTTCTCTAGGTGGTTGGGGCATAGTATACATGACCTCCAACAGCCCGACATTAACAAAATATTGGAGTTCCTACAGGATGGTTTGGACATGGGGCTAAGACCTGGTACCCTTAAGGTCCAGGTGGCCGCCCTTGGGGCCTTCTTCGACTTCCCCTTAGGCGACCATAGGCTAATTAAGAAATATCTGAAAGGGGCAGTCAGACTCCATCCCTTTATAAGAGAAACCATGCCCCCATTGGACCTGAACCTTGTTTTGCAGGCCCTCTGCGCACACCTCTTTGAGCCCCTGGAAGATCTATCAGTAAAGATCCTCCCCCACAAAGTTGCCTTTTTAGTGGCCATCACATCCGCCAGACGGATCGGGGAGATCCAATCCCTCTCGATTAGGACCCCATACATGACCACCTTCCCAGATAAAATAGAGTTCAGGCCTGACCCCTTCTTTCAACCAAAAGTTCTCACAGACTTTCACAGAGAACAGCGTATAGTACTTCCCTCCTTCTGCCAGGAACCCCGTAATACCACGGAACAGAGGTTCCATAATTTAGATGTTAGACGAGCAGTCCTGAAGTATTTGTTATTCACACATTCCTTCAGGAAGTCTAACAACCTCTTCATTCAATTTCAAGGTCCACGCAGAGGAGGGGCCGCTACTAAGGACTCCTTAGTGCGTTGGGTCAGGAGGGCCATAGAAGAGGCGTACAGATCCCAGGGGATCCCACTCCCGGGCGACGTTAGAGCCCATTCCACTAGAGCGGTCGCCTGTTCCTGGGCGGAGAGAGCCCAGGCGACAACCGACCAGATCTGCAGAGCCGCCACGGGTCGAGCACACATACTTTTCGTTAAACACTATCGCCTGGATTTGGGGGCCAACCGGGATATGGCCTTTGGGCGGAAGGTGCTACAGGCAGTGGTCCCTCCCTAAAGCCCTTGGTCGTTGGTATTCCTCCATGTGTATGCTGTCAGGATGACGAGGGGAAGACAGGAATTAGGTCCTACCTGTTAATTCCTTTTCTTGAAGTCATCCTGACAGCATAGGGGCTTTTCCCTCCCCTTCGGTTATATTTTACATGAAGTAACGTATTGTACTATGATTTCCATATTAGAAATGATTGGTTAAGCAAAGCCGGGTCACTGTAGTTATTTGGTACACGCTGGTGAGCCGGTGGTGGGAGTTGCCTTTTGTAGTTTCCGCTTCCTGTCCCAACAGGTGTCCAGCAGGCAACCTCCATGTGTATGCTGTCAGGATGACTTCAAGAAAAGGAATTAACAGGTAGGACCTAATTCCTGTCTTTTGCTTCAGGGTTAAATTATTTAGTGCTTTTCTTTTGTATCCTCTGACCATATAATACCGTATTATCTTTGTGCTGCATTGAAGAATAGATATAAAAATAATATCCACCTGAAGCTCTTACTGCAATTCTCACACGGTTCCTTGTTTTATTATTATTCAGTCAGTGCATTTAACTGTTGAGTTGTTTCTTGTATCGTGCAGGGAGTTTGAGTATTTTCGCCCAAACACCTTCAGGATAAGTTCAAATGCTGAAAAGTTATGATCTCAGAACATAAATGCTGTTGTGTCGTGCTACACTCTAGAAAATTCAGCTTCCTATACAAGTAAGCAAATGCAGATGGTGATGACTACTAAGGTAATCAAAGAATTTGAAGTGAAAATCACAGAATAACATAATTATAGAAATACGATGAGAGATTAAATAATACTGACTTGTGGAGCCATGCACCAACATCTCTTCCCTGGGGAGCATCCACCAGAATCATCACATGACCTGGCATTGTTAAACAGCCAACTGTCTTAGAAATATGGCAAAAAATGTTCATAAATAATTCATGAACTCGGAAACTGGTCCCCTGTTTCTGAGACACTCATATGTGCTGGTAAATGTGGCTCAGGGGCTTCATAAATATGTTGGTTTGGCCCAAATGCCATACTCTTCATTTTGCTTTACAGTTGTTAAAGGAACATCAGGTATCCCAACTGACATTTATTTTATACCTTATACGTTGCAAATATATATATATATATATATATATATATATAAAACAGTGCTCTCCAGGGGGTGACGGCAATGACACTCAGGACTCGAGGGTGCATAAACTTACTTCCGTTAATTATTTTAACCTGTGCAAGTGCTGCACCACGCAGGGAGCTCAGAGGTTTCTTTTGGGTCCTGCTTGTAAAGAGGTATTCCCTCCTCAGGCTGTCAGACACTGACTCCCTGGAGCTGCAGTCTTTTATGCTCCAGCAACGGGGTCAGTGCCTACAGCTGAGCTTCCTGCGAACTAGGGTGAAGTTGTAGACTGGACCACCACCCTGTCCAGACTAAGAGCCTGGGAGGGAGATATACTCCATCCACAACTTCACCCTTTAACTGCCTACAATATATATATATATATATATATATATATATATATGAATGTAAATTTCCATCCATGTTAATGCCCACAGGTAAATTTACTTGGATAGCAGCACATGCATAGTTTAATCACCCAGCTGGGAATGTGTTGTTAAAATTTTGAGTCTCTCACCTCTAAAAGCATCTCCTCCTGATAGTTAGAAGAGAGAGATGGAAAGCCCTAATGCAGGTGTGAATGGGCCCTTACAGAGATAGGCTTTAAATGACAGTGCATGCTGTGACTTATAGTACCATGGCTGTAACGCAAACTTTTGACAGGACAACTCAGGATCTCCTCAGGAAATGGTGTTTATTTTATGTGCGCACAGACCCTGGTGGATTCATCATCCCAAAAACCAGTGTGTCCGTATAGTGTAGGCTGGCTTAAATCAAAGATTCATAACTATTGGTTGGAGATAACACTTGGAGTAAGAGCTAACATAGAAATTGTTATCACCTACGAGACAAGCAGCAAGGGGGGTTGCTTTGGAATTGGGCTATTTTGGTATCCAATTACAACAGTGTGGGCAGAGAAGACGTACAATATACTCCAGTTTTCTGTCTGATAACAGAGAGGCATTAGCAGTTTAAGTATATTTATTTTTCTATGTCCTCGTTCCACACTACTACATCGTGATTTAAAGCGGTTGTGCCAAATTTAACAAGTGTCTCTTAACCATGCGATTAGGGATAAGTGTCTGATTTATTCACAGGACCTCCATTCTTGTAATCTATGGTAGTCCCAGCGATTGGACCCTTGTCAATCACCTATCCCTTATCATGCGGCCAGGGTATGTGTAAGGCAAGTATTAGATCTTCTGTCCAAGTTTGTCACTAAGCAAACTCAGACAGAACCAAGACCCATTAAAATCAAAGAGTCCATAGGAGCCCATGCAGTGGCTGACGTATTCTGGCCGAAAAGATAGTTCCAGGACTATCTTTTGGGCCCGACGTAAAAATGCCCGGCGCTATACTGGCCAGCCAGGCGCTTTTACGTCACAAGAATACAGCCATGTGATTTGATGCATTGGAATCCAATGCATCAGATCACAGCGTACGTCGGCCAGCCGTGAAAACAGCAGGCCAATATACGCTTGTGGGAATTAAGCCTCATAGGGGGAACTGGCATAGAAGCTTTTCACGTGGCATGTAACTTCAAATGCTGATTACTTAGTAATGCAAACTATTTATTTTTTTCCAAGGCCATAATTGTACTATTTAGGCAGGTCTGAGATTAATATTACCTGGGCCATTCCTCCAAAAATGTCCCTAGTTCTTGACTATTATGGATGTACTAACTATAATACTCAATTTATTTGTGCAGTGTGTGTACATTGCAGAACCTGAAAATTATATGTGCACAGTGTGCCCCAAATTAACTCTCATCAACAAAAGACGGACACGTGTCCTTTTTTTTGCTCTGAATGTTATATTTTAAACTATGTTTAACTACAGTACTTTGTTCCACCCACACTTTAAATGGAACTCACAGCTTTCTACTCAAAAACAAGATCCTGAAAATGCCATTTGGGTAATGTTATATGCAATTTATTTTTTATATTTCTTGCTATGTAATATATACAGGTTGTTTGCTTTATTTGTGGAACTGTTAAAGCCTGCATAGACTACTTTGTTTTATGTACATTCATGCTCTATTTCTTTTCTCTCTGTTCTTACTGTGCAACAATTGATCCCGGGTGGGCTGAAGCTTCTTCGTGCCGTTGGTGTTAGCAAGGTACAGTAGCCATAAAAAAACTTTTCTTATGTTACCGGTGAATCACTGAACATTATGGATTACAAACAGATGCACAGTCAGGGCTCATTTTGTTTGCTTTTCAGTAACTGTGCCAGGTGCTTGCTTTTCGCAATCTGTTCATTATGGTGCTTTTACTGTAGGTTTCATTCACATTAACTTCGTGCTATACTGTATGCATTAAAAAAAACTCTGCATACTGCAAAGTCTAGGAAAGTAAAGTATTAATGGATGTAATATGTTACATTTCTTCATTATATTTTGAATCCTAAACTGCACATGCGTAAACAGTGGGTCATGAAGGGTATCGTTTCCACTTAAGGAGAGCATCTAAAAAGTGTGAGGAGACTTATAAGGCCATCCCTGCTCCTCTGGGAAATATGCAAATGGATAGATGCAAAATTTTATGTTTTGAGAGCTGCAAAAACGCAGAAGACATTTTCTCCATTAAAAGAAGCTGCAACCAGCCTTTCCCCAGCCTAAAATGTTTGATGGCAAATAATTCTTTATGCTCTTTTTGCACTTTTTAATTAGACTTAAAGACCAGAATTTCAAAATTTCCCCAATCCATATGATAGGGGATAACTTACTAATTGGCAGAATTTCAATGGGGAGACAAATGACACCTGTCCTCCTCACTGCACCCCCCTAAGTTAGGAGGAGACTGAATATCTAAGTGGAAGAAAGACATTTCAATCACCTGGGGTCTTTTTCAATAGTAATTTTGAGTTGAAGCCACTCAGAATTACTATTGAAAAGGGTCCTAGGTGACTGAAACATTCTGTGGTAATCAAGTGGCTGTACTAATATACTACATTTTTGATTGCTCTAGTCTGGAAATGTTGTTATGCGTGAATAGAAATGGACTACGTATTGCATAAATTGTGAGTGCCATGGAAGTTTCCTAAAAATATACTTTTATATCGACACAAGTCTCCTCAATAACTTGTGTCCATAGAAGTATATAGTGCGTAATTCATAATACTACATATAAAAGCTTACGAGCTATGCATGTCTTATTTGCCACTGCCTTGCTAGATGCATGCTTATTATTGTCTATTTTCAGATTTCCTATCTCCACATATCAAACTTCTGCCGTTAATCAATTCTAGCATATACTTACAGTTCCCAAGGTAAGAGGGCCTCCTGATGTTCTAGAAACTATTTGCTAGCCAGATGGTATAACAGTACAACAGCCTTGATATGGATGTGAACATGCTGTATTGCATCTGTTCATTGTTACTGTTGTAAAATGTGTTGATCAGTTCACAAAAAGTATTAACTTTTAAATGTTATACACTGTCCAAACAATTGTCAATATCCAGTCCCTTACAGGGGTGGTATATTAAAATAACAGGACTGCTTCTTTCCAAAGATAGAGCCACACCTGTCCTTATGATTTCCATGGAGGCTCTCATCAAAGGAGCAGCCACCGAGTCAGTTATAAGTTTGAAGAAAGCCTCAAGTTCCAAAAGACACAAAAGACATTTAAGAGAATGTTATCTTGGCATTAACCTTTTATTTAGAAGGCGTTTTTCCAGGGGGTTGGGCAACTTTCCGATGTCATCACCTGCTTGCAATCTTCCACGCGGACGATACGCTGTACATCCGCGATCGTTGGCAAACAGTTGCAATTCATTTTCCGCAATGAATTGCAGGGCTTCAGAGGTGGAAATCCTTAAGCAGATACTCCAGCAGTAAAGTCATCATTAGCATTCCCAAGTAAAATATTCTCATCAAATTTCGTAATTATGCACGCAATGGAGGGGATGGCGCTGGGTGATGGAGGGGATAGCTGCAGGGCGGAGTGGCTGGAAGGTCGGCGTTATTCCGGAACTGTGAAACGCATGCCAGGTGTATGGTGCTGCCGACCGGGTACACCCCCTGCCATCACCTATCTGATGCATGTTGTTTAGCAGGTAATGACAATATCCCCCTGATTACCACATGTGAAATATATAGGTAGAGGCTATCTAATTCCATTTTTCACTCCAAATATGCTTGAAAAAAGAAGCAGTAAACTCAGAAACGCGTTGCACATTATATACTTTCCCTCCAATATATTTGTTTTGGTATATATGTTGTTGTTGTTTTTTTGTACTTTGTGTTATTTTTTTCTGGAGACACTATTAAATATTGATATATCCTGTGACTTCTTGGAACGGACTGAATGACTGCAAGCTTTACTACAGGTTTTCAACCACTCCTTGGATTATAGGGAGGGGGGTGTATCTGGATTTTGTCCTAGACTCCCACCTTCTCAAGTAAGTGCATCAGTCATTCTGTTATATTGTATTTGGAACTTTAGGATAGACATCTGAGCGTGGGAGATCTTTTATTTGTTTGTTTTACAAGGTGAATCTAGGCACATGTCAGAGGTGTGGGTCAGACATAATTTGTTGTCCTTAAGAGGACAGATGTACACATAGTATTACTATGCGGCGGTTGCGGCTCCTCCCGAGGCGGCGGTGTGCTGGGTCCCACGGTCCGGTGCTGGTGGCTCGCGGCGCGGTGCGCGTGCTCGATAGTCCTGGGAGTGCAGCTGCCGTGCACGAGCTCCCTTTTGATGTGCTATGGGGAATTGGCTGTCTCCTTCTCTCTGCCTCTGGGCAGAAGCTTATGTTTAAAAGTCTGGCAGTGACTGCTATCACTGCCAGTTATTGGTTTCCCTCAGGTTGCTAGCTAGTCTGCATCTGTAGGTCTCCTGCCTCTGTCAGCTTGTCTGCTATTTTGTTACCATCTGCCAGGTTGTTCCATCTGCCTCGGTACTATCAGTATTGTTTTGTGTTGGTTGTTTTCATCTGCCTGTCCTGCTGGTAGTCAACCCATTTCATCTAGGTACGCCAGCGCTCCTTCTCGGTCCCTTGATCGCGTAGGGACTGCCACCCAGTTGCCTGCCTGGGGTTAGCCAGGGTAGATTACTGTAACATTATAACTAGCCCTTAAAATTGCCCACCGGGTTTTGTTTTTACTCTCCAATGGAGGCCATGAGTACCCTCGCAAGTCAGTTGCAGGAGTTAGTGGTCTTGATTCAAGACCTGTCTGGTCGTATGGTGGCCCAGGAGCAGCGGGAGTCAGTGCATGTTTCTGCTGCCCCTTCCATTCCTGAGCCCAAGTGTCCTCTTCCGGAGGTGTTTTCAGGAGAGAGGAGCAAGTTTTTTGTTTTTCAGCAGACATGTAGATTGTACTACCGTAAGCGGCCCCGCTCATCCAGCTCAGAGTTCCAGAAAGTGGGATTGATTATGTCCTTATTTCGGGGTTCCCCCCAGACATGGGCCTACTCCTTACCTGAGAGTTCGACTTGCCTGCAGTCTGTTGATTTGCTTTTTCGGGAACTTGGAGGTATTTTTGACGAGCCGGACCGTGCGGGGTTGGCGGTATCTCATCTCATGTCCTTTCGTCATGAGCAGCAGTGGGTAGAGGACTATTGCTCTAAATTTAGACAGTATGCTGGTGAAACCTCTTGGAACGATAGTGCACCTAAGGATGTGTTTTTGTTGGGTCTTTCTGATGCTGTCAAGTATCTACCCATTTCCCATCCTGGTCCCGTGACACTCAATGAGGCGATGGAATTGGAAGTCAAGGCTGACAGAAGGCTGAGATCTAGAATAGAGGAACGTCAGGCCCGCAAAGCTAGGGAATCCAGCAGACCTGCTCCCTCTTCTCCCAGGCCAACTTCTGGTGCCGAGCCTATGGAAGTGGACCAGCTAAGTCCCGAGGAACGGCGATGGTTCCGGATGACGCAGCATCTCTGTCTCTATTGTGGGAAACCTGTCCTCAGAAGCCGATGCAGCATCAGCCTGAACTGGAGGAAAACTTCAGATCCTAGGCGACTGTTGGGAGGGTCGCCTAGGATCACAGGTACTCCCTAAGTTGTTGGTGCCCTGTCATATTGGCTTCTGGAATTTTACTCAGTCCGGTGAGGCTTTTATTGATTCGGGTGCTGCCACTAATTTGGTTAGGCTAAGCTTTGCCAGACCCCTGATGGCTGAGTTCTCGGCACTGGGGACACCCATACGCTTCACTAGCATCGATTCCACCCCTCTGTCTGTGGGTGTTGTCCAGTGGAGGACTCCCATGGTACAGTTCACTGTGGGTGTTCTCCGTTCTGAGAATCTGTCGTTCTTAGTAATTGAATGGATGTCTGTTGATGTAGTGGGTATGCCCTGGTTGGCACTGCATAATCCCCGTTTTGATTGGTCCACTCGGGAGTTGACATATTGGGGGTTGTCCTGTCATAGTCACTTAGCTACCATACCAGTGATGGCGAACCTTTTAGAGACCAAGTCCCCAAACTGCAACCCAAAACCCACTTATTTATCGCAAAGTGCCAACATGTCAGGGGGCGGGGCTTATCCCGATGTATGATTTTACCCCCGTCATTCTAAAAATGACAGGGCCTCTTCAAGAAATGACAGCGTGCAGATTTTGACTGCTTTTGGATGCGGAAATACTGCAGAATGTCCTCAGCAGAAATTTCTGTTGAAAATTCTGCAGCATTTTCACTTCCAAAAAGCAGTCAAAATCTGCACCCTGTCTATTTTGAAACAGCCCCGCCCATTTCTGCCACATGTAAACATACCCCAGCGGTAATAGTAACCCCTCAGTGGCCCCAGCGATAATAGTGACCCCCACCTCACAGCGGCACCAGTGGTAATAGTGACCCTCACCCCTCAGCAGCCCCAGCAGTAATAGTGACCCCACCCCTCCCACAGTGGCCCCAGCGTTAATAGTGACACCTCCCCAGTATAATAGTGAGTGACACCTCACAGCGGCCCCTAGTGCAGTAGTGTCACCCCACAGCATCCCCCAAGTACATTAGTGACACCCCACAGTGGCCCCCAAGTGCATTAGTGACACCCCACAGTGGCCCCCAAGTGCATTAGTGACACCCCACAGCAGCCCCCAAGTGCATTAGTGACACCCCACAGCGGCCCCCAGTGCATTAGTGACATCCCACAGCACCCTTCGTGAGACCCACATACTTACCACCTTCTCCTCCTCCTCCTTCTCCTGGAAGCTTAGCTCCTCTTCTGCACAGCGATGATCCCAGCACGCACAGTGACATCAGTGTGCTGCCAGACACCCCCTCCCCTGCTCTCGCAGAACCTAAGAGGAGACATCGGGGGGGGGGGGATCCCGGCTGCACACTGACATCACAGTGTGTGCCAGGATCAGCAAGGCTAGCAGTGCAGTGAGTGAATACCAGCGGGAGAGCCGCAGCCCCTGCCGGTATTCACTAGTGGTGAGCGGCCAATGGCAGCGTGTGCCAGCAGGGAGGGCTCTGCGTGCCACCTCTGGCACGCGTGCCATAGGTTTGCCACAACTGTACTATACCTATGTGTTCAGCAGATGCCATATTTATTCCCGAGTATTTGTCTGATTTCCATGATGTATTTTCCAAAAAACAGTCTGAGATTTTGCCTCCCCATAGGGAGTGGGACTGTGGTATTGATTTGATCTCCGACAGTCCAATTCCAAGGGGAGCCATTTTCAATTTGTCGGGGCAGGAGCACGAAGCCCTTAAGTCCTACATCTCAGAATCTCTGGCCAAATGACACAACAGGCTGTCCAGGTCCCAGGCCGGGGCAGGTCTCTTCTTTGTAGAGAAGAAGGATGGCACATTGAGGCTTTGTGTGGATTATCGGGCTTTGAATAAAATTACTGTGAAGAACCAGTGCTCCTTGCCCTTGATTTCTGACTTATTGAATCAGGTGGTAGGGGCATACTGGCTTTCTAAATTGGACTTAAGGGGAGCGTACAATTTAATTCGCATCCGAGAGGGAGATGAGTGGAATACTGCGTTCAACACCCCATTAGGACATTTCGAATGTCTGGTCATGCCCTTCGGACTTTGTAATGCCCCCGCTGTGTTTCAGGGATTTATGAATGCAATCTTCCACGACTTCCTGGGGGTATTCATGGTCATATATCTCGATGACATTCTGGTGTACTCCCCAGACTGGGATTCTAATGTGCGTCACCTGGTTCTGACCCGTTTGTGCGAGTACCAACTTTCTGTCAAGTTGGAGAAATGCAATTTTGGTACTTAACAATAGTCCTTCCTTGGTTATGTGATTTCACCCACAGAGATTCAAATGGAGTCTGATAAAGTGGCAGCAATCTCCCAATGGGTCAGACCGGATAACCTGAAAGCTCTCCAGCGGTTCCTAGGGTTCGCAAATTTTTACCATATATTCATTAAGAATTATCAAGTTATTGCGCAACCCCTGACCAATCTTACCAAGAAGGGGGCCAACTTGGTAAGATGGTCACCAGAAGCCCTAGAGGCTTTCAGTCATCTCAAAAGGGCATTCACTGCCGCCCCGGTACTAGTACAGCCTGACGCACGGTGACCGTTTTTCATTGAGGTCGATGCGTCTGAGGTGGGGGCAGGGGCTGTATTGTCTCAGGAAATCAGTGGGAGAGCTGGGCATAGCCCATGTGCGTTCTTCTCGCAGAAGTTCAGTTTGGCGGAACGGAACTACGACGTGGGTAATCGTGACATATTGGCAATTAAGTAGGCTCTAGAAGAGTGGCATTACCATCTTGAGGGGGCAAGGCATCCCATTACCGTATATACTGATCATAAAAACCTGGTATATCTCGCCAATGCTAAGAGACTCACAGCTCGCCAAGCCAGGTGGGCATTGTTTTTCGCCAGGTTTAACTTAATCATTACTTATATTCCAGGGGAGAAGAACGTGAAGGCAAAACGCCCTCTCACGGAGTTTCGGTTTGCCGGAAAGTGAGACAGTGGCTCCTGAGAATATCTTGTCACCTGGGGTGGTGGTGGCAGCTGTAGAATCTGATCTCGTCCCTCGTCTACAAAATTGTCAGCAGGACGCTCCCTCTGGGGCGCCGGAGGGCAGATGGTATGTGCCAGAGACCTTGCGTCTCAGGGTCATTGAAGAGTGTCACTCATCTGTGCTCGCAGGTCATCCGGGAGTTCAGGGGACTCTGGATCTTTGTTCTAGACACTACTGCTGGCCAGGCATGTCTTGGGAGATCCGCGACTTTGTTAATGGATGCTCTGTCTGTGCACGCAGTAAAAGTCGGCGTCCGGAGGGGGCTTTGAAACCGTTACCGGTGCCTTCTCATCCGTGGACGTATTTATCGGTAGATTTTATTACCGATCTAGCTGAGTCTCAGAAGTTCACCACGATCCTGGTTGTTGTGGACCACTTCTCAAAAATGTCTCTAAAGAAGTTATCTACTGTAATAGAATTTTCAAAGATTTTTGTAAAAGAAATAATTTGTCTACATGGAGTTCCCGAGAACATTGTATCTGATTGCGGAGTTCAGTTTGTTGCGAAATTCTGGCGAGACCGCAAACTAATGGTCAGACTGAGCGGAAGAACCAGGATTTGGTGCAATATTTGAGGTTGTTTGCTAGCGAAAAGGCTCATCAGTGGGCAGAATTCCTGCCACTGGCAGAGTTTGCGCTAAACACCCATACTTGTTCTTCAACTGGGGTATCTCCATTCCTTTGCGTATATGGTCAGCCATCCCCGCTTCCTTACAGCTATCTCTACTCCGTCTGCCTGTCCTGCAGCTGATGTCACCACAGTTGCGCTGCAGGGAGTATGGAGAGAGGTACAGAAGAATCTGGAAACAACGGGGGCTCGTATGCAGTTGCATAGTGGGAAGAGTCTGTCGGTATCTGAACCTTACAGGATGGGACAGAAGGTGTATTTGTTGTCTAGAAATCTCAAATTGAAAGTTCCATCCTTGAAACTGGCGCCACGTTACGTGGGTCCCTTTGTCATTACGCTAGTAGTAAATCCGCTGGCTTATGAACTTGAATTGCCAGCTACTTGGAGGGTTGCCCGCCTGGGGTTAGCCAGGAGTGAGGCAAGTAGGCAGGGACAGGGGTTGCGGGTAGATACAGGGCAATCCGGGCTGGCGTATCCAGGGTAGATTACTGTAACACACAGTATTTTAAGCCAGAGAACAAAAATAAGTCTAGCGTCAAAATGAGAGAGTGCTGGTGAGTGGATCACCTGGCCCGGGGCTAATGACAATATATCCTCTCTGAGGAAGGACCTCAGGACTTGGTTTAGAAAGATTCCTATCATGTACCTCACCAATTGTAGCGCTGCTTGCATTTCATCATTTTGGCACTGACCTTCTGCATCTCTGCAGACGTTGCACCATGTCATTGGGGCTTCCTTATGCACCCTTGGGGTCTCTGCCAGGATTATATGATCCTGCAAGCATGCCTTGATGGGGTGCTGTGGTTCACTTTGACAATGGCATAGTTAATAATCCAAATAACCAAATTACCCTCAGAACTAGGTAGATCAGTGATAAACTCCATAAATATAGGCATCCAGGATCTCTCCAGAATAGTCAAAAACAACAGTTTGCCTGCAGAAAGGTTTTGAGGTGATTCAGCAAGAACACAAATGTTTCAAGCCTTTAAATAATTCTCTACATCCTACCTAGCAGTAATCCACTTAAAATTTCTAGTAATTAACCTTCTATTGTTTATACCAGGATGACCCACTAGCACAGAATCATGTCAATAGCTTAAATGCGTATGAACAAACAACTTCCCAAGAGCAAAGCTCAGTAGGGCAAAATCTTGAGCCTGTTTGCTCCTCCAAACTTAATCATATAGGTCAGGGCTGGCTATGTCATGCCACTCGGGTCCCATTCTGACAAGGCTGGCAAGCCATGACAGACACTCTCATTTCCATCGACACATAACTCACATAACTCATACATTTTCCATTTACACACTGGACATATGTCATAGGCAGACTGACACTAGATATATATTTCTCACCCTACTATCATATGTCCTGATAATTTCACTCTAAAGCCTATCAGACATTACTACCTGCTGACCTCAATCAGAATTTCTGCAGGTAGGAAAAGTACAAGTCCTGCTAAGACTAAGCTAAACTCTTGAAACTAGTAAACTACCCCTACAGTGCATATCGCAAATAAGGAGTCTTCCCCCACCATCTTAAACTTGAGGGGGCCATACAAATTAGATAGCAGTTGTTCAACCTGCAACCTACTTCTAAATGAATAATCATCTGGTTAATGATCGCATTACTAACAAGTTGTTCAAACTGGCTATACATGATCAATAACACCAGGTAAAGGGCAGATAATCCTTCTGGGAATGTACTTTCAAAAAAAGATCTTTCAAGGATAAATTTTTTTTTGAAAGAATAAAAGATTTCATCAGACTATTGAACAGAAATTTTAAATGTGTTCAGCTTCTTTCCAGACGATAGTGGGTCATCAGTCAGCTAAAACAATTCTTTGTAGCTAAATTTCAACCGAGAAACAGTCATTTTGGTTGAAATTGTCCATTTTCATCAACTTTAGTCTGCCAGGTATGGGCAGCTCTACAGTCATCTCTCTTCAACCAGCTTTTGTACATAACTCTGCCCTGTCCCAGAATTGGCTTCTTCTCCATTGTCCTTATTTTTTAAGCCTTTTGCTGTCCTTATGCAACTACTACTACTAATTATTAATAGGAATCTTTATTTATATAGCACCGATATATTCTTTGTCACTTTACAAGTCAGCAGCACAGGTGGAATGTGCATGATTCTCACTGGCAAGGAACTATACATACTGTTAAACAACTTGGGGACCAATCAATATATCCTACACTTCAAACCTAAAAACAAACAAACTATTAACCCCTTAACGACCAGCCCATAGTGTTTTTACGTCCTCCCGAAGTGGGCTTTATTCTTTGAGGACGTAAAAACATGTGTCCTGCAGAGAATAAAGCCCCTCGGGCTATGGGCATGACAGACCCCCCCCCCCCCCGGCAATGCGATCAGCACTATCCAATGGATAGCGCCGATTGCAAAAAAGTAAATAAAAGTTTGAAAAAAGTTAAAGATTCAGCTGCCCTGATAGATTGGATCCATCAGGGCAGCTGAAATTACTTACGAAGGTCCACTGCACTGCTCCCCGCTCTCCTGGTCCTCCGGGTCCCGACGCTGTTGTTCTGCGCATGCGCACCAGGCGGCATTACGTCAGCCACATGCGCAGAAGGCCTGGCGGCCCAGGAATTTTAAAATCTCCTGGCTCTTGGCTCTTGTAGGTAGCCGGGAGGCAGGAGATGTCAGTACCGCGATCGCCGTTATTCAATGGATAACAGCGATCGCGGAAAAGTGGAGAAAAAAGTAAAAAAAAGAAAAGCTTCACCTCCCCTCATGGATCGGATCCATGAGGGAAGGTGAAAATACTCACCCCTCTTCCTCCGTGTCCTCCGACCGGTGTCGGGACCATCCGCAGGCTTCTGCGCATGCGCCGATGTGGCGCGCATGCGCAGAAGGCCGGCGAGCCCGGCAAATTCAAAATTTCCCTGCACCCCGCTGTCACAGATAGCCGAGTGCAGGGAGATATGACTAGGGACCGCTGTATGCGGTTTCCAGTCATATGATCACCCGGTGATCATATAAAGTTAAAAAGTAAAAAAAAAAAGTAAAAGTTAAAAAAAAGTTTAAAAAGTTAAAGTTTCATCCCCCCTTACGGATCGTATCCGTAAGGGGGGATGAAATTACATACCCAAGGTCCCGGATTTGTTCCCTGGTGGGATGTTGATCCGTGGACCTTACCCCAGCTTTAGCGCATGCACCCGTCAGCATGATGGCGGACGCATGCGCAAAAGTGAAAAATTGCCCAAGAAATTTAAAATCTCCCTGCTGCTGGCTACCAAAGGTAGCCAAGAGCCTGGAGATGTCACGGGGAGCCGCGGTATGCGGTTACTGGTCACGTGATCGCCGTTATCCAATGCATAATGGCGATCACGTAAAAGTTCTTAAAAAAGTGGAAGTTTCATCTCCCCTCACCAATGCGATCCATAAGAGAGGAGATGAAACATCTTCTCAGAGGCTTCCGCATTTGAATCCAGATGTGATTATCCTCCATGGACCCTTATGGCTGCTGCGCATGCGCCCGCCGGCAAAATGCCGGACATATTCGCCGGAGCCGGGGAGCCCAGGAAATTTTAAATCTCCCTGCTCCCAGCGACCAACGGTCGCTGAGTGCTTGGAGCAGTGACCGGAGGCCTCGTTGAGCGGTCCCCGGTCACGTGATAAATTAGCGATCTAACATTAGGCCGGTCACGCATGACCGGAGAGGAATTACGGGTTCTGCATGCGCTTGATCAGAGGAAATCCACGGATCAATCGCATGCATTGGATTACACAATTCCCCCCAATAAGCGGGTCGGAATTACGTAATCCACTCGCAGAAACAGAACACGGCATGTTATATTTTACCGCGGATTACCCCATTGTGCTCTATGACCGCGGATATACTCGCAGCCCATATGCAAACACATTGTGTAGGGGCTGCGGGTACCCGGGTCATCTCTAAGCGACGGCGTGGGAAATATAAACAAAAAACGGTGTACTGCGCATGACCGCCTGTGTGAATAGGCAGTTATGCACAGTACATTACGTGGCCGTACACAGGGTCACAGCTGGAGGAGGAGGAGGAATATTAGACACAGATTGATGAAGCAGAAATGTCCCCGTTTTGGATGGTGAGAGAGAACGTAGCTTCCATCCGCGGGTGCATAATACGTATTGCTTACGTATCGCTGCTGTCCGCTGGTGGAGAAGAGAAGTCTGGGGAAATCCAGGCTTTGTTCATCTTGATGAGTGTTAGCCTGTCGGCACTGTCGGTTGACAGGCGGGTACGCTTATCTGTGATGATTCCCCCAGCCGCACTAAACACCCTCTCCGACAAGACGCTAGCCGCAGGACAAGCAAGCACCTCCAGGGCATACAGCGCTAGTTCAGGCCACGTGTCCAGCTTCGACACCCAGTAGTTGTAGAGGGCAGAGGCGTCACCGAGGATGGTCGTGCGATCGGCTACGTACTCCCTCACCATCCTTTTACAGTGCTCCCGCCGACTCAGCCTTGACTGGGGAGCGGTGACACAGTCTTGCTGGGGAGCCATAAAGCTGGCCAGGCCCTTAAAGACTGTTGCACTGTCTGGGCTGTACATGCTGCTCGATCTACGCACCTCCCCTGCTAACTGGCCCTCGGAACTGCGCCTTCTGCCACTAGCGCTGTCGGATGGGAATTTTACCATCAGCTTGTCCGCCAGGGTCCTGTGGTATAGCAACACTCTCGAACCCCTTTCCTCTTCGGGAATGAGACTGGGAAGGTTCTCCTTATAGCGTGGGTCGAGCAGTGTGTACACCCAGCAATCCGTAGTGGCCAGAATGCGTTGAATGCGAGGGTCACGAGAAAGGCATCCTAACATGAAGTCAGCCATGTGTGCCAGGGTACCTGTACGCAACACATGGCTGTCCGCACTAGGAAGATCACTTTCAGGATCCTCCTCCTCCTCCTCCTCCTCAGGCCATACACGCTGAAATGATGACAGGCAAGCAGCATGGGTACCGTCAGCAGTGGGCCAAGCTGTCTCTTCCCCCTCCTCCTCATCCTCCTCATCCTCCTCCTCCTCCTCCTGAACGCGCTGAGATATAGACAGGAGGGTGCTCTGACTATCCAGCAACATACTGTCTTCCCCCGGCTCTGTTTCCGAGCGCAAAGTGTCTGCCTTTATGGTTTGCAGGGAACTTCTCAAGATGCATAGCAGAGGAATGATGATGCTAATGATTGCAGCATCGCCGCTCACCACCTGGGTAGACTGATCAAAGTTTCGAAGGACCTGGCAGATGTCTGCCAACCAGGGCCACTCTTCTGAAAAGAATTGAGGAGGCTGACTCCCACTGCGCCGCCCATGTTGGAGTTGGTATTCCACTATAGCTCTACGCTGCTCATAGAGCCTAGCCAACATGTGGAGCGTAGAGTTCCACCGTGTGGGCACGTCGCACAGCAGTCGGTGCACTGGCAGATTAAAGCGATGTTGCAGGGTGCGCAGGGTGGCAGCGTCCGTGTGGGACTTGCGGAAATGTGCGCAGAGCCGGCGCACCTTTACGAGCAGGTCTGACAAGCGTGGGTAGCTTTTCAGAAAGCGCTGAACCACCAAATTAAAGACGTGGGCCAGGCATGGCACGTGCGTGAGGCTGCCGAGCTGCAGAGCCGCCACCAGGTTACGGCCGTTGTCACACACGACCATGCCCGGTTGGAGGCTCAGCGGCGCAAGCCAACGGTCCGTCTGCTCTGTCAGACCCTGCAGCAGTTCGTGGGCCGTGTGCCTCCTATCTCCTAAGCTGAGTAGTTTCAGCACGGCCTGCTGACGCTTGCCCACCGCTGTGCTGCCACGCCGCGCGACACCGACTGCTGGCGACGTCCTGCTGCTGCTGACACATCTAGATTGCGAGACAGAGGTTGAGGAGGAGGAGGAGGAGGAGGAGGGTGCTTTAGTGGAAGAAGCATACACCGCCGCAGATACCACCACAGAGCTGTGGCCCGCAATTCTGGGGGTGGGTAGGACGTGAGCGGTCCCAGGCTCTGACTCTGTCCCAGCCTCCACTAAATTCACCCAATGTGCCGTCAGGGAGATGTAGTGGCCTTGCCCGCCTGTCCTTGTCCACTTGTCCGTAGTTAAGTGGACCTTGCCACTAACCGCATTGGTGAGGGCGCGTACAATGTTGCGGGAGACGTGGTCGTGCAGGGCTGGGACGGCACATCGGGAAAAGTAGTGGCGACTGGGAACTGAGTAGCGCGGGGCCGCCGCCGCCATCATAGCTTTGAAGGACTCCGTTTCCACAACCCTATACGGCCGCATCTCAAGGCTGATAAATTTGGCTATGTGGACGGTTAACGATTGAGCGTGCGGGTGCGTGGTGGCGAACTTGCGCTTGCGCTCCAACACTTGCGTTAGCGACGGCTGGACTGTGCGGTGCGAGACATTGCTGGATGGGGCCGAGGACAGCGGAGGTGAGGGTGTGGGTGCAGGCCATGAGACGGTTGTGCCTGTGTCCTGAGAGGGAGGTTGGATCTCAGTGGCAGGTTGGGGCACAGGGGGAGAGGCAGCGGTGCAAACCGGAGGCGGTGAACGGCCTTCGTCCCACCTTGTGGGGTGCTTGGCCATCATATGTCTGCGCATGCTGGTGGTGGTGAGGCTGTTGGTGGTGGCTCCCCGGCTGATCTTGGCGTGACAAAGGTTGCACACCACTGTTCGTCGGTCGTCAGGCGTCTCTGTGAAAAACTGCCAGACCTTAGAGCACCTCGGCCTCTGCAGGGTGGCATGGCGCGAGGGTGTGCTTTGGGAAACACTTGGTGGATTATTCGGTCTGGCCCTGCCTCTACCCCTGGCCACCGCACTGCCTCTTGCAACCTGCCCTGCTGGTGCCCTTGCCTCCCCCTCTGAAGACCTGTCCTGAGTAGGCGTTGCACACCAGGTGGGGTCAGTCACCTCATCGTCCTGCTGCTCTTCCTCCGAATCCTCTGTGCGCTGCTCCCTTGGACTTACTGCCCTTACTACTACCTCACTGCAAGACAACTGTGTCTCATCGTCATCGTCCTCCTCACCCACAGAAAGTTCTTGAGACAGTTGGCGGAAGTCCCCAGCCTCTTCCCCCGGACCCCGGGAACTTTCGAATGGTTGGGCATCAGTGACGATAAACTCCTCTGGTGGGAGAGGAACCACTCCTGCCCAATCTAAGCAGGGGCCCGAGAACAGTTCCTGGGAGTGTTCCCGCTCCTGAGCAGGTGTCATTGTAGTGGAGTGAGGAGGCTGGGAGGAAGGAGGAGCAGCAGACAGAGGATTCGGATTGGCAGCAGTGGACGGCACAGAACTGTGGCTGGACGATAGGTTGCTCGAAGCACTTTCTGCCATCCAGGACAGGACCTGCTCACACTGCTCATTTTCTAATAAAGGTCTCCCGCGTGGACCCATTAATTGGGCGATGAATGTGGGGACGCCAGAAACGTGCCTCTCTCCTAATCGCGCAGCAGTCGGCTGCGACACACCTGGATCAGGAGCTCGGCCTGTGCCCACACCCTCACTTGGGCCTACGCGTCCTCGGCCATGTCCACGTCCTCTAGGCTTACCCCTACCCCTCAGCATGCTGTATTACCAGTGATTTGATTTCCCAGGCAGGAAATAAATTGGCGCAAGCCTGCAGGCCAAATATAATTTCTTTTCCTTTTTAGCAAAGGGAAGACCCCACTGCGTATATTCAATGAACAAGAAGTTTAATATCTGTGGTGTGGCCCTCAAAAAGTGTCACACAACTATAGTGTAGCAAAGTTATTAACTCTAGCAGAGCAGGTATTTGCCAGTCAGGAAAGACAATGGCGCAAGCCTGCAGTAAACCGTAGCTGGTTGCGTCTGATTTTTGTACGTTGTCCACGCAGCACACACGTACACGGAGACCTTAGGACTGACACAGGCTGGCCAAATATAATTTTTTGTCCTTTTCTGCAAAGGGAAGGACCCACTGCGTATATTCAATGAACAATAACTTTTAGAACTGTAGTGTGGCCCTGAAAAAGTGACACACAACTTTAGTGTAGCAGAGTTATTAACTCTAGCAGAGCAGGTATTTGCCAGTCAGGAAAGACAATGGCACAAGCCTGCAGTAAACCGTAGCTGGTTGCGTCTGATTTTTGTACGTTGTCCACGCAGCACACACGTACACGGAGACCTTAGGACTGACACAGGCAGGCCAAATATAATTTCTTTTCCTTTTTTGCAAAGGGAAGCACCCACTGCGTATATTCAATGAACAAGAAGTTTAATATCTGTGGTGTGGCCCTCAAAAAGTGTCACACAACTATAGTGTAGCAGAGTTATTAACTCTAGCAGAGCAGGTATTTGCCAGTCAGGAAAGACAATGGCGCAAGCCTGCAGTAAACCGTAGCTGGTTGCGTCTGATTTTTGTACGTTGTCCACGCAGCACACACGTACACGGAGACCTTAGGACTGACACAGGCAGGCCAAATATAATTTCTTTTCCTTTTTTGCAAAGGGAAGCACCCACTGCGTATATTCAATGAACAAGAAGTTTAATATCTGTGGTGTGGCCCTCAAAAAGTCTCTCACAACTATAGTGTAGCAGAGTTATTAACTCTAGCAGAGCAGGTATTTGCCAGTCAGGAAAGACAATGGCGCAAGCCTGCAGTAAACCGTAGCTGGTTGCGTCTGATTTTTGTACGTTGTCCACGCAGCACACACGTACACGGAGACCTTAGGACTGACACAGGCAGGCCAAATATAATTTCTTTTCCTTTTTTGCAAAGGGAAGCACCCACTGCGTATATTCAATGAACAAGAAGTTTAATATCTGTGGTGTGGCCCTCAAAAAGTGTCACACAACTATAGTGTAGCAGAGTTATTAACTCTAGCAGAGCAGGTATTTGCCAGTCAGGAAAGACAATAGCGCAAGTCTGCAGTAAACCGTAGCTGGTTGCGTCTGATTTTTGTACGTTGTCCACGCAGCACACACGTACACGGAGACCTTAGGACTGACACAGGCTGGCCAAATATAATTTTTTGTCCTTTTCTGCAAAGGGAAGGACCCACTGCGTATATTCAATGAACAATAACTTTTAGAACTGTAGTGTGGCCCTGAAAAAGTGACACACAACTTTAGTGTAGCAGAGTTATTAACTCTAGCAGAGCAGGTATTTGCCAGTCAGGAAAGACAATGGCACAAGCCTGCAGTAAACCGTAGCTGGTTGCGTCTGATTTTTGTACGTTGTCCACGCAGCACACACGTACACGGAGACCTTAGGACTGACACAGGCTGGCCAAATATAATTTTTTGTCCTTTTTAGCAAAGGGAAGGACCCACTGCATATATTCAATGAACAATAACTGTGTTGTGGCCCTGCCTACACAATTCTTTCCCTGCAGTATCAATGGAGGGTGCAATGCTCTGCACAGACGATTTTTAGAAAAAAAAAAATATGCAACACTGCTAACAGCAGCCAGCACAGTACTGCACACGCTTAAATTTGGCCCTAGAAAGGACCGTTGAGGTTCTTGAAGGCTACACTCACTCCTAACACTCTCCCTGCCTATACACCCCTTCTGTCCCTAATGCCGGGTGCAATGCTCTGCACTGCCGATTTTGAGAAAAAAAAACACTGCTAGCAGCAGCCTGCACACAGGTAGATGTGGCCCTGAGAAGGACCGTTGGGGTTCTTGAAGCCTACACTGACTCCTAACGTTTTTCCCTACAACAGCACCAGCACGATAGTACTTTCCCTCAGCTAACTCACAAGGCATGTGTGGCGAGCCGCGGGAGGGGCCGACTTTTATACTCGGGTGACATCAGATCTTCCCAGCCACTCACAGCAGGGGGGGTGGTATAGGGCTTGAACGTCACAGGGGGAAGTTGTAATGCCTTCCCTGTCTTTCAATTGGCCAGAAAAGCGCGCTAACGTCTCAGAGAGGAAACTGAAAGTAACCGGAACACCGCGTGGTACTCGTTACGAGTAACGAGCATCCCGAACACCCTAATATTCGCACGAATATCAAGCTCGGACGAGTACGTTCGCTCATCTCTATTCATAGATGAAAACATATTTCATAAGAATTAAAGATATGTTGTCAGAGGTTATTAAAAATAACTCCTTAATTGTGTTCAGTTATCCCATCTTAGTCATTTTATTTGTACTATAGCCAGCATTAAACATATTAAATAGCTCATAAGTCTTCTTAGTATTTGACAACTATTTCTGTATTTCTCATTTATTGTGCAATTTATAACTCCTTCATTAAGGTGTTATTGATGACTGTGTGAAAAAGTCACTGCTAAAGTCTCATAATTCTCCTCAAATTGTGCTCAAAGGAAAAAAAAATCACTTTGAAATGTCACCAAGAAAGTGCTCTTATATTTAATTTTTCTTCCATTTTTTCCGGCTATATAAACTCAAGCCACATACTGTCATTATTTGGTTCCAGTAGATCTCAAAACATATGATATAATTTGAGCTTTATAAATATTAGGAATACTGACAAAGTAATTAACAAGTTACAGTTTAACAACATAATGAGACTAAAAAAACAGCATTTTGGTGATAATACAAAAAGCTTCTACCTTCTCCTTAGGATCCTTCAGTGTGAATGACAGCTGAGGACCAGACCTGCTCCTGCTTGATTGCAGAAGCAGAGGCTTTAATCCTGTGCTGTATTTTTGCTATCAACTGGTGCTTGGTCCTTAAGGAGTTAAAGTAGCTGTCAGAACTCAAAACAAGGAATTCCAGCGCTCGAAGCAGCAGCTATCCCTACTGAGCTATCCAGCCAACTGCTGAACCTTATCCTAGTCCCTACTCCTGCATTCCAATTGCTGTCTGCATGACTGGCTCCTCCCTTGATTAGACACTCTATATAAACCTCACCTCCCATTTCCTCCCTGCATGATTATTGTGCTCCAGTCTGTAGTCAAGCTCGTCTACCTGCCTGCTCCATTTTCTACAATAGCTGCTTCTGTGTACCGACCTATGGTTTTACCTGACTACGCTACCGCCTGTTTCTCTAAAATACCATTGCTTCTGCGTACTGACCTCTGGCTTCACCGGACTACGCTACTGGTCTGCAATGGTTACAAGAGTCTCCAAACCTGAACTGTCTCGTTACAGTAGCGGTTCTAGAAAATGCTTGTAGAACTGATTCAATGGAAGCTGTGGTTGTAAATGTTAAAGCTTTAATGCAAATAAAATTGTAAATAGTAGCTTTCCCTATTATTAACCTTACTATATCACCTTTTCCTCAATGCTAAACACTGCATTGATGTATCCAACTAACAATCTGTCATTCTACTTACTGCATTTAAATAACAGACATCATTCCCTCATAATTCAATGTATTTATTCAAATTTGATAAAGCAATTAACGTCTGATTGAAGTTATCAAAGTTTGTTAATGTATTTCTTTTAAAATGCTGCTCTTATTTGAATGGAAATTGCTTAGTATGAGCACTTGGTAATCTCCCGCAATCCTATTGAATTGAATAGACCACCGCTACATTCTTCTGGTGGCCTTTGGTACCCCCATTCTCAGAATTGGTGGGGATCCCAAGAGTCAGACTCCCATTGCACAAGTTATTCCCTGTCCTATCTACTCAGCACCTTTTGCTCTACTACACATCTGCAGATCAAGCATCTTCTTCAATGGAATAAGTTCCCTTTAAGTCAATATCAGGAACTACTTAAGGGATTGTGACAAGTTATAAAGTTATGCCCTATCCACAGGATAGGGCATAGCTTTATGATTGGTGGGTGTCTTGCTGTTTCTTGAGTGAATAGAGTGGAGGTCACACAGGTGCACCTCTGCTCTATTCACTTCAATGAAAGCACCCCACATTGCCAAAGTGCTGCCATTTAAGTGAATTCATTGGCGGTGCACCCGCACAGCCTCCCCCCTTTCACTTGGGGATCAACTATACTCCATTCCTGGAATCAAACCGGTTGGACCCCCACCAATCATAAATTTAGCACTTATAACTTGGCACAACCCCTTTAGTCAGCCAATTTAATCAGCCAAAGTAAAAGTATACAACCTACACCCTAGAATGTACTTTACCTACACAATATAACATGGTCAGTCTGCCTTCTACTTAATCACTATAATCATGTTCTGTCATAACTACTATTATTTATTTGAAATAATATATACGTTAAAATAAGATATTGTGATGTTACAATGCAGTATTCTTAGATTAGTGCAACATCGCTCAAGAGTAGTAAAAAGTTTAAAAAATCAGTTGCAGTTCACTAATTTATGGCACGAGTAGTGCAAAGCCATTTACATGATTTAGCTACTGTTAGAAGATTGCAGTCATACAGAGAAAACAAGAAGTGGCTGCTTTAAATAGCTACACTAAGAAGGCAAAACTTACCACGTCAGAAATTCTTTTTGTCTTATAGAATGGTAGGATAACCATTTGAAAACATCTCTTGTAATAGCATAGAGAGTGGAAATCTTGTCACATCTCCTTCACTTTGAGTTCTAATTTTAAAATAGGTATGAAAAAAAAATCCTGTTCAAGATGTTTACAAGAAGAGATATGTAAATATATTCCTCTGATTATGGCATATTATGTAAAGAGGAAACTTCATTGCTGTTCTTTGTTGTGTTCCTGTCTATCAAGACTCATGTAATAACCTACACAGCAGAGAAATGTTCTGCAATACATCTTCCACATAATAATCTTGTGTTCTTGTACAGTTTAAGGCCTCCTGCAGATGGACGGGTCGGATCCCGCTGCGAGAATTCTGACCGGTTCCTGAAGAGTTGCTAGGTCCAACTGAAATGCATTGACCTGAACAAACTATATTAAACACGAAGAGTGATGTGCAAATTGAATTTACATTGTAAGTGAGTCCTCAAACCAAATCCTGAAGGTCTATACACTTATCAGGCTATGTGTATCTGAGTCTATCCTGATTTTTGTAGGCCTATGCAATTAGGCTGTGATACTTTCTATAGGGATTCTCTCTGAGACTGACTAGTACCTAAATATGTAGTAGTGTATATGTAGTACGCATCAAGATACTCTATCTATATATCTTTGGGGGAAAATTCCGGGTACTATACACTGAGATACGGTCATTATGTGTTGCTTTTTTGTTTGTCTTGTCTTAATAGTCCATTGTCCAAGGACTTTTTAATAATTTTTCATTAAATAATTTATAACTTTAGGGTTCTTATCTGTGAAAGGGTTGTATATACGAATTTAGGTTCCCTCTGCCTCAGTAAATATAATTTGATGTTATGGTAGGTTCTCTGTCTACTACTCTAGACACCAGCAACAGGCTGACCAAAGCCAATACGGTATTCTCTGATAAGGATTTTAATCCACAAACACATTAGACTTCCATTAAGAGCTCATTCAAACATCTGACCTCTACATATCGTGAATACACAAGGTCATGGTGGGAGATACAAGGGTTACAAAAATAGTTAGAACACCAGATTGCCCAAGAGGTCTGTGCTCTCCCTTACTTCCCCCTGTTAGATATCACAACACAGAATTTTTAAAGAAATGGGAAAAGGAGGTAATAGAAGGTTCCCTGGGATTGATCAAACTCCTCTTGGAAGAAGAGAAAGCCACTTTTGAAAAGAATTCTCGCCTCCTTACCGAAGCTATAGAAAAAATCAAGACTTTTTCCTCTGACTTTGAATACCAACAGAGAGAAAGGTCCTTGCAACAAAATATAGAAAGTTATACAATCTATATTAAGGAAAGGAAACCTTTCCAATTTGCAAGAGACCTTCTTGATTTCAGAAAGGGCAAGGCCTATAAATAAAAATATCAGACACAGAGATTAGTTTATCTGACTGTGAACAAGTGGAGATTGATCAGACTAGGAGGGATAGATTTGGCCCAAGCACCAGAAGGGGGCAGGGAAGACCACACAATAGAGGCCGTACAAGGAGATCCCCTGTAAAAGTTTTTTTAGGCCAGCCCATCAGTCATTACAGCCTGAGAGACCGAAAAGAATAAGACACTTCACTATGCCGACCCCATGGCCTCATGCATTGATCAGTGACCCTGCTGTACCAATCTGGGACGGATTTTGTTATGGCTGAGATACATAGATGACGTTTTCATCTTATGGGCTGGCGATGAGGTCTCCTTCCAGGAGTTTGTTGATTCCCTCAATATTAACGATCTAGGATTGAGGATGACCTCGGATATCCAGAATAAAAAATAAGCTTTTTTGGATATTTGTATCAGGAAAACAGCATATGGAACACTGGCAACATCCCTACATAAGAAAAAGACAGCAACCAACAGTTTGCTGTCCTGGAAGAGTTTCCATCCGGCACCCCTCAAACGTGGGATACCTAGAGGACAGTTCATCAGAGTAAAGAGAAACTGTTTATTGGAAACAGATTTCATGGTAGAGGGAAGAGACCTACGAAATAGGTTCCTCCATAGACACTACCCGAGAGAGAGATCGTTGAGGAAGCGTTCGTATATGCAGAAGAACAAGATAGAGCAGATTTACTGGTTCCACATAGAAAGGAAACATCAGAGACCATCAGAGTCATTGGAACCTACGATACTGGTACCACAAAGAAAGGGAGGTCCTTCAAAGATATTGGGCCATCCTGAAGGATGACGAAGATATTAAGGACAACATCTGAATTTCTCCATCAATAACATTCTGTCGTGGGAGGAATCTAAAAGACAGATTGGTTAGAAGTCACCTTTCCCCCTGTAACTCAGGACAAATGTGGCTGGGTAGAAATGTGTATGAAGGTACCTTCCCATGTTCGAACTGCTCAATCTGTACACATGTGTTGAAAAGCTCGTCCTTTACGAGTGCAGTTACTAACTACATATTTCAAAACAGAGAGTTTATTAATTGCAAGACAGTGAATGTCGTGTACATGGCCACTTGCACCTTCCCAATGAACTATGTGGGAAAGACAGTACAACAACTGCGGAGCCGCATTCAGGCGCCCTTCGGAATATTAGAAGAAGAGAGGATACCCCATTAGCTCACCACATGTGGCAGGTGCATGATGGCAATATAAGGGATCTTAAGTTTCAAGGACTAGAGCAAATCCGTACATATGGTAGACAAGGTGATGTCGATAAAAGACTTCTATAGAAGGAAACTGAATGGATTTACAGATTGAAATCAATGCATCCTAATTGTCTCAATGAGACTTTATCCTTCAGTAGTTTTATCAGCTAAATATAATAGCATTCACTTCTGTTTTCCATATGATTTTCGACAGACTGGACTCCATTTCACATGTAATACTTACCTGTAGAAACATCAATCCTAGCAGTCCAATAAAACAGGTGGTTAACCAGCATAAGTCTTTTGTTAATATGGATGTTCTTCCCTATATATGTATCAATACTCCCTCAGTGTCAGTCTTAAAGGGGTTGTCCCGCGGCAGCAAGTGGGTCTATACACTTCTGTATGGCCATATTAATGCACTTTGTAATGTACATTGTGCATTAATTATGAGCCATACAGAAGTTATAAGAAGTTTTTCACTTACCTGTTCCGTTGCTGGCGTCCTCGTTCCCATGGAGCCGACTAATTTTCGCCGTCTAATGGCCAAATTAGCCGCGCTTGCGCAGTCCGGGTCTTTTTCTCTTCTCAATGGGGCTCGGTGTAGCTCCGTGTAGCTCCGCCCCATCACGTGCCGATTCCAGCCAATCAGGAGGCTGGAATCGGCAATGGACCGCACAGAAGAGCTGCGGTCCACGGAGGTAGAAGATCCCGGCGGCCATCTTAACCGGGTAAGTAAGAAGTCACCGGAGCGCGGGGATTAAGGTAAGCGCTGTCCGGTGTTCTTTTTTAACCCCTGCATCGGGGTTGTCTCGCGCCGAACGGGGGGGGGGGGGGGGGGGGGGGGTTGAAAAAAAAAAAAAAAACGTTTCGGCGCGGGACAACCCCTTTAACTAGTGTGGTATCCTTGCTAATTACGATACTGTTAGTATATAGTAAGATGGATGACATGAACTGGGGTTGGTTGTATCACTCCATCATGTTGCTCACAATTGTCAGTGTTGTGCTATGGATTGGTGTTTTTACTATTTTAGTGCTGTACATCGTCTGCATGATTGCACCTAATTGGTCGTTGGACTATGCACTATATTTGTAATGGTTTATCCCCTTAAACCCCTCATTAATATAATCCTGCACAAAATATTTAAAAGTTCTTATTCTAATTATAGTGGCTCCAGTATAAAGAATGTTCCAACATGCATGGTTCCAAAATTGAATCTCCGTGTATAATCCCACTATTTCAGCACCATGGATAGCAGGCTGGATGAGATACAGGCTGCATCAGTAAGGAGCACTGTGATTTCCATCACCAGTATGTCTCTAGGGGCGTTGAACTCGCTCTTTTGCGCATGTCTGGAATTAAAGAATTTAAAATTTTAGGGCTCTTATCTGTGAAAGGGTTGTCCGAATTAGTTCGAACCAAACCAGAAGTTCACCAAAACGTATAAAATCTGGTGTATAAAACTGTCTAGGAGCCATAAAAACCCTGTACAACACTATCAGACATGGCCGTATAAGGCCTTGTTGTTTTTTTTTGCGTGGCAAACTGTAGTTTTTATTGGTGCCATTTTTGGGTACATATAGACTATATTGTAAAACTTTTATTATTTTTTTTATGATAGCAGGGAGAGAAAACACATAAATTCTGCCATAGATTTTTTTTTTTTTTTACAGCAGTTTTTTTCTGTGGGTCTGTACGATTACAACGATACCAAAATTCTTATATTTTTTTAGGTTTTTCCACTTTTCTGAAAAAAAAAACATTTTTTTGAATTTTTCTTTTTTAAATCGCTGCATTCAAAGTCCTATAACTTTTTTTTTTTACTATTCCAAGGATGGAGCTCTGTGAGAGCTTATTTTTTGCAATAGAATCTGTAGTTTTTATTGGTACCATTTTGGGGTACATACAGCTTTTTTGATCACTTTTATTGGGTTTTTTTGAGAGGCAAAGTGCCAAAAATTATCATTAACACTTTTTGTCATGCAGGATAAAAAGCATGTGCAACTTATTGTAGGCGTCATTACCGACACAACGATACCAAATATGTGGGATTTATATTTATTTTTTATGCTTATATAAGAAAGCACAATAATTTTTTTTTTTACATTTTTCTTTTTTGTACATTTTTTTAAAACTTTTTTTTACATCATTTGTCTCCCTAAGGGGGACTTACACCATACTACCTATGATCGCTATGATAAGGCATTGCAGGACTTCTCTCCTGCAATGCCTTATCGCTTATTACAGCGATCATAGGCAGTAGTAATACAGGACGCCTTTAGGTGGTATCCTGTTACCATGGCAACCAGCCAGGCTTTCTGTGATTACATCGCGAAAGCCCAATGACATCACAGAGGGAGCGTGCTCCCTCTGTGATCACTTCCAATGCCGCGATCTACATCGCAGCGTGGAAGGGGTTAACAGCGAGGGTCGCTGCTCCGATGCACCTGCACTGTTGCAGCAGGAGCCTGGCTATCAGTGACAGCCAGCTCCCACTGCTGGATAGCAAGAGAGCTCTTCTGATCTTGCACTATCCCCAGGATGTAAGTTTATGCCCTGTTGCGGGAAGTACCCTGCTGCCAGGACATAAACATACGCCTTGGAGTGGGAAGGGGTTAAAGGATGAGATCTAGTCTTTATTTAGCTTATTTTTGGGAACATAGAACATTACGGTCACCTTTTTTCTTGTAATTCTGGATTTTTTTTAAGTTGTTCATCATGTGGTATAAATAATATGTGAAATTAATTCTGTATAATTATGCCAATATAAATTGTTATAGGCTTTAAAATATCTTGAACAAAGGAGAAAAGATGTCTCCTTAAAAACATGTCTTTAATTCCCAAAAATTACAAATAGTCGGCAACATGTAACACCATATCTACACTCAGATGCGTTTCGAAAGACACCTCTTTCTTGATCCCACCTAACAAACTGACACGGTACTTTCCCTTAAAATCAATTACAGACCAATCATGATATATTTAAATCATATGTGCAGATTTCCACAAGCTTGACTGTTACGTTTTAAAATTATTTTTATATTTTTTTACTATTTTCTTCACATTTTAAACTTTTTATATTTGTCCCACCATGGAATTTGAATGTCACTAAGTGTGATTGTTGGTATTATACACTGCCATTTTTCAGTATAGTAGTGTATTATATTGGTCTATGAGGCCAATCATAGATGGCAGACCTGGAGGCCATCTTCAAGCCTCCAGGTGCCATAGCAACTCATTGGGACCCTGTGATCACATCATGGGCGTCCAATGGGTAACAGAGAGAGACCCTACCCTCTGTCAGCCTTTAACATGCCACAGTCGCTTTGACTGTGAAATGAAAAGGTTTAAACAGCAGGATTGTGTGGTTTATGTGGTCCCCACTGTAAGAACAGGTGCCAGTCTGTAACTAGACGGCGAGGTCCCCATTGCTACTGGTACAGGAGACCCCTGCCGGTATTCTGATGTAACACCATAAAAGGCGCATGCATCAGAATAATACCCATTACTGGCTGCTGTGAAAAGGCATATGGCCCTTCACAGTTATAGACTTAAAAATTATAATTCTTTATTGGGATATTATTTTAAAAAAACACATATGGGCTGACGGACAGAAACAAACATAAAGACGAAGGATATGAAATAAATACCCTTTCAAAACATGTATCTCCTAGATTAGTATGTATGTAGGAGAAATTATATAGATTCAGTGCTTGAATAAGACTTAAAATAGTATAGTCAATTACTGTAGAGAAGTGCTGGGACTGAAAATACAGCTAGTTTAGTAAGTTTGGAGCAACATAGCCTATGGCCCTAATAGTAACTTTGTTGTGCTCGTCATCTGGTGCTCTGGCTTAGTTACTATTAGGGCCATAGGCTATGTTGCTCCAAACTTACTAAACTAGCTTTTAGGATCTGCTAGTTAGATCTACCAACCAGACTCTAGCTACATGCAGCTAGTGAGGGCCAATTATCCGCTATATGCGTGTGAAAACTTCACTGCTAAACTGTCCTCCTAGATATATATATTCCTTGGTCCACTTGGCATATGAGTGGTCACTAAGACCCAATGTTCACGGGCGGGTTTGACTTGCGGAATTCACGTGGGGCACCTGTGCGGATGATCCACAAATCAAGCCACCCATAGGGAAACATGGGCATCCACAAAGGAAATAAAGCATGCAGATTTGATTTGTGGACCTTTTGGTCTGGAAGAAAATTGCAGCATGCTCCATTTCAGTGTGGATCCCGCATGGACGGCGAAGTCAATGGAAGGTGTTCGATCCGCGACCCATCTGCAATTCATTTGTGAACAAGCTGCGGATTCTGCAGGATAGCAGGAATTAAAAAAAAAAAACCTGCGCGAATGTGTGGTGGCACACCGGCTGATGCTTCCGCGCCCATCTGCAGTGAAGAAAATGAAGATCCGGATGGGTAAGTAGAAGACCTGCAGTGTCCTCGCCCACAGGCAAGGTTAGATTCCGCTGCAGGTTCCTGCATGCGGAATCCAATCGGCCCGTGGATATGAGGCCGAAGGGATTAAGCCTAAAGGGTATTTTCAAGAAGACCATCTTAAAAAATACTATGTTTTTCTTTACCCTCCAACCATCCACCAGTGACCTTTATAAGGCTGTGTCATTATGTATATGGGATGTCTTAACCTTTCAACTAGTTCATCCTCACTGTACACCTATAGCATCTTGGAAACTGCAGAAGTATGAAGTTAAATTTTGTTTTGAAGAAAACTATTACATTACTATGTAATAAGAAAGAAACTACTACATTACTGTGTAATAATTCTTGTCTTAGGGTATGTTCTCACGTTGTAAATTTTGGGGCGAATCCACACCAAAATCCAAAATCTGGAATATGTTTTTCTGGCTGCAGATTTGATTCGCATGTGCACCAAAAACAATATCAAATTACACACAATTTGGATGCAAATTTTCCTACCCCCTCCCATTGCAAACAGCTGGAGGGGAGGAGAGAGGAGGAGAGAAGAGGAAGGGGGTTTAGCAGTCACACTGCTAAACTCCCTCCCACCTCCCTTCTTCGACCACTGTCGTTGTCTCTCATAGGAGCCGATGCAGCAACCGACGTATTCCAGCCGGAAAGATAGTTCCAGGACTATCTTTTCGGCCCGGCGTGAGCGCGCCCGGGGCTAAATTGGCCTGGCCGAGCGCTTTCACGCTGTGGGAATACGGCCATGTGAACTGATTCATTGGAATCCAATGCATCAGATTGTAGGGTATATCGACCGGCCATGAAAATGGCAGCCAATATACGCTCGTGGGGAAGAGCCCTTTGACACATGAAGTTGTAATGGGAACTGGGAAAGCGGAGAGTGCTGTTTTACCCTCACATGACTGCTGCACTTTTGAAATACCTGAATACTTAAAAAGTAACAATATGCATGTTTCTGTTAATATATTATACGCAAGTATGGTTTCTGTGATAAATTCCTTCAGTTTGGATACTTTTACTTTAATTCCAGCTCAGATAAATTTAACTGAAAAAAAAATCTAATTAAAATCATGAAAAATCGTTAACTTTGGCATATAATGATCTTTAATTGCAAGACAGCTATAAATGCATAAAATCTATTAAATCTTCATTTGTGTGGTCTACATGTATTAAGGTAATCAAATGAATTAAGTACATTTTGTATAATGAATTTCAGCTCTATGAACTGCAACAGCCAATTAAATACAACAATGCTGCAGCAATTAGGCTAATAATGCAAGCTACTCATTCTTTATACCTGTACCGAAGTTCTGAATATGTATTACTTATCTCTGCTTGAGGATGCTGGCAGTCATGTCTTTTAATAGAGTGACATTCATTTATTATATGCACAGTGTTTATAATGTGCCTGAAACATTATTCAAATCACTGCTAAAAAGCTGAATAGTAATCTAATTAACAGAACAATGCAGAAACGAACTATACTTTTATAATTGCACATTAGGTATGGCTTCTAATGCATGAGATGTTTGCATCCAGTAGCTATAATGAGACATTACTTGCAACAGCTGAAGCTAACCCGAGCCATAAAGCATTCCATTATTTTCTTTAATCAGAACACTTGTCTGGACGGGAATTCAGGAAAAGGTATTTCCAATTACGTATGCTGTATGAACAATTTGTCCTATAGAAAAGGAAATATCATTGGCAGCATGTATTTTTATGAAACAATAGTAAAGTATATGCTAAAATAGCATATAATTAACAGCTTACTTAGGTTTTAAAGGATAAAATGTAGGTTTTATGACCAAGTCAGCAGGTTTCCATCAGTCTTCAATTATAACTTTTTAATACCAAACATGTAGAGTTTATCATTAGCAATCCAGGCATGGGGAGTGTACTCTGATTGTCTATGTACTTACAACTATAGGCTTTATTCCCACAGCAGAATATACGGCACATTTTCACGCCCAGGCACATATACGGTACCCATGTGAAGCATTGGTTTCCAATGCAGCTGTTCACACGGGTGAAAATACGGCACGTAAATACGTTGTCAGCGCAAAAATTTGAATTTATACGCAGCTGGCACATATTCGCTCAGCCAAAACATGGTTCTGAAACTATGTTTTGCTCAATATACGCCAGCGGGTCCTATAGACTCCTATTGGAACAGGGAAACCGTCCAATGCTGCGAAAAGCTTACAGGTGCCTCTATATAGGCACTGGAAGGCATCCTGAGGATTTTGGCAGAGCGAGGGTTTTCTGGGGTGCGACGTATTTTTTTCGCTAAGAACGATGCTCGCGTTCGTGTGAATGGACAAGAAAATGCTGGCCGTCATCGCGAAAAACGCCCATTCAGGCGCTTATACTGAGCAGGGGTGAAAATGTAAAAACGCCGTTGCCGTATATGCGCACGTGGAAAAGAGCCTATAGGGAGAGTATGTCTGTCCCTAACTGTAATGCCTCCTGTTCACGGGCGGGGCAGATTTTGCATGCGGGAGCCCACAATGGAATCAACCCCTGCCCGCATCCGAGGACCCTGCTTACCTGTCTGGGTCTTCTTTTTTCTGTACTGTGGATGTGTACGGAAGCGCCGACCGGCACACATGCACAGTGGAGGTTTTTTTTCTCAAACTCCTGCTTTCTCGCGGAATCCGGACAGGCGGCGGGTCAGACAGCTTCCATTGACTTCAATGGAACCCGTTCATGAGGGAATCGCACAAAATGGAGCATGCTGCAATTTTTTTTTATCCACAAGCAGAATCCGCAATTGGTTTCCACTCATAGAAATGAAGGATCATTTTACCATAGCATGCTAAGGAGGCTTATTGCTGCGGAATCCGGAGCAGCAAAAATCCTCCCGTGGACATTGGGCCTAAGAACATGAGCATGACCGGCCTTAGCTACATGTGATCCATGAGGTTGCACATGGTAGATGTAGGCTGAGGATGATCACCTCCCTGCATCACTGCATCATCATCTTCCTCCATGGTGCAGCGTCTTGTGGAACTATATGAATCATCCTACTTCTGGTTCTGTCTCCTCCACTCAGATGTTCTGAGATGTCCCTGCAAGATAAACAGTTCATTTCTGCTAGAGTATGTTTTGAGCTTGGTTCTGGTACAGTATGTATTCACCGAGCTCTTTTGATGTGAGTATGCTTCTATCTTATCTTGCTGCTTTCTGCACAAGTAAAGTGAAGGCAGACTGCCTATGGATGCCATATAGTTTGTTTGTTATGATGAGAGTTGTGGGTCCCAAAAAATTGCACAGAGTGTCATCTAACCTAAAGCCATCACTAGAAATGAGGAATCTATATCAGTCTATAGTAAGATGTTTCTGTGCTCCATTTTAATTTTTGTATTGATAGTTTGATGAGGGTGTGACCAAACTAAAAAATGTATTGCAACACTTATCATATATCCCATTTTACCCCACTAGAATTCAATCTAGACTCACCTTAGAGAGTCAGTTTTATGACAAACTACAAAATACACGTTGTGATTAGAGATTAGCGAGTATACTCGCTAAGGCACATTACTCGAGCGAGTAGTGCCTTAGCCGAGTATCTCCCCACTCGTCCCTAAAGATTCGGGGGCCGGCGGGGAGCGGGGAGAAGCGGGGCAGAGCGGGGAGGAGTGGAAGGGAGATCTCTCCCTCCCTCTCTCCCCCCCCCCCCCACTCTCCCCTGCTCTCCGCCGCAACTCACCTGTCAGCCGTGGCGTCCACAAATCCTTAGAGACGAGCGGGGAGATACTCGGCTAAGGCACTACTCACTCAAGTAATGTGCCTTAGCGAGTATACCTGCTCATCTCTAGTTGTGATATCACTATGAGTTGCGCCAAATGTGAACTCAGCTTTCCTATATCTGCACCATGGAAACAATTGCCATCTTATTCGCGGTTTGCAGAAATGGAATATATTTTCAAGATTTATGCTTGAAACAGACATGTAAGTGTTAATGTGATTATTTATGTTTTCACACATGAATATTTTCTCAGATTATACAACATTGATTTGAACCATTGGGCATGTTATTTTATTAAAATTAACAAATAGTTTTGTATTAACGGGGTTGTTTGCATTTAAATGAGTCATTCATCTGAAGCTCGTGATGCATAAATCAGATGTCTGGGTGCAATACAAACTACAACATATTTCACAAAATATGGACTAACGAGCATACAACGCATATCAGACTACAGAAATAATTACCGTTCTCTATTAAGCCACTCTCACACATGCGTTAAGAAAACGCAGTTCGAAATCGTGGCATTTTTATCGCAATTTTGAGCCACGTTTTTGAACGCATATCACAGCATTAGAAAGTGCTTTTTAACACACTCCATCATTGTGATGGGTGATGAGGTGCATTAAAAAGTGCCAGAACACGCAAAAGTAGAGCAGAAAATGCTGTAAAATCGCAACAAATTGCGATAAATTGTATCCACATCTTTAAGACACAGACACAATTGACTATGGCAGCGGCACTGCAAGAAGCTGAGTACTTCCTACTCCAAGACCAAGGCAATGGAGGTGGTCGCCATGGGAGCATGATGGAGGTGAATTTATTTTTTATTTCATCACCAGGGCACAGTGAGCCTTGTCAAATGTTCAGTGAACACAGTGGAATCTATAATTTACTAGGGGGCAGAGCGGGGCCTATATAGGCTGTGACCATGAAAACACACAAGACCTAATAAAGCAGCTAATATTATGTGTGGTTTGTCCACAGCAAACTGGAGACACTTATAATGCCTTCATCATAAAGATAAGTTTGCATAGCAGTTTAGGTAAATATAACATCAAGAGATGCAGAGATTGTGTACACACTAGCCGCAGATCTGAGAGCTGTATGAGTGCACAGAGCGAGCCTCTGAAGATAGCCTCTCACCCGCAGCTAAGGAGACATCCTAACTAGTGATGAACGATTTTTTAACTGGAAAAGAGGATGAAAAAGCACAGGGGCTCAGTTATTAGTGCTGTTGCCCTGTAGCACTGGGGTCCCAGGTTCAAATTTGGCCAAGGAAAGCAGCTGCATGGAGTGATTATAGAGAGTGAGTTGCAAAAAAGATGAGTATTACGAATAAGTAAAAGCCTTGTTAAGGCTTGAGCCTATGACTTGAGGACTGTAAGACAACAGTACTGACCACTAAGCCTCATGAAGTGGATCAGGATTTTTAAAAATACTTTTGCTTTGTATCCAATTTTTCCTCCATCTTTGGTAAAAGTTGGGTCAAGCTGACTGGATCTGATTTTCTGAAAATCAGCCTGATTTTACCCGCCATACGATCACAATGTGCAAAACTAGTCCTAACGTCCTAATTGGTAGAGAATCTAAATTCCTAAGACAAGGTGTGGGCTGTGATCACAGTGAGTCCAACCTCATTGTTTCCATTTGATTCCCAAGAAAAGCATTACTTGTGACATTCAGAAAATTAAATAGAGCAGTACTTGAACAGTATAACAAATACGCTCTTCATGATACGGCAAGTGCTTGGCACTCATGACAATTACATTTGTCACCAGTTAGCAACTGGAGGTGCTCATTGACCCAGACATTTCTCACAATCACAGGCATAATTAGCTATGCCATTATCGATAGTTTATTATAAAAAGTTGTTGTCTGTGAGCTACGAACAACCTTCTAAGTAGCTGGGAAAAATAGCTCAAAAAATTCAACAGGATAAATAGACCTAGCATGGCTCTATTTGTCACTAGGCACTGGGAGTCCGCTGCTTAAGGCATCCTGTTGTATGGGGCAGCCCCATGAGCAGCCATAGAGATTTTATTTTTTCAACGTCTTTTGCATCTCTCAGACCTTTCTCTCTTGTCCGATCGGGAGGGGAAAAGAGGATCCAGACAGTCTACTAGCACACTGCACCAGAGATTCTCCTAGCAGAGAGGAAGGGAGACAAGAGAGAACAAGCTGCTATGCTTTTTCTTTTCTCCCTTCTGCTGCCCGGAACTTGCACATTATTAATTGGTGGAGCACCAGTCAAGTCTACTCCTACATCAATCAGGGGTGAAGAAGTGCTGTCACATGGCACTATCTGCAGTCTGTAGAGGAAACTTGTCATTACTGGAGGTTACAGGCTGGAGCACTGCATGATCACCTCTGCAGGCACCCACCCTGTCCGTCTGAATTAGTTTTGTTTCTTGCTGTGCTATATATTCAGCCAGCCATGTGGGCAACAGCAGGACCCGAGAGCCTTTTTCAGATGCAATTGGACAGTGGAAACTTCTATGTCTGCGTAACTCTGTGTTGCGTCCTCCGGACGTGCAACATCAATAACATAAATCAAAGGCACAACTGTGCAAAGGAAACATAAAACTAAGGGGAATACTCTCCCTATAGTCCCCTAACTCGGGAGGGGGCCCTGCCTACTCGGCGGACCGATCGCTCTGACAAGTGCGAGCCCGCACACATGCCTGGGCCACTAACAAGTCCCTATCAGGGAGCCCTAGCACAAAATAGAAGTGAAACAGAACCAAACAAAACAGAAAAGAACTTAGCTTGCATGGGAAGCTTCCGCCAAGCTGTGTTGCTCCGTCACTGTCCAACATACAACTGAAGTGATTGACCAGCACAGGAGATAGTGCTGGCACTGTTTAAATAGGAGCTGAGCTAGTCAGCACCAGGTGCTGACTGACATCACTCCTGTACTTACCACACCCCTCAGCTCCAGGAGAAGCAAGGGCACACCAAAACCTGGTCTGGCTTGCAAGCAAGGTGCAGGCCTCAGAATGGCTGCAACAGTACCTCCCCTTCTAGAAGTGGCCCCAGGACCCTTAGGACCAGGACGACCAGGGTTTGACCTGTGAAAATTTTTTTAGCAGACGATCTCCATGCACATCCGCTGCAGAAACCCATGACCTCTCTTCTGAGCCATAACCGTGCCAGTGCACCAGGTACTGCAGGGAATTCCTGACTCGACGGGAGTCCAGAATGCGACTTATTACAAACTGCTCCTCCCCATCCACTAGCACAGGAGCCGGGGGTGGTGAGTCATTCCCCGAATCGATGAATCTTTTGAGCAGAGATTTATGGAACACATTGTTAATCATCATCGTGCTGAGAATTTCTAACCGGAAGGCCACCGTGTTAATCTTCTCAATTATTTTAAACGGACCGATAAATCGCGGGCCCAGTTTAGCGGATGGTTGTTTGAGTTTTATATTTCTGGTAGACAATCACACCAAGTCTCCAACACAGAATCCCGACCCCTCAGAGCGGTGATTGTCTGCAACTCGCTTGCTGCGCTGAACGGATCGCTGTAAATTTTTCTGGACCTCCGCCCACCCGGCCTCAATATCGGAACAAAACTCATTTGCTCCTGGTACCTCCGAAACCCTCTTGGAAAGAGGGCCAAAACATGGGTGAAATCCGTAGTTACAGAAGAACGGTGAAGTCCCCGTAGCCTCAGTGGTCTATTGTTTAGAGCAAACTCGGCTAGTGGTAAGAACTTTGATCAGTGCTCCTGATTTTCCGAGGCATAACAACGTAAATACTGCTCCAGGTTCTGATTACACCTCTCAGTTTGCCCATTGGTCTCAGGATGGTATGCCGAGGAAAATGAAAGCTGGACACCCAAACGAGAGCAGACTATTCGCCAAAAGCTAGAATCAAATTGTATGGTGCAATCAGAGACTATATTCTCTGGCAAACCATGTAGTCTAACGATGTGGCAAATGAACAAACTCGCCAACGTCTTGGCATTAGGTAAACCGGGGAGTGCCACAAAATGGCACATTTTACTAAACCGGTCCACTACCACCCACACAACAGTGCTGCCATCAGAAGGTGGTAAATCCGTAATGAAGTCCATGGCCAAATGTGTCCATGGTCTTTTAGGAATAGGCAGCGGCAATAACATACCGGCTGGCCGACTGCGGGATGACTTGGTTCTGGCACACACCTCACATGACGAAACAAAACTGAAAGTATCCCGTCGTAATGACGGCCACCAATATGTTCTAGAGAGTAACTTACGGGTAATATTAATCCCTGGATGCCCGGCCAACACCGAACTGTGAATCTCGGCCAGCACCTGTAACCTTAGATGAACAGGAACAAAAAGCTTCCCAGCCGGAAGCTTTGACGGGGCCTAATTTTGTGCTTTATGGACTTGCTCCTCTAACTCTAATGACACTGCCGACACCACCACCCCTTCAGACAGGATAGGGGCAGGAGGTTCCTCAGAAACTACTGGAAGAAAACTTCTGGAAAGAGCATCGGCCTTCACATTCTTCCAGCCTGGACGATATGTAACTAAAAAATTGAAACGGGAAAAGAAAAGCGACCAGCGTGCCTGTCTGGAATTAAGTCTCTTGGCAGATTCCAGATATATGAGGTTTTTGTGATCCGTGAAAACCGTTACTTTGTGTCGCGCCCCCTCTAGAAAATGACGCCACTCCTCGAATGCCCATTTATTCGCCAGCAATTCCCTGTCCCCAATGTCATAATTTCGCTCCGAAGATGAACATTTACGGGAGAAGAATGCACACGGGCGGAGATCTTGCAATGTCTCCGTTCCCTGAGATAAAACTGCTCCAACCCCCACCTCTGAAGCATCAACCTCAACAATAAAGGGCCCGGAAGAATCTTGCTACACCAGAACCGGAGCAGTAGCAAAACACCTCTTCAATCTCTGAAATGACTGCATAGCTTCCGTCGACCATTTAGTCGGAAAGCACCCCTTCTTAGTCATATCAGTAAGAGGTTTAACTATCACCGAAAAATTCCTAATGAATCTACAGTAATAGTTGGCGAACCCCAAGAACCTTTGTAAGGCTTTCACATTTTCTGGTAGGACCCAATCCTGCACCGCTCGGACCTTCTCAGGATCCATCTTGAACCCTTCGTGGGTAATTATATGCCCCAAAAATGTGATCTCTTGTACAGCAAACACACACTTTTCTCTTTTGGCGAACAAACAATTCTCACGCAAAGCTTGGAGGACCTGGCGAACATGAGAAACATGGGACTCAAAATCCGGAGAGAAGATCAAAATATCATCCAAGTATACTAGTACAAATCTGCCCACAAATTGAGAGAGAACCTCATTGATCAAGGACTGGAATACAGCAGGGGCATTAGTGAGACCAAAGGGCATCCCCAGACTCTCAAAATGCCCCTCTGGGGTATTAAGCGCAGTCTTCCATTCATCCCCCTCCCTAATCCGGATTAAATTATATGCCCCGCGCAAGTCTAGTTTGGAAAACCAGTTGGAGCCATTCAACTGCGAAAACAGATCCGGAATAAGGGGGAGAGGGTATGGATTGCGCTTCGTGATTTTGTTCAATTCCCTGAAGTCAACATAGGGACGTAACCGGCCATCTTTTTTCTTTACAGAAAAGAAACCAGCTGCTAGTGGGGAATTAGATGGTCGTATATGATTCCTTCTCAGGCTGTCCTGGATATAATCTTTGAGCGCCAGTCTCTCAGGGGCCGATATGTTGAACATGCGACTCTTGGGGACCTTGCAGTCAGGGAGAAGTTCAATGGCACAATCCCCCTTTCTGTGTGGTGGTAATTTGTCTGCCCCCTCTTGGGAAAACACATCAGAGAAGTCAGCTATAAATTCAGGCAACTCCTCTGCCTGAATGGAGGCTATATCAGCAGAAATGCAACCGGACAGACAACCAGGGCTCCATTTAACAATGTCCTCCTTTTCCCAGTCCACTACTGGGTTGTGAAAGCGCAGCCAGGGCCATCCCAAGACTACTTGCGTAGGGAAGGATTCCATGACATATAGTGTTATACATTCCGTGTGGAACAGCCCAATCTTTAAATGGACATTAGGTACACAAAAACTCAGATTTCTCTGAGATAGCGGAGCAGCATCAATGGCGGACACAGGGATGAGAGAATCCAAAGCACTCATCTCTAAGCCTAAACGTTTGACAGTCTACTAATGTATTAAATTAATACTAGCTCCACAATCCAAAAAGACTCGTATGGGACTGTCAACACTGCCACAACGAATTTCAGCGGGAAGTACCAGCCTGGAAGAGGATACCCAAGCAAACTGATGGCCTAGAGGGACCTTCCCTCTAACCTCCAGGCCATCTAGTTTTTCCGACCGAGCATTACGACGTGGACAAAACTGAGCCATATGACCTGTACAATTATAGACAAAGCATCGGCCATTAAACTGTACCGTCCTTCTCCTCCTAACCCTGCCAGCTAGAGACCCCAGCTGCATGGGCTCTTCCATACCTGTAGGTAGGAGGTCAGGATCCGTAGACAGTTCCTGATGCCTCTCCCTGATCTGTCTCCCAACTTTAATAGCCAGAGACATGGCCTCATCCAGACTGCGAGGTACTGGATATCCTACCAGTACGTCCTTGATCTCATTGGACAGGCCACAATGGAACTGGCTCTTTAAAGCAGTGTCATTCCACTGAGTTTCTGCTGCCCAACGTCGAAACTTAGCACAATAATCTTCAACAGTGGAGTCTCTCTGTCGCAAAGTCTGATATTTTCCTCAGCCATTGCTATCTTATCGGGGTCGTCATAAATAAGACCCAAAGCAGCAAAAAAGTTATCCACTGAGGTCAGAGCCTCAGACGTCGGGGGTAATGAAAACGCCCATGCCTGTGGTGCCCCCTGCAGTCTGGACATTACAATGCCCACCCTCTGGGCATCGTCCCCTGAAGAGCTAGGATGCAGTCTGAAATAGAGCTTACAGGCCTCTCGAAAGGATCCGAATTTCTGCCTATCACCAGAAAAACGGTCCGGTAGCTCAATTTTTGGTTCCTTGCTGGGAACCTGCAGCGCAAGTTGTCGCTGTTTAATCTCAGCTACCTCCGCAGCCAGCGTGCCGAGCTGGTGCGACAAAACCTCAAGGGGATTCATGTTAACAGCACATAATCTCCCTGAGTAGGTAAGGGCTGGTCAATCTGTTGCATCCTCTGGACGTGCAACCTTAATAGCATAAATCAAAGGCACAACTGTGCAAAGGAAACAAAACTAAGGGGAATACTCTCCCTATAGTCCCCTAACTCGGGAGGGGGCCCTGCCTACTCGGCGGACCGATCGCTCTGACACGTGCGAGCCCGCACACATGCCTGGGCCACTAACAAGTCCCTATCAGGGAGCCCTAGCACAAAATAGAAGTGAAACAGAACCAAACTAAACAGAAAAGAACTTAGCTTGCATGGAGAGCTTCCGCCAAGCTGTGTTGCTCCGTCGCTGTCCAACATGCAACTGAAGTGATTGACCAGCACAGGAGATAGTGCTGGCACTGTTTAAATAGGAGCTGAGCTAGTCAGCACTAGGTGCCTCAGAACAGCTGCAACACTCTGGTTGAGAGAGGGGGGGGGGGATATGAAAAATAATCCTACCCAACAGGCCCTGGTGGTAACTAGTAATAGTCAATAAAGATCATCACAGCAACTTTATAAAGTTGTAATTGTCGTGGCGTGTCAGTCCCGACAGCATTGTGGCATGGTGGCCTCGACGCAGGCCAAGACCTGTCGCCTTGCTATGCAGGACAAGGGTTAATGCACCATGTGCAGGGACTGCTGGTGCTGTCATGTCTGGGATAAGGTTGGAGGTGTGTTATTTAATTGCTCTGCCAGTCCTCAGGTGTGGAGTAGCTTTATATTCTTACCCCTCCCTTTGCTCAATGCTGCTTATTCAGCTCCATAGGGGAGTAGTGGAGAGTTGGAGCTCCTCTGTGCTGGTGTACTGCTACTTTCAGTTAAGTTGCTGCGGTTTACTTTTTCAGTTGTATTTCTGTTTTCTTTTCTGTTTTGCTGTTCAGTTTCATCTCTCCAGGGGCCTCTAGAGAGACAATCAGGGCCTAGTAAGATGATTGTGGGGCCGCCTCTATCAAGGCAATTACTGCGCTTCTAGGCAGGGACCCTTCATTGCCCTGCTAGGTTAGGGCCAGGCTTCTTTCTCTCTGGAGTGGTGCTATTGTTCAGAATAGCATGGTGCACACTGTTCTACATTGCAGGGTATTGCCAACTGCACTGGTTGTGAATGTCACCCTGCATCCATGCCGGAGCATGGTGCTTGTATGCTGCATGGACGTGACAGTTATAGGGGATAACACAGATATACATTACATGGAATATAACAGATAGATAGATAGATAGATATGAGATAGATAAATAAATAGATAGGATAGCGATAGATAGGAGAGAGATAGATAGATGTGAGATAGATAGATAGATAAGATAGATAGATAAGATAGATCGATTAGATAGATGATAGATAGATAGATATGAGACCAGGCAAGATAGATAGACAGACACATAGAAAGCCATACAGACAGGCAGACAAGCAGATGGATAGATAGATACATACCCCAGTGCCCGGATTACTTCTCTGGTGAGGAGAGCAGCTGTACACATTGTCAGCAGGAGGGAAGTAGCAGGGAGATGACATGATCCCTGCTCCACTCGATGCTGTGCTGTGCCCGTGTGCCATGAGTCTGTGTCCACTCTGCTCATTCCCCCATCCCCCGCTCCTTTTCCCCTGTCCTCTCTCCAAGTCCTTCCTCCTCCCTTCTCCTACTGTCGTCTCTGGCTCGTGCTGTCGGCTGGACCGCACTAAGCACGCGTCCGCCGACAGTGCGAAGTGAACGTGTATGGTGGAGGGTGGCGTCTGGGCCCCCTCCAGCGCAGGGGCCAGGTCACCGCTGCGACACCGGCAACCCCTGCCAGTACGCCTATGGTTGAATTCATCCCACTTTACAACGTTGTCATGTCTAGAGCTCTGATCTCTGCATATGGTCTAATGCACACGGGCAAACTTGCACTTCTGGATCCAAAGCTCCGGATCCCGCAGCAAATACATCCCATAGGACATGCATTGAAAAATGCATTTCCATGTCCATGAGCGGAAATCAATTGCGATATTCCGCTCGCAGGGTGGAAATTGTGGCATGTCCTATTCTAGTGCGAGCCTCTCAGAGCCTTGCACGGCCGCGTCATCGCTGACGCGCTGCCTCTGCACAACACAGAGTGAAGACACGGGATAGGTAAGCCGAAGGTCACTGCAGGGGAACAAGGTCGCATCCTATAGCGAGAATCTCGCAGTTGGAATCCGACCCGGCCGTCTGCATTTGTCCTATGGCAGTTTTTTTCTTCTATTATGTAAACAGTTAATCCAATGAATAATCAATTTATGAATTTCCACACATTTTCTTCTCAGCAGTGTGCTGCTTTGTAACATTATTGTTATTGAAAATATTGCTTTATTTATATTTATCACAGTATTTATAAGCTGTTTCTCTGAAAACTTTTTATACAATAGCAGTAGAAAAAAAATCAACAATTACAAGCTGGTGAGGACAGCTGGTACCAAACTAGTAAATGTACAGTAGATGTAAGAATACTATACTGATTTTTATTTAAATTTCAATTTGGATTGCATTTTTTGTTGCAAATTAGCTTTTGTCATATTTCATATGTACAGTATAATATGAGCAAGGAAAACAGTTACAAAAAAGCCTACCAGGCTCTGAGCTGTCGTTGCCAGCAAGGGCAGAATGAGGAGTAGGTAAAGTATGCAATCATCTAGGATGCCATGAGGGGGGTTTGACAAAAAGGCAAATTCTGCTTGTATTTAGCTAGTCAGTGTTTCTCTGTTAAAGCACAAGGAATTGGTGGAAAATACATCTAACAACTATCATGCTAAACGAAAGGGACAGAGGGTAATAGGATGCATTCGTACACCAATGCCTTGTGCCTTTATCCCATTCCTGGTTAGTAAGTCAACAGTTTAGAAAGGATGTCTAAAAATACTTTGAGTATTTATATTTTCACAAATTTTTTGATGTATCATACTGAAATATCCAAAGTTGTGATTGGTGGGGTTCAGGTACTATGCCCTTCATTTATCCCTAAAACAAAGCGGCGGAAGCACTGTGCCCTCTTCCCCTTATTCCCTAATCACCTCTGCCCAGTTCTCCTCAGAGAGCTGAGTGAGTGATAGATGATTTATAGGCTTTCCATAAGCCGCTCACTCCACACTCCAAGAACATTTTAGAACTAAAGGGCAGAGTGCTTTAACGCCACTTTGTTTTAGCAATTTGTGAGGGTGAGCACCTAGACACCTGCCAATCAACCTATGTCACTATGACGTGTCAAAAGTTTTATGAAATGACAATTACACTTTAAACCCTTGAATTAGAACACATTTGCTTAAACTGTATTTCCGATTTAAAAAATAGCATTTTTCACCTAGACACAAGATAGGTGATAAATAGAGATGAGCGAGCACCAAAATGCTCAGGTGCTCGTTACTCGAGACGAACTTTTTGCGATGCTCGAGGGTTCGTTTCGAATAACGAACCCCATTGAAGTCAATGGGCGACCCGAGCAATTTTGTATATCGCCGAGGCTCACTAAGGTTTTCATTTGTGAAAATCTGGGCAATTCAAGAAAGTGATGGGAACGACACAGCAACGGATAGGGCAGGCGAGGGGCTACATGTTGGGCTGCATCTCAAGTTCCCAGGTCCCACTATTAAGCCACAATAGCGGCAAGAGTGGGCCCCCCCCCAACAACTTTTACATCTGAAAAGCCCTCATTAGCAATGCATACCTTAGCTAAGCACCACACTACCTCCAACAAAGCACAATCACTGCCTGCATGACACTCCGCTGCCACTTCTCCTGTGTTACATGCTGCCCAAACCCCCCCATGACCCAGTGTCCACAGCGCACACCAAACTGTCCCTGCCCAGCCTTCAGCTGCCCTCATGCCACGCCACCCTCATGTCTATTTATAAGTGCGTCTGCCAGAGGAAAAGCAGGCACACACTGCAGAGGGTTGGCACGGCTAGGCAGCGACCCTCTTTAAAAGGGGCGGGGCGATAGTCCACAATGCTGTACAGAAGCAATGAGAAATGCAATCCTGTGCCACCTCCATCTGGAGCTGCACACGTGGGCATAGCAATGGGGAACCTATGTGCCACACACTATTCATTCTGTCAAGGTGTCTGCATGCACTAGTCAGACCGTGGTTTTTTATAAATAGTCACAGGCAGGTACAACTCCGCAATGGGAATTCCGTGTGCACCCACAGCATGGGTGGCTCCCTGGCACCCACCGGCGGTACATAAATATATCCCATTGCATTGCCCATCACAGCTGAGGTAAGAATGTCATGTTTAATGCAGGTGGTCTTCGGCCCACACTGCATGCCCCAGTCAGACCGGGGTTCTTTAGAAGTGGACAGATACATTTACAACTCCCTGTGGACCCACAGCATGGGTGGCTCCCTGGAACCCACCAGCGGTACATAAATATATCCCATTGCATTGCCCATCACAGCTGAGGTAAGAATGTCATGTTTAATGCAGGTGGCCTTCGGCCCACACTGCATGCCCCAGTCAGACCGGGGTTCTTTAGAAGTGGACAGATGCATTTACAACTCCCTGTGGACCCACAGCATGGGTGGCTCCCTGGAACCCACCGGCGGTACATAAATATATCCCATTGCATTGCCCATCACAGCTGAGGTAAGAATGTCATGTTTAATGCAGGTGGTCTTCGGCCCACACTGCATGCCCCAGTCAGACTGGGGTTCTTTAGAAGTGGACAGATGCATTTACAACTCCCTGTGGACACACAGCATGGGTGGCTCCCTGGAACCCACCGGCGGTACATAAATATATCCCATTGCAGTGCCCAACACAGCTGATGTTACGTCAGCTGTAATGCAGGTGGGCAAAAAATTAATTGGATTACACTGTAGGCGAGGGCCCACAAAAATTGGTGTACCAACAGTAGTAATGTACCTGAGAAAAATTGCCCATGCCCAACTGAGAGGGCAGGTGAAACCCATTAATCGCTTTGGTTAATGTGGCTTAATTGGTAACTAGGCCTGGAGGCAGCCCAGTAAAAATAAAAATTGGTTGAGGTGAAAGTTTCAACGCTTTAATGAGCATTGAAACGTATAAAAATTGTTTAGAAAAATTATATGACTGAGCCTTGTGGGCCTAAGAAAAATTGCCCGTTCGGCGTGATTATGTGAGGTTGCAGGAGGAGGAGCAGGAGGAGGAGGAGGAATATTATACACATATAGATAAAGCAAAAAGGTCCCCGTTTTTGATGGGGATAGAGAACGATGCTTCCATCCGCGGGTGCAGCCTACGTATTGCTTAGGTTTCGCTGCTGTCCACTGGTGGAGAAGAGAAGTCTGGGGAAATCCAGGCTTTGTTCATCTTGATGAGTGTTAGCCCGTCGGCACTGTCGGTTGACAGGCGGGTACGCTTATCCATGATGATTCCCCCAGCCGCACTAAACACCCTCTCTGACAAGACGCTAGCCGCAGGACAAGCAAGCACCTCCAGGGCATACAGCGCGAGTTCAGGCCACGTGTCCAGCTTCGACACCCAGTAGTTGTAGGGGGCAGAGGCGTCACGGAGTACGGTCGTGCGATCGGCTACGTACTCCCTGACCATCCTTTTACAGTGCTCCCGCCGACTCAGCCGTGACTGGGGAGCGGTGACACAGTCTTGTTGGGGAGCCATAAAGCTGTCAAGGGCCTTAAAGAGTGTTGCCCTGCCTGTGCTGTACATGCTGCCTGATCTCCGCGCCTCCCCTGATAGCTGGCCCTCGGAACTGTGCCTTCGGCCACTAGCGCTGTCGTATGGGAATTTCACCATCAGTTTGTCCGCCAGGGTCCTGTGGTATAGCAACACTCTCGAACCCCTTTCCTCTTCGGGTATGAGAGTGGAAAGGTTCTCCTTATACCGTGGGTCAAGCAGTGTGTACACCCAGTAATCCGTAGTGGCCAGAATGCGTGTAACGCGAGGGTCACGAGAAAGGCATCCTAACATGAAGTCAGCCATGTGTGCCAGGGTACCTGTACGCAACACATGGCTGTCCTCACTAGGAAGATCACTTTCAGGATCCTCCTCCTCCTCCTCCTCCTCAGGCCATACACGCTGAAAGGATGACAGGCAAGCAGCATGTGTACCCTCAGCAGTGGGCCAAGCTGTCTCTTCCCCCTCCTCCTCATCTTCCTCCTCCTTCTCCTCACTGCGCTGAGATATAGACAGGAGGGTGCTCTGACTATCCAGCGACATACTGTCTTCCCCCGGCTCTGTTTCCGAGCGCAAAGCGTCTGCCTTTATGCTTTGCAGGGAACTTCTCAAGAGGCATAGCAGGGGAATGGTGACGCTAATGATTGCAGCATCCCCGCTCACCATCTGGGTAGACTCCTCAAAGTTTCCAAGGACCTGGCAGATGGCTGCCAACCAGGCCCACTCTTCTGTAAAGAATTGAGGAGGCTGACTCCCACTATGCCGCCCATGTTGGAGTTGGTATTCCACTATAGCTCTATGCTGCTCATAGAGTCTGGCCAACATGTAGAGCGTAGAGTTCCACCGTGTGGGCACGTCGCACAGCAGTCAGTGCACTGGCAGATTAAACCGATGTTGCAGGGTCCGCAGGGTGGCAGCGTCCGTCTTGGACTTCCGGAAATGTGCGCTGACCCGGCGCACCTTTCCGAGCAGGTATGACAAGTGTGGGTAGCTTTTCAGAAAGCGCTGAACCACCAAATTAAAGACATGGGCCAGGCATGGCACGTGCGTGAGGCTGCCGAGCTGCAGAGCCGCCACCAGGTTACGGCCGTTGTCACACACGACCATGCCCGGTTGGAGGCTCAGCGGCGCAAGCCAGCGGTCGGTCTCCTCTGTCAGACCCTGCAGCAGTTCGTGGGCCGTGTGCCTCTTATCTCCTAAGCTGAGTAGTTTCAGCACGGCCTGCTGACGCTTGCCCACCGCTGTGCTGCCACGCCGCGCGACACCGACTGCTGGCGACATGCTGCTGCTGCTGACACATCTTGATTGCGAGACAGAGGTTGCGTTGGAGGAGGAGGAGGGTGGTTTAGTGGAGGAAGCATACACCGCCGCAGATAGCAGTACCGAGCTGGGGCCCGCAATTCTGGGGGTGGGTAGGACGTGAGCGGTCCCAGGCTCTGACTCTGTCCCAGCCTCCACTAAATTCACCCAATGTGCCGTCAGGGAGATATAGTGGCCCTGCCCGCCTGTGCTTGTCCACGTGTCCGTTGTTAAGTGGACCTTGGCAGTAACCGCGTTGGTGAGGGCGCGTACAATGTTGCGGGAGACGTGGTCGTGCAGGGCTGGGACGGCACATCAGGAAAAGTAGTGGCGACTGGGAACCGAGTAGCGCGGGGCCGCCGCCGCCATCATGCTTTTGAAAGCCTCCGTTTCCACAAGCCTATACGGCAGCATCTCCAGGCTGATCAATTTGGCTATGTGCACGTTTAACGCTTGAGCGTGCGGGTGCGTGGCGGCGTACTTGCGCTTGCGCTCAAACAGTTGCGCTAGCGACGTCTGGATGCTGCGCTGAGAGACATTGCTGGATGGGGCCGAGGACAGCGGAGGTGAAGGTGTGGGTGCAGGCCGGTAGGCACTCGTGCCTGTGTCCTCAGAGGGGGGTTGGATCTCAGTGGCAGGTTGGGGCACAGGGGGAGAGGCAGTGGTGCAAACCGGAGGCAGTGAACGGCCTTTGTCCCACCTTGTGGGGTGCTTGGCCATCATATGTCTGCGCATGCTGGTGGTGGTGAGGCTAGTGGTGGTGGCTCCCCGGCTGATCTTGGCGCGACAAAGGTTGCACACCACTGTTCGTCGGTCGTCTGCACTCTCAGTGAAAAACTGCAGACCTTTGAGCACCTCGGCCTCTGCAGGGTGGCATGGCGCGAGGGGGCGCTTTGGGAAACAGTTGGTGGATTATTCGGTCTGGCCCTGCCTCTACCCCTGGACACCGCACTGCCTCTTGCAACCTGCCCTGCTGCTGCCCTTGCCTCCCCCTCTGAAGACCTGTCCTCAGTAGGCGTAGCAAACCAGGTGGGGTCAGTCACCTCATTGTCCTGCTGCTCTTCCTCCGAATCCTCTGTGCGCTCCTCCCTCGGACTTACTGCCCTTACTACTACCTCACTGATAGACAACTGTGTCTCATCGTCATCAGCCTCTTCACCCACTGAAAGGTCTTGAGACAGTTGCCGGAAGTCCCCAGCCTCATCCCCCGGACCCCGGGAACTTTCCAATGGTTGGGCATCAGTCACGATAAACTCCTCTGGTGGGAGAGGAACCACTGCTGCCCAATCTGAGCAGGGGCCCGAGAACAGTTCCTGGGAGTCTGCCCGCTCCTCAGAATGTCTCATTTTCATGGAGTGAGGAGGCTGGGAGGAAGGAGGAGCAGCAGCCAGAGGATTCTGAGTTGCAGCAGTGGACAGCGCAGAACTGTGGGTGGACGATAGATTACTGGAAGCACTTTCTGCCATCCACGACAGGACCTGCTCACACTGCTCATTTTCTAATAAAGGTCTACCGCGTGGTCCCATTAATTGTGCGATGAATGTGGGTACGCCAGAAACGTGCCTCTCACCTAATCCCGCAGCAGTCGGCTGCGATACACCTGGATCAGGAGCTCGGCCTGTGCCCACACCCTGACTTGGGCCTCCGCGTCCTCGGCCGCGTCCACGTCCTCTAGGCCTACCCCTACCCCTCAGCATGCTGTATTACCAGTAATGCAGAAACAGTACGCTGTAATTAAATGTGCCGCTTATTGGCCTGTGGTTGGAGGCTGAGTTCGCTTACGGAACGCCAGGAAATAATTTGGCGCAAGCCTGCTGTAACACTTAGCTGGCTGCGTATGATTTTGTTGTAGAACTACTACACCCAGCACACACAGACCCAGAACACTGAGCACAGTGACAGGCAGGCCAAATAGATTTTTTGCCCAATATTTTTTAGAAAAGGCCCACTGCCTATATTCAATCAATAATATGTCTTCTGTCCCTGCCTCCACACTTCTGTCCCTAGGGTATGTCACAGAACTGCAGAGTGTTGCACTGTTAACTGCAACACAGCGGTGATTTCAGAGCCCAGACAGAGCCAGGGAATTATTTGGGGCAAGCCTGCTGTAACACTTAGCTGGCTGCGTATGATTTTGTTGTAGAACTACTACACCCAGCACACACAGACCCAGAACACTGAGCACAGTGACAGGCAGGCCAAATAGATTTTTTGCCCAATATTTTTTAGAAAAGGCCCACTGCCTATATTCAATCAATAATATGTCTTCTGTCCCTGCCTCCACACTTCTGTCCCTGGAGTATTACTGCAGGGCGCAATGCTCTGCACGGCCGATATACCAAAAAAAAAAAAATGTGCAACACTGCAAAAAGCAGCCTCCACAGTACTGCACACGGTTAGATGTGGCCCTAAGAAGGACCGTTGGGGTTCTTGAAGCCTATAATAACTCCTAACACTCTCCCTATAGCAGCAGCACCAGCAGCAGCACTTTCCCTCAGCTATGTCAGAACGCATCTGTGGCGAGCCGCGGGAGGGGCCGATTTTTATACTCGGGTGACACCTGATCTCTCCAGCCACTCACAGCAGGGGGGTGGTATAGGGCTTGAATGTCACAGGGGGAAGTTGTAATGCCTTCCCTGTCTTTCAATTGGCCACAGAAAAGCGCGCTAACGTCTCAGAGATGAAAGTGAAAGTAACCCGAACATCGCGTGGTACTCGTAACGAGCATCTCGAACACGCTAATACTCGAACGAGTATCAAGCTCGGACGAGTACGTTCGCTCATCTCTAGTGATAAATGTAGGATCACCGTGGGTCTCATTGGGCTGCAGTGGGCCCAGAGTGAGAAGGAGAGGGAGCATCCTTAAGTTTGGTGGGTGGGTTGCAGCAGTGAGACCCTTACTGAACAGGCTTTTATTATCTATTATATGGATAGGTGATAAAAGTAATTCTTGTGAACATCCCTTGAACACAGAAAACTTGAGGGACTGCCATTCTCATGATCTCTGGAAATCTGAGCAGTCAATTCCCCAGCAATCATATATTTATCACTCAACAGATTAAATTATCTAGCCATTTTGAAGGTTTTTTCTTTTTGGCCAATAACTAAGAATCAACTGAAACTGTCAGTTAGATCTGTTACAACTTTATAATGCAAGTGTGACATTCAGATTCTATGGTGAAAATAGATGCTAAATGCTCCCATTAAGCTGCCCCTATGTTTCAGGAACAGCTGGAAAGCTTATATGGGACCTTTAAATTCCAATTCTAAATAAGTAATATCTCCTTCACAGATTTGCTTTATATCTATGTTCTATACTGTGTAAGCTAAGGTCTGTGGTGCAATCAGAAAAAATATTATATCTTCTCTTTTGACCTGATAACAAAAAGCAGTGTGATGTGCAGAGCTGAACATTGAAACACTAGGACATGAAATATGAGATCCTCCTGAGCACAATACAAATAAATGTCTCCTAGACTGTGCCTCAATGCAATTCTTCAAAAGTAATATACTATATAAACTATATATATACAGGAATATAATAAGCAAATCTGTGGTGTTGATCTAATACGTCTAGCCCTTATACTGTATATTTCATCTAAATGAGCGTATACAACTCAAGGAAAGACATTTTCTTGCAGAAGTCTCTAACACAGGAATAATTAGATGGGTCCAAAAGTGCTGTTTGTGAGAAAAGAGACATAAGGAAAGACATGATTTATCTGTCTTTTAGTTCTGGACAAGAAGCAGTGCAAAATTTTAAAGTGCCCATACAGCTTCAGTAGCTGGCAGCAGATAGCTATTCTTCCTGACTTCCCCATAAGCATGTACTCTCTGCTCGGCAGAGCAGGCATGTGTTTACAATGCAGTCAATAGTCACTGACCTATTGTCATTGTAAGGATGGACTTGCAGTAGCACCCTGTGCAGAAATTCTTTGCGTTCTCCTGCTATCATAAGTAAAAAATTATATATATATATTGCACTAATACTAATGAGCGGTCTGCCTGCATTCTGCTTGTGCAGAAAGAATCAAAATAATAACATAGGTATACCAAAACAGCTTGGTGACTAAAGATCCTACCAGTATCGAGCTCATAAAATACATACAGCCCCAGAACCAAGCTCAGAACTTCAATACAGAACCAAGCTTCTAACATATATATATATATAATACGGCCCCAGAACCACACTCATAACTTAACTACATAACTTCCTTAGTGATCATGTTGTATGGATGCCGAAGGGTTAACAGAGGTAGCTCCTCTCTGTCTACCTATTAAGATGCCATTCTTTATATGCATGAGATTTTTTCTATGGAATAGTGAAGCCTATTACACTATTCGGTACAATAAATAGGTATACTGAGGTATACTGCCCTGATGGAGGCTGAAAGGACAATCTTTTGACCTTTGTCAGGTAAGTGGAACCCTATGAATACTCTTCACCTGTGCATCAGGAGTTTTTCCTGTTGTACACACCAAGTGTAAATCATTATTGTGATGTAAACAGGACTTAAAAAGGCAATAAATAGCAAAGGCATATAAGCAGGCGCTGAATTCCTTGCCTATTCACCATTTTCAGCTAGTGTAGTGTCATTCCGCTAGTGCTCCCTTCTGCTGCATTGTCACTGCATTGTCATTCACTTCTTTTTAGTGCCACCTAAACACCTATTTTCAATTTGTTCCCCCTTTAGAACTTTTTTGTGCCCCCCAGTTATACTCCTTCCACAAGGTAACCGTTAGTGCTGCCTTTGTGCCCCCATAAGGTAATAGTGCTTTCTTTTTGCCCTATAGAGAAGTAGTGCCCCTATTATGTAATAATGTGCTTCTTATGCCCTCCATAAGGTAATAGTGCCTCATTTGTGCCCCATAAGCTAATAGTGTCCTTATAAGATAACAGTGGCCCTTTTGTGTCCCTATAAAATATGAGTGCCTTATAAGCTTCTAATGTTCTTTTTGTGTCCCCATAAATTGTCCCCTTTGTGCTCCCATAGTATTAGTTCCCCTTTGTACTATCATAATGTAATACTGCTTCCTTTTTTGCTCCTACAATATAATGGTGCCCCTGCTTCCTATTTTGCTCCTACAATATAATGGTGCCCCCCCCCCCCCCATAATTTGATAGTAAACTCCTTGTGTCCCAGAAGCTCCTCCTGAGTTGGTGGACGTCATCTTGTGCGACCACATGGCTAAGGCTTGCTGTGCTTGTCAGATATTTGAATGCATGACAGTTTTACTCTAAAATTATGCTCACATCAAGTGTTGAATACAGAGTTTGGCAAAGCATCTTTGCCCATATGAGTTCAAATTTTATATGCTTAGTGGCAAAGATTTAGCATACTGTATTTGTCATCCTAATGACCAAAGATATGACCTTTTGTATACGTAGAATACACAGCCTCGAGGGGACGATAGAGCTGAACTTTTCACAGGTCAGTGATAATGTGATGGAGTGCCCCCTCAAAAAAACCCAAACAAACATGGAATGCTTAATTTTATGGTGCTGTGACCGGTAGATTGGATTGACTGTGCAAGAGATGGTAGACTTGAACACTTGTCATGGTGTGTCACTCCCCAATCTGGTCAATTGCACACAAGAAAAGTGGGGTGATGGGGCTGATCTTTGCTTCTTTGTGTGGAGATGAAAAGTTAAAATTCCTGTTTTCTTGCAATCAAAGTGTAGCAGTACAACATCCTTTGATTTCTTGTAAATCACGAGTTGCAATACTGGTGTTAGCTTTACACCTCCTTATACAAAGACATTTTTAGTAAGAGTCAGCTCCATGTGAAGTAATCTTCTTTATTGACGTTTCTTTAAAACAGAGACATGACAAACTCCAAAGTGCCAGACATGTTTCGCTGCAAACCTCCTTAGATTTATCATTAACCACTACTGTGCCTTTTTCATCATGGCCCTGAAGTGTCTCTTGCCTCTGAGGGAGCCTTTCCAACAGTCAAGCCAATCTTGTGAATACCTGTATCCTACCTGTAGTGATCCATGTGTCAGGATAACAATCCTGTCATCCAATTAAGATTGAACTTTCACATCTGCTCCTCCTAGACTGGGAGTAAAGCTGGATGTTTCGGTTACGGTATTGGAGGGGGTTCAAAGAAGGGCAACTAAACTAATACATGGAATGACGGGACTGGAATACCCAGAGAGGCTATCAAAATTGGGATTATTTACTCTAGAAAAAAGAAGGTTAAGAGGCGACCAAATAACCATGTATAAGTACATGAGGGGACAATACAAGGATCTCTCCCAGGATCTGTTTACACCCAGGACTGCAACGGTAACAAGAGGGCATCTGCTATGTTTAGAGGAAAGCAGGTTTCATCACGAACATAGAAAGGGGTTCTTTACTGTTAGAGCAGTTAGACTGTGGAACTCTCTGCCTGAGGACGTAGTGATGGCAAAATCCTTAGAGGAGTTTAAAAGGGGACTTGATGTCTTTCTGGAGAGGAAGGATATTATAGGCTATAAATCTAAGGTTATTTGTTAATCGAGGTATACAGACAGGTAGGAACTATTAGGGGTTGATCCAGGGAACAGTCTGATTGCCATTAGGGAGTCGGGAAGGAATTTTTTCCCCCAAAAGGGCTATTTGGCTTCTGCTCTTGGGGTTTTTTTTGCCTTCCTCTGGATCAACAAAACAGGAGGCTAGACAGGCTGGACTAGATGGACATTGTCTTCATTCAGCCTTACGAACTATGTTACTATGTTACTATGTTTCTTTTGAGCTAACTCAACCTCTAACCAGCAACATCTAGAACTCTCTAAACTATATGTGTGCCTGAATTTATATACACTCTTTGTCAAAAGAATCAAGTATCTGGAAGTTATTGTTTTGCTGCAAAACTCAGCAGGTATGCATATGATTAGAGTTGTTGTGTGATTAGATGAATGGTCATCTAATGGTTTTTCCACCTGAGGCTCTAAAAGCGATTCCACCCATGGCCTATAAAAAGGTTCTCAGAGGCTTCTTGTGTGTAGTGGGCCTTTTTTCCACTTGTACAGAGCTTGTTGACCACTGGACATACCTCTACAATGCAATCAAAGATATTTCACCCAGTTAATGGAGTTTGGGAGGAAGTGCAGTACTGGAATGTGAGACACTGAATGGTTTTATTGACAAATTACCAGCCACCTGGGCCATATTGTCCAGACTGTTAGGAGGTGTTGGGACCAGTGGATGTGTAAGGGCATGCACACAAGGCTACTGGGCTCAGGACCATCGGTAGAGAAGATCATCTGATTGTCCAATAAGCCCAAGCAGCTTCATTGTCAACTATCAAGGTAGGAATTTTCAAAAGTTGATCCAGAGATTATTTTGATTGCCATTATGGAGTCAGGAAGGAATTTTTCCACCAAGGGGGCTAATTGACTTTGTCTCATTGTTTTTTTTTTTTTACCTTCCTTTGGATCAACAAAGGGGGAGTGGAAGCAAGCTGAAGTAGATGGACATTGTCTCCCTTCAGCCTTATATACTATGTTACTATGGATCAAGTGACAGATCGAACCATCTTTACAGGCTCCTGTATCTGTCAGAACCATTTCCAGGTTGAAGGATATTTGGTCTCATGGCACCCATTACATATACTTCCTTTAACACCCATCCAGCATCGCCTCTCTTAGTAGTGGTGTCATTTATGGTAGAACTGGATTACTATGGAGTGGAACCAAGTGGTTTTAAACAACAAATCCAGGTGTAGTTTGGGCAATGACAATGGCCATGCTCATGTCTGAAGACCCAGGGGTGAGCGCCTCTATCCTGTCTTTGCTGCGGAGTAGCACATTTTCCCTACTTCTGATGTCATGGTCTGGGGTACCATTGCATATTACAGTTGGTCACCTTTAGTAGTGGTACAAGGAACAGCAGCAGTTCAATGATATGTTCAGGACATTCTGCAGCAACACATGTTGCCTCTCATGACAGGGCTTCTATCACCTATCCTATGGAAGTGCTAAAAGTCTACCTTGAGAATAAGCATTTAAAGGGGTTGTCCCGCGAAAGCAAGTGGGTCTATACACTTCTGTATGGCCATATTAATGCACTTTGTAATGTACATTGTGCATTAATTATGAGCCATACAGAAGTTATCAGAAGTTATTCACTTACCTGTTCCATTGCTGGCGTCCCCGTCTCCATGGTGCCGTCTAATTTTCAGCGTCTAATCGCCAGATTAGACGCGCTTGCGCAGTCCGGGTCTTCTTCTTTTCTCAATGGGGCCGCTCGTGCCTGAGAGCGGCTCCTGGTAGCTCCGCCCCGTCACGTGCCGATTCCAGCCAATCAGAAGGCTGGAATTGGCAATGGACCGCACAGAAGCCCTGCGGTCCACCGAGGGAGAAGATCCCGGCGGCCATCTTCAACCGGTAAGTAAGAAGTCACCGGAGCGCGGGGATTCAGGTAAGCGCTGTGCGGATTTTTTTTTAGGTCCCTGCATCAGGTTTGTCTCGCGCCGAACGGGGAGGCTGTTGAAAAAAAAAAAAAAACCGTTTCGGCGCGGGACAACCCCTTTAACTCTAGCGCCACTGCCACTTTGTTCTAAAAATTGGTGTGGATCACAGTAGTTTTGTTCCCTGCTGGTAGGATATCCCACTGATGAGACATCAATATGTCTCACCCTTGTCTATATACCCCATTTCAAAAAACGGCACAGCATGACACAAACATCACTTTTCTAATATATTTTACATAAATGTTATTACTCAAAATCCTCAATTTTTTTAATACAGTATGTACTGTAACTTGAAACTCTTTATATGCGTTTATAGGTCTGCCAGGTAAGGATAGGATGTACTGTATACTATGATTATGTGGCTAAAGGTGACAATTTGATTACAGAATTACAAAGTGAGCAATACAACAGTATATGTTTTAAAGTGACCCCAAGTTGTAGATTTTTCTAGAGAAAAATTAGAAGCCTCCCCAAAAGATCAGTGAAAAGTCATACATATTTCATGTGCTCTGATCATTCCTAACCGCCTCGCAGTTACATACTGTAAACAATAAAAAAATACAATGTGATCAGCCTTGACCATTTGCTCTAGAATCGATGAGTTACAATTCGCTACAAATGTTTCTTTGTTTTGCCATAGGCAACATACAAGGGCGCCCTTTCAAAAATCATTAAAATGTGCAGTGCATTAGCAGATCACAATATTGTATTCCTCTCTGCCTTCTCCATGTCTGGCTTATTTATAAGTGAGACCAGAGAAGCTTTCAGTGCTCAGCTTGTTGCATGCTCTCAGCTGCTTGCTGAATTGTCTTTCCTGACACTGGCTGAACTATAACATCGGTGGGTCTATTTGAACCTAGAAGAAGACAGATTTTGCTGGGGTACTGATGGAACAAGATGATGTTTATTTTATCCTGATAGAAAAGCATTGCCTGGAAATCTACTATCGACACGACTACCAACCTACTGGAGTATATTCAGAATTCCATCTACAATGAAGCTGAAGTTGAGTATCTTGTCTGTATTTGTTGCCTTTGTGGGCATTTTGAGCTTTATATTTTTGGTGATTGCTATTGGAACAGATTTTTGGTATATTATTGATGCTTCCAAATTGGAAATAAAGAACAACTTTTCTGAGACCATGAGCTCCCACTCAGGACTATGGCGGATGTGTAAATGTAAGTATCATTAATAACAGGTGAATATCTATTTTATGAGATGTCACTCTTGGTTTCAACTGATTTCTCCTTTCTCTTTCAGTTAAGGACAAATGTTCCCCCTTGATAAATCCTTTCTGGCATGGTAACTTAAACTTTACAGATCCACAAAAACAACTTTTAAGTGAGTTGACTTCATTTTCCAATATTTTGTTATTTTATATATTTGCAGAAAAAAAGTGTTTTTTTTTTTAAATTATAGTACTGGGGGGAACATAACCTGCTTGAATCAAATTGTAATAGCCAGCGTCTGCAGGAGTTCTGTGCTATCATCATTTCCAATAATTAAGGTGTAATAGCTATACTGAGAGTGTGATTTGCATGATTGAGTTCAATTTACATTCAAAGTCTCTTATTTACATAAGGCCCCTGGATGCACATTTTACTAATGTTACATTTTATTATTGGACAATTTTATTTTTGTTACTATGAATGTTTTGGATTTTTTTGTATGGTAGTAATTATATAACACATTTTTATAGAATTTACATTTCGTATAAATTATTGTAAAAAAATGTATTTTTTATTTTTGAATAATGTATAAATACAGATTTCATATCAATTTCTTTAAGACGAAATACAGTTGTAGGCATGCAATAGGTGTTTGGAAAGTGATTTTTTCAGCTAGTGTTGGGTCACCACCTGCAGGTAGTTTGTAGTACTACAAGGAAAAATTACTTGGATTACATTATTATTTTACTAAAAGTGACTTTTTTCTTTTCTTATATTTCGTTATTGTTTAAGTAACAGAGAACTTGCAAATACTACTATTATTAAACTTATAGACTTGCTAAATGTCATTAAACAAAGTCATGCATATTTCCTCTGTTGTATTGTTTACACAATAAAAATATACATTTTAATATTAAATATGAGGATTTCAAAAAATCATGACATACATTGCCCAGTCAAGGTGTTGATTATGATGTATATATACTTGAGGGTTATTTAGTTACTGATGAGTCAGTTTTCAGGCTAAAACATCTCCATGATGACAAAATAATAACCTAACATAGTATGTTAGCCCGAAAAAAAGACATATGTTCATCCAGTTCAGCCTATAATATTCCAAACCACTCCATGACAAAGATATTAAGGCGTAATGGGACAAGATTAACAGAAACATCACTTGGAACATAGTTAAGACACCAGTAATTAGGAAATTATAGTACCAGTGTTTCTGGTGGCGCAATGTGCCACTGACTGATATAATATAGGGATTGGACTTGTAAGCACATGGCTGCTGTTTTAGGACCTGCTGGTTTAGGACCTGTGAGGATGTCACCATCATTGTTTACATGCACGTTCACACACACGGCTCTGCTATATGCGTGTCACACACAGCACATACATCTCTGCTACATGCATGTGTCACACACACACAGCTCTGCTACATGTGCATGACACACAGCTCTGCTACATGTGCGCATCACACACAAAGCTCTGCTACATGCGTGAGACACACAGCACACATGGCTTTGCAACATGCGTGTGACACTCAGCACACACGGGTCTGTTACATGCACGTGTCACACACATAGCTTTGCTACATACGCATAACACACATACAGCTCTGCTACATGTGCGCAACACACACAGCTCTGCTAGAACTTTGATTAATAAATAACTAACAAATATAGCAAAGCTATAGGTATATCAAAATTAGCTTTGTTACCATACAAATAGGGATTACATCAAGGATCATTGATGAATCTGAAGGAGTGACAAGCTTCTGTGGTTGACATAGGATAAACTATAAAAACATAGTCTGAATGTGGAATACTTTACTTCGTCAAAGCCTTATTATCGATAAATAACTGAGATATAGTGCCAAAGGACATGCTTTAGATAAAAAAAATAAAGCGGAAAAAGATTCTGTTCTCCGAGGAGAAAAACTGATGAAATTCCAAATACTATAGAGTACTAGAAACATCATCACATAATAACATTTGGAGGTTGCACCAGGCAGATAGTCCTGGAAGGCTTATAATGATAGAAAGTAAAATGAATACAGTAAAGTGGAAAAGCTGGAGGAAAACATGCTGCGGCCTGCAAGAGAACTGTAACTAAGGCTGGCTTCACATGAGCATATGCGGAATTGCACACGCTTTAGCGCAGCTTTTTTGCGATATGAACGAGGCCTTTTTGCACACGTCAACGTATTTTACTGTAATTTTTCCTCCCATAAGGCACTTTTTTTGTACATGGGACACAAGCAAACCGATTGCAATTAGTAATTTGTCTAATGAGTTCCAGATGTGTTCCTTCTCCTGTGCAACTACACAGTGTTCCTTGCATCTCCTTGCATTTTGCGTGCACATTTGTGTACTCACAATTGACTTCTATGAGGACCTTTGGTGCGCAAATATGCAAAAAGATAGAGCATGTTCTATCTTTTTTTGCATGGCCAAAATACGCGCATGTGAACAAACCCATTGGAATCAATGCATTCTATTCTCTGTGCATTGTGCATGCAAATACATACGCTAATACATCCCTGTGATGCCGGCCTAAGGGAAGTATCTGTTAAAGCCCATTTAGACGCAAAGATGATCACTCAAAAGATGGCTTTTGAGCAATCATTTTGCATAAAACTACTACTAAATACATCCTTTTTGTTCTGCCACGCTGATTACAACTGAGGCAATGTAATCAGCTGTTATCAGCACTCCCCGGGCAGAACACAACATGCGGACCTTCTTATCAGCTGTTCTGATGAACGATGGATTTCATGCCGAATCCATCGTTCAGCAGAAAACTGAAAGATGGGCACTAGAGATGAGCGAGCACCAAAATGCTTGGGTGCTCGTCACTCGAGACGAACTTTTCGCGATGCTCGAGGGTTCGTTTCGAGTAACGAACCCCATTGAAGTCAATGGGCGACCCGAGCATTTTTGTATATCGCCGATGCTCGCTAAGGTTTTCATTTGTGAAAATCTGGGCAATTCAAGAAAGTGATGGGAACAACAAAGCAACGGATAGGGCAGGCGAGGGGCTACATGTTGGGCTGCATCTCAAGTTCACAGGTCCCACTATTAAGCCACAATAGCGGCAAGAGTGGGCCCCCCCCCAAACAACTTTTACTTCTGAAAAGCCCTCATTAGCAATGGATACCTTAGCTAAGCACCACACTACCTCCAACAAAGCACAATCACTGCCTGCATGACACTCCACTGCCACTTCTCTTGGGTTACATGCTGCCCAACACCCCCCCCCCCTTTAGAAGTGGACACAGATGCATTTACAACTCCCTGTGGACCCACAGCATGGGTGGCTCCCTGGAACCCACCGGCGGTACATAAAAATATCCCATTGCATTGCCCATTACAGCTGAGGTAATAATGTCATGTTTAATGCAGGTGGGCTTCGGCCCACACTGCATGCCCCAGTCAGACTGGGGTTTTTTAGAAGTGGACACAGATGCATTTACAACTCCCTGTGGACCCACAGCATGGGTGGGTGCCAGGAAGCCACCGGCGGTACATAAATACATCCCATTGCAGTGCCCAACACAGCTGAGGTAATAATGTCATGTTTAATGCAGGTGTGCTTCGGCCCACACTGCATGCCCCAGTCAGACTGGGGTTCTTTAGAAGTGGACACAGATGCATTTACAACTCCCTGTGGACCCACAGCATGGGTGGGTGCCAGGAAGCCACCGGCGGTACATAAATACATCCCATTGCAGTGCCCAACACAGCTGAGGTAATAATGTCATGTTTAATGCAGGTGGGCTTCGGCCCACACTGCATGCCCCAGTCAGGCTGGGGTTCTTTAGAAGTGGACACAGATGCATTTACAACTCCCTGTGGACCCACAGCATGGGTGTCTCCCTGGAACCCACCGGCGGTACATAAAAATATCCCATTGCATTGCCCATCACAGCTGAGGTAATAATGTCATGTTTAATGCAGGTGGGCTTCGGCCCACACTGCATGTCCCAGTCAGACTGGGGTTCTTTAGAAGTGGACACAGATGCATTTACAACTCCTTGTGGACCCACAGTATGGGTGGGTGCCAGGAAGCCACCGGTGGTACATAAATACATCCCATTGCAGTGCCCAACACAGCTGATGTAACGTCAGCTGTAATGCAGGTGGGCTAAAAATTAATTTGATTACACTGTAGGCGAGGGCCCACAAAAATTGGTGTATCAACAGTACTAATGTACCTCTGAAAAATTGCCCATGGCCAACCAAGAGGGCAGGTGAAACCCATTAATCGCTTTGGTTAATGTGGCTTAATTGGTAACTAGGCCTGGAGGCAGCCCAGTTAAAATAAAAATTGGTTGAGGTGAAAGTTTCAACGCTTTAATGAGCATTGAAACGTATAAAAATTGTTTAGAAAAATTATATGACTGAGCCTTGTGGGCCTAAGAAAAAGTGCCCGTTTGGCGTGATTACGTGAGGTTTCAGGAGGAGGAGCAGGAGGAGGAGGATGAATATTATACACAGATTGATGAAGCAAAAAGGTCCCCGTTTTTGATGGGGATAGAGAACGATGCTTCCATCCGCGGGTGCAGCCTACGTATTGCTTAGGTATCGCTGCTGTCCGCTGGTGGAGAAGAGAAGTCTGGGGAAATCCAGGCTTTGTTCATCTTGATGAGTGTTAGCCTGTCGGCACTGTCGGTTGACAGGCGGGTATGCTTATCTGTGATGATTCCCCCAGCCGCACTAAACACCCTCTCTGACAAGACGCTAGCCGCAGGACAAGCAAGCACCTCCAGGGCATACAGCGCGAGTTCAGGCCACGTGTCCAGCTTCGACACCCAGTAGTTGTAGGGGGCAGAGGCGTCACGGAGGACGGTCGTGCGATCGGCTACGTACTCCCTCACCATCCTTTTACAGTGCTCCCGCCGACTCAGCCGTGACTGTGGAGCGGTGACACAGTATTGCTGGGGAGCCATAAAGCAGTCAAGGGCCTTAAAGAGTGTTGCCCTGCCTGTGCTGTACGTTCTGCCTGATCTCCGCGCCTCCCCTGCTACCTGGCCCTCGGAACTGCGCCTTCGGCCACTAGCGCTGTCATATGGGAATTTTACCATCAGTTTGTCCGCCAGGGTCCTGTGGTATAGCAACACTCTCGAACCCCTTTCCTCTTCTGGTATGAGAGTGGAAAGGTTCTCCTTATACCGTGGGTCGAGCAGTGTGTACACCCAGTAATCCGTAGTGGCCAGAATGCGTGTAACGCGAGGGTCACGAGAAAGGCATCCTAACATGAAGTCAGCCATGTGTGCCAGGGTACCTGTACGCAACACATGACTATCCTCACTAGGAAGATCACTTTCAGGATCCTCCTCCTCCTCAGGCCATACATGCTGAAAGGATGACAGGCAAGCAGCATGTGTACCCTCACCAGTGGGCCAAGCTGTCTCTTCCCCCTCCTCCTCATCTTCCTCCTCCTCCTCCTCCTCCTCACCGCGCTTAGATATAGACAGGAGGGTGCTCTGACTATCCAGCGACATACTGTCTTCCCCCGACTCTGTTTCCGAGCGCAAAGCGTCTGCCTTTATGCTTTGCAGGGAACTTCTCAAGAGGCATAGCAGAGGAATGGTGACGCTAATGATTGCAGCATCGCCGCTCACCACCTGGGTAGACTCCTCAAACTTTCCAAGGACCTGGCAGATGTCTGCCAACCAGGCTCAATCTTCTGAAAAGAATTGAGGAGGCTGACTCCCACTGCGCCGCCCATGTTGAAGTTGGTATTCCACTATAGCTCTGCGCTGCTCATAGAGCCTGGCCAACATGTGGAGCATAGAGTTCCACCGTGTGGGCATGTCGCACAGCAGTCGGTGCACTGGCAGATTAAACCGATGTTGCAGGGTGCGCAGGGTGGCAGCGTCCGTGTGGGACTTGCGGAAATGTGCGCAGAGCCGGCGCACCTATCCGAGCAGGTCTGACAAGCGTGGGTAGCTTTTCAGAAAGCGCTGAACCACCAAATTAAAGACGTGGGCCAGGCATGGCACGTGCGTGAGGCTGCCGAGCTGCAGAGCCGCCACCAGGTTACGGCCGTTATCACACACGACCATGCCCGGTTGGAGGCTCAGTGGCGCAAGCCAGCGGTCGGTCTGCTCTGTCAGACCCTGCAGCAGTTCGTGGGCCATGTGCCTCTTATCTCCTAAGCTGAGTAGTTTCAGCACGGCCTGCTGACGCTTGCCCACCGCTGTGCTGCCACGCCGCGCGACACCAACTGCTGGCGACGTGCTGCTGCTGCTGACACATCTTGATTGCGAGACAGAGGTTGCGTTGGAGGGGGAGGAGGAGGAGGGTGCTTTAGTGGAGGAAGCATACACCGCCGCAGATACCACCACCGAGCTGTAGCCCGCAATTCTGGGGGTGGGTAGGACGTGAGCGGTCCCAGGCTGTGACTCTGTCCCAGACTCCACTAAATTCACCCAATGTGCCGTCAGGGAGATATAGTGGCCCTGCCCGCCTGTGCTTGTCCACGTGTCCGTTGTTAAGTGGACCTTGGCAGTAACCGCGTTGGTGAGGGCGCGTACAATGTTGCGGGAGACGTGGTCGTGCAGGGCTGGGACGGCACAGCGGGGTTGGATCTCAGTGGCAGGTTGGGGCACAGGGGGAGAGGCAGCGGTGCAAACCGGAGGCGGTGAACGGCCTTCGTCCCACCTTGTGGGGTGCTTGGCCATCATATGTCTGCGCATGCTGGTGGTGGCTCCCCGGCTGATCTTGGCGCGACAAAGGTTGCACACCACTGTTCGTCGGTCGTCTGCACTCTCAGTGAAAAACTGCCAGACCTTTGAGCACCTCGGCCTCTGCAGGGTGGCATGGCGCGAGGGGGCGCTTTGGGAAACAGTTGGTGGATTATTCGGTCTGGCCCTGCCTCTACCCCTGGACACCGCACTGCCTCTTGCAACCTGCCCTGCTGCTGCCCTTGCCTCCCCCTCTGAAGACCTGTCCTCAGTAGGTGTAGCAAACCAGGTGGGGTCAGTCACCTCATTGTCCTGCTGCTCTTCCTCAGAATCCTCTGTGCGCTCCTCCCTCGGACTTACTGCCCTTACTACTACCTCACTGATAGACAACTGTGTCTCATCGTCATCGGCCTCCTCACCCACTGAAAGGTCTTGAGACAGTTGCCGGAAGTCCCCAGCCTCATCCCCCGGACCCCGGGAACTTTGCAATGGTTGGGCATCAGTCACGATAAACTCCTCTGGTGGGAGAGGAACCACTGCTGCCCAATCTGAGCAGGGGCCCGAGAACAGTTCCTGGGAGTCTGCCCGCTCCTCAGAATGTCTCATTTTCATGGAGTGAGGAGGCTGGGAGGAAGGAGGAGCAGCAGCCAGAGGATTCTGAGTTGCAGCAGTGGACGGCGCAGAACTGTGGGTGGACGATAGGTTGCTGGAAGCCCTTTCTGCCATCCACGACAGGACCTGCTCACACTACTCATTTTCTAATAAAGGTCTACCGCGTGGACCCATTAAATGTGCTATGAATGTGGGGACGCCAGAAACGTGCCTCTTTCCTAATCCCGCAGCAGTCGGCTGCGATACACCTGGATCAGGAGCTCGGCCTGTGCCCACACCCGGACTAGGGCCTCCGCGTCCTTGGCCGCGCCCACGTCCTCTAGGCCTACCCCTACCCCTCAGCATGCTGTATTACCAGTAATGCAGAAACAGAACGCTGTAATTAAATGTGCCGCTTATTGGCCTGTGGTTGGAGGCTGAGTTCGCTTACGGAACTCCAGGAAGTAATTTGGCGCAAGCCTGCTGTAACACTTAGCTGGCTGCGTATGATTTTGTACAACTACTACACCCAGCACACACGGACCCAGAACACTGAGCACAGTGACAGGCAGGCCAAATAGATTTTTTGCCCAATATTTTTTAGAAAAGGCCCACTGCGTATATTCAATCAATAATATATGTCTTCTGTCCCTGCCTCCACAATTCTGTCCCTGGAGTATTACCGCAGGGCGCAATGCTCTGCACGGCCGATATACCAAAATAAAAAAAAAAGTGCAACACTGCAAAAAGCAGCCTCCACACTACTGCACACGGTTAGATGTGGCCCTAAGAAGGACCGTTGGGGTTCTTGAAGCCTACAATAACTCCTAACGCTCTCCCTGCCTAAGCACTTCTGTCTCTGGAGTATTACTGCAGGGCGCAATGCTCTGCATGGCCGATATACCAAAAAAGAAAAAAAGTGCAACACTGCAAAAAGCAGCCTCCACACTACTGCACACGGTTAGATGTGGCCCTAAGAAGGACCGTTGGGGTTCTTGAAGCCTACAATAACTCCTAACACTCTCCCTACAGCAGCTCCAACACGATAGCACTTTCCCTCAGCTATGTCACAACGCATCTGTGGCGAGCCGCCGGAGGGGCCGATTTTTATACTCGGGTGACACCTGATCTCGCCAGCCACTCACTGCAGGGGGGTGGTATAGGGCTTGAACGTCGCAGGGGGAAGTTGTAATGCCTTCCCTGTCTTTCAATTGGCCAGAAAAGCGCGCTAACGTCTCAGAGATGAAAGTGAAAGTAACCCGAACATCGCGTGGTACTCGTTACGAGTAACGAGCATCTCGAACACGCTAATACTCGAACGAGTATCAAGCTCGGACGAGTACGTTCGCTCATCTCTAATGGGCACGTATACACGCAACGGTTATCGCCCAAAAGATGGCTTTTGAGCGAAATTTGAGCGATAATGGTTGTGTGTAAATGGACCTTTTCCCTGTTAAGCAACAATGCTAAGCGATAAGGATGAAGTTGCAAAGGAAAGGCTTGAATGAAGCCTGTTTAAAATGATTTACTTCTGTAACACTAAGACAGAACTCTGCTCCCGCATTTAAAATGAGGCCACTTACTGGGGCTTTTGTCTCTTTATGCAATCAAAAAGGCTCTCAACATGCATACTCCATACCCATGTGAGACTTCAAGTGCTCTGTGAGATTTCCATATCCTGAACTTAGTGATGTCCTTATAAGTGCAGCAGATAGAGAATGGTGTAGAACGGGTCAATATGTCCTCTTCTCTGCCTCATATCTGCATTATAACCCTATCTTATATTGATCTAGTTGCTTGTCGAGGGTTCATGTCAGTAAGATGATCTTTCCAGCAGACAAGACCCAGAGCAGCAGCACCATAAACTGTTCAAGGCGCTGCAGGCTGAATTTAGTTTTAGTAAACCTAGATAATCATTCTAAAGCTGTCACTGAAATGATTTATTATACTGTACTTGAATCAGGTCAGCTTGCAGTCCTATGAACAGCGCTGCGTGTTATCTACTAAAATATGTTCTCATTGACATTAACTCTTTGCAGACCATTAGATCCACATGAGTTGAAGTTACAGTGCTGAAATTGTGTAGAACAGGGGGCGTGCTAAATACTAATTCAGTTCAGTACTTCTGCGTTTGATAACTGGAGTACTCACAGAAGAGTTGAAATCTGTTAAAATAAATATATTTATTGTTTCAATACAGAGGCAAATGCTATATGTATTTAATAAAAGTCTACTAATCTCTTTAAGAAAAATGTTTAAAGGGTTTTCCAGGACTTAAACAATATATATATTGTATACTCACCTGTCCCCAATACTCCCCATCCAGTGCTGCTGCCCCGCTGCCCGCTGCATTGAACCCGGAAAATGCGGTGGGCGGTTATATGTAATTCATTGTGAACGTAACCGCTTAGCCATTCACAGGCTTCCACTGTGATTTTTTATGGCCACTGAAGCCTGTGAGTGGCTGAGTGGTCATGTGCACAATAAATGGCATGTGACCAGCCGCCATTTCTTTCGGGTTCTGTGCAGTTGGTACAAGTGAGTATTCAATTTTTCCTTATCCTTTTTTTCAAGTCCTGGAAAGCCCCTCTAAGTCCTAAAATGGTATAATCCAATGATAAATCTTTAATACACTTGAGAATACGTGACTGTGTTCCAAAATAGCTGTTCACTCATGATCATTATATAACCTTTACAGTGGGAAATTAGGAAAAATTGCAGTATCCACATGTGCCTTGAGGAACACCTACACGCTCAGACTCAATGCCGCCAAAAGTGCCTTAACCTAATAATGACATTTTATTATGATCCAAGCTGGGGCGAGATGCACTTAATGTATTAAGAGGAGCATGCCTCTTCATACATTAGGTGCATATCTGGGGCCATCTGTACACCTAAGGGCTTAAACACATGGATGTGTTTTTCTCCCCATTTATGCAACCATGATAATTATGGCTACATAGGTGGACAAAATGAAACCACTGATCTCAATAGGAGTTCAGTGGTTTTGTTTTCAATGCTGGGATTTCTTTGCCATGACTACTACGGCCAAGAAAATATAGGACATGCCCTATCTTCCCGCACAGAGTGAACACATGGGGTGGGGAAAATCGGGCAGCGCCTGTCTTCCCACCTCTTTTTTCAAACTCCTGCACTCTGATGCAGAGTTTGAACTGCCGGCAAGGGAGAGAGAATCTCCCTTGTTCAGGCGCAGCTACGCTCCGTTTTGCCGAACATAGTTGCACTGACAGAAGTGTATTTTCGCCCTAAAAGTAAATCTATGCCAGCTATGAGCTGGAGTAGAATTCTGATATAATATACGCTAGTTTCTGGTGTAAGTTACACTTAAATTTGCTGGGCATTGGTGGCCACACTCCCTCCTGATAGCCATTTTTTTTTAAAACTAATGTTGATTGCATACATTTTAAATGTTTGCCTTTTTTTGCGCAAGTGATAAATGTCCCCCTAATTACCCAACTTTATTTCTTCGAGTTCTGATTTACTATTTTTTAAATAAGTGGAAGTTTTCTATTATATGAAATGAAAAAATAGTGATGAACTGTTATACTTGGCAACCAGCCACATGGCTTTTTATGGCAGTCACTAAGTGGCCTTAGGATAGGCTGCTGTGTTTTTTTACGGCAGCCTGATCTAAAACTCACACGGGAATCCCGGATTCTATGTAGCAGATGATAGCTGGAAAACTGCACTAACAGCTGGGAGCAGAAAAACCTCCATTCCCAACCGTTTAATTCCTTGCATGCCGCGATGAATAGTGATCACAGCATGTAACTGGATGACATGGGGAGGCAGCTCCTTTCAGTAATCAGCATCCCACAATGTGATTGCGGAGTGCCAACTGGTTCCCATGGCAGCTGATGGCCTGGTTATGGTCTCCAAATTTGGCAGGCATGCTAGTCTACCATACCTTGCCTCCAGTAGTGTCTGATTGCTTATCAGTCAAAAGTAGACTATTCTGCACTACAAGTAGTGCAGTGTAGTGTACCAGAGATCAAATGAGCACATCTTCAAGTCCCTATGATAGCCAAGAGCTGTGTTATGAAAAAAGTTCTATAAAGTTAAATAGTTTATTAAAAAAAGAAAGAAAAAAAAACACTTTTACCCTAGAAACTCCTTCCATCACAGAAAAAATACAAATGATCATGTTACATATTGCTGTGTTTGCAGTTATCCATTTTATCAAGATATTATCTCCCATGAGAATATTTAAAAAAAACAAAAACAACAATGCATAAAATATTTTATTTTCATTCATTCGCCTCCCAAAATACAGATAGAAGTAATTAGCTCAAAATGGTAGGAATGGAAACTAGAACTCATCTCACAAAAAAAACAAGGAACCACATAACTTTTTTGGTGAAAAGATTAAAGGGTTATGGGTCATGGAAGGCGTCACTGCTAGAGATGAGCGAGCATACTCGTCCGAGCTTGATACTCGTTCGAGTATTAGGGTGTTCAAGATGCTCGTTACTCGTAACGAGTACCACGCGATGTTCGAGTCACTTTCATTTTCTTCCCTGAGAAATTTGCGCGCTTTTCTGGCCAATAGAAAGACAGGGAAGGCATTACAACTTCCCCCTGCGACGTTCAAGCCCTATACCACCCCCCTGCAGTGAGTGGCTGGCGAGATTAGGTGTCACCCGAATATTAAAATCTGCCCCTCCCGCGGCTCGCCACAGATGCATTCTGACATAGTTCAGGGAAAGTGCTGTTGATGCCGGAGCTGCTATAGGGAGAGCGTTAGGAGTGATTTTAGGCTTCAAGAACCCCAACGGTCCTTCTTAGGCCATAGAAATCGCAGATTGCACCTATGTGCGATCTGCGATTCCTGTTCTCTTCTCTATATGCGCTCAATGGGGCCGGCGGCAGCAGCGCCGACCCCATTGAGAACATATAGAAGACAAATCATTCTTCTCTGCCACAGCTGTAACAGCTGTGACAGAGAAGAACGATGTTTGCCCATTGAATTCAATGGAGTCGGCAATACAGCAGGTTCCACTGAAAGCAATGGGCTGCCGGCGTGCGCGGGATGAATTGTCGGGAGGGGCTTAAATATATAAGCCCTTCCCTGCAATTCATCCAGAAATGTGTTACAATAAAAATATATACCGTATATACCGGCGTATAAGGCGACGGGGCGTATAAGACGACCCCCCAACTGTCACCTTATACGCCGGGAATACAGCGGAGCAAAGAATAAAATTCATTACTCACATCCCTCGGCGGTCTGCGGCGCTGCTGCAGGATGTCGCTCCCTCCTGGTCCCTGGCAGAGCATTGCTTTCTGGACACAGGGCTTGAAATCCCCGCCTCCAGAAAGCTACTGTGATTAGCTAACACATGCCGTCAGCCAATCACAGCCATTCAATGACATCATTGTCATTGGCTGTGATTGGCTGAAGGCACGTGTGTTTTCTGGAGGCGGGGATTTCAAGCCCTGCGTCCAGAAAGCAATGCTGTGCTGGGGACCAGGAGGGAGCGACAGCCTGCAGCAGCGCCGCAGAACGCCGGGGGAAGTGAGTAATGATTTTTATTCTTTGCTCCGCTGTATTTCCAGCGTATAAGGTGACAGTTGGGGGGTCGTCTTATACGCCCCGCCGCCTTATACGCCGGTATATACGGTATATATTTTTATTTTTACACATTTCTGGATGAATTGCAGGGAAGGGCTTCTATATTTAAGCCCTTCCCAACAATTCATCCCGCGCACGCCGGCAGCCCATTGCTTTCAGTGGAACTTGCTGTATTGCCGGCTCCATTGAATTCAATGGGCTAACATCGTTCTTCTCTGCCACAGCTGTTACAGCTGTGGCAGAGGAGAACGATCTTTATGCTGACAGTGCGGGGGGGGGGGGGCCCACTCTTGCCGCTATTGTGGCTTAATACTGGGACCTGTGAACTTGAGATGCAGCCCAGCATGTAGCCCCTCGCCTGCCCTATCCGTTGCTGTGTCGTTCCCATCACTTTCTTGAATTGCCCCGATATTCACAATTAAAACCTTAGCGAGCATCGGCGATATACAAAAATGCTCGGGTCGCCCATTGACTTCAATGGGGTTCGTTACTCGAAACGAACCCTCGAGCATCGCGAAAATTTCGTCCCGAGTAACGAGCACCCGAGCATTTTGGTGCTCGCTCATCTCTAGTCACTGCAAATACTGTTATTTATGCAGTTTTTTAAAGTGCTTTTATTGTGCAAAAGTAATAAAAACCAAAGAAAATATATAAATCTAGTATTTCTATAATTGTATTGACCCAAAAAATAAATTTGTTGTTTATACCGCACATGAGCACCATTAGGAAATGTCAAAATCGCTGTTTTTCATGTATGGGTCTCACAAAAAATGCAATAAAAAGTGATCAAAAATTTGTATTTTCCCCATAATGGTACTAATAAAAAGTACAGTTCATTTTGCAAAAATCAATACCTCACACATCTGCATTGGTGGAAAATTAAAAATATTATAGATAGTGGAATATGGCAATGCAAGTACAATTTTTTTAAGTGTTCTTACTGCAGAAAATTAGTAGTACATAAAAAAACGATATATATTTGGTATGGCCATAATCAGGAATAATTGACCCACGGAACAAAAGTAACGTTTAATTTACAGCGTATGGTGAAACCCATAGAAGAGAGCCTAAAAAAACTGCAGCCAAAGTCAGAGAAAGCTTCGACCTTAGAGGCAGGGCCTAATATGTTGCCTGTCAATTATACACAATACAAAGTATTTCAGGGCTTTATGCAGTATAGTCAATCAGCGGAGTGTTTGCAGATGTAGCAAATTTTATCTTGAGACTGTTAAGACTGTTTATCTTGAGACTGTTAAGACTGTTAAGAAAAAGTATTGCAGCACAATTTATTTGTTGTTTAGTGGCTCTTCGATGGATGTTGTTGTGTCAATATAACAATAGCTTTTCAATTGCTTGAGATAAGATAATTTGTTGCAGAAAGTTATCAAGTCACATTAAATGTTGTACATCTGCTCATACACAAAAAATGATGCCATTGAAAAATACAACACATCTAGTCTGAAAAAAATTAATCTTCATACAGTTTATTTATGGGAAAGTATAGAAATGAAGCTTTTTGGCATGAGGTTATGAAATGAACTAAAAAAATAGTCCTGAAAGTACCTTGAGGGACTAATGAAAATAGCAGCATATAACCACATCCTTATTCTGTCTCCTTTGGGTAATACATCCTCCAGTATCCACAGATTTATCAGAATAGCTGGAGCTGCTCTGATAAATGATAATATCACTCCTGTTCTGTTTCACGCATTGTCTTTAAATAGTTTGCTCTAGATTTATTCATCTCTATCATGCTTTGTCATAGCCTTCTTTATACTGTAGAGTGATATTCTTTAACTAAGCTAAATCCATTGAATTGAATGATCACCAATCTTCATATATACATTTTTTTTATTCATTACTTTCTTGAGTATGAAATCAAAACAATATCCAATTATTACACAGACAAGAAATAAATAGGCATTTCTTTAACTGCTTAGGCCTTGTTCAGAAGAGTGTGGTTTACACGCTGTTACAACAGCATGTAAACCACACTTCTATAGCAACCAATGTCTGCTGCGGGCAGAGTGCTGCCATGGCTCCCATAGGAGCCAATGGTCAGTACCATGGACAGCGGTGCAGCATGGAGCTGACAGACGAGTCGGCAGTCGCTGTCCTATCTTTTTTTACCAGCGCTAATTCTGCGCTGTTAAAAAGGCTCCATGTGAGCGCTTCTATAGCAACCAATTGGTTGCTATAGAAGCGTGATTTACACGTTGTTGTAACAGCGTGTAAACAATGCTCGTTTGAATGAGGTCTTGAGGATATGGCCTATTTTGGCATTGAGGACGCAACGATTTTTTGGGGATTTTCATCTCCACTTTTCAAAAGCCATAACTTTTTTATTTTTCTGTCAACATGGCCATGTGAGGGCTTGCTTTTTGTGTGGTGAACTGTAGTTTTTATTGGTGCCATTTTTGGGTGCACATAATGTACTGTAAACCTTTTAATAATTTTTTTATGATCGCTGGGAGAGAAAACAGATTAATTCTGCCATTATTTTTTGTGTTTTTTTTACAGAGTTAATCATGCAGCATAAATGACACAGTACATTATTTCTGTGGGTCAGTACAATTTAGGTTTTTCTACTTTTCCACAATAAAACCCCTTTTTTAAAAATTATTGTTTTCTATAAATTGCTGCATTCAAAATCCAATAACTTTTTAATTTTTGGAAAGAGCTCTGTTAGGGCTTGTTTTTTGCATAGTGAGCTGTAGCTTTTATGGGTACCATTTTGGGGTACGTACAGCTTTTTTGATCCCTTTTATTGCTTTTTTGGGGAGGCAAAATGAAAAATAAAAGCATTTTGCCTCAGTTTTTTTTAGTTTTTTTTTAAACCTTTTTTGTCGTGCAGAATAAAAAGTGTGTTGAAGTTGTTGTGTGAGTCGTTATGGCTACGACAATACCAAATATGTGGGGTTTTAATTTAAAAAAAATTTTTTTACCTGTTTATTTTGACACAGTTTTGATATTTTTTTTTCCACTATTTGTGTCTCTGTAGGGGACTTGTACCATGACTGTTGTGATTGCTATGATTAAGCATTGCAGGACTTCTGTCCTGCCACAGCTTATCGCTTGTTATAGCAATCATAGGCACTGGCATTGCAGGACGCCTGTATCTGTCATCCTGTTGCCATGGTAACCCTGATAGCCTTCCGCAATTACTTAGTGAAAGGGTCTGATGGCATCACAGAGGGAGAAATATAAAGTCATGGCAGCATCCGATTTAAAAAGTTGAAAATTTTATTCCTCCATAATTAAAAAGATGGCCACGTTTCGACCCTAAACTATAGGTCTTTATCAAGCTCGAGTTTGGGACAGTTTAGGGTCGAAACGTCACTAGCTTTTTTATTATGCAGGAATAAAATTTTGAACTTTTTACATTGGATGCCGCCATGATTTTATATTTCTACTGGATGTGATTTGGGTCATGATCCTGAATCTTTCGTGGCTTTTGCATTTTTTTCTCTCCTCGCCCTGAAGGGTTGTAAGCACCAGAAGCTTGTCTTGCTGTCTTTTGCTGCTGATTAAATTTCTGTTTCCTGAAGTGACATCACAGAAGGAGGGCGCTCCCTCTGTGAACCCTTTACATGCCGCAATCTACATAGAGCGTGGCAGGGAAGTGGTTAAGAGTGGGGGTCGCTGTCCCAATGCACCCTCACTGTTGCAGCAGGAGGCTGGCTATCGGTGACAGCCGGTTCCTCCTGCCAGATAGTGCGGGATCTCTTCTGATCTCGCACTATACCCAAGGCGTAACTGTCATGTTGCGTTAAGTACCACCCTGCCAGGACGTACAGTTTTGCCTTGTGGCATTAAGGGCTTAAATAGTCAGTGTCGTTTTAACAAACTTATGTTATTATGATAGCTAATACCTAGAAAAATTGCAGTTCACTGTATTTTACAGAAAGTGGGTTTTTTCTTGCCTTAAAAATCGCTCTCAAGTGCTGACCATAAGGTGTCTCCCTTTCTTCTAATATGTTGTCAACTGCCTGTTGTCAAGTGATGCCTATCTCTAGTAACAGACAGATTACAGGAAGTTGGGGTTTAGCTAGTATAAGGGAGCTATGTGTAATACATACTGCTTATACAGCCTGCTCATCCTGCTTGCCTCAGTTGCCACACTCTGTGCCTTGTGGACTAGTATACCAATTCTCTTCCCTCCTATTTCTGTAGAGTAAGTAGCCATCAGTCCTGATAAGGCACAGCCCTTCTACAAGCCTGATACGCTGTGCCTGTCAGGTTGCTATATTGTGGTTGTGCCAATACTGCAGCTCTCACAGGTTTTTTTTGTGAGTACTGCTAACCATCCTGAATCTAGTAACGGATTTCCTTGTGATATCACAGTTCTGCATAGCTTGGATCGATCGGTAGTTGTTGCTGACAGTCACTAACAAGTATCGCTACTTTATTGTGAGTTCTTTTGAGAGCTATTGGTGCACTTTAATTGACTTTACTGGAGTGCATACACAACAGAGGAGAAATATCAGGCTTTCCTATATAATTTTACTTCATTTTAGATCAGCCCATGTGTTTAGCTCAAATAAAATGCCACAAAAGCGGCATGTGTGATTCCAGCCTAAATGTTTGTTTATCAGCACATGGCTCTTACTACAGGCTTAGCAGCGCCATCGAATGATTTGGTGCAGAATCCGATGTAAGGTCCTCTGAACGAGCGTGGTTTTACGGCCCTGAGGATTAAAGCCCAGCCAGCCAGGGCGTAAAAAGGCAATGGGGCTGTCACTAAGGTCTAATTGCTGTCTTTTGATAAACAAAATGTGTCCAACCACACTGAGATGAGACAGAGGTGGGGTAAAATGTTGTTAACATATTAAGTGCTGCCATAGGCAATGCTTAATAGGCTTGAATATATGGCAGCTCCCAGAGCTTTAATTGAACCCCAGGTTGCCAAAGCAATCCAAGGGCACCCGGTGATCAAGACAACTGAAACTTTATCTCTCCATGGAAGTAACATGCCTGGCTCTGCTAAACATGCAAATTATTGAAGGGAAGTTTAATATTGCCAATTTGATGACATACATGGTACTCCACTCCCATATTAACTTTCCACTATACTCTTCTCTACTTTAATGTTCAGATGCTCTATTTGTTTTATTCCTATAGGTTTTAGTGGACCATGAAGTAATGATAGTAAAGAATTTGGAAAACTAATCATATTTACTGCAAAAGTCAAATCTGCAGTTCACCACCAAAACACATATATGTATTATAAAGATAATACAGCAAAATGAGATTGAATACTGCTTACTCTCCCCATATAAAAGTCTTGACTTCGTGCCAGAATCAATAAATCATAAATGTAGTAAATGTCCAGGTCTAACAAGAATAAAAATAATGAATTAAGAAAAACAAATATCCTTCATAATTAGTCATCTTATGAGTAGACCATCTCCGAGACCAATATTTGTCAAGATATACTAAATTATTTATACTTTGCTGGTTTCTTTATTGCTGGACTTTAAAAGAATGTATTATTTATCACATGTAAATATCAGATAAGAAAGTCATTATTCCCATTTATCAAAATTTGAATCTCAAATTGCTGAGCATTCTAAGCCCCACCCATTTGTACCTGGAATGCCTATTAACCTGTCCAGAAACATTGCCTGAATTTGTAATATAAATTAGCATACACTATGTCTCTCATAAACGTTGACCCTCTGGACTGTCCCCAGTTAGTGGGACAGTCCAGCGAAATTTAAGACTGTTGGAGAGAATGCATAATGTAAATCATCTCAAATTATCACTAAAACATGGAAAATGCTTTTTTTCTAATTTGTCCATTTTATTATTAATTTTCCTGACAGACAGATTTAATGAGGACCTGTCATGTCACAATGTCAACAGGGGTGACTGGAGAGCTTTGCAGCTGTTGTTTCACTGAATCTATCTCTATCTTCTTATATATTTTATATGTTTTGTATACAGGAGCAGGAAGGGTTACCGAAAAAAGGGGGTGGAGGGAGGGGATAACAACTAGAAGTATTGTAATCAAAAACATTGAAAGGCTCTGCTAAACAATGTTGAACACCTATAAAAAAAATCACAAAAGATGAAGAGTAAGAGCTGTGGATATTGTTATCCAAGGATGACTGCACATTTCTGTGCTCTGTTGGTACCTGGCCAACCCCGCAGGCAACCTTACACTATATTTCAATGCAAAAGGTTTCAAGAGATATCGTATAGGTAGATGTAGATAGCTCATGGCATATCATATCTAAATAAATAAATAAAAATATATATATATAGAGAGAGAGAGAGAGAGAGAGAGAGAGAGAGAGAGAGAGAAATACATTAATGTTAGGATTTCAATATAAAAGAGGCTAGTTATTAGTATTATTTATAGTACCAGTGTTTCTGGTGGTACAATGTGCCACTTATAACATAATATAGGGAATTACATCATCACATGTAACTCACTGAAGGACCTGTGATGACAGCTGGAGTTGGTCAGAATATTGAAGGACCAGGTGAAATCGTGGCTGAGATGAAGGACCTGTGATGGCATCAGCATCATGTGATCAGGGGCGGAGCATGTAACTCATTCTCTTGATGAAGGACCTTTGATGATGTCACAGTCATGTGATCAGGGAGCATGTAACTCATCAGTCACTCACAGACAAGTGGTCATTAGTACTTTGATTATTTGCAGAGAATTTTAAAAATATAACCATTGATTCCATATGTAATGGTATTTATTGTAATTTTAGTCACATATCTACTTATTTTCAAAAGCACTAATTATATTTATTTTGTTTAGCCACTGCAAGATTGATGGGATGTGTGTATCTCTTCTCTGCCTGGGAATAAGTAATTTAGCAGCGTTAAGTAGGTATGGGATTATTAGAGAGTGATTGATGAATTTATTTGAAGAGTCAAGATTAATAAGAATTAGTTAAGGGGAGAGCACAAATCTAGAGCCTAAGAAAAGGCTAATAATTTATTGCAGCTTAGTCCAGAATGGTTAAATTACCGGAGAAGTATACTAGATATGTAACAGAGTGCGTGTCCAACATAATGGGGAATAATCAGGATCTAATCTATGTGGCAGTTTGGGCATTATGGACCATCCGGAGATTATAGTTTGGTGCTTAGATACGCGAAGAAATACAAAATTAATAGGAATCCTTTAAAATGTGTTTAATCTCATATATATATATATATATATATATATATATATATATATATATATATATATATAATTTTTTTTATAAGAGTATATAGCAAAATGTTTATATATTTTAGGGGTACTCCCCTTAATTTGTTTTTTTGAGACTTAAACGTAATGACTTTTAGGATTGGTATCTGAAAGATCAGCTAAATATAACAATGGTGACTTGTATGATAGTCTAGTCACAATCATTTATTTATCATTATTCGAAAGTTCAATAATAAATTGCCTAGATAGAATCGTCTTATATTCTATTATAACATATGCAGAGCAATTAGCTAATTTAGCATCCTGATAGATCTTGTGTTTAAGCATTTTAATTTTATAAAAACAAGAATGGTGTTAGCCCATATCTTGGGTCGTAACATAAATATGCTCACCTATGTTCGCTCTTCTTAGATTCGGCTCCTGGTGCTGGGAATCTGTCAATGGGTGATGTCAAATGGCAGAGGAAGACTAATGACACTCATTTTCAATTAGCGAAGGGGAACTGCTCACTTGACAGATTCACAGTACTGCGTGTCAGATTTAAGAAGAACCCATATGGACAAACATGGGTGGGTGTGAAGAAAAGATCGGCAGCACTAGAGGCAGCAGGGCTGTGGATGCAAAGCTATCCAGCCAGCCCCAATGACATAGTGACATGAGAGGTTCTGTTTAAAGGTGTCTGCACTAAAGTTGCTAAAACTGTTTCTATGGCTATCCTGTCTCAGTATTGCAACAAAAAAAATGTTTTTTTAATTATGATTTTCCTCTTGAAGTCCGTGGGGATAAAGCATCCAAAAAGCACAACAAAAAAGCAATAAATAAGATATACTGTGGATTTCAAAAACCGAATCTAAAAGAGCATGCATATTTTGCAACAATACAGTGTAATATTGCACCCACCCACTGGCGTAACTATAGAGGATGCAGGGGATGAGGTTGCACTCGGGCCCAGGAGCCTTAGGGGGCCCATAAGGCCTCTCTTCTCCACATAGGAAGCCCAGTACTATGAATAAAGCATTATAGTTGGGGGCCCTGTTACAGGTTTTGCATTGGGGCCCAGGAGCTTCAAGTTACGCCTCTGCAGCCACCTATGCATGTAACCTTGAACCCTTATGCACAACATTAATAGCTAATACAGAGCAAAAACTTTTAAAATAAATGCCAAATTTTGCATACTGTATGTGACGCTCACTAACAGAATAACAATTCACTCTGTTCAAGGCAATGTTTTGAAGGTTAATGCCAAGTAGCAGATGCCAGCTCTGTTGCAAATAATTATGGAGGCAAAATGTCATTAATGTTTCATCATCTGACTCTGAAACTAGTACCGTTATTTTTTTTAAAGATTAAGCATCTGGTGTATCTATAACATCACAATATATTGCTTCCATTAAAGTCATTTCACTTAGTGAAGTGCCTGACTTAATAAGTTCAGTAGTAGGAAAGCAACCATGAAGGTTCTCATCCCATCTACTCCATAGTTTGAAGAATTGGCTTCCCAAATATAAAAAACGCTGAGGCCTGCCTCTTGTCTTGGCCATTCACTTTTTTTTCGAATGTAGTAGTGGGGAGAGGGCATGCACCTTTTCTGTTATGGGCCTTTCTCATTACTAGCTATGGCTATAGCTTTGGGATTTAATCATATATTTTAATATACAAAGGTAGAAAATTCTGTGCTAGTTATTTTTTCTAATATATTTTTTGGGGAGTTGGAGCTCTAGTTTTCATTTACGAAGCCCTAAACTCGCTGATTCCTTTTTTAGAACCATACATTTAATGATTAATCACTACTTCTGACATGTCTTTTTTACTAAATGCTTGGATTCACCATGAAAGTAGCTTCTTTACTTGGAACTGTGTAATGTACTGTTCCTCTGTAATCCCTCCTGACTATTGGTCAATCAGTCAATGTCCCTATACAGTCTGACATTGTTCTATGGCTGCTAGCACTATCAGGCCTTAGTCAGACGGGCGTTTTTTCACGCGATTTGCGCATGCGCATGCTTCCGGCAATTTTTTTTAAAACCATTGCTTTGCAATGGTATCGGACACATGAGCGCTTCTTATGCGCTCGTCCGATAAATTATAGAACAGAAATCGCAGATCGCACCTATCTGCGATCTGCGATTCCTGTTCTCTTCTCTATATGCGCTCAATGGGGCCGGCGGCAGCAGCGCCGACCCCATTGAGAACATATAGAAGACAAATCATTCTTCTCTCCCACAGCTGTAACAGCTGTGGCAGAGAAGAACGATGTTTGCCCATTGAATTCAATGGAGCCGGCAGTACAGCCGGCTCCATTGAAAGCAATGGGCTGTCGGCGTGCGCGGGATGAATTGTCGGGAAGGGCTTAAATATATAAGCCCTTCCCTGCAATTCATCCAGAAAAGTGTTAAAATAAAAAATATATATATACTCACCTGCTCCCGGCAGCCGGAGTTCCGCGCGGCCGGCCTGCAGTGGGTGTGAAGGGGGTGTGAGTCAGACCTGCCCCCTGATTGGCTCAAACGCCCGTCTGACTAAGGCCTCAATGTCTTGCAGGTCTTCATCAGTATTTTGTATATCCAAATAGACAATAATGGAATTGTATTAATGTTCTACAAAAAAATCAAAAATAGTTTTTTTATGTAACATTATCCTTAACATCATAATAGTCATGAGGAGAATCCAAATAAGTGAATATGATAATTACTACACACTATTGAATATTCAAAGCATTAATTAATTCAAAATGTAATTCAAATTGTCAGCCTTCCCATTGTGCTATTGCTCATGCAGTTATTCAGGCTCAGATTTATGGAAATGAAAATGTAATTTATTGCTGTGATTATGTGCTACAGAACATGTTAACATGTTGAACTTGAAACCATTACATTATTTGTCAGTAATAAACAATATTTTTGCAGGTATGCATGGGACGCTAGTCATATTATTACCTCTCAGTTTGATCCTAATGATATTTGGAGGAATGACGGGTTTTGTTAGTATACTTGCAAGGGCATACCTACTTCTGCTCCTCACCGGGATGCTGTTTCTCTTTGGAGGTAAAGTATACATGCTATCTTATATGACCTTACAACAACCTCTAGCAATTACTGTATCCATGTATTTCATGCCCATACCTTTATTATCATTTCATTTTCAAATAAGGGAGTCAGTAACATTACACTGTATCTGCCAAGACCTTCCAGACCCTTTCTAGTAAACCTTTCATGTTAGCTGTTTATTATACGACCCATCTGGCTGTCTAATCCACCATGTAAGTCAATGGTTTTGTAATTGTTTAAAAAAAGCTCTTTTACTGACTCAACAATTGGCCTTTTCATAAAACATGTCTTTCATAAAAAAGGAAGGAAAACAAAACACAAAAACATAGTGAATGATTAATGATGTTATGCAAATTTTATGGTTGATCTTTAATCTTGATGATGACTTTTGAAGCTGAATATTAAAGAAGGCACTGCTGAATAATAAATAATAACCTTCTAGAAATACAATTTTCATTTTTATGCAGTTATCATGTGCTTCTTTCCAAATGTCCCTGAGTTTAATGAAATACCAATTGGTAGAAGGAACATTTGGGGCAATTTGGGAAAGGAACAGAGGGTTTTCCCATGGAAGTAACTTATCACTTATGCATGGAATAGATGGTAAGTGCCTGATCAGTGGAGTCAGGCTACTGGGGCCCTTATTGATCATGAGAATGGGGGTCTTAAGTGTCCCCATATGAAAAAGTAAGCAGTTTTCAAGTATGTGTACTACTTCTTTATTCATTTCTACAGTACTGTCAGAGATAGCTAGGTATTTGTACTTGGCTATTTCAGGCAGTCTCATATAGATGAATGGAGTGGTAGTGCACATGTGTGACCACTGTTCCACTCATTATGGGGACACTTGGGACCACTGTTCTTGTGACTGATGGAGATCTCAGTGGTTGGACCCCAACTGATCTGAAACTTCTTTTTTTGAATGGGTGATATTATTATTGAGGAACAACTCCTTCAATGGATTTCTATCTATCTTGAGTTAGGATGTCATTATTAGAAGCTGTTCTCCGCTGTAGTTTTAACTCTCATAGAGATTGTATGGAGAAGCAGCAGAGATGTTCAACCTCCATAGAAAACAAGGATGTAGCTATAGCAGGTGCAAAGTAGCAGTCACACCCAATTCATGGTGTGTAAGTGGTCCTTCCTAAAATGTTAGAAGACACCAGTAAAAGATGGCAAATAATAAATTGGGGGATTTGTTATAGATTTTGCTTTGGGTCCAGGAGCTTCAAAATATGCTTTTGATACAACCTTATCATGTGGGTGAGGAGATGATGGGATCATAGGACACCAATAATAGTGATTGGTGAGGTGCCCAGTAATTAAACATTTCTTACCAATCATACGGTGGCTATGTTGATTTATGATAAGATTTGAGTATATTTTATGAATTACAGAATTGGTGCATAAGAAGAAGGAAATAAGCAGAACAATATGGCAAGAAGATTGAATTCCCATGGTAGAAGCAAGCTGCTTGCCTCCATGAGAAGTCATGCAAGGTCCATAAAAATTAGATCTGGAATACAGGCTCTATGGCCAGGGTGCCAAGATGCAAATAGAGCTATTTTGGCAACAAAAGTGCATATGCATCAGACTGAATGCGTAATTTGGCACAACTCATTTGTACAGATAAATGAGATCCTTATCGTTGATCAGTAATGCACTAAAGAAACACTTAAATATATGAACCAAATGAAATATGTCAGTTGACCACTCAGTACAGTTATCATGTCTCACTCACTGAGTATGCGGCTTTCTTTGGTTCCAGGTTCATAGGAGGCATTGTTATTGTCCGCACTCTGACAGAAACGTGGCAGTCAATGGAGTGCATCATTTAAGCACTCACTGAACCTCTTGAACTCTTTTGGTGGGGCTACTGACAGTGATTACGTTACCCCATGGCTGCACGCTGGCCCGGCCTCTGAGTCATGCTAATCTCTGTGTAGTGTTTGTTCATCTAGGGAACCTGTATCCGCACTGGTGTATATTTCCACTCTTCGCTAGTGAATTGTCCAGGCTCCCTATATATCATCTGTCTACATATTTGTGTGTTTCAGCCCTCAATTTTAAAATTATCATTAATAAAGTTTATATATTTTAGTTACGTCTATACTGTGAAGGTTACAGGAAAATATGGTACCTCACTGTCATTGAGAGATTTGTATGTAATGCCTACAGATCTGTAATATAAACCTGTAGGCAGTGCATTTAACATCCACAATGCCCCTAACATTTCACCTTGTTAATTTACTGAATCCATTTATGAATGCTCAGTTAATTGTTCACATTCATTCATTTCTTTATTCAATGACTTGCTAACCAAGATTTTTTTCTAACTCTCCTCCTCAGCACTGGTGACTCTCACTGGAATCAGCATCTACATTGCATATTCTGCTGCAGCATTTAACTATGCACTGTACGCCTTAGGCAGTGCAATTCTATCTGAAATTGATATACGGTTTGGATGGTCCTTGGCTCTTGCATGGATATCCTTCATCACAGAAGTGCTCACTGGGATGGCCTTTCTTTTGGCTGCCAGGGTTACTGGTCTTAAACGAACTCGAGATCAGGTGATTTAAAGTTTGTGCTGAACCATGAAAAGTTGTCAAATCTTACTATTACACGTTTTTTGATGTGAAGATCTAACATGGCTTTGGAGATGGACTGGACATCATGGTCTTTCAAAGAATTTTACAATGGAGACTATATTTTATTTACCTCACAGTGAGAGATGAACCATTTATGGATGTTATTTGCCTATTGTGCTAACCAGTTGTTGTTATACCATCACAGAACTTCAGTTTGTATCCCCTGACATCTCCTAGGACAAAAACCGATGGATGTTTCCTGTGATCAGCAGTGTTCCTGCACTTGAAACTAGCCAATAATGTAAACATTGTTTTTTGTACTCTATCCATCTGAGATAATTTAATGCACATTGCTCAGAAGTTGTACAATAAACCTGAAATGAAAGCAATTTGTCATTATATGGGGGAAATAATTGTCCAGGTGAATTCACTATAATGAACCTTATCGTGGAAAATAACTTTAATACTAATCAGCACATGGTTAGAATGGAAACTGGCTATATACTTAATGAGCGTTTTACTACAGTAACCATGCAATCAGAAATGCTGGCTAATGGACTTTGAAAGATATAAAACCAGCATTAAAATCATCGACATATGGAAGGGATCAAGGCCCCTGTTTTACATTACTCTTTTGTATCACAGTACTGGAGGACTGGATGTAATGCAGCTGATCATTGATCTACAAGTCTGTAATTAAAGGACTATGCATGGAAATTTTTTAATTCATGAAAGGTGTACGACTTTATTGCCTGATTATTTCAAGCAGGTGTTCAGCCATTAGGCACAACATTATGGATTCATATGCAAAAAGACTTTGAGTTACAAAGGAAGGAATATACCACACATTTATACAGTAGAAGAGATGGAATATATCTGGATAAATAATATCTGTGAAATCATTATTTTTACTATCCTTAGTGTTAGGGCTAATGCCCACTGACGGATTTCTGCAACGTTTCACGCAACGGAAATCCATGGCGTTATCCAGCAACTATTAGGTTCTACTGAACCTAATAGCTCAATGTTCACGCTGTGGAATTCTACAGTGGAATTCTGCAGCGTGAAAGAAATCATGGCATGTTCCAATTGCCACAGAAAAACGCGGGTCCGACTTCCGTCTGTCACGCAATACTTCCGCTGTGAGCGCAGACGAAGGATCGCATGATTACGCATTACCGCCCACCGCCAGCGCATCATGGCTAACAAAAATACATGATGTTACAGCAAGCTTTCAGGTTCTCATCGACCCTTCGTCAGGCTAAAATTTCATTTTTAGCCCGATGAAGGGTTGATAAGAACCTGAAAGCTTGCTGTAACATCATGTATTTTTGTTAGCCATTAAAAGGTATCATATCTACAAGATTACTTGGTTTCTCTTACTAAGAACAATCACACATAATTTAAGACCGAAACAGTCAGGTCATTAAGGTGTTAAATAATAAATATTCATTAAAAAGGCATTGTGAAAATGCTTATCTACTAGAGATGAGCGAGCACCCAAATGCTCGGGTCCGCATTATTCGAGTCAAGCTTTTCGTAAAATTCAAGAGCTCTACTCGAGTAACGAACCCCATTGACTACAATGGAAGACTTGATAATTTTTGTATGTGGGACGCCGGGTCCCGAGCTTTTTTTTTTTGCTTGGTTTGTGTTCTCTCTCTCTCTCTCTCTCTCTCTCCCCCCTTCCTGCCAGACTAAAAATTTGCCAATGAAGTGCGCTGTGTCGCGACAAGGAGGGGCCCAAACAGGCACGTCACAGCGGGCAGGAGCCAAAAGCTTGGGCAGGGTCGAACACGATTTGATGCTCGTTCGAATAACAAGCACCATTGAGTACGCTAATATGGTACTCAAACGAGCATCAAGCTAGACAGAGTATGTTTGCTCAACTCTATTATCTACATTTAGTGTGGGTATGGATGTATCTGCATTAAATTACGGATATGTGATTGTTTACAGTGAAACATTTAGCTGTTTCCAATGATCCCAATTAAACTGAATGAGAATACTGGAAAAAGCCGAAGGTAAGCTCTTAACGTTTCCATAATTCTACGGAGAGTGACATGGATTTAGGGCTTTTCATTCTTGGTAACCTTGGTGGTTCCAGAGGTCAGACCTCCTCCTATGTTGCTTTTATGACCCACTTATCCTACCTTTATGACCATGTGAAAGTTGGAAGTTGCAGCTCTCCAACGGAAAATCATGGCCCTGACCTATAGAATGATAGGTTATGAAATAAAACAAGATGATTTTCATGAAAGGAGATATGCTTTAAGGAATTGCTGATATTTTGTCAAAAGAAGAACTCTATTAGTGTTGAGATAAAAATGTGATTACAGAATAATTCTGCTTGATTAAACTAATTAACATGTTATATTCATACACGAGACACAAAAAACGACATACATGATGCTAATGGCAAAGAAAAATTCACATTCACATTGTTAAATGAGTCGTCAACAAGGAGAGAAATAACCGATCGATCACTGTCGCATAGAATTTCATCAGTACTCCTCAGGTTTCAGTATACAAATGAGGTGTGCTGGATATAAGAACTGGAGTCCTTTATGGATTCATTAATTTAATTTTGGTTACATTTGTGCACAAAAACAAAAAATTCTAAAAAATTAATTTATCATTTGATAAATTGAAGTTAGAAATATTCTTATACAAACACACCTTTTTATTGTTCTGTTTTGCAGCAGATTAAGTAACAGATGGAAACATTTACATCCCTTTGAATCAAATACTTACCTTAAAGATGTATTATCTGATGATTTGTTTTACTTTGTTGCAAAATTAACCTGTTTAGGACCAGCCACAGTAAATGTACAGCAGCTGGTCCTGGGTTTACAGCACTGTCGATAGTAAAATTATGGCGGTGCTTTACGTTTCCTGGCTCTGCAGTCAATCAGAGACAGGAACGGGTGATCAGCTGTTAGTAACAGCTGATAACCCGGAGCAGAAGGCAGGAGGGGTTTTTAACCCTTTCTGCCTTTTTGCTTCCCCGATATACAGTGCTCAATGAGCACTGTGTGGAGAAAGTGAAAGTAACATGCACTTTCACTACGGGAGCCCAGAGGGGTCATGTGACCTCCCGGGATTCCCTGCTACTGCAGAGCTGGAGGGTCAAACTAGACCCTGGCAGCTTTGCAAGTGACTAATGTCACTACAGGGGTTGCTTTCCCATGTAACTGGGGTTCCCATGGATGCCCCAGCTACAGGCGGAAAGTATCAAATAAAGAAAAAAAAAAAATGAATGTCCCCCAGAGGTCTTGCATGACGTTGTGGAGGACACTGATAGTAAAATACACAATTATATACATAAGTAAAACAAAATTACAGAATAAAACAATAATCTATATATATAAAATTGAATGTATGCGTGTGTGTGTGTGTCTGTCTGTCTGTGTGCGTCTGTCTGTCTGTGTGCGTGTCTGTCTGTGTGTGTGTGTTTGTCCTTTATGCGCTACTACACCATTCATCTGATCGCCATGAAACTTTGGGAAGTTGTTGAGTACACTCCTGGGAAGATTATAGGCATAGTACAAATATTCTATGATAAATGGCGCGCATGCGAGCGTCGTCGACAGTTACGCCCCCCCACGTAGATCGTTTGATTTCCATAGTTGCCACTAATTCTCTCACTTCCCGATGTCGCAGAAACAGGAAATTTGGCAGGAGCATTGATTATGTCATAAATAGGAAAAGTTAATGGGTCCCAACTGGATTATTCAATTCTAAGCGCCAAAGAATTAGTGTCCAAATTTTACGTACGGAATCTAATTTTCTCGCTTCCCAATGTCATAGAAACGTGAAATTTGGCACGGGCATTGAATATGTCATAAATAGAAAAAGCTAATGGGTCCCAACTCGATCATTCAATTCTATGCACCAAAGAATTATTGTCCAAATTTTACGTACGGAATCTAATTTTCTTACATAGAAACTTGAAATTTGGCACGGGCATTGAATATGTCATAAATAGAAAATGCTAATGGGTCCCAACTCGATTATTCAATTCTATGCGCCAAAGAATTAGCGTCCAAATTTTACGTACGGAATGTAATTTTCTCACATAGAAACATGAAATTTGGCACGGGCATTGAATATGTCATAAATAGGAAAAGCTAATGGGTCCCAACTCGATTATTCGATTCTATGCGCAAAAGAATTAGCGTCCAAATTTTACGTACGGAATGTAATTTTCTCACATAGAAACTTGAAATTTGGCACGGGCATTGAATATGTCATAAATAGGAAAAGGTAATAGGTCCCAACTCGATTATTCAATTCTATGCGCAAAAGAATTAGCGTCCAAATTTTACGTACGGAATGTCATTTTCTCACATAGAAACTTGAAATTTGGCACGGGCATTGATTATGTCATAAATAGGAAAAGCTAATGGGTCCCAAGTCGATTATTCAATTCTAAGCGCAAAACAATTAGCGTCCAAATTTTACGTACGGAATCTAATTCTCTCACTTCCTGATATATATAAATGAATGTATGTCTGTCTGTCTGTCCTTTATGCATTACTACACCATTCATCCAATTGCCATGAGACTTTGGGAAGTTGTTGAGTACACTCCTGGGAAGATTATAGGCATAGTACAACTATCCTACGATAGGTGGCGCGCGTACGAGCATCGTCGACAGTTATGCCCCCCAGACAAAGATCGTTTGATTTCCATCTCAAGCATGAAAGCAAAAGGCATTACGAGCAACAGGATGAGTGTTCAACCAGAAAATGATTCATCCGCCGAACGTTTCGCAAGACAATTGCTGGATATTGAGAATGCTGAGGTAAAATGAAAGCTGTGCTGTGATTGGTTGCTATTTCTTATACTGCTGAGGTAACATGAAAGCTGTGCTGTGATTGGTGGCTACTTCTTTTACTACTGAGGTTGCATGAAAGCTGTGCTGCGATTCGTTGTTATATATTATACCACTGAGGTAACATGAAAGCTGCGCTGTGATTGGTTGTTATATATAATACTGCAGAGGTAACATGAAAGCTGCGCTGTGATTGGTTGCTATATATAATACCGCAGAGGTAACATGAAAGCTGCGCTGTGATTGGTTGCTATTTTTTATATTGCTGAGGCAGAATAAAAGTTGCGCTGTGATTGGTTGTTATTTCTCTTACTGCTGAGGTAACATGAAAGCTGCGCTGTGATTGGTTGTTATATTTTATACTGCTGAGGTAACATGAAAGCTGCGCTGTGATTGGTTGTTATATATTATACCACTGAGGTAACATGAAAGCTGCGCTGTGATTGGTTGTTATCTAGATATATAAAAACGAATGAATGTAGGTCTGTCTGTCTTGGCAGCAACGCGCGACGGGTAAGCTAGTACATACATAAGAAAGAAAATAACACAAAACAGACGCCAACAAAAACCGTCGCCGTATGCGCACTGTAAACCAAAACCATACATACTATATATCAAAACGTCCGAAACAAATAGAGAAACCCATTCCCATACTTTATTTTAGTGTAAATATAAAAATAATTAAAAAAAAACTATAAATGTTTTAAAAAAATCTTTTTTATTAGCCTTTTACCCCCAATAAAACTAAAAAACGGGGAAAAAAATGCAGTGAAAAAGATATTAAAAAAATAGTCCTATATGTCATGGAAAAAAAATGCAGCAAAAATAATTTTGGTAGCTAAAGGAAAAAAAATAGAGCAGTAAAACCGCCACATGGGTAAAGTCCCTAAAAAGTGTCTGGTCCCTAAGCTGCAAAACAACCTGGTCCTTAAGGGGTAAAAACATTATGCTGAATTATAAAGGTTTCAATCTTTAAAGGAACCACAGATGCAGTGGTTTTGTCCACGGTTTCCCCCTTAGTGTCCATATAGAGTAAATATTGCCTACATTGCTCAGATATATAATATACAGTAGTTACAGAAATAATGTATATAACATAAAAGATAAATTGAGTGTACACAGCGATCAGATTTATAGTGTATACAGAAAAATCAGTTTCACTTTCCAATTGGACAATCACCCTAAGCCCACAGCCAAGACAGCTGTGCCAAGTTTTTGGGATCTTATTTAAAAAAGGCTTGAGATTTTAATGAAAAAAAATGCCTCAATAAAGAACTAATTTGTCTGCTGTGGGGAAAAAAACTAAAAATGTGCCTTACATTAAAGCAACAAACTAACTTATATATACTTTATCAGTCTCAGGCTCTCTTGTTCTGCAGTGCTCTATTATCACATTGCTCCAGTCCCATCTGGCTTCCATCTGCATCCTGGTAGTGTGGTCACATGCCATTTAAATGTGTGACTGCTTCAGCAAATCATTGGTCTCAATATTAGTACCATTGAGCAGCAGTAGTCATATACTACTATGAATATGCTTCCGAGAACCAGACTGGGGCTGGAGAGGACAACAGCAGCAGGGAACCAGAGTGCCCAGAACATCGACAAGGTGGAAGATAAGCTAATTTGCTGTCTATATGCAGTTCAGTCTTTATGTTTTTTTTCACACTAGACAACAGGTTTAGGCCGATTTCACACAGGCAACAAAATCAGGCCATTTTCTTGTGATGTGACAGTGCTAAAAATTACATGTATGTAAAGCCCATGCTTTCCAATGGGTTTCTTTAGATTAGCGATGTTTTATAGGCTGCTACTGTAGTGGCCCAGAGGGATCTCCAGAATAGCCACACATTCACTGTCCTGTCACACTTTGCTATGTGCCTCCAGGTGACATAGAAAGTGCCGTACATTGGAGAAACCCTGTTTCTCCCTTCCTTCTGAAGCTTAGCACTTGGCAACAGCTGGCTGCTTATTGGCTGTATGTCATGCCCTCACTGATTGGTCAAGGGATATGGAAAGAGCTCAGAGTGGGAAACTTTTTAGTGAGCCAGTATGCTGTGGGGGAGGTGTAGAGGAGAAAGTGCAGTAATGAGACAGGAAGTGAAGGAGGAGTTAGGAGTAGTCTGCATAGAGAGTCGGAGGTTATAGGAGGTTGTGTAGGAGGAGGTCAGCAGAGCGAGCAGCTACAACATGCTATTTTAGCAGGGAAGCCAGGATTTATCAGCTCCTTAGTCTGCCAGCGGTGAGGAGGAGAGAAACTGAGACCCGTTCCACTAAAACAGTGAGTTACACAAAACCCGGTGAAGTCAAAGCCAGGGATAGTCAAGAGGTCTATCCAAATCTCAACTCAAATAACTGCATCACCAACTTCCAGTAAGCCCAACAGATAACTAGGCCTGTGGGAATTTCTACTGTGTAATCTATAGATACAGTTAGAGAGAGCATTGAAGAGGAAACTGTGTTCATTCAAATTCAACTGTATTTCAAATGTGTTGTCTTAGTGCATAATCATTTGCTCTGCCAAACTTCTGCAAGACTGCCATTATTATATTGTATTATCAAATTCAAGCTTCAGTAAAACTGTGCACTCCCAGTTTACTAATCAAAAGCTACCAGGACTCGTGTCAAATTATTTCCGCAATTGACCCCTACAGTCCCGAAAGGAGTGCTGGCGTCTTGTGACAAACCACCATTCATTGTAAAAAATATATCTATTATTTGTGCCCCTGTGCAGCGACCGAGTAGGACACCTTTGTTGTGATACGCCATTGTTGTGATAGATTGCAGAACCACCTATGACATCCATCTTGCAATCCCCGTGGTCTTTCCCACTTTGGCGCGTCTCGCTTGGATGCTGAACTACATTGCGAGAAGAAAAATTGCGGCATGCTGAATATTGCCATGATTTGCTATGTTTTGTAGCTCATGTTTCCCTATGAAGCTGTCAGGACCCGAGGTCCGAGAAACTAGAGGTCCCTGAAAATACCCGCAACCCCTGTCCCTACCTACTTACCCCCCTGGGCTAAGCCCCAGGGTGACAACTGAGCGACGGTCCCTACAGTCACTAGGGAAGGGGAACACCAGGACTAACAAACACATAGACACTGGAACAAACAACAGCAAGGAGAGTCAGACTATCCGGGTCGGCAACAAGAGGGTACATGGTACAAGAGGGTCAGGCAAAGGCAATGTCAGGTCCAAAAACAGGGAGTCAAAAGTCAGGAGTCCCAACAAGAAGTACGCTGGTGTAGCAGAAAGACCAAACTAACACTGGCATTGGAATGCAGACACAAGCAGGTTTAAATGCTGTCAGAGCTCCCGCACCCAGCAGCACTGGGGAACCTCTCCCCAGTCATGCAGTAGGCAGAGAAAAAGACACATGCCGGGTAGCCATGGTACTGAGGACGCGGCGCAGGGCAAGACCCATCGCGTCCCTAGCAACCCGGCGGCGATGAGGAGCCCAGCGGCCAAGGGAGGTGATGAGGACCGGGGCTCCCCTGCGCCGAACGGCAACAGCCCGTGGGACAGGACCGGCGGTGAGGGCACGAGGGACCCGCGAGCCACCGGTCCTGATAAAAGCCTTCCTTTGTGCTGCATCGCATTGTACAAAATCGTGGTTTTCGTGTGATGTGATGCAACTTTTACAGTAAGAAGCTCTACTGTTTGCCCTTCATATAAGCCCTAGCTATAGTAAAAAAAAACAAAAAACAATACATCACCTAACAGGTGCTGTCCACTTTGCCACACTTCTCCTCCAAAGCTCCGGCAGATTGTTTGTAGTCTCCAGCCAGTGCTTCCTGGTCAGCAGGTTCAAAAATCCCACCTCCAGGAAGTCCTGGTTCTGATTGGTTCTCGAGCGCAGCAGTTTAGCCAATCACCGCAGTGCTCAATGAACCAATCATAACCATTCAATGCGATGGCTGTAATTAGTTTATTAAGTGCTGCAGTCATTGGCTGAGCCCACTCAAATATCCCAGCAAAAGAATGCTACAAAGTCACGCAACTTTGTAGCGTGAGAAAATGCAGTGATATCGCATAGAACACAGCTGTAAAATCGCTGTGCTTTTCTTGCGGCGATATCACTGTCTCCCATGTGAAAGAAGCCTTGAAGTTCTGAATATTTATGTAAATGTGATATTTTAATTTTTTATTTGTAACAATTTTTGTAGTGTTGTGGAAGTTTTTTGCTATGTTTTGCTATGCTTTGTTTTGTGCATGTTTTTGTTTTGCAGGAGTTAAGAGGAAGATGCCTGTTTTTGACCCGTATGTCATTTTTGCCACAAGGCGTTGTTCCATAGAAGGCCTGTTACGTGGTAATGTGAAGTGTAGTTGCTCTCAGGGGTTTAGTTAGACCATGCCCTAACCAATTTGGCTCAGATGCCAGGATTGATGGGGAACCTGTCATTGACTGTCCATGACTACATGAGAACACGACGATGTGGATGTACCACATTGCTCATGTTAGTTGTGGTTAGGCTTTATTTTGTGGTGATCGCACCAGGATGTAAATCATAGTGTATGGTTGTTGACAAGAGAGAATGCAGTTCACAAGACCAGGTAAGTGTAAGCGATGCAGGAGAGTTAACTGCTATCAGAGCCATTGTTGGGCATAAGCACTTGCTATGACAAGTGGTTCGAATAAGAGAGAGGGTCAAACAGTGACTGTGACCAAGAGTGGATCTGCAACAGTGACAAGACCAAATTTGTCGAAACTGTGACTAAGGCCATGGGCAACCAATTTGTGACAATGTGAACTGAAGATAGCCACAGGCTAGATACCAAGTATCTGAATATAGCTGAAGAGAAGACACTGTATTGAAACTATCAAACTGTACAAACTAGGTAAAAAAATTTATGCCACTTCTGCTGGAGAAGAATGATAGAACGATAATTGATTTAGTGGCTGAGTGTTACTAGCATTGATAGACTAAAGGGGCACAGGCTGAACTCTTCCCAGTGCTGGGTCATTTGTATATGTTGTTTCATCATTAAAGTTGAAAGGAAGTTGCCCCCAAGTCTCTTGAGTTTCCTCTCTCCGCAACTATCTCAGAGGGTGCCTGCTCTGCCATCGTTGAACTCTTACAAGAATGAAAAGTAATATTATTAGAGATGAGCGAGCACCAAAATGCTCGGGTGCTCGTTACTCGGGACGCAATTTTCGCGATGCTCGAGGGTTTGTTTCGAATAACGAACCCCATTGAAGTCAATGGGCGACCCGAGCATTTTTGTATATCGCCGATGCTCGCTAAGGTTTCCATTTGTGAAAATCTGGACAATTCAAGAAAGTGATGGGAACGACACAGCAACGGGTAGGGCAGGCGAGGGGCTACATGTTAGGCTGCATCTCAAGTTCCCAGGTCCCACTATTAAGCCACAATAGCGGCAAGAGTGGCCCCCCCCCACTCCCAACAATTTTTACTTCTGAAAAGCCCTCATTAGCAATGCATACCTTAGCTAAGCACCACACTACCTCCAACAAAGCACAATCACTGCCTGCATGACACTCCGCTGCCACTTCTCCTGGGTTACATGCTGCCCAACCCCCCCCCCCCCCCGCACGACCCAGTGTTCACAGCACACACCAAAGTGTCTCTGTGCAGCCTTCAGCTGCCCTCATGCCACGCCACCCTCATGTCTATTTATAAGTGCATCTGCCATGAGGAGGAACCGCAGGCACACACTGCAGAGGGTTGGCACAGCTAGGCAGCGACCCTCTTTAAAAGGGGCGGGGCGATAGCCCACAATGCCGTACAGAAGCAATGAGAAATATAATCCTGTGCCACCGCCATCAGGAGCTGCATACGTGGGCATAGCAATGGGGAACCCATGTGCCACACACTATTCATTCTGTCAAGGTGTCTGCATGCCCCTGTCAGACCGCGGTTTTTTATAAATAGTCACAGGCAGGTACAACTCTGCAATGGGAATTCCGTGTGCACTCACAGCATTGGTGGCTCCCTGGAACCCACCGGCTGTACATAAATGTATCCCATTGCAGTGCCCTGGACAGCAGAGCTAACGTCAGATTAAATGCAGATGGGCTTCGGCCCACACTGCATGCCCCAACCTGACCGGGGTTTTTAATTCATAGACACAGGCAGGTACAACTCCCTATTGTGAAGTCCCTGTGGACCGACAGCATGGGTGGGTGCCAGGAAGCCACCGGCAGTACATAAATATATCCAATTGCATTGCCCATCACAGCTGAGGTAATGTCATGTTTAATGCAGGTGGGCTTCAGCCCACACTGCATGCCCCAGTCAGACTGGGGTTCTTTAGAAGTGGACACATGCAGTTACAACTCCGTGTGGACCGACAGCATGGGTGGCTCCCTGGAAGCCACCGGCGGTACATAAATATATCCCATTGCAGTGCCCTGGACAGCTGAGGTAATGTCAGGTTTAACGCAGGTGGGCTTCGGCCCACACTGCATACCCCAGTCAGACTGGGGTTCTTTAGAAGTGGACACATGCAGTTACAACTCTGTGTGGACTGACAGCATGGGTGGCTCCCTGGAACCCACCGGCGGTACATAAATATATCCCATTGCAGTGCCCAGCACAGCTGATGTAACGTCAGCTTTAATGCAGGTGGGCAAAAAATTAATTGGATTACACTGTAGGCGAGGGCCCAAAAAAATTGGTGTACCAACAGTACTAATGTACCTCAGAAAAATTGCCCATGCCCAACCAAGAGGGCAGGTGAAACCCATTAATCGCTTTGGTTAATGTGGCTTAATTTGTAACTAGGCCTGGAGGCAGCCCAGTTAAAATAAAAATTGGTTCAGGTGCAAGTTTCAACGCTTTAATGAGCATTGGAACGTATAAAAATTGTTTACAAAAATTATATGACTGAGCCTTGTGGGCCTAAGAAAAATTGCCCGTTCGGCGTGATTACGTGAGGTTTCAGGAGGAGGAGCAGGAGGAGGAGGAGGAGGAATATTATACACAGATTGATGAAGCTAAAAGGTCCACGTTTTTGATGGTGATAGAGAACAATGCTTCCATCCGCGGGTGCAGCCTACGTATTGTTTATGTATCGCTGCTGTCCGCTAGTGAAGAAGAGAAGTCTGGGGAAATCCAGGCTTTGTTCATCTTGATGAGTGTAAGCCTGTCGGCACTGTCGGTTGACTGGCGGGTACGCTTATCTGTGATGATTCCCCCAGCCGCACTAAACACCCTCTCTGACAAGACGCTAGCCGCAGGACAAGCAAGCACCTCCAGGGCATACAGCGCGAGTTCAGGCCACGTATCCAGCTTCGACACCCAGTAGTTGTAGGGGGCAGAGGCGTCACGGAGGACGGTCGTGCGATCGGCTACGTACTCCCTCACCATCCTTTTACAGTGCTCCCGCCGACTCAGCCTTGACTGGGGAGCGGTGACATAGTCTTGCTGGGGAGCCAGAAAGCTGTCAAAGGCCTTAGAGAGTGTTCCCCTGCCTGTGCTGTACATGCTGCCTGATCTCCGCGCCTCCCCTGCTACCTGGCCCTCGGAACTGCGCCTTCTGCCACTAGCGCTGTCGGATGGGAATTTTACCATCAGCTTGTCCGCCAGGGTCCTGTGGTATAGCATGACTCTCGAACACCTTTCCTCTTCGGGTATGAGAGTGGAAAGGTTCTCCTTATACCGTGGGTCGAGCAGTGTGTACACACAGTAATCCGTAGTGGCCAGAATGCGTGTAACGCGAGGGTCACGAGAAAGGCATCCTAACATGAAGTCAGCCATGTGTGCCAGGGTACCTGTACGCAACACATGGCTGTCCTCACTAGGAAGATCACTTTGAGGATCCTCCTCCTCCTCCTCCTCCTCAACGCGCTGAGATATAGACAGGAGGGTGCTCTGACTATCCAGCGACATACTGTCTTCCCCCAGCTCTGTTTCCGAGCGCAAAGCGTCTGCCTTTATGCTTTGCAGGGAACTTCTCAAGAGGCATAGCAGAGGAATGGTGACGCTAATGATTGCAGCATCGCCGCTCACCATCTGGGTAGACTCCTCAAAGTTTCCAAGGACCTGGAAGATGTCTGCCAACCAGGCCCACTCTTCTATAAAGAATTGAGGAGGCTGACTCCCACTGCGCCGCCCATGTTGGAGTTGGTATTCCACTATAGCTCTACGCTGCTCAGAGAGCCTGGCCAACATGTGAAGTTTAGAGTTCCACTGTGTGGGCACGTCGCACAGCAGTCGGTGCACTGGCAGATGAAACCGATGTTGCAGGGTGCGCAGGGTGGCAGCGTCCGTGTGGGACTTGCGGAAATGTGCACAGAGCCGGCGCACCTTTCCGAGCAGGTCTGACAAGCGTGGGTAGCTTTTCAGAAACCGCTGAACCACAAAATTAAAGACGTGGGCCAGGCATGGCACGTGCGTGAGGCTGCCGAGCTGCAGAGCCGCCACCAGGTTACGGCCGTTGTCACACACGACCATGTCCGGTTGGAGGCTCAGCGGCGCAAGCCAGCAGTCGGTCTGCTCTGTCAGACCCTGCAGCAGTTCGTGGGCGTGTGCCTCTTATCTCCTAAGCTGAGTAGTTTCAGCACGGCCTGCTGACGCTTGCCCACCTCTGTGCTGTCACGCCGCGCGACACCGACTGCTGCCGACGTGCTGCTGCTGACACATCTTGATTGCGAGACAGAGGTTGCGTAGGAGGAGGAGGGTGGTTTAGTGGAGGAAGCATACACCGCCGCAGATACCACCACCGAGCTGGGGCCCGCAATTCTGGGGGTGGGTAGGACGTGAGCGGTCCCAGGCTCTGACTCTGTCCCAGCCTCCACTAAATTCACCCAATGTGCCGTCAGGGAGATATAGTGGCCCTGCCCGCCTGTGCTTGTCCACGTGTCCGTTGTTAAGTGGACCTTGGCAGTAACCGTGTTGGTGAGGGCGCGTACAATGTTGCGGGAGACGTGGTCGTGCAGGGCTGGGATGGCACATCGGGAAAAGTAGTGGCGACTGGGAACTGAGTAGCGTGGGGCCGCCATCATACCTTTGAAAGCCTCCGTTTCCACAACCCTATACGGCAGCATCACCAGGCTGATAAATTTGGCTATGTGCACGTTTAACGCTTGAGCATGCGGGTGCGTGGCGGCGTACTTGCGCTTGCGCTCCAACACTTGCGCTAGCGACGGCTGGACGGTGCGCTGAGAGACATTGGTGGATGGGGCCGAGGACAGCGGAGGTGAGGGTGTGGGTGCAGGCCAGGAGACGGTAGTGCCTGTGTCCTGAGAGGGGGGCTGGATCTCAGTGGCAGGTTGGGGCACAGGGGGAGAGGCAGCGGTGCAAACCGGAGGCGGTGAACGGCCTTCGTCCCACCTTGTGGGGTGCTTGGCCATCATATGTCTGCGCATGCTGGTGGTGGTGAGGCTGGTGGTGGTAGCTCCCCGGCTGATCTTGGCGCGACAAAGGTTGCACACGACTGTTCGTCGGTCGTCTGCACTCTCAGTGAAAAACTGCCAGACCTTTGAGCACCTCGGCCTCTGCAGGGTGGCATGGCGCGAGGGGGCGCTTTGGGAAACACTTGGTGGATTATTCGGTCTGGCCCTGCCTCTACCCCTGGCCACCGCACTGCCTCTTCCAACCTGCCCTGCTGCTGCCCTTGCCTCCCCCTCAGAGGACCTGTCCTCAGTAGGCGTAGCAAAACAGGTGGGGTCAGTCACCTCATCCTCCTGCTGCTCTTCCTCCGAATCCTCTGTGCGCTCCTCCCTTGGACTTACTCCAATTACTACTACCTGAGTGATAGACAACTGTGTCTCATCGTCTTCGTCCTCCTCACCCACTGAAAGCTCTTGAGACAGTTGCCGGAAGTCCCCAGCCTCATCCCCTGGACCCCGGGAACTTTCCAAAGGTTGGGCATCGGTCACGACAAACTCCTCCAGTGGGAGAGGATTCGGAACCATTGCTGCCCATTCTGGGCAGGGGCCCGAGAACAGTTCCTGGGAGTCTGCCTGCTCCTCAGAATGTGTCATTGTAATGGAGTGAGGAGGCTGGGAGGAAGGAGGAGCAGCAGCCAGAGGATTCAGAGTTGCAGCAGTGGACGGCGCAGAACTGTGGGTGGTCGATAGATTGCTGTATGCGCTTTCTGCCATCCACGACAGGACCTGCTCACACTGCTCATTTTCTAATAAAGGTCTACCGCGTGGACCCATTAATTGTGAGATGAATGTGGGGACGCCAGAAACGTGCCTCTCTCCTAATCCCGCAGCAGTCGGCTGCGATACACCTGGATCAGGAGCTCGGCCTGTGCCCACACCCTGATTTGGGCCTCCGCGTCCTCGCCCGCGTCCACGTCCACGCCCTCTAGGCCTACCCCTACCCCTCAGCATGGTGTATTACCAGTAGTGCAGAAACAGAACGCTGTAATTAAATGTGCCGCTTATTGGCCTGTGGTTGGAGGCTGACTTCGCTTACGGAACGCACAGCAGAGCCAGGAAATAATTTTGCGCAAGCTTGCTGTCACACTTAGCTGGCTGCGTATGAATTAGGAGGACAACTACCCCCAGCACAGACCCAGTACACTGAGGACAGTCACAGGCAGCCCAAATAGATTTTTTTTCCCAAATATTTTTGGAAAGGCCCACTGCCTATATTCAATAAATATGTCTTCTGTCCCTGCCTCATCACTACTGGCCCTGGAGTATGTAAAATAACTGCAGACTGTTGCACTGTGGACTGGAATACAGCGGTGATGTAACAGCCAACACAGAGCCAGGAAATAATTTTGCGCAAGCCTGCTGTAACACTTAGCTGGCTGCGTATGAATTAGGACAACTACCCCCAGCAGAGACGCAGTACACTGAGGACGGTCACAGGCAGCCCAAAAAGATTTTTTTCCCAAATTTTTTTGGAAAAGCCCACTGCCTATATAGACTGTATATGTCTTCTGTCCCTGCCTCACCACCACTACTGGCCCTGGACTATGTAAAATTACTGCAGACTGTTTCACTCTGGACAGGAATACAGCAGTGATGTGACGGGCAACGCAGAGCCAGGAAAGAATTTTGCGCAAGCCTGCTGTAACACTTAGCTGGCTGCGTATGAATTAGGACAACTACCTCCAGCAGAGACGCAGTACACTGAGGACGGTCACAGGCAGCCCAAATAGATTTTTTTTCCAAAATTTATTTGGAAAAGCCCACTGCCTATATAGACTGTGTATGTCTTCTGTCCCTGCCTCACCACTACTGGCCCTGGACTATGTAAAATTACTGCAGGACGCAATGCTCTGCACGGCCGATATACAAAAAAAAAAAAAGTGCAACACTGCAAAAAGCAGCCTCAACAGTACTGCACACGGTCAGATGTGGCCCTAAGAAGGACCGTTGGGGTTCTTGAAGCCTAAAATAACTCCTAACACTCTCCCTATAGCAGCTCCGGCACCAGCAGCACTTTCCCTGAGCTATGTCAGAATGCATCTGTGGCGAGCCGCGGGAGGGGCCGATTTATATACTCGGGTGACACCTGATCTCGCCAGCCACTCACTGCAGGGGGGTGGTATAGGGCTTGAATGTCGCAGGGGGGAGTTGTAATGCCCTCCCTGTCTTTCTATTGGCCAGAAAAGCGCGCTAACGTCTCAGAGATGAAAGTGAAAGTAACTCGAACATCGCGTGGTGCTTGTTTCGAATAACGAGCATCTCGAACACGCTAATACTCGAACGAGTATCAAGCTCGGACGAGTACGTTCGCTCATCTCTAAATATTATCCATTTTAGAATACGCATTGTAACATAAAATGAAGAGTTCCAAAATTTTAACTAGTTTTTTCAAACCTCTTGACATTTTTATTTCACCCTATCTAGTAATTTATCCCCAGAAGGCTTAAGCACATTATATGATTTAGTCCTTTTTCAATTTTCAATGCGATACTTGGATTTATTTTATGGTGACTTGTACCCAATGCTTCACTTAGGCTACACTAAAGGTGGCTTTACACGAGCGTGTTTTTGTGCGTGCATACGCACGTAAAAAAACACGCTTGTATTTGCAACATTGCGTTCCCTATCATGAGTGCAAATGTCCGTACTTTGCAGGTGTGTGCCTGCAAAGATAGGACATGCGTGCACCATTGGGAATGCACGCATTGTTTTCAATGGAGCCGCGGTTGCTGCAGGCGGCTCCATTGAAAACTATGCTCTGCCGGCACCCCTGCATTCTTTTTCAAGGAAGGGCTTTACATATTAGCCCTTCCCTGAAAAAGAAACATTTTAGTGTAAAAAAAAAAAATACTTACTTCTCTGCCGCTGCAGTGACCCCCTTGGGGATGAAGAACACATCTGCCTCATGCGGCAGATGTTTCCTTCATCCCCTCTAGTTAAAAGAATTCCCTGCTGCTACATCTGCCACATCTGTGGCAGATGCAGCAGAGGAATTCTTCAATTCTCTACCGCAGCTGTGACACGTGACCCCGGCAGCTGTCAATGGATTTCGGGGAAGGGCTTTATAAGCCCTTCCCTGAAAATCCATTTAAAATAGTGTAAAAAAAAAAAAAAAGCATACTCACCTGTCTTCAGCTGCGGGGCCCAGCCGAGACTTCTGGCTCTGTCCCCGTCTCTGTAGTTCTAAGCTATCAGCAGCCGAGGATTTAAAATTCCCACCTGCTGGTAGCTTTGATTGTGATTGGCTGAGCGCTTCAGCCAATTACAATCAGAGCTACCAGCAGGCGGGGATTTTAAATCCCCACTTGCTGATAGCTCAGCAGCGCTACAGAGTCGGGGACAGGGAGAGAAGTCGCGGCTGAGCCCGGGCAGCCGTCAATGGATTTCAGGGAAGGGCTTCCCTTCCCTGAAAATCCATTTAAAATAGTATAATAAAAAAATCATGCTTACCTGCCTTCAGCTGCGGGACCCAGCCGTGACTTCTGCCGCTGCCCTCGGCTCTGTAGTTCTGAGCTATCAGCAGCCGGGGATTTAAAATGCGTGTTTAAAATGGGTGTTCTTCCTCCCAGCGGGGGACATGGCAGCGACGGAGGGTGTTTTTTTTTTTTTAAAAACATTAAAATGATTGTTTTTCAGGGAAGGACTTATATGTAAAGCTATATCATGAAAAACAATTCAGGGGTGCAGGCAGAGCATTGTTTTCAATGGAGCTGCCAGCAGGAGCTACGGCTCCATTGAAAACAATGCACACAGCTACATACACCCGTGTTTTTGCTTGTACGTCAGTGCGCACCTATGTACACGCAAAAAGACGCTTGTGTGAAGCCACCCTAAGTAAGCATACAGTACAACTAACAACAATCATTAGAAAACCAATAAATCTCGTAATAGTCTAAAGGTCTGTAGTCTTGAATATAACAAAATATTTTAATAATAAATAAAAATGGTCGGTGGAGGGTGGGTTCCTCTGGGAATGTACGAGGCACCATTGTTGTGAAGTTTATAAAATGGGTAAGACTTTTACATGCAAGACCCTGTGCAAAGATTAATTTCATGGTTCTGTAATACCTTAGTTTTTAATGTGTTAAGGCCAATTTACACGCAATGATTATCGCTCAAAAGTCTTTCAAACGACCGCAAATGAGTGATAATCATTGTGTGTAAATGCTACCATTGTGCTCTTTATATATAAAAACATTAGATCAACCGTATCAGTTGATATAGTAGAGCATGAGGCAGTTTCAGATATTTGAGCGTAAATGTTTTAAGGGATGCAAGAGAATATATCTCCATCTGTAATATGCAGCTAATGTAAATTTATAGGACTATTCATATGGCCGTATTTTCACAGCCATTTTTTTAAAACCCAGCATGACCTATTTTATCGTGTATTTGCTTATATAATTGTATGCTTTTCTGTTGGGCAAATACGGATCAGCATTTGCCAAGTAGAAAGAAAAATATACATACTGAGGCAAATACTGATCAAATAGTGATGAAATACTTATTAGAGATGAGCGAGCGTACTCGGAAAAGCACTACTCGCTCGAGTAATTTGCTTTATCCGAGTATCGCTGTGCTCGTCCCTGAAGATTCGGGTGCCGGCACGGAGCGGGGAGCTGCAGGGAAGAGCGGGGAGGAACGGAGGAAAGATCTTTCTCTCCCTCTCTCCCGCCCGCTCTCCCCTGCTCCCCGCTGCGACTCACCTGTCAGCTGCAGCGGCACCCGAATCTTCAGACCCGAGCACAGCGATACTCGGATAAAGCACATTACTCGAGCGAGTAGTGCTTTTCCGAGTATGCTCGCTCATCTCTAATACTTATGACATACTGTTGTAATGTCATCTAAAACATGTCGATAATACACATCCGTATTATGGACATGTTTCCATATGCACATCTGAAACTGGTCTTAAGAACAGTTACAGATAAAAGCAAAATCTGGGCTAAAATGAAATTATCAGTAGGGAAAAGGGCCAGATTAGAGATGAGCGAGCATACTCGCTAAGGCAACCTACTCGAGCGAGTAGTGCCTTATTCGAGTACCTGTCCGCTCGTCACTAAAGATTCGGCTGCCGGCGGGGGGGGGCGGGGAGCGGCGGGAAGAAGCGAGGAGGAACGGAGGGGAGATCTCTCTCCCCCTCTCTCCCCCCCGCTCACCGCCGCAACTCACCTCTCACCCGCGCCGGCACCCGAATCTTTAGAGACAAGCGAGCAGGTACTCGAATAAGGCACTACTCGCTCGAGTAGTTTGCCTTAGCGAGTATGCTCGCTCATCTCAAGGCCACATTGATAAAGATGGTGTCACTTCCTAATATACTTTATGTATTACAAAATAGAACAGGCTGAATCAAACCGTCTTTTTCACTGGATGCAATAATGAGAGATATTGGAAAATCCAACGTCACTACTAGTTTGTGGCATGTGAGTTTCAGATAGCGGTCCCAACAATCAAATGAAAATGAAAGACCAGCAACCATGTCTATGTAAATGCCTTTCTTTTTCATTAGATACAATAAGTGATCATTTTATGGGACTATAAAATGCTAGATTTAAAGCTGAAAATCTTCAATTTTCAGTAAAAGAAGGAGGTTTACGGATTCCTAATTAGAAGCCATATTTTTATTCAACTCAGATTATGTTTTTAATTTAACTATGAATATGTGAGGCTGCAGAAAGGAAATGTATCAGTGGGGCTTGGGAAAGAAACTTCTCACACACGTATATACACAGTAAAATAGAACATCTTTTTTGCGCTCGCGTATTACGCAATTCCGGCGCTAATGTGAGCGGTACTGCATAAGGCAATGTAATTGATTGCCTGCGAGTTTTGTGTATCACACAGGCACACGGCGCACGTGTATTACGTGGTTAATCCAACGCCCATGTGAGCCCAGCCTTAGACAGATATTATTTTATTTCCTGTCTTCGTTTTCCAGATCCCTTTCTTTTCTCTTAGTGTGTGAAAGTAAAAGTTGGGTTGAGCGTTATAGGGGGATATTGTGCATAGAAACATAGAAAATTGATGGTAGAAAAAGACCATCTAATCTGCACTCATATCATTTCTCTCTAAGGATAGATATATGCTTATCCCAGGTGTGTTAATTCTGTTGGCTTGTTCCACACATCTACTACTCTTATACGTAAAATAGTATTTTCTGACATTGCTACTGATCTTCCCCAATCTCAGATTGAGCCTCCTTGTTCTAGTGTTTAGTTTCCTAATAAATACACTTCGCTCCTGAACGTTATTTCTAGCTATAACATATATAAAGGTTTTGATCATGTCAGCTCTCTCCCCTCTTTCCTCCAGACTATACAAATTAAGTTCTTTATGTCTTTCCTGATAAATTTTGTTCTGCAGACTTTCCACCATTTTGCTGTAGTACTGTAGAATATTGCAAAGTTACATGGCTATTTGTTTGCTGATTATATGTGCATTGTATGAATTCGGAATTGAGAAATAATAAAAAAATAGAATTGTATACAGCTAACAACTTTTTATTTTAGTAGGATTGCTTTCTCTGCCATCTAGTGCTCTTGCGGTGTAAGACATCAACATAAGATCTAGTGCTAGTTAGACTAAAAGTATTGTCTTTTCTGCCACCTAATGCTCAAATGCAGTAACACATCAATTGAAGAATTATACTTCAACAACTACTGTTTTCTATACTGAAATCAAATGTTCATTTGTGAAAAGACATCAATGTATGATCTATACTAAAAATCTTTCTAAAGGCCCATTTAGACACAACGATTATCGCTCAAAATTCACGTGAAAGCCATCTATTGAGCGATAATTGTTGTGTCTAACTGCACTGACATCGTGCAGTTTTTGTTAACGAATCCTGATCGTTCTCTTTTAGCATTCAGAAGCCTTATCAGGAGTTCACAGCAGGGCACATCTGATACTATTGTTTCAGCTGTATCCCGATCCCTGAACACAGCCAGGCTATGAAGAACACAGCGGTCCAGCTGTGTTCTTTATACTACCCACAGAGTATACCAGCTGAGCTCTCCATGAACAGCTGGGGTATGAAGAACACAGCGCTCCAGCTGTGTTCTGCATATCCAGCTTGGAGTGCTCAGCTGTATAACAGCTGAGCGCTCTGAGAAAAGAACAACTGGATGCAGAAGACAAGGTGATCGCTCAAAACGGTCAATTAAACTGCCGTTTGAGCAATCACCTTGCCCTCTAAATGCACACAACGATTATTGCTCAAAAGTCACTCAAAAGACATCTTTTGAGCGATAATCGCTGCGTCTAAACCAGGCTTCAAACACATGAAAATGAAATATTGTTTTATCCTTGCACAGAAGCAAGTTCATCAGATATGGGAAATTGACATATGATAAAGAACTAAGGCCCCCTGCACATGGGCAGAAATTCTGTGGCGTGATTTTGCGCAGAATTTCTGCCCGTGCCCGCCTGCATAGGATTGCATTGCACAGCTGCGATTTGTCCGCATGAAAACACAAGTGGAAAACAAATCGCGGCATGTTCTATTTCTGTGAGGGTCTCGCAGAGGCCTGCACAGAAATGTCAGTAGTGCCGTGACGGAAAAGGGAGGAAAAAATACAGAAAAAGAAAGAAAAAGATTTTTTTTCCTTCTATTTTTCCTATTTTCTTTCTCATTCTCCTTTTTCCTTTTTTCTTCTTTTAGTGGGTTCTCTCTGAATTTAAATTTTAGCAAACTTTGACTTGAAACAGAGTTCTACGGTATTGGTTTGCTCAACACTAGTCACCAGGTCTGGGTTCGAGACCACAAGCACACACATCTACATGGGCTATGACAGAGTCTGTTACAAACACCCAACTACACAGTTAAGCATAAACAATATGAGTCATTCTTTAACCATTATTTTGAAAAAAACTACAATTACATTACATCGCTTCTTCCATAGCTACATATCAATTATCCATAGCAGCGGCATCTATCCTATACTCTCTATGACATCTACACATATTATTATTATATAACAAATCTTTGCAGCTAGGCATTACTCATCCATCACTACCCCACCGTAACATCTACATAATACGTTCTACATATAAAGGGATACCTCCTTACCCTCAATAGTCATTATACTTTCTTTGCATGCATATATATCTATACTTATCCAAACAGGAGGAATAGAAGCTCTACAGATAAGTGCTATATCAATCAAAACCTAAGTGATCGTGTGAGTTGAGTGAGTGTACATGGCTGTCTTCTAACTTTGCTGTGTTGTAAGTGTACTTTGTCATAAGTGTGTGACTTGGGATCAGTGGCTTTGGAGTCAGAGATTTTGGAAGAGTAACTTATTTAATTACTGCTTATTTGAATTTTTTGCATCTAAGCTATATGCAAGATTCCCATTTAGAATGTGTTCCACGATTGACAATGCTGTCCAGTATACATCTTGTGCCATGTATGCAGACCTTGAACAGTCATTCGAGGTTGCATACTGCTGCACGAGATGTGAACGTGTTTCTCATTTGGAAGCCCACATCCTGGATCAAAATGCGCAGCTTGCAACACAGATCCATTGGCAACCTGGAAAGGGGTTTGCTGCTTACTGAGCAGGCACTTTCTGGGGCAGATGTGGGGGTGGATGGTAGTTTGGGAGAGCAGGATGAGCAGGCAGATAGCTGGGTTACAGTTAGAAGTAGGGGTAGGGGGAATGAGTCCAGGGAAGCTAGTTCTGAATTGGCAATCCCAAGCAAATTTACAAAGTTGATTGACAAGGAGGATGGCATTACACGATTAGCACTTCTGCAGCACGACATGGCCACTGACCACCAGTGGGAGGTCTGCTCCAGTAGGAATGGGAATAGGAGCACAGGGCAGGCCAGACAGGTCCTGGTAGTGGGAAACTCAATTAGCAGGACAGACAGGGCAATCTGCCACAAAGACCGTGATCGTCGAATGGTGTTCTGTCTTCTTAGCACTGGAGTTTGACACATCATAAATCGGGTTGACAGAAAACTGGGAGGGGCTGGTGAGGATCCAGTGGTCATAGTACACATTGGCACCAATGAAAAAATTAGGGCTAGGTGGAAGGTCCTTAAAAACGATTTCAGGGAACTAGGATGCAAGCTTAGGGCAAGGACCTCCAAAGTAGTATTTTCTGAAATACTACCCATACCATGTAGCACACCAGAAAGGTAAAGGGAGATTAGGGAGGTAAACAAGTGGCTCCAGAGTTGGTGTAGGAAGGAGGGGTTTGGGTTCTTGGGGAACTGGGCTAACTTTGCTATTGGCTACAGGCTCTACTATAGGGATGGGCTGCATCTCAATGGGGAGGGTTTGGCTGTGCTGGGGGAAAAGATGGCTAGAACGTTGAAGGAGTGTTTAAGCTAGGGACTGGAGAGGAGGGCAACCAGAGAGATAGAGGGGCAGACAGTGTAGACAGTGACCTGAGACTAAATGCCCTTTTAGACACAACGATTTTCACTCAAAAATCACTCAAAGCTATCTTGTGTTTAACTGCACTGACATTGTGCAGTTTACGTTAAGCCGTCACTGATCGCTGTTCTTTCAACATGCTGAAAGATCAGCGATCAGGTATCAGGAATTTACAGTGGGATACAGCTGATACTAATATATCATTAGGGAGCTGTATCTCGCTCCCTGATGATAGGCAGGGTATGAAGAACAGAGCGGTCGAGCTGTCTTCTGCATCCTCCGCTTGAAGCGTAAGGTGATCAAGCTGTAAAAAGAACACAACCATTATCGCTCAAAAATCACTCAAAAGCTTTTTTGAGCGATAATTGTTGTGTCTCAACCAGCCTTAAGTAATAGAAATGGTGGTGGTGCAGTGGGAGTGATTAGTAAAGTTAGAACTGGCAGAATAGTTAGTAGGAATACACGTAATATAAAAAATAACCAAAACCTTCTAAATCGTATGGTGACTAATGCTAGAAGTCTGACCAATAAAGTAGACAAACTAGAAGTAATAATGTCTCAGGAAAAGGACAACATAGTGGGAATAATGGAGACCTGGTTGGATAAAAGCTGTGACTGGGTGGTGGACTTACAGGGTTACAGTCTATTTGTCTTTAAGTTAAATCCTGTTTAAAGCACACATTATGGGAAGATATATGGGATGGAGATGAACATACAGAGTCTCTATGGGTGGAAATACATGAAGGGTAAAACAATAAAATCCTCATAGGGGTTTTCTATAGATCACCAAATATAACAGTTACTGAAAATCTATTATTGAAGCAAATCACAATCTAGTATTTATTGCGGAGGACCTTAACTATCTGGATATAACCTGGGAAGCCGAAACCTGCGGATCTCATAAACACCTTTATGTCGATTACTAAAGATAATTAACTTACCCAACTTGTTTAAGACCTGACTAGAGGGATTGACGTTTTGGACTTAATGTTAACCCACAGACTTGACAAAATAACACGGGTGACGCTTTAGGGACAGCTTAGAAATAGTGGCCATAATATAATAAATTTCAACTTGTCTTTCAAGAGAGAGGTTTATAGGGGAGCTACGAAAATACTAAACTTTAGGAAGGCCAAGTTCGTTCAGCTTAGTGATGCCCTTAACGTTATTGACTGGGCTAATGTACTCAAAAATAAGAGTGCAAACAATAAATGGGAAACGTTTAAAAACATCCTAAATACTTACTGTGGGAAGTTCATACCTTACAGGAATAAAAGGGTTGGGAGTAGGAGAACACCTATGTGGCTCAATAAAGAGGTAAATTGGGCAATAAACAAAAAAAAAAGTGTTTAAACTACTAAAACAAGAAGGCAGCGATGAAGCACTAAAAACTTATAGGGAAAAAAATAAATTATGTAAAAATCAGATAGAAGCAGCAAAGATGGAGACAGGGAGACTTATTGCCAAAGAGAGTAAAACTATCCCTTAACTGTTCTTCAACTATAGAAATAGTAAAAAGATTAATACTGAAAGTGTTAGCCCTTTAATAAATAATGTAAGAAAAATTGTAGAGGCTGATGAGGAAAAAGCAAATGTATAGTTTTTTTCTCCAGTGTATTCACAGAGGAAAATGAAATGTCAGATGAGATGCAGAGTGATAATATAAACTCTCCACTAAATGTCTAAGCCAGGAAGAAGTGCAGAGCTGTCTTAAAAAGATTAAAATAGACAAATTGCCGAGTCCTGACGGCATACATCCCTGGGTTTTAAGGGAATTAAGTAATATGACAGACTCTTGTTTCTCATATTTAAGGACTCAATAGAGAATGTGGTGCCGATATTCAAAAAAGGGTCAAAAAGTGAACATGGAAATTACAGGCCAGTTACTTCTATTGTGGGTAAAATGTTTGAAGGGTTTCTAAGAGATGCTATCCTGAAGTACCTCAAGGAAAATGCCTGTATAACTCAGTATCAGCATGGGTTTGTGAGAGATCACTCCTGTTAAACCAACCTGATCAGCTTTTTATGAGGAGGTAAGTTCTAGATTGAGCCAGGGAGAGTCATGTGATCTTGTGTATCTGGAGTTTTCCAAAGTGTTTGATACTGTGCCATATAAAAGGTTGGTATATAAAATGAGAATGCTTGGTCTGGACCAGAATGTTTGTAAGTGGGTAAGTAACTGGCTCAGTGATAGAAAGCAGAGGGTGGTTATAAATGGTACATATTCTGATTGGGTCACTGTTACTAGTGGGGTACTGCAGGGGTCAGTTTTGGGCCCTATTCTTTTCAATATATCTATTAATGACCTTGAAGATGGATTGCACAGTAAAATATCAATATTTGCAGATGACACAAAACTATGTAAATAAATTAACACGAGAGAATGCAAGGCGGGTACAAGAGGATGTGGATAAGTTGGGGGTTTGGACAGAAAAGTGGCAAATAAGCTTTAATACTGATAAATGTAAGGTTAGGCAAGTGGTCAGGGAAATACATGTCACCATTACACATTAAATGGGAAGTCATTGGGTAAGATTGACATGGAAAAGGACTTGGGGATTTTAGTTAACTGTAAGCTCAACTGGAGCAACCTGTATCAGGTGGATGCTGCTAAGGCAAATAAGATCATGGGATGCATAAATAGAACTCTATGGGCGCATGATGAGGCATTGTTCTTCCTCTTTACATATCACTGATCAGACCACACATGGAATAGTGTGTGCAGTTTTGGTCACCAGTACTCAAGAAGTACATATCAGAGCTTGAGCTGGTTCAAAGGCGGGCAGCTAAAGTAACAAATGGAATGGGCGGACTACAATACCCAGAGAGGTTATCAAAATTTGAATTACTTAGTTTAGAAAAAAGAGGGGCAACCTAATGACTGTGTATAAATATATCAGGAGACAATACAGGGATCTCTCCCATCATCTGTTTATATCCAGGACTGTAACTGTGGACATTCTCTACATTTAAAGGAAAGAAGGTTTCTACATCGACATAGAAGGGGGTTCTTTACTGTAAGTGCAGTGAGACTATGGAACTCTCTGCCTGAGGACGTGGTGATGGCAAATTAAAAGGTAAAACAGTTATAGAGGGGCCTGGATGCCTTTCCCGAGTTTCAATATTACCTGATATTATCACTGATTACTTCAGAAGGGTTGTTGATCTAATGATTATCCTGATTGCTAGATTGGAGTCAGGAAGGAATTTTTTCCTTAAATGGGAATAATTAACTTTTACCTCATTTTTTTTCTGCCTTCGTCTGGATCAACATTGGGGCGGAATAGACTGAACCAGTTGAACACGTCTTTTTTTGGCCTTACATACTTTGTTACTGTGTTACTATGTTACTTCACTAGCATATATTCTATTCATACATGTCTTTTAGGCTGGATTCACACGAACGTATATCAGCTCGGTTTTCACGTCAAGCCGATATACGTCATCCTCATCTGCAGGGGGGAGGATGGAAGAGCCAGGAGCAGGAACTGAGCTCCCGCCCCCTCTCTGCCTCCTCTCCGCCCCTCTGCACTATTTGCAATGGAGAGAGCCGGAACGGGGGCGGGGCTAATTCTCAAAACTTAGCCCCGCCCCGTCCCACCTCCTTTCATTGCAAATAGTGCAGAGGGGCGGAGAGGAGGCAGAGAGGGGGCGGGAGCTCAGTTCCTGCTCCTGGCTCTTCCATCCTTTCCCCCCTGCAGATGAGGACAATGTATATTGGCTCGGTGTGAAAACCGAGCCGATATACGTTTGTGTGAATCCAGCCTTACTCTCTATTACTAGCTAACTCTACATATATCTTAATAGCTTCTTGGGTAAACATTCTAGCATTTATAATATTATTCCCAGTAATTAGCAGCATTACTAGCTTTGACTTGAACAAACGCTAGAATCATTACATTTCTGTATCAGCACCTAACATTCTATATATTCAAACATGACAATTTTCCCACATTTACAGGGTTAGGCCGCCTGCACACGCCTGCGCCGGATTCCGCTAGCGGATTTTCACGCGCGTATGGTACCTAAATGTGCTTGCGGATAGGTGTGGATGCGTGAAAAATCACGAGCGGATATACGCGGATTTGTTGCGGAAAAAAACGCGCAGAAAAACCAGCAGCCGCCCCTTATTGTAAACCCAACCCCTAGAGAACTGCCCATTCCTTGGAAAACAGCTTAAAAACCAACACCCAGACTCCGTTTTGTCCCTCTTGCTTGTGCGAGCACCGTTAAATTATTCTGGCAACATGCTTTCACCCGGTGAGCAGATGTCTTTGTGGGCATGGTTGATCCATGTAACTTTTTTCAGGCGCTTCTCCAGCGTGACTTTATTTCTGTCACTGCAAAAAAATTCACAAGAGGAATTCATTACTAGAGATTTTGCGTTCTTACATCCTGCATTGGCAAGAAATACTACCTATCTCCCTCTACACATTGTGGGTGTCTGCTGAACAAGGCTATTAACCCAATAAATGCCGCTTCAGTGGCACCAGTGGAAAATACAACTGTTCCCGCAAAAAACAAACAGGGACGGCTTAGTAACTTGGGTGCATCCTGGCGGCTGATGCACCCGTCTTCCTGCACAAGACGGCCGCAATGCAGGATGGACGTCTTTCCACAGAGCTGGAGGAAAGAACACAAGTCCGGCAATGGAGCCGGTCATGTGCTCTTTTCTGCCAGCGTTGCGGAGAGTCGTCCGTCCTGCAGTGTGACCGTTTTGGTATCGCTGCATCCGTAAAAGTCTGATCTATCAAAGTAATGTATGATTTACCCTGCACGGTGAATGTGGTAAAAAAAAAAAAAGAATACACGCCCGAAATGCACTTTTTCGGTCACCCTATTTCCGAGAAAAATGTAATAAAAGGCGATCAAAAAGTCAACTGTATGCGAAAATGGTACCAACAGAAACGTCAGGACTAGAGATGAGCGAACGTACTCGTCCGAGCTTGATATTCGTGCGAATATTAGGGTGTTCGGGATGCTCGTTACTCGTAACGAGCACCACGCGGTGTTCCGGTTACTTTCAGTTTCCTCTCTGAGACGTTAGCGCGCTTTTCTGGCCAATTGAAAGACAGGGAAGGCATTACAACTTCCCCCTGTGACGTTCAAGCCCTATACCACCCCCCTGCTGTGAGTGGCTGGGGCGATCAGATGTCACCCGAGTATAAAAATCGGCCCCTCCCGCGGCTCGCCACACATGCCTTGTGACTTAGCTGAGGGAAAGTGCTGCTGCTGCTGTAGGGAGAGCGTTAGGAGTCAGTGTAGGCTTCAAGAACCCCAACGGCCCTTCTCAGGGCCATATCTACTAGTGTGCAGTACTGTGTTAGCACTGTATTTTTTTTTTTTTTTGTCCAAAATTGGATCTGCAGAGCATTGCGCCCTGCAATAGGGATAGAAGTAGGGGTTAGGCAGGGAGAGTGTTAGGAGTTAGTGTAGGCTTCAAGAACCCCAACGGTCCTTTCTAGGGCCACTTCTATCCGTGTGCAGTACTGTCCAGGCTGCTGTTAGCAGTGTTGCATATTTTTTTTCTTTCTCAAAACCGGCTGTGCAGAGCATTGCACCCGGCATTAATACTACACGGATAGAATTGTGTAGGCAGGGCCAGAAGACATTTATTATTCATTGAATACACGCAGTGGGGTCTTCCCTTTGCTAAAAAGGAAAAAAATTATATTTTGCCTGCCTGTGTCAGTCCTAAGGTCTCCGTGTACGTGTGTGCTGCGTGTACAACGTACAAAAATCAGACGCAACCAGCTACGCTTTACTGCAGCCTAGCGCCATTGTCTTTCCTTACTGGCAAATACCTGCTCTGCTAGAGTTAATAACTCTGCTACACTATAGTTGTGTGACACTTTTTGAGGGCCACACCACAGATATTAAACTTCTTGTTCATTGAATATACGCAGTGGGTGCTTCCCTAAGCTAAAAAGGAAAAGAAATTATATTTGGCCTGCCTGTGTCAGTCCTAAGGTCTGCGTGTACGTGTGTGCTGCGTGTACAACGTACAAAAATCAGACGCAACCAGCTACGCTTTACTGCAGCCTAGCGCCATTGTCTTTCCTGACTGGCAAATACCTGCTCTGCTAGAGTTAATAACTCTGCTACACTATAGTTGTGTGACACTTTTTGAGGGCCACACCACAGATATTAAACTTCTTGGTTTTCATTGAATACACGCAGTGGGGTCTTCCCTTTGCAAAAAAGCGAAAACATTATATTTGGCCTGCAGGCTTGCGCCAATTTATTTCCTGCCTGGGAAATCAAATCACTGGTAATACAGCATGCTGAGGGGTAGGGGTAAGCCTAGAGGACGTGGACGTGGACGTGGCCGAGGACGCGGAGGGCCAAGTCAGGGTGTGGGCACAGGCCGAGCTCCTGATCCATGTGTGTCGCAGCCGACTGCTGCGCGATTAGGAGAGAGGCACGTTTCTGGCGTCCCCACATTCATCGCCCAATTAATGGGTCCACGCGGGAGACCTTTATTAGAAAATGAGCAGTGTGAGCAGGTCCTGTCCTGGATGGCAGAAAGTGCTTCGAGCAAGCTATCATCCACCCACAGTTCTGCGCCGTCCAGTGCTGCAAATCCGAATCCTCTGTCTGCTGCTCCTCCTTCCTCCCAGCCTCCTCACTCCACTACAATGACACCTGCTCAGGAGCGGGAACACTCCCAGGAACTGTTCTCGGGCCCCTGCTTAGATTGGGCAGCAGCGGTTCCTCTCCCACCAGAGGAGTTTATCGTCACTGATGCCCAACCATTCGAAAGTTCCAGGGGTCCGGGGGAAGAGGCTGGGGACTTCCGCCAACTGTCTCAAGAACTTTCTGTGGGTGAGGAGGACGATGACGATGAGACACAGTTGTCTTGCAGTGAGGTAGTAGTAAGGGCAGTAAGTCCAAGGGAGCAGCGCACAGAGGATTCGGAGGAAGAGCAGCAGGACGATGAGGTGACTGACCCCACCTGGTGTGCAACGCCTACTCAGGACAGGTCTTCAGAGGGGGAGGCAAGGGCATCAGCAGGGCAGGTTGCAAGAGGCAGTGCGGTGGCCAGGGGTAGAGGCAGGGCCAGACCGAATAATCCACCAACTGTTTCCCCAAGCACACCCTCACGCCATGCCACCCTGCAGAGGCCGAGGTGCTCTAAGGTCTGGCAGTTTTTCACAGAGACGCCTGACGACCGACGAACAGTGGTGTGCAACCTTTGTCGCGCCAAGATCAGCCGGGGAGCCACCACCAACAGCCTGACCACCACCAGCATGCGCAGACATATGATGGCCAAGCACCCCACAAGGTGGGACGAAGGCCGTTCACCGCCTCCGGTTTGCACCGCTGCCTCTCCCCCTGTGCCCCAACCTGCCACTGAGATCCAACCTCCCTCTCAGGACACAGGCACAACCGTCTCATGGCCTGCACCCACAGCCTCACCTCCGCTGTCCTCGGCCCCATCCACCAATGTCTCGCACCGCACAGTCCAGCCGTCGCTAGCGCAAGTGTTGGAGCGCAAGCGCAAGTACGCCACCACGCACCCGCACGCTCAATCGTTAACCGTCCACATAGCCCAATTTATCAGCCTTGAGATGCTGCCGTATAGGGTTGTGGAAACGGAGTCCTTCAAAGCTATGATGGCGGCGGCGGCCCCGCGCTACTCAGTTCCCAGTCGCCACTACTTTTCCCGATGTGCCGTCCCAGCCCTGCACGACCACGTCTCCCGCAACATTGTACGCGCCCTCACCAATGCGGTTAGTGGCAAGGTCCACTTAACTACGGACACGTGGACAAGCACAGGCGGGCAGGGCCACTACATCTCCCTGACGGCACATTGGGTGAATTTAGTGGAGGCTCGGACAGAGTCAGAGCCTGGGACCGCTCACGTCCTACCCACCCCCAGAATTGCGGGCCCCAGCTCGGTGGTGGTATCTGCGGCGGTGTATGCTTCTTCCACTAAAGCACCCTCCTCCTCCTCCTCAACCTCTGTCTCGCAATCTAGATGTGTCAGCAGCAGCAGGACGTCGCCAGCAGTCGGTGTCGCGCGGCGTGGCAGCACAGCGGTGGGCAAGTGTCAGCAGGCCGTGCTGAAACTACTCAGCTTAGGAGATAGGAGGCACACGGCCCACGAACTGCTGCAGGGTCTGACAGAGCAGACGGACCGTTGGCTTGCGCCGCTGAGCCTCCAACCGGGCATGGTCATGTGTGACAACGGGCGTAACCTGGTGGCGGCTCTGCAGCTCGGCAGCCTCACGCACGTGCCATGCCTGGCCCACGTCTTTAATTTGGTGGTTCAGCGCTTTCTGAAAAGCTACCCACGCTTGTCAGACCTGCTCGTAAAGGTGCGCCGGCTCTGCGCACATTTCCGCAAGTCCCACACGGACGCTGCCACCCTGCGCACCCTGCAACATCGGTTTAATCTGCCAGTGCACCGACTGCTGTGCGACGTGCCCACACGGTGAAACTCTACGCTCCACATGTTGGCTAGGCTCTATGAGCAGCGTAGAGCTATAGTGGAATACCAACTCCAACATGGGCGGCGCAGTGGGAGTCAGCCTCCTCAATTCTTTTCAGAAGAGTGGGCCTGGTTGGCAGACATCTGCCAGGTCCTTCGAAACTTTGATCAGTCTACCCAGGTGGTGAGCGGCGATGCTGCAATCATTAGCGTCACCATTCCTCTGCTATGCATCTTGAGAAGTTCCCTGCAAACCATAAAGGCAGCCGCTTTGCGCTCGGAAACAGAGCTGGGGGAAGACAGTATGTCGCTGGATAGTCAGAGCACCCTCCTGTCTATATCTCAGCGCGTTCAGGAGGAGGAGGAGGAAGATGAGGAGGATGAGGAGGAGGGGGAAGAGACAGCTTGGCCCACTGCTGACGGTACCCATGCTGGTTGCCTGTCATCATTTCAGCGTGTATGGCCTGAGGAGGAGGAGGAGGATCCTCAAAGTGATCTTCCTAGTGCGGACAGCCATGTGTTGCGTACAGGTACCCTGGCACACATGGCTGACTTCATGTTAGGATGCCTTTCTCGTGACCCACGCATTCAACGCATTCTGGCCACTACGGATTACTGGGTGTACACACTGCTCGACCCACGCTATAAGGAGAACCTTCCCAGTCTCATTCCCGAAGAGAAAAGGGGTTCGAGAGTGTTGCTATACCACAGGACCCTGGCGGACAAGCTGATGGTAAAATTCCCATCCGACAGCGGTAGTGGCAGAAGGCGCAGTTCCGAGGGCCAGGTAGCAGGGGAGGTGCGTAGATCGAGCAGCATGTACAGCCCAGACAGTGCAACAGTCTTTAAGGGCCTGGCCAGCTTTATGGCTCCCCAGCAAGACTGTGTCACTGCTCCCCAGTCAAGGCTGAGTCGGCGGGAGCACTGTAAAAGGATGGTGAGGGAGTACGTAGCCGATTGCACGACCATCCTCGGTGACGCCTCTGCCCCCTACAACTACTGGGTGTCGAAGCTGGACACGTGGCCTGAACTAGCGCTGTATGCCCTGGAGGTGCTTGCTTGTCCTGCGGCTAGCGTCTTGTCGGAGAGGGTGTTTAGTGCGGCTGGGGGAATCATCACAGATAAGCGTACCCGCCTGTCAACCGACAGTGCCGACAGGCTAACACTCATCAAGATGAACAAAGCCTGGATTTCCCCAGACTTCTCTTCTCCACCAGCGGACAGCAGCGATACGTAAGCAATACGTAGGCTGCACCCGCGGATGGAAGCTACGTTCTCTCTCACCATCCAAAACGGGGACATTTCTGCTTCATCAATCTGTGTCTAATATTCCTCCTCCTCCTCCTGCTCCTCCTCCTGAAACCTCATGTTATCACGCTGAACGGGCAATTTTTCTTAGGGCCACAAGGCTCACTCATAATTTTTCTAAACAATTTTTAGATGTTTCAATGCTCTGAAAAGCGTTGGAACTTTAACTTGAACCAATTTTTCGTTAAACTGGGCTGCCTCCAGGCCTAGTTACCACTTAAGCCACATTAACCAAAGCGATTAATGGGTTTCACCTGCCCTCTTGGTTGGCTATGGCCAATTTTTTTCAGGTACATTAGTACTGTTGATACAGCAATTTTTGTGGGCCCTCGCCTACAGTGTAATCAAATACATTTTTAGCCCACCTGCATTAAGCACGACATTACTACCTCAGCTGTGTTGGGCAATGTAATGGGATATTTCTATGTACCGCCGGTGGGTTCCAGGGAGCCACCCATGCTGTAGGTGCACACGGAGTTTTTACTACATCTGTACACTTGAAAAGAACCCCAGTCTGACTGGGGCATGCAGTGTGGGCCGAAGCCCACCTGCATTAAGCACGACATTACTACCTCAGCTGTGTTGGGCAATGCAATGGGATATTTCTATGTACCGCCGGTGGCTTCCTGGCACCCACCCCTGCTGTGGGTCCACAGGGAATTATAAATGCATCTGTGTCCACTTGTTAAGAACCCCAGTCTGACTGGGGCATGCAGTGTGGGCCGAAGCCCACCTGCATTAAGCACGACATTACTACCTCAGCTGTGTTGGGCAATGCAATGGGATATTTCTCTGTACCGCCGGTGGCTTCCTGGCACCCACCCCTGCTGTGGGTCCACAGGGAATTATAAATGCATCTGTGTCCACTTGTAAAGAACCCCAGTCTGACTGGGGCATGCAGTGTGGGCCGAAGCCCACCTGCATTAAGCACGACATTACTACCTCAGCTGTGTTGGGCACTGCAATGGGATATTTTTATGTACCGCCGGTGGGTTCCAGGAAGCCACCCATGCTGTCGGTCGACAGGGACTTCACAATAGGGAGTTGTACCTGCCTGTGTCTATGAATTAAAAAGCCCGGTCTGACTGGGGCATGCAGAGACACCTTGACAGAATGAATAGTGTGTGACACATAGGTTCCCCATTGCTATGCCCACGTGTGCAGCTCCTGATGGCGGTGGCACAGGATTCTATTTCTCATTGCTTCTGTACAGCATTGTGGGCTATCACCCCGCCCCTTTTAAAGAGGGTCGCTGCCTAGCCGTGCCAACCCCTCTGCAGTGTGTGCCTGCGGTTCCTCCTCATGGCAGACGCACTTCTAAATAGACATGAGGGTGGTGAGGCATTAGGGCAGCTGAAGGCTGCGCAGGGACACTTTGGTGTGCGCTGTGGGGGGGAGGGGGGGGCGGTTGGGCAGCATGTAACCCAGGAGAAGTGGCAGTGGAGTGTCATGCAGGCAGTGATTGTGCTTTGTTGGAGGTAGTGTGGTGCTTAGCTAAGGTATGCCATGCTAATGAGGGCTTTTCAGAAGTAAAAGTTTTTGGGAGGGGGGGGCCCCACTCTTGCCGCTATTGTGGCTTAATAGTGGGACCTGTGAACTTGAGATGCAGCCCAACATGTAGCCCCTCGCCTGCCCTATCTGTTGCTGTGTCGTTCCCATCACTTTCTTGAATTGCCCAGATTTTCACACAAGGAAACCTTAGCGAGCATTGGCGAAATACAAAAATGCTCGGGTCACCCATTGACTTCAATGGGGTTCGTTACTCGAAACGAACCCTCGAGCATCGCGAAAAGTTCATCCCGAATAACGAGCACCCGAGCATTTTGGTGCTCGCTCATCTCTAGTCAGGACATACTGCACAAAATGAGCCCTCACACAACTATGTCGCCAAAGAAAAAAAAAAGTTATTGCACGCAGAAAATGGACACAGAAAATAATTTAAAAAAATTAAATATCTTAAAAAAAAAATACAAGTACTACAGCAAAAAAAATACTATATAAGTTTGGTAACGTAGTAATCGTACTGACCCATAGAATAAAAATATCAGGTCGTTTTTGTTGCACTTTGCGTGCTGCAGAAACAGGATGACGGAAAGATGGTGGAAAGTCTTTTTTTTTTCTCTCCGATTACAATTTTTTAATGGTTTTTCAGTACATTATATGGTACAATAAATAGTGCCATTGCAAAATACAACTCGTCCCGCAAAAAAACAAGCCCACATACAGCGACGTCGATGGATAAATAAAGGAACTACGATTTTTTAGGGAGTAGGGGAAAAAAAAGGAAAAAAGCAAAAAAGCTCCGTCACTAAGGGGTTAAAAGTGGGGATGGAAAAAAGCACAATAAAAACAAAAGTAAAACTGCTTGGCCACTAAGGGGTTAAAATGAAAAAAAAAGGACATTTGACGCAATAGCGAAAAATACTCACGCAAGTTCTTCTTTTCCGCTTCTATTGCGTTCGTCCAGGCATCCCCATAAACCTGAGCAGAGAGTTGAAGCCAGGATTGTTCCTTTCGATTCTTGTCTAGGTACTCTGGGGAGTTACCGTCCCATATGCTAGGGAAGTCCTGCATCATTGTGACAAGTTTGCCCATGTCGATCATTATTCGTTACGCCTGATGGCTGGTGGCTGCAGGCTGGTGGCTGATGACTGGTGGCTGCAGGCTGGTGGCTTGTGGCAGGCTGGTGGCTGCAGGCTGGTGGCTTGTGGCTGCAGGCTGGTGGCTGCAGGCTGGTGGATTGTGGCTGCAGGCTGGTGGCTTGTGGCTGCAGGCTGGTGGCTGCTGGCTGCTGTCTGGTGGATGAGGTGACTGGAAGGGCAGTGCTGCTGCTAAAATTTGCCTGTGAAGCTCTGTGCTGTGTGTTGGGACGCCTCCTACCATGCCTACTTCCTGTAGTCATAGCAACCAGTGACTCCATCCGCAGTTGCACTGCGGATGTACTGCATGAAAAAACGCACCCATTCACTTGTATTGGAGGCTTCACGCGCAGAATCCGACCCAAATTAGCACAGGTCGCAGATTTTTTCAAGCGTGTGAAAAAACGCGATACAAATCCGTCCGTCTGGGGACAACTGCGGATCCTCATAGGAGTATATTGGCTGCGGTCTGGGGCGGACAATGTGCATAAAATAACGCGCTAGAAATTCCGTTCGTGTGCAGGCACCCTTAACCTTTCCTACACCCCCTTAACACTATCTCATAGGCCGCCTGCAGACGAGCGGGTTGGATCCGGCAGCGAGAATTCTCGCCGCGGGACCCGACCCGAGAGCCTGCAGAGACAAGCGCGTACTCACCCGCGCCTGGCGGCCCCGGCTCTTCCATGTGCCGGCTGCGGCGCAGCCGGCGCATGCGCAGACCGGAGCCAGCGGCCGGGTGAGTGCGAGCCCCGCACAAAAATAGGACATGCTGCGGTTTGTTTGCCGCGCGAGATTTCGCGCGGCCAAACCGCGGCCGTCTGCATAGGAGTGCGTATTGTAATGCACTCCTATGCAAACTTTCAGTGGCGGAAATCCCGCGGCGGTATTTCCCGCGTGCAGGCGGCCATAGAAAGGAAAAATCATAAAGGCATGGACCCAGTTGGTGTAAACTGTATCCTATGTGTGTGCCTCCAAAACCTGCATGTGCCCCCTTGGTCTGTGATAGTGAAGGGTGCATTGTGGGTCCTATTGATCTATGTAATAGCGTAGTTTAGAGCATAGATGCTGCAGAGGTAGATAGTTATGTAGCTGCAGAGGGTAATTGCATATTATAAATGTGTGTTGTACAAATGGTGGTTAAAGTAGGGCTTATAATGTTTGTAACAGTCTCTGTCATGGCCTGCATAGATGTGTGTGTTTGTGTGTGTGCATGTGTGTGGTCTTGAATTCAGACCCAGTGACCATAGGAAGGCATACAGCACCAGGTCAACATGCTGGGCAAGAGTTATGCATCAGTGGATAAATGAGAGGACACATAGTGCCCTACAGAGGTTTGCTGAGTGAGATATAAGAGGTGGAGTGTGACAAGTTGTTGCCATGATGATAATGAGCATAAGTAAGCATGAGCGAGTGGTGCAAGGCTGGCATGGACAGGCCTAGTGCCTTACAACAACCCTAGTTGCCTGAGTTAAGAGGGTGGGAATAGTGTTTCTCATCTTGATTTAGTGAAGAATAAAATCATCCCAATTTTCGCAAAAGCAAATCGGGTTAGTCCAAACCAACGTTTGGCAAAAATCGCAGGAAAATTGAATTTTGCATAATGCTGCTGCAAAGGGCAGGATGCAGCCAATTAGCAACCAAAGTGCTTTACTGATGTCACCACTTGTGTCCTTCATTTTGCATATGGACAGCTGTTTTATTGGACGCCTGCATCATATGACCTAGATATATATAACATAGGTACAGTGTAACTAGCAGCCATTTTACAGTTGGCATCACGATTATATGCCTATATAACACATGGTCTGTTGTTAATAGCAACAGATATTCTACAGAGGTAATACGTATTGCTATTGGAGGGAGCACAGAAAGTTGCTCCATCACATTTATATGTCTATACAAAAGGTGGTAAATGAAGAGCAGAAGTTAAGTTGCCATCATCACCACCTTCACCAACATTGACATCTACGCAATATTCCAAAGCGTCCCAGGTCAGCAGCCACCCCATATCCCCCAGCTATGGGAACATAAAATACCACCCCAACCATCCACGAGCACACAGCTAGAATGCAAGTACTGCACAGCTGCTTGCAATAAAAATGCTACCCTTCAAGCTAGTGGACACAGATGGCTCCACAACGTGATGCTCCATGCGAAGCTACAGTACTAGATGCCCAGCTTCTATTTCTTTGCTCAAAAAGCTGCCCCTGCCCGGGACCACCATGTGAGTGATAACGTGTCCCTAGCATTGAAGAATGCTGTCAGTGGCAGGGTGCACCTGACCATGGACATGTGGCCTAGCAAGCATGGCCAGGGGCAATACATGTCCTTAACAGCACACTGGGTCAATGTCCTGCAGGAGGGGCATGAAGCTGAAATTGGTGGTCCACGTTTCACGGTACCCCCCAAGAGTTATGGAACATTCAGTCCTGTATATCTCCTCCTCATCCCTCCTCCTCCTCTTCCTCCACCTATTCATACTACCTTTCAGCACCCTCCACATCAGTACAGATATCCACATGTGACAAAATTAGACTTTCAGAGCGGTATAAGTGGTAAATGCCAAAATGCTTTTCCTAAAATTCATAAGTCTAAGGGAGTGCAACTACATGGCTAAAAAGCTGTTGACGGCTCTGCAGGATCAGGTTGACTTATGGCTGACACCACATGATCTGAAGCCAGGTAAGGTCATATGTGACAATAGGGCGAACCTGCTGAAAGCCCTTCGCCTCGACAATCTCACACATATACCTTGCCTGGCCCATGTGATAAACCTGGTAGTGCAGCACTTCCTGAACAATTAGCCAGCTTTACATCCAGTGTTGGAAAAGGCCAGTAGACTGCTCACACTTTCAACGTTCACACTCAAGACCCCTCTTGTCTGGTTAAGATGCAGCGACAGCTCAGGCTGCCACCCAACCATCTTATCTGTGACGTGCCTACACAATGGAATTCCACATTGCATGTGTTGCATAGGCTAAGCTAGCAGCAGAGAGCGATCACAGAGTACAATAGGGGGTAATACTTTTCTAAGTTCATTCAGCCTTCTGACGAACATACTGACAAAGGGGAATGCGTTGAGGCATTTCTTGTGACCTATTCTGGCATTTGCTATGTTCCAGGGTGTGTATATACGTCATGACTTGTATTTTTTGGTGATTTTAGAAGTTCGTGATTAAATATATTACTATTTATACTAATCCGCCATGCAGTATTGCATAGTGCAGTGAACAGTTTGTCTTATGCATTTATATTCTTCTATATTTAAGACTAATTTACTACAGTTTGCAATGTGTATTCTCTGAGATGACTAAGAATCAGAATTATACTGTCCATGTTTCCAATTGCTTCAGGAACATGCTGCCATCTTGTGGATTCAGAGAAAATAGCGGATACTTTGCTAACTGGAATAGGCAGTGGTCTTGAAGCACGCATTGAACAATTTCTTCATCTTTCTAGTTTTAACAGAACATGCCTATAGTTTCAGAAAAAAAAACATCCATCAAACCCATTGGCCTATACCCCTTAAAGTGATAATCACCAATTAAAGCTGTTCTGAAGTAAAATTTATTATAAAGTTGTTCAGTATCCAACCCTTGAACAGAAATTTTGGTCATCATTCAAATAAACCTAATCAAATATACATTTTCTACACATTATTTATAGAAGGCACTAAATTGCTAGTTTTACACATCAACTTTCCGTTTACATTAAAATATTTTATGTCCAAATATTTTGGATATAATATATACATCATATAAACTGAATGGCCATTTTATTAGCAGCATCTGCCCTTTCGTGTTTGGAACTACCTTGTATGGAAATGAGACACATGACCCCAGAGTACAGCATTTTCTGTGGATCAGTTTCAAAAAGTCATAGAGAGGCTACAATTAAAATATAACATTCATTAAATATGCTTAAAAACTCAATACATCTGATAAGCAAAACAAACCATCGATCTATGACCAGAAGCCATCATTCCAATACCATTTAACCAAGATGGCATAAATATAATGTATCCACAAACAGGAAGTACAGGATGGATAGAATTTATGCCTTGTAATCATCCTAGTTTAAAAGTTCTACCTAACCAGCAAGACTCCCGCCCTGAAAAGGGAGATCCTGCACATGAACCTCCTAATGATTACCTATCACACTCTAAGGATGCATTCAGATGAGCATGTTTATGTGCGTACAATCATGCACAAAAAAACGCACGTCTATTAGAACCACTGGTTTCCTATGATGTGTTCACATGTCTATGTTTTACAGGCGTGCAAATGCGCGAACCTGCAAAAGATAGGACAAGTGTGCACCGCGTAGGTCCATGTTACGCGCAGTACCCTCATCACCGAACACTGTGACAGCACTGTCAGTGTTCAGTAATGATGGCACCCCCATGGGGAGTAAAGAATCCCCTGCCACAGCTGTGGCAGAGGATCACAATGCTCTTCCATTGCTTTCAATGGGGCCGCTGCTGCTGCCGGCGGCCCCATTGAAGGCAATGGGCTGCTGGCAGCCCCTGCAGTGATTATCGGGGGAGGGCTTTAAATATAAGCCCTTCCCTGAAAATCATCCCTAGTATGTGTAAAAAAAAAGTGTAAAACATATATACTCACCTCTCTGATGCTGTCGGCTGCTGAAAGGGCTGTGACAGTTGAGGATTTAGCCAGCATTAATGGTGTCCTCAATGCTGAGAAATACAAGCAGATACTTACCCATCATGCAATACCATCAGGGAGGTTTTTGCTTGGTTTAAAATTTATTGTGTAGCAGGACAATGACCCTAAACATACAGCCAATGTCATTAAGAACTATCTTCAATATAAAGAAGAACAAAGAGTCCTGGAAGTGATGACATGGCTCCCACAGAGTCCTGATCTGAACATCATCCAGTATGTCTAGGATTACATGAAGAGACAATAGGATTGAAGCAAGCCTAGTAGATCTGTGGCTAGTTCTACATGATGCTTGGAACAACCTCCTTGCTGAGTTCCTTTAAAAACTGGGGAGACTTATTTCCAGAAAGCTCTGGTCTAAATCTTACGCCCTGACACAAAAAAATTAGTAAATCATGTAGATTACAAGAGTTCAACTTTAAAATAATTTCTCAGTGGTATAGAACCCCGGTCAAATGACATAAAATATACCCCTCAGTTTTTGATCAGTGCTGGAGGTGTTTGGCAGATATGCTGCACATATGGTGGGACTGCCCACTCATCGCCCCCTTGTGGCAAGATGTATCTCGACTATACCAAACCATTTGTGCTTCATCGGGGTTGGAGGCCGTGGACACCTTGAAATATATGTAAGAGCTTAGATGTGACGACATGGAAGCAGAATGCTCCAGATTCTATGCTACGTGGGCTGTCTGGATAGAGTTCCGAGACTCTCCTTCCCTCACACCATGGCTAGGGAACAGAGCAATACCATGAGACACCCCAGCTGATCGAGTACAGAAATTCATAGAAATCTTATGATCATTTTTGGTCTTTGGACGTAGGGCCCCTTCCTTTCCCTAATCCCTTGAACTGTCCCCTCTTCGTGCTTTCTCCTTTTTCATTTTCTTTTGTTTCCTCAATTAAATCTTACAAATAAATAGAACTGGACTAAATGGGACAAGAGGGAAGGAGGTGGCACTTAATGGTTCTTCTATGGAGGCTCCCGCGGCTAGACGACCAGAGGGAACCCACTAGGGGAGGAATCATTGGACAAGACATAGAAGAGGTTGAAATGTTTATTCATGTTATATACATGCAAATGAAAGGACTGAAGAAGTCAAACCTAGCATTGTCATTACCTATGTGGAAAATGTCTCTGTATTTACAAAAATGTTCAACAGCTAATGTCCTATTTTCAAATGTTGAAAGTAATTTACATATGAAAGTTCAATAAAATCTTTTTAAACATAAAAACTGTGTGCAAGTATACCTAGAAGAATTGATGCTGTTTTGAAGGCAAAAGGTAGTCACACCAAATACTGATTTGATTTAGATTTCTCTTTTGTTCAGTCGCTCTGCATTTTGTTTTTTAAAGCATTCTTACTTTGCAACCGTTTCTCCATACCTGCTTAAAACTTTTACACAGTATATATATATATATTACACAACACATATATATTAGTTATCAAAATGAGTAAAATTAAACTAGAGGTGTTCAGAGAACTCTAGCAAAAAAGGTATAGGGCGTAGCCCAATAAAGGTTAGTGTGTATACTCACTGGGAGTGGAGTTTACATTTCTCAGAAAAAGAAAATAGTACCAAATGTTGGCACCAGGGGTATATGTGGCGCTGTTGAAGTGTAAGATATAGGAGCATGCCACAATTAATGGCTAAGAACTAGAGATGAGCGAACCTACTCGGCCACGTCCCTTTTTCGACCGAGCACCGCAATTTTCGAGTACTTTCGTACTCGGGCGAAAAGATTCGGGGGGCGCTGTGGGTGAGTGGGGGGTTGCAGCGGGGAGTGTGGGGGGGGAGGGATAGAGAGAGGGCTCCCCCCTGTTCCCCGCTGCTACCGCCCGCTCTGCCACATCTCCCCCCGCCCCCCGAACCTTTTCACCCAAGTACTGAAGTAGTCGAAAATCGCGTGCTCGATCGAGTAATTACTCGAAACGAGTAGGTTCGCTCATCTCTACTAAGAACCATTCATTGTGGTTTGTGACAAGATATTGTGTAATGGTAAGTATTTAATTAATTATTTTAATTAATCAGTGAGTTTTCAGGTTAGAAAAACCTATAAATATGCTACAATATGTGCTCCTTGCACATATTTGATGAATTTGTTACCACCTCACTAAAGTGTAACCAGCAAAGAAGATTCAGACAATGTGAGGGTCGTAGCACTGCCGTTGTACTGTACCCATCTGTATAACAGATTGCCAGAATCCTTTCTCCAGCTGCATTATACAATCCATGCCATTTGTATGCAGCACAAAATATTCCCCTGGCAGCAGCATTTAGTACACTTTTTTCCTCTGCGAGAAATCTAAACCCCATTCCCCCTCTGAGCATATACACCAACTTTTATTCGGTTCTATCCCATTGCCAGAGACACTTGAACAGCTCTAGTTCAATCATGAATATGTATACTTTCTATTATATGTACTTTATGTAAACTTTTGGTGATATTTATTGTTTTAAAACTTGATTTTTTGCTTTTTCACAAGAATATGACAAAGCTGTAATACAGGTTCAAGCAACTTGTTTTGAACTGCATGTACTACCTCGATAGTCCATATAATGCATTATACATTGTAGCACTTATTTTTGTACAATAAATGTAAACCACTAGGGGCTTTGCCTTAGGATAAACATAATGTTGTACATGAAAATGTTGGAAAGATTAATTTATCTTTGTTCTTTTTGTAACATTTGTTTAGATAATTATGTCCTTGGGGATATACAAATCCATATTTACCAGTTTTAAAATGCCTTTCTATCTTCCAGTGTTGAGCAGAATTCTTAAAGGAAACAAAAATGTTCATTCAGTGACAAAATAAAACTACCATGGGCCCGAGGCTTTAAACCCCGACTGTGTATACATCATTCCAACCTGATCACCCACTGAGAAATAATATCTAACAAAGTTCAGGCACTAAGTAATTGCAATGCAGCAACCAATAACAATTCATCATAGAAATATAGAGAACACCAGTATCCCGGGAATATTGCTCTCTTTTGTCAAGGTCATACTGTAGTTGTACCAATTACATAGCTCATGGTTAGTACAGTAGGAAAAAAAACATTCATCTGGTAGAACCTATTACTCTGTAGTAGTTGGCCAGAAGAAGGTAGCAACTCCATGGAGACAGTTGTCAATTGTCCTCATTTTAGAGGAAAAATTATTTTTTACTCATCAATCTACTATAGTTGTACATGCATTTGGCAAGTTAGCAAGAAATAGAGAAGTGGAAGTGGCTATGAGTGAGATTTACACACACCAGTCTAAAACCAAATTACACTGGAATAACATATGCCAACATTTTTAAGAGGTTCACACTCCTTAATAAATTTGGTGCATCTTTGGTTTTCTATGTCACATAAATTAAAATCAAACTTGCACTGATTGTTGCTGTAATTTACGCCAGTTTCTAATGTAAATGATGGTAAATCTGGTGGTCTGAAGGAGTCTCCACCCAACTCTCTAAATCACTTACTTTGAGAAGTTTTGAAAAGTGGTGACAGAAGCATAAAATAGTAAAAAGTCACAAATGAATGTGGCATGTCAAATTATCAAAGGGCAAAAAAAAGTAATTTCGCTACAACTACCATTAAATATAGTATATGTACATACACAGGACATCACTTTCATTACTGCACTTAACCAGGAAAATCATTTTATTAGAAAGGTATTAGAGAGGCACTGAGATGTTAGTTGCAGGAACACATATTGAAAAATATGATCCTACGAAAGCCAAAAACGATTGGTTGCCTCTCTTCAGGATAGGCCACCAATAGAAGATTGGAGGGGGTCCACGACGATCAGCTGTTCACTGAGTCAGTATGCTTCTGCACTGAGCTGATTTCTGCAGAAAACAGGCAGCTCTGTTCCTTCTGTAGTGGCCAGGTTTGTATTACATGTAAAGTTCCTATTTACTTCAGTGGAAAGTTTGCCTGTAGTACCAAGCCTTGCCACTGCAGTGGGAACAGAGCTGTTTACTTCTTGCAGAAATCAGCTCAGTACATGAGTGCACTGACCCCGTAAACAACTGATCAGCAGGGTCTGTGATGGTGGATTCTTGTCGATATACTATTGATCGCCTATTCTGAACAAAACCCCTATTAAAACTTGATAGCACCTAGTCATCTGAAGAGTGAAAAAATGGACACAAACTATTTCCTGGGTTAAAAGAGGCTTTTCAATGTGACCAGTAAAAATGATTACTGTAGTACTATTGGCCCTAGGCTGTATGGAAAGTATGGGCCCCTCTACAACCCGGAAATCTTAAATTATTTTGCCACAAGCTCTAAATCTATATTTGTAGTGCATAAATATGGTAGCATAACCAATTCTACTGTACTTCATAAAAACTGTACCATAACCAGGCTTGCTACATTAATATGGTAACAGAACCAATCTCAGTACTAAGATACACTAACAGATGGTAACATAAATAAGCACTGTACAGAGAGAGGGTAACAGATTAAGCTCAGTACCAAAATTCAGTAACAGAACCAAACTCGGTATTAAGATACAGATGTAGCAAATGTTAATTTGATGTTTAACACATTATGGTAACAAATACAATATACTACAATGCTATAAATTGAGTTATCATGATGTGACAAGATTTCTGCATCTGGACAGTAACGGAACTAAACTCACACCGATGGAGCAAGAGTCAGTCATGAAGTATGTACAGAACGGCACCAGGTAGAACATAACTAAAGTTGTGTTCACATCTGCATCCTGTTCTCCATCATCACAGCATGCAGTGCCATTCTTCCAGTCAGAATGACAGCCAATGGGGTCCGTCCCTGAAAAGCTGTGTTTTTAGTGCATGTCTGAAGTTTTGTGAGTCATGGATTGCCCGGATAGTTTGGGGTAGCGCGTTCCAGAGGACTGGTGCTGCTGAAGTAAAGATTTAGGATAGAAAAGGGAGAAGAAGGGGTAGAAGATGGAGGAGGAAGAAGAGAAAAAGGTAAAAGAGGAGGAAGAGAAGTAGGAGAATGAGGAAAGGGAAGTAGACAAGCAAATATAATTAGTTTCCAATTAAAAGATAGTGGGTACGTTTTTCACAACATAAGGGACAGGTGTTCATGGGAGTTATCAAAGCACAGACAGTAATTCCAAGAAACATAGGAACTTATCATGACATCCCCAAAGACAGGCCATCAAATCTTCAATTTATTTCACCTCTTGAATATTTTGAAACCAGAAGCATGGAAAGTGAAGTTCCTTGTCTCCATAGAGTAGGGATACAACAGCAATTTGCATTGACCAGATGGCGAATGATCAACTTTTTGTAGGAGGCAAGAGGGTTGTTACACAGATAAAAAAGGAAAAATCCATGATATATAGTAAGTGCATGCTTGGTGAACTTCAAGTAATAAGCCAGACTGTTATGGGTGGTGGTATAGTGACGCAGGATTCATGATATGATGCAGGGGATGGAGTAACCAACATTAAACTTTTACCTTTGAAAAACTTGGTTCAAGTTATTGCTATCTAGAGCCTAGGCTATCACTTTCCGAACAATGCAAAATAACAGTAATGCTGAAAAAACAGTATTAACAATGGCATATGGCAATCAGTGCCATTGCTAAGAGATACAAATAACATACTGTAACACACAGTTCTTTGAAGGGTTAACACTCTTCTATTACACCAGGGAACAATTTTGAGCAAACTTTTTGTTGACTTCAGTTTTTCAGGTGATTTAGACTAAAATGGGCGTGCTGATTTAAAAAAGGCAGTTAGTTGTCTTCTCTCACATCAGGCTTTTTCTCTATAGCTTATCTTAATGTGATTACTCAAGCCTGGGTCGAGTGGAGCACTAGTATTCTATTGGCCGAGAGAGAATCTCCCTCAAGTGGAGAGGGGGGGAGGATGAGCTTGGTGATTGGTTGTTATTTGTCTAGACTATTCAGTTACACATGCAACAGTGTGGTGAGGAGTTGTGTGCCGTTCTATATAATGAATTAGCAAACTGTATTTTTGTATTTACACACTTATTGCCTTTGCTTCAGATTGTGTCTGCATCTGCTATTTCTCGTCGTAAGTGCCTTAACAGCCCTGATTCCTTTTCCTATAAATGTGACAGTTTCACCATTCACCTGTTGCAATATCACAAACACAATTGGATCATCTGTGTTGATTATCAATATGGTCTGTTAAAAACACAGTGTGCTGAAATGTTTCTATTTCATCATCCGCTCAAGCGCAGTCCTTCACAACAGTAGCTCATCCTGCACTTGGCAGCACAAGCGACAGTAGTTGGCGAAACAGTACACTTTCCTCAGCAAGGTTCGTGTCTTTGCTAACAGGCCTATTGACTATTGGCTGTGTTCCTATGGGTGTGCACGCCTAATATTTGAATCGAGTCTGGCGTTCTTATGTGTTACGGTATACTGCCCTTGATACACCAGCCCAGGTCGCCCTGATCTCACCCACAACCCCTGTCCCTGCCTACTTGCCTCCACTCCTGGCTAACCCCAGGCTGGCAACTGGGCGGCGGTCCCTACTCTCGCTAGGGACTGAGAAGGGACGCTGGTGTACCTGATGGAAAGGGCAGAATAACAACAGAAAAGGCAGATGTATTAAACCAACACGAAAATACAAAGCAGACTTGAGGCAGATGGAATAACCTAGCAGAAATAGCAAACAAGCTGACGAGCAGGAGACCGACAGAGGCAGGCTAGCTAGCTCACTGAGGGAAACCAATAACTGGCAGTGATTGCAAGTCACTGCCAGACGTATAAACAAAAGCCTCCGCCCAGGGGCGGAGAGAGGGAGAAGCCAACTCCCAACAGACAATATAAAAAGGAAGCTAGTGCACAGCAGCTGCACTCACCTATGCACGCACGCATGGTGTCGCGAGCCACCAGCACACCGCTGGCCAGGCACCCGCGCTCCCGACAGCCGGACCACAAGCCGAGGGGACGAGCCCCGACCCCGGGAGGAGCCGCAACCGCCACATGGTAACATTATGGTTTTGTTGTGCGGCGTTCTCTACTACTACCAACCCAGGCTTCTCCAAGGTCAGGAGCGCGACTCTTGGTTCAAGTCACAATCCGGATAACTCATCAGGTCCTTTCCTAGTAGCTTCTGCTGCTTCTCCCCTCTCTTTGCTGCTGCTCTCTGCAGTCTCTTGTGCTCCTTGTCAGCAGCACCTCCAGCTCAATTTTCAGCACCCTACATTCTCCCTGCTGTACATCAGAAATTGTCTTTTTATGTGATCACATCAGCCAATCAACGAATGTCAATTGAGCATGCTCAGTTCTGATGCAAATTGTGATGCAATTGTTTGTGCACCTGAACAATTTATTTTCATAGCAACTTAACTCTTTTGTCTGAGTCCCTTACTAGACAATATCCCAGAATCCGTTAAATCTCTGACATTACCAGAAAACATGGAAGATAGCCCCACAGCACCAGCATAGGGGAGAGGTAGTAGAGAAAATGTGGTGGGGTCTGGAGGGGACCCTGTACCATTTAGTCAAGATTTTAAACTCAGATTCCTGAATTCTGCTAGATATGGAGGATTTATGAACCAATGTGTATAACCATAGATGTCACTGTTCAAAGAACTGAACTTGTAGGTCTTTTTACCAGCTAAGAAGATATGTGAGATCTATTCCTTCTGGAGGTAGAACAAACAATTTATATAGAAGTGAAAGGCCATGACTAAAGTATCCTATGGCTGAGCATAAATATTCAAATGTCCTCAGCAGTTGATTGAGGCTACCAGGTGATGTCAATGGTAGGAGGAAGTGTCAGAGTTGACAAGCTGACCAGAAAATGAGAGCACAAGGCTCTTGAGATGTTGTCAGTTGTGATGACATCTGTCATGACCTATTCTCTATAAAATGTTGCACTTGTCACTAATCAGCTCTAATCTAAGCATGGAGAGAGCCAGGTTTCCTCAGGTGAAGGATGGGTTATCGAGGACTACATGTTTTCTATTAAATTGCATACAAAAGTTCCAATCTTGACAGCAAATTTGATGACTATGACATGCAATTTATGTACATTTTTTCTCATGTTAGTCTATCCCCAAAATAAGATTCCTTTTACAGTATGTTACATTTGCTTAGAAGTTCCTCTCTGTGTGTCTTGTGAAATAGTGCTGTGTGATAGGCTGTGGAAAGTAAAGCCCCATTTACACACACAGATGATCGCTCAAAATTCATCAGAAACTGACAGCTTTGAGCGATCATTTTGCATTAGCTACTAATGGGCTAATCAGCCCACTAGTATCGAACTAGCTTCATGTGCATGTATTTAGAGAACAGTGGGTGGTCTGTTCTCTAAATACATCACTATTGTTCTCAAGCGAGACATCAGCTGAAAGAATGTTATCAGTGCTGCCCATGGAGAACTCAGCATGCGGTCCCTCTTATCAGGAAAAAACGATTTTAAGCTGAGCTGAACCAAAGGGGACAAGGAGTGTGGATCAGTTTGTGGGAGATGACAGAAAAGTTCTTTACTATGTATGTATATTTTCAAGTATTAGAAATTGCATTCTTCTATAATTAGGTTTGTGTTTCAGTCTGAATCTGCTTAGGTCAGCAAGCATCCCCCATATACAATGAAAGAGCAATGTATTAGTAGACTGGATAAAGCCCCATTTACAGGCAAAGATGATTGCTCAAAATGTGTTCAAAACATAAGGAGAATGACAGTTTTGAGTAGTCATTTTGCATAAAGTACTAATGGGCACTAATGCCCATTAGTACTTTATCAGCTTCATTTACGTGCAGGGAGTTGTGACCAATCCCATGCAACGCTCAGCTGTCATTCAATGGCTGAGCGCTGCCTGAGATTGGCTGAGCTCTCAGCCAATGAGACCAGTGCTTTCTGGGGGTGGGGATTTTTCAATTCCCGGCCTCCAGAAGACAGAAGGCGACTGTCGGGGCCACACAGTAGAGCCAGATGGCTCTTCTAGGTGAGGAAAATTTTAGTTTTTTTACTTTTTTTTTTACAGCTAGGGATGAATTTCAGGGAAGGGCTTATATTTCAAGCCCTTCCCCAAAAATCATTGCTGTGTGGGCTGCCTGCAACCCACTGCTTTCAATGGGGTGCAGCAGTGCCGAACCCATTGAAAGCAATGGGATAGCATCACGGATTTCTGCCACAGCTGTAACAGCTGTGGCAGAGGATTCCTTCATCACTGCGGTCTCTGCAGGGATGAAGGAATCCTCTGCCATAGCTGTCACACCTTTCACAGGTGTGGCAGAAGTCCGCGATGTACTCCCTATGTTTTCAATGGGTTTGGCCCTGCTGCCGCCGGCCCCATTGAATACATTGAGCGAAATCACATAGTGTTTTTTCTGTGCTGCGAGGCACTTGCTCTCGCACCGCAAAAAAATATATCGCTAGTGAGTAGCCACCCAAAAAGAGATGTGGCATAGCATTTTTGGCCCATTGCAGACTGCAGTAGAATCAAATTGTAGGGCTGAATGTCACAGGCAGCACTTATCCATGATGGTCCAAGCGTATGTCACCTTCTGTGTGGATGTACTCAGATAAGTTGATGGCCCCTTTGACTTCTGAGTGTTTCAACTGGACAAATGGCCAGAGCTGAAAGGGTGTTTAGCACAGCTGGGTGTGTGATAACTGACAGATGCATCTGCTTGTTCACAGACAATGTAGTTCATCTGATGTTTCTAAAAGTGAACCAGGCATGGTTTTCACCTGACTTCTGCACCCACCATGGCAGATTCCACTGGTTAATTAGCACTCTGGAAATTTTTACTCACATATGACTGAACATTGACATGTCTAAGACCACACTGAGCCTGCAAGTTGTTGCTGGTGGTAGTGGTGGTGCTGCTCTCCTTCTCCTGCTTACGCCATGTTTCCGGCACTCCTCCTTCTAAAATAATGAACATTTTCTAAAGTACAAGAAACAGCTGCAGCTCTACAACTTTTCCTTGGAGAAGGCTAGAGATGAGCAAACGTACTCGTCCGAGCTTGATACTCGTTCGAGTATTAGCGTGTTCGAGATGCTCGTTACTCGAGACGAGTACCACGCGATGTTCGAGTTACTTTCACTTTCATCTCTGAGACGTTAGCGCGCTTTTCTGGCCAATAGAAAGACAGGGAAGGCATTACAACTTCCCCCTGCGACGTTCAAGCCCTATACCACCCCCCTGCAGTGAGTGGCTGGCGAGATCAGGTGTCACCCGAGTATATAAATCGGCCCCTCCCACGGCTCGCCACAGATGCATTCTGACAGAGATCAGGGAAAATGCTGCTGGTGCCGGAGCTGCTATAGGGAGAGCGTTAGGAGTTATTTTAGGCTTCAAGAACCCCAACGGTCCTTCTTAGGGCCGCATCTGACCGTGTGCAGTACTGTTGAGGCTGCTTTTAGCAGTGTTGCACAATTTTTTTTTTTGTATATCGGGCGTGCAGAGCATTGCGTCCGCAGTCTGCAGTCATTGTACAGAGTATGGCCAGTACTGGTGAGGCAGGGAAAGAAATATTCAGGCTATATAGGCAGTGGGCTTTTTCCAAAAAATTGGGGAATAATACTATATTTGGGCTGCCTGTGACCGTCTTCAGTTTACTGCGTGTCCGCTGGGGGTGGTAATCCTAATTAATACGCAGCTAAGCGTTACAGCAGGCTTGCGCAAAATTGTTTCCTGGATCTGCTGTCTCTGTTACATGATCGCCGTCATCCCGCCAGAGGGAAAGAGTATACATAATATTATACGCTGCCTACAGTATCTATCTGCTGGGGGTAGTAGTCCTAATTAATACGCAGCTAAGCGTTACAGCAGGCTTGCGCAAAATTGTTTCCTGGATCTGCTGTCTCTGTTACATGATCGCCGTCATCCCACCAGAGGGAAAGAGTATACATAATATTATACGCTGCCTACAGTATCTGTCTGCTGTATCAGCTCAGCATTTAAAAAAAATTGAAGCAAAATACTTAAGGCCTACTACTGGCCTTTGGCCACTTGACTGCTTCTGCGCTGTGAATTCCACTAGCTCAGTCATACGCACCTACGTCTCACTACAGGCGTGCGCAAAATTGTTTCCTGGCTCTGCTGTGCGTTCCGTAAGGGAAGTCAGCCTCCAACCACAGGCCAATAAGCGGCACATTTAATTACAGCGTTCTGTTTCTGCACTACTGGTAATACACCATGCTGAGGGGTAGGGGTAGGCCTAGAGGACGTGGACGCGGGCGAGGACGCGGAGGCCCAAGTCAGGGTGTGGGCACAGGCCGAGCTCCTGATCCAGGTGTATCGCAGCCGACTGCTGCGGGATTAGGAGAGAGGCACGTTTCTGGCGTCCCCACATTCATCTCACAATTAATGGGTCCACGCGGTAGACCTTTATTAGAAAATGAGCAGTGTGAGCAGGTCCTTTCGTGGATGGCAGAAAGTGCATCCAGCAATCTATCGACCACCCAGAATTCTGCGCCGTCCACTGCTGCAACTCTGAATCCTCTGGCTGCTGCTCCTCCTTCCTCCCAGCCTCCTCACTCCATTACAATGACACATTCTGAGGAGCAGGCAAACTCCCAGGAACTGTTCTCGGGCCCCTGCCCAGAATGGGCAGCAATGGTTCCGAATCCTCTCCCACTGGAGGAGTTTGTCGTGACCGATGCCCAACCTTTGGAAAGTTCCCGGGGTCCGGGGGATGAGGCTGGGGACTTCCGCCAACTGTCTCAAGAGTTTTCAGTGGGTGAGGAGGACGATGACGATGAGACACCATTGTCTATCACTCAGGTAGTAGTAATTGGAGTAAGTCCGAGGGAGGAGCGCACAGAGGATTCGGAGGAAGAGCAGCAGGACGATGAGGTGACTGACCCCACCTGGTTTGCTACGCCTACTGAGGACAGGTCTTCAGAGGGGGAGGCAAGTGCAGCAGCAGGGCAGGTTGGAAGAGGCAGTGCGGTGGCCAGGGGTAGAGGCAGGGCCAGACCGAATAATCCACCAACTGTTTCCCAAAGCGCCCCCTCGCGCCATGCCACCCTGCAGAGGTCGAGGTGCTCAAAGGTCTGGCAGTTTTTCACTGAGAGTGCAGACGACCGACGAACAGTGGTGTGCAACCTTTGTCGCGCCAAGATCAGCCGGGGAGCCACCACCACCAGCATGCGCAGACATATGATGGCCAAGCACCCCAAAAGGTGGGACAAAGGCCGTTCACCGCCTCCGGTTTGCACTGCTGCCTCTTCCCCTGTGCCCCAACCTGCCACTGAGATCCATCCCCTCTCAGGACACAGGCACTACCGTCTCCTGGCCTGCACCCACGCCCTCACCTCCGCTGTGCTCGGCCCCATCCACCAATGTCTCTCAGCGCACCGTCCAGCCGTCGCTAGCGCAAATAATACGTAGGCTGCACCCGCGGATGGAAGCATTGTTCTCTATCACCATCAAAAACGTGGACCTTTTAGCTTCATCACTCTGTGTATAATATTCATCCTCCTCCTCCTGAAACCTGACGTAATCACGCCGAACGGGCAATTTTTCTTAGGCCCACAAGGCTCAGTCATATAATTTTTGTAAACAATTTTTATACGTTTCAATGCTCATTAAAGCGTTGAAACTTGCACCTGAACCAATTTTTATTTTAACTGGGCATGCCTCCAGGCCTAGTTACAAATTAAGCCACATTAACCAAAGTGATTAATGGGTTTCACCTGCCCTCTTGGTTGGGCATGGGCAATTTTTCTGACGTACATTAGTACTGTTGGTACACCAATTTTTTGGGGCCCTCGCCTACAGTGTAATCCTATTAATTTTTTGCCCACCTGCATTAAAGCTGACGTTACATCAGCTGTGCTGGGCACTGCAATGGGATATATTTATGTACCGCCGGTGGGTTCCAGGGAGCCACCCATGCTGTCGATCCACAGGGAGTTGTAACTGCATGTGTCCACTTCTAAAGAACCCCAGTCTGACTGGGGCATGCAGTGTGGGCCGAAGCCCACCTGCATTTAATCGGACGTTACCTCAGCTGTGATGGGCACTGCAATAGGATACATTTATGTACAGCCGGTGGGTTCCAGGGAGCCACCCATGCTGTGGGTCCACAGGGAGTTGTAACTGCATGTGTCCACTTCTAAAGAACCCCAGTCTGACAGGGGCATGCAGTGTGCGCCGAAGCCCACCTGCATTAAACATGACATTACCTCAGCTGTGATGGGCAATGCAATGGGATATATTTATGTACCGCCGGTGGCTTCCTGGCACCCACCCATGCTGTCGGTGCACACGGAGTTGTAACTGCATGTGTCCACTTCTAAAGAACCCCAGTCTGACTGGGGCATGCAGTGTGGGCCGAAGCCCACCTGCATTTAATCGGATGTTACCTCAGCTGTGATGGGCACTGCAATGGGATACATTTATGTACAGCCGGTGGGTTCCAGGGAGCCACCCATGCTGTGGGTGCACACGGAATTCCCATTGCGGAGTTGTACCTGCCTGTGACTATTTATAAAAAAACGCGGTCTGACTGGGGCATGCAGACACCTTGACAGAATGAATAGTGTGTGGCACATAGGTTCCCCATTGCTATGCCCACGTGTGCAGCTCCAGATGGAGGTGGCACAGGATTATATTTCTCATTGCTTCTGTACAGCATTGTGGGCTATCGCCCCGCCCCTTTTAAAGAGGGTCGCTGCCTAGCTGTGCCAACCCTCTGCAGTGTGTGCCTGCGGTTCCTCCTCATGGCAGACGCACTTATAAATAGAGATGAGGGTGGTGTGGCATGAGTGTAGCTGAAGGCTGTGCAGGGACACTTTGGTGTGCGCTGTGGGGGGGAGGGGGGGGGGGTTGGGCAGCATGTAACCCAGGAGAAGTGGCAGCGGAGTGTCATGCAGGCAGTGATTGTGCTTTGTTGGAGGTAGTGTGGTGCTTAGCTAAGGTATGCATTGCTAATGAGGGCTTTTCAGAAGTAAAAGTTTTTGGGAGGGGGGGGCCCACTCTTGCCGCTATTGTGGCTTAATAGTGGGACCTGGGAACTTGAGATCCAGCCCAACATGTAGCCCCTCGCCTGCCCTATCCGTTGCTGTGTCGTTCCCATCACTTTCTTGAATTGCCCAGATTTTTCACAAATGGAAACCTTAGCGAGCATCGGCGATATACAAAAATGCTCGGGTCGCCCATTGACTTCAATGGGGTTCGTTACTCGAAACGAACCCTCGAGCATCGCGAAAATTTCGTCCCGAGTAACGAGCACCCGAGCATTTTGGTGCTCGCTCATCTCTAGAGCAGGCCCATTCTTGGCTGTTCTATTCACCTGGTAGAATTTGTCCTTTGCCAACTTTATGACATTGATTTTAAAACAAGCTACATGCTTGCTGTCTTGCGTAGGAAAATTTTTGATAGCTCTACAAGAGCTGGTCCATTCTTAAGTGTTGTCTGTCTTCACCTGGCAGAGTTACTCCTTGCAAAATTTCTGGCATTGCTTTTAAAACAAACAGCACATCTTGAATGGAAATCGGAATTAACTGTCCCAATTTACAATGGTCTTTGTGAAATTGGCCCCATAATGACACAATCCGATTATTCCACTAATCGCTTATCACTACCTGGATACATAGTTTGCAATTAGAGATGAGCGAGCGTACTCGGCCACGCCCCTTTTCCGCCCGAGTACCGCAATTTTCGAGTACTTCTGTACTCGGGCGAAAAGATTCGGTGGGCGCGTGGGTGAGTGGGGGTTTGCAGCGGGGAGTCGGGGGGAGAGGGAGAGAGAGAGGGCTCCCCCCTGTTCCCACGCTGCTACCCCCCGCGCCACCACGCCTCCCCCTGCCCCCCGGCGCCCCCCGAATCTTTTCACCCGAGTACTAAAGTACTCGAAAATTGCGGTGCTCGATCGAGTAAATACTCGAAACGAGTATACTCGCTCATCTCTATTTGAAATGCTTGAAATTGCAATTTAGCAATATTCTGTGCTCTGCCCCTCATAACACACATCGTCCTGACAAACATCTGACAAGCAGCACAGTTTGGAGGAATTGGTATGTAGTATACAGAGCTGGTCAGAATGGTAAAGAACATGATAAGGGCATGTTCGTATGGAGCTGAATCGCTGTGGATTAGAGATGAGCGAATGTACTCGTCCGAGCTTGATGCTCGGGGGAATATTAGGGTGTTCGGGATGCTCGTTACTCGTAACGAGCACCACGCGGTGTTCGGGTTACTTTCAGTTTCCTCTCTGAGTCATTAGCGCGCTTTTCTGGCCAATTGAAAGACAGGGAAGGCATTACAACTTCCCCCTGTGACGTTCAAGCCCTATACCACCCCCCTGCTGTGAGTGGCTGGGGCGATCAGATGTCAGCCGAGTATAAAAGTCGGCCCCTCCCGCGGCTCGCCACACATGCCTTGTGAGTTAGCTGAGGGACAGTGCTGTTCTATTGGAGTTGCTGTAGGGAGAGTGTTTGTAGTGAGTGTAGGCTTCAAGAACCCCAACGGTCCTTCTTAGGGCCACATCTACGTGTGTGCAGGCTGCTGTTAGCAGTGGAGAAATTTTTTTTTCTTCTCAAAATCGGCAGTGCAGAGCATTGCACCCGGCATTAGGGACAGAAGTGGTGCTTAGGCAGGGAGAGTGTTAGGAGTGAGTGTAGCCTTCAAGAACCTCAACGGTACTTTCTAGGGCCACATTTAACTGTGTGGAGTACTGTGCAGGCTGCTGTTAGCTGTGTTGCTTTTTTTTTTTTTTCTCAAAATCGGCGGTGCAGAGCATTGCACCCTGCATTGATACTACAGGGACATAATTCTATAGGCAGGGCCACAACACAGTTATTAGTCATTGAATAGGCACAGTGGGCCTTTCCTTTTAAACAAAAGGGAAAAAAGTATATTTGCCCTGCCTCTGTCAGTCCTAAGGGCTCTGGGTACGTGTGTGCTGCGTGGAGAACGTAAAAAAATCAGACGCAACCAGCTACGGTTGAGTGCAGCCTTGCGCCAATTTCTTTCCTGCCTGGGAAATACCTGCTCTGCCACAGTTAATAACTCTGCAACAGTAAAGTTCTGTGACACTTTTGCAGGGCCGCAACACAGTTATATTAGTCATTGAATAGGCACAGTGGGCCTTTCCTTTTAAACAAAAGGGAAAAAATTATATTTGCCCTGCCTCTGACAGACGTCAGGGCTCTGGGTACGTGTGTGCTGCGTGGAGAACGTAAAAAAAATCAGACGCAACCAGCTACGGTTGAGTGCAGCCTTGCGCCAATTTCTTTCCTGCCTGGGAAATACCTGCTCTGCCACAGTTAATAACTCTGCAACAGTAAAGTTCTGTGACACTTTTGCAGGGCCGCAACACAGTTATTAAACTTATTATTCATTCACTAGAGGCAGTGGGCCTTTCCTTTTTTAAAAAAGTTAAAAAATTATATTTGGCCTGCAGGCTTGCGCCAATTTATTTCCTGCCTGTGAAATCAAATCACTGGTAATACAGCATGCTGAGGGGTAGGGGTAGGCCTAGAGGACGTGGACGCGGCCGAGGACGCGGAGGGCCAAGTGAGGGTGTGGGCACAGGCCGAGCTCCTGATCCAGGTGTGTCGCAGCCGACTGCTGCGCGATTAGGAGAGAGGCACGTTTCTGGCGTCCCCACATTCATCGCCCAATTAATGGGTCCACGCGGGAGACCTTTATTAGAAAATGAGCAGTGTGAGCAGGTCCTGTCCTGGATGGCAGAAAGTGCTTCGAGCAACCTATCGTCCAGCCACAGTTCTGCGCCGTCCACTGCTGCAAATCCGAATCCTCTGTCTGCTGCTCCTCCTTCCTCCCAGCCTCCTCACTCCCAGGAACTGTTCTCGGGCCCCTGCTCAGATTGGGCAGCAGTGGTTCCTCTCCCACCAGAGGAGTTTATCGTCACTGATGCACAACCATTGGAAAGTTCCCGGGGTCCGGGGGATGAGGCTGTGGACTTCCGACAACTGTCTCAAGAACTTTCTGTGGGTGAGGAGGACGATGACGATGAGACACAGTTGTCTTGCAGTGAGGTAGTAGTAAGGGCAGTAAGTCCGAGGGAGGAGCGCACAGAGGATTTGGAGGAAGAGCAGCAGGACGATGAGGTGACTGACCCCACCTGGTGTGCAACGCCTACACAGGACAGGTCTTCAGAGGGGGAGGCACGGGCAGTAGCTGGGCAGGTTGCAAGAGGCAGTGCGGTGGCCAGGGGTAGAGGCAGGGCCAGACCGAATAATCCACCAACTGTTTCCCAAAGCGCACCCTCGCGCCATGCCACCCTGCAGAGGCCGAGGTGCTCTAAGGTCTGGCAGTTTTTCACAGAGACGCCTGACGACCGACGAACAGTGCTGTGCAACCTTTGTCGCGCCAAGATCAGCCGGGGAGCCACCACCAACAGCCTCACCACCACCAGCATGCGCAGACATATGATGGCCAAGCACCCCACAAGGTGGGACGAAGGCCGTTCACCGCCTCCGGTTTGCACCGCTGCCTCTCCCCCTGTGCCCCAACCTGCCACTGAGATACAACCCCCCTCTCAGGACACAGGCACTACCGTCTCATGGCCTGCACCCACACCCTCACCTCCGCTGTCCTCGGCCCCATCCACCAGTGTAGTTCAGCGCACCGTCCAGCCGTCGCTAGCGCAACTGTTGGAGCGCAAGCGCAAGTACGCCGCCACGCACCCGCACACTCAATCGTTAACCGTCCACATAGCCCAATTTATCAGCCTTGAGATGCTGCCGTATAGGGTTGTGGAAACGGAGGCTTTCAAAGCTATGATGGTGGCGGCGGCCCCGCGCTACTCAGTTCCCAGTTGCCACTACTTTTCCCGATGTGACGTCCCAGCCCTGCACGACCACGTCTCCCGCAACATTGTACGCGCCCTCACCAATGCGGTTAGTGGCAAGGTCCACTTAACTACGGACACGTGGACAAGCACAGGCGGGCAGGGCCACTACATCTCCGTGACGGCACATTGGGTGAATTTAGTGGAGGCTGGGACAGAGTCAGAGCCTGGGACCGCTCACGTCCTACCCACCCCCAGAATTGCGGGCCCCAGCTCGGTGGTGGTATGTTCGGCGGCGTATGCTTCCTCCACTAAAGCACCCTCCTCCTCCTCCTCCTCCTCAACCTCTGTCTCGCAATCTAGATGTGTCAGCAGCAGCAGGACGTCGCCAGCAGTCGGTGTCGCGCGGCGTGGCAGCACAGCGGTGGGCAAGCATCAGCAGGCCGTGCTGAAACTACTCAGCTTAGGAGATAGGAGGCACACGGCCCACGAACTGCTGCAGGGTCTGACAGAGCAGACCGACCGCTGGCTTGCGCCGCTGAGCCTCCAACCGGGCATGGTCGTGTGTGACAACGGCCGTAACCTGGTGGCGGCTCTGCAGCTCGGCAGCCTCACGCACATGCCATGCCTGGCCCACATCTTTAATTTGGTGGTTCAGCGCTTTCTGAAAAGCTACCCACGCTTGTCAGACCTGCTCGTAAAGGTGCGCCGGCTCTGCGCACATTTCCGCAAGTCCCACACGGACACTGCCACCCTGCGCACCCTGCAACATCGCTTTAATCTGCCAGTGCACCGACTGCTGTGCGACGTGCCCACACGGTGGAACTCTACGCTCTACATGTTGGCCAGGCTCTATGAGCAGCGTAGAGCTATCGTGGAATACCAACTCCAACATGGGCGGCGCAGTGGGAGTCAGCCTCCTCAATTATTTTCAGAAGAGTGGGCCTGGTTGGCAGACATCTGCCAGGTCCTTGGAAACTTTGAGCAGTCTACCCAGGTGGTGAGCGGCGATGCTGCAATCATTAGCGTCACCATTCCTCTGCTATGCATCTTGAGAAGTTCCCTGCAAACCATAAAGGCAGATGCTTTGCGCTCGGAAACGGAGGCGGGGGAAGACAGTATGTCGCTGGATAGTCAGAGCACCCTCCTGTCTATATCTCAGCGCATTCAGGAGGAGGAGGAGGAGGAGGAGCATGAGGAGGATGAGGAGGAGGGGGAAGAGACAGCTTGGCCCACTGCTGACGGTGCCCCTGCTGCTTGCCTGTCATCCTTTCAGCGTGTATGGCCTGAGGAGGATGAGGAGGAGGAGGATCCTGAAAGTGATCTTCCTAGTGAAGACAGCCATGTGTTGCGTACAGGTACCCTGGCACACATGGCTGACTTCATGTTAGGATGCCTTTCTCGTGACCCTTGCGTTGAACGCATTCTGGCCACTACGGATTACTGGGTGTACACACTGCTCGACCCACGCTATAAGGAGAACCTTCCCACTCTCATTCCCGAAGAGGAAAGGGGTTCGAGAGTGTTGCTATACCACAGGACCCTGGCGGACAAGCTGATGGTAAAATTCCCATCAGACAGCGCTAGTGGCAGAAGGCGCAGTTCTGAGGGCCAGGTAGCAGGGGAGGTGCGGAGATCGAGCAGCATGTACAGCCCAGGCAGTGCAACAGTCTTTAAGGGCCTGGACAGCTTTATGGCTCCCCAGCAAGACTGTGTCACCGCTCCCCAGTCAAGGCTGAGTCGGCGGTAGCACTGTAAAAGGATGGTGAGAGAGTACGTAGCCGATCGCACGACCGTCCTCCGTGACGCCTCTGCCACCTACAACTACTGGGTGTCGAAGCTGGACACGTGGCCTGAACTCGCGCTGTATGCCCTGGAGGTGCTTGCTTGTCCTGCGGCTAGCGTCTTGTCGGAGAGGGTGTTTAGTGCGGCTGGGGGAATCATCACGGATAAGCGTACCCGCCTGTCAACCGACAGTGCCGACAGGCTAACACTCATCAAGATGAACAAAGCCTGGATTTCCCCAGACTTCTCTTCTCCACCAGCGGACAGCAGCGATACGTAAGCAATACGTAGGCTGCACCCGCGGATGGAAGCTACGTTCTCTCTCACCATCCAAAACGGGGACATTTCTGCTTCATCAATCTGTGTCTAATATTCCTCCTCCTCCTCCTGCTCCTCCTCCTGAAACCTCACGTAATCACGCTGAACGGGCAATTTTTCTTAGGGCCACAAGGCTCACTCATCTAATTTTTCTAAACAATTTTTATATGTTTCAATGCTCTGAAAAGCGTTGGAACTTTAACTTGAACCAATTTTTCGTTAAACTGGGCTGCCTCCAGGCCTAGTTACCACTTAAGCCACATTAACCAAAGCGATTAATGGGTTTCACCTGCCCTCTTGGTTGGCCAGGGCCAATTTTTCTGATGTACATTAGTACTGTTGATACAGCAATTTTTGTGGGCCCTCGCCTACAGTGTAATCAAATTAATTTTTAGCCCACCTGCATTACAGCTGATGTTACATCCGCTGTGTTGGGCAATGTAATGGGATATTTTTATGTACCGCCGGTGGCTTCCTGGCACCCACCCATGCTGTGGGTCCACAGGGAATTATAAATGCATCTGTTTCCACTTCTAAAGAACCCCAGTCTGACTGGGGCATGCAGTGTGGGCCGAAGCCCACCTGCATTAAGCACGACATTACTACCTCAGCTGTGTTGGGCACTGCAATGGGATATTTTTATGTACCGCCGGTGGGTTCCAGGGAGCCACCCATGCTGTCGGTCGACAGGGACTTCACAATAGGGAGTTGTACTGTGGTGGAAGTCCAGTATTCCTATATTTTGGGCCTTGGCAGTAGACAGTTATCAATTTAACATTCTGTATACATACTTCTATCTTGCTACAAATATAGTTCATGACAGTTGTGCAATAAGTACTTCCTACATATGAAAGTATCTGTTTTTCATAACTCTGCTGACAAAGATGGAATTTAGCCCGTAACCAACATGTATAAATATATTTGACTGTCCAGCTGCATGCACTAATACGGAACTAGGAATCAGACATGGACAACCGCAGAAATTACCCAAGCAATTTTACTGGAAACGTATGCAAATAACATGGGAGGTTTGTGCAATTTATAGTTCATGATGTAACATCCAATCATATCGAAGGAACCCCACGTGGCTCCAAGACAACCCACTCATTTCATCCACCACCTGATGGCCAATCACAGATGACCGGAGGATGGAAGAATTGCAAGATGCTTATCCAATAATTAAACAATACGTTGTATGCATGTAATCTTTGAACTGCCCAGATGGGCGGATTTGTTAAACTCTTAAAATAGGCTACACGCCGATCATTAAAGTTAGAATTGAGGAAGCTAGGCATGCTGAACCCCGTGTCAGTGTGAAAAACTTCTTATGCGCATTATCAATTCAGAATTAATATGGAGGGCTGTAAACATTCCAAATTGAGTAAGCCGTGATTCCGCAAAGGAATTCTACGACAGTGGCACCCCAGATGGGACTGTGATCGATAGGCTCCGAAGAAATCGGACACAAGGCATGGACATAGACAACCTTGGACTTAGCGGGCCCACCAAATACACGGTAGGATAAATTAATTATCTATACCTGTGTGGCTAACTCCGGGCTTGCCTATGTGCCGTGCCAGGCCGATAGATTTGGAGCCGCACGACGACAGGTACTTCTTTAAGTCTCGATCACATGATAAGAACCTGTCATATGATAAAATGGAATGTTTGCATGCCTGTTGTTTTGAGAGTACTGGTCGAGTGGCGAGGTCAGTAGCTGCCTTAAGGGGGGGGGGTTGACCCTGCGCAGGTGTCCCGATTACTCGGTCCAGGTTTGGTTACAAAACCTAAGAGTAAGGGACCTGTGAGGGTAGTTTGACGGAAAGGCTGTCCTGCTCTGGTCTGGTTTGGTTACAAAGCCTAAGAGTAAGGAAGCCGTCAAACGTCTGGGCAGGTATCGCTACTTCGGTAAAGTCTGGTAAAAGGCTTCCGAAGAAAGGGAACTGACAGACCGGATCCCGAGGGGCAGTAAGACTAAAGCCAGCCGTACTGGTGCTCTGTCTATTTGTGTGTGTCCACAAATATTTGTTTATTGTTTAAATGTCCACAAGTAGATCCCTCCGTCTGAGGGTAGATTGATAAACTGTGTAGCGACAGAAATGCTAGAGACTCTAGGGCGGGGCATAGTGTGTCCGGCGTCTGAGGAGACTTCTATAATCATGAATTTGGCAGCCATGATTGAAATTGCAAGGCAGCAAACAATGAGCCAAGGTTAATTCTTACACCCTCCAGGAAAGTGTGGAAGGGGTGGAGAGTCAAGTTATCATTGATTAATCAAGCAATCTTTCTGTGTGTCCTACCTATATAAAGTTAGTGTGCTTGTTTGTTGTGTAGAGCTAATCCTGCTGAGTTGTTATATAGGAATAATTTGTTTGTTGGTCATATAGAATTAGTATCAGTCCTGCTAAACTGTAAGAAGGGAGTGTTAGCAATGAGAATGCATTGGCTGGGTTATAGCCAAGATAATGCACCGTACACAGCGGCGCGCTGTGGGTTTGGACTTTATAGGTTAGGTTGCGTTATTGGATCCCTTCTAGTAAAAGACAGACTACTAAACTGTGTTGTCTTTGAATTGTTAAACGTTAATAATAGCATAGAAGTATAGGCTTATGCCCGTAAGTGTGTTTGGAGAAAGGAAAAAAAAGCTGCTAACTACATTTAAAAAGAGGAAGTGGAACTCTTAATAGAAGCGGAGCAATTCCTGTGCTGTAATAAATAACTACTGTTGGATGTTAAAACTACTGCGGATGGCTTGTTATGTAACCTAATCCTTCAGACAAATACATCCGTCATACAAATGTAAAAAGTTGTATGCCACTCACATCCTGAGGGGGCTCTTAAGAATACAGACTGCGTAGCCCACCAAATCCCAATACACCGTGCCCACAAGAAAATACGTCTATGTTTGCCAAGTCCCCAACAGGTGTTTAGTCCCCAATTCAATTGTAACCACCGCTGTGACAGAAGTTACAACATAATCTATGTGATTTATGCATTAGACGTTAGAATTTCTCTAAGTGGCAGAAAAGAGGAAGTGAAGGTGGGCTGCAATGGCGTCTGTATTAATATACAAAGACACCAGCTTAGTGAATAGAGAGAATTGCAGTACATTACCAATCAGATGGAGATGCCCGGCATCTAAGACTGCATCTGCCCGGTCGCCGGAAGTCTGACAAAAATTGTTGTAAAAGTGAAAATTAGCCACGTACTCCCGTTATCTCCCTTATAATCCTGTCGCTGGGCTGTCACATGAGTAAGAGACCTAAAAAGAGGAAGTTACTTGCCCTGTAGTCCCAGCACAAGTAACGTATATTCACAGACAATATAAAATAGATAAATAAACTACAGTAGAGAAGCCAAGGAATAGGAAACAAGCAGGTAACGATAAGGCCAGGTATCCACAGGATTGACCCGTAATTTGTAAAATGTAAATTGTGTGGTGCATAAGACTTTATCTTTATTGAGTTGTGATGTGTACCCATGGACTGCCAAACATTGAATGAGGGAATAAGGAAGTAAGTGATTAGCCACACTCAGAGGGGTGGAGCTAGATGATGCAAGAACACGTCTCTTATCCAAGGAGGGGGTAAGAATCATAGATAGCCAGAAGAAAAAGTTTTGTTTTTTCTCCTGTCCCAAACTCAGCTTTCCACGGTTCCTGACAAATTATGGGACACCTGCAAGACAGGCATAGGGAAATTAAATGTATCGACCATGATAATATATACGAGACCCAGATACACACCCCTGGGTCAAACAGTATCCCCCTAGATAATAAAAAAAAAAAAGGAAGGGTGAAGGGTCAGCCACACATGTTAGGTGCTGTGTGCTGATGCTTTGGAAAAAACTGCCAACCGGCCACAATTTCACTGTTAATTTCTTTTGCAGAAGGCTGTAAGGCCTGGAGGCCTCCAAAGACTAACCAAGCTCTGCAGGCCATACCTGTACTTACACCCGTTGCCAAATTCCGCACCTTTCTGGGCCTTGTTTCATACTGCCGGCCATACGACAGTATTGACACAAAAGCACGGAGGACAACCACAGCCATGAGGGTGGATCCAGTGACTTGAGGAGCTCCCTCATCTGCTTTTGCGATGGCAGCAGTACAGGCAATGGTTGACAAATCTTCTAAGTTGGTATTGGACTACCCCCTAGTGGTCCACACGCCAAATGACACCCAGAACATACTCATGCAAGTGCAACCCAAGCACTTAGCTCTGGCCTATTAGATCCGGCTACAATGTGCTCTTTCCATGCCTCCCCCAATATTGCTCTGAGCTTCCCAATGTTGTAATACCTTGAATCCGGCTACTCTTCTTTTAATCAGGTATTCCTGGGGGGAGGGGAGGCATAGGTGATTTGAGTATGGCGGATCAGCTATTTTTTAAATAGCATTATTGTAGTGATGTACACACTGTTAATGATGCATATTTTGAGTTTTCTTTTGTAGATGGTATCAGGGTGAGGATTGATAATTCCGAACCAGATATGCAGAGGTCACACAACAAGATGTCCTAAACGCAGAAGCTCTGCCTCCGCATGTCTCAGGGCAAGAAGCGGAACCGAGGCCCTCACTGGGGCGTGTGGAGTGGTAGAAGGTAAGTCGGCAACTTTTTACACTGACTCCTGGAATGCATTTGGCATAGCTCATGATTATGGCCCAATATGGAAGGCCAGACAGCTTGTTATCTCAGTAGGACAGCCAATTAAGAATGGTGCAGCGGTGCAGAGTCTCATGGAAACCCTACTACTACTACCTGGCAGTGGAGAATCCACACCGATTTCTACAACGGAGAAGCGAGAGATGACACCCTCGCCGACAACACAGCAAAGGCAGCGGCCCTCAAGCCGTGGAAGAAAGAAGAATAGATACTGACAGCATGAGTCAGTGATAAGACTTTGGACTTTGATAAAACTTTGGACTTTGATAAAAACTTTGGACTTTGATATGTCAAGGACTTTACAGTTACAAGTCAACGAGGAAAGAAAGCAGATGGGCTAAAATACGGGAGCGACAGCACAGGACGGCGTATGGCGAACAGTCAACAGAACTTGCCTACAGAGGTCCCTGTTCCCCCATGATGGCCCAACTGGTACCCAGAATCAAAAGCAGCGATGACGGCGACACTGAACAAGAATGGGTGACACCTGGGTTCTCTGTAGCTGCTGCATCATTTGTCCAGTTAGCATGATCTTTGCCATGTGCGAGTCCGGACAGAAGTAAGGTGGCCATATAACACTTGCCTTGACCACTCTACCCATTTCAGAGATTGCCAATTTGACCACATTCAGCTCACACCTGTTGGGGAGTATGAACATGTGCTTGTTGTTGCTCGAGTCTTTTTCAGGTTGGAGGCCCACCCGGATACTAAGGTAAATGAGCAGATAACCACACAGAAATTCATGAATGAGGTAATCTGCAGATATGGGGTACCAGAAGTGATTGAGTCGAACAAAGGTACACACTTCACAGGTGAAATAATGCAACACATCATGTCTGTTTTGGGTATATTTCAAGCTTTTCACACACCCTACCATCCACGGAGTAGGGGGAAAGTAGATACGAAAGGCAATAGAGAAAATGGGTAAATTTTGAATTGAGTGTCTTTCATTAGTTTTTCTTTTTCTTAGGAGGATACATGCCACAGTAGCTGAATTTGGGGAATGATTTTCTTGTTAATTTTGTCATAGGCCTCTCCAAGGAATTGTTAGTAATGCATTCTGCAGTCTCTGCTTTTCCCCAGGTCCTACAGATGAGTGTCACAATCTAAAACCAGGTGACAGGGTCTATGTGGAAAAGTTTAAGAGAGAAACCCTGTTTGAATGCCCCTACCAGATGTTGTTCACCACCCCAACTGCAGTCAAGCTCAAAGGAAAACCCACTTGGATCCACACTTCGCACTGAAAAAACTAATGATCCTTACATGCTATAATGTGGTACAATTCCTCTAACACACACCTTTGACTACTGTACACTAGCTCCCTGTTTCAGAACAAATTAATACAATCAAATGTGCAATATGTAGACTACACTGAGGGTGAGAATCTAACACTGCATCGTGCTAAGAGAGACGTTGACGCTCCAGGTGGTAACTTTGATCCACATGTACACATAGATGTAATAGGAGTGCCAAGGGGGGAGCGAGATTAATTTAATTCTAGAGATCAGGTTAAAGCAGGTTTTGATTCCTCATTGGCTTTTGTCACTGTTAATAATAATGTAGATTGGATGAATTATATCTCTTACAATGAGCAGAGGTTTGTAAACTAAACCAGAGATGCTTTGCAAGGGTTAGCTAACCAGTTAGGGCCCACTGCATCCATGGCGTTCCAAAATAGAGTGGCCGTGGATATGATTTTCGCAGGAAGAGGTGGGGTATGTAATTTCCTGTACGTGTATTCTCCCTTTAATGTGACCAATGTTTCCCTTGTTTGAAAAAGATGAAGAGCCAGTTCCGATAATGCCAACCAGGTACGTTACCAGAAGAATGGAGAAATGTACCAGTACTGCGCCTGACTCAGTCTCATAAGATGGACTGTCAGTGGACTTCCCATTTGCCTAGGGAAAGTGCAGAAGACCTTAGGTTCCGGCGAGGGCACACCCTGTGGGGTGTTAACTCGTACAGATAGAGGGTATGGATGCCCGGAAATAAGCCCAGGGAATCCATGGCCTCCTTCTGAGGTGAGGTAGGGGTCCCTCCCCTTTTAGGAGTAGGGACTTACGGGCAGTGGGAAAACCCTGACGCAAGGGTGAGGCGAACTGGACGTGTTCACCATTAGGACTATCTCCAGGAGGGACATTGGTGTGGGTGAAGATTAAGGAGTCCCACGCCGTGCGTACCTGTGCACGCTATTAGTATTGTAACATTATGCTAGAGCGAGAAGAGAGGCTCCTGGTGATAGTTTTGATCTACACGTATACATTGACATCATAGGATAGCCAAGGGGGGTACCTGACAAGTTTTAAAAATTAGAGACCAAGTTAAAACTAGATTCGAGTCCATTTTCCCGATCATTAGGGTAAATAAATGTTGACTGGATTAATTATGTTTATTATAATTAACAGCGGTTTATAAATTATACTAGAGACGCCTTATAGGGACTAGTCGACCAATAGAACCTACCTCGACTACGACTTTTCAAAATAGAATGGCACTAGGTACGATTTTAGCCAAAAAAGGGAGTGTCTGTAAGATGATAGGGGAGACTTGTACCTACATTCCAGACAAAACGTGACCCACAGGTAAAAAACGCAGTTGCCATTAAGAAGCTGACCGCACTAACTAAAAAGAGCTAACCTTAGTCTGTTTTCCTCAGTTAGGTACCTAACAGGAGGAGGGAAAAATATAGAGAAATAAGTTTTGGAACATTGTGTATTTAGAACACTGTGATAGAGTTTTGCTAAGATTTTGCTTTATTTTATCTGCAGTGCACTCTGCTTATGTCCACGCAACATACCGGTGTTACAACGCCCGTGGTCCTGTTACCTTGCTGCCTCTGGAAAAGGGAAGTGGGAATAATCAGCTTGTAGCTCTTTCCTTCGAGACTAATATATATGATAATGCACTTACTAATAAGACAGGGGTTCAGTCATGTTGATCAGTCATTAGATAGTACTGACTTTGCACTCTTGTTGATGAATCGAGGTAACGTCAAGAAGGCGGGGTTCTATACAAGTTATGCAGAGTTTACCTGAAATAGTGAAAGTCGCACCTCTCCTAACCTGATTATATTTGTCACCTTTATAGTCATTCTAATTTCTGTTTGTCGTTGCATACAGTGTATTCCGACCCTGATGACTGCCTGGTCCACCTGTCCCACTACGACGTCCAACAAAAAGCCCACTGTCAGCGCAACCGTCGTCATCATGGATCCAGAATGTGATGATGTCGAACCATCCTATACCCCCATGGCAGTAGTAGGCCCAGTCGTCTACAAAACAATGCGAGTCTAGGGTCAGCGGTGGGGGATTGGGGTGGGACGGAGCAGGGCGAGTTTAGTGAAACAGATAGTTTCAAGGGGGGTCTGTGGTGGAAGTCCAGTATTCCTATATTTTGGGCCTTGGCAGTAGACAGTTATCAATTTAACATTCTGTATACATACTTCTATCTTGCTACAAATATAGTTCATGACAGTTGTGCAATAAGTACTTCCTACATATGAAAGTATCTGTTTTTCATAACTCTGCTGACAAAGATGGAATTTAGCCCGTAACCAACATGTATAAATATATTTGACTGTCCAGCTGCATGCACTAATACGGAACTAGGAATCAGACATGGACAACCGCAGAAATTACCCAAGCAATTTTACTGGAAACGTATGCAAATAACATGGGAGGTTTGTGCAATTTATAGTTCATGATGTAACATCCAATCATATCGAAGGAACCCCACGTGGCTCCAAGACAACCCACTCATTTCATCCACCACCTGATGGCCAATCACAGATGACCGGAGGATGGAAGAATTGCAAGATGCTTATCCAATAATTAAACAATACGTTGTATGCATGTAATCTTTGAACTGCCCAGATGGGCGGATTTGTTAAACTCTTAAAATAGGCTACACGCCGATCATTAAAATTAGAATTGAGGAAGCTAGGCATGCTGAACCCCGTGTCAGTGTGAAAAACTTCTTATGCGCATTATCAATTCAGAATTAATATGGAGGGCTGTAAACATTCCAAATTGAGTAAGCCGTGATTCCGCAAAGGAATTCTACGACAGTACCTGCCTGTGTCTATGAATTAAAAAGCCCGGTCTGACTGGGGCATGCAGAGACACCTTGACAGAATGAATAGTGTGTGGCACATAGGTTCCCCATTGCTATGCCCATGTGTGCAGCTCCTGATGGCGGTGGCACAGGATTCTATTTCTCATTGCTTCTGTACAGCATTGTGGGCTATCGTCCCGCCCCTTTTAAAGAGGGTCGCTGCCTAGCCGTGCCAACCTCTGCAGTGTGTGCCTGCGGTTCCTCCTCATGGCAGACGCACTTCTAAATAGACATGAGGGTGGTGTGGCATTAGGGCAGCTGAAGGCTGCGCAGGGACACTTTGGTGTGCGCTGTGGGGGGGAGGGGGGGGGCGGTTGGGCAGCATGTAAGCCAGGAGAAGTGGCAGCGGAGTGTCATGCAGGCAATGATTGTGCTTTGTTGGAGGTAGTGTGGTGCTTAGCTAAGGTATGCCATGCTAATGAGGGCTTTTCAGAAGTAAAAGTTTTTGGGAGGGGGGGGGGCCCACTCTTGCCGCTATTGTGGCTTAATAGTGGGACCTGGGAAATTGAGATGCAGCCCAACATGTAGCCCCTCACCTGCCCTATCCGTTGCTGTGTCGTTCCCATCACTTTCTTGAATTGCCTAGATTTTCACACATGAAAACCTTAGCGAGCATCGGCGAAATACAAAAATGCTCGGGTCGCCCATTGACTTCAATGGGGTTCGTTACTCGAAACGAACCCTCGAGCATCGCGAAAAGTTCGTCCCGAGTAACGAGCACCCGAGCATTTTGGTGCTCGCTCATCTCTACTGTGGATCTTACACAGCAGAAAATCAGAAGTGATGCTGCTGAAAATTCCCTGCTGCAAAAGTCTCACCAAATGCTGTCATTTTTGTCACTTATTTCAGCACAGAAATCCTGCAGGTGTCATCATTTCCATAGTGAAACAATTGACATGCTGCAAAATTAAAGGGAATCTGTCACCATCTTTTTGCATCCCTCTCTGAAGACAGCATAACATAACATGCTGGTTGCAGTGACATGACTGCTGTATGTATCTGTGTAGTAGTTTGGGAGAATCTAGCATTTTTTTTTTTTTTTTTTTTTTTTCATTAAGTTTTTTATTGTAATAGTTCTTATACAATGAGAAGGTTACAGCCTGAGGGCTTAGTCACACGGGCGTTTATTGCCGCGATTTGCGCATGCGCATGCGTCCGGCGACTTTTTAAAACCATTGCTTTGCAATGGTATCGGACACATGAGCGCTTTTTATGCGCTCGTCCGATAAATTAGAGAACAGAAATCGCAGATCGCACCTATCTGCGATCTGCGATTCCTGTTCTCTTCTCTATATGCGCTCAACGGGGCCGGCGGCAGCAGCGCCGACCCCATTGAGAACATATAGAAGACAAATCATTCTTCTCTGCCACAGCTGGAACAGCTGTGGCAGAGAAGAACGATGTTTGCCCATTGAATTCAATGGAGCGGCAATACAGCCGCTCCATTGAAAGCAATGGGCTGCCGGCGTGCGCGGGGTTAATTGTCGGGAAGGGGTTAAATATATAACCCCTTACCTGCAATGCATCCTTAAATGTGAAAAAATAAAAAAAAAGGATGTTCTCACCTGCTCCCGGCAGCTGGAGATCCCGGCGGTCGGCCTGCAGTGGGTGTGAAGGAGGTGTGACTCAGGCTTGCCCCTGATTGGCTCAGCCTGAGCCAATCAGAGGCTGAGCTCAGTCACACCCATTCATGAATTCATGAATGGGTGTGACTGAGACTTGCTTCTGATTGGCTCAGCGCTGAGCCAATCAGTGGCAAGCCTGAGTCACACCTCCTTCACACCCACTGTAGGCCGACCGCCGGGATCTCCAGCTGCCGGGAGCAGGTGAGTACATCCTTTTTTTTTATTTTTTCACATTTAAGGATGCATTGCAGGTAAGGGGTTATATATTTAACCCCTTCCCGACAATTAACCCCGCGCACGCCCGCAGCGCTTGCATTCAATGGAGCCGCTGTATTGCCGGCTCCATTGAATGCAATGCGCTGGACAGCTCCGGCCCGTTTCTAATGAAACGCGGCTAGGAGCAGATTTTCGGGCGATTTTTGGGCCGATTTTTCGGCGCCGGTCACGCGATTTGCGCATGCGCATCCGTCATGCGATGCGCAAATCGCGTGAAAAAACGCCCGTGTGACTAAGGCCTGAGGGCGAGCACCCACTGGCGTTTTTTTACCTGCGTTTTGCGTTTTGCGTTTTGCGTTTTTCCTGCACAGGCATAGAGATAACATGTGTTCCTGTCCACTGGCGTTTTTTTTGCGTTGCGTTTGCGTTTTTAACATAGGAGCTGTCAGTTGCATATGTGTCCTTATTTTTCTCCATGGAAATTAATGGGAAAGCCGCGAAAACGCAGCGAAAACGCCGCGAAAAACGCCGCGGAAAACGGGCGGAAAAACCGCGGGAAACGCGGCGAAAACGCTGCGTTTTTTTCCCGCGGAAAACGCAAACGCCAGTGGGTGCTCGCCCTTAACGAGAGAACATTTGTAACAAAGTTGAAAATATAGTACCATACAAGATTGAGAGTCTCTTGGAGAAGGATGATTTCGTTGGAATCTTGTTCTCTATGGATTCTCCTTGCTGGTTTCCTAGTAAAGAACCTAAAGTTTTTTTTTTTTGAAAGGAGAAAAATGGGGGGGGGGGGGTCTGGAGGAAAGGAGGGGATGGATGGGAGGGATGAGGGAGGGAGATGTGGAGAGAAACTGAGGGAAATAGGTATAACAGTAACAGCAATAAACCAGGTCTACAAAGGATATCGTTTACTTCCGAATTGGATATAGAATAAGCCATGGATTCCAGGTGTTCTCAAATTTGGGTAAGCTATTATTGCGGAGAGCTAAAATGTATTCATATATGCTATGTTCAGAAATAAGTTGGATTAAGTCATTCTCATTTGGTGAGATCTCCGATCTCCACTTCCTGGCTATTAAAAGCTTTGCACATAGGAGGATATGTCCTATTAATAGTTTGCTAAAAGGTGGGATGTTCCCGGGATCTAGGAGTAGAAGTGCAGTTTTTGGAGTGAATGGGACCTTCAAACCCGTCACTTTAAATATAAGGTTAAAGGTGGATTTCCAGAAAGGGAGGATATGGGGGCAAGCCCAGAAGATATGGATCAGGGAGCCTTGTTGCTCGCATTTCCTCCAACAATGGTTATTGTTGGTCAAACCTCTTCTGGCCAAGATAGTTGGGGTGAGATACCAACGTGTTATCAGTTTTTGGTGAGTTTCAATAAGGTTTGCGCTCTGAGAAGCTTGACCTGACCATTTGAAGGCCTTAAGCCAGGTGGCAATAGGGATTTTTTGCCGGAGGTCCTTTTCCCAGCTTAATAAGTGGGTCTTTCCCGATGGCCTTAATGCTCCAGTTAGATTGTCATAAAAGATACGCGTTTGCATTTTGGGAAGCCTAGAGAAGAGTACATTATAAATGATCTCGGGTACCTTAAGCTCTCGTAGCTGATGGTTATGGAGGATGGAGCAAACTTGTGAGTATCTAAAATGGTCTGAGTTATCCAGAAGGAATTTGGTTTGTAATGTTTGGAATGGCAGAGGACCCTGTGGGGAGATAAAGTCTGATATAAAGTGCATTCCTTTTTTGACCCAGGAGTTAAGTTGAAGGTTGGGAATAAAGTATTCTAGGATTCTAATAGGAATGTTCCTTAGACTTCTAGTATTGTTTTTTTCTGATTTGTGGAAGAGGTTTTTCCACGCTTCTATTGAAGTTAGCATAGGAGGTGACACGTTCTGAGTAGTGAAACATGTTAGCGTTTTTGGAAAGGACCAGGCGGCTAGTAAGGCTATCAGCAAGCATTTTAATGGTCTTTGATGGTTGTTTTCTGTTTCAATTGTGACCCAGCTAACTTTTTGTGGTTGACGAGTCCAGGATAATGTTTGGCTTAGTATTGTGGCTGTGTGGTAGGAGTTTAGATTAGGTAATCCTAGTCCACCCTGGTGTCTGTTAAGGGAAAGAATGGAGTGGGCTATTCTAGGCTTTTTATCGAGCCAGACAAATTTAGTTAGTTGTCTCTGAAAGCTCTCAATGGTTTGTTTTGGAATTAGAATTGGGAGGGTCCTAAAATAGTGTAATATTTTTGGCAGGATAAGCATTTTATAGATATTTATGCGTCCCAGCCAGGAGATCGGACGTGAGCGGTAGGAGTCTAATTCTTTTTGGAGGGCTGCGAGAAGGGGTGGGTAATTGACTGTAATTAAATCGGTAGTAGGGGAGCATAGGTTAATACCTAGGTATGGGATGCTTTTAGTTTGCCACTGGAATGGGAATTCCCTCTCTATATCTAGTTTGAGGTCTCTTCCAACATTGATGCCTAGGATTTGGGATTTAGTGATGTTAAGTTTGTAATAAGAAATGGATGCGAATTCGGACAAGGTATTTTGGACTGTTCTCAAGGAGAGGGACGGGTTTGTGAGTGTAAGTAAAATATCATCAGCAAATAGGCTGATCTTATGTTGGCGGAGGCCTGCAGTAATTCCTTGAATGTCCGGATGAGTTCTTATGTGTTCCGCCAAGGGTTCCATTACTAGTGTGAATATTAGGGGTGATAAAGGGCAACCTTGGCGTGTTCCATTAGATATAGAGAAGGGGTTGGATAAAAGGCCATCTACTAAGATTTTGGCTGATGGGAAGGAGTATAGGGCTTTAATGGCCTTGAAAATGTATCCTGAGAAGCCAAATTTGTTTAATGGAGAAAAGGCATATCCCCAATGTAGCCTATCAAATGCCTTTTCGGCATCGGCCTTAGTCACACGGGCGTTTTTTCACGCGATTTGCGCATCGCATGACGGATGCGCATGCGCAAATCGCGTGACCGGCGCCGAAAAATCGGCCCAAAAATCGCCCGAAAATCTGCTCCTAGCCGCGTTTCATTAGAAACGGGCCGGAGCTGTCCAGCGCATTGCATTCAATGGAGCCGGCAATACAGCGGCTCCATTGAATGCAAGCGCTGCGGGCGTGCGCGGGGTTAATTGTCGGGAAGGGGTTAAATATATAACCCCTTACCTGCAATGCATCCTTAAATGTGAAAAAATAAAAAAAAAGGATGTACTCACCTGCTCCCGGCAGCTGGAGATCCCGGCGGTCGGCCTGCAGTGGGTGTGAAGGAGGTGTGACTCAGGCTTGCCCCTGATTGGCTCAGCGCTGAGCCAATCAGAAGCAAGTCTCAGTCACACCCATTCATGAATTCATGAATGGGTGTGACTGAGCTCAGCCTCTGATTGGCTCAGGCTGAGCCAATCAGGGGCAAGCCTGAGTCACACCTCCTTCACACCCACTGCAGGCCGACCGCCGGGATCTCCAGCTGCCGGGAGCAGGTGAGAACATCCTTTTTTTTTATTTTTTCACATTTAAGGATGCATTGCAGGTAAGGGGTTATATATTTAACCCCTTCCCGACAATTAACCCCGCGCACGCCGGCAGCCCATTGCTTTCAATGGAGCGGCTGTATTGCCGCTCCATTGAATTCAATGGGCAAACATCGTTCTTCTCTGCCACAGCTGTTCCAGCTGTGGCAGAGAAGAATGATTTGTCTTCTATATGTTCTCAATGGGGTCGGCGCTGCTGCCGCCGGCCCCGTTGAGCGCATATAGAGAAGAGAACAGGAATCGCAGATCGCAGATAGGTGCGATCTGCGATTTCTGTTCTCTAATTTATCGGACGAGCGCATAAAAAGCGCTCATGTGTCCGATACCATTGCAAAGCAATGGTTTTAAAAAGTCGCCGGACGCATGCGCATGCGCAAATCGCGGCAATAAACGCCCGTGTGACTAAGCCCTCAAGGGCAACTAGGATAGAGGGGACTTTTGTAGATTCCGATTTATATATGAGATTTAAGATTCTTCTAGTCCCATCCAAGGCCTGTCTCCCCCTTGTAAAGCCCACCTGGTCGGAATGGATTATGTCAGGTAGGATATTGAGTAGTCTATCCGCCAGTACCTTAGCAAAAATTTTTATGTCGCAATTCAAGAGGGAGATAGGCCTAAAGTTGGCGGGTGATGTGGGGGACTTTCCTGGTTTTGGAATTGTTATGACAGTGGCTTCCAACATTTCTTTGGGGAAAGAGCTTTGTTCTATGCCTTGGTTGAAGGCTTGAGATAAATGTGGGGCCAGGAGAATGGAGAAGAGCTTGTAGTACTCATTTGAGAAGCCGTCGGGTCCCGGGGCTTTATGGGATTTTAGGGTTTTAATCGTGTTTGCTATTTCTGTGGGGAGTATTTGGGTGTTAAGGGAGGAGAGTTGGGATGGCGAAAGTGTTGGGAGTTTTATTTCCTTTAGAAAATTTTCAATAGATTGGGTAGAAGGTTGGGGTGTGTCTTTGTCATCTTTTAAATTGTATAGTTTAGAATAATATTGGCGGAAGGCTTCTGTGATTTGTGTTGGGTGGAAGATTTTTGTTGAGGAGTTTTGGGGGTCTGTAATGTATGGTATCTTAGATTTACCTGTTTTTTTTTTTACAAGGTTGGCCAGCATGCGAGTAGGTTTGTTTTTTGAGGCATATAGGGTTGATCGTGAAGCTGTCATTTCTCTTTCATAGTTGTCCATTAAGATGGATCTAAGGTTTTGTCTGAGAGTAAATAGTTGTTTGTGAAGGGAGACTGAGGGATTTTTGCTTATTTGGTTTTCTATAGAAGAGAGTTGGTCTAAAGTCATATCTAGCTGACGGGATTTTTCCCTTTTATGTTGGGCACCAATTTTAATAAGCACTCCTCTAATAAAGGCCTTGTGGGCGTTCCAGATGGTCAAGGGTGAGACGTCTGGAGTGGTATTAGTGGTGAAATATTCATCTAACGCTAGTTTAATTTTGGACTGGTTTTTTGGAAGTTTTAATAGGAAAGTGTTGTTCCGCCATGGTTTGGGACTTTCTTTTAATGTATCAAGGGATATGTTGATTGATACGGGGGAGTGATCCGACCAAGTGGCGGATCCGATCTGGGCTTTTTTTATTAAAGGAAGAGTAGTCCTGTTTACCAAGATCAAATCAATTCTTGAGGAAGACTTATGTCTAGCTGAGTAAAAGGAGTACTCTTTAGATGAAGCGTTCAAGCATCTAAACGTGTCAAAAAGAGATTCAGTTTGAAGCCATGGGAGCAGGGAGGTCGTCGTCCTTAAAGAGCCTCTTGAGGAGTCTAGGATTCTATCAGGGACTGCATTAAAGTCACCACATATGAATAGGTGACCCACCTCGCGTCTTCTAGCTTTTTTTATTGTTTTATTTAAGAAGCGAATTTGGGCTTGGTTTGGAGCATATAAGTTCACTAAGGTGAATGGTTTATTGTTTAGAGAGCCAGATATAATGATATATCTGCCTTTGGGATCTATATCTTGCGAAGTGACTTCCAGCTGTAGCGATTCTTTGAAAATAATCAGGACTCCTGCTTGTTTTCTGGGGGAGCAGGCTAAATAAATTTTTGGGAATTTTTTATGAGAAAATTTTGGGCAGGCGGAAGCTGCGAAGTGGGTCTCCTGCACACAGATAATGTCAGCGTTAGAGGAGAGAGCCTCTTTCCAAAGCACAGATCTCTTAAATGGAGAATTCAACCCATTTGCATTGATTGACAAAATCTTAATTGACATAATGGAGACTTAAGAATCCGTTGAGCCGGAGAGTTAATACATCTTGAGCAGTAGACCAAAAGTGGGAGGTAATAAAGAAAAAGCATGCAACAGAGCATGGAAAACAGAACAGAGTAGACAATGCCCTTATCATCTTATATAAGATGATATTTCCGTATGTGGAAAGTAATGTGGGCAGAAACAGAGTAGTACACTTAAAGAATTCAGCGTAAGATGGAAAAATTACGCTTAAAGCTATTGCAGGCTAGAGGGCCTGAACAGCGGTAATGGGGAGCGAGAAAAGTTCGTCTGGCGAGGGACCTTCCGGGTTCGCCTGAGTAAAAAAGCTGGTCGCCTTCAGTTGATATTGTGAACTTGAGCAGGATTTTGAGCCTTTTTGGAGGAAGGATGTTGGTTGGCCGAGGGTGGAATGTCAATCTTCCAGGAATTAAGGAGATGGATTGCATCTTCTGGTTTTTGGCAGGTGTGGGTGGTGTCTTCTCTACGAATCAGGAGTTTTACGGGAAAACCCCATCTATATGGGATTCTTGCTTGTCGTAGGGCTTCGGTGATTGTGGAAAATTTTTTCCTATTCAGCATGGTGGTCTGTGAGAGATCCGTAAATAGGCGTATCTTTTCATACGGAGCTGGGAGAGGGGTCAAATTGCGAGCAGCGGACATAGCAGCTTCCTTTATATGGTAAAAATGAATGCGTGCTAAAATGTCTCTTGGGACAGAGTCGGCAATGAATCTAGGCTTAGGTAGCCTATGAGCTCTGTCAATAGTTAGGTCTAAGTTGTTCGCTTCAGGGAGCAGCGTGGCCATAAGTTGTTTCAGGTAATTTGTGATTTCAGAGGAAGAGACAGATTCAGGAATTCCGCGGAATTTAATATTATTGCGTCTATTCCTGTCTTCAATATCTGCCATTTTTGTTTTGAGCTGCTCAACTTCTTCCACTAACTCGTAGTGCGCATCGATTAGGGCATTATGTGACTGGGAAAATTCGCCCATTTTATTCTCCGTATGGGATACGCGGTCTCCAATCTCATCTATGGTATTTTTAAGAGAGGTGTTTAGAGATTTGAAGCTTGATTGAATAGAGTCACTTAAGGCGACCACCATGTCTTTTATAAAAGATTCAGATGCTGGTTGTGAGGAAGATGACATGGACGCAGCAAACTCTCTCAGGGAGGGTATTTGTGAAGTTGAAGGATCTGATATGTCAGTCCTGGGTTTTTGTTTTTGGGGACTCTCAGATGCAGAGGAGGACTGTGACATGTGTGGGGAGGATGTCAGCGCCATTTTAGGTGATTGCTGTGAACGGGGGAAATGTCTCTTTCCTCCTGATAGTGGTTGTAGTGAGGGCGATGTGTTTGCACTCACCGGTTCCTGCTGGCGGGGTATCGACGGCGGGCTGTCATCAGGGTGAAGCGGAGCCGTTCCCTCTTCACTCCGAGCCTCGGGCTCCGATATGAGCGGAGCGGCTTCCGTCAGAGCGCGCCGGGTTGTTGTGGCTGAGAAGAACTCATCAAGGCGCTTAGGCTGAGCGCGGGAGTCCCTACGGCGAGGCATCGCTGTGGTAGCCGGTATCTCCGACACCGTGGGAGAAAGGTAGGCAGCCGTGTGATGCTGTGAAGTAGCTTTCAGGCTAGGTCCGGAACGGAGCACAAGGATTAAGCAGCCATCTTCTTGCGCTGCCAGGCCACGCCCCCCGGGAGAATCTAGCATTTATTAGTAGCAGGCACACAGAGAAGTAGTCCTCCATATTCGGGAACTGCAAATTAGCCCCACCTACTTCGCCCTTCATTCAATGATTTACAGCTCTCTCTGTGTATAATCATAGAAAGACAATTAGTGGCTGGCGGATGGGGTGGGCAGGACTTGCCTGCAGCTCATGCATATTTAGGACTACTTCAAGTATTCCTCTATGTGTGGCTGCTATTGATAAAACATATCTCCCAACCTACTGCACAGATACACACAGTAGACATAACACTGTAGTCAGTGAGACTGTCACTACCTTGTGCTGTGAGGGAGAAATTTCCATTTAGAGCAGTCAATGAGGGAGGAAGGGCCATATGGCGTAGTCGGTAAGGGAGAAATGGTCATGGGGAGCAGTCTGTAAGATAGAAATAGCCATGTGGAGCAATCTGTGGGGGAGAAATAGCCGTGTGGAGCAATCTGTGGGGGAGAAATAGCCGTGTGGAGCAATCTGTGGGGGAGAAATAGCCACGTGGAGCAATCTGTGGGGGAGAAATAGCCATGTGGGGCAGTCTATGACCCATGGCCTCTGTCTTCCATTCATTTCAGTAGCCAGAATGCACACACAACCTACTATATTGTTTTTATACAGGAAATACACACTTTATTTCTGTATCTCAGTGGCTTTCCATCTACATTTAATTGGAGCACTATGGCCAATGGGTCCTCAAAAGTCTCTGACAGTAATCTGCAGCAAACTAAATTTCTGTTTTGTGACAAAGAGCCTAGCTATTCCTCTTATTTTTTTACCTACTTATATAAAATAAAAAACAAGCAAAACTATAGGTAAACTTTAAATAAACAAAATGTAACTCTGATATTTAGTATATTTCCAATGGATTTCACATCTTCACTGCTTTTAAATCAATATTTTATATGTATTCATTTATTCATTGATGCTTATTGTGTAAATATGATCTGAGTGGAAATGAAATAGCAATGTATGTCTGTAACTAAAATGGAAAATACAGGAAATGAGAAAATAGGAGTAGAGCACCATAATAATGGGCCATACTTGTCATTCACAGCTTTTAGCTGCTCCCTGCCATGTCCTTCCACCTTATAATATAATATAGATTCCTGGATACACATTAGACGTGAATGTGAAAATTGCTTTGCCAAATGAACGCATACTGTTTCATTTTGATTGCACCAGCTGGAATTCTTTACATAAATTTGTGAAAGTTACAAATACTGCCTCACAGATGGAGCATAATTATTTGTGGTCAAATGGCATGATCCAGTACCTCCCAAGCTGTGTTCATTTTGCTGAATGACAGGTGTTCATTTGTGTTGATCAGCTGAAAAAGACCTACTTTATGTGTGGTTCCCCAAAATGCCTTGTTATTCTAAGAAAAAAAAATCATTTAATATGTATCCAGACCAAATGTTAAAATAAACAGACAGACTTTTTCACATTGCACTTTTAATAATATCTATGAAAACGACTAATTTTGGCAGCACGTTCTCTGCAAAAACAGCAGTCAAAGCGATATACTGCTTATCCCAGTCATTTAGCCCTATCCGTATGGTTTCCTTCTGTTCTGTTCTTTACCATGTGTTCCTATTAGAAGGCAGGGACACAGTTGTATCCCTGACAATATTTGAGTCATCTCCCATGGCAGTGAAGATAATCAGCTCTGCAAAATGTTGATTGGTAAAAAAAAAAAATCGCCAAAGTCTATAAGCAAAGCAGAGACAATAACAAAAGATGTATTTAATTTTATTAATTTGGCTCTAACATATTCCACAGCGCTATACACAGATTTTCATTATTTTTTCGAAATCCATGCAATGCATTCATGAAAAACAGGTTGTTCCAACATGCTTGGTTTCTACAAAAAGGTAAGTGTGAATATGGATGCTGTTCTTGCTGATGATGTGATATATCTAGGTTTTACAAAAGCATTTGATACTGTACCACACAAGAGCCTTGTACAGAAGCTTCAGATGCAGGGACCGGGTAACAATGTATGCACATGGGTAAGGAATTAGTTGAGAGATAGAAAACAAAGTTGTTGTAACTAGTACATATTCAAAATGGGCTAAAATCAGTAGTGGGGTTCCACAGGGATCTATGTAGACCCAATTCTTTTTAATCTCTTTATTAAAGGGCTGAATCAAAGTAGACTATTGTGACAATCCATGGGATAGGTTTTTAAAGTCTGATCATTGGAGGTCTCACCACTGAGACCCCCCACCGATCCCAAGAACGGGGGTCCGGTGACCCCTCTCCTCATCATGGCACGCTCATTGCACCCACCCGCAGTGACATCACATTGAATAGAGTGGCGATTGCTCATGTGTGGTGCCACTCTATTAATTTCAATGGGGCTGATGGGAATAGCTGACTACAAGCGCTTAGCTATCTCTGGCAGTCCCACCTAAAATGAATGGAGTGGCAACATGCATGTGCCACTGCACCTCTACTCTATCTCCTTCATACTGCAAGGCATGCATTGAGCCCACATTGAGGAGGGGATGGGGAAATGGATAGGTTGTAATAGTCTATTCTGGTACAACCCCTTTAATAACCATGTAAATGGAATTGAAAGTAAAATGGCAATTTTCGCTGATGATACAAAACTTTTCAGGATTCTCAGCATGACTAAAATATTACAGAAAGACCTAGATAAATTGGCAGCAAGGACCAGAGCATGGCAGATTAATTTTAATGTTGGTAAGTGATACATCTAGGTCACAGAACACTGATGAGGGGAAAACAGCCCGAAACAGCTGTCTGTCTATAGATTCTGGCTTGGCTTTTGCTTCTCAGTCATTGTTACAAGGCTTGTATAAAGAGTCTAACATTGACTTGCAGGAATGCTGCCTTCCAATAGGTGGCGCTGCGAAGGTATTGTTCCATCTCTCTTATTTGCATCTAGGTCACCAAAATCATATTACTGCATGTCTATTAAATAGCATAGAACTGGGACTAACAATACAAGAAAAGGACTTGGGTATTCTTGTTACAAATAAACTAAGCAGCAGTGCTTAATGTCAAGCTGCACCTGCAAAAGCAAATATAATTTTGTAGTGTATAAAAATAGAAGTAAGTATCTTTGGTCCCAATGTAACATTACCCCTCTATAGGTGACATGTAAGACCATATCTCAAGTATGGAGTTCAGTTTTGGGCTCCATGTTCTATAAAGAATATAGGTAAGATAGAGAGAGCTCAAAGGTGGGCAACTAGATTGATAAATGGGATGAGAGGCTAGTAAAAACTAGCTTGTTCAACTTGGAAAAGAGACACCTTAGAGGTCATCTCATTTACATATATAAATACTGTATATGTGTGGTCAGTACAAAGAAATGGCACAGGATTTATTCTTTTTAAAGACTGTACAAAGAATGTGTGGAAGGGTTTTGTTACAGTGTGACTACTCCAATAGGTAGTAATAGTAGAGACAATGACATTTAAAAAAGGGTAAGTTGTTATTTAACAAGTAATGGTATTAAGGAATATAATTAATCTAAAAAGGTTGAACTTGATGAACCTATTTATTTTTTCAACCTATATAACTATGTAACAGTTTCAAAAGTCAGCAAGAAAAGGATCCAGCATCCATAAAATAATGACTTTATTGATGCACATTAAAATCACAACAGGAAGGACAATTGATTCCAGTCTAGTCCGTGCATCCTGCTGGTGAGCTGGTTAATTTTCTCTGTACCGCAATTACTGCAGAACCACATCAAATGTTTTCAGAATAACAGCAAAGCCACTGTGTTTTGATGCAACTTTGTTCTAATGGCGATAAAAACCATGACTTTACTGCAACATCTGAATGGATCCCAAGAGAATCTATCCATGCCCATGGATTCTATTTTTCAAAAGTGAAAAAAGAAAAGTATTCTAGGGGACATTTTTTTTTCTTCTTGTCACTTTCTGACTAGATAACCAGTTTTCGAACCTACAATTATAACTGAACACATTTCTTCTTTATTATTCTCAGTGGTGGCATCATGCAAGTTTCAAAGTCAAGCTCTCTACATTTATTTTGATTTCCAGTTTTCTTTTTCAGTTGATTTAACTTATATCCAGTAACCATACAACTATTGTCCCTAGGAGTTTGCAGTGTGCTTTTCATAAAAGTAGCTTTATTACTTTAACCAGTTGGGTAAAAAGAAAAAAAATGTCCAACATAAGTCAGTGTATTGTGATAACCAATAGACTGGAAAGAAATAGTTTTGTTATAAAAAGTAATAAAAAGTGATGCATAGGGGAAACTTTTTTCCTTGAAAGGTCAGTGTCAGCTTCAGGGGCTGTAAAAAGTTTGTCAGTGGAAGCAGAGGTAACTATTTTATTTCATTGGAGTATTACATCTCTGTACTGTTGGTCCCATACAGATATTGCTACTGAATTCATTATAAAGGTATCATTCTAAAACCGTTCAGTTTAGAGGTAACCTTTCACGAATAAATTTGAAAAAAAAAATATGTAAAGTCTATAAATGGTTTCTACAATGTTTCTAAAATGTATTGCAGGGTATTGGGTCCTAAAAGGTTAGTCTAGTTTAAAAAGCCCTTTTTAATATAAACTATTAGAGAGAAGGGGTAGACAGTTTTCCGCACCTCATCAGAAACAATAGTGTACATTTATCTTGAATATACACTCACCTGGTGCTCAACGGATTACCCTGTGTAGGGAATCCATCAGCACCTACTGTCCAGAAATGCTTATCCTCCTCATCATCCACTTTTTCCCTTCACATCCAGCTATCTGGGGAGGCGACCCAGGAGGTAAAGCCTACTGGATAACCAGGGCTTGATATGAACCAGTTCAATGGATAAAAAAAACTTTCCCTGAGCTCCAAGGGTTAAAAGAATTATGATAGACCGGTATACAGCAACGGACAACCTTCCTGTCATGGCAACTCCTCAGCTTCCACTCAGCCTTCCCGCCTTACACCGCCAGCCAATCAGCACGGCCGCCCGGTGTGCACTGCAGGCAGCTGTGCTGATTGGCTGGCAGCAGAAGGCGGGAAGGCTAATCAGAAGCTGAGGAGTGGCCGTGACAGGAAGGTTGTCCGTTGCTCTATACTGGTCTATCATAATTCTTTTAACCCTTGGGGTGCGGGGAAAGTTTTTTTTTATCCATTGAACTAGAATATAAACTATTAGGGAATTCTGAGTACTGAAGGGGAAAGAGGGTCCCTGTTCAGCACCATCATCAAATAACCAGTGTGTAGTTATAAAGACGATTTCTCACACTACAGAACAAGTCATTGATGTGAATTGGCACGGTGTCATGCTTAAAGTAGTATTACTGGACTTTAACCATTGATGAAGTATCCTCAAGATAGGTCATCAATGGCCAAGGTCTGCTGATTAGGATCTCTGACAATCAGCTGATCATTTGGCCCACTGCTAGTGCAGTGGGCTGGCCCCTGTCATAGGTGGTCAGTACCAGAAGTGTAATAGCCACTTACAGCATCTTTTTGTGACAGGTAAAAGAGTAAAGTAAAAGAAATAAGGGCTCAGGGATAGAACCTCCAACAATCAATATGCTGATTAAAATCGCTGAATAATATTCAATTACTTCACAAGGAGGTAATAGTTAAAACATTGAGGTTCTCAACAAGCCCCACTATAATCTAGGATCACTTTACAAAGACATGAACTGCATCAAAATGATGTAGAAAGCCAAAGGTTTATTGCCTATAGCAGGGGCGCCCCTACCTCTGGAGGCAATCTGCAGAGACTTTGAGGGATGGCAGGTTGCTTCCCGACCAATATTTATTTTTTTACCAGACATATTAATGGCCAGTAAAAAACTTGACACCTGTGAGCTGGCTGTGTAGCAACCCAACAAGCATTTAACTCATTTCCTCTGCAGTTCTGGTCTTGTTGGTTGCAAGGGCTACTGCTGCTATAATCAGAATAAATGTGACCCCTGACCATTTCCCTGGCATCTGCATTCCTACACATGGATGCTAACCTGCACATGGCACAAACACCAGGTAGAGAGGTCATGGATCAAATTCTGATCACATCAGTGTCCACCAGACCAGAACTGAGGAGCAAATGAGTTAAATTTTGTTGGGTTGCTGTCTGGCTGGGGGTCACTATTACTACTGGGGCCATTGTGGGAGAAATTATTACTACTGTGGATACTAACAGAGTCACTATTGCTACTGGGGTCACTATGGGGAACACTATTACAGCTGAGGCCACCATGGAGGACACTATTACTACCTGAGCCACTATTACTACGGGACCATTATGGGGGTCACTACTACTGGGGCAAATTTGAGGTTCACTATTACTACTGGAGCCACTAACAAGGGCACTATTACTACTGGGGCCACTAGCCAGGTCATTATTACTACTGAGGCCACTAATGGGGTCCGTATTACTACTGCGGCCACTAATGGTGTCATCATAACTATTAGGGTTATTAACAGGGTCACAATTACTATCTGGGCCCCCAACTATAATGCTTTATTCATGGTACTGGGCTCCTTATATGGAGAAGAGAGGCCTTATGGGCCCCCCAAAGCTCCTGGGCCCGGGTGCAACCGCATCCCCTGCTTCCCCTATAGTTACGCCTGTGATTGTTGTAGGTTCTATGCCGGAGTGCTATGTTCTTTTATTCTCCTTTATTATACCTGTGGTGAACATTGGACCCTACGGTTATCAGTCTCATGAGATTGGCATATTCCCCAAATAGATGTCTTGGATGGACAAAGATCCTCCCATTCACAAGGTGAATGTGGATGTGTGGTTACCTACCCGAGAACTCTTGGGGTAGTTTTCGCCACACCAGATGAGTCTAGTCTAGTTTTGTTACTTAAAACATTTTCTGGAGAGCTGTCATTTTTTGAGTGCATATGTCCTGTCTTGGCTACAATGATAAGGAGCCATTGCTCCCATTGATTTGAATTGGAATGAAGCTGGCTATTACACTTCCTATGTCGACATCAAGCCTGCTGCACTGACATTGGGCGGAATGATCAGCTGATCTGTGGGTATCCTGAGTAGCGGACGCCTACTGATCAACTATCGATAATCTATCCTGAGGATCGGTCAGCAATAGTTGAAGTCCAGGAAAAGCCCTTTAATTTCCCCTGTAGCGGTGCTGCAGGGAAAGTGAACATTTGCTGCCAGGTTCCCCATAGATTCTAGCTATCTGGGGATCCTAGCAGGGGCATCAGTGCAGACCAAGGAGGGCAATAGTTCTTGTGTGGGTACTGCCACTTTTATGCACAAGGGCAACAGTATAAGCATGGCTTATTTACATAGCACTGCTCCTGTCACAATGCCCGGGATTAGAAAGAAGCTCTGATTCACAAATATATGCAGATTCTTTGAGAAGTGGAGGTTGAGGTATCATATTGGTTGGTTGTCAGCAGCAGAAGAAAGTAGGAGAAGAAGCCTGACAGACATGCATTTTTGATTATGACACATTTTTGCCTATGAAGAGCTTATTTGGCTGACAGGAAGTATAATAACTTGTTTTTCTGTATTAGAAACTGAATGCAGAAAATATCTGGAGCAGAAAAAACTGATCATAGAAGAAAAAAAACTGCACGCAGTTTCAGCACATAGGGCTGTTGAGTTTTCATTTTGGCTCGAGGTAGGCTTTAACTCAAAACCCTTAAAATAACTATTCACCAGGGAGCCATCAGAGGAGACCGAACTGAAGACACAAACAGCCCATGTACATAACTAGTGGAAATTTAAAAACTAAAGGGAAGAAAAACTTGTAAATTGAAATTCATAACAATGTTAGAGCATTAGCACATGAATAAAACCTCAAATCAGGTTTAATGAACCCTTTTAAATAAAAATGTTCTAATTTATATTTTATCATCTTGTATCTCATATAACCTTTTATATACAGTGTTATCCTGTGCCAACTGAACATTCATTTGTAAGCTTGCCTGATGAATTGGCATATGCCCAGGAAGTTTGCAGCAGCAATTATTTTTTTCTGTTACCAAATTAAAGGTCTGTCCAGATGGCCAGATCTCATATAGCTTAACTACAGCTAGTTTTTCACTACCAGCAATTTCAAATGTTCTAGGTTCATTGATTTCTTTGACGACTGCTAGTTCCTGTCTACAGAAAGTGCTGTTGAACCACATCTGCCTGCACAAGATACTGGACATGAAACATTGAAATGTATCTAAACTGATTACTGTTACATAGTAACATAGTATGTTAGGCTGAAAAAAAGACATATGTCCGTTTAGTTCAGCCTATTATCCCCCTTCCCCTCAATGTTGATCCAGAGGGAGGCAAAAAAACCTAATGAGGTAGAGGTCAATTTTCCTCATTTAAGAGAAAAAAAATTCCTTCCTGTCTCCAATCTAGCAATCAGAATAATCACTAGATCAACAACCCTTCTGAAGTGATTAGTGAATATAACATGTATTTTTGTATCGCTCAACAAAGATGTCTAGGCCCCTCTTGAACTCTTTTGTCGAATTTGCCATCACCACATCCTCAGGCAGAGGGTTCCATAGTCTCGCTGCTCTTACAGTAAAGAATCCCCTTCTATGTTGGTATAGAAACCTTTTTTACCCTAGATGTAGAGGATGCTTCCTTGTTACAGTCCTGGGCATAAATAGATTGTGCATTGACCCCTGATATATCTATATATAGTTATTAGGTCGCCCGTCAACTGTCCTTTTTCTAAACTAAATAACTTAGCCAATGCAGAGGAATAGACCTCATCACTAGAGATGAGCGAGTATACTCGCTAAGGCACATTGCTCGATCGAGTAGGGCCTTAGCCGAATATCTTCCCGCTCGTCTCTAAAGATTCGGGGGGCGGGGAGCGACGGGGGAGTGCGGGGAGGAATGGAGGGGAGATCTCTCTCTCCCTCTCTCCCTCCGCTCCCCCCTGCTCCCCGCCGCAACTCACCTGTCACCGGCGCCGGCCCCCGAATCTTTAGAGACGAGCGGGGAGATACTCGGCTAAGGCACTACTCGCTCGAGTAATGTGCCTTAGCGAGTATACTCGCTCATCTCTACTCATCACTATAGAGTCTTAAATATAAGAAACAATGGTCTGTCTTTCACATTACCTAAATCCCATAGAACCCGGGGCTGTATGCCATCGGGGCCTGGTGATTTGTCTATTGTAATCTTTTTAGGGCAGGTTTGCACTTTATCCTAGATTAAGTCTCATTTAGATGGGATGACAGTTGGCTAAATGACTGTATGAGCACTGACGTCACAACTAAGGTGATTCGCACTTGTGTAGAGCATTTAGACAAGCAGAGAACATTGCTGAATCGCGGGCTTCTTGCTGAAGTTCTGAGCAGTGAGAAGCCTATGATCCAGCAATGTTTTTTATGCTGACTGAAAGTCAGCGATAATGAAAAGGGAACGAACAGTAAACAATTTTTTTGCATTTACATAGGGCGATTATTGCTTATTTTCATTAATTTTAATGACTTTTGAATGATATTCGTCCCATGTAAATGGCCTTTTAAGCTGGTGACATTTAGTGGAGAGTTTACTTTATCACTCTGCATCTCATCTAACATTTCATTCTCCTCTGTGACTACACTGGAGAAAAAACTATTTAATAGATTTGCTTTCTCCTCATGACCCTCTCCAATTTTTCCTACATTATTTAGGAAAGGGCCGACACTTTCTGTATTAATCTTTTTACTATTTATTTAATTGAAGAACAGTTTAGGATTACTTTTACTCTCTTTTTCTCAATAAGTATCTCTGGCTCCACCTTTGCTACTTTTTACATAATTTAATTTTTTTCTTATAGGTTTTTAGTGCTTCTTCGCTGCCTTCTTGTTTTAGTAGTTTAAATGCTATCTTTTTGCTGTTTATTGCCCCCTTTACTTCTTTATTTAGCCACATTGGTTTACTCCTATTCCTAATTCCATTATTCCTGTAAGGTATGAACCGCTCACAGTAAGGATTTAAGATATTTTTAAACATTTTTCATTTATTCTCAGTACACTTATTTTTAAAGACATTGTCCTAGTTGATAAGGTTAAGGGCATATCTGACCAAAATCGTGATTCAGGATGGCCAATTGCAACTCTCATTAAAGTCAATGGGACTAAAAATCAAGTTCACTAATTTGCTAAACATAAGAGCTATAGCTCCATATAGACATATTTTTCATTTAGAAGGAAGTAGGAGAAGGAACTATGGTGTACATAGGAGAAGGACAGCAGCATTAGCACCACCACCAGTTACAGGACCTTGAGGCCACAGCGTGCTTCTCGTGAAAACATGAGAGCTGTAGCTCCGTATTTCTTTATTGACATAATTTTCATTTTAGGTGGGGTGTGAGGACGAGGAAGAAGAAACATGGCAGAAACAGGAGAAGGAGGGCACCAACAGCATCACCACCAGCAGCAACAGCACCTGGATGTTTTAGTTTGGTCTTTGACATAAATCTGTGCTTAGTTGTGGGATTAAAAATTGCAAGCATGCTAATTAATCAGTCAAATCTGTCACAGGAGTATAGAAGTCAAGTGAAATCCATGCATGGTTCGTTTTCTTTAAACATCAGGCGATCCACATTGTCTGTGGACAGGCGGATGGATCTGTCAGTTATTAAACCCCCAGCTGAGCTAAACACCCTTTTTGATAGCACGCTGGCGGTGGGGCAAGAAAGTACCTGTATAGCATGATGTACAAGCTACAGCTTAGACATCCAGAAGTCAAAAAGGCAAACACTATGTCTAAGTACACGCTTGAACTGACATACTCTTGGACTATCATGGATAAGTCCTGCCTGTGACTGTGATTCCAGCCCTGTGTTGTTGCTGCAGGCGGTGATGGGCTGAAAACACTGTGTCACACCTCTGTTAGACATCCCCTGCCACTGGCGGCGCTGCTGCAGCAGCGTCCTGCTGGTCTGCCCTTAGCCACAAAGCTGCGATCCATTGGTGGTGCATCCCTGCGGCCATGGAGAAATGCTCTTGTCAAGCTGCTTAAAAGCCTGTCCTGATACGGCTGCATTTTGAGGGTCCTCTTCACTGCCAGAATGAGATTTGTCATTTTGGCCTTGTAGCGAGGATCAAGGATGGTGGCCATCCAGTAATGATTTCATGTTTTTTTTTCTTTGACATGCTGACATTTAATAGCAATTTACAGTGCAAAGTTGTTCTTGCTGTTATTTGAGTATGACTGGACCTTGAAGGCAAATTCCTATGCACTTTTGAAAGTCATATGCAGTGATTGACTTTAATGCTGTAATTATTTACTTATGTTTTGAAAAAAGTATACTTTAAAGTTAAAATAACAGACAATAACGTTTCTGTAAAGTATACTAATTATGCTACCATTTCTTACTCTGTTTAAGGGCAACTTGGGTTATTTTTAAAAAATTCATTCATGATGTAACTATCCCCCCAGTTGGATAGCGTTATCTGAGTTAGTTATTTCTTCCTGAAACTCCGGGCCTCTTTCTCCTCTGATGGTCATATGATCTCCGTTCTGACCAGCTCAGGTCTACTTGGGGGCTATGGATTCATTTTTTAGAAAAATTTTTAGTCTGTGTGATTCTTACATCCGCTGGGCGCACTAAAGTGCCGCTACACAGGTAGGACGCAAACGTGATCATTCAAAATCACAAACACACACATAGAGTACTTACACAGACCAATTGCATCTCTCCAGGAAACTGAATGGACAACTGTCCCTAACTGATCAGGGAAAGATAGGCACCTCTGCCTAAAAGTGGAGTCATCGCTTCGATAAAGGTGGCCCCACTGTCTTCTTCAAGTGACGTGCTTTTTCCTGATCAGGGAGCTGGAGAGATGCACTAAACACACAGGACACGACACTGTTCACACACACACACTGTACACAGAACAGGACACAACATAAATCACATGTCTGGAACCTTGCACAGACCTAACATATGATGCAGTTCACACCAACATGCAGTGTAACACATACCACATAGAACTGAGAACGGGACTGCACATAAAGCACATGTCTGGCCACCAGCACAGACATAACATGTGTCGCTGTTCACACCAACATACATGGTTGTGCATACAACGCGGACCCCACCCAGAGCTCACATGCATACCAATGGTAAACCATAGCCAGTCCAAGTGTCGTCACTCCAGGGGAATAGGAAGAGTCAACCACTATGCTGACATAAGGAACAGTGTCAGGCATCAACCATCTGACACACACATAGGACATCAGACATCTGGGGGCCACATCTGCCCAGGGATAGAGGGAAACCTGGGGGCCACCTGCACCTGTATGGTCACTGAACCACACTTTACACAATGCACGCACTCCAGAATGCAAGGAGGGGAGGGACAGTAGGTGTCCAGGCTGTCTTCAGGGAAGGAGAGAGACACTTCAAACAAGCATGCACCCACCAGCTCTAAGTTGGATAAACAGTGATACATGAGGCACTAAAATGACCATCTACTACTGAGAGATGCTGGTTTTTATATGCTGCAGACTAAAGGGGATTGGCTGCTGGAGAATACCACAGCCAGCTCAATTAACCACTACCTGTAAAGGTATACACCAGGAATCCTGTAAAACAACAGGTCCCAGATGCACAACCTAACAGTGATGGTGTTGCATGGGTCTACCACAGCAACTGTGTTGAGGGATATACAGATTTCTATCACATTTATTGATGATGATCACACAGCTACTGTAACATAGTTGAAATAGAGGAGATAACAGCTCATCCTCCTGACTGTATATTTATGGGCTGCAGTTTAGGCCTCCTGTCCACTGCCGTGTCGGACTCCACCAGCAGAATATCACAGCAGAGTCCGACACAGCGCCCCACAAGGACCCTAATACTCAACTCTCCGGATCCGCCGTGATCTGGCGAGCCGGCGCACATGCTCAGTGCAGCGCATGACGTGCCAGCGGTGGGCGGTGATGCATCAGCGGTGGGTGGAAATGCGTTATCACGCGATACTTCTGCTGGGAAGTATCGTGTGACGGATGGCTTCAACGACTACAATAGAAGCTGGACACGCGTTTTTCTGCGGCAAATAGAACATGCCGCGATTTCTTTCACGCAGGGGAATTTCACGGTGGAATTCTGCAGTGTGAACATTGCAAGGCAAAAAGCTATTAGGTTTAATAGATAGATGTGGAGGAGATAACAGCTCATCCTCCTGACTGTATATTTATAGGCTGCAGTTGAGGCCTCCTGCCCACTGCCGTGTCGGACTCCGCCAGCGGAATATCGCAGCAGAGTCCGACACAGCTCCCCACAAAGACTCTAATACTCACCTCACCGGATCCGCCGTGAAAGTCGCATCTGGCGAGCCGGCGCACATGCTTAGTGCATTGTATGACATGCCAGCGGTGGGCGGTGATGCATCGGCGGTGGGTGGAGACGCGTTATCACGCGATACTTCTGCTGTGAAGTATCGTGTGACGGATGGCTTCAATGACTACAATGGAAGCTGGACACGCGTTTTTCTGCGGCAAATAGAACATGCCGCGATTTCTTTCACGCAGCGGAATTTCACGGTTGAATTCCGCAGTGTGAACATTGCAAGGCAAAAAGCTATTAGGTTTTATAGAACCTAATAGATGTGGAATAACACCGCGGATTTCCACCACGTGAAAAGTGGCGTAAATCCTTCCATGGGAATGAGCCCTTATTTAGGTGAATACAGAAAAGTAACAATAATTAAAATGTCCCCCTACCCCACCCCACAGACAAAATTCAAAATTGGTATAACCTTAACTAATGCTGGGCTGATGCATCATGGGATTGATTGAAAGTGAAAGTAAAATTCACCAGTAAGGGGGCTGCATGGCATGGAAGTGGCTATAATACTACCTCCAGAGTCTGACAGACAATGAGGTGAAGGGAGTGGCCCTATAAATGAAATAGCTATCCTAAAGAAGGAAAAATTATATCTCCCTATTGTATGCTGGATTTCCATAGATAAGATCATTACCTAAAGGCCCATTTACATGTAACGATTATTGCTCAAACTTCGTTTAAACAAACAAATTTGAGCAATAATTGTTCAGTGTGAATGCAAAAAAAAAAAAATCGCTCACTTATCATTAGCGGTCGTTTAAGCTGACACTTCAGTCAGCTTAAAAAACCTTGTTGGGTCTCTGCCTTGTTGTTCCATTTAAATGCCAATTGTTCAGTCTTAAACAACTTGGGAGAAGGGGTGACTGTTTACCTTTCATAAACACAATGACTACTTATTTACTCATGCCCATGGAAGACAATGGGTTTTCTTCGCACTAATTAAAAAGCTACCAACAAGAAATTGCTCAGATAAACACATGCCCACCTGAGCAAACAACAAACAGTGTTAAGGTGCATTTGAGCAATCATTTTGCATAAACTACTACTTGGTACTAATGCCTATTAGTACCAATTAATAACATTTGACCCGCCGGGAGCTGTAAGCAGGGAACACACCACCATCTGTTCCCTGATTACTTCCGCTTTGCTCGGCATCAGGACTGACAGCTGAGAACAGTTGAGACAAAGCAATCAGCTGTTATTAGCTCTCCCCCTTGCAGAGCACAGCGTGCGGGCCTCCTTATCACCTGTTCTGCTGAATGATAGTTTTCAGGCAGAATTGAATTCCATTGTTCAGCCGAACAGTGAAAAATGGGCACATTTACACACAACAATTATCACTCAAAAGATGTCTTTTGAGTGAATTTTGAGCAATAATTCTTGTGTCTAATTGGGCCTTTAACTTTAGCTAATGGGAAAAATGGAGAGGATTATCTGCATATTTAAATGCAATGCATTTCTATGCAAAAAAATCGTTAATCTGTTCAGTCGTTTTTTCGTTCAAATGATAATCGTTGTGTAAATGTGAACAATTGTAGGCTATAATCTGAGCAGTTTGGGCAGCTACCCAAAACCCAAAGCTCCCAGTACGCCAATGGCCAACCAAAGTGCCCAGCACCTAATCTGCTGCTGAGAACATCTGGTAAATTATGGGCTGGACTTAATCTGCCACACTCACTTTCATAAATTCTGTTTTTATTAAATTTACAGTAATATAACATATATCAATGCATGTTCAAAACATTAGCCATAACCTTTTGCATGTTATTGCATCAATACTAGATTGCTCTTAGTGGTAAGTGGGGGTGGAGGAGTGAATAGGAAGGGTTCAAGGGTGGGAACAGAAAGGGTTAGAATTTTTAGGAAGAAATCCTACTACATACGTAATACACTTTGATGAATCAATACATATAATTTACATCTCCTAATTTCATTTACTTTAGCTACCTATTGGTTATATGATTTGATGTTTTGATATGGGTCTTGCGATGGTCCTTTTGCAAGCACTGCAGCACTCATATGCCTTAAAAGTGTGGTGGCCCACATTCCTCGGATCAAGCCTAAGCGTGTCCTCTGTTGGTCCCTCCATCCATATAGATAAGCTGGGGTTAGTGATGCTAAGAAGGAACATTTGCAGACCCCTCCCCTACCTCTTCTTTCTCGTTCTGTTCTTCCTCCTCTATACTTCTCCCATGGGTGGAGAAACATGTTAGAGAAAATGCTCCCCTTTCTTGACCAAAGCCACCCCCCTGCGGTGTTCAGGAATGGTGGACTGGCCAGACAGTTGGGACATTTCTATCCCTTCCTTCTGTGACTACAGCAAGTCATTGTTCCTGAGGCCATGTAGCGTCTGGTCCAGCAGGGAGACAACAGGGATGTTCATACTGATAAATATATTATCATGACTGACCATTTTGGCTGCTTCCTCAAAGCAGGCTAAAGCAACAAAAACATCCGTGATCTGCAGCAACTTCACAGACATTTAGTCACCAACCACCATACAGCGCCTGTAATAGCATACACCATCTGGTACTCCGTGATCACTGTCTGCTGCTTGCTTAGCCTCTGTAACATATGTAACTTGGATATCACACTCATGTATTTTCCTGGTAGATAACCTTCAGCTACCATGCTGGAGCCTTGAGTAGCGCAGAGTCTAAGGCAGCGGAAATGAAGTTCTAAGCTCTCGCTCATGATCTGAAGGTTGCAGGTTCAATCCCAGATAGCCGGCTCAAGGTTGACTCAGCCTTTTATCCTTCTGAGGGCGGTAAAATGAGTACTCAGCTTGCTAGGAGGGGTAAAAGATGACTGGGTAAGGCAATTGCAAACCACCCCACAAAAACAGTCTACCAAAAAAACGTCATGATGTGACGTTACCTTAGGAGTCACGTACAAATGGAATGTTACAGCAGCACTTAATGAACTCATAAAAAGGTGAGGTGGAAAAAATGCAAGCCACAGCAAGAGTTCAAACCTTAAAGCTCCAACAGCAAGTTTAAACGTAATAGATGTAGCAGCATTATAAGCAGAAAATGTTAAAATAATAATAATAAAAAAACTTTATTAATCCATGATCCTTAAAAAAAGCAAACTACGTTTTGGCCTTTTTCAAGCTACCAAAGTCCATCAGGGCCTTCACAGAAAAGTTGTTCACACTCACTTGATACACCTGTAGCTCAGTCTTTAGCCATGGTGAAGCAAAACAAACTGGCTTTGCAAACAGATTGATACCAACCTCTGCCACACTCCATGAACCTGATGGTTAATGGGGAATTGGTTCAAATATGACCCAAGTTCTGGCACCTCCAACACCTCCCAGCCCTGGTCTCTTTGGCAGGGAGTCCTTTCCAGGGCTGACAATGCCATTGGCTTTATGAATCCTTTCCCCGGATGATGCCACCTTAGCAGGCCTTGTCGCTTTCTTTGCACATTACAATATGCCCCCAGCAGATGGAAGTCTCTTGGCAGCAGCAGGACAGGTGCTCCTAGTGTAGATAGTTCTCTGTTGCAATGTACCTGTTCAAGAGGGCAACCAGCTTATTAGCTTCTTTGGTGTCTTCATGACCAATCCAGCATTGCAGTTTCCACAATTTGGACTGACATGTAGACATCTGTTTCCATCCATTTCTTGACTAGATGGTAAAGGTCAAACATCGGGGAAAACGTTGGTCAAACCTGTCACTGCAGTTGGGTACTCTTCTGGCATGAACAGCAGCCGGGACACCCAGACAAGCAATTATCTCAACTTTCAGCTTTGTATAGTCTTTTACATTGTGCTTGCTGAGATCATGGTAGGCTCTTTGGGATTCTGTAGTGAGATATGGTGCAAGATCCCCCAGAGTTTATATTTCTCTGCAGTCCTCTCAAACACAGTCAGATATGTTTCTATGTCATCCTCAGTAGCCATCTTTTGCAGAAACCGTTGCACAGCCACTCTTTCACTTACAGTCGCATGCACTTTTTCATCCTTTCTTTGACGGCACCCCAAAAGTGCTTCTTTCAGCAGGACAATTTGTTCCTATTGTTGAGTGTTTGCCTGTAACACCTGCTTGACAAGCTCCTCTAGAACAGTGGGCTGTGATTGCAAAGTAGAAGCAAGTTTCACAAAAGACATAAGCAAAATTAGTCCTTTAACATCACCCGCTTGTCGTGCCATTGCCCCAGCAACCAGATTTGCTGACATCCAAAACACCAATTGTAGCAATGTCAGAATTGGGGGTGGGATTCAGCAAGGACATAGTTGCTTACATAGTTCATATAGAGTCCATGCACCTTCATTTTTATGCCAGCAACAAAAGATCAGTGGAGAATCAGCCACTTGTAGCACATAACTTTTGTGCAATAAAAAAAATAAAACACCTGCCCGGCTGGGCACTAACTAGACAGTGCTTTGCTCACCTACCAATAACATGTGGCATTTCTCAGAAAACAGTCAGAAGTTCACAATGGACTTGTATTCACTCCCAGACTCTGACCAAGACAGCCTGGGCTTGTAGATTTTTATGTCCCAGTAATCAGATCAGTGGGAACAGCTGAGCTGACTGGGGAACCAGGAAACTCCCATACTGGACTGGGAGAGGGAGTGTGGATCCTAGTACCAACCTACCCATCACTCCAATAAAAATCCAGCCTGTAATTTACTTAGACAATGACTCAGCAAACTCACCCTTCCTTCTGGATTTTTCATTTCACCCAGCTTAGGCCGGTAGGTGAAATACACACTTCCTCCAGTACTTTTCCTGTCACGTGTTTGTAAAGTCAGTGTTGATGAAGGTGGTGGATCAACATCTGGTCATTGCAGAGGAGAGATCTGAAGTAGGCATACTACTTGACAAAACTGCCTCTCTGTGCTCAGAGGCTGCTGCATGAACAGGGAGGGAAATGGAGGAAGAGGCAACTATTGAAGCAGAAGAGGGAGAGGGATGAGGCTGACTTTTTGCCCTCTGACCCAGGTTAGCTATCCAAGGCAACAGGTGACTTCATGTGGTTGTTCCTACATGTTTTGTTGAGGCTATTTACGTTCTTGACATCTTTTAAATGCTTACCACATATCTTACAGGTGATCAGAGTTCTGTCACTTTGGTGTTAAAAAATGCCGAGGCTGTAAGCAGACCTAGCTATGGGCCTGATGTTGTTGTTGATGTGACTAGTAGTAACTCATGGTGGTGGAACAGCCCTTTTGTTTTTCTGTGACACCCTACTCCTTGTCTTGACAGGGTGCTGAACCACAATGTCCGCCTCTTCCTACTCTCTTTATGAGCTGCTGTGATGACTCTCCCTGCCTCTACATGTTAGCTCAAGTACGTCATCTTCTTCCACTTCCTCTTCCTCTTCATCGTCCTTCTCCTCCTGAACAAATTCTATGCTACAGTGAGCCATGGAAGCTGGTACCTCCGTTTCTGCACCCCGCTGAGTACACATTGCCTGTGGAGGGCTTATTAGGTGCACTAACTCTTCCTCATCCTCCTTTTAGGAGTCAAGAATGGGTTGTGCATCAGTGCATACAATGTTTTGGTCTTTTCCTCCTGGTACTTTGGACTCCCCCATTGATATCCATGACATTGGGTGATTAAATAGCTCCTCGGATGGATCCATGTGGACTACTTTGCAGTGTATGTGGGATTTGGCATGGGTCCAAATAGAGTGCGAACTCTCATGGGCAAGTGGTGCAGGTTGACTGCTTTGTGCCTGTGACCGGGAGGAAAAGGAAGTGGTGGTATTTAAGGCATTCTGTGTCATCAATTCTACCACCTGTTCTGCATTCTGCAAATGTAACACATGGGCAGAATCACTTATAAGGAATGGACAGTGGCTTTCCCTGCCTCCTGCAGAACGTAGAGCCATTGATTCAGTGGAAGCCGCTTGAAGTGCCAACTTTGCCCGTCCTCTACCAACACCACCACCACTACCGACATTACTCCTACCCCTTGCTTTCTTAATGTTTTTTTTATTATTATTTTTTATTTTAGTTTTTTATTTAGTTTTACTTAAGTTTTTTCTAACATTGTAGGTTGCAGCAAAGCACCGGCAGCTTCATCACATATGCTAGTAATTTGTATTGTCCAGACTTGCAGCTTTGACCTATGCCTGAGAACACAAACAGTTTTTTTTGCTGCTTCCCTGTTTTGTTTTTTTTTAATTGACAAAACCTCACCAGCCCTTACTAGGCTGCAATCCCAGAGCGGCACAATATGTGGAAACAAAAGACCATAGAGTGTATGTTGTATATTCTGAACAGTCCTTGTTATGCAGAATGTAACTTACTTACCTTCACCTCACAGGTAGCTGCGTAATGCTTGCAAATAATTAGTATTGTCCAGACTTGCAACTTTGACTTATAGTTGAGGACGCAAACATACACAGTGTTTTTTGCTGCTTCCCTGGTTTTATTTTTTGTATTCACGAAAACCCACTGGCACCTACATGAACACATTCCCAGAGTGGCATGCTATGTGTCAACAGAAGGCCAAAAAGCATATGCTGTATATTCTGAACTGTCCCTGTTTTGCGCAGCGTAACGTACTTCCTCTCACTCACAGGTAGCTACGGAACGCCTGGAAATTATTTGTATTGGCCAGACTTGCGACTTTGAACGTCTGAGGCTATTGACACACACTGTCTCACTGTTTGGTATTTTTTTTGTTTTATAGTCACAAAAACCCACCGCCACCTACTAGACCATAATCTCAGGGTGGCACGATATGTAGGAATAGATGGCCAGATCATGACAAGCAATACTAGTAGTGATGGATAAAGTAGGTGAGACTTCTGCCCAAACAAGCTTAAAGGGGTTGTTTAAGCCCCCAAAACAAAATTGAATCATCTATTTCTTACTCTTAAAAATAAATCCCTTTTCTAGATCCGCAATGTGGTCATGTGACTCCGCTGTCAAATTCGCCGAACTTCTGCTGATGTCACATATATAATCCATAAGCCTTTGCAGCTTGCTGTATACATGTACATCACCTGCTACATCAGTGGTGGTGAACTGTGCATGTATTAACAGACACAGACATGCATTACCCCACATAGTATCGTACTGTGCCCAAATAGAGACTTATAATGCCATCATAGTGCTAAACTCTGCCCAGAGAGCAGGGTGTCAATATAGTATTATTTTGAACCCATATAGTTATATCTTATCCCTGCACATGGCGAAAACAAAACCCAAACAGCACCTTACCTTACCAACAATATGCTATATTTTGCCCATATAGAGCAAAACTGTGCCTACATAATGTCATACTTTGCCCACATAGTGGCATACTGTGTCAAAGTTACTATTTGTGTTACACTCTTATATGATTTGTAAGTTTTTTAATGCTTCATCCTACATGTACATTACAGCACAGTACCCTCTTCTATATCCCTTCTATTCTCCTACCGCCTACTTAGATTCAAATAGCATGGATAATCTCATTTCAACCTTTCCTTTATTTGTAGGTCACTTTTATAATAGCCCTGAGATTCAATTAACAGCTATCTCTCCTACTTTATATACAAAGTGCATATCATTACAAGCCCACATAATGTGTTATAGCCAATTATAATTCAATGGAGTAAACATTATATAAACCATATCCACAGTATTCCTTTACCAAACCTGTCTTATTTTTTTCTAGCTAACGTCCTCTATCTGCTTAAATAATTAATATTGCAGCACACTCCCTATTGTTGTTCAGGTCTGCTGCACCCATATTTTTGCTTGCTATGTGACCAAAAATGAGTTGAATTAAATGTAAATCTAAACATTTATTCTTTGCTACATTGTATACAGGCTTCACTGTTGCTTATTGTATGCCCTGTAAGTGTACCTGTTCACTGCGTATATATGATGTGGTATTATTTGATGACTGTGCATCTTTGGGCCATGGTATGTAGTGACGCCATCATGCCTTGTCACAGTAGCTCAGAGTGTGAATTGTATTTTCCATTGAGGGGTAGAATGACAAAGTGTGTACTGTAGGGCTTGAGGGAGCATTGCACAGTGGGCTGTCCTGTCCACTTTTGGGAGAACCAATGATCAGTGCTGACACCTTGACATCACCAAGCAAGGGCTGGGGAATCACAGAGAGCAGATGGTGAGCTGACCTGGATAAATGTTGCTGCCTTAGTGTATATAGCTGGGTTAGTCTGGTGGTGGGCAGCTTTCAGAACTCTAGTGGCAGTCACTGAGGACGTGTAGTAGAGTGTCTTTATCTGTCTCGGAGGGGTCAGTACTGGGAAGTCTGCTGGGGCTGCAAAACACATCCGCTTGAGAAGGAGCCAAGGCTAGTTGGGTGGTGGTAGACTCATACCTGGGGAGGTTAAAAGCGAATTGAAAATCATTTGTGTAAGACCCTGAGGAGAGTTGATGAACAACATGTAGTGGGAGTTTGGCTGCCATAAGGCATGTATTGTGATTGGGTGACTTGGATGTAGTGGACTGAATAGGAGTGTGATAGGAAGGAACTTGTAGGGAAGGGCTCTAGTGGCAGTATCATCTTCCTGTGTACACACTGCAAATTGTGTTATAAAGTTAAATCCAAGTTAGAACTTCTTCACACGGGTGTTTTTGTGTGCAAAAAATTCAATTGCGTAAAATTCAGAGTATAGAACCCATTGATTTCAATGGGTTCCCTCATATTACGGGTTTTTGTGCAAAAAAATCACATGCGTGAAAATATACACAACATGCTCTATTTTTGTGTGGATTCGTGCACTAAAGACTTCATAGGAGCTCCATTTGCGCGCCTGATTCGCACAAAATCACGCAGTGAACTTCGTGATTTTGTGGGGTTAATTGATAATGTTCAATCATGGTGCGGGTGTGTCCCGCGCCAATGTGACTTAGCTTGGCAGCTCAGAAAAGTACAGTAAGCAGTGCAGATATGCACACGATAGTGTTCCCTTCACAGCGCAATTATGTCATGCTATCATGAGCTTTTCTATGCAGGAGCCCTTATTGGTTAATTGTGTCAAATCCTGAAAAGCAATGTCCATAGATGTATACTGAAATACTAGCCTGAAGATCCCTCTGAAGTCAACAATAACCTGTAAAAGATAAATACGATGACTAACAATTTAGTTATCATCTTGAACATTGAATCCATTAGTGAATTGTAACCACCAAGCGTTTGTGCCTTATATGAGAGTTGTAACAAACAAGTATATTGTACCACTGTTCTATAAAGGAATAAAAAGTTAATTAGCTGGTTTAACCCATTTGGTTCTGTGACTGTTTCCTTTAAGGGAAACTACTTGATTACCCCACTACATACATAGTATACATACATAGTATACGAACAATTCAACTCAGATCTTTGTGTCATTATGATATTGAGCAATGCCTATGTATATCACACAGTATGTGTATTATTTTACATTCTCAGAAAGAGGTGTCTCTCCTTATCAAATTCTAATGTAATCTCAGGGTAACAATTTCAGCACATGGATATAAAATACAGACTGTGTTTCTATATATAAACCATTCATCATTGTTGACTAATTCACTTATTTAATTAGCTTTGAAAAATGCAGTAGTGTGGTGTTCTCTTGGTTCACTCTGTTCTTTTGTATAGATGCTACACTCTATCTACTTTCTGTTCTTGCCTCAGGCTTTAAGCTCTGTGCCAGATTTTCTTTTACATTTCAATAACTTTGTCAATGTGCATTGTATAAAAACTGCCCATAGAGGATGAATCTGCAATTCTTCAAATATTGAATGCGTCAAATGAAATGTCTCACAGTAAGCCATGTCACCATAATACCAATGCCATAAATTTATACTTATACATGCGGGTGACTAAGAGAATGTTATCACAAGTATTAAGTATTACAGGGGCAAGTAAAAACTATAGATAAAATTCCTAAAAAGTAGCAAATATTTTTTTAAAGATTTAGATTTTTTTTTTACAGATTTAGGGCTTCTTCACGTGGGTGTGATTTTGTCCCGTATTTTGGCCGTGATAATCATGGCCGCATAACCAGACAAAACAAAAACATTAATTTCAATGGTTTTGTTTTCATTAGAGGTAAATACTATGTTCGGAAAAGATAGAGCAGGACCTATCTTCCTGCTGTTTTTTTTTCATACTTGCGCGCACTAGTGCAGAGTTTGAAAAGTCAGAGAAGAAAAAAATAATAATTACGAGCAAGTACGCTTCATAGCGTGTAAAGGTGCCCATATACCTTCAATAGCTGTTGGTTAAATAATTGTTTGGCTAACAGCTATTTCTCCATAATCCCTGATACATATGAATACTTGGTGTTTTTCATGCAGATAGTGGAGAAAGCTCCTGCAGTGGTTTATCTCCAGAGGGAACTAAATGATTGGTATTATGATTGTGTAGGGAGCAAGACATAGCCAATAGTGTTGAGTGATTATTGAAATATTCGGGTTGAGAGTACCCAACACGATTTTCAAAGAACAATCATGAATCAAAACAGCTGATTCCAACTCCTATTGGAACACAAGATGGGGCAAATAACGGTAACAGAGATACAGGGAAGTAAACGCTATCCCTATCCAACTTTGGTGTGGCAGACCCTGCCTAGAAGCAGGGTGTTCACCCCGGTAGGGGTGGCCCCCTGTCAGAAACCTGGGGTCCTTGATCTCTCTCTACTTTGAGGATAGGGAAGATGTTTAATGCAGAAGGAAAGAGCAGTGTATATAACATAGTATTTGGTAGAAGTGAATAAGCCCCACATGGGTTTTAGGCTGCATTCCCACGAACGTATATCGGCTCGGTTTTCATGCCGAGCCGATATACGTCATCCTTATCTGCAGGGGGGGGGGGATGGAAGAGCCAGGAGCAGGAACTGAGCTCCCGCCCCCTCTCTGCCTCCTCTCCGCCCCTCTGCACTATTTGCAACGGGGAGAGGCGGAACGGGGGTGGGGCTAATTTCTGGAACTTAGCCCTGCCCCATCCTGCCTCCTTTCATTGCAAATAGTGCAGAGGGGCGGAGAGGAGGCAGAGAGGGGGCAGGAGCTCAGTTCCTGCTCCTGGCTCTTCCATCCTCCCCCCCTGCAGATGAGGACGACGTATATCGGCTTGGCGTGAAAACCGAACCGATATACGTTCGTGGGAATGCACCCTAAAGCTATTAAGAGACTGCTACCCCACCAAACACCTCAGGCAGGACAATAACCAGCGCCCATGTGGAGGCGGGTGCAGAATAAATACATTTCCATTATCTCTGATTGTTTGACTAGGTGAAATACCTCTGCAGTGACAGGAAAAAAACACTCATTGGCACCCAGTGACAAATGACAGGATGCATGCCCTGAAGGTGCAGTCATGTGGACTTTGGCCAACTTTGTGATGTCACTCCGACTCGACATCCTGATTGCATCCGATATATTGCAAAAGTTTGGAATTTAAATTTAATGTGCACAATCCTTCCTTACCTGAATGTCAGGGGAGAGTTGGGAGGCCTCTCATACAGATCAGAAAATTAGCTGATCTTGCTAAACAAGGTGGGTTCTGATGGCCTTTACCCAATGTGTATGAGGACCTTAATACATACATGCTCTAATTAATTCGGACTAAAGATGGTGTCAGTCTTGACTCCCACATGTCATGTGACCCTTCCATTCAGTTAGCAACATAGTTATGTGACATATGATATCTGGTGGGTCGCCATGTTTGGTTGTGGATTATTCAATATTATATATTGAAGAGTAGAACTAAAGCAGTTCTAAACACAGAAACGCAGCATAGCATGTCTCTTACTGTGCAGGAGTATCTTTTCTATTGATCTCCTTGTCTCCTTTACAAGGGTCTATTTTTTGTTTTTCCTTTATAGCTAACTTTATTGCCAATTTTCAAGACATGCAGCCTTGTTATAAATCAGCCAGAGACAGGTAAATACGCACACAGTAAAGTAGTTGCTGCAATAGCCGCAAGCATTAGGCATTATGAATGAACCCAACACATTCCTTATTTCATATAATCCTGTTGATGACTGAAAGCCAAGTGATCACAAGACTCATACCCAATAAACCGTGTAAGTCAACTGCAGCACTCTCATAGAATCTATGTGATCAGATTCTGATATTCTGCTGTATAAGCAGTGAGGAGTAAATGGATGCACCAGCCCAGTTTGGTCCGGATCAATCAAAACCTTGTAGTCATCAGAGTTGCAAAGTGTAGACCAGGCAGCATCAGATGTAATTTCAAATACTTTTCAACCTTTATTCCTCCATAAAAAAAGACCAGCGACGTTTCGGCCACTACTTAGGCCTTTCTCAAGCTTAGTCAGCCAACATACAATGACACATATATATATACCAAAAGACATAATGACACATACTAATCAGGTGATGTTTGTTATGTCACAGATGAGATAATATTGGGAACATAAGAGAGTAAATCATATTGATATATATGAGGGTAGATAAGATTCCCAGGCATTGATGAATGAATCACATGATGCCTTGGAGTGGGTGGTGATAACCAATTCCAACCCACTTTAACCCCTACATAGCCTTTGTATGTCACCAGTGGATCCGGAATGGTCTTTTAACACTGTGAGGTATGTATGTGCACACTTAGGGTTAAGTAATTAATGATGGGTGAGATGTTGTGTCCACACCTGATTAGTATGTGTCATTATGTCTTTTGGTATATATATGTGTCATTGTATGTTGGCTGACTAAGCTTGAGAAAGGCCTAAGTAGTGGCCGAAACGTCGCTGGTCTTTTTTATGGAGGAATAAAGGTTGAAAATTATTTGAAATTACATCTGATGCTGCCTGGTCTACACTTTGCAACTCTGATGACTCATACCCAAGGCCGTATTTAGAATTCATGCTACCTTAGGCATTTTTAGTGCTCACATCCCCTATTGGTGAGTCAAGTGAAAGCTTTTGCCCATATACTTTAGATACCAGTTGAACAAATGCTCATTAGATTACAGCTATCATTCCCAATATGCTGGCGGAGTGTGCATGGCTTTTCAGTGGGGAGAAGGAATTAAGCTACTGCCAAATGCCTCTGGCAGAGGCTTAGCTTCAATGGGAACATACATACAGCAACAAAGCCAAGATTACTAACAGAAACAAGCTTACTACCTGGATATGGTAACAGAACTGAACTCACTATATAGATACAGTACCAGAATAAGCTTATTACATAGATACAATAATAACAACACCGCCAAATATAAGAAAACTAAAACAAATTACACTTATTGGGTGTAAGGGGAGACCTGCACTGGTTTACCCCCACACCGCAGGCTGCAGGCAATTTACTGGATAAATTGGTTCATCACCAAACTCAATCCCTTGTCCGCAGCAGGACATCCACCAAGGTAGGGTACTCCTTACCTGCAGGCTGCCAGGACTCAATAGCCAAATATATAAAAGAAAAAAAGGAAGACTTAGTTCTGTTATTGTATCGTGTTTATAAAGGGGTGAAGAAGATTCCTCTGAAATGTGTTGCACTGTACAGCTACTGTGGTATCCTTTATTAGATTTTTTGTGGATTTAGATTTAAAACTACTGCAGAATAGCTGTGGATTTCTGCTCCTGTTTTACAGACGGAATCCACTTTTACATAGAAACATAAATGCATGTTATATACAGTACATACACAGAGGCATACTTACACACACAGTATACAAATACTACACCAAGGAGTGTTCAGTTTCTCTGTGGACGAACAGAAGGCAACCAGAAGCACATGAGAGGAGATGCTATGACATTCTTCTCCACCTTAGCTACCAGTGGTGTGGCAGAGGAACATCCTGGCTGCAGCAGGTTGCTGCTAAGAGGACCATCTGAGAACCAAGGTTAGTGGCCAGTGAGGGTGGCAATGGATCCCGTGTGCCCCTCCAGCTGAAACATTAATCTGCCAGCTCATGATCAGATATTCCTCTTGGCACTGGTGGCTGGCTCCTGCTTGACGAACCCGGGAAGCTGTGTGCCGCAGACCCTGCCCTCCCTTCACCTGTTCGTCAAGAGCCTGATCAAGCTCAAAAAAATTCTGCCTGCTCCTAGGACCATCCTCTCACGGCTGGATGTCCCTGGCCCTGGTCCTCCAGTGCCTAGTGGTAAATACAACCTGAGTCATACCATGTTTAGCCATATGAAAATCTAATTTTCACAAAAAAAAAACAAAACATAAATGAATGTTAGGATCACTTACAAAAGCCCTCTGTGTATTTACTTCTGTTTTTCTGAATTTTTTTGATCAATGCTATGGCATTTTTGTTTATATGTGCACTTCCAAAAGATATATATGGTCCGGATCTGCTTGAAAGAAAGTAGGTAAGCTACATTTCTTATGATTCCTCACTTGCTACTTTCAAGTCCAACCCTCCCTCTTGACTCCTTGTAAATCATCTATCTCCATTCTTCCTCCCTTTGTTACCTTCCACTAAAGGTTGATTCTTGTCCAAAGGCTACAAATGGTACAAAATATGTAGCACATGTACCCAGCACTCTAGTGATTTGATAAAATATTAATATTTGCAGAATCTTAAATATTTAGTAGTTGAATTAGGATGTTTTTCAGATGAATTCACTACTTATGTCACATGTATACATTACAGTTGGATGGGGGTGTTTCAAAGGCATCAGCCGATCCTTGCAGCCAGTATTTACGACACAGCAGCAGATAGAATTTTATTGATGGTGTGAGCACTAGAGATGAGCGAACGTGTTCTTCCGAGCTTGATATTCGTGCGAATATTAGGGTGTTCGGGATGTTCGTTATTCGTAACGAACACCATGCGGTGTTCTGGTTATTTTCACTTCCTTCCCTGAGACGTTAGCGCGCTTTTCTGGCCAATTGAAAGACAGGGAAGGCATTACAACTTCCCCCTGTGACGTTCAAGCCCTATACCACCCCCCTGCTGTGAGTGACTGGGGAGATCAGGTGTCACCCGAACATAAAAGTCGGCCCCTCCCGCGGTTCGCCTCAGATGCGGTGTGAGTTAGATGAGGGACAGTGCTGTTTGTACCGGAGCTGCTGTAGGGAAAGAATTGGTAGTTAGTGTAGGCTTCAAGACCCCCCAAAGGTCCTTATTAGGGCCACTGATAGCTGTGTGTTGGCTGCTGTTAGCAGTGGCAAATTTTTTTTTCTCAAAATCGCCTCTGCAGACCGTTGCACCTGGCATTAGGGACAGAAGTGCTGCATAGGCAGGGAGAGTGTTAGGAGTGAGTGTAGCCTTCAAGAACCTCAACGGTCCTTTCTAGGGCCATATTTATCCGTGTGCAGTACTGTCCAGGCTGCTGTTAGCTGTGCTGCATTTTTTTTTGCTTCTCAAAATCGCCTCTGCAGACCATTGCACCCTCCATTGATACTGCAGGGAAAGAATTGTATAGGCAGGGCGACAACACAGTTGTTATTCATTGAATATACGCAGTGCTGCCTTTTGGTGCCAAAAAACTGAAAACAAATCTATTTGTCCAGCCTCTGTCCGTCCTAAGGGCTGTGGACACGTGTGAGCTGCGTGAACAACATTGCTAAATCAGACGCACCCAGCTACGCTTTACTGCTGGCTTCGCCATTTGCTTTCCTTAATTGGGAAAAAAATACCTGCTCTCCAAGAGTTATAATAACTCTGCTACCCTCACGTTCTGTGACACATAAGCAGGGACACAGCACAGTTATTAAACTTCTCATGTTCATTGAATATACGCAGTGCTGCCTTTTGGTGGAAGAAAACTGAAAACAAATCTATTTGTCCAGCCTCTGTCCGTCCTAAGGGCGGTGGACACGTGTGAGCTGCGTGAACAACATTGCTAAATCAGACGCACCCAGCTACGCTTTACTGCTGGCTTCGCCATTTGCTTTCCTTAATTGGGAAAAAAATACCTGCTCTCCAAGAGTTATAATAACTCTGCTACCCTCACGTTCTGTGACACATAAGCAGGGACACAGCACAGTTATTAAACTTCTCATGTTCATTGAATATACGCAGTGCTGCCTTTTGGTGGAAAAAAACTGAAAACAAATCTATTTGTCCAGCCTCTGTCCGTCCTAAGGGCGGTGGACACGTGTGAGCTGCGTGAACAACATTGCTAAATCAGACGCACCCAGCTACGCTTTACTGCTGGCTTCGCCATTTGCTTTCCTTAATTGGGAAAAAAATACCTGCTCTCCAAGAGTTATAATAACTCTGCTACCCTCACGTTCTGTGACACATAAGCAGGGACACAGCACAGTTATTAAACTTCTCATGTTCATTGAATATACGCAGTGCTGCCTTTTGGTGGAAAAAAACTGAAAACAAATCTATTTGTCCAGCCTCTGTCCGTCCTAAGGGCGGTGGACACGTGTGAGCTGCGTGAACAACATTGCTAAATCAGACGCACCCAGCTACGCTTTACTGCTGGCTTCGCCATTTGCTTTCCTTAATTGGGAAAAAAAAACCTGCTCTCCAAGAGTTATAATAACTCTGCTACCCTCACGTTCTGTGACACATAAGCAGGGACACAGCACAGTTATTAAACTTCTCATGTTCATTGAATATACGCAGTGCTGCCTTTTGGTGGAAAAAAACTGAAAACAAATCTATTTGTCCAGCCTCTGTCCGTCCTAAGGGCGGTGGACACGTGTGAGCTGTGTGAACAACATTGCTAAATCAGACGCACCCAGCTACGCTTTACTGCTGGCTTCGCCATTTGCTTTCCTTAATTGGGAAAAAAATACCTGCTCTCCAAGAGTTATAATAACTCTGCTACCTTCACGTTCTGTGACACATTAGCAGGGACACAGCACAGTTATTAAACTTAGATAATTCATTCACTAGAGGCAGTGGGGCCTTTCGTTTTCCAAAAAGGGCAAAAATTATATTTGGCCTGCAGTCTTGCGCCAATTTATTTCCTGCCTGTGAAATTAAATCACTGGTAATACAGCATGCTGAGGGGTAGGGGTAGGCCTAGAGGACGTGGACGCGGCCGAGGACGCGGAGGGCCAAGTCAGGGTGTGGGCACAGCCCGAGCTCCTGATCCCGGTGTGTCGCAGCCGACTGCTGCGCGATTAGGAGAGAGGCACGTTTCTGGCGTCCCCACATTCATCGCCCAATTAATGGGTCCACGCGGGAGACGGTTATTAGAAAATGAGCAGTGTGAGCAGGTCCTGTCCTGGATGGCAGAAAGTGCTTCGAGCAACCTATCGTCTACCCGCAGTTCTGCGCCGTCCACTGCTGCCAATCCGAATCCTCTGTCTGCTGCTCCTCCTTCCTCCCAGCCTCCTCACTCCACTACAATAACACCTGCTCAGGAGCGGGAACACTCCCAGGAACTGTTCTCGGGCCCCTGCTTAGATTGGGCAGCAGCGGTTCCTCTCCCACCAGAGGAGTTTATCGTCACTGATGCCCAACCATTCGAAAGTTCCCGGGGTCCGGGGGAAGAGGCTGGGGACTTCCGCCAACTGTCTCAACAACTTTCTGTGGGTGAGGAGGACGATGACGATCAGACACAGTTGTCTTGCAGTGAGGTAGTAGTAAGGGCAGTAAGTCCGAGGGAGCAGCGCACAGAGGATTCGGAGGAAGAGCAGCAGGACAATGAGGTGACTGACCCCACCTGGTGTGCAACGCTTACTCAGGAGGACAGGTCTTCAGAGGGGGAGGCAAGGGCATCAGCAGGGCAGGTTGCAAGAGGCAGTGCGGTGGCCAGGGGTAGAGGCAGGGCCAGACCGAATAATCCACCAAGTGTTTCCCAAAGCGCCCCCTCGCGCCATGCCACCCTGCAGAGGCCGAGGTGCTCTAGGGTCTGGCAGTTTTTCACAGAGACGCCTGACGACCGACGAACAGTGGTGTGCAACCTTTGTTGCGCAAAGCTCAGTCGGGGAGCCAACACCAACAGCCTCACCACCATCACCATGCGCAGACATATGATGGCCAAGCACCCCACAAGGTGGGACGAAGGCCGTTCACCGCCTCCGGTTTGCACCCCTGCCTCTCCCCCTGTGCCCCAACCTGCCACTGAGATGCAACCCCACTCTCAGGACACAGGCACTACCGCCTCATGGCCTGCACCCACACCCTCATCTCCGCTGTCCTCGGCCCCATCCAGCAGTGTAATTCAGCGCACCGTTCAGCCGTCGCTTGCGCAAGTGTTCGAGCGCAAGCGCAAGTACGCCGCCACGCACCCGCACGCTCAAACGTTAACCGTCCGCATAGCAAAATTCATCAGCCTTGAGATGCTGCCGTATAGGGTTGTGGAAACTGAGTCCTTCAAAAGTATCATGGAGGCGGCGGCCCCGCGCTACTCAGTTCCCAGTCGCCACTACTTTTCCCGATGTGCCGTCCCAGCCCTGCACGACCACGTCTCCCGCAACATTGTGCGCGCCCTCACCAACGCGGTTACTGCCACGGTCCACTTAACTACGGACACGTGGACAAGCACAGGCGGGCAGGGCCACTACATCTCCCTGACGGCACATTGGGTGAATTTAGTGGAGGCTGGGACAGAGTCAGAGCCTGGGACCGCTCACGTCCTACCCACCCCCAGAATTGCGGGCCCCAGCTCGGTGCTGGTATCTGCGGAGGTGTATGCTTCCTCCACTAAAGCACCCTCCTCCTCCTCCTCTGTCTCGCAATCAAGATGTGTTAGCAGCAGCATGTCGCCAGCAGTCGGTGTCGCGCGGTGTGGCAGCACAGCGGTGGGCAAGCGTCAGCAGGCCGTGCTGAAGCTACTCAGCTTAGGCGATAAGAGGCACACGGCCCACGAACTGCTGCAGGGTCTGACACAGCAGACCGACCGCTGGCTTGCGCCGCTGAGCCTCCAACCGGGCATGGTCGTGTGTGACAACGGCCGTAACCTGGTGGCGGCTCTGCAGCTCGGCAGCCTCACGCACGTGCCATGCCTGGCCCACGTCTTTAATTTGGTGGTTCAGCGCTTTCTGAAAAGCTACCCACGCTTGTCAGACCTGCTCGTAAAGGCGCGCCGGCTCTGCGCACATTTCCGCAAGTCCCACACGGACGCTGCCACCCTACGCACCCTGCAACATCACTTTAAGCTGCCAGTGCACCGACTGCTGTGCGACGTGCCCACACGGTGGAACTCTACGCTCCACATGTTGGCCAGGCTCTATGAACAACGTAGAGCTATAGTCGAATACCAACTCCAACATGGGCGGCGCAGTGGGAGTCAGCCTCCTCAATTCCTTTCAGAAGAGTGGGCCTGGTTGGCAGACATCTGCCATGTCCTTGGTAATTTTGAGGAGTCTACCCAGGTGGTGAGCGGCGATGCTACAATCATTAGCGTCACCATTCCTCTGCTATGCATCTTGAGAAATTCTCTGCAAACCATAAAGGCAGCTGCTTTGCGCTCGGAAACGGGGGCGGGGGAAGACAGTATGCCGCTGGATAGTCAGGGCACCCTCCTGTCTATTTCTCAGCGCGTACAGGAGGAGGAGGAGGAGCATGAGGAGGATGAGGAGGAGGGGGAAGAGACAGCTTGGGCCGCTGCTGACGGTACACCGGCTGATTGTCTGTCATCCTTTCAGCGTGTATGGCCTGAGGAGGAGGAGGATCCTGAAAGTGATCTTCCTAGTGACGACAGCCATGTGTTGCGTACAGGTACCCTGGCACACATGGCTGACTTCATGTTAGGATGCCTTTCTCGTGACCCTCGCGTTGCACGCATTCTGGCCACTACGGATTACTGGGTGTACACACTGCTCGATCCACGGTATAAGGAGAACCTGCCCACTCTGATTCCCGAAGAGGAAAGGGGTTCGAGAGTGTTGCTATACCACAGGACCCTTGCGGACAAGCTGATGGTAAAATTCCCAGCCGACAGCGCTAGTGGCAGAAGGCGCAGTACCGAGGGCAAGGTAGCAGGGGATGTGCGTAGATCGAGCAGCATGTACATCCCAGGCAGTGCAACAGTCTTTAAGGGCCTGGCCAGCTTTATGGCTCCCCACCAAGACTGTGTCACCGCTCCCCAGTCAAGGCTGAGTCGGCGGGAGCACTGTAAAAGGATGGTGAGGGAGTACGTAGCGGATCGCACGACCATCCTTGGTGATGCCTCTGCCCCCTACAACTACTGGGTGTCGAAGCTGGACACGTGGCCTGAACTAGCGCTGTATGCCCTGGAGGTGCTTGCTTGTCCTGCGGCTAGCGTCTTGTCGGAGAGGGTGTTTAGTGCGGCTGGGGGAATCATCACCGATAAGCGTAGCCGCTTGTCAACCGACAGTGCCGACAGGCTAACACTCATCAAGATGAACAAAGGCTGGATTTCGCCAGACTTCTGTTCTCCACCAGCGGACAGCAGCGATACGTAAGCAATACGTAGGCTGCACCCGCGGATGGAAGCTACGTTCTCTCTCACCATCCAAAACGGGGACATTTCTGCTTCATCAATCTGTGTCTAATATTCCTCCTCCTCCTCCTGCTCCTCCTCCTGAAACCTCACGTAATCACGCTGAACGGGCAATTTTTCTTAGGGCCACAAGGCTCACTCAAATAATTTTTCTGAACAATTTTTATAAGTTTCAATGCGCTTAAAAGCGTTGGAACTTTAACTTGAACCAATTTTTCGTTACACTGGCCTGCCTCCAGGCCTAGTTACCACTTAAGCCACATTAACCAAAGCGATTCACCTGCCATCTTGGTTGGGCATGGCCAATTTTTACTGAGGTACATTAGTACTGTTGGTACACCAATTTTTTGGGGCCCTCACCTACAGTGTAATCATAGTAATTTCTATGTTCTTCGCCTGCACTCATGGTACAGAAAGGTGTGTGGGGTTGGCCTACAGTTTAGCTACATAAATGTAACTTGTGCCTTGGCTATACTAAGGCTACTGAAATGGAACGAAGACTGCGCTCCCGCTATACTGCTGCTTCAGAATTGTTAATGGGGCCTGTCCTGAGTGCTACTATTGCTTACATGGAACGAAGACTGTGCTCCCGCTATACTGCTGCTTCAGAATTGTTAATGGGGCCTGTCCTGAGTGCTACTATTGCTTACATGGAACGAAGACTGCGCTCCCGCTATACTGCTGCTTCAGAATTGTTAATGGGGCCTGTCCTGAGTGCTACTATTGCTTACATGGAACGAAGACTGCGCTCCCGCTATACTGCTGCTTCAGAATTGTTAATGGGGCCTGTCCTGAGTGCTACTATTGCTTACATGGAACGAAGACTGCGCTCCCGCTATACTGCTGCTTCAGAATTGTTAATGGGGCCTGTCCTGAGTGCTACTATTGCTTACATGGAACGAAGACTGCGCTCCCGCTATACTGCTGCTTCAGAATTGTTAATGGGGCCTGTCCTGAGTGCTACTATTGCTTACATGGAACGAAGACTGCGCTCCCGCTATACTGCTGCTTCAGAATTGTTAATGGGGCCTGTCCTGAGTGCTACTATTGCTTACATGGAACGAAGACTGCGCTCCCGCTATACTGCTGCTTCAGAATTGTTAATGGGGCCTGTCCTGAGTGCTACTATTGCTTACATGGAACGAAGACTGCGCTCCCGCTATACTGCTGCTTCAGAATTGTTAATGGGGCCTGTCTTTAGTGCTACTATTGCTGACATGGAACGGACACTACGTGGAGAGGACACGTAGTGCCTCAAAAACATCCCCCTCCTCCTCCAACAGGGAAAACATTGTTGGCAAATGCTTTTGCATTGGTTCGTCTGGTGGCAGTCCAAGAATTTCACCTTTACCGACACAACAAGAGAGCCCCCACACCATCCCCCTGCCACGGCCCACTTAATCCTGGCCACATTCCGAAAACCAACAAAATACAACCGTGCTACTAGGTCCGCAGTCACCACCACATTACCACCAACGCGGTTACTGTTAAGGTGCATATAACCACGGACACGTGGAGAGGACACGTAGTGCCTCAAAAACATCCCCCTCCTCCTCCAACAGGGAAAACATTGTTGGCAAATGCCTTTGCATTGGTTCGTCTGGTGGCAGTCCAAGAATTTCACCTTTACCGACACAACAAGAGAGCCCCCACACCATCCCCCGCCACGGCCCACTTAATCCTGGCCACATTCCGAAAACCAACAAAATACAACCGTGCTACTAGGTCCGCAGTCACCACCACATTACCACCAACGCGGTTACTGTTAAGGTGCATATTACCAGTCTGACTGGGGCATGCAGACACCTTGACAGAATGAATAGTGTGTGGCACATAGCTTCCCCATTGCTATGCCCACGTGTGCAGCTCCTGATGGCGGTGGCACAGGATTCTATTTCTCATTGCTTCTGTACAGCATTGTGGGCTATCGCCCCGCCCCTATTAAAGAGGGTCGCTGCCTAGCCGTGCCAACCCTCTGCAGTGTGTGCCTGCGGTTCCTCCTCATGGCAGACGCACTTCTAAATAGACATGAGTGTGGCGTGGCATGAGGGCAGCTGAAGGCTGCGCAGGGACACTTTGGTGTGCGCTGTGGGGGGGAGGGGGGGCGGTTGGGCAGCATGTAACCCAGGAGAAGTGGCAGTGGAGTGTCATCCAGGCAGTGATTGTGCTTTGTTGTAGCTAGTGTGGTGCTTAGCAAAGGTATGCCATGCTAATGAGGGCTTTTCAGAAGTAAAAGTTGTTGGGAGGGGGGGGGGGCACTCTTGCCGGTATTGTGGCTTAATAGTGGGACCTGTGAACTTGAGATGCAGCCCAACATGTAGCCCCTCGCCTGCCCTATCCGTTTCTGTGTCATTCCCATCACTTTGTTGAATTGCCCAGATTTTCACACATGAAAACCTTAGCGAGCATCGGCGAAATACAAAAATGCTCTGGTCGCCCATTGACTTCAATAGGGTTCGTTGTTCGAAACGAACCCTCGAGCATCCCGGGAAGTTCGTTCCGAATAACGAACACCCGAACATTTTGGTGTTCGCTCATCTCTAGTGAGCACCAAAAGAAAGAGACGGGGAAAGGCACTAAAATCTAGAGAGGAGGGAGATGAGAGAATTCAGCAGAAATGGGAAACCAAAGAGCTAGAGACACAAAAACAATGCCGCTCTTGCCAGCCTTTATCCTTGTGTTATGTATCTGCTGTTTTCCATAGTTGCAGAGTTGTAAGTTGCTATTCAGAGTAGAGTTCCTGGTCATCTTTGCTAATTAATGTTTTTAAGGAAATTAAGGCTATAAGTAAGGAGGATGATGCAACTACCAGTGACATACATAAAAAGATGGGGCCCCACAGCAAAAACGTCATATGGGCCTTTAATGATATACGGGATTTTGACACCAGGGACAGAAGGATCTAGTGTTGTTTTCCTTTCCATTTCCATGATCCCTAGCAGATTTTCCAACTCCCCTTGTTTTTGAGCAATTCAGTTTGTCTTTTCCTGGCTTTAGCCACCAGGTAGAAAAAGGGGTTGGGAGTCTGGGACCAATTATTGCTGGGCCCCCTCTCTGCATGGTCCGGCATTATGACACATATGCTCTTGTATGCATCCAGTTGCTGCTATCCATGACTGTTGTAGGATTTGAATAAAATTTGTAACAAAATATCCACTTTATTTTATCATAAGTGCTTGACTTTGTACTTGTTTTTTGATAACACTGGTCAACACTGTAATTGTTACTGACTTAAAAAGATCCTAATCTGTATTATCTTGGTGTGCTGAACATGAATAAGACCATACAAATTTTGTATTGGCTCTAGAGATGAGCGAGCACCAAAATGCTCGGGTGCTCGTTACTCGGGACGAAATTATCGCGATGCTCGAGGGTTCGTTTCGAGTAACGAACCCCATTGAAGTCAATGGGCGACCCGAGCATTTTTGTATATCGCCGATGCTCGCTAAGGTTTTCATTTGTGAAAATCGGGGCAATTCAAGAAAGTGATGGGAACGACACAGCAACGGATAGGGCAGGCGAGGGGCTACGTGTTGGGCTGCATCTCAAGTTCCCAGGTCCCACTATTAAGCCACAATAGCGGCAAGAGTGCCCCCCCCCCCCTCCCAACAACTTTTACTTCTGAAAAACTCTCATTAGCAATGCATACCTTAGCTAAGCACCACACTACCTCCAACAAAGCACAATCACTGCCTGCATGACACTCCGCTGCCACTTCTCCTGGGTTACATACTTATAGCCGGTTCCACTGAAAGCAATGGGCTGCCGGCGTGTGCGGGATGAATTGTCGGGAAGGGCTTAAATATAGAAGCCCTTCCCTGCAATTCATCCAGAAATGTGTAAAAATCAAAAAAATATATATACTTACCTTGTCCCGGCAGACGGAGTTCAGCGCGGCCGGCAGTGGGTGTGAAGGGGGTGTGAGTCAGACCTGCCTCTGATTGGCACATTTCTGGATGAATTGCAGGGAAGGGCTTCTATATGTAAGCCCTTCCCGACAATTCATCCCGCGCACGCCGGCAGCCCATTGCTTTCAGTGGAACCTGCTGTATTGCCGGCTCCATTGAATTCAATGGGCAAACATCGTTCTTCTCTGCCACAGCTGTTACAGCTGTGGCAGAGAAGAATGATTTGTCTTCTATATGTTCTCAATGGGGTCGGCGCTGCTGCCGCCGGCCCCATTGAGCGCATATAGAGAAGAGAACAGGAATCGCAGATCGCAGATAGGTGCGATCTGCGATTTCTGACTATGGCCTAAGAAGGACCGTTGGGGTTCTTGAAGCCTAAAATAACTCCTAACACTCTCCCTATAGCAGCTCCAGCATCAGCAGCACTGTCCCTGATCTCTGTCAGAATGCATCTGTGGTGAGCTGCGGGCGGGCAGATTTTAATACTTGTGTGACACCTGATCTCGCCAGCCACTCACTGCAGGGGGGTGGTATAGGGCTGGAACATCACAGGAGGAAGTTGTAATGCCTTCCCTGTCTTTCTATTGTCCAGAAAAGCGCGCAAATTTCTCAGGGAAGAAAATGAAAGTGACTCGAACACCGCGTGGTACTCGTCTCCAGTAACGAGCATCTCGAACACCCTAAAACTCAAACGAGTACACTCGCTTATCTCTAATTGGCTCTCATTTTGAAGATATTTCATATAGCTCATTTTCTGTATTTCACCATGTAAATCCAGTAGGACTGTAACAACATCTTTATAGTTACAGTTTGAGCCAGACAGCAGTCGTGTGCTTATAGGACCTGTGATGATGTCACCATTAGAGATGAGCGAATGTACTTGTTTCAAGTAATTACTCAATCGAGTACCGCCATTTTCGAGTACTTCAGTACTCGAGTGAAAAGTACTCGGGGTCGCCGGGGGCGGGGGCGCCGTGGGTGAGTGGGGGGTAGCAGCGGGGAACAGGGGGTAGCCCTCTCTCTCCCTCTCCCCCCCACTCCCTGCTGCAACCCCCCACTCACCCATGGCGCCCCCCGAATTTTTTCGCCCGAGTACGGAAGTACTCGAAAATCGCGGTATTCGGGTGAAAAAGGGGCGTGGCCGAGCACGTTTGCTCATCTCTAGTCACCATCATGTGATCAGTCACTGCTTCTGAGCTTATTACCTCACACGTAACTCCAACATAACCAGTACACCATGCTAACCCCCACGTTTCCAGTGTACATATCAACACCCAATCACTAGTGTACTATATAAAGCCCAGTCAGAAAGGTTGAGCATTTAAAATATTGCAGACTTCGTGAGATACAGTTTAAGCTACTATTACATAAAACTGTTATTATTTTAGCCACTTAGCTACAATACAGAACACTAATGCCTCGAAAGTGCGTATGTACCGTGGACAATTTTTGCTATATTTGTGGGGAAGTGACATTTGCCAACCAGAAGAAAAATATAACTTCTCAAGTGAAGAAGGCATATCATCTTTGCTTCGGATGCAAGATTAGTGACCAAGACAAGCATTGAGCCCCGCATATATGCTGTGCTACATGTACAACACAGCTTTCACAGTGGTTGAATGGCAAAAGACCATCAATGCCATTTGCAGTCCCCATGATGTGGAGAGAACCAAGCAACCACACAAATAACTGTTACTTCTGCTTGGTTCCTCCTCTTTCCATGGGATAATGAAGCAAAAGAAGTTGAGAACACTCTACCCCAACATTCTGTCTGCATTGAGACCAGTTCCACATGGTGAGGGACTTTCTATTCCAGAACCTCTAGTAGAATATTCTCTTGATACAGCTGATGAGGACGAGGGTTAGCCAACCTGTTTTTCCCCTGGTCATGCAGTGATCCAGATTTTCACTGTGGTGCACCATCAAACCCACACAGAGTAACACACGAATAACTGAATAACCTGGTTCATGATTTGGACTTATCCAAGAACAAGGCAGAATTGCTAGGTTCAAGACTCCAACAATAGAATCTTCTAGAAAAAGATGTTAGTTACTTCATATCGAAAGCGGCACCAGCAATTTGAGCTTTTCTTTAAAAAGGAAGGTAATCTCGTATTCTGTTCTGATATTGAGGGTCTAATGAATACCTTAGAAATCACTCATAACCCATAAGAATGGAGACTATTTGTAGACTCTTCGAAATTGAGTCTTAAGGCTGTGCTTTAGCACAATGGAAACCATCTTCCATCTATTCCAGTAGTGCATGCTGTCCACATGAAAGAGACAGACAATAACTTAAAGCAGCTACAATTATTGCAGATTACAAAAAAAATAGAGCCAATTTTGCATTTTGACCGTCATATTTGTGTTGAGCACTTATAAATTGATAAGAAATTATACATTTTATTTCAGTAACATGACTTTTGTAAAAATTTGTTGATCAGTGTAATATAACTGATTGTCTTGTTAGGTCATACTACAACTATTACAGTATTATTTTTAAGGCCACTCTCACATATGCGTTTAGAAAACGCTGCTCGAAATTGTGGCATTTTTACCACAATTTTGAGCGGTATTTTTGAACGCATGTCACAGCGTTTGTTAGCGCTTTTTAATGCACCCTATTATTGTGATGGTGATGAGATGCGTTAAAGAGCGCTAACATGTGCGAAAATAGAACAAACAGCGCGCAAAAATCATGCTGTTAGAGAAGCGGTGTGTGTGAGAATAGCCTAAAGGTTGGATAGCCCCTTAAAATTAGTTCACACATTACACAGGACTGATCCTTTTTATTTTAATTTTTACCACTCAACTGTGCTGCAGAAAGGGGTCTTATTGTCTTTGTATAAGAAAGTGAGTTGTATTTGAAATACTTACTCGTATATACCAGAAAATTGTCTGTTTTTATAAATAACCAGATAAAAACTATAATCCAGAATACTTTTAATATCTCGTATAAAGCTGTGCACTTGGTTAAATGTTTAAGTGACTATTTTCATCTTGTATGAATGTTTTATGATTTTATATTATGCATCCTGGACAATAGGTAATGAATTAATTAAGGAATCATGGCTAAAATGCTGATCTGCAGCAAATTAAAACACAATTAATTAATATGCAAATCCCGTTGCATACCACTTATATTACTCCACTGTGTTGTTAGTACTGTACTAGTCCATAACTCCAGAGTCCTATTTACATATGGATTTCTTCTTACAGTAGGTCTTTTCTTCATTCTCTAGCAGATGGGATGCATTTTTAAAGATCTAAATGAAAAGTTAAACTCAACTCTGTTCCCATGTTATGATAAAAATACTTTATAGCACTTACTTCCCACTCACTTTTTGTGAAGTTTCTTCAACCCCCCCCCCCCCAAAAAAAACACTTCTAAAAAAGCTAGATGTTTTAAAATTATTGATATATTGTTGACAAGAACTTTTTGGGCGTTTTTTTAGGCACATATTTTTAACATGCTTCTTTTGAGGAGTTCTTTGTGCCCTATAGAGAAGTTTAGGCAAATAACTGCAGACAAATGCCTAAACTACAGCCTGTTATGATTGCAAAAAACACTACTGACACAAAAAAACACAAGATAATTGAGAAAAAGGCCAGTAAATGGTCTATTTAGGAACTTTCACATGTGCTTAATATTTTCGCAAGAAGTAATTAAAGGGGTTGTCTCGCGAAAGCAAGTGGGGTTATACACTTCTGTATGGCCATATTAAGGCACTTTGTAATGTACATCGTGCATTAAATATGAGCCATACAGAAGTTATTCACTTACCTGCTCCGTTGCTAGCGTCCCCGTCTCCATGGCTCCGTCTAATTTCGCTGGCTTCTTGCTTTTTTAGACGCGCTTGCGCTGTGCCGTCTCCTGCCTGGTGAATGGGGCCGCTTGTGCCGGAGAGCTGGTCACCGCTTCGTCATCGTAGCTCCGCCCCGTCACGGGGGCCGATTCCAGCCAATCAGGAGGCTGGAATCGGCAATGGAACGCACAGAGCCCATGGTGCACCATGGGAGAAGACCCGCGGTGCACCATGGGAGAAAACCGCAGTGCATCCCTGGGAAAGGACCAGCAGCCATCTTAGGGAGAAGATTTTTTAAACTCCTTATTTTGTCGGATCGGTGAGTAGCAAGCGGTTTAAAAACCGCTTTAATTTGCTATTTTATGCCAGGGGGGTGACAGGGGGAATGGGGTAATGTTAAATTTTGATGCTTGCCGCGAGACAACCCCTTTAAGGATGCAGCTTAATCTGCTGTTGCGAATTTCTGCTCCACAAGCTTCATGTGTACATGCAGATTTTGGTGCATCCTGCAGAAATATTCTGCATGTGTGAAAGATGCTGCAGATGTTCAATGCCACAAAACCTAGATGACCTAAAACAATGCATCAGCTTTGTAGTGGAGTTGATAACAGAGGATATGCTGGGACACATCTGGGCAGAACTGGACTACTTGATCTCTGCCATGTCAATAACGGCACTCACTTCAAACATGATGCATCAAAAACTTGAAGGGTTCTTTATTTTCACGCTATTCTGGCTGTTGTATGTCAATTCATGTGCAAAGAAATCTGCTTTACTTTTCTACCATTCTATTTGTATCAACCAGGAAATGTTTGTAAAAAAAATCTGTCATACATTGAAAACGTTTTCCATGGTGCTTTTTCCAAGTATTTTCGGTTGTACATTTGTGTTTTTCTTGCATTTTTTCAAGTATTGTAGGAGGGAACTACGGGGAAAATACCAGAAAATGTACCATACCTAGAGCATGCTGGGCTTTAAAATGAAAGATACCAGAAACCCCCAATATATCAAAACACTACAAAAAAAAGCTATATATGAAGACTTCAATAATTTGCTATAGATTATAGAGTAACATCGAAGCCACAGAGAATTTGACAAAAAAAAGAATTCCAGGCAGTTGGTGCTTAGAGTGTTAACATAAGAAAAAGAGAATAGTCTATTTATGCTAACTGAATGAGCCATACATTGCTCACAAGTTATTCAGACAACAGCTAGTACAAAGCAGTTGTCATGGTGCTATTGGCACATACAAGGTCCATTGTAACATCACGGCATGTTGGACCATAAGATGTGCTTGGCGATGCATTCCAGTGGAATTTAGTGCAGGACGTCAGAAGGGGAACATCCCTCTTAAGTGCTGCTAGGCTGACTGAGCTGTCTGTCAGTTAAGTCAGCCTATCAGTGTCTGTCTTAGGGTATTTATTATGGCTCCACTTCACAGAAGATACCGGTAAAAACAATTGTATATTGGTCCTGCTCATTGGTTCAGTTGTATCAGCCTTTATACTTTTGAGTATTACTTGTAGCGATTTCCTTTTTGGACTTCAGACTTTGTCTTTCTGCTATTCTCTCTAGCACTGCCTATTAGCCTTGAGCGAGTGTTGAAATAATTGGGTCAAGACTGGCTGACACAATTTTAAGAAATAATAATGAATTGGGACTCCAGATTCCGATTTCTATTACAATCAATAGTGTTAAAGATCGGGTTCTCTAATTTGGTCTCCATGAACAACAGTAGAGGTAAGGTCCCAAGTACAAATCCCCATCAAGGTCAGATTCATACCTAGAGCAATGCTAAGCCAACACACCTGTTTTTTCTGCTCAAAGCAAAGCTAATATTTTGGCGCTTTTTGTCAAAAATTGGATTTATATGATCTAACTATATTTAGCAAGAATCAGACAGATGTTATTGCCTGGCTAATCACATAGCTATTCTGTTCTGCCTTGTTCGCATATATTCCCTCTTCTCCATATTATATCTAGGGATGTACAGGCAATCAATTTAGGTTCCCGGGTGGGGGGGGGGGGGTCACCTTTTTTAGAGCAGATGCTCTGTTTTATCGGGCATGACGAAACAGATCAGGGAAAGATCCTAGGCTTCTCTTTTCTGTCTATAACCTTCAGTTATCTTTCCTATAAGTTTAGCAATGCAGAAGCCCATATTTTTAACAGGTCATTCAGCTAGTCTACATCTCCTGTTTTTTGTCTGTTGGTAAATTTCCTTAACAGGACTGTCTCATAATCTATTTATACCCAGGACTATAATAAGGCGACATCCTATATGTCTAGAGGAAAGAAAATTTCTGCACCAATAGAGAAGGGGTTATTTTTTGCAAGAGGAGTGAGACTATGGAACATTAGGACCTACTAATGGCGAACTCCCTAAAAGTATTCCAGAGACACCTGGACAATTTTCTTGAGTGTAACAAAATTACATATTACAATTTGAAGTCACTGATTACTGGAGTTAAGTCATTGATTCAGAGATTTATTGTCATTGTCATATTTGGAGTCAGGAAGGAATTTTAAACCTAAAGGGGTTTTCCAGGCATAAATACTATTGTTGACCTATCATTAGGATACAAGATCATTAATTGATAGGCTGGGGTCCGCCGCTCGGAACCCCGACTGGTCAGCCGTGCAGGCACATGATATCAGCGGAAGCCTCTGCTCTGACCTCCATGTAGTGGCCGGTGCTTCTAAGTGCAGGCATGGCTCTCATTGAAATCAATTGGAGTCGTACCTGGAGTTATAAGCGCCGACCACTACATGGAAGGGCGGCTCGGAGGTTTTTGCTCCGACCTCTGTGTATTTGGAACAGAAATCTTCGCTTCAACTTCCCATTTAGTAGCCGGCACTTGTCACTGCAGACACGGCTCCCATTGCTTTCAATGAGAGCCGTGCCTGCACTTACAAGCGTTGGCCACTACAAAGAGGTCGGCATGGAGGATTCTGCTCTGACCTCTGTTATTGCAGTGCGGACAACATGTGCCCGCATAGCTGATTGGTCCAAGTGGCGACCCCGGCTGATCAACTATTCATGACCTATCCTGATGGTAGGTCATCAATAGTATTTATGCCAGGAAAACCCCTTTAAGTTGAGGAAAATTGTCTTTTGCCACATGGGATTTTTGCGTTTCTCTGGATCAACATTACAGGAAAATAAGTTGAACTAGATCAACTTAATGTATGTCATTTTTCAGTCTAACACTATGCTACCTCCAAATAATACGCTATGGCGGTAAGGGTAAACTTAACTAAAATCACCAAAATATTCCCAATCGTACCAATACATATTTTGAGAAAATAAATAAAAGCTTAAAATGAGTATACACACCAATGTCACATGGCATATTACTTGTGTTCACTAGACTGCCTGCACAATATACTGTATACAGGAGCTGTATGCCTCTAACAGAAACACACCTGAAAACACCAACCACTCAGACTGTAATTCTTTTACCTGGCAGCTAGTCCTCACATCCATCTTCCTGCCAGTTATGGAAAAATTAAACAAGTGGCAGAAATGGCTGCAAGTATGATGAAGGGAGTCTACCATGATATGAAGTTTGTTGAAGACATGACTTATATATAGAAGTCTCTGACAGGAGCAATATATATTTTTAGCCACAGCGTAAATTCTGCTTTGCAGATAAAAGATCATCACAGGACAAAAATGACTGGCAAAGGGGATGTCATCAGATTTCCAATAATCAGTTCTCTAATTATTAAATATAATTATAATGGAAACCATGTCATCTGCCAAGTGAACAGAAAATCAGAAATTCATGAAATAACTGCTATTTGGGCTTTAAAAGTAGCTTAGATATTTTAAGATACGGATTGTGGCTCTGTATTGAAGTCTAGACTGGCATATTACAGTGCTGTATATTTGTGACCTTCCCTTAACAAAAGAGGTTATCAAAGAATCAACTTTTGCAAAAATCTAATTAATATAAGAGACTAGATTCCAGGGCCAGCAGCTTGGTAGCCACACTTTAGGGAAATTTGTCACTAGGTTCATGCTGCCTGAACCCAAGACCAGTATGCTTATTGCACCTGTGCATGTTTTATTCTAAAACACTGTAGAGTTTCAGAAAAAACATATTTTGACGTTTTACCTTGAATGAAGATTTGAGTTATGGAAGTGGACTGCACTGGCTTCTCCCCACCCACAGGATGTAGTCTGACAGCTCTCTTTGTGTATACAGAGAGAGCTATCACTCTTCATGATGCAGGCAGGAAGAAGCTAAGTGGTGTATATATTTAAGCCCTTCCCGACAATTCATCCCGCGATCGCCGGCAGCCCATTGTTTTCAATGGAGCCGGCTGTATTGCCGGCTCCATTGAATTCAACGGGCTAACATCGTTCTTCTCTGCCACAGCTGTTACAGCTGTGGCAGAGGAGAACGATCTTTATGCTGACAGTGCGGGGGGGGGGGGGGGGGTCTCACTCTTGCCACTATTGTGGCTTAATAGTGGGACCTGGGAACTTGAGATGCAGCCCAACATGTAGCCCCTCGCCTGCCCTATCCGTTTCTGTGTCGTTCCCATCACTTTCTTGAATTTCCCAGGTTTTCCCAAATGAAAACCTTAGCGAGCATCGGCGATATACAAAAATGCTTGAGTCGCCCATTGACTTCAATGGGGTTCGTTACTCGAAACAAACTCTCGAGCATTATTGAAAGTTCGACTCGAGTAACGAGCACCCGAGCATTTTGGTGCTCGCTCATCTCTATTAAAGAGGTATTCCCATTTCTGCTTTATATGGTCGAGATGGGAAAACCGAGCTACTCTGTTCTGACCACCTGCTGTGCTACACTATTTCTCTAGCTCTCTTTCACTCTGATGAGAGTTACGAAAATAACGCTAAGTACTCGGATCCTTCTGTAGGTTCTAGCCTGGTGGCCGGTAGCCATGGTAGCAGTTTCCCATCTTGACTATGAAGAGCCATGGTGGGAATACTGCTTTAATGAGAACATGTCACCCAAGTTTTGGTTATTAAACTGTTAGCATGTTACATAGTACTTGTACACTTATTATCAAAATAAAATCAAGCACCTACTAAGAGTTGTTGAAATGGAATTAAACTTTATGTGTGATTGTAACATTGATGTAAGTCATTACAATATCATAGCAAAAAGATAATGTATTGTGGAAAACTAAACACTTGAAGTGACATTCTAGTACCCTGTTGGACTGCTGCTAGCTTGGATGCAAGATGTGATACGGCTGAGCATGGAGGCATACAGGTCCCATATGATACTCTGCGGCATATCACTCCACATTTGCTGTAACTAAGCCTCTAGATTGTGCAGGCCTGTAGGCTGCCGAAGTTGGCATCTCATATGATCCCATACATGTTCTATTGGCAATAAACCTGACAACTGGATAGGCCAAGGAACTGTGGCAATGTCGTGAAAGCATTCCTGTGGCACCCTTGCTGTGTGTGGCTAAGCATTATCCTGATGGAAAATGCCTCTTGGAAGCCCTGCCATGAGAGGCAAATCATGTGGCTGCAGGATGTCCTGAACATATTGTTGAGCTGTCATTGTCCCTCGTACCACTACTAGGGATGACCACTAGGTCTCCAAACATGAACATGGCTGTTGTCAGTGCCCAAACAAAACCTCAACTTGTCGCTGAAGACAACTCTGTTCCATTCCATAGCAGTACAGTTTTGTTATCCATGACAACACTGCAAACGGAGGCGATGGTGGGTCGTTGTACACGTAATGGGCACTGTGAGACCACATGTCCTTCAGCCAAGCACCTGGAAATGGTTCCGACAGACACAGAAGCCAGTAACGATGGTGCCACCAGTCTCTGGATGCTGGACAATGAAACAGTCGGAGCTACTCATGCTTGTTGGACAATCAGACAATCCTTTCCACTGCTGGTCTGTCAAGGGTGTCCTGAGCCAATTCACCTTTTGTGCATGCCCTCATGCCTGCACTTATCCCAACACTTCCTAACAGTCTGCCCAGAACAGCCCATGTAGCTTCTTACATTCCAATAATGTGCCCCCTCTCAAACTCTGTTACCTGGGCAAAATCTCTTTGATTGCATCATAAAGGCATGTCTAGTGGTCAACAAGCTCTATGCAAGTGGAGAGAAAGGTCCACTACGCACAAGTAGCCTCTGGGAGCTCTTTTATAGACCAAGAGTGAAACCACTTTTAGGGTGTCAGGTGGCAAGACCGTTCGTCTGATTATGCCACAACTCCAATTCTTGCATATCTGCCTGAGATATAAACAAAACAACAAAACTCATTCCAGGTGCCTGATTTTTTTTGACAATGAGTGTAAATACCTTTCTGAAGTGCCCCTGTTAAAATAATTAATTTTAATTATAGAAAGAGAGTGAAATTATAACCACACCACTCATCGTATTTGCTCATGAACAAGGGTTGTCCGTAGGGTCACACCCTTCACCTTGATTTTTTTAAACCTACCATAGACTTCTATGGCAGCTTTCTGTGTAACACACAAAAAGATAGGGAAGGTCCTATCTTTTCTCATGTGCAGGATTTGCAAGTGATTAACACGCTCATAAGATCAAACCCTTTGAACCCAACGGGTTTGCTTCATCACGTTTTGTGGGCGGAGTTTGACGCACGCAAAATGTGCACAAACATGTTCATCTGTTTAAGCCCAAAATATGTGCTACATGCTACAAAGTATAACACAAGTGAAATGTGCCATAAGGTGCTGAAGAAACAGTGATTCACCCATTTCTACAGATGTGCTAGCTTCATAGCAGTCCATTCAGGACCTTTCACACAGTCATGTGACAATGAGAAGCAATCCACCCTGGGACTGGAAGAAAACATACGAGAGCACGCATGAGGATTTAGGGGCACAAGAAAGTTTCAAACTTTGGTTGGAGGCATGCTTTAGGTTACAGTAAAGAACACATTATAACAGAGAAATATGTATGCAGTTCCTAGATAAGAAACTTCTAAGTAATTTTAACATAGGTTTGAAAAGTTCTGACATTTTCATAGATAAAATTGTGGTCCATGTGATATACCATTTATAACAAATTGCCTTTAAGAAATTGGCTAAAATGAATGTAGTACAATTTTATAGCAGTCTCTATCACATATTCAGAGCACATGCTGCTGTGCATTTGTGCATTTCAACATAGGTTAAGAAAGTAATTTTGCATCGCAAGGAATTTGGCCATTTTTGAATGGAAGTGACTGCATTCGTATCTACTCTTGATTGAAAACAGATATGAGAACACAAATCTCATTCTTATTTTCTGCCTCATATCACATGCACCTTGGAAAAAGTAGCAAGCAAGCAGTTTCAAAAGAATGTATTGGTCTGAATTTCTATAAGGAACCAAATCAGCAGCACTGTGGTTTAAAGTGCACCTATCGTTCTTATTTTTTAAAATCTTTATTTAACCCCTTAATGACTAGCGTATTTTGGTTGCTAATGATCTTCCAATTTTTTTTGGTTTCCCCATCGTCACATTCCAAGAGCCATAACTTATTTACTTCTTTGTCAACATATCTGTTTGAGAGTTAGTTTTTTAGCCACAGTATATTTTTGGTGCTACTTTTGGATACATATAGCGTATTTTACAGATTTTATTAATTTTTGTGTGTGTGTGTAAAAACCCAGAAATTCCCTCATTGTTTTTTGCATTTAGTAACATGATAACATTATTCTCTAGTTTAGCATGAGTTATGTCAATACATGCAGACCAAATTTATTGAAAGGGGTTCTGTTATAAAAAACAAATTCTATACTTACCTATTCCTTCCCAGGCAGTCCACTTACCTAATCTTCTTCCTGCTGATCTTCCCCTGTTTCTTGCAGTCCCCCCCCCCCCCCCCCCCCGGGTCACCTGACCTCCAGCTGGCTGATTCTTATGCTTCCTGTGATGAAGCGTTCATTCACAGGCATTCTTCTTCCTGCCAAGCAATGCATGCTACATCGCTGATTCACAGCCTAGCAGGGAGTGCCGAGTTATTGCAGAGACTGGACATGTGCATTGTCTCTGCAATAAAACAGTATTCCTTTCTAGCCAGTGAACGCTACGTCACAGAGACGTAACCTTCCCTTACCTGCAGAAAGAATAATGCGAGGAATGCAGGCTTCATGACAAGAAGACGATCTGGACAACTTGCAGTGAGCTGACTCGGGGGACTGTAGAAGATCAGTGAGGAGAAGAAGCCGTAAGGAGTCTGTCTGGGGAGGAATAGGTAAGTATTGAATTTTTTTCTTTAATGACAACCCTTAAGTTTTAATACAAAAGATGCAGTGCTTGCAAAAAGTTACTAAAAGATAAAATAAAAATGGCATACAATGCAAGCCAAAACAGTTAACCCCTTAGTGACCACCCCATTGCCTTTCCACGTCCTGGCTTTGTGGGGGATTTAATCCTCAGGACCGTAAGAATACGCTCGCCCTGAGTATTAAAGCTGCGGGGGCTGTGGTCTTGACTGCTCCATGCTGTCAGCTACTGGAGGTAGCCGACAACCTGGAGCTGTCATGGGGGCCTCGGAGAATGACCCCCTGGTCATGCGATCATAAAGGTAAACAGAATGCAAAAAAAGTTAATGATTAAGCTCCGCTCCGGATCGGATCCATGAGGGGAGCTGAAACTACTCATCCTCGTCCTCCACGATGTCCCACGGCATTCTGGTCCTTACAGGACCTGGCGCCGCCTTCTGTGCATGCGTGCCAAACATAAAACGTCAAGCGCAATGCTTAACAGGCTGGGAGGCCTGGGAAATTTAAAATCACTCTGCTCTCAGCTAATATGAGTAGCCAAAAGCAGGGAAATGTCACCGGGAACTGCTGTATGCGGTTCCCGGTCACATGATCACCGTTATCCAGTGGATAACGGTGATCATGTAAAGTAAAAAAAAGTGTAACATGAGGGGAGATGAAATTACGTACCTAAGGCCCTTGGATTTATCCACGGACCTTACCTCGTCTTCTGCACAAGCAATAATAGAATTGGCCCATAGAAAAACTCCAAAATTCATTTTCTGAATTATGAATTTCTGACCTGCTTAGTGCATTGTTTTGTGCATGGATAACATATAATAATAGGCTAATAATAATAATAATCCTGCTACACATATGACCTGATATTTACTTGGGGATAGTCATTTTGTATACTAGGTTCAGAGAGGCCTGAATTCATCTTTGTGCCTAAATCCCTATTCACTGTTAACCCAAACCTGATTGTAATAAGATATTACATCCAGTCACCTACCACCTATAACATATAAAGGGTCGCAGACAGGGGTGTAACTACCGTTGCAGCAGTCATAATGGCTGCTATAGAGTCAGCATCTCAGGAGAGCCTTGATGACTGGGCCACTATCATTTCAATAGGTGACACCTAATAGACACAATAATTGCTTTTCATGATATTAAGGAATCAGAGGCGCAACTATAGGGGATGCAGGGAATGCAGTTGCATAAAGCCTCTCTTCTCTATATAGAGAGACCAGTTCTATGAATAAAGCATTATAGTTGGGGGCCCTGTTACAGATTTTGCATTGGGGCCCAGAAGCTTTAAGTTACACCTCTCTAAGGAACCATAAGGTTACGTTCACATGTATTGTATTTTTTGCAACAGACAGTACACTGTGGATTTGCATTTCCAATTCTGGTCTGTGATATGAACCAATAGGACATGCTGTTACTTTTTACAAATGGACCATTGGTCCAGTGTCTGTGTGTCTGCCTAATTGGCTATAATGGGTCCGTGTGCAGTCTGTGAAATAGACAAATAGCTTTTGTGAAATATGCTTTTGTGAATGGGCCCTTAGGGCTCCTTCACACGAGCATGATGAATTCACGTTCGCGAGAGCGTGACGTGATTGAGCTGTAAATGGGATGCAATCACATCCTCTCATGAGCTTAACCATGCTCCTTTACTGTACCGTTTTGCGCTGCTGGGCATATTCACATCAGTCGGGCCATGTTTCAACAGGCGAGGCAGTCTGCTTAGTAGTTGGGCAAGCCGACTTAGGGCTCAGTCAGACAAGCGTTTTTTTGCGCACCTATGTGCACAAAAAAAAGCGCTCTACACATTAGCAAAGTGCACGTGACCATAGCTCCGTGACCATTGCTTTCAGTGGGGCCAGCGCTGCCGCCACGACCCCTATTGAAAACAATGGGATACGGGTAACCCCTGCAGTAATTTTCGGGGAAGGGCTTTAAATATAAGCCCTTCCCTGAAAATCATCCATAGATGTAGAAAAAAAAAACATTATTTGCCTAGCAGCGCTGTCTGGGCTCCGGCGCATCTTCTCTCTGCAATCTCGGCACTGATCTAAAGCACTTTCAAGAGGCGGGGATTAAATGACATCTGAGCACTGCCTGTGATTGGTCACAGCACTCACCCAATCAGAGGCAGCACTCATCAGCCATTCATTGAATTCTTGAAAGTGCTTTAGATCAGTTCCCGGGATGGCAGAAAGAAGACACGTCGGAGCCCGGACAGCACTGCTAGGTAAGTAATGTTTTTTTTTTTGGGGGGGGGGGGGGGGATTCTACACCCAGGGATAATTTTCAGCTAGGAGCTTATAGTTAAAGCTCTTCCCCGAAAATTACTGCGGGTGTTGCCTGTATCCCATTGCTTTCAATGGGGCCGACAGCAGCAGCACTGGCCCCACTAAAAGCGATGGGAGAACATTGTGTTCCTTTGCCACTGCTGTCAAAGCTGTGGCAGGGGGTTCCTTCATCCCCGCAGTGCTATCACAGTGTTTAGTGATAAGGGGATTCCCCATGGAGATTTTTTACGTGCAGCACGGACCTTGCCGGCGCACGCATGTCCTATCTTTTGCAGGTGCGAGTATTTTGCGCCTGTAAAAGATGAACATGTCCACACAGGAAATCAATGGTTTTATGAGGCACGCCTTTTTTGCGCTCATAGACGCACGCAAAAAAACCCCGCTTGTCTGACTTCACCCTTACTAGGTGGGCCAGTCTTATTATTCCCTGGTGTTACTGATTAACACCGTGAAATTGCGCAGTCCAGTGTGCGATTCCCTTTGGGACAAGTGTGCATTTGAACAATCCATAGACTCTCTTGGGGCCTCAGGTGTGAACATTTTAAGAGACCCCACGTGCGCAAAATAATTCAGTAAAATGCCCATAACATGGGCAAAAAATATTTATACATAGCGAAAATATGTTGCACTGAGGCATGCCCAAAAACACATATGCTTGTGTGAAACCACCCTTACACATGATTTAGTGCTAATTGTTGGGCTACACCTGGACTTGCAATTATCAGTAACGCTAGCATTCATGTACTGGACCACTTATAGATTAAACAGATATGGTTAAGCCCCATTTACACAGGCGACTGTCAGGCAAACAATGCCTGACACTCGTCCTTGCATGTACTCGCTCCCAAGCTCTTGCACAGGAGCGAGTATCGTTAGTTCACAATGGGACGGATGGAAGAGTTTTCACTCCTTGCTCTCCCCCGCCTCTCTCCATTCACTTAACACAGTGGTTGTTCAGTACTGAATAGCTGCTGTTTACACTAAACGATTGTTGTTCAGGATTTTATGCAGCTTAAAATTCTGAACAATGATCGTTCAGTGTAAATAGCAGCTGTTCAGTATTGAACGGCCGCTGTTAAAGTGAATGGAGAGGGACAAGGGAGAGAGAGGAGTGAAATCTCCTCCAGCCGCCCTGCTGCGAGCCAATGATACTCACTCCTGTGCAACACTTTGGGAGCGAGAACATGCAGGGATGAGTGTCAGCCATCGTTTGCCCGACAGTCGTGCTGTGTAAATGGGGCTTAAATCATGAAGAAAGATGGAAGACGATATTTGTCAGATGAGATTAAAATGGATATATTCTTTTTTTATGCAATGCTGTGATTGTTCAATTTGTGGGATGGTAGATATCCAATATACCAAGTGGCCATCATACTATCAAGTGAAGTACAGTAACCAGCTCCACTCCAAAATGAATGCACTGCTGAGAGGGGCACACAGTAAAAACTAAATTCCAACATTCATCTAGTAAATACAGTTCAGGTTTTATTTGCTACATCTGTGAATTCCATTGTACAAATAGCAGTTACGGCTCATGTATTTCAGGCAGACATAGTGCTCTTAGTCATAGCATATCATTGACAGAACACACTGTAAATAAATACTATTAACAGCTAATTAGTTGGTACTAATTAGAGATGAGCGAACGTGTCCGTTACGGACACATCCGCACCCGGACACCGGCTTCGCCGAACACTGCAGTGTTCGCGCGTAAGTGTCCGGGTGCCGCCGGGGGGCGGGGAGATGCGCGGCGGCGCGGGCGGCAGTAGCGGGGAACAGGGGGGAGCCCTCTCTCTCTCCCTCTCCCCCCCCACTCCCCGCCGCACCCCCCCCCCGCGCTGCCACGGCGGCCCCCGAACTTTTTCGCCCGAACACTGAAGTGTTCGCAAAGTTCGGTGTTCGGGCGAAAAAGGGGCGGGGCCGAACGTGTTCGCTCATCTCTAGTACTAATCAGAAACAATTACAAACTACCACAAGAAAAGGGAAATATGTAACACATAAGCAATAGTTTAATATGATACGTATATATGTCACTCTTAATAATGGAGGATAAGATCCTGTTGGCTATTTAATCACACCATCTGGTATATACTTCTGAAAAAGTGTTGAGATTGATACCGTAGCTCTAGTCTGCAATCACATAGGAAGATATAAACAGAATAGCACTAGCAGGATCTTCAAGATACACAGAATGGATCACTACTACTCAAAGGGATTATATCACCAGAAATATTTTGATGAATTAAAACCAGAAAGACAAACATTTCCATTTTTCTAATCCAGTTTTATTTTCTAATTATAGAATTTTTAATTCTGTTGTCTATAAATGACTATGGGGGCTGCCATCTTTTCCTAGCTACATTTAACAGCATTTAGAGCATGGCAACAGCTATCTAGGCACGCGGGAAAACAAAATGGCGGAGTCTAAGACGATATTCACAGCAAATGAGAGCAGAGGAGTGATAAATTTCTTGTTTCTGCAAGGAAAGTCCGAGAAGGATATTCATGGTGATAAGTCGTAGACATTGGGGGATCAATGCCCTATATATTGTACAGTTAAGAACTGAGTTGCCAAATTTAAAACGGGACACTTCAGCACCAATGATGAGGAACGTCTTGGACAACCGAGAGAGGTTGTTGTTCTGGAGATTGTCGATGCTGTGCACAACCTCATACTGAAGAATCGTTAAATTTCAGCTAAAGGAATAGCAGACATCATGGGGATTTCTTGTGAACGTGTTTGTGTCATTATCCATGAACATTTAAACATGAAGAAGCTATCCGCAAAGTGGGTCCCCAAATGTTTGACAACAGATCAGAAAAGCAAGAGAGTGAAGACTTCCCGATCCATTTGTCAGCGTTTCCAGACTGATAAGAACTTCCTGGATGGACTGGTCACTATGGATGAGTCCTGGATTTATTTAAATGACCCTGAAACCAAGGAACAGTCAAAAGAGTGGAGGCACAGGGATTCTCCTCGCGCAAAGAAGTTCAGGGTGCAAAAATGGGCCACTAAGGTGATGACGTCTGTGTTCTGGGATAAGGAGGGCGTGCTGCTAGTGGACTACCTTCAAAATGCTTCCACCATCAATGCAAGGTTTTACATTGAACTTTTGGACCAATTGAAGGCAGCTCTGAAGGCCGAAAGGTGCGGCAAGCTGCCCAAAGGAATCTTCCTGCAAGACTACGCCTCCGCTCACACTGCACAAACGACCATGGCAAAACTGGGGGAGCTAGGCTTCTAGCTGGTTGACCACTCACCTTATTCACCATTAGCTCCCTCTAACTATCATCTGTTTACAAACCTGAAGAAACACCTCAAGGGTACCAAATTTCACATAATTTCTGATGCCATGGCTGCTACGGATGACTGGTTTGAGGCACAACCGAAATCCTTCTTTTTACAAGGCTTACAGAACTTGGAATACCGATGTAAGAAGTGTGTTAACATCAGTGTAGAGTATGTGGAATAAATGTAAAGTTTCATCTTCCTATTTCGTTTCTTTCTGGGTAAAGCCAAAGACTTATCAGCAGCCTCTCGTATATATATAAAGGTGAAAGCCCTCACTAACTGATTCACTGACTGACTCACTGACTCACCACTAATTCTCTAACTTCCCGATGTCCTACAAACATGAAATTTGGCAAGAGCATTCTTTAGGTCCTAAATAAGAAAAGTAAAGGGGTCACAACTTGAAAATTCAATGCTAAGTGCAAAAGTATTGGCGCCCCTGCATAATGTACCAAATCTAATTCTCTAACTTCCCGATGTCGCACAAATATGAAATTTGGGATGTTCAATCTTTAGGTCCTAAATAGGAAAAATAAAGGGGTCACAACTCGAAAATTTAATGCTAAGTGAAAAAGTATTGGCACCCCTGTGTAATGTACGAAATCTAATTCTCTAACTTCCTGATGTCGTACAAACATGAAATTTCTCATACAAACATGAAAGCTGTGATGTGATTGGTTGTTATCTATTATACTGCTGAGGTAACATGAAAGCTGCCCTGTGATTGGTTGTTATATATTATACTGCTGAGGTAACATTAAAGCTGCGCTGTGATTGGTTGTTATATATCATAAAGTAGAAGTCAAAGTAACCTTGATTTCATAAAATTTGCCGTGCAAACAACACGTAAACACCAGTATCAAATTAACTGGGGTAAGGCCGGGTATATTAGCTAGTTTAGATATATACTTTACAGCAGCTTCATGGCCCATTCACCTAAGCGACAGGAAGAGACCCATTGACTTTGAAAGGGAGATTGTTCTAGACCTATGCAAAGGTCATTTTGCAGGGAAGGGGAGTAGAAAGTCACAGCTTATCACCTATTGTGATTGGTGTTACCTGTCAGTGTGATCCTGCCATTGATGTTAGTGAGATGGCTGCTGCAAAGCTTTATATACAGAACTGGAAGTATCAGCCTATTATTAGGCTCTGTGGTCAGTTTGACAAGTGCAAGATTTTAGAATTTTTAAAAAATATAGATTGTGACCAAAAATGTTAAGAAAATCTCCAGTGTTTCTTAAAAATATTTTTAATCCCTAAATGTGTTTAATGAAATAGGTAATTTTCTGATGACACATCCCCTTTAAGCATTACCACACTGACAACATTCAAACTGTGCTCACATGTTAATGGGATCCTCTTCTAGGTCTTATTTTTTAGGCTGTTACATGACTCAGAGTCATCCCAGCAATTATCACTGCTGTGTGATATACTTAGTGAATGTGTAGTGGCATAGTGTTGGGGTGTCTTTAGAATAGGTCTATGTTTGCTTTGTGTAAACTGTCTTGTGTGTACTTGTGTTGATCTATATTCTATGTAAGTGCTAACAAGCTTTGTTGTGGCAAAATCTGTCTCCCATAACTTGTTTGCTGTGTGTGGCATTGTGGGAGTTTAGAAGAAGTTTGGAGGCAGAGTCCATAGTAGTGAAAAAAAGGAGCGTGCAGAGATGTTGTCGTTGGAGGAGGATGTATCAGCGGGAGGCTGGGGATATTTCCCCTCCGGGGACTGAAGCTTGGAGTAACAGTTCCTGCTATAACAAGTCGGGAGGAGTAACTAGCAAGCAAGAAAAGGCAAGAGTTGCGTGTAAACTCACTGTGTCAGGAGTGTACCCCCAGAGATTGTCTTACAGATAACTTAAGCCCCACTTACACACAAAGATGATCGCTCAAAATTTGTTCAAAAGATAAGGAGAATGACAGTTTTGAACAACCATTTTGCATAAAGTACTAATGGCCACTAATGCCCATTATTACTTTATCAGCTTCATTTGCATGCAAATGAGCCTCCAGGAGCTATTGCAGAACTTTGCAGGAGGTCTGAGCTCTGTAATAAGCTCCAATGTTGAGCTATGGGGTGCTAAGAGAAAACAATGTAATCTCTAGCATGCAGTCTGAACAATGGTTTTTATGCTGAACTAAAAATCATTGTTCAACCAAAAAGTGCATGATGGTAACATTTACAGACAACGATTATCACTCAAAAGCCATCATTTTAATGAATTTTGAGCGATTATCGTTGCATGTAAGTGGGGCTTTAGACTGAGGGCACCTAGATTATGGGAAAAAAGTATCTCCTAGAAGAACGTGTGTGTGTGTAACAGAGTTGAATCTGAAGGAAGCCTGCCATAAGTGTTGTTTCTGAGACTATCATCTTGCTTTATACTTGGAAAAATCAAAGTTGGACTATGTGAGTTAAGAAAACCGTGTACGTCCGGTTTGAAAACTATCTTTTTGTCTGTGGACTCTTTTTTATTTAACAATGAGCAACCGTTTGCTTGAAAAGAGGTACTGGCATCACATGACATCACGGTTAAGACTAATTACCATAGTTTACATCTGTCTGTTCTTTTTGCATTGTTTTCGGCTGAGCTGGGCCACGTTACGCCATTGTTGGGGAGAGATAATAGAGCCACCTGTGACAACCATCTTGAGAGCCCCGTGGTCTCACCCACAACAGTCGGCCTCTGCCCAGATGCCGCAAGTGGAGGTGAAGCAGGCTGGAAAACATTTCTGGCCACCCAACCCCATTCACAGTAAACAGGCCGTCACATACATGAACGACTGCCTGGTTACACAGGTCGATCATCATTTGATTTTTATGCCCGTATAAGCTGAATGACGAACAACAATTATCATTTGTTGTTCAGTCACTGGCAGTATTTACACTGCATGATTATTGTTCAAATTCTCAAGATTCAACGAGAATCTGAATGATAATCGTTTCATGTAAAGTGGCCCTCATCCTCAAAGTTATTTACCTAAAACAGTAAATGATAAAGGGGTAAACTTCTGAGTAGGGGTGAGAGAATCGAGTAGCTGGACCCCCCCCCCCCACACACACACACCCCTGATACAGCTCAGACCACTTAACAGCGGAATTAAGCAATAAAATTCTTTCTGCTTGCAACTGCCACTAATGGTGGATCCTGTGCAGCATGCCGCATAACAGCTTGCTTTAACAACTGCTCTCACCACAGCTTCTTAGATTATTTAGCTATACTTCCCGATTTAGGATGCAGCATCCCGATGTGACCCCAGAGTGACAATTCAGGAGTTACTCCATTAATTTGTATGAGAGGCTGGTCAGGGAGCTCCTGACACATGCAGAACATATCTGCAAGTAGAACAGGGCTGTGGAAAAGAAGAACTATGCAAGCTTGGCCACCAGCTACAGTATATACACAACTGGTAGCTGTTTCTATTGGCATAGATGTTATTAAGATGATACCCTTCCTAACCTACGTCATAGGCTTCTCACTAGCCAAGCCAGAAACCTACTGCACACTGCATGAGGGGCAAAACCCCCAAAACAGCTGTTTGTGTGTGATTTTCTAATTTTCGTTTTTCAATTCCAAGTCATTGTTAGGCCTCGGTCACACTGGCGGTTTTTCCCGCGATGACGGATGCGCATCAGCAAATCGCGTGACCGGGGCCGAAAAATCGCCCCAAAAATCTGCTCCTAGCTTCGTTTCATTAGAAACGGGCTGGAGCAGTGCAGCGCTGTCCAGTGCATTGAATTCAACGGAGCCGGCAATACCACCGGCTCCATTGAAAGCAATGGGCTGCGGGCGATCTCAGGATGAATTTTCGGGAAGGGCTTAAAAATATAAGCCCTTCCCTGAAAATCATCCAAAACTGTGTAAAAAGTAAAAAAATATATATACTCACCTTGTCCCGGCAGACGGAGTTCAGCCGCGGCCGGCCGGCAGTTCTCCTGAACTGTTGTGAGTAGTATTCAGCAGCCGGGGATTTAAAATCCCCGCCTGCTGAATGAGCTGCCTCTGATTGGTCACATCCCTCACCAATCAGAGGCAGCTCTCACTCACCCATTCATGAATTCATTAATGGGTGAGTGAGTGCTGCCTCTGATTGGCTTAGCGCAGGGACCAATCAGGGGCAGCTTTCAGCTGTCATTTAGACAGATCTGACCACAGCAATTGCAGGTGAAAGTTTGTCCTGGATTTGGTGCTGCTATGTCCAGGTTCTTTTCCCATCTTCTCCTGTCCTTGAGAGCAGTCTGGTGAGCGTTATCAATAGAGGAGGCAGCTTGGAAAGAGATGTGATCAGAGACTAGAGAAGACTACTGCTTATGATCAATATGTCATGCTTCAAGGGACTCGGTAAATTCTTCTAATTCTATTTTGATGTCCAGTACTGAGTTTGCTATAAAACACTGTCTTGGGCAGACTGTGATTCTCAATCCTAGAGATATGGTCTGCCCAGCATAATTACGTCTTCAACAGCATGGCTTTCATGCTGGTGATTTCTGCTTATTTGAGGACTTCAATGTTGGTTGTAAAGTCATACTAATGAGTGTTGAGAATGGTGCAGAGGCAGCTCTGATGGAAACGCTCGAGGAGGCATAGATGATGACGAATGATAACACAACTCAGAGCTATAGAAAAGGCTTGTTGATAAGACACACTAATCTTTGTGCTTTCTTCAGTTGTTTATTGGAACAGCCTCTTTTACATAGTCCACTGAATGCACTGCTTGCCTTTGTTAATCTGTTGTTAGCCTATGTATCAACCGGGGTATCCTACCTGAAAAAAACACATCTCCTACCATCAGATGGAATTGACTACAAGACGCAGCGTGGGTGCGAAGTTTGTCAATTAGCGCAGACTTTGTTGCATTTTTAAATGCATTCTGTCGATCATCCTGCAGAATTTATTGCATATTTTTCCACTAACTTTAATTGTGGAATGACATCTCTTGTATGTTAGAAATCTGGGTACTTGTGGGTTACATGTCACCACGTTTTAACCCCTTTTCGTTTCTTCCTCCCCCTTTTAAAAAAATCATAACTCTTATTTATCCATCGACGTAGCTGTCTGAGGCCTTGTATTTTGTGGTGCAAGTTGTATTTTCCAATGCTACTATTTAATGTACCATATGGTGTACTGCAAAACTTAAAAAAAATTCCAAGTGGAATGAAATTTTGAAAAACAAAATTCAGCCATCTCCGTGTGCATCTTGTTTCTAGGATGTACACACTGCAACAAAAATGACATGATAACTTTATTCTATAGGTCAGTACGATTACTACGATGTAAAATTTAAATCGTTTTTTTTTTTTTTTGCTGTACTACTCTTATTTTTTTTCAAAGATATTTTTTTTTCAATTATTTTCTGCTGCTATCTTCTGACAGCCATAACTTTTTTAGTTTTCTATCGACATCGCTGTGCCAGTGCTCATTTTTTGCAGGACATCCTGTCGTTTCTACTAGTACCATTTTGGCATACATACAACTTTTTGCTAGCTTTTTATTGCAGTTTTGTTTGGAGACTGGGTAACAAAAAAAGCTCAGTTTTGTCATTCTGTATTTTTTTTCTGATGATGTTCACCTTATGGGGTAAATAATGTGTTACTTTGATAGATCAGACTTTTATCGACACAACGATACCAAATATGTATTTTTGTTTTATTATTTAGATTCTTTTATTATAAATATGACAAAAGTTTTTTTTTACTTTTATTACCTTTTTTTTTTTTAAGAATTAGTAAAACTTTTTTAAACCTAACTTTACATTTTTTTAGTCCACAGAGAGGACGATGCTTTGATTGCTCCTGCACTGTGATGTAATGCCATAGCATTACATCATACCACGATCTGACAGGCATTTTATCAAGCCATGACACAGGCATGGCTTGATAGACACTCTGCAATGGCAGCTGTGGGGCCTTTCAGAAGTCTTACAACTGCATGGCAATCCACGATCTCATCGCAGGGGGCAGGTATGGGACTCCCAAACATTAGTTGGGGCATTTAAATGCCACTGTCAGAATTGACAGTGGCATTTAAAAGAGCTCCGATGAGCGGTGCAGCTTATCGGAGCTGTTGTAGCCGGGTGTCGGCTGTAATAAAGTGCTAGCACCCGCATTGTATGGAGCGAGATCGACCTGCAACTGCCCTTCATACATACTCTGAACTTGCAGGATGTAACCGTACGCCCTGTAGTATTAAATGGTTAAATTAATTTCACAAATGTTTCACCAATTCATATGTGTAAAAAAACATTTTATTTTTTAAACTCTTTTTATTTCTTCAAAACATAAATATTTATAATATTATGCAGGTGGTATAAATGTGGCAATAGCCTGCAAGATAGCGCCGAAAGGTATATATTAAAAAAAGTGGTAACCGATAACCCACAAGTACCGAAATCTGCAATAACAATTCCGCAAGACATGCTTAATTCTGCAGTAGAAAGCTTTTCTGCTGCAGAATTTAATCTTGTGGTTTTGAAGTAAAGACATGCAGATTTAAACAGGTTCAGAATAACACTATGATGCAGAATTCTCTGCTCTGAATAATTACGTCCTGTGTGAAAGGTTTCAACAGTAGTGATGAATTCTAGGTGCCCCTTCAGCTAGGGCTATCCTCAGGTTGTGGTCCTAGCAGCAATAATGCTGTGTTAACAATTAGTTCAACAGCAAATGCCTAGCACAATTTTCATACAGTATGCAGATTCCAAGCTGTGAGTGTAGCATTAGTGGGTCAATGTCGATATCATCACAGCTGAACAGGAGTTAGAAAAATCCTGTGAGGATGAATTGTGTGTGAATGTTGTATAGAGTAACACTGTGCTCCATATAACAATGCAGTGTTTTATATTTAACAAGTCATTGATAATTAACTTACTTTAAGATGTCTTCTTAATGCTAATTGAATCTTGTAAACATTTCTTACATCATTATTATGTTAAGCAAGTTATGAACACATTTGTTCCCTGTGTCATTCAGAATTAATTATGCATAGCTGCCAGATTTATCTTTTGCAGAAACCTGATAAGTATTCTTTTAAGTATCAATTGTTAGTTAATTAACATGCATTGTTTTGAATGGCTTACTCAATCTAAATTGGATATTTATGAAACGGCGAAAAAGTGGGATTTTATGCTACGTCTCACAAGTAACATCCGCTAAAAAACACCAGAGGGAGCTTTAGGAATAGTTTATAGCCTTTTCCAGCTTTTGCAGAATTACAGAATTACAATATTGTATGGTGTTGAACTTAGTGTATATCCACAACCCAAACAAAAACATTTAATGCTGGTGCACACACGGTGTGAGTACAATCCATATTGGTCTTAGGTCTCCAAATGGAAGTCATTAATCATTCATCCTTTCAACACCAAAAACCTTTCAGAGCAGACCCCAGAGTTCAGCTGCTGAAGGCTGTTAAATCTAGTGAAATAAGCCAAAAAGTGTTCAAAACTTTCTAACACTTTTGTTGCTTGTTTTATTAGAAAGTACATTGACGGTAGTTGAATATAGCCATTGCTATTTCTAGTACAAAGTATTATTTTTCAGGCTAACTCAGTACCAAACTTTTTATAGTAAAGTATATAGTGGAAATATTTTAATGTTACGATGTGAAAAAGCAATATGTTTAATAGGTAATATAGAAAATGTATGTGAAAAAATTGTGTTTTCCACACAATATAGAAGTTTTTAAAATGAAGCTCCATCTTTTATTAAAGAAGTTTTTCCAGCTCATTAAGTGATGGCGTTTCACTACAATATACCATCACATTATAACTGATGGGGGTCTGACTTCTAGAACCCTCATAATTCTGAGAAATAAGAGGGCACAGTTTTGATTCAGTGCTGTGGTGCTTTACATGCTTTTTTTCTTGTATAGCAGCACCCAGGCCACCCGCTGTACATGGGAACTGCAGCACAGCCCCATTGAGATGAATGGGACCGGCTGCAGTTCCCCCCACAGTCGGGTGCTTGATTGCCGATGGGCGAGGAAAACCAGTGAAGGGACCACAGTGCTAAATTAGCTTTGCGTTCCCTTCATTCTCAGAATCCTGAGGCTCCCAGAGGTCACACTCCCACCAGTTATAAAGTGCTAACATTTTGTAGAGATATGACATCACTTTATGAGATGGAAATACCACTCTATATCTACATAGATGGTATATGTCATTTCTTTATAGAAACCTTTATTGAAAAGTATGGTTGACTATAGTTTTCAATACAATTGTGGATGCAGGATAATGATATATCCTGGGAAAATCTAAGCCAAAGGAAGATATTGGCGCATACTTGCTCACTGAGAGTGCGTTTACATGTGGTTGATTTGCTGCAGACAAAAAACGCAGCAAATCCACATCAAAATCCGCATCCCAATAAACTGCAAATGGTGTGGATTTTGGAGCAAATATATTGTGGATTTCACCTCTTCAATTGATTTCGGCTGGAGGAGCGAAATCCACAGCAGATCCGTATGAAAATCCTCACTATTTGGTATGAATTTTGGTGCGGATTCACTGTGAATGCGCCCTGAAATCAATCAGAATACCAGCGTATACTGGATTCTAGAGTTGCAGATGTATAATAATAATAATAATCTTTATTTGTATAGCACCAACTTATTCTGCCTTGCTTGTAAACATAGTATGCCATTATGATGGCGCAAAGTTTGCCATGGGTCTGGCATAAAAGGCTTCATAAATAAGCCTCATTGTGTCCTATTATCCCTAAACATGACATTGTTAAAGAGCCACTTCGAGGATTTTTTTTCATTGATTATGTAGCTATCTTTCAGTATATATAAGTGAGCCAGTGTTACCTTTTCATTTTTTACCTTTTCTTCATATGGTCATGTGATCTCAGTTTTGACAAGCTTAGATCTGCTTGGGGTTATGCATTCATTTTCTAGTCAATTTCCAAGCGTGTGTGTGATGCCGCTACATGGATCTACCACTGAAAGTGTTGAGAGGTATACAGAATCTCCTAACACAGTTACTGATGATGATCACACAGCTCACACAGTTATAATAAAGGAGATCACAGCTCATCCTCCTGACAGTATATTTAGCTCATTTAAGTGAATATAGAAGATAATGATTAAACTTCCTCCCAGCAGAAAAAAATGGTGTAGCCTCCTGTGCTGATGTATCATGGGATTGATTGAAAGTGAAAGTAAAAAATTCCCACTCTGAAAATGGTGCCTGATAAGCATCAGACAAACATGGAAGTAGCTGGAATACACAGAGGAGATCTCCATTTTGTGACGCAATCATGTGAGGGAGCAGGAATGGAAAAAATGTTTTGTTTACCAGAGTGACCCTTTAAGCTATTCCTGTAGGAAGATATTATGAAATTACAGTAACAGTCTTTTGCTACTACTTTTATCCTACTTGATTATCTGGTTCTTAAATGAATCATAGCTCTGCTGTTCAGGCAAAATGGCAGCTGCCATAGTCATGTACAGACAATAGAATAAAAACATCTGTCATCAGAAAAAAGATTAGAAATGAAATCTTTTTCAGTACCTGGTTTTAATTAGTTAAAATATAAGTGATACATTCCTTTTAAATGTGCCAGTCACGGGGGGCGTGGCTTAGCTACAAAGCGGGAAGGACGTGTCCCATTTTGCTCTCCAGCAAACCCTTCTAAAAGGCGCAAGAAAAAGAAGAAAATCAGCTGCCACAGGCACAAAAGACATTCTACTCACCACCAGGAAGAGCCCCGGTAACCCGGTAGGAGACCAGGGACTTTTGGAGCTCCACAGCGGACGAACGGCCCCAGCGGTGCGGAGCGATTCCCGCCTCACCTTCCCCCTCCGCCATCTTTTTGCCCTGATCATCTGACACCGGGGCTGGATACGGACCGCGCCAACGACATCTTTCCCCGCCGAGCGAACCCGCAGCGGACACCAGAGCCGGGTGAGTGCCTCTACCAGTAAGCCCCGACGTGAGCGCTCTCCACTGCCGGACCCGCGGGTGGCCCCGGCGGCGCTCCCTCCCCGCGCTTACAGAGACATTAAGGCACAGGGTCTCTGCTCACCCACTGAGACGAGGCAGCCAGGGAGAGCGGGATAAGTGGAGACTGCACACATAGAGGACCGAGCCTGCGGGAGAGGGTGCGGAGCTGCCGTCCCCCCCTCCCCCCTCCTCTCCATTTTGCTCACAGTTAGAGCAGACGGTCCAGCAGAGAGATCATCACCCCCTCCGCCCCCCCCTCTCTGAACCCACGGAAGCTGCATGAGACATGTGAGACTGTGCTACCTCAGATATAAAGGAGCACTCTCCCCCTGCAAGAAAGCCAAAGCAGAGTTGCAGAGGGTTTTCTATCTCTACCTCTCATACGTCTTTAACACTACAGCTTGGGGTCCCAGACCACCCAAAATCAGTCCACACTATAACGGGCAAAAGACACACAGAACCAGAGAGGTGCATTAACCCTTGACGACCCAACAACCGCAGCAACAAAAACAATATAACTCAGCTCCTTGAAACTACAAGACGCCACTCACCCCTAACCAAACGCCACCAGGAGCCTAGAGAACCCATACAAATTCTGAATCTCCCTAGCAACTACCTACATAAAGGTCTCAGAGAGAAATAATCTCTTCCCTCTCCCAATCCTGCGAGCCTAAAAATGATCTGTGCCACAAAAAAATACAAGAAGGACGCTATGCTTAACTAACAACCACGTAGACACCACTGAGACTTCAGCAGAACCTAACACATGACACAACCTCAAAAATGGTTAAAACCAACAGAGACAGAAGCAGAGACGTAGCGGATACACCGAAACACAATAAAAATCAACTAGAAATGGATAAATATTTAAAGAAAAAACATCACTCGCCTGCGGCGCAGGGAGCCAAAATTACGCACGAAGCCTCTAACGACCAAGACCTGATCGACTCCGACAGAGACTGTGGCTCAACACACTCGGACTAAGACGAAGAACAAGATAGAGGCCCAATCTCTCGCTCCTTCATCAAAAAAACACTAACTAAAGCTCTCTCCCCGGTCTTACAAGAACTTGCCGACATCAAAACAGATGTCAAACATATAGGCCGCAGGGTTGATGACCTGGAGAACGCCCAAATAGAAATAATCCAGCACAGTGAGGCAGTGCAGAACAACCTACTCTCTCAACAAGACCATCTCAACCAAGCCTTTCTTCTCTTGGAGGATCAGGAGAACAGGAGCAGGAGGAAAAATGTCAGAATAAGAGGCCTCCCAGAGTCCACCACACCAGAAGCTCTTAAATCAGCAGCCATACAAATATTTGGCTCTCTTCTGGGAGAAGAGAGAGCAGATAATATCACTATTGAACGAATTCACAGAGCCTTACGACCCAGACCCACTGCTTCGGCTCCACCACGAGATGTCATATGCGGTCTACTAAGCTACGTAGACACTGCAGATATCTTTCAAAAAGCACGAGAGACCCAAGATATACTATTCGAAAACAACAAAATATTACTTTTCCAGGACTTAGCACCAAGCACACTAGCTAAAAGGCGCATACTGAAACCTTTAACAGACGCCTTGAGAGCAAAAAAACTCCCAGTGAAATGGCTCTTCCCATTCGGCTTAGCTACCTTCATCGACGCACAACAAATCACCATCCGAACCCCAGAAGACCTAGGCAAAGCATGGGAAAAAATAGACATTTTGCCGATTGACATCCCCTCCTGGCTACCAGTACAAAGCCAACAAGTGATACCTCTACTCTCGAAACCGGAGGATTGAAAGATCAGCTCAAAGCTCAAGTCAACCAAGAAGTCCCAACCTTCCAATAAATAATTAACCACAAAATTTACTTTCCATAAGGATGACCTACACCCCAGCTCGGAGGTCAACGTCTTGGACTTTCCACGCCTTCAGCCCCCCCCCCCTCTCCTTACCTCTTTCCCTCTCTCTCTTCCTTTTCATAACTTTACAGGACAAGAACAAGTCACGGTAGCTGGAAAGAGGACTTTACAGTTCCTGCAGAGGAGACGGGGGACACCCCCCCCCCAAATATACCAGAGACTTGTGAGTCATTGCCGGCTTCCAGCAGCTGGCTGCGGGGAGGGCTGGGGAGGTGTGTGTGGGCAATATGCTATACATGTTTCTCATTCGTGGAGGTCCCTCCTTATGACCCCGGGCCCCCGAACCCACAGAAGAACCCCATGAAGGGGGACGTTGGGGAATCGAGACCCCCGGTCATCGGGACAGGTCTTATCCTGAATTTAGCTAACTCTCGTTATAATGTTTATAATGTTTTTTAGACTCTGTTACAAAAGGCTGTTTATACACAACTTAGTTCGGTTAGTTTCAAGAACAATAAGAGTTGTCTGACACCACAAGCTACAATATTCAAGATAACATCTCACCCAAAGACGATTCACCACTTTCTCTAATACAAAGTCTCGGTGGTCTGCTGGAATCAATGGAGTGCGTACAGCCACCCCCCAAACACGCAGGTGGGATTTGTCACCTAGGCCTGGCCTTCTATGCAACTGGCTTAGTCCTTGCGGTGAAGAGCTCGGCCACTGTCCGGTGGCTCCACCCACACCTGGGTTTTTGCAGACCTTACTACCCGCCACACAAAGTGGCGGGCTACGTTAATAATTATTGTTGTTCGGTCGTCGAGAGAGAGCACCCGAGGATAGTAGAAACACAAATAGATACCATTTGTACACAACCTAACACACACATATTATGGCCAACATAAAATATACATCCTTCAATGTAAGAGGGATGAACACCCCCGAAAAAAGAAGTCAAATAATGACACTACTGAAAAAATTAAAATCTGAAATAGTATTCCTCCAGGAGACCCACTTAAAACAAAACCACATACCAAAACTCCCCACACACACATACAATCAATGGTTTCACAGCACGTACACATCCACATCCAGAGGAGTGACCATCGCAATAGGGCAAAATGTCCCCTTTATTCCTATTCTCAAAAAAATAGACCGATACGGTAGGTACATATTCCTCAAAGGCACGATAGCAAACAAAAAAGTGACCCTCGCTAACTTATACGCCCCAAACCACAATCAGGTCCCATGGCTCATACGCACTTTAACCAACTTTGCCAATTTTGCAGAAGGACTCACAGTAGTAGGCGGAGACTTCAACCTAGTGTTGGACCCTTCCAGAGACACCACATCTACCACCCCATCAGTCCCCAACAAACACATACGCAGACTTAAAGCTACCCTCTCTGAACTGAACCTGCACGATATATGGAGAATACTACACCCTGAAGACAGAGGGTACACATACTTCTCCCACATACATACAACGTACCACAGGTTAGACTACCTCCTTGTGTCTGGAAAACACATAATAAATGCTCAAGACACAGACATCGGTCAAATTACAATCTCCGACCACGCACCGGTCTCAGTTTCACTCCCCATACACAACCTCCCCATTAGAGAATGGACCTGGAGATTGAATCCCACACTACTAAACGACAAACTCCACTGCACAACACTATCAGACAAGCTAAAAGAATTTTTTGAGTTAAACGATACCCCAGACATTTCCACACCGATCTTATGGGAAGCCCATAAGGCTTATATTAGAGGTGAATTAATAGCCCTAGGCACGAGAGTGAAGAAACAAAGGGAGAAGGATGTAGATTCCTTGCTAACACAGATATCCAACTTAGAACAAATCCACAAGCACTCACTAAACAATGACAAACTTCAAGAATTAAAAGATCTCAGAGACAAACTCAAAAACACTCTAAACATCAAAACAGCAAAGACCCTCCTCTACTCTAAATATAAAATCTACATGCACGGTGACAAAGGCTCCAAGACAATGTCCAACCTCATCAAGAAACAAAAAGAAAAAACCTTCATACACAAAATAAAAACAACAACAGGCCAAACCGTAGACTCTACTGCGGACATTGCGAAGGAATTTGAAAAATTCTATAAAAACCTGTACAACCTCTCTAGTGACGAACGAAGAGGGGAACATAAAAACTCCAACAGCATAACTCAATCATTTATAGAATCCCTCACCCTACCCAGCCTAACTGAAGAAGATACAGCCAACGTATTATCCCCAGTCACCTCCTCAGAGGTCGAAAAAACCCTCAAATCGATCCCCAATGGAAAAAGCCCAGGGCCGGACGGCCTACCAATCATATACTATAAAAAACTTTGCCAAAACGCTCACCCCACACCTCACAAACCTATGCAATACACTCCTTACAGGTGGGCAATTCCCCAAACAAGCCTTAGAAGCATTTGTCACCCTGATACCAAAAGAAGGGAAGGACCCAGAACATTGCGGTAATTATAGGCCCATTTCCCTATTAAACACAGACCTCAAGATTTGGGCAAAATTGTTAGCACAACGTATCTCACCTCTACTTCCTAAATTAATACATGCTGACCAAGTGGGGTTTGTATTAGGTCGAGAGGGGAAAATGAACACATCCCGCATCATCAATACTATTCATTATTACGCCAAACTTAACAAAATCCCGCTGGTCCTATTGGGAACAGATGCCGAAAAGGTCTTCGACAGAGTGAGCTGGAGCTTTATGAGAGTCGCACTACAGAAGTTTGGCCTGCCAGATCAGTTCATCGAGGCCATATTCAGCATGTACTCAGCTCCCACAGCTAGGCTCCAAATAAACGGTACTCTGTCGGGGCCTTTCGCCATCACCAATGGGACCATACAGGGCTGCCCTCTTTCCCCCGCCCTCTTTGTGTTGGTCATGGAAATCCTACTTCAACGAATCAGACAACACCCCAATATTAAGGGGTTAAGCATAGGAAACCTCACGCACACAGCAGCTGCTTTTGCAGATGACCTTTTGGTGCTCATGACCAACCCGGAGAGGGCCTTCCCTGCAATCCTAGACATCTTTGAACAATTTGGTAAAATCTCAAATTTTAAAATTAATTATGAAAAATCAGAAGCCCTAAACATTTCAGTTCCAACGAACAAGATTAAACGGATCAAAGAAACACTCCCCTTTAAATGGCCCACTTCTAGTATCACATACTTAGGCATCATTATAACTTCAGACCCACGCCTTCTCTATAAGGCAAATCCCCCCCCTCCAAAAAATACAAAACCAACTACACAATATTAACACCCCTCTGCTGTCATGGCTGGGCAGAAAAAACTTGGTATTAACCTATATATTACCATATATTCTTTATGTACTACAAACAGTCCCGATAGAGATCCCCTGCAAATTTTTCTCAAATCTTCATAAACTGTTCAGGACATTTATTTGGAACAAACGAAAACCGCGATTAGCATTTTCATACTTGACACAAAAGAAGCCACAAGGAGGTTTCGGCCTACCAGATATATCTACCTACTACAAAGCCATCCACATGGCTAGATGGTTTGACTTGGTGGATCGCAAACTAGACTCGCCCTCTTCAAATCTAGAGCGAACACTAATAGATCAAATTGGTCAATTCCTTCTTTGGACCAACAATAAAATGTCTTATAAAAAACAAACACTCAGCCCGACACTAAGAGGCACAATCAAGGTAATGCATTCTATCAGAACAGAAAAGGGAGAACAACACAAGCTAGCACAAATGATTCCTGCATCACTGGTCCCATCTATTATAGCTAACAAGCTAATTAAAACAACCAACACTTGGGCTAAACTAAACTCACTAACAATCCAAGACATTATCAAGGGAACCAAAATAAACAACCCCTCACAAATCGATCTGCTTTTGCCAAACCACTCTCTAAACTTCCTAGAAATATCAGGTATTTATTCCTCACTCAAAAAACTCCAGGAGAAATATCAGAGAGAACTGCGAGACCTGTTTTGGTTTAAAGCTTACCTCTCTGTCCCGGAAAGACCAAGGAAACTCATGACACACCTATACAGAGGCCTACTTCTGAACACCGCGCCTGACAAGCCATGGTTTCTCAGAGTCTGGGAAGGAGAATTGGGGACAACCTTTGACAGGGATGAGACTAAAAAAATCTTGACAAACTCACATGGTTTCTCAAAATGTGTTCGCATTCAAGAAAACTCATTCAAATTGACAACCCGATGGTATAAGATACCGGTCTCGCTCTACAAACTTAACGCTACACAAACCGACAGATGTTGGAGATGCGACTCAGACAGAGGGAACCTAGTACACATCTGGTGGCACTGTCCACAAATCAAACTTTTCTGGCAAAACATCACGAACCAGATAAACAAAATATGTAACACCACATATACATTTACCCCCGAGGAAGTTTTACTCTGGAAACCCTCGAAACAGTTTACGCCCTCAAAAGGTTGTCTCCCCACCATACTAATTGCAGCAGCAAAACTACTCATCCCACCACTATGGAAATCGAATCATACACCAACGATAGCACAGTGGAAAGATAAAATTTCACAAATCTATAGATTCGAGGAACTAGCCGCATGGGAAACCAACACGAGGGAAGAATTCCTCAAACTCTGGTCACCGTGGTACACACACCTAAAAGACTAGGCAACACAACTCTATCCAAGCAGCCTTAAACGGGGTGATGTATAAGAGTATCTAGCAGCAACACACTTACTCGGGTGCTCCTCTCGACGACCTTGTTCCCCCCCCCTTTTTTGTTAAGTTTCTTACTAATGACCGCAAATAAAAAGCTGGAACTTTGCGACGGGTGCGGGCGAGAGCCCTCAGTAGACCCGATCTACCAAATCGCTTCTCCCACTGTCCTTCCCCCACTCGCATACCTTGTGGATCACGCACCTGAACAGCACCCTAACGATTTGGGGAGGTGACTCTCACACACACACATGACACTTACCAGTTGATTGTATCCAACCTATATCTACGTAACTTTCAAAGCAAGAATTGTACACCTTATAGCTACCCAAAGATGTAACGCTTATAACTTCTGCTCTGACAGCAATGTTCTACAACAGCTTCAACTATGTAAGAAAACATCCAGTTTGTATACGATTTTCTATGTATTCAATAAAAACAAGATTGTTTAAAAAAATGTGCCAGTCACATTGCTCTGTGTAGAACATTATCATGTCTGGGAACCCCTCGGTCACATCCATACTAATGCATCAGACAAGTTTTCCAGCAACTCCTAAATTTACCACTACTGTTGAGTGATGATATTCGGGTTGGGACTACCTGACCTGATTTTCAAAAAGTAATTGTGAACTGGAAAACAGATGATTTTGACTCACTTTGAAATCAGTGGAAATAAAAATGTGTGTGTTCTTCCATAAATGTGGCTCAGTTGCTAACACTGTTGCCTTTCAGTGCTGGGATCCACATCCCATCAAGGATATCATCTTCATTCACTTTGAAACTACAACTCCAGCACTGCAAAGGGACAGTGCAAACAACTGAGCCACCACACTTGTGAGATCTGTCCCGGAGGAGGAAAAGAACAGCAGCAAGTATAATCATAAGGAGAACAGAAAAGCCCCATTCAGATGTTGCCGTTGGTCAAATTTAAACCTACAACTCATGCACTGCAAAGTAGCAGTGTTAACAACTGAACCACCACACTTGTCTGTTCTGCTCCACAGTAACAGCAAAAATAAACACAAAGAGAACATAAAAACTCAATCCAGGTGTTGTCCTTGGTCAGTTTTGAACATAGAACTCCAGTGCTGCAAGTCACCATGTTTGGTCGTCCTTCCTTGGATGAGGAGATGGAGAAACACAAAGAGAGAAGTCTAGCTAGATGCTTTCTCTTGCCCTTCTTCTCATTTTTCCTTCTTTATCTCCTTCGTCTTTCTTACTCCTCTTTCTGAGGAGAGGAAGGAGAATAAGGAAAAGTAGAACACATGGCTGTTTAGGGACAACATCTGCATGGAGTTTGTATATTATCTTTTTGTTTATTATTCTTGTTCTTCCCCATCTTCTCCTCCTCTGGAGAAGGGAGAAGAAAGAGGAAGCGTGATGCCTCAGCTGTTGGCACTGCCTTGCAGTACTAGAGTTCTAGGTTCAAATCTGTCCAAGGGCAACATCAAGGGGAATTTCATGATCGATTTGTGTTTATTTTTCCTTTTCTTCTACTTCTCTGGAATAGAAATGACAAGTGTGGTGGCCCAGTTGCTAGTATTGCTGCCTTTCAGTTCTAGAGTTCTAGTATCAAATCTGTCCAAGGGTAACAACTAGATGTTTTTATGTTCTCTTTGTGTTTATTCTTCCTCTTCTTCTTTTTCTCCCTTGGAGAAGAAGGGACATGTGCTACTGCTTTGTAGTGCTTGAGTTGTAGGTTTAAGTTTTCAAGGGCAATATCAAGAGGGAGTTTTTCAAAGTCCATGCAAATGTTATCTTTGATGGGATTTGAACCTGTGAAAGGCAACAGTGCTAACAACTGAGCCACATTTAAAGGGGTTGTCCCACGGCAGCAAGTGGGTCTATACACTTCTGTATGGCCATATTAATGCACTTTGTAATGTACATTGTGCATTAATTATGAGCCATACAGAAGTTATCAAAAGTTTTATACTTACCTGCTCCGTTGCTGGCGTCCTCGTCTCCATGGTGCCGACTAATTTTCGGCCTCCGATGGCCAAATTAGCCGCGCTTGTGCAGTCCGGGTCTTCTGCTGTCTTCAATGGGGCCGCTCGTGCAGAATGCCGGCTCCGTGTAGCTCCGCCCCGTCACGTGCCGATTCCAGCCAATCAGGAGGCTGGAATCGGCAATGGACCGCACAGAAGAGCTGCGGTCCACGGAGGGAGCAGACCCCGGCGGCCATCTTCAGCAGGTGAGTATGAAGACGCCGGACCGCTGGGATTCAGGTAAGCACTCTCCGGTTTGTTTTTTTAACCCCTGCATCGGGGTTGTCTCGCGCTGAACGGGGGGGGGGGGGGGGGGGGTTAAAAAAAAAAAAAAAACCCGTTTCGGCGCGGGACAACCCCTTTAAGGAAGAAAACACACACACACGCACTAGAAAAACCATCTTCTGTCAATGTTTGATAAAAATTGGGTCAGGATGGCCCAATCTGATTTTGCAGAAATTGGTACTATTTTATTGCCTGGCCAATCACGGTGAGCTACACTATTTACCACCTAGAGCACTGGCGTCCCACTCTCCCCATTCTTTTTCAGGGACCTGTGGTCTTATGGTCTTTAGAAAGAATGGAAATAAACATGATTTATGCTTGATGTACACCTGTAATTCCCAGAAATAATTCAAAGTGTTTTATAAAAGATTCTAGTTTCTTTTTTTTAAATTGCTTTGATCATTATTTCAACTTGTGGTATTTTGTGCTACAATTTGGCGTGCACATTCAGTACATTTATATGGTATAATGTACACTTTAAAGTATTGTGATGCATTTAGTCTTTTCTGAGAAAACTGTATAATAAGAACTGTTAGTTACAGAAGCAATTAGATCAGGAAAGTACCACAGCAATATATTGGATCAGCAGTAAAGCACCTTGAAGGCATGAGAAGTAGCAAATGGACAGCATCAGTCAATAGAACATGGACAGTATTAAGCAAGAAAGAAGTCATAAGGGGCAGACAGCAAAGGTCATGAAACACTAGAGAGCAATTAAAGCAGACAGACTGGAACACAATGGCAGAACTCTATTGATCTGGTAACCCACAATTTGTATTTTTATATAATCCAACTGGTGTTTGAAATAGGCTGATTTTGTACATCTCTGATATTCACAAAGTCATATATGCTATTTCCTTTATTGTTCTGTGTAGTTTGATTTCTCTGAGGGATAAACTTTAGAAATATTGAATATATCATAACATTTTCATTGCATTATTACCAATGTAAAACTCAGAAAAAAGACAGACTCAGGTATAACTTGCACACAGACAAAGTCATTCCTTACAAAAACATCCCAATGTATTATAATGAGAACGTGATATATATTACAATATACTTATATAATTTAGTATACTTAAGATAGCTAAAAATTAACTAGAAAAGGAAAAATAAATTAGAATTTTATATAAATGTAAGCACATAGTAGAGAGACCTAAAACAGCTTGGGCAAGGAATTGTTACCATAAACCATTAACACCTGAAGAGTGATCAGCCACATTAAAGGGGTTGTACCAAAGCTGCTAAGACTCACGCCAATATCCGGAATGGGGCTTTAATGTCGCATTCTGCCTGTTACTATGTGGGGTCGCTTCTACCCTCGCAGTGACGTCAGCATGAAAGTGGTGCTGGCCGAGCATGCTCAGTCAGCACTCCATGCATTTTAATAGGGCTGACAGAAATACCCGAGCAGCTGCCACTCAGGTATCTCTGCAACCTGATTGCAAAGTGAATGGAGCCGTCAAGCGCTTGCATGACCAGCCCTCCATTTAGTCTCCTCCTCACTACGGAGGGTTCTGTAACCCTGCAGTGAGGAGGACAGGAGATATATAGCTCTCAATCTCGAGATCAATGGGGGTCTCAACAATTAGACCCCTACTGATCAGCAAGTGAATAGGGGGTAACTTGCAATCTTGGTACATTCCCTTTAGGACTCATTCTCACACTAAAAAAACATTAAAACTTCCCTTTTATTAATGTGTATCTTAACCCCTTAAGGACCAGGCTGTTTTGTTCCTTAAGGACCAGACACTTTTTAGGGATTTTACCCATGTGGCGGTTTTACTGCTCTATTTTTTTTCCTTTAGCTATCAAAATTATTTTTGCTGTCTTTTTCCCATGACACATAGGGCTATTTTTTTAATATCTTTTTCACTTACTTTTTTTCAGTTTTATTGGGGGTAAAATGCTAAAAAAAAGGATTTTTTTTAACATTTATAATTATTTTTTTTTATTTAGTATATGTATGCTCAAATAAAGTATGGGAATAGGTTCCTCTATTTATTTCGGACGTTTTGATATATAGTATGTATGGTTTCGGTTTACAGGGTGCATACGGCGACGGTTTTTGTTGGCGTCGGCTTTGTGTTATTTTCTTTCTTATGTATGTATTGTTGTTTTATTGTGTTATTTTGTTTTACTTATGTATGTAATTATGTTTTTTTACTATCTGTGTCCCCAATGACGTCATGTAAGACCTCTGGGGGACATTCTTTTTTATTTTTTATTTGACACTTTCCCACTGTAGCTGGGGCATTCATAGGAGCCCCAGTTACAGGGGGAAACAGCCCCTGCAGTGACATTAGTCACTGGCAGAGCTATCCAGGGTCTAGCCTGACCTTCAAACTCTACTGTAGCAGGGAACCCAGGCGGTCACATAACCCCCCGGGCTCCCGATGTGAAAGTTACATGTTACTTTCACTTTCAGTACACAGTGCTCATTGAGCACTGTGTGCTCGGGGGAGCAGAAGGCAGGAAGGGTTCAAAACCCCTTCTGCCTTGTTCTCTGGGTTATCAGCTGTTACTAACAGCTGATAAACCGTTCCTGGCTCTGACTGATTGCAGAGGAAGGAGACTTAAAGCGCAGGACCAGGCGCCATAAATTTACAGTGCCTGGTCCTTAATGGGTTAAAATTAAATATAGTTGTAGCAAAAAGAAAGAACAGAGAGAGAATTTTGAAGTCATAACTGATGACAATATAGGGATAAATTTGTTCTAGATTTCACTGTTGATGCATTCTAATAGAATTTCTATGTCCCAGCAGAGAGAGGTCCAGACACATAAACTACCTCTGACTGTCCATTATTCATTCTAACTCTTTGTTTAAGAGCTATGCATCATTTTAAAATATTAGAGGTTCAAATACAATGTTCCCCCAAAATATTTTGCTGGCAAGCGGCATCACCAGGGAAACTATGAGTGATGGCACAAGCGTCGCTATATCCTCTGTTTGTAGTGTGAAAGGGTGCTACAATTTGCTTGTTTACATTAAAAAGACTTCTTAAGTCAGACTTTGTGTTGGCCAGTATGGTTAGCAGAGTCCAAACGACTTCAAGGTCTTCATTCTTTAATTCCCATTCAGGGATCTGGTCTTTGCTGCTTGTTGCACTAAGTTTTGTCTGCAGAGTAATTTCTTTCTGGCAGAGCAAGCAGATAAATACCGTGTTTCCCTGAAAATAAGACAGTGTCTTATATTAATTTTTGTTCAAAAAGGTTTAACTTTCCTCACTAATTCCTAAAACATAACCAACCTTCTACTCTTCCGCATTATATTCCTCCAGTGTGTCCGAGCAGACCCGACCTCAGGGGCATCGTGTTGGGTGTGCCCTCCAGCGACTGTTTCTCTGCAATCCCCCGGCGGAGATGCAGCAACTTGCCTAGGTTTCTCCAGCCTGGGCAAGAAACAATTAAAACACTGAGAGCGGAGGGTGTGACGACTTGCGTGCAGGAACACTGGTGGAGACACCGGAGCCATGAGCAACGTACTGCAGGACGAAGTAAGCAACATAAGCAGGATAGGACAGGATTTCGAATCCCACTCTGTGGACAATAGAGACAATACCCCCCCCCCTCTTTTCTTTCTCCCTCCCTCCCCCCTTTCTTATCCACCCCTCACCTCCGTTAGTACCTTCCAACAACTTTTTTAGGTTAATACAAGTTTCCAGATGCAAGTTGCGTTCATGGAGGGGTGGCAGCCACTCACTCCGGTCCGGAGAATAAAGCCTTTAAGCATGTGAGACTGGATGGGAGGGAAGGGCTGTAACCAGTTATCAGAAATTGTTAAATTCTCACAGTTGTATATGTTTATAACTCGAAACAACCTATCTGATCCTCATAATGTTAAGCTGTGTATATGCAAAGCGCACCTACTCTTCATTGTTTAATCTGTTAAAAGAAAATCTTTCAATAAAAAGTAAATTAACAAAAAAAAAAAGAAGGTTTAACTTTTTTACATGTATAGCTGCCTGGACACGATTTAAATTGACTTTTTAAATTAACTGTTAGCAGGGCTTAATTTTGGAGTAGGACTTATATTTTAAGCATCCTCAAAAAGCCTGAAAAATCATTTTGCATCCCCAAAAATTCTGGAAAATCATGGTATGTCTTATTTTCAGGGTATGTCTTATTTTCAGGGAAACAGGGTAGTATTTGTAGTAAACAGGGAAAGAAGTAAAGCAGGTTAGAAGCAACCCAAGGTCAATTTCCAGCAGTAAAACAACAAGTTCCAAACCATCAGGTAGATAGTTATCAAATACTTAGAGGTCAAGAATAAAAATACAGACTGGTAAGAAGCTGGGTCTGAATCAAGTAAAAATACTAATGCAAAACAGAATCAGGTAGCGTAAAGTATTAACTTGGAGTACATAGACGAAAAGCTGGTGAAATGGTACAACCTTCCAGGAAAAAAATAGAAGCTGCAAATCTGCAAATTCATGACCAAATATATGCGTTTTGAAGTACAAAACCCCTTTATCAGTACAACTAAGGTGCAAGACACAGGACTTTGCACTAGAATGTGGGTAGTACAGGTGCTTATGTATTTCTGATAGCCAAGCTGACCTTTGCTTCAGCTGTCTTGCACCCCAGCTGTACTAATGAAGAGATTTTGTACCTCAAAATAGATTTATTTCCTGGTTTTAGTTCAATGAATGAAAACTGGATCATGAATTTGCAGATTTGCTGATTCTACTTTGTCTCATGGAGGATTGTGCCATTCTACCAGCTTTTTGTCTACTTACTCCTTGTCATATAACACCTGCTTCCAGCAACGTGGTTGTTTGGGTGGGCAGTACCTCCACACCTTCTTGAATATATTAATCCTTTTTCTTGTCTCCAAAAGCCCTACTTTTATTATGTAGACATATTATCATTCTATTACTGCAGAGGTTGGAGTCACGAGATAAGTACATTAACAAGCAGAGTTCCTCCTCCCTCTCCCTACATAGTTAGCTTTGGACATGGCACAGAGCATGCCCAAAACACCCTCCCATAGAAATTCATATTTCAGTAGTCATTTTAATTAGTAAAAAGTTAGGCGATACATTTCCGCTAAAAAAAAATAAATATATATATATATATATATATATATATATATATATATATATTAGAGATGAGCGAGCACCAAAATGCTCGGGTGCTCGTTACTCGGGACGAACTTTTCGCGATGCTCGAGGGTTCGTTTCGAGTAACGAACCCCATTGAAGTCAATGGGCGACCCGAGCATTTTTGTATTTCGCCGATGCTCGCTAAGGTTTTCATGTGTGAAAATCTGGGGAATTCAAGAAAGTGATGGGAACGACACAGCAACGGATAGGGCAGGCGAGGGGCTACATGTTGGGCTGCATCTCAAGTTCACAGGTCCCACTATTAAGCCACAATAGCGGCAAGAGTGGCCCCCCCCTCCCAAAAACTTTTACTTCTGAAAAGCCCTCATTAGCATGGCATACCTTAGCTAAGCACCACACTACCTCCAACAAAGCACAATCACTGCCTGCATGACACTCCGCTGCCACTTCTCCTGGGTTACATGCTGCCCAACCGCCCCCCCCCTCCCCCCCACAGCGCACACCAAAGTGTCCCTGCGCAGCCTTCAGCTGCCCTCATGCCACACCACCCTCATGTCTATTTATAAGTGCGTCTGCCATGACGAGGAACCGCAGGCACACACTGCAGAGGGTTGGCACGGCTAGGCAGCGACCCTCTTTAAAAGGGGCGGGGCGATAGCCCACAATGCTGTACAGAAGCAATGAGAAATAGAATCCTGTGCCACCGCCATCAGGAGCTGCACACGTGGGCATAGCAATGGGGAACCTATGTGCCACACACTATTCATTCTGTTAAGGTGTCTGCACGCCCCAGTCAGACCGCGGTTTTATAATTCATAGACACAGGCAGGTACAACTCCCTATTGTGAAGTCCCTGTCGACCGACAGCATGGGTGGCTCCCTGGAACCCACCGGCGATACACAAAAATATCCCATTGCATTGCCCAACACAGCTGAGGTAGTAATGTCGTGCTTAATGCAGGTGGGCTTCGGCCCACACTGCATGCCCCAGTCTGACTGGGGTTCTTTACAAGTGGAATCAGATGCATTTATAATTCCCTGTGGACCCACAGCATGGGTGGGTGCCAGAAAGCCACCGGCGGTACACAGAAATATCACATTGCATTGCCCAACACAGCGGATGTAACGTCAGCTGTAATGCAGGTGGGCTAAAAATTCATTTGATTACACTGTAGGCGAGGGCCCACAAAAATTGCTGTATCAACAGTACTAATGTACATCAAAAAAATTGGCCATGGCCAACCAAGAGGGCAGGTGAAACCCATTAATCGCTTTGGTTAATGTGGCTTAAGTGGTAACTAGGCCTGGAGGCAGCCCAGTTTAACGAAAAATTGGTTCAAGTTAAAGTTTCAACGCTTTTAAGAGCATTGAAACATATAAAAATTGTTTAGAAAAATTATGAGTGAGCCTTGTGGCCCTAAGAAAAATTGCCCGTTCAGCGTGATTACGTGAGGTTTCAGGAGGAGGCGTAGGAGGAGAAGGAGGAATATTAGACACAGATTGATGAAGCAGAAATGTCCCCGTTTTGGATGGTGAGAGAGAACGTAGCTTCCATCCGCGGGTGCAGCCTACGTATTGCTTACGTATCGCTGCTGTCCGCTGGTGGAGAAGAGAAGTCTGGGGAAATCCAGGCTTTGTTCATCTTGATGAGTGTTAGCCTGTCGGCACTGTCGGTTGACAGGCGGGTACGCTTATCTGTGATGATTCCCCCAGCCGCACTAAACACCCTTTCCGACAAGACGCTAGCCGCAGGACAAGCAAGCACCTCCAGGGCATACAGCGCTAGTTCAGGCCACGTGTCCAGCTTCGACACCCAGTAGTTGTAGGGGGCAGAGGCGTCACGGAGGACGGTCGTGCGATCGGCTACATACTCCCTCACTATCCTTTTACAGTGCTCCCGCCGACTCAGCCTTGACTGGGGAGCGGTGACACAGTCTTGCTGGGGAGCCATAAAGCTGGCCAGGCCCTTAAAGACTGTTGCACTGCCTGGGCTGTACATGCTGCTCGATCTCCGCCCCTCCCCTGCTACCTGGCCCTCGGAACTGCGCCTTCTGCCACTACCGCTATCGGATGGGAATTTTACCATCAGCTTGTCCGCCAGGGTCCTGTGGTATAGCAACACTCTCGAACCCCTTTCCTCTTCGGGAATGAGAGTGGGAAGGTTCTCCTTATAGCGTGGGTCGAGCAGTGTGTACACCCAGTAATCCGTAGTGGCCAGAATGCGTTGAATGCGAGGGTCACGAGAAAGGCATCCTAACATGAAGTCAGCCATGTGTGCCAGGGTACCTGTACGCAACACATGGCTGTCCGCACTAGGAAGATCACTTTCAGGATCCTCCTCCTCCTCCTCCTCCTCAGGCCATACACGCTGAAATGATGACAGGCAAGCAGCATGGGTACCGTCAGCAGTGGGCCAAGCTGTCTCTTCCCCCTCCTCCTCATCCTCCTCATGCTCCTCCTCCTCCTCCTGAACGCGCTGAGATATAGACAGGAGGGTGCTCTGACTATCCAGCGACATACTGTCTTCCCCCGGCTCGGTTTCCGAGCGCAAAGCGGCTGCCTTTATGGTTTGCAGGGAACTTCTCAAGATGCATAGCAGAGGAATGGTGACACTAATGATTGCAGCATCGCCGCTCACCACCTGGGTAGACTGCTCAAAGTTTCGAAGGACCTGGCAGATGTCTGCCAACCAGGCCCACTCTTCTGAAAAGAATTGAGGAGGCTGACTCCCACTGCGCCGCCCATGTTGGAGTTGGTATTCCACTATAGCTCTACGCTGCTCATAGAGCCTAGCCAACATGTGGAGCGTAGAGTTCCACCGTGTGGGCACGTCGCACAGCAGTCGGTGCACTGGCAGATTAAACCGATGTTGCAGGGTGCGCAGGGTGGCAGCGTCCGTGTGGGACTTGCGGAAATGTGCGCAGAGCCGGCGCACCTTTACGAGCAGGTCTGACAAGCGTGGGTAGCTTTTCAGAAAGCGCTGAACCACCAAATTAAAGACGTGGGCCAGGCATGGCACGTGCGTGAGGCTGCCGAGCTGCAGAGCCGCCACCAGGTTACGGCCGTTGTCACACACGACCATGCCCGGTTGGAGGCCCAGCAGCGCAAGCCAACGGTCGGTCTGCTCTGTCAGACCCTGCAGCAGTTTGTGGGCCGTGTGCCTCCTATCTCCTAAGCTGAGTAGTTCAGCACGGCCTGCTGACGCTTGCCCACCGCTGTGCTGCCACGCCGCGCGACACCGACTGCTGGCGACGTCCTGCTGCTGCTGACACATCTAGATTGCAAGACAGAGGTTGAGGAGGAGGAGGAGGAGGGTGCTTTAGTGGAAGAAGCATACACCGCCGAACATACCACCACCGAGCTGGGGCCCGCAATTCTGGGGGTGGGTAGGACGTGAGCGGTCCCAGGCTCTGACTCGGTCCCAGCCTCCACTAAATTCACCCAATGTGCCGTCAGGGAGATGTAGTGGCCCTGCCCGCCTGTGCTTGTCCACGTGTCCGTAGTTAAGTGGACCTTGCCACTAACCGCATTGGTGAGGGCGCGTACAATGTTGCGGGAGACGTGGTCGTGCAGGGCTGGGACGGCACATCGGGAAAAGTAGTGGCGACTGGGAACTGAGTAGCGCGGGACCGCCGCCGCCATCATAGCTTTGAAGGACTCCGTTTCCACAACCCTATACGGCAGCATCTCAAGGCTGATAAATTTGGCTATGTGGACGGTTAACGATTGAGCGTGCGGGTGCGTGGGGGCGTACTTGCGCTTGCGCTCCAACAGTTGTGCTAGCGATGGCTGGACTGTGCGGTGCGAGACATTGGTGGATGGGGCCGAGGACAGCGGAGGTGAGGGTGTGGGTGCAGGCCATGAGACGGTCGTGCCTGTGTCCTGAGAGGGGGGTTGGATCTCAGTGGCAGGTTGGGGCACAGGGGGAGAGGCAGCGGTGCAAACCGGAGGCGGTGAACGGCCTTCGTCCCACCTTGTGGGGTGCTTGGCCATCATATGTCTGCGCATGCTGGTGGTGGTCAGGCTGTTGGTGGTGGCTCCCCGGCTGATCTTGGTGCGACAAAGGTTGCACACCACTGTTCGTCGGTCGTCAGGCGTCTCGGTGAAAAACTGCCAGACCTTAGAGCACCTCGGCCTCTGCAGGGTGGCATGGCGCGAGGGGGCGCTTTGGGAAACACTTGGTGGATTATTCGGTCTGGACCTGCCTCTACCCCTGGCCACCGCACTGCCTCTTGCAACCTGCCCTGCTGCTGCCCGTGCCTCCCTCTCTGAAGACCTGTCCTGTGTAGGCGTTGCACACCAGGTGGGGTCAGTCACCTCATCGTCCTGCTGCTCTTCCTCCGAATCCTCTGTGCGCTGCTCCCTCGGACTTACTGCCCTTACTACTACCTCACTGCAAGACAACTGTGTCTCATCGTCATCGTCCTCCTCACCCACTGAAAGGTCTTGAGACAGTTGGCGGAAGTCCCCAGCCTCATCCCCCGGACCCCGGGAACTTTCCAATGGTTGGGCATCAGTGACGATAAACTCCTCTGGTGGGAGAGGAACCACTGCTGCCCAATCTGAGCAGGGGCCCGAGGAAAGTTCCTGGGAGTGTTCCCGCTCCGGAGCATGTGTCATTGTAGTGGAGTGAGGAGGCTGGGAGGAAGGAGGAGCAGCAGACAGAGGATTCGGATTTGCAGCAGTGGACGGCGCAGAACTGTGGCTGGACGATAGGTTGCTCGAAGCACTTTGTGCCATCCAGGACAGGACCTGCTCACACTGCTCATTTTCTAATAAAGGTCTCCCGCGTGGACCCATTAATTGGGCGATGAATGTGGGGACGCCAGAAACGTGCCTCTCTCCTAATCGCGCAGCAGTCGGCTGCGACACACCTGGATCAGGAGCTCGGCCTGTGCCCACACCCTCACTTGGCCCTCCGCGTCCTCGGCCGCGTTCACGTCCTCTAGGCCTACCCCTACCCCTCAGCATGCTGTATTACCAGTGATTTGATTTCCCAGGCAGGAAATAAATTGGCGCAAGCCTGCAGGCCAAATATAATTTTTTCGCTTTTTTGCAAAGGGAAGGCCCCACTGCGTATATTCAATGAACAATAACTGTGTTGTGGTCCTGCCTACACAATTCTGTCCCTGTAGTATCAATGGAGGGTGCAATGCTCTGCACAGACGATTTTTAGAAAAAAAAAAAATGCAACACTGCTAACAGCAGCCTGCACAGTACTCCACACAGTTAAATGTGGCCCTAGAAAGGACCGTTGAGGTTCTTGAAGGCTACACTCACTCCTAATACTCTCCCTGCCTAAGCACCACTTCTGTCCCTAATGCCGGGTGCAATGCTCTGCACTGCCGATTTTGAGAAAGAAAAAAAAAAAACACTGCTAGCAGCAGCCTGCACACAGGTAGATGTGGCCCTAAGAAGGACCTTTGGGGTCCTTACACTAACTCCTAACGCTCTCCCTACAGCAGCTCAGGCACCAGCAGCACTGTCCCTCACTAACTCACAAGACATCTGAGGCGAGCCACGGGAGGGGCCGATTTTTATACTCGGGTGACATCTGATCGCCCCAGCCACTCACTGCAGGGGGGTGGTATAGGGCTTGAACGTCACAGGGGGAAGTTGTAATGCCTTCCCTGTCTTTCAATTGGCCAGAAAAGCGTGCTAACGTCTCAGAGAGGAAACTGAAAGTAACCAGAACACCGCGTGGTACTCGTTACGAGTAACGAGCATCCCGAACACCCTAATATTCGCACGAATATCAAGCTCGGACGAGTACGTTCGCTCATCTCTAATATATATATATATATATATATATACGTATATCATTAAAATATATCATTTTATATATATATATATATATATATATATATATATAAAATGATTTTTGTTTAACTGACCTGTGCTAATCCTTTAGTATTGCAACAATTTTGAAGATTCTAGAAAATAGTTATGATTACAGAAGAATAACAGTCTGTTCTATTTGCTATGGTTAACTACATTGATTAAGCTGTTATCCTCTCAACACAGAAAAAGTGCTCTTATGCTATATTAACACTGAAACACGTCCTATTATTCTCAAGTATGATCGTCTAATGAACGGAAAAGGCTTGAGAACATGGATCTTTTTTACTTATTTAAGCCATTAATGAAACTGCTACTATTCTTATGAATGTATTATTTTGTGTTGTTAATCTTTTTGTGTCATTTTATATTTTTATTGCCTGTTATTTTAAACTTTAATATCCAATTATTTACGGGGAATGTATCACTATTTTCCTAATCTGTTTTTCTGATTGTAGATTTTTTTTTTATTCTCTTGCCTGTACATGACTATAGAGCTGCCCTCCTGCCTTTGCTACAGAGATATGCTTTACAGTAGCTTTTAGAGATATGCTTTACAAAAGCCTCATGTGGCTTTCAAACAGTGGACAGGAACTGACCCACAGACATCTAGGGGAGACTGATCTAGGCATGCTATGTGATTTGTGCAGAGGTTATTGTGTTGCTGTGTAAGGAGGGGGGAGTACATATGCTGTGACCATCATCAATTGTAAATGGTAAATCTAGGTGTTATCTTTCATTGTAATCTTGCCTGTGGTTCTAATAACATGACTACCACAAAGTTTTTTCTGTAGAACAGTGAAGTGTCAGACTATTATTCGACTTAGTGATCAGTATGCAAAGTGCAGGGTTTTATGATGTCCTTAAAAATATAGATAACAAAATAAAAAAAATAAAAAAATCCGCAACAATTTGTAGAAAACATATTAAACATGAAAATCTAATTAATACAATAGGTTATATTCTGATGACAAATTCCCTATAACCCTTTCCCACCACATGTAATTTTACATCCAGGCTGTGAAGCAGTTTCTGAAAATGCACACAAATTTAAGTCTTTTCGATGGCATGGGCTCAGAAGCTTAGCCCACATCATCTGCAGTAGGAGCCAGCTGTGACTGACAGCCGGCCTCTTGCTGCAACAGCGGGGATCAGTGAGAACACCAATGCTCACTATTAACCCCTTTTATGCATCCATCAATGTTGATCGTGGCATGCAAAAAGAGTTCACAGAGAGATTTCACACTTTCTGTGATGTCATCTGCCCATCGTGATGTAATCATGGAGATCCGATATGTTCCCATGGAAAAAAATGCATTGTAATACAGAAGACTGCATGTTAAAGTCTCCTTCGGGGACAAAAAGAATCTTAAAAAAATGCTAAAAAAATAACATAAAAAATTGTAAACAAATAACTTTATTGTAGACTTTCATCTCTTTGTTAAAAAGAATTAAAAACCCATATATTTTGTATCGTCACATTTGTAATGAACTATACAATAAATTAAACACACTTTTTATCCTGCATGGCAAATGCTATAGAAATTAAATTTTAAAAACTAAGCCAAAATACTTTTTTTTCCCGTTCATTTTTCAGCCAAAAAAAAACAAAATAGTACCAATAAAAACTACAGGTCATCATCATCATCATGCAAAAAAGAAGCGCTGTCCATGCAAAAAAAAAAAGGTTATGAGAGTTTGAATGCAGCAATGAAAAAAATAATAATAAAAAAAAAGTTTTCTTTTGAGCAAAAGTTGAAAAACCTAAAAAAAAGAGCATTTTATTTTGGTATTGCCATAATAATACTGACCCACAGAAAATATTTTCATGTATAAAAATTTGTCGCATAATTAAAGGGGTTCTGTCACTAAAAAAGGAAAAATGCTCTACTTATCTATTCTTCCCCCATCAGTCTACTTACCAGATCTTCACTTCCCTTATCTTCTCCTGTCTCCTGCAGTCCGGGGGCTCACTTTAGCTCCAGCTGCCTGATTCTTCTCCTTCCTGTGAGGTTACATACATTAGGTTGGCAGTCTGCCAATGTACGTTATGTCACAGCTCACAGGCCAGCAGGAGGATTGCCTATCTTCTTCAGAGATTGCTCGTGCGAGCTGTCTCTGAAATAGATTACAATTCCTTCCTAGGCAGTGAAGCTACAGCACAGGGATGTGACCTTCACTGACCCAGCAGGAAGGAGTTTGTGATAAAGCAGCCTTCATAACAAGCTGGTCCCAGCCTGCAGTGAACTGACCTGGGGCACTGGAGAAGCTCAACCAGGAGAAGATGTGATAAGGAGACAGACAGGGAAGGAATAGGTGAGTTTAGATAATTTTTTTTAATGACAAAACCCCTTTAACGCAGTAATAAAACTCCCAAAAAACAAATGCAGAATTGTGGTGTTTTTTCTCCCTGTGACTGGCTGCTGCAGTCAAGTGAGGATGTCACAATTGCAGCACCTGTGAAGACCACCAGAGCAGCGATGCTGGAGCCATGGAAACTATAACATGTATGTTTTAAAAAATATTTTATACCATTCCTGCTGTAGACAATTTGCTTAAAATCTTATAGAACCCATTTTAAGTTTGGAATACACTTCGGAACTTACATCTCCGTAGCTTGTAGGTGCAGATAGTCTGGTGCCTTAGGGTGGCTTCACATGGTTTTTTTTTTTTCTGCGTACATAGGTGCGTACATAGGTCCATTGAAGGTCCATGCATTGCCTTCAATGGAGAAGTATATTTGTTTGTGGTCTTTTCATCTTGGTCCCAAATATAGGACCTTTTAATCATTAAATAAATCAATAAAGGTTATGTTTTAGGGGTCCCACCCAGGGATTTCTCCAGACATCATGCATCAAAACTGTAGTGATCCACCATGCAACTGTTTGTTTGCTGTTTTAACATGACCTCATTGACTTTAATGGGTGATTTTGGTCCATAAATACAGATGATAATAGGACATGCTATGGTTTTTTATGTGCAAAAAACGCATGTCTGAATACACCAATGCAAATCAATGATGTTGCATGCTGTCCACATTATGACCATAAACCTATGAATGTACAGAAATGCAGATAGAAAATATCCCTGTGTGAATAAGCTCTTATTCTATTGCTTTAAAGTATTCTGAGCATTTTTCTTTATTTTAAGTGGCTGGACAACTCTTTTTAAAATGTAGAATTTACATATGGATACACTGTGCTCAATATATTCATATTTTTTTCTTCCCTACGTGGTTAGGATAAACTCAGCCCTGCTAATTTGTCAGCTGAGGACCAACCAGTAGAAGCAGAACAGTATTGAAGAATAGATGTGCAGATGTAGCAATCATTAACATGATGGGTGCATCATAACTAAGATGTATTACAATGTTGTAAATTGAGTTATCATAATACAATAAACGTCGAGTCATAGTAACATTTGCTCCACCTAAGGTACCTGTAACTAATGAATAACTTAAAGGAGTTGTCCAAGGAAAACTGTTGTTTATAGTTAAAATGCAAACCAGAATCCAGCTCCTCGGCAGTCGCTCCCACCCTCGGACTGGCTGGAAACCACAATAGAGATGAGCGAGCACCCAAATGCTCGGGTCTTCATTATTCGAGTCGAGCTTTTGTAAAATTTGAGAGCTCTACTTGAGTATCGAACCCCATTAACTACAATGAGAGACTCGAGCATTTTTGTATGTGGGGCGCCGGGTCCAGAGCTTTTTTTTGGTCTCTCTCTCTCTCTCTGTCTCTCTCTCTTTGTCTCTCTCTCTTCTCCCTGCCAGCCAAAAAATTTGCCGTTGACGTGCACACTGCGGCTGGGAGGGGCCAAAACAGGCACAACACAGCGGGGAGGAGCCAAAAACTGGGGCCGGGTCGAACACGGCGTGATGCTCGTTCGAGTAACGAGCACCATCGAGTACGCTAATACTTGAACGAGCATCAAGCTCAGCAGAGTATGTTCGCTCAACTATAAACCACAACTGATGCACAGGAAAATGGAGAAAGTCCAGCGTTGGGTTAAAAGCTTTCAGTCTTTATTAAACAATGCAGGCAGACATAAAGGAACAAAGGACATATGCCGTCTTACATGTTTCAGGCAAGCATGTTGCCCTTAATCATAGATATTAAGGTACATGTGAGTAACACCTATATCACAATAGATAGCCAATGGTGTGCTTGGAACAAAAACTAATGACAGCAGAGGCAAAATACAATTACAGGGAAACAAAGTAAAAATATATAACTAATAATGCAATAAAAAGTCCAGTCGGCGGTTCATAGGTTTGCAAAATAAGCATCCAAAATGCCTCTCTATCAAGAAGCTTTGGATGATGATCTCCATTCCATAATGGGCGATTAACTCTTTCAACACCGCAGATTTGTAAAATTGCAATGTATTTCTAACATTAGAAAGTCCTACTGACTCTTGCGTTAAAAAAGCATGATATTGGACACTATATGTGGTTGAAAAAATCACCATGCCCCTCCCATTATTACATGGGTGTGGTTTAATTCTCAACAAGTTGGTACAATTTTTTTCAGCAGAAAGTTTTTGGGCCCTAGACAACATCCTTTTTGGGTAATTACAATGCTGTAAACTCTCCATAACTTTTTGTTACTTCATTTGGTAAGCCAAATCAGAGGAACAATTTCGCTTGGCACGCAGCAATTCTCCCTCTGGGACACTTTTGAACACATGAATAAGATGACATGATGAAGCATATAATATAGTATTACCAGCAGTGGGCTTGTGGTAAGTAGACATTTCATCCAAAGACCGTAGACTATCAACCCATGAACAAATGGATTAATTCAATGACCCTATAATGGCCACAATTGACTGGAAAGGAGATAGAAAAGCATATGTAACTTGGAGAATGAGTGAAAAATGGGTATGACAGGGTGCTGCACCTTGAGACCGTCAGCTAGCTTTTGTGTAAGTACAGCCAAACCAACACCTTCATCTATTAGAGGAAATATCACTTTCTGATATTCTTCAGTGGGAGCTCATAATAAGTAAACACATCAGATAAGATATGGAGATTCTGACCTCTGTATATAGTGGTGTGAATAACTACCACAGCACCCTCTTTATCTGCATATGGGCAACATGCTTGCCTGAAACATGTAAGACCACCCATGTCCTTTGTTTCTTTATGTCTGCCTGAATCGTTTCATAAGGACTGAACGCTTTTAACCCAACCCTGGACTTTCTCCATTTTCCTGTGCATTGTTTATAGATAAAACTGGCCTATAATTCTAAACTTTTTTTGTATGAAAAAATGTTAATATCTTCAAGTATTTCAGGATGAGTATTAGAATAACGCCTCCTGCTGTTTCTATTGAAGAGCCTTTCTATGTCCTGTCCACCTCAGTAAATGTAGCAAGGTGGTCATGCCTATTCAGTCTTACATCTCTACAGTAACTCTGTCTCACTCTTATCTCTTGCTTAAAGGGGTTGTCCCGCGGCAGCAAGTGGGTCTATACACTTCTGTATGGCCATATTAATGCACTTTGTAATGTACATTGTGCATTAATTATGAGCCATACAGAAGTTATAAAAAGTTTTATACTTACCTGCTCCGTTGCTGGCGTCCTCGTCTCCATGGTGCCGACTAATTTTCGCCCTCCGATGGCCAAATTAGCCGCGCTTGCGCAGTCCGGGTCTTCTCCTGTTCTCTATGGGGCTCCGTGTAGCTCCGTGTAGCTCCGCCCCGTCACGTGCCGATTCCAGCCAATCAGGAGGCTGGAATCGGCAATGGACCGCACAGAAGAGCTGCGGTCCACGGAGGAAGAGGATCCCGGCGGCCATCTTCACCGGTAAGTATAGAAGTCACCGGAGCGCGGGGATTAAGGTAAGCGCTCCGGTAAGCTTTCTTTAGGTCCCTGCATCGGGGTTGAAAAAAAAAAAAACCCGTTTCGGCGCGGGACAACCCCTTTAACATCTCTTCTGACATCAGAGAAGATGCAGCAACTTCAAAAGTAGCCGCTCACCTCACCAGGGATCCCTCCACAAACCCATCAGAGCAGAGAGAGAAGCAAGACTAAGCAAGTGGAGCAATTTAAAATGGACACAGAATAGATACAGCATGTGGCATTATTGTAACATAATTCATAGAATATTTGTGGATAGAAATGTTTTTTTTTTTAATAAATGAGGGTATGACACAAGAATTTTGTCTTTAGTGTTTTTTAAATCTGTACGTTATGCACCAATCCCTCTCAGGATAACAAATTGTATACATTGTGCTTAGAGTGCTTCTTTATTACACTGCTATGTTTCATAACTGAGTATTTAATTTGTTTAGGAAGAAAGTCTATTGGATGGCATGGTTAACAGTGTAAGTTAGAGAATTTGGCACTGCTACTTTCTTCAATCATTATTCATTAGTATTATGGCGACCTTATTAGTATTGTTACTGACCTTTTGTATTCAGCAATGTAGATATTCAGCAACCAGAATTTGTTACTTGATGATGGCATCTTGGCCATCTAACTAACATATGGTTCCTAAACACTGAATAACTTTCTTTTTAACCTCTCTCATGGGTACTGGTGAGAACAAAGCCAACTGTACATGCATCTTCATAATTCATAGCAAAACACTGAAATCCATCTGGGCTGAAAGATTTTTCTTCATTTTGAAATGTCCAGTTAAGAACATTTATTTATTGGAAATGAAATTGCTTTACTGGCCAGAAATGACTCGGATAGTTGTGGGAACAATATTTTTCATTTCTTCTGCCTATAGATATTTATTTATAAAGGTTCATATGAAGGTGGAGTAAAATGTGAATGTGTGCTTAGAGTCTACATATTAATCATTTCTACATGGTTGTTTTTGTATTATTTCTTCTTTGTTAAATTTTCATCTTGAATTGTACTCAACATTCTAATTATAAGTCATCATATGAGATATGCAGTGCAAAAAACTAATGAATTAAATTGACTTCCTGCAGAGAAAAAAGTAAACAAAAAGTAGCAAACTTTATTGAAATATATTCATATAAACACTAAAAATTACTTGTACATTGGTTAAGGTGGCATCACATGTTAGACATACCGTATATTTCTGAAGGTTTTCCCAGTGTTTTTATTTATTATGCAGTAAGTGGGTTATGGACCTAGCTTTGATTGATTTGTTACTGATTGTTAAAGGGGATTTACCAGAATTGCACGTTAAGGCCCATTTACACGAAAAGATAATCCTTCAAATGACTGACAGGTTGAAAAATGTAGCGATCTTTTTGCATTAATGGCCATTTACACTTTATTATCTTCATTTGCATATAAAAGGGCCTTTAGGAGCTGTTTGCAGAGCCCAGCATGTGATTAATCACACACCCAGCTGTGCAAGTAGCTGCATTGTTCTCCTTGTGGCTCCCGGAAGGTTACAATGTTATCTGTCATCTCCAGAGGAAATAACAGCATGCTGGTTGTTCACTTTAAAATCATTGTTCAAATGAAAATTGGCTCAGCGCTGAGCCAATCAGGGGGCAGGTCTGACTCACACCCCCTTCACACCCACTGCAGGCCGGACGCGCGGAACTCCGGCTGCCGGGAGCAGGTGAGTATATATATATTTTTTATTTTAACACTTTTCTGGATGAATTGCAGGGAAGGGCTTATATATTTAAGCCCTTCCCGACAATTCATCCCGCGCACACCGGCAGCCCATTGCTTTCAATGGAGCCGGCTGTATTGCTGGCTCCATTGAATTCAATGGGCAAACATCGTTCTTCTCTGCCACAGCTGTTACAGCTGTGGCAGAGAAGAATGATTTGTCTTCTATATGTTCTCAATGGGGTCGGCGCTGCTGCCGCCGGCCCCATTGAGCGCATATAGAGAAGAGAATAGGAATCGCAGATCGCAGATAGGCGCGATCTGCGATTTCTGTTCTATAATTTATCGGACGAGCGCATAAAAAGCGCTCATGTGTCCGATACCATTGCAAAGCAATGGTTTTTAAAAAATCGCCGGACGCATGCGCATGCGCAAATCGCGCAAAAAAACGCCCGTCTGACTAAGGCCTAAAAGTGCAGAACTTACTACACAGGGGTGCCTCTCACGAGTGCACCCCTAATCCAGAACAGCATTATAAATACTACAGAGCCAGAGGTAGATGAAAGGAACTGGTCTATACAACACTGTTCTGGATTAGGGGTACACTCGTTGGAGGCACCCCTGTGAAGTAAATTCTGCACCTTTATACTTTCTTTTGGAGTGTGTTCACTGGAGCGCTGAGAATTTTTATTGGTTTATGATATTGTTTTTGCCTCCGGTATATGCATATATTTTCCAACTCCCCATTTATTGCTCTCCATGATGGAATGTCGTAAAGACCAGTGACCACTATACTCTCCACCCCAACCACCAACAATTGGATGCACCTGAGCTCCCTGTCTCCAAGGGAGACCTGTACACACCATGAACTGAGATTTCTAACCTACCTGGTTGTTCCGCCTACCTGGATCTTTGACATACCGGTGCTCCCTAGGGAAACCCGGTCACGACAGGGTGAGTTAAAATATTATATTACATTAGAATATGTAAACATTGATAAATTATAAATACACCTTCCCACTCTGGAGCGCTGCCTTCTGATTTTAGCTCTCATTATAGAAAAGCAGTAGAAACATAGAATACATTACATAGAAGTACTGAGCAGTGTAGATGTGATTCCTGTAGCTAAGAGACAGTGAAATTCTATTAGCAGCAGCATCTCTGTGTTTATCTCTCTGCTTCTCCGTCATTTGATTGTTTCTTCCTCTTCCCACCACTTTCCATAGACGTCTATAGGCAGCCTATAATCAGAGTCCTCCATGAGCTGAGAGTCTGTCTTTTGTGGCAAGTAGGATTTTAGCAGTATTTCAGTGAGTGGACAGTTTAGGAGGGAGGCTGAGAAGAAAAGGAAGCTGATAAGTGCAGAAAGAAGCATTTTTCTGTGATAAAATATTATACATTTTTTTTATATTCATCTGTACTAATGAGTTATGCAAAGCTCATTGAGATGTTGGTAATCATTTAAATATGAATCAAGAGCATGGCTCAATTATTTCTTTTATTCTTCCTCTGCCATATACTATATTGTATGCTTACAAAGCAATGTTGCCATATTACCTCCTAAGGAAAATAATGCTATGTGTAATGACAAAAGGCATAAGTAGAATAAACATCTCTGATTGTGTTCCATGTCAAACCAAGTAGGCATAATACTGACTTAATATATTTAGAATTGACATTGATAATTATAGCTTTTCTTTGATTGCATTTCCATAATTTATGTAAAATAATAAGAAACTTAATTATGAGTATGAACTTTATTCTTTTCTCATTACCCATATTATGTAGTCCCTTGCGACAAGAATACAGATTTTGTACCATGAGACCACAACTCAAAGTATTTAGTATGCATATGAAATAAGAATGACAAGACCAGTGAGTCCATGGTATGATGTACTGGAAGGCATTCAGAATTCCCTTTTTATGTGCACACGGACTTAAACATTATCATATATAAGACGTTTAAGTATAAACCACTTTTTAAGCCTAGGGTTTTTTCCAGCAATGAGTTGCTACATGAACTGATTAGTGGACTGCACAACTTGAAGACTCCCTACTACCTGATTCAAGCTGCAAACAAAAAATTGCTGTGGCAAGAGAGAAGGTGAAAAGTAAAGCTTTTACATGAACTGATTAGTGGACTGGACCACTTGATAAGTACTGAAGGCTCCTTACTACCTGACTTGAACTACAAACACAAATTTGCTGTGCCAAGAGAGAAGGTGACAAGCAAAGCTTTTACAAACTGCAGAAATTCCATGGGGATACATTAAAATATTAATAATTTAACATGGTTTCTATTTTCTAACATTTTTTTGTCTGCAAAACTCTTATTTTTAGCTTATAAGTCACAATTTTAACTTCACACTTGCAGTTTTGTATACTCTGCAAACAGAATGCTCAAAATAGTGAAACCCATGTTGAATAGTGGAAATTGTCTATGAATTGTAGTCCTTCTCAGAATATAGTTAGCAATTAGAGATGAGCGAACGCGTTCGTCCGAGCTTGATATTCGTGCGAATATTAGGGTGTTCGGGATGTTCGTTATTCGTGACGAACACCATGCGGTGTTCTGGTTACTTTCACTTCCTTCCCTGAGACGTTAGCGCGCTTTTCTGGCCAATTGAAAGACAGGGAAGGCATTACAACTTCCCCCTGCAACGTTTAAGCCCTATACCACCCCCCTGCTGTGAGTGGCTGGCGAGATCAGGTGTTCGCCTAATATAAAAGTCGGCCCCTCCCGCGGCTCGCCTCAGATGCGGTGTGAGTTAGATGAGGGACAGTGCTGTTTATACCGGAGCTGCTGTAGGGAAAGAATTGGTAGTTAGTGTAGGCTTCAAGACCCCCCAAAGGTCCTTATTAGGGCCACTGATAGCTGTGTGTTGGCTGCTGTTAGCAGTGGGATTTTTTTTTTTCTCAAAATCGCCTCTGCAGACCGTTGCACCTGGCATTAGGGACAGAAGTGCTGCATAGGCAGGGAGAGTGTTAGGAGTGAGTGTAGCCTTCAAGAACCTCAACGGTCCTTTCTAGGGCCATATTTATCCGTGTGCAGTACTGTCCAGGCTGCTGTTGGCTGTGCTGCATTTTTTTTGGGCTTCTCAAAATCGCCTCTGCAGAGCATTCCACCCTCCATTGATACTGCAGGGAAAGAATTGTATAGGCAGGGCCACAACACAGTTATTATTCATAGAATATACACAGTGCTGCCTGTTGGTGGGAAAAAACTGAAAACAAATCTATTTGTCCAGCCTGTGTCCGTCCTTACGCCTGTGGAGACGTGTGAGCTGCGTGAAAAACATTGCTAAATCATACGAAGCCAGCTACGCTTTACTGCTGGGTTCGCCATTTGCTTTCCTTAATTGGGAAAAAAAATACCTGCTCTCCAAGAGTTATAATAACTCTGCTACCCTCACGTTCTGTGACACATAAGCAGGGACACAGCACAGTTATTAAACTTCTCAGGTTCATTGAATATACGCAGTGCTGCCTGTTGGTGGGAAAAAACTGAAAACAAATCTATTTGTCCAGCCTGTGTCCGTCCTTACGCCTGTGGAGACGTGTGAGCTGCGTGAAAAACATTGCTAAATCATACGCAGCCAGCTACGCTTTACTGCTGGGTTCGCCATTTGCTTTCCTTAATTGGGAAAAAAAATACCTGCTCTCCAAGAGTTATAATAACTCTGCTACCCTCACGTTCTGTGACACATAAGCAGGGACACAGCACAGTTATTAAACTTCTCAGGTTCATTGAATATACGCAGTGCTGCCTGTTGGTGGGAAAAAACTGAAAACAAATCTATTTGTCCAGCCTGTGTCCGTCCTTACGCCTGTGGAGACGTGTGAGCTGCGTGAAAAACATTGCTAAATCATACGCAGCCAGCTACGCTTTACTGCTGGGTTCGCCATTTGCTTTCCTTAATTGGGAAAAAAAATACCTGCTCTCCAAGAGTTATAATAACTCTGCTACCCTCACGTTCTGTGACACATAAGCAGGGACACAGCACAGTTATTAAACTTCTCAGGTTCATTGAATATACGCAGTGCTGCCTGTTGGTGGGAAAAAACTGAAAACAAATCTATTTGTCCAGCCTGTGTCCGTCCTTACGCCTGTGGAGACGTGTGAGCTGCGTGAAAAACATTGCTAAATCATACGCAGCCAGCTACGCTTTACTGCTGGGTTCGCCATTTGCTTTCCTTAATTGGGAAAAAAAATACCTGCTCTGCCACAGTTAATAACTCTGCTACCCTCACGTTCTGTGACACATAAGCAGGGACACAGCACAGTTATTAAACTTCTCAGGTTCATTGAATATACGCAGTGCTGCCTGTTGGTGGGAAAAAACTGAAAACAAATCTATTTGTCCAGCCTCTGTCCGTCCTTACGCCTGTGGAGACGTGTTAGCTGCGTGAAAAACATTGCTAAATCATACGCAGCCAGCTACGCTTTACTGCTGGGTTCGCCATTTGCTTTCCTTAATTGGGAAAAAAAATACCTGCTCTCCAAGAGTTATAATAACTCTGCTACCCTCACGTTCTGTGACACATAAGCAGGGACACAGCACAGTTATTAAACTTCTCAGGTTCATTGAATATACGCAGTGCTGCCTGTTGGTGGGAAAAAACTGAAAAGAAATCTATTTGTCCAGCCTGTGTCCGTCCTTACGCCTGTGGAGACGTGTGAGCTGCGTGAAAAACATTGCTAAATCAGACGCACCCAGCTACGCTTTACTGCTGGCTTCGCCATTTGCTTTCCTTAATTGGGAAAAAAAATACCTGCTCTCCAAGAGTTATAATAACTCTGCTACCCTCACGTTCTGTGACACATAAGCAGGGACACAGCACAGTTATTAAACTTCTCAGGTTCATTGAATATACGCAGTGCTGCCTGTTGGTGGGAAAAAACTGAAAACAAATCTATTTGTCCAGCCTGTGTCCGTCCTTACGCCTGTGGAGACGTGTGAGCTGCGTGAAAAACATTGCTAAATCATACGCACCCAGCTACGCTTTACTGCTGGCTTCGCCATTTGCTTTCCTTAATTGGGAAAAAAAAATACCTGCTCTCCAAGAGTTATAATAACTCTGCTACCCTCACGTTCTGTGACACATAAGCAGGGACACAGCACAGTTATTAAACTTAGATAATTCATTCACTAGAGGCAGTGGGGCCTTTCGTTTTCCAAAAAGGGCAAAAATTATATTTGGCCTGCAGTCTTGCGCCAATTTATTTCCTGCCTGGGAAATCTAATCACTGGTAATACAGCATGCTGAGGGGTAGGGGTAAGCCTAGAGGACGTGGACGTGGACGTGGCCGAGGACGCGGAGGGCCAAGTGAGGGTGTGGGCACAGGCCAAGCTCCTGATCCAGGTGTGTCGCAGCTGTCTGCTGCGCGATTAGGAGAGAGGCACGTTTCTGGCGTCCCCACATTCATCGCCCAATTAATGGGTCCACGCGGGAGACGGTTATTAGAAAATGAGCAGTGTGAGCAGGTCCTGTCCTGGATGGCAGAAAGTGCTTCGAGCAACCTATCGTCTACCCGCAGTTCTGCGCCGTCCACTGCTGCCAATCCGAATCCTCTGTCTGCTGCTCCTCCTTCCTCCCAGCCTCCTCACTCCACTACAATGACACCTGCTCAGGAGCGGGAACACTCCCAGGAACTGTTCTCGGGCCCCTGCTTAGATTGGGCAGCAGCGGTTCCTCTCCCACCAGAGGAGTTTATCGTCACTGATGCCCAACCATTCGAAAGTTCCCGGGGTCCGGGGGAAGAGGCTGGGGACTTCCGCCAACTGTCTCAACAACTTTCTGTGGGTGAGGAGGACGATGACGATCAGACACAGTTGTCTTGCAGTGAGGTAGTAGTAAGGGCAGTAAGTCCCAGGGAGCAGCGCACAGAGGATTCGGAGGAAGAGCAGCAGGACGATGAGGTGACTGACCCCACCTGGTGTGCAACGCTTACTCAGGAGGACAGGTCTTCAGAGGGGGAGTCAAGGGCATCAGCAGGGCAGGTTGCAAGAGGCAGTGCAGTGGCCAGGGGTAGAGGCAGGGCCAGACCGAATAATCCACCAAGTGTTTCCCAAAGCGCCCCCTCGCGCCATGCCACCCTGCGGAGGCCGAGGTGCTCTAAGGTCTGGCAGTTTTTCACAGAGACGCCTGACGACCGACGAACAGTGGTGTGCAACCTTTGTCGCGCAAAGCTCAGCCGGGGAGCCAACACCAACAGCCTCACCACCACCACCATGCGCAGACATATGATGGCCAAGCACCCCGCAAGGTGGGACAAAGGCCGTTCACCGCCTCCGGTTTGCACCCCTGCCTCTCCCCCTGTGCCCCAACCTGCCACTGAGATGCAACCCCCCTCTCAGGACACAGGCACTACCGCCTCATGGCCTGCACCCACACCCTCATCTCCGCTGTCCTCGGCCCCATCCAGCAGTGTAGTTCAGCGCACCGTTCAGCCGTCGCTTGCGCAAGTGTTCGAGCGCAAGCGCAAGTACGCCGCCACGCACCCGCACGCTCAAACGTTAACCGTCCGCATCGCAAAATTCATCAGCCTTGAGATGCTGCCGTATAGGGTTGTGGAAACGGAGTCCTTCAAAAGTATCATGGAGGCGGCGGCCCCGCGCTACTCAGTTCCCAGTCGCCACTACTTTTCCCGATGTGCCGTCCCAGCCCTGCACGACCACGTCTCCCGCAACATTGTGCGCGCCCTCACCAACGCGGTTACTGCCACGGTCCACTTAACTACGGACACGTGGACAAGCACAGGCGGGCAGGGCCACTACATCTCCCTGACGGCACATTGGGTGAATTTAGTGGAGGCTGGGACAGAGTCAGAGCCTGGGACCGCTCACGTCCTACCCACCCCCAGAATTGCGGGCCCCAGCTCGGTGGTGGTATCTGCGGAGGTGTATGCTTCCTCCACTAAAGCACCCTCCTCCTCCTCCTCCTCCTCTGTCTCACAATCAAGATGTGTTAGCAGCAGCATGTCGCCAGCAGTCGGTGTCGCGCGGTGTGGCAGCACAGCGGTGGGCAAGCGTCAGCAGGCCGTGCTGAAACTACTCAGCTTAGGCGATAAGAGGCACACGGCCCACGAACTGCTGCAGGGTCTGACACAGCAGACCGACCGCTGGCTTGCGCCGCTGAGCCTCCAACCGGGCATGGTCGTGTGTGACAACGGCCGTAACCTGGTGGCGGCTCTGCAGCTCGGCAGCCTCACGCACGTGCCATGCCTGGCCCACGTCTTTAATTTGGTGCTTCAGCGGTTTCTGAAAAGCTACCCACGCTTGTCAGACCTGCTCGTAAAGGCGCGCCGGCTCTGCGCACATTTCCGCAAGTCCCACACGGACGCTGCCACCCTGCGCACCCTGCAACATCACTTTAAGCTGCCAGTGCACCGACTGCTGTGCGACGTGCCCACACGGTGGAACTCTACGCTCCACATGTTGGCCAGGCTCTATGAACAGCGTAGAGCTATAGTCGAATACCAACTCCAACATGGGCGGCGCAGTGGGAGTCAGCCTCCTCAATTCCTTTCAGAAGAGTGGGCCTGGTTGGCAGACATCTGCCATGTCCTTGGTAATTTTGAGGAGTCTACCCAGGTGGTGAGCGGCGATGCTACAATCATTAGCGTCACCATTCCTCTGCTATGCATCTTGAGAAATTCCCTGCAAACCATAAAGGCAGCTGCTTTGCGCTCGGAAACGGGGGCGGGGGAAGACAGTATGCCGCTGGATAGTCAGGGCACCCTCCTGTCTATTTCTCAGCGCGTACAGGAGGAGGAGGAGGAGCATGAGGAGGATGAGGAGGAGGGGGAAGAGACAGCTTGGCCCGCTGCTGACGGTACACCGGCTGATTGCCTGTCATCCTTTCAGCGTGTATGGCCTGAGGAGGAGGAGGAGGAGGAGGATCCTGAAAGTGATCTTCCTAGTGAAGACAGCCATGTGTTGCGTACAGGTACCCTGGCACACATGGCTGACTTCATGTTAGGATGCCTTTCTCGTGACCCTCGCGTTGCACGCATTCTGGCCACTACGGATTACTGGGTGTACACACTGCTCGATCCACGGTATAAGGAGAACCTGCCCACTCTGATTCCCGAAGAGGAAAGGGGTTCGAGAGTGTTGCTATACCACAGGACCCTTGCGGACAAGCTGATGGTAAAATTCCCAGCCGACAGCGCTAGTGGCAGAAGGCGCAGTTCCGAGGGCCATGTTGCAGGGGATGTGCGTAGATCGAGCAGCATGTACATCCCAGGCAGTGCAACAGTCTTTAAGGGCCTGGCCAGCTTTATGGCTCCCCACCAAGACTGTGTCACCGCTCCCCAGTCACGGCTGAGTCGGCGGGAGCACTGCAAAAGGATGGTGAGGGAGTACGTAGCGGATCGCACGACCATCCTTGGTGACGCCTCTGCCCCCTACAACTACTGGGTGTCGAAGCTGGACACGTGGCCTGAACTAGCCCTGTATGCCCTTGAGGTGCTTGCTTGTCCTGCGGCTAGCGTGTTGTCGGAGAGGGTGTTTAGTGCGGCTGGGGGAATCATCACCGATAAGCGTAGCCGCTTGTCAACCGACAGTGCCGACAGGCTAACACTCATCAAGATGAACAAAGGCTGGATTTCGCCAGACTTCTGTTCTCCACCAGCGGACAGCAGCGATACGTAAGCAATACGTAGGCTGCACCCGCGGATGGAAGCTACGTTCTCTCTCACCATCCAAAACGGGGACATTTGTGCTTCATCAATCTGTGTCTAATATTCCTCCTCCTCCTCCTCCTGCTCCTCCTCCTGAAACCTCACGTAATCACGCTGAACGGGCAATTTTTCTTAGGGCCACAAGGCTCACTCAAATAATTTTTCAGAACAATTTTTATAAGTTTCAATTAGCTTAAAAGCGTTGGAACTTTAACTTGAACCAATTTTTCGTTACACTGGGCTGCCTCCAGGCCTAGTTACCACTTAAGCCACATTAACCAAAGCGATTCACCTGCCATCTTGGTTGGGCATGGCCAATTTTTACTGAGGTACATTAGTACTGTTGGTACACCAATTTTTTGGGGCCCTCACCTACAGTGTAATCATAGTAATTTCTATGTTCTTCGCCTGCACTCATGGTACAGAAAGGTGTGTGGGGTTGGCCTACAGTTTAGCTACATAAATGTCACTTGTGCCTTGGCTATACTAAGGCTACTGAAATGGAACGAAGACTGCGCTCCCGCTATACTGCTGCTTCAGAATTGTTACTGGGGCCTGTCTTGAGTGCTACTATTGCTTACATGGAACGAAGACTGCGCTCCCGCTATACTGCTGCTTCAGAATTGTTACTGGGGCCTGTCTTGAGTGCTACTATTGCTTACATGGAACGAAGACTGCGCTCCCGCTATACTGCTGCTTCAGAATTGTTACTGGGGCCTGTCTTGAGTGCTACTATTGCTTACATGGAACGGACACGTGGAGAGGACACGTAGTGCCTCAAAAACATCCCCCTCCTCCTCCAACAGGGAAAACATTGTTGGCAAATGCCTTTGCATTGGTTCGTCTGGCGGCAGTCCAAGAATTTCACCTTTACCGACACTACAAGAGAGCCCCCCCACCATCCCCCCGCCACGGCCCACTTAATCCTGGCCACATTCCGAAAACCAACAAAATACAACCGTGGTACTAGGTCCGCAGTCACCACCACATTACCACCAACGCGGTTACTGTTAAGGTGCATATAACCAGTCTGACTGGGGCATGCAGACACCTTGACAGAATGAATAGTGTGTGGCACATAGGTTCCCCATTGCTATGCCCACGTGTGCAGCTCCTGATGGCGGTGGCACAGGATTGTATTTCTCATTGCTTCTGTACAGCATTGTGGGCTATCGCCCCGCCCCTATTAAAGAGGGTCGCTACCTAGCCGTGCCAACCCTGTGCAGTGTGTGCCTGCGGTCCCTCGTCGTGGCAGACGCACTTCTAAATAGACATGAGGGTGGTGTGGCATGAGGGCAGCTGAAGGCTGCGCAGGGACAGTTTGGTGTGCGCTGTGGGGGGGAGGGGGTGCGGTTGGGCAGCATGTAACTCAGGAGAAGTGGCAGTGGAGTGTCATGCAGGCAGTGATTGTGCTTTGTTGGAGGTAGTGTGGTGCTTAGCAAAGGTATGCCATGCTAATGAGCGCTTTTCAGAAGTAAAAGTTGTTGGGAGGGGGGGGGGGGCCCACTCTTGCCGCTATTGTGGCTTAATAGTGGGACCTGTGAACTTAGGATGCAGCCCAACATGTAGCCCCTCGCCTGCCCTATCCGTCACTGTGTCATTCCCATCACTTTCCTGAATTGCCCAGATTTTCACACATGAAAACCTTAGCGAGCATCGGCGAAATACAAAAATGTTCTGGTCGCCCATTGACTTCAATGGGGTTCGTTGTTCGAAACGAACCCTCGAGCATCACGGGAAGTTCGTTACGAATAACGAACACCCGAACATTTTGGTGTTCGCTCATCTCTATTAGCAATCCTTTTTTTTTAATGAGTTGCTTTATGTGTTCTGTTCATTTATCTATTGTGCCTTGTCAGTACTTTGCATTCGTATTTGTAATGGGAAACCAGGAATGCGTTCAAAATACGGAAGGAATGCATATTGTCCTACTTGTTGAGCATACATAGTAACATGCTGATAATGTGTTTGTGGTATTTATTTTTATTTTACAGGAAAGGTTTCTGTTTTTAACAAGTGTATTCCTCTCGTTAAGATATTGTGTAATGGAATCAGTTTCCTTGGCAATGTAAGTGCAATGACTCTCAGGGGGTTTGTGTAGACAATGCCTTAATCAGTATGGCATCAGGGAGAACCGAAGAACATGGAATGACTTCAGAAAGAATAGAATACCCTCTCAGGAAGGTTAGGAAGGCTATTGAGAATGAATTGACTGGTACTGCAATGAATTTAAAAGGAACGTTTCTGAATGCCTTCCAATTTTGATTTGATATTGAAGGGCCAATAGGATGTTTTAGATTGAATTTAAACATATGAATGAAATATTCTTTAAAGAAAAGCATAGAGACTTTTTGGTGTCCTACTATTGATTGTTTTTTTTAAGCATATACAGAGATAATAAGATGGCCCCAAGGGGTCTACGAATACCACTTAGATCTGCTTTTCTAAATGACATTCCTTTTTCATGTGAATGGAGTTTGAGGTTACACACCTTTTCCAATTTAATGCTCGAGAAATGAATAGACAAGCATTAGGCCTTAGTCAGACGGGCGTTTTTTTGCGCGATTTGCGGATCGCATGACGGATGCGCATGCGCAAATCGCATGACCGGGGGCGAAAAATCGCGGGAAAAATCAGCACCTAGCCGCGTTAATCGTCGCAGCAAAACGCCCGTCTGACCGGAGAAAAATCGCCGTGCGCATCAAAATGCGCATGAAACTTAGACTGGCCGGCGAAAAAAACGCAGCTAGCTGCAGTAAATGATTTTGGTGCGCACATAAAACGCCGAACGCAGATAGGCGCGATCTGCGAATCGTCGTGTCCTATAATTTATCGCATATCCGCATAAAAATCGGACATGAGACCGATACCATAGCGAACTATTGGTTCTATATATGCGCGATTCGCATGCGCATGCGCAAATCGCGCGAAAAAACGCCCGTCTGACTAAGGCCTTAGAAGAAGCTCTTGTAATGCATGTTGATTTTGTTTTACGATACACAATTTACCTTGAGTTAGATATATTTTTTAGTAAAATAAGAAAATTAAAATGTGACATATATGACTATACTGGTAATCAAATGCAGCCATGCCAATACAAAAAAACGTGTAGATGCTATTTCTTCAATTTAGTCTTATAAGGATGTAAATTGTAGTAATTGAATAAAGAGGCAATCCAGTAGCACTATTTTTGTTAAGCTATCCAAGACATCATTACCTAACCAAGCGAAACAGGAACTTGATCAGGTGGAACTCGAGTCTTTACTAATAGTAAATACTAAAAATCACTAATCTCTCGAAATTCTGGTGATAAAAAAAATCACATCTACCCTTACCAATACAATTGAAAGTATCAAGGCTAATGTTTTTGATAAAATAGCTATACTTAGAACTACCCCTAAAATTGAAGGCATTAAAGCTAGTGACAATGGTCTATCCTTGATACAAGCATCTATCATTGATCGGAGTGGGCTCAATGACACAGAGTTCCCCCCTTCATTGACAGTAGTACTGAGTTTATCAGTCATAAATGATAAGACGCAGATAGTAAATAATACCTTTTACCCCTTTTTTATGGGTAAATATGAACCACTTCCTTCCACCATTACCAACATCAAACCTGACCACGCAATGCAGAACACCACCAATTCATACTTTAGAAGTCATTCTACAACCCGTTCTGATGAATCCACTTTTGACACACCTTCCAGTGATGCAACCAGCCAAAATCATATACATTTACAAACCTCTCTTAAGCCACAGCAAAAACAAAACAAACACCAAAGAAGAGGCATATGAGAAGGAAAGTGCCTCAAAAAGAATCAAAAGCCACACCTTGAGATAGTAGCAAACAATATTAGCACTACGTTTGGTATTTTTCATTTAGCAAAACATTCAGCAAGCAGTTAAGAGATTAGTGTATTCAGCAAAGGACTGTCTTAGCCCATCATGTGACGCAAATCTCATTGAACTGTTTATAAATTTGAATCACTGGACTCTCTTCCTAAATTCTGATGCATATGCCAAACTCTCCTCATCAAAGTACCCAGATACTACTTGTCCCATATCCATAGAGTCACAATGAAATTTGTCTGAGATAACACCAGATTACGGCTCAGTTTCAGAACACTTACACAGAGAAAAGAGAAGGGAAGGGCGCACCTGCCAAACTTTGCCTTATACCGCGGTACTGCCATATGTAAATGTATCTCAGACTTCATCCAAAATTGCTCTTCCAAATTATGGGTAGAGATAGAGCAAGAGTCCACACCATACAAAGCACTGAGTATCTTTTGGCTACCTCGCCAAGCATTCCGACAACTACACAATTTACACAACTCATGAGCAATCTGTTAGATACATGGAATAGACTAGTGACACGCTTAAGACAGGTATCGTGACCTGGCCAACTCACACCCCCACTGGGCAACCCAGACTTGTTGGCATTGTTTAGTGATTCCACATTACTCTCTAGATTGAAAACGCATCTGCTGCGTATATGTGACTTGGTTTGTCGGGTATGAGGTTGCTTTGCAAGCTAATAGGCAGAGGGGGCCTGTTGGCTGGGGCATGGTTCCAGTATTTACAGATACGTACATACATGCAATGTCTTAGTCCTAGAACACATTTCATAGCTCCTTTATCTCAATTTGAAAAATGATGCATGTCATTCACCCCACTAACAAAAGAGATCTCTCAAGTATACCTTATTTTGCTGGTGAAGGAGACAGGGAAAGACCCATTGGTATTTAAGCAAGGTTGGGAAAAAGAAATGGGTAAAACTTTCACAGAGGAATAATGGGCCAAAAATGTTTATTCTGATGTACAGAACTTCTAGTTCCAGCAAATTCCAAGAACTCAACAATAAACTTCTAACCCAATTGTACAGAACTCCATCATGATTAGCCAAAAAGTTTCCACAGTCCTCAAACATTTTACTGGAGATGCTCTTCAGGTGTAGGCTCCTTCTTAGATATATGGTGGTCCAGCCCCTTACTCCTGCCTATGTGGCATGACAAAAAAATAGCCTAAACATTACAGCTTTTAACTCCTCCCTGACTTTCTCCCCAGAAATGGCTCTCCTTACACTGCTTCCAGGCTCTGTGGCAAGGACCAAAACAAGTCCACTCAGATTCTTTCTCGTAGCAATGTGCCAACATATCCCTAAGTTATGGAAATCCACACTACTCCCCACCTGACTGCTATGGCTAGAACCATTAGATAATATAATGCATATGGAAGAGCTAGGCACTGATGATGCCAATAAACACACCAGTTTCTACAACACATGGGCAGCATAGATAATATTCCATTCTTCACCATGCTTGGACATGTGGTTGGCATCTGGTGTTGTAACCCCATAACCACAAAATCTATTCTCCACTTAATAAAATCCTTACTATAAGCAGAATATGGCATTTTGGCTGTAGGGCATACCCTTTCCACCATTCTCTACCCCTCCCTCCTCATTATCGCTTCCACATTGACATAGTTAAGATCTGAGTATGTCTGGTGAGAGTGCAGGCCTAGTTTTCCTATGACTGTTTATATAGATTAAAACACAAGAATTATCAGTTTTCGTTACAAAAAAGGAAATGTATGATTCTGCTGTACAACATATTTTAAATGTAGAACCATTTCCCATTGTATGCTACAGTTCTTTAATAAAAATACATTTGAATTGCTTTATTAGGAATCTGACCCTTTAGAGACATTTTACCTTAAAATTACTAGATGGTACTCTAAATAAGATACTTATCCTCACAGACTCTCCAACTTCAGAATGAGAGGTAACTTCTTATGTGGAAGTTGAAGACTTGGTGAAGATAATGCTGAATAAATTGATCATTACAGACCTCAGGCCGATGAATAATTTTTATCTTGTAGAGAGCAAGTACCCTTTCATTGAAACATCTTATACTAAGGTTTTAAATTATTTTAAATCTTTATCCATAGTGAAGTCCAGTGCCCAGTAAAATTTAAGTAAAGAACAATTTAGGACTTTAAAAACGCTGGCTGAGAATAAAGATGTAGTTATAGAAAATACAGATAAGGGATGAGGTGTTATGGTTATGAAAAGGAAAACTATAAAAATGAAGCCTTGAGAATATTAAGTGATACAAATTATTATCACTTAGTATAAATTAGAAGGTGTTAGAACAAGTTGTTTATTAAGACATTTATGTGTAGGTTTCATTGACATAGTTTTTTTTAATCTTTTTATATCCTTCCAAACATACATATTATTTATAAATATAATTACATATGTATCTTTTAATAGCATTTTCTCCTCAAACATTGTCATTTCCATTGATGACATGCACTTCTGCTCTTTGGAACGCACCGTATCTTGGATTGTCTGGTGGAACACAGGCCACTGGTATATTAAGATTATCTCATTTCATCATGCACATTTGATAGATGGCTGTGTACTTTGACCACCAAGGTGTGCACTGGTTTGCTCCTTCAAGTGTACCTTTGGCATTGCCTACTTCTGTATGTTGGAACGCACATAGATACATGCACCTTTTTCCAGACATGACATGGAATGGATGCTGTCATAGACACTAGAGATGAGCGAGCACCAAAATGCTCGAGTGCTCGTTACTCGAGTCGAACTTTCAGTGATGCTCGAGAGTTCGTTTCGAGTAACGAACCCCATTGAAGTCAATGGGCGACTCGAGCATTTTTGTATATCACCGATGCTCGCTAAGGTTTTCATTTGTGAAAATCTGCAAAACCCAAGAAAGTGATGGAAACAAAACAGAAACAGATAGGGCAGGCGAGGAGCAACATGCAGGGCTGCATTTTGGGCTCCGAGGTCTCACTATTAAGCCACAATAGTGGCAAGAGTGAGACCCCCCCCCCCCCCCCGCACTGTCAGCATAAAGATCGTTCTCCTCTGCCACAGCTGTAACAGCTGTGGCAGAGAAGAACGATGTTAGCCCATTGAATTCAATGGAGCCGGCAATACAGCCGGCTCCATTGAAAGCAATGGGCTGCCGGCGAGCGCGGGATGAATTTTCGGGAAGGGCTTAAAAATATAAGCCCTTACCTGAAAATCATCCTAAAATGTGTGAAAATAAAAAAAAATGTATACTCACCTTTCCGCTGCCGCCGGAGTTAAGCCACGTCTGGCCGGCAGTTCTCCTGAACTGCTCTGAGTAGTATTCAGCAGCTGGGGATTTAAAATCCCTGCCTGCTGAATGAGCTGCCTCTGATTGGTCACAGCCTCACCAATCAGAGGCAGCTCTCACTCACACCCATTCATGAATTCATGAATGGGTGAGTGAGTGCTGCCTCTGATTGACTCAGCGCAAGGACCAATCAGGGGCAGCTCTTAGCTGAATGACATATTTTTTTTTAATTTTTACACATTTCTGGATGAATTGCAGGGAAGGGCTTATATTTTTAAGCCCTTCCCGAAAATTTATCCTGCGCTCGCCGGCAGCCCATTGCTTTCAATGGAGCTGGCTGTATTGCCGGCTCCATTGAATTCAATGGTCAGTGCTCGTTTAATCGAGAGGAGTACCGCATGGTGCTCGTCTCGAGTAACGAGCATCTCGAGCACCCTAATACTCGAACGAGCATCAAGCTCGGACGAGTATGCTCGCTCATCTCTAATAGACACCTAGGAGTCACATTCTTTAGCAATGACAACAATGATCAAGGCCTGTACTCTGATTTGTCTATATACTGGTGGTTTATATTCATGATTCTAATGTTTGAACAAGAGTGCAAATACAGTGTTCAGAATTCCGAAAAGTGTCACATGTTAAAATATAATGCAACAATAAAAGTCTGGGTGTCATGCTACCTTGGAGTTTCCTGTCTATTGATGAATTCAGAAGCTACATTTGATGAGCATGCTTGGATTTTAAGGGACTAAGCGTGATTCACTACCCCCTTCTAAAATGGGCTGGTGTTTTAATCTCACTGCATGTGCCTTTCTTCTTTTACACTTCATACTGCACTGAAGCCAATTATGATTCACAGGAAGTAACAGAGTGCTCTCCAGTTGTGGATGTCCATGTGTTAGATGGAGTAACTGAATGGCTCTCTAGGACTGTTGGTGTGACAGTTTGTCATAATTGTATATATTGGGCACACCAGGTAAGTCCTTGCTTATCTGTGGTATATTTACCTGTTTTGGTTCTGTGTGATAGCACTTTCCCCTACTTTACCTTGTGAGTAACAAAGATAAGAAAGGAGGCTGGAGAAAGACCCAGTGAGAGTGGTGAAATAGTTCTGGAATAAGCAGTGTTTCAAATGATGGAGGTGCTGCCAACCAGATAACGCTCCACCAAGGTGGGAGTGAGTATAGCGAAAGAGAATGTGGTAAAATACTGGTGGTGAAAGTGCAACACTCTGAGCTAGTGAAAGCACTTCTTTTTTATTAAACACTTCTTTCTTCCCTGTCTCACTGCCACATACAGGACCTCTGGCACATCCAAAAACATTTGGATTTGTGTCACCCCAAGCATTCTGTTGTTCACTCAGTGTTTAATCCATCTGAAGTGATAAAGGGTCTCGACCCCAAAATGTGTTTTCACTTGCTGGTTCTTTATGTTTAATAAAAAAGAAGTGCTTTCACCGTTGCATCTTGGACCTTAGCTTTCAACTAGCTTGGAGTGCTGCGTCTTCACCACAAGTATTTTACCACATTCTCTTTCGCCCAACTTTACCTTGGCATCTGGGAAAAGCGGCCATAGATGCAATTGGTAGGGGATCTGACGATGACTGGCATAGACTGCATTTGAGCACAAGGATATGACCATGTCACACACATTTGCAGCATTAGCTAATCTATTTAGTGGAGTGGCTTCCTGCCAATAGTTAGCCAAGTGATAATGAGCAAAATGCTAACAAGAGAGAGTGTTCAGTAATTATTCATGACAAGAATGATACAGTTTTCTGAGAAGGGCTAGTGATTTCCAGAGCCATTGTGCACATACACCTTTGCTGTGTCCATTGATGCCTGAAGAATAGCTGGTGTGGAAAAAAAGAGTCAAACTGATACTGTGACTAAGTACAGGTCTGAGACAGCAGGAGAGCTGGAAGGAATCAGAACTGTGACTACAGGGATTGAGACAGTGTAAGCTGCTAAATGACACCAGGGCTGGTAAAGAGAAGGGTGAGCCATGATCTTTATTAAGCTGTCACCCCAAGGACCACTTGTACCACCATGCACTTGTAACAAGTAAAATGCCTCTCCATCAGGAGAGCAATTATATCGTAACTGAACTGTGTTTGCACAAACTGACTGTAACCTCTTGAGGCTGAGTGTTTAAGAGACTAAGCCATTAACCTCTGTTAGGGCTGACTCACGCCTAAGAAGTTTTTCCCAGTATGGTCAGTTTGTGTTGTACGAAGAGACTTAAAGCTATTGCAGTGTTTGTCTCAGTGTTTGCCGCTGTGTAATGATGCCATCTGGATGCTAAATGGTAGAACTTGGATACACCCTTAGGTGCTTATTCATACTAACACATTTGCACAGGCTATTATGCGTGCAACATTGGTGCACATAAGACGCTGTGAAAAGAACCCATTAATTTCAATGGATTTGGTAATGTGTGTATTTTTCACACACATTTTGGTCGCTCAAAAAATATGGAGCATGCTCTATTTTCCTGCATATTTACAAAGGTCCCCATTGAAGTCAATGGGGATGTGCAAATGCACACACAATGCGCAAGGACATGCATACATATGTTTTGCACAGGAAACTATCTGCACGCTATAAGAAATAACACGTCAGACATTTTAAGAGCCAGTAGATGCTCATGCTCAGTGAGGTCCACCATGCCTAGAGGGGTGGATATGGACATACTCATAGCCATAGTGGATCAAAAGCCTAGCTTGTGGGATGCAACCTACGAGGACTACATAGATTGCCATCTGACAGACATCTGCTGGGAGAAGGTGGCTCGGGCTGTCTTTGAAGACAGGTGGGACAACCCCACATTGCAGCACAGAAAAGACTTTGGTGTTTCTTAATTTCTATATTTTGCCATGTAATGTCTCTGAAACATTTTTAGCAAGTTATAAGTCCAGGAAGTGCATATGCACAAATTATTTTATATACATATTATGGCAATTCTTGCGCCATGTTCTGTTGGAGTAAGCTTTACTTTTTCCTCTGCACTTTTAGGCCTTAGTCAGACGGGCGTTTTTTCGCGCGATTTGCGGATCGCATGACGGATGCGCATCCGCAAATCGCGTGACCGGTGCCCGAAAATCGCCTGAAAATCTGCTCCTAGCTGCGTTTCATTAGAAACGGGCCGGAGCTGTCCAGCGCATTGCATTCAATGGAGCCGGCAATACAGCCGATTCCATTGAAAGCAATGCGCTGCGGGCGAGTGTGGGATGAATTGTCGGGAAGGGCTTAAATATATAAGCCCTTCCCTGCAATTCATCCAGAAAAGTGTTAAAATAAAAAAAAAATATATACTCACCTGCTCCCGGCAGCCGGAGTTCCGCGCGGCCGGCCTGCAGTGGGTGTGAAGGGGGTGTGAGTCAGACCTGCCCCCTGATTGGCTCAGCGCTGAGCCAATCAGAGGCAGGTCTCACTCACACCCATTCATGAATTCATGAATGGGTGTGAGTCAGACCTGCCTCTGATTGGCTCAGGCTGAGCCAATCAGGGGCAGCTTTGAGTCACACTCCCCTTCACACCCACTGCAGGCCGGCCGCGCGGAACTCCGGCTGCCGGGAGCCGGTGAGTATATATATATTTTTTTATTTTAATGTACAATCCTTTTTTTATTTACTTCAGAAACAGCGGAAGACAAAAATGCAATTATAAACAGGAACGCAATTGGCTCAATAACAAGTTATGTTAGTCACGTGTTATGACGCAGTCTTCCAAAACTAAAGTCTTATCTTTTATACTTCTTAATTGTAGAACATATAATTTGTTAGTAGGAAGGGTTGGGGAAGGGGGAAAGGAGGGTTGTGGGGAAGTGGGGTAAGGAGCGGAGGGGGGGGGGAGGTTTGGGGAAAGGATTTTGGGAGAACGATGGTGTTCACTTAAGCAAGAGGTAAGTGGAGATGTGAAGTCTTTTCTTCTATGGAGTTCATGGAGGGAGTTCCATTTCTTGATTGCTTAGAGGATTAAACTGATTTGGTTTTGGTTTGGGTCAAAGTGTCTCATCCAGGGATTCCAGTCTGTCTTGAATTTGTTGGTCCTATTTTGTCTTAGGGCGAAAAATTTTTCCATTTCTATGTGGTCTGATATTGTTTGAATGATGGTGTCTAGAGTAAGATCCGTGTTTGTTTTCCAACGCCTAGCTAGTAATAGCTTGATAGTCAAAAGACCATGTGAGATTAGTTTCCTGTATTTTTGTGGAATGTTGTCTATTCCTACAAGCAGTATGGCCAGTTCCGGTGAAGCGAATATTTTTAGTCCTGTCATGTTGTTTATGAGTGTGATGAAATCTTTCCATACATGGTTGATTATAGGACAGCTCCAGAAAATATGTATCAAAGATCCTTTCTGACCACAACCTCTCCAACATCTGTCCGAGACGTCTGGAAAGAAATCTGCAAGCCTGACCGGCGATCTGTACCATCGTGTAAGTGTTTTGATATGAACTTCTAGGAGCGAAGCACAAAGAGTTGCTTTGTTTGCTGATTTATGTGCTGCTGTCCAGGAGTGGCTTGTGAAGGATTTGCCCAAATCTTTCTCCCAGTTTAGAAGGTGAGTTCTTTTCCTTTGATCCCCATTGGTAGGTTTCTCTCCACACATTATCTCATATATCTCCCTCAATGGGAGTTTATTAGAGTTTGGTTTGAATACGAAGTTGTATATGAAGGTTGGTAATGAGATAGAGTTTGGTCCGATGTTTGGCCAATAGCTCTTGATTTGGGAATAAAGAAGGAAATCTCCTTCATGTAGGTTGAACTCCTTTTGGAGCTGGAAGAAAGGTTTTATTTTTGAGTTCATCGCTAAGTCCGAGATAAGCTTGATTCCTTTCATTTTCCATCTTTTAATGTTGATTTCTTTTATCCAAAATTCGATAATGTCTACTGGGATGGGGATCTCCAATCTGGGTTTAAAGAAAATTGTGTTGTTGAGTAGGTCTATCCAAGTCTCCACAGTGTTGTTGACAATCGGGTTTAGCGTAGGAATTGTTTTCGGATTGGATGCTGTAGCTATAAGTAGGTTCCCTAGAGTTTTATTCCCCAGAGTTTCTTGTTCAATCGTTGGCCAACTAATTTTTCCCTGAGGGGTCCCCCATGGTTTTAAGTGTGATATAGTTATTGCCTTGTGATAGGCTGTCAAGTTAGGGACTCCCAGGCCCCCTCTGTTCCTGGGGCTGTAGAGAATTGAAGCGGCCACTCTTGGTTTTTTGTTCTTCCAAATGAATGACATTAATTGTTTTTGTAGTTTTTTGATCAGGTTGTTGTTGCATTTTAGGGCTATTGTCCTGAATATATATAATATTTTTGGAAGGACCATCATTTTATAAACGACGATCCTTCCGAGCCAGGAAAGTTCATTTTTTTCGAAATTAGATAAGTCTTTTTGTATGTTATCTACAAGTATGGATATGTTTTGTTCCATTATTCTCTCTATTGGTAGGGATATTTTAGTTCCCAAGTACTGGATGCCCGATGGCTCCCATTTGTATGGAAATTCTTTTTTCAGGATGTCTTGAACATCTTTTTTGAGATTTATTGGTAAGATATTGGATTTAGATGGGTTAACTTTATAGTATGACACTGAACCAAATAGGTTTAGGAGGTTTGTGGATGCTCTAAGCGATTCTAGGGGGGCGGTGAGTGCTAGGACTATATCGTCCGCAAATAAGCCTATTTTGTGTTGCCTTTTTGCTATGGGAATACCTTTGATGTTCAGTTGCATCTGGAATGCTTCTGCGAGAGGTTCTATGGTTAGTATGAATATTGTGGGTGACAGGGGGCAGCCCTGTCTAGTACCGTTTGTTATTTCAAAGGGTCTAGACATTATGCCGTTAATTAATACTTGTGCTGAGGGTTCTCCGTATAGGGCTTGTATGGCTCTTAGAATGTTGTCTTTGAATCCCATCTTTTCAAGGACGGAAAAGGCAAATCGCCAGTGTATCCTGTTGAATGCCTTCTCTGCGTCCAGAGTTAGGAGCAGAGAAGGCATTCCGGATCTCTCCGCCTCATGCAAAATGTCGAGGAGGCGTCTAGTAGCATCCGAAGCTTGTCTACCTTTCACAAAACCGACCTGGTCACTATGTACCAGGTCTGGGACAATTTCTATTAGTCTAAGGGAGATAATTTTAGCATATATCTTTGTGTCGTTATTGAGCAAAGAGATTGGCCTAAAGTTTGCTGGGTTTGTTGTGTCCTTTCCTGGTTTCGGTATGGTCACTATATTGGCACGAAGCATTTCAGGTGGTAGTGATCCGTTGGTAATTGCTTTGTTGAAGAAGTTTTGCATGTGAGTATTCAGGAGTTCTTTGTATAACTTAAAATATTCATAAGAAAACCCATCGGGGCCGGGGGCTTTATCGTTTTTTGCTTTCTCTATTACTTTATTTATTTCCTGAATTGTTATGGGTGAGTTTAGTTTTTCTAAGTTAGAGTTTGAAAGCTGTGGGAGGTCAATTGAGGAGAGGAACTTGTTTATGTCTTCTTTCGAAGGTTGGTGGGTTTCTGGGTTTTCTCTAAGATTATACAACTTGCGATAGAATTTTCTAAATTCCTCCGCAATGTCCGTGGGGTTTGAGATCTTAGTTTTGTTAGTTGGGTCAAGTACAAATGGGATATTTGTTTTAACTCTTTTTTGTTTTACTTTATTAGCCATCCATTTGGTGTTTTTGTTATGGTCTGTATAGTATGAAGTTTTTAGGGCTTTAAGTTGTTTTTCATGCTCGTCTATTAAGATGTTGCGGACATTTAGTCTGGCTATTCTGAGTTTGTTTGAAAGGCTTGGGGAGGGATTTGTTTGAAGGGATTGCTCTTGGGCCGATAGTACTTTCAAGTTGTCTTGGAGTAGTTGGAGTTTCTCTCTTTTATAGATGGCTCCTTGTTTAATCATTGCGCCTCTGATTACAGATTTGTGGGCGTTCCATAGTGTAAAGCGGCAGGTCTCTGGTGTGTCATTCAGTTGGAAGTATTCCGTAATTGCTTCTTTTATTTCTTTCTGGTATTTTGGCAACTTCATTAAGAAAGTATTATTTCTCCATCCATTGTACGAGGGGATTTGTGTTCCTGATTTTATTTTTAGTGAGATCGGGGCGTGATCTGACCAGGAAGTCACACCTATTTTCGCTTCTGAAATTCTGTTGAGGGTGTGGAAGTCCACTAGAAACAGATCTATTCTTGAAAACGATTTGTGCCTAAATGAATAAAAGGTGTATTCCTTGGAGTTGGCATTAAAGGCTCTGAAGGGGTCAAAGAGTTGGGAATCTTGTATCCAGGGGAATAATGTGAAACCTCTGCTTCTATTAGTGTTGGTTGAGTCTAGGTCTTCATCTACTATCGCGTTAAAGTCACCGCATATCACTAGTGCGCCCCTCTGGACTCTCTTTATTTTCTTTGTTACTTTTTTCAAGAATCTTATTTGTCTCGAATTTGGTGTGTATAAGTTGACTAATGTTGTTAGCAGTCCGTTTATTTTACAGATTAGGATCAGATATCTACCCTCTTCATCCCCGATTTCTTCCATCAGGTGGAAATCTACTGAGTCGTGTATTGCTATCAATACTCCAGATTTTTTTTTGGGAGCATTTGCTGTGTATATTTTAGAGTACCTCGGATGTGTTAGTCTGGGAGGGTTAAGACGGTCCAGGTGAGTTTCCTGCGCGCAGAAAATGTCCGCTTTAGATGATATCGCCTCTTTCCATAATGCCGATCTTTTATAGGGGGAGTTGAGTCCTTTGACGTTTAAGGATATTATGTTAATGTCCATGGATATAAGTGAATTTTACGCAGGTAGTTGGGTTGTGGTTTGTTTTATTCCTCGTAGGTGGCGGGAACTGTTTGCTCTGTTTTTTTCCTCTTTGTCTGACACTTTTGTTTTGTTGGTTGTCATTTTTGTGTGAACGTCCTCTCAGGATTGTTGGTAAAATGTGGGTGGGAAAGGGGGTTGGTGTCATAGTTTCTTTCTTGTGATTTAATGATGTTTCAACTTGGTGCACTATGTGCAATCAACTTTGTTAACTAAAGTAGGACCTTTTCAAACTTCAAATTTGGGTCTGCGATAAGGTCTTAACTGGGGGTTGGTATACAGCCTACATTTGACTCCTTGCTCTGAATTGCGAGGAACGCCTTGTAGTTGTAAGTCACCGAACTGGTTCAGTGGTCCAGTGTTCTGCTGCTTCCGTGTTTGCTAGATTGTTTGTGGGACCAATCTTTAAGGATCGGGTTTGGTCTTTGTGGGTCGGGAGCAGGGATGTTCCACCTTTTTAGAAGGTTTAATCCTTCTTCTTGATTAAGGATAGTGGTTGTGACGCCATCTCTGTTTACATACAATTTGGTCGGGAAGCCCCATCTGTATGCGATTTTATTGCTTCTTAAAGCCGATGTTATTTGTACGAATTTTTTCCTTGCGGACATAGTGGCTTGAGAAAAGTCGGCAAATAATTTGATGTTCCCGTAGGGAGGAGGGAGATCTCGAATGTTTCTGGCAGCGTACATTATTTTTTCTTTTATATGAAAGAAATGCACTCTCGTGATGACATCTCGAGACGCATTGTCTGGGACCCCTTTAGGCTTTGGGAGTCTGTGTGTTCTATCCAAAAGCCTTTCCTCTTTTTTGGAGTCTGGTAGGAGAATTTTGATCAGGTCCTGGATATATGTATTTAGGTCCTCTGGTTTGACTGTTTCCGCAATGCCTCTGAACTCTGATCAGCTCATTGTGTGAATTAGTTATTTCGCCGGTTTTATTTTCAAGGTGGTTCACCCTGTCTCCCAGCTCATCTATATTCTTATTAAGCTTGGTATTTAGCTTAGACAGGTCTTTTTTGATAGATCCTTTTAATGCAAGCACCATGTCACGGATGAAGCACTCTGATGCTGCTTGGTTAGAACATTCTATGCTGAGTATGGGATCGTCTAATTCCTCCTCCTCTGAGCCTGTTATCCCTGCTATGTCAGCATTTTGTGAATGGGGATCTTTTCTTGGGCGCCTCTTTTCAGGGCTTTCTCTAGGGGAAGTTATAATCCTTTTTTCTGCTCCCATTGTAAAGTGCATGTGAGGAGAGACTGTCAGATCTCCTCCAGCTTCCCCCTCTCCCCCCCCTCTCCTTGTCGGCTCTCTGAGGGTGAGTTCTCCCTTTCCTGCTCACTTGTGGGGGGTTGGGAACGTGAGGGAGATTAAGTGAGAGGCTGTTCAGGAGTTAACTGCAGTGTGTGGGGTTCTGTTTCCTTACCGCTTCTCTTTCCTCCTGCGGTCCCCGTAGCTGCAGCCGCTGACACTCCTCTCCTTCCCGAACTGTGCATGGTCGGCTCCATCTTGTTTTTCTCCTCCCGGCCGCGCGCTGTGTAAAAGTCAGTCAGCCTCTTCGGAGTGGGCTTCCCTGTTCTTCTGCGGGCCGACATCGGGTGGAGGAAGGTATCCCACGTCTTTAAATGTGTTTTGCACGATCCTCGCTTGCTTAATGTAGCTTGTAGGCTGTAGTTGCTGGGAGAGCCGTTCAGTACATGTCTGCCATCTGCTGCTCCAGGCCACGCCCCCATATTTTTTTATTTTAACACATTTCTGAATGAATTGCAGGGAAGGGCTTATATATTTAAGCCCTTCCCGACAATTCATCCAGCGCTGTCCGGCAGCCCATTGCTTTCAATGGAGCCGGCTGTTTTGCCGGCTCCATTGAATTCAATGGGCAAACATCGTTCTTCTCTGCCACAGCTGTTACAGCTGTGGCAGAGAAGAATGATTTGTCTTCTATATGTTCTCAATGGGGTCGGCCCTGCTGCCGCCGGCCCCATTGAGCGCATATAGAGAAGAGAACAGGAATCGCAGATCACAGATAGGTGCGATCTGCGATTTCTGTTCTATAATTTATCGGACGAGTGCATAAAAAGCGCTCATGTGTCCGATACCATTGCAAAGCAATGTTTTTAAAAAATCGCCGGACGCATGCGCAAATCGCGCGAAAAAATGCCCGTCTGACTAAGGCCTCAGAAGTTATGTGCATTTATACTGTAAATGGGCACATGTACAATGCACCTGTATACAGATGGGGCTGGTCTTATGCTAACTGTTTATAATTGAAAAGCACTTTTTAATAGCAATGCTTATATTGTTCATTTTTGGTGTTATATTTAGTTTTTTGGGGGATAAACCACAGAATATTTCTCTGTTATTTAATTGTATATACTGAGAAATGCAATTTTTTTTCACCATATAGTAAAATATATGGACATAAGTTGGAGGACCACGAGAGACTAGTTCCAAAGGGAGTACACCTTCCAGCCATGGAGCAGTGCCGCTTACCATACAAAACATTCATCCAAGTGCTATAACATTCTTTTGTTTCTCAGAAGGGTAGTTGACATGGCCCAGTAAATGTTTTACATCTTTATATTCATTTTCGGTGTTTGCATTCTTATTTTTAAAGTTTGCTTAATTTATTAATCACTATGTTCCGTAATTCACCAGAAGAAAAGTCTAAAGTTGCCCTATAGTTATATTTTGTCCCTAGTAATATGTCCCATTTGGGTGGCTTCACATGAGCATGTTTTTGTGCGTGCATAAGCGCAAGCAAAAACACGCGTCTAATACAACCAATGCATTCCCTATGGTGTGTTCACATGTCCATGTTTTACAGGCATGTGCCTGTAAAGATAGGACATGCGTGCACCATAGGGAATGCACGCATTGCCTTCAATGGAGCCGCAGCTGCTGCTGGAGGCTCCATTGAAGGCAATGGTCTCCTGGCACCCCTAATTGTTTTTCAGCAAAGAGCTTTAAATTTAAGCCCTTCCCTGAAAAACAACTATTTTCTAGTAAAAAAAAATATATATATACTTACCTGTCTGCCGCTGCCATGTTCCTCGCGTTGATGAAGAACACATCTACCACATGCGGCAGATGTTTTCTTCATCCCCACGGGTAATAAAGAATTCCCTGCTGCACCTGACAGATGCAGCAAAGGAATTCTTCATCACCGCAGGGAATAAAGAATTCCCTACCACAGCTGTCACAGATGACAGCTGCGGTAGAGAACCCAACTGCCGGCACCCATTAATTGTTTTTCGGGGACGGGCTTTAAATATAAGCCCTTCCCTGAAAAACAAAACAAACTAGTATAAAAAATAAAAAAAAAACACATACTCACCTTTCTTCAGTTGCCTGGGCTCAGCCGCGTCCTCTCTGCGCTGTCCCCGACTCTGCAATGAAGTTCTTTCAGCAGGCAGGTAATTAAAATCCCTGGCTGCTGAAAGAGCTGCTTCTGATTGGCTGAGGCACTCACAGGCAGCTCGCGCTGAATGAATGACAGAAGCAGCTCTTTCTGCAGGCGCGGATTTTAATTCCCCGCATGCTGAAAGAACTTATTGCAGAGCCGGGGACAGTGCAGAGAATCTGTCCCTGAAAAACAATTAATGGGTGTTGGCAGCTGGATCCTCTAACGCAGCTGTCATCTGTGACAGCTGCGGTAGGGAAATCTTTATTCCCCGCAGGGGACATGGCAGCGGCAGACAGGTAAGTATATATATATATATATATATATATATATATATATATATATATATTAGACTAAATGGTTGTTTTTCAGTGAAGAGTACATATTTAAAGCTCTTCCCTGAAAAACAATTAAAGGGGTTGTCTCGCGAAATCAAGTGGGGTTGTACACTTCTGGCCATATTAATGCACTTTGTAATATACATCGTGCATTAAATATGAGCCATACAGAAGTTATTCACTTACCTGCTCCGTTGCTAGCGTCCCCGTCACCATGGTTCCGTCTAATTTCGGTGTCTTCTTGCTTTTTTAGACGCGCTTGCGCAGATGGGTCTTCTCCCTTCGGCTCGGCTCGACAGCATCGGCGTTTTGGCTGCACCCCCTTGTACGCGTCATCGCGTAGCTCCGCCCATGACGTGTGCCGGTTCCAGCCTCCAGCCAAAACGCCGATGCTGTCGAGCCGAGCCAAAGGGAGAAGACCCATCTGCGCAAGCGCGTCTAAAAAAGCAAGAAGACACCGAAATTAGACAGAACCATGGTGACGGGGACGCTAGCAACGGAGCAGGTAAGTGAATAACTTCTGTATGGCTCATATTTAATGCACGATGTATATTACAAAGTGCATTAATATGGCCATACAGAAGTGTATAACCCCACTTGATTTCGCGAGACAACCCCTTTAAGGGTTGCCAGCAGCAGCCGCGGCTCCATTAAGGGCCATGCACGCACCTGCATACACACGGGTTTTTGCGCGTACAGGGGTATGCACATATGTACCCACCTATGTACGCACAAACACAACCTCGTGTGAAGCCGCCCTTAGTATGGTTTAAAGTTAGCTGTGGAAAATTTATGAACAGTGTGGGGAGCAAGAAGCAGTAGGCTGGTACACCTTGTGTCCTATAAATTACTATTAAAACATGATCTAAATTAAATCCAAAATTTTACCACTTGCATGGACTGGTGGAGGTTTGCACCTGTCAGATTTGCTCCATGCAAAGGAGACAGATACTTACCTGTGTTTAACCACTTCATAGAATTATATCTGTCACTTGTTTTGATCTTTGCTTATACAGCAAACACTCTAAAAACCTGTTTGATTACAGTCTGTATTTTCTTCTATTAAGATATCTGATAACTTTTCAGAGGATGAAATGGAGGAAGGGGCTGTGACTGAGACAGATGCCATATCATCCCCTCTTTCAAGCATTGCAGAGACACAGTAAACTGTTGAGAAGCGCTTGAAGGACTCCACATCAGTGGAAAGAACACGCTGTGTTGCACCAAGGCAGCGAAGACCAGCTGCTACTTCTACACCTGGCTTGCAAGTAGACCAAAATGTCCTGGCCTACTTGAAAGCCAAAAGAAAGGAGGTCTTGGCAGAGCACTACTGCTGAGATTTGGCTCATATTTCTGAAATTTGCCAGACCACTTAGTCCCCCAGATGCAGTCTGCCATAGTGACATTATTTGAGGCATATCTACCACTCTTCGAAACAGAAGAATGTTTTTTGGCCCTTAGAACCTTGAGGGTCTAGCAGAGAAGGCGGTACCAGCCTACTCTGCACTACTTCCCCATGCTTCCACCAGCTCCCCTACCTCTATATCACACATACATGCCCTATGAAACTAGCTATGGGTCTCAGTCATCATTGGATAGAACCCATGGTCAGTTTTTTATAGGCATGACCCATATTATGCCACCCACTCTGCACCACCTCAATTTCATCTGCCTTTCAAGAACCACCTCCCCAGCTTAGCAAAAGTGCAATAGCCAGACTGCAAATGGCTGAGTTGCTTGACCCACAGGCTACAGAATATTTTTCAAGGACCTGTGAGGATTATTTGGATTGTAAATTTCTGTTCCAATTTTTTCATTATACATATGAAGATATATATGGTAAAGTGGTTAGTTGTTCTCAAGTGACACATGGGGGCCACTAGATGGAGACGCTTTGTCTGCCGATATAATGAGGAGATATGGTAGGATTCTCTATACATACAGAAGAGTCTAAATATGACGCATCCCCTGTGCATAGAAAAGTTCTGTGATAACACATTATTTTCAATAATTCTGTGTATAGAGGACCTGCGACGCCATACATTATTTATCGATGTGGAGGGGTTCAAAATAAGGCATCACTGTTTAACCCCATTCGTAGTTGATGGTTTTGTGTTTCTATATCAGCCTGAATGTACAACTGTTTGGCAAGAAGCATGTTGGTGTATGTAAGTCTGGATTGCATCTTCTCCAGAAGCGTTTTAAACAACTGGACTGGCAAATGAACTTCTCTGGATGACACCTTAGGTCATTGTAAGGCCACGGTCAGACAGGCGTTTTTTTGCGCGATTTGCGCATGTGCATGCGATCTGCGCATAAATAGAACCATTGCTTCGCAATGGGATCGGTCACATGGCCGCTTTTTATGCAGATGTCCGATAAATTATAGGACACGAGCCATCGCAGATCGCGCCTATCTGCGATCTGCGATTCCTTGTGTTCTATATATGCGCTCAATGGGGCCAGCGGCAGCAGCGCCGACCCCATTGAGAACATATACTACAAAGATCATTCTCCTCTGCCACAGCTGTAACAGCTGTGGAAGAGAAGAACGATGTTCGCCCATTGAATTCAATGGAGCCGGCTGTATTGCCGGCTCCATTGAAAGCAATTGCTGCCGGCGAGCGCGGGATGAATTTTTGGGAAGGGCTTAAAAATATAAGCCCTTCCCTGAAAATCATCCTAAAATGTGTAAGATTAAAAAAATATATATATACTCACCTTGTCCCTGCAGCCGGAGTTCAGCCGCGGCCGGCCGGCAGTTCTCCTGAACTGCTCTGTGTAGTATTCAGCAGCCGGGGATTTAAAAACCCGCCTGCTGAATGGGCTGCCTCTGATTGGTCACAGCCCTCACCAATCAGAGGCAGCTCTCACTCATCCATTCATGAATTCATGAATGGGTGAGTGAGTGCTGCCTCTGATTGGCTCAGCGCAGGGACCAATCAGGGGCAGCTCTCAGCTGTCATTCAATAGCTGAGAGCTGCCCCTGATTGGTCCTTGCGCTGAGCCAATCAGAGGCAGCACTTACTCGCCTTCTGGTCTTGCTTGCTTGTTTATTGCTCGTGCAAATAAGCAGATCATATGTGCACAAAAAATTGCAAAAAATATGTACAGATGCATGCAAAAGCGCAACGCCCATTTTGCAAATGCACGTGTAAGTGCGCTTATGCCCATGTGAAGCCAGCCATACCAATTATCTTTCCTTGGTACTAACAGTATCTTCCACTACTCAGATAACCATAGGACTTTTAGGATAGCCATATAGTGGAACAACTGGACTGACAAGAAATGTAGATGTGAAGCGCATGTCAATACAGTGAAAACTCAAATGCATTTAGGGGCTTACCATTAGATGACAGGGGTAAAGGGTAAGGGTAACTGGATTATGAAGTTGAAAATGATGAAGAATGTAATGAATATGGCAGTGTAAACTAGAACAAGATGGTATGAAAACAAAATACAGAAAAAAGCTGACCCTAAGGACTCAAACACATGGACGAATTTTAGTCCAATTATGCGACTGTGATAATCATGGCCACAAAGCAGGATGAAGTGAAACCAATCGATTTGAGTGGTTTCGTTTTCACTATCGGGATTCTCACCCATTAATTGTATAGGCAAGAAAAGATAGGATTTGCCCTACCTTTCTCGCACATAGTATTAACTACATGCGAAAAAGTTAGGGCAGGACTTATCTTTCCACTATTTTTTTCAAACTCCTGCATTATGGTGAAACAAAACCACGGAAATCATTTGAAATCATGTCCATACAGTCTTCACGAGAGGGCAGAAGCATCACCAGAGTCAGCAGGCACTGCCAAAGGATAACACAGGTCTTCCTGATGATTCTAGGAATTGCAGCTTTCCCAATGAAAAACTCAAAATTTAGAGAAGCATACGAATTCCCAGTGGCCAGGAACATGCACATTCGCATATGTGATCTATTTATGGTTGATTACAGTGGGCAGGGAGAATTATGACAACTTGTCTTGCTTGCTTGTTTTATTGCTCATGCAAATAGATAGGTCTTACGTGCACAGAAAAATGCAAAAAAAGACACAGATGTGTGCAAAAGCGCAACGCCCACTTTGCAAATGCACATGTAAATGCGCTTATGCCCATGTGAATCCAGCCATATCAATTATCTTTCCTTGGTACTAACAGTATTTTCAAGTAGTCAGATAACCCCAGGACTTATAGGACAGCCAAATAGTGTAACAACTGTAACAACGAAACCACTGATTTCAATGGATTTGAGAGGTTTCGTTTTCACTATTGGGCTTTTCGCCTGTTAATTGTACAGGCGAGAAAAGATAGTACTCAGATAATCCCAGGACTTATAGGACAGCCAAATAGTGTAACAACTTGACTGGCAAGAAATGTAGATATGAAGCGCATATCAATACAATGAAAACTCAAATAAAATTAGGGGGTCACCATTAGATGACAGGGGTAAATGGAAAGGGTAACTGGACTTTGAGGCTGAAAATGATGAAGAATGTAATGAATTTGGCAGTGGAAACTGGAACAAGGTAGTATCAAACAAAATACAGAAAAATGCTGCCCCTAAGGGTGGGGTCACATGAGCGTGTTTTTGCGTGTACATAGGTGCGCACCTACGTATAAGCAAAAACACGCCGACCATTGTTTTCAATGGAGCCGCTGGCAGCAGCCGCGGCTCCATTGAAAATAATGCGTGCATTCCCAATGGTGCACGCATGTCCTATCTTTGCAGGCATGCACCTGCAAAGTACGGACATGTGCACATACTTTAGAGATTGCAATGTATGCACACACAAAAACACGCTTGTGTGACCCCACCCTAAGAGCTCTAGCCCATGAATGAGTTTTAGTCCCGTTTTGCAGCCGTGATAATCATGGTTGCATAACGGGACAAAACCAAACCACTGATTTCAATGGATTTGAGAGGTTTCATTTCCACTGTTGGGCTTTATGCCTGTTAATTCTATGGGCGAGAAAAGATAGAAGAAAAATAGGGCAGGGCCTTTCTTTCCGCCATGTTTTTCAAACTCCTGCACTATAGCAAAATCAATTGAAATCAGTGGTTTAGTTTTCTCCCGTTATGCGGCAGTGATTATCACGGATGCATAATGGAAGAAAAACATGTTCATGTGTTTAAGTCCTAACACTGACTTTCCCTATATCTCTCCCTAACTTCGTTCCTTTATCCCATCAGCTTAGAATGGATTCAAGCAACCAGTTGTACCATATGCAGGACACAACATAAGAAGAAAAGCTTCCGTGTGTCTCTCTATAAAAGTACATAGACATAATGGTTCAGTATGGTCCCAGAATAGGCTATAAATGCCACATTATGGTTTTGCACAATATGGATCCCTACTACAATCATATGCGTCGGGTCTTATTTATAAAGCCTTACATGTAGGTCCCCATTTTTTAAAGTATAAAATAAGTCCAGTCTCTATATCAATTTCTCTGATTATTAAAATCAAGTATTTGGAAACTCACAAAGAATCCACAAATAGGGTTTAAATAAAAGGCTGTACTGGGGTAGTTTCTCAAATGGCTTTCTGTATGTTATCCAAAATATGTGACCTGTCTGCCAAAATGTTTATATAGGAAATAAATGAATGCATTTTGTCACAAAGACTTTTTGGGCTGTTAAAATGACAAGTATAGATATGAAAAAGTTGCTGAGCTGTGTGTTAAATTTCACAAAATGTTATTTCACATGAGACATTGATTACATTATAGATGGGAGAAGTTCAAATGCTTATACATCTATGTCTGCACTAACCTGATTATTGCTGCCAGACATTTGATGAAATTTCAAGCCAGACAGAGTTTTACACTGCTTTAAAAGTCTCTATAGTTATTAAAAAAAATCAAATATGTAACAGAAAGCTTTTTTTCCACTCTGAACATTGCAATTTTCTTGTATAAAGTTAAAAACAAGTAAAGCTGGTGACATTTATTTTTCACCACAGAGAGTTAATATCTCATTTACATCCAACTTTTGTTGCTAATATCCATATAGGAAATAAGTAATTTTGCTGGTATCAGAAAACCGATTGCTGAGTATTACTAATAATAGTATTCTCCCTGGTAATTACATCCCATGCTATAGGATTTCTTTATTATCATGGTGGGTTAAATGTTTAACTCAGTTAACTCAGTTAATAACGGTACCAAGTGTTAAGCTGGACAACGGTCAAGGTAGAGCCATCAAAGCAATGCAAAAATTAAACTTGTGTGTTGTTTGTATGTGTCCCACTGCACAAACTTTCTGACAATGTGACGTGTATTTCGTATGAATATGTTTTTGTTTAGATTTAAAGTTTTTTGACTTTTGTGTAGTGTACGTGGCACAACCCCATTGGTAGAAAGGATGACAAGCACAATAAGTACCCTATCCATTCTCCTGTGCGAGTTTAGTTTCTTTCTTGGGCTTCTTAGTGCATATATGTTGAATGTTGTGAGTGTTTGGGATGGAGGTGTCTATTATGTATGTGGTTTTGTTATGTTTGTCAATGAGTGTGATGTCTGGTCTGTTATGGTGGACTGTTTTGTCTGTGATTATGACTGTCGTAGTACAATTTGTGTGTTGTTTTCTAGAACCGTCTGCGGAGTGTATGTGTAATATGGAATATGAGTGTCTGATAGTTTCTGCTCATCTACAAAGTCTTGGTGTATTACATTTACTATTTGATTATGTCTGCGTAAATAATCTGTCTGTGCTAAGAGTTTGCAACTGGAGGGAATGTGTTGTATTGTTTCTGCCACGATGTGGCATTTTCTGCATGTGTCATCAGTAAGTATGTTGTCCTTAGGATGTGTTTTCTGTAGTTTTTTTTGCTTATGACTTGATCCTGTATGGTAATCATGAACTCCTTTATTTCTCTGAAGAGGTTACCTCCAGTTAGCCAGGAGTTTGCCACAGTTTTATCAACATGATCCCAACTTAGGCTTAAAGCATGCCTACTAGAGATGAGCGAACGTACTTGTCCGAGCTTGATACTCGTTCGAGTATTAGCGTGTTCGAGATGCTCGTTACTCGTGACGAGTACCACGCGATGTTCGGGTTACTTTCACTTTCATCTCTGAGACGTTAGCGCGCTTTTCTGGCCAATTGAAAGACAGGGAAGGCATTACAACTTCCCCCTGCGACGTTCAAGCCCTATACCACCCCCCTGCAGTGAGTGGCTGGCGAGATCAGGTGTCACCCGAGTATAAAAATCGGCCCCTCCCGCGGCTCGCCTCAGATGCATTCTGACATAGCTCAGGAAAAGTGCTGCTGATGGTGGAGCTGCTATAGGGAGAGTGTTAGGAGTATGCAAAATAAATAATGTGATAACATTATTCTCTGGAAGAGAAGCTTGATAAAGACTCTAGTTAGGAATTGAAACGTCGCTCTCTTGTGACAATGAGGAAATAAAGATACATCCAAGTGGATGTCTGTTGCTCCTTTTTCTGCTGCCCTCTTTGTATTTTTCTATTCTAACAGGATTTGGGTCAGATTCTAATCAGGGCAAGCATTGGGGATCGTTTTGCCATGTTTGGTTGCTGGTGAGTGCTGCTGACCAAAATATTTCTACAAACATTATTCTCTGGGTCAGCACAATTCCAGTGATACCAATTTTATACAATTTTTTGTTTTGCTATTTTTGTACACAAAAAACACTTTTTCAAAAAAGATTTGCTTTTGTGTTGCCACATTCCAAGAGCCATAGCATTTTTATTTTTCCATCAATGGAGCTCTATATGGGTGACTACCCACTACCGTTTCTTTCCTGCTGCAATTTTGCAGCGTTTTTTTTCTCCAGATGTCTATGGGACTTTCCAATGTTAAAATTGCAACGCACAAAAAACACAATTTAGCGGTAAATTGCATTTTTTGTGCATTGCAATTTTAACATTAAAAAGTCCCATAGACATCTGGAAAAAAAAACGCTGCGAAATCGCAGCTGGAAAAAAGCGGTAGTGGGTAGTCACCCTAAGGCCTCATGTCCACAGGGAAAATCAGGCCCGCTACGGATTCTACATGTAGAATCTGTAGCGGGTCCCTCCTGACCCGCGGACATGAGGGCTGAAAATAAGAATTTAAAAGAATTTACCTATCCGTAGCGGGCGGGGAAGGTCTGCTGTTCCTCACGGCCGGATCTTCTTTTTCGGCCGGCGGATGAATTCGTCACGCCGGCAGCACGTCGCCGGCACGTCGTCGACGTGCTGCGCGCATGCGCCGGGCACATCCGCCGAGCCGAAGCAAGAAAGATGCGGCCGTGAGGAAGAGAAGACCTTCCCGGTCCGCTCCGGATGGGTAAATACTTTTAAATTCCTATTTTAGGTCTCCCGCGGATCCGGACGGCTTCCATAGGCTTCAATAGAAGCCCGCGGGAGCCGTCCCCGCGGGAGACCCGCACGAAAATGGAGCATGGTCCAGATTTTTTCATGCTCCATTTTTTTTTTAATCCCTTTTATTGACCATCCGCGGGTATTTATCTACCCGCGGGTGGTCAATGCATCCCTATGGGATGCGGATCCGCATGCGGGAGATCCGCTGCGGATCTTAAATCATATTTTGCCCGTGGACATGAGGCCCAAAGGTCTTGTTTTTGGGGGGATGAACTCTGGTCTTCTTTTCTCCAGTTTTTCAGAACATAGAACATTTTGATTGCTTTTTATTCTATTTTTTTCTTAGAGGCAAGATTACCAAAATCTGCAATTCTGGCATTTTTTTAATTTTAATTTTTAAAAGTATTCACCATGTAGTATAAGTGATATGTTGCATTAATTCTGCAGGCCACTGTGATTATGTCAATACCAAATTTAAATAAGATTTTTTTTTCAACTTTTTCACACTTTAAAAAAAATGTATTTTTTGTATCACTGCATTCAAAGACTGCTAATAGAGATGAGCGAACGTACTCGTCCGAGCTTGATACTCGTTCGAGTATTAGCGTGTTCGAGATGCTCGTTACTCGTAACGAGTACCACGCGATGTTCGGGTTACTTTCACTTTCATCTCTGAGACGTTAACACGCTTTTCTGGCCAATTGAAAGACAGGGAAGGCATTACAACTTCCCCCTGCGACGTTCAAGCCCTATACCACCCCCCTGCAGTGAGTGGCTGGTGAGATCAGGTGTCACCCGAGTATAAAAATCGGCCCCTCCCGCGGCTCGCCACAGATGCATTCTGACATAGCTCAGGGAAAGTGCTGCTGATGGTGGAGCTGCTATAGGGAGAGTGTTAGGAGTATTTTAGGCTTCAAGAACCCCAACGGTCCTTCTTAGGGCCACATCTAACCGTGTGCAGTACTGTGGAGGCTCCTTTTTGCAGTGTTGCACATTTTTTTTTTTTTTGGCCGTGCAGAGCATTGCGCCCTGCAGTAATACTCCAGGGCCAGAAGCGCTAAGGCAGGGACAGAAGACATATTATTGATTGAATATAGGCAGTGGGCCTTTGCAAAAAAATTTGTTTGAAAAAATCTATTTGGGCTGCCTGTGAGTGTCCTCAGTGTTCTGGGTCTGTGCTGGGTGTAGTAGTTCTCCAAATTCATACGCAGCCAGCTAAGTTTTACAGCAGGCTTGCGCAAAATTATTTCCTGGCTCTGTCTGGGCTCTGAAATCACCGCTGTATTGCAGTTCACAGTGCAACACTCTGCAGTTCTGTGACATACCCTAGGGCCAGAAGTGCTTAGGCAGGGAAAGAAGACATATTATTGATTGAATATAGGCAGTGGGCCTTTGTAAAAAAATTTGTGGGAAAAAATCTATTTGGGCTGCCTGTGAGTGTCCTCAGTGTTCTGGGTCTGTGCTGGGTGTAGTAGTTCTCCAAATTCATACGCAGCCAGCTAAGTGTTACAGCAGGCTTGCGCAAAATTATTTCCTGGCGTTCCGTAAGCGAAGTCAGCCTCCAACCACAGGCCAATAAGCGGCACATTTAATTACAGCGTTCTGTTTCTGCATTACTGGTAATACAGCATGCTGAGGGGTAGGGGTAGGCCTAGAGGACGTGGACGCGGCCGAGGACGCGGAGGCCCAAGTCAGGGTGTGGGCACAGGCCGAGCTCCTGATCCAGGTGTATCGCAGCCGACTGCTGCGGGATTAGGAGAGAGGCACGTTTCTGGCGTCCCCACATTCATCGCACAATTAGTGGGTCCACGCGGTAGACCTTTATTAGAAAATGAGCAGTGTGAGCAGGTCCTGTCGTGGATGGCAGAAAGTGCTTCCAGCAATCTATCGTCCACCCACAGTTCTGCGCCGTCCACTGCTGCAACTCAGAATCCTCTGGCTGCTGCTCCTCTTTCCTCCCAGCCTCCTCACTCCATTACAATGAGACATTCTGAGGAGCGGGCAGACTCCCAGGAACTGTTCTCGGGCCCCTGCTCAGATTGGGCAGCAGTGGTTCCTCTCCCACCAGAGGAGTTTATCGTAACTGATGCCCAACCATTGGAAAGTTCCCGGGGTCCGGGGAATGAGGCTGGGGACTATCGCCAACTGTCTCAAGACCTTTCAGTGGGTGAGGAGGACGATGACGTTGAGACACAGTTGTCTATCAGTGGGGTAGTAGTAAGGGCAGTAAGTCCAAGGGAGGAGCGCACAGAGGATTCGGAGGAAGAGCAGCAGGACAATGAGGTGACTGACCCCACCTGGTTTGCTACGCCTACTGAGGACAGGTCTTCAGAGGGGGAGGCAAGGGCAGCAGCAGGGCAGGTTGTAAGAGGCAGTGCGGTGGCCAGGGGTAGAGGCAGGGCCAGACCGAATAATCCACCAACTGATTCCCAAAGCGCCCCCTCGCGCCATGCCACCCAGCAGAGGCCGAGGTGCTCAAAGCTCTGGCAGTTTTTCACTGAGAGTGCAGACGACCGACGAACAGTGGTGTGCAACTTTTATCGCACCAAGATCAGCCGGGGAGCCACCACCACCAGCCTCACCACCACCATCATGCGCAGACATATGATGGCCAAGCACCCCACAAGGTGGGACGAAGGCCGTTCACCGCCTCCGGTTTGCACCGCTGCCTCTCCCCCTGTGCCCCAACCTGCCACTGAGATCCAACCCCGCTCTGAGGACACAGGCACTACCGTCTCCTGGCCTGCACCCACACCCTCACCTCCGCTGTCCTCGGCCCCATCCAGTAATGTCTGTCAGCGCAGCGTCCAGCCATGGCTAGCGCAAGTGTTTGAGCGCAAGCGCAAGTACGCCGCCACGCACCCGCAAGCTCAAGCGTTAAACGTGCACATAGCCAAATTTATCAGCCTGGAGATGCTGCCGTATAGGGTTGTGGAAACGGAGTCCTTCAAAAGTATGATGGCGGCGGCCCCACGCTACTCAGTTCCCAGTCGCCACTACTTTTCCCGATGTGCCGTCCCAGCCCTGCATGACCACGTCTCCCGCAACATTGTACGCGCCCTCACCAACGCGGTTACTGCCAAGGTCCATTTAACAACGGACACGTGGACAAGCACAGGTGGGCAGGGCCACTATATCTCCCTGACGGCACATTGGGTGAATTTAGTGGAGGCTGGGACCAAGTCAGAGCCTGGGACCGTTCACGTCCTACCCACCCCCAGAATTGTTGGCCCCAGCTCGGTGCTGGTATCTGCGGCGGTGTATGCTTCCTCCACTAAAGCACCCTCCTTCTCCTCCTCCTCCTCCAACGCAACCTCTGTCTCGCAATCAAGATGTGTCAGCAGCAGCAGCACGTCGCCAGCAGTCGGTGTCGCGCGGCGTGGCAGCACAGCGGTGGTCAAGCGTCAGCAGGCCGTGCTGAAACTACTCAGCTTAGGAGATAAGAGGCACACGGCCCACGAACTGCTGCAGGGTCTGACAGAGCAGACCGACCGCTGGCTTGCGCCGCTGAGCCTCCAACCGGGCATGGTCGTGTGTGACAACGGCCGTAACCTGGTGGCGGCTCTGCAGCTCGGCAGCCTCACGCACGTGCCATGCCTGGCCCACATCTTTAATTTGGTGGGTCAGCGCTTTCTGAAAAGCTACCCATGCTTGTCAGACCTGCTCGGAAAGGTGCGCCGGCTCTGCGCACATTTCCGCAAGTCCCACACGGACGCTGCTACCCTGCGCACCCTGCAACATCGGTTTAATCTGCCAGTGCACCGACTGCTGTGCGACGTGCCCACACGGTGGAACTCTACGCTCCACATGTTGGCCAGGCTCTATGAGCAGCGTAGAGCTATAGTGGAATACCAACTCCAACATGGGCGGTGCAGTGGGAGTCAGCCTCCTAAATTCTTTTCAGAAGAGTGGGCCTGGTTGGCAGACAAATGCCAGGTCCTTGGAAAGTTTGAGGAGTCTACCCAGGTGGTGAGCGGCGATGCTGCAATCATTAGCATCAGCATTCCTCTGCTATGCCTCTTGAGAAGTTCCCTGCAAAGCATAAAGGCAGACGCTTTGCGCTCGGAAACAGAGCCGGGGGAAGACAGTATGTCGCTGGATAGTCAGAGCACCCTCCTGTCTATATCTCAGCGTGGTGAGGAGGAGGAGGAAGATGAGGAGGAGGGGGAAGAGACAGCTTGGCCCACTGCTGAGGGTACACATGCTGCTTGCCTGTCAGAATTTCAGCGTGTATGGCCTGAGGAGGAGGAGGATCCTGAAAATGATCTTCCTAGTGAGGACAGCCATGTGTTGCGTACAGGTACCCTGGCACACATGGCTGACTTCATGTTAGGATGCCTTTCTCATAACCCTCGCTTTACACGCATTCTGGCCACTACGGATTACTGGGTGTACACACTGCTTGACCCACGGTATAAGGAGAACCTTTCCACTCTCATACCCGAAGAGGAAAGGGGTTCGAGAGTGATGCTATACCACAGGACCCTGGCGGACAAACTGATGGTAAAATTCCCATCCGACAGCGCTAGTGGCCGAAGGCGCATTTCCGAGGGCCAGGTAGCAGGGGAGGTGTGGAGATCAGGCAGCATGTACAGCACAGGCAGGGCAACACTCTCTAAGGCCCTTGAAAGCTTTCTGGCTCCCCAGCAAGACTGTGTCACCGCTCCCCAGTCAAGGCTGAGTCGGCGGGAGCACTGTAAAAGGATGGTGAGGGAGTACGTAGCCGATCGCACGACCGTCCTCCGTGACGCCTTTGCCCCCTACAACTACTGGGTGTCGAAGCTGGACACGTGGCCTGAACTTGCGCTGTATGCCCTGGAGGTGCTTGCTTGTCCTGCGGCTAGCGTCTTGTCAGAGAGGGTGTTTAGTGCGGCTGGGGGAATCATCACAGATAAGAGTACCCGCCTGTCAACCGACAGTGCCGACAGGCTTACACTCATCAAGATGAACAAAGCCTGGATTTCCCCAGACTTCTCTTCTCCACCAGCGGACAGCAGCGATACCTAAGCAATACGTAGGCTGCACCCGCGGATGGAAGCATCGTTCTCTATCCCCATCAAAAACGGGGACCTTTTTGCTTCATCAATCTATGTATAATATTCCTCCTCCTCCTGCTCCTCCTCCTGAAACCTCACATAATCACGCCGAACGGGCAATTTTTCTTAGGCCCACAAGGCTCAGTCATATAATTTTTCTAAACAATTTTTAGACGTTTCAATGCTCATTAAAGCGCTGAAACTTTCACCTGAACCAATTTTTTTTTTAACTGGGCTGCCTCCAGGCCTAGTTACCAATTAAGCCACATTAACCAAAGCGATTAATAGGTTTCACCTGCCCTCTTGGTTGGGCATGGGCAATTTTTCTCAGGTACATTAGTACTGTTGGTACACCAATTTTTGGGGGCCCTCGCCTACAGTGTAATCAAATAAATTTTTAGCCCACCTGCATTACAGCTGACGTTACATCAGCTGTGTTGGGCACTGCAATGGGATGTATTCATGTACCGCCGGTGGGTTCCAGGGAGCCACCCATGCTGTGGGTCCACAGGGAGTTGTAACTGCATGTGTCCACTTCTAAAGAACCCCAGTCTGACTGGGGTATGCAGTGTGGGCCGAAGCCCACCTGCATTAAACATGACATTACCTCAGCTGTGATGGGCAATGCAATGGGATATATTTATGTACCGCCGGTGGCTTCTTGGCACCCACCCATGCTGTCGGTCCAAACGGAGTTGTAACTGCATGTGTCTACTTCTAAAGAACCCCAGTCTGACTGGGGCATGCAGTGTGGGCCGAAGCCCACCTGCATTAAACATGACATTATTACCTCAGCTGTGATGGGCAATGCAATGGGATATATTTATGTACCGCCGGTGGGTTCCAGGGAGCCACCCATGCTGTGGGTCCACAGGGAGTTGTAACTGCATCTGTCCACTTCTAAAGAACCCCAGTCTGACTGGGGCATGCAGTGTGGGCCGAAGCCCACCTGCATTAAACATGACATTACCTCAGCTGTGATGGGCAATGCAATGGGATATATTTATGTACCGCCGGTGGCTTCCTGGCACCCACCCATGCTGTCGGTCCACACAGAGTTGTAACTGCATGTGTCCACTTCTAAAGAACCCCAGTCTGATTGGGGCATGCAGTGTGGGCCGAAGCCCACCTGCATTAAACATGACATTACCTCAGCTGTGATGGGCAATGCAATGGGATATATTTATGTACCGCCGGTGGCTTCCTGGCACCCACCCATGCTGTGGGTCCACAGGGAGTTGTAACTGCATGTGTCCACTTCTAAAGAACCCCAGTCTCACTGGGGCATGCAGTGTGGGCTGACGCCCACCTGCATTAAACATGACATTACCTCAGCTGTGATGGGCAATGCAATGGGATATATTTATGTGCCGCCGGTGGCTTCCTGGCACCCACCCATGCTGTCGGTCCAGAGGGACTTCACAATAGGGAGTTGTACCTGCCTGTGTCTATGAATTAAAAAGCCCGGTCAGGTTGGGGCATGCAGTGTGGGCCGAAGCCCACCTGCATTTAATCGGACGTTATCTCAGCTGTGATGGGCACTGCAATGGGATACATTTATGTACAGCCGATGGGTTCCAGGGAGCCACCCATGCTGTGGGTGCACACGGAATTCCCATTGCGGAGTTGTACCTGCCTCTGACTATTTATAAAAAACCGCGGTCTGACTGGGGCATGCAGACACCTTGACAGAATGAATAGTGTGTGGCACATAGGTTCCCCAATTGCTATGCCCACGTGTGCAGCTCCAGATGGAGGTGGCACAGGATTGCATTTCTCATTGCTTCTGTACAGCATTGTGGACTATCGCCCCGCCCCTTTTAAAGAGGGTCGCTGCCTAGCCGTGCCAACCCTCTGCAGTGTGTGCCTGCTTTTCCTCTGGCAGACGCACTTATAAATAGACATGAGGGTGGCGTGGCATGAGGGCAGCTGAAGGCTGGGCAGGGACAGTTTGGTGTGCGCTGTGGACACTGGGTCGTGGGGGGGGGGTTGGGCAGCATGTAACCCAGGAGAAGTGGCAGCGGAGTGTCATGCAGGCAGTGATTGTGCTTTGTTGGAGGTAGTGTGGTGCTTAGCTAAGGTATGCATTGCTAATGAGGGCTTTTCAGAAGTAAAAGTTGTTGGGAGGGGGGGGGCCCACTCTTGCTGCTATTGTGGCTTAATAGTGGGACCTGGGAACTTGAGATGCAGCCCAACATGTAGCCCCTCGCCTGCCCTATCTGTTGCTGTGTCGTTTCCATCACTTTCTTGAATTGCCCAGATTTTCTCAAACGAAAACCTTAGCGAGCATTGGCGATATACAAAAATGCTCGGCTCGCCCACTGACTTCAATGGGGTTCGTTATTCGAAACGAACCCTCGAGCATCGCGAAAAGTTCGTCTCGAGTAACGAGCACCCGAGCATTTTGGTGCTCGCTCATCTCTAACTGCTAACATTTTTCACTTTTTGTCAATGGTACTGTAAAATGTATTGGTTTTTTTTGCTAGATAAGTTGTACTTTTTAATAGCACTATTTGCTGATTCATGTGAAGTTTTGATCACTTTCTATTGTGTTTTTATGTAAGAAAGGCAAAATTAGCTATTTTTGCCATGCTTTTTGTATTTTTTTTCATGACGTGCACTGTGCAGGTTATATAATGTACTAACTTTTTTCTCTGGGCCATTATGAATGCAGCAATACCATATGTGTTTTTTTTATTTTATATTGTTGAATGTTTTTATTTTTAAAACGAAAAAAGGCAGAATGCATACTGTAATTGGCGTAAAATGGAGTCTGGGCGGTAGAACTGTGTTTAGCATTATTATAGGTGAACTCCGCAGTTGGTAAGTAATCCACCCAATCATCCTGGAAGTGGGAGATGAAGCAGTAAAGATATTGCTTCAGAGTCTGATTTGTTCTCTCAGTTTGGCCATTGGACTGTGGATGAAAGGCAGAGGAAAGATCCACGGAGGTTCTCTGGGCCGTGCAGAAGTGTTTCCAGAATCTTGAGATGAACCGAGCCCCTCTTTCAGAAATCGCATCCTCAGGAATTCCATGTGGTCAGTATGCCTCCCGGATCATGAGCTCTGCGGTGTGCTCAAGTGAGCCATTTTCATGAGTCAGACCATAACCATAAGGATGGTAATCATTCCCTTTGAGGGGGACAGGTCCACTATAAAGTCCATAGATATAGACCCCCATGGCCTAGATTGGACTGGAAGGTGCTGTAGCAAAGCAAGAGGGCAAGCTTGTGGTGTCTTGTTCTGAGCACATACTTCACTAGAGGTAACATGCATCTTTAAATCCTTCCTGCAGTCTGGCCACCAGAAAAAGCAAAGTAGAAGTTCTAAGGTCTTTGTGTCCCCGAGGTGACTGGCAAGTTTAGAGTCATAGACTAGTTTGAGCACTTCGAGTCGACCAGTTTCGGGACATATAATTGATGTCCCTGTCTCCAAAGTCCATTCTCAAAAGAGAGCTTCACGTCTTTTGAAGGATGCTTCAGAAAAGAGTCACTTTCGTAGCCTCCTTTAAACTTTGCTATGAGGTCCTCTGAATATAGGATACCTAAAAAATTCTTTGAAGACAGAATTGTGTGGTCTATATTTGCCTTCTCTACAGGCTCTAAAAATATCCTGGATACTGCATCTGTCTTGCCATTTCAGGAACCTGGGCGGTAAGACACAACAAAATTAAACCTGTAGAAAAACAGGGCCCATCGTGTCTGTCTCAGGCCTTAGCCACACAGGCGTTTTTTGCCGCGATTTGCGGATCACATGACGGATGCGCATCCGCAAATCGCGTGACCGGGGCCGAAAAATCGCCCGAAAAAACTGCTCCTAGCCGCGTTTCAATGTCCAGTGCATTGAAAGCCGGCTCCATTCTTCTCAGCCACGGCTGTAACAGCTGTGGCTGAGAAGAACGATGTTTGCCCATTGAATTCAATGGAGCCGGCAATACAGCCGGCTCCATTGAAAGCAATGGGCTGCCGGCGATCGCGGGATGAATTGTCGGGAAGGGCTTAAATATGTAAGCCCTTCCCTGCAATTTATCCAGAAATGTGTAAAAATAAAAAATATATATATATACTCACCTTGTCCCGGCAGACGGAGTTCAGCGCGGCCGGCCAGCAGTGGGTGTGAGTGGGTGTGAGTGAGAGCTGCCCCTGATTGGTCCCTGCGCTGAGCCAATCAGAGGCAGCTCTCACTCATACCCATTCATGAATTCATGAATTCATGAATGGGTGTGAGTGGGTGTGAATGGGTGTGAGTGAGAGCTGCCTCTGATTGGCTCAGCGCAGGGACCAATCAGGGGCAGCTCTCACTCACACCCACTCACACCCACTGCCGGCAGGCTGCGCTGAACTCCGTCTGCCGGGACAAGGTGAGTATATATATTTTTTTTATTTTTACACATTTCTGGATGAATTGCAGGGAAGGGCTTATATATTTAAGCCCTTCCCGGCAATTCATCCCGCGATCGCCGGCAGCCCATTGCTTTCAATGGAGCCGGCTGTATTGCCGGCTCCATTGAATTCAATGGGCTAACATCGTTCTTCTCTGCCACAGCTGTTACAGCTGTGGCATTGGAGAACGATCTTTATGCTGACAGTGTGGGGGGGTCTCACTCTTGCCACTATTGTGGCTTAATAGTGGGACCTGGGAACTTGAGATGCAGCCCAACATGTAGCCCCTCGCCTGCCCTATCCGTTTCTGTGTCGTTCCCATCATGTTCTTGAATTTCCCAGGTTTTCACAAATGAAAACCTTAGCGGGCATCGGTGATATACAAAAATGCTCGAGTCGCCCATTGACTTCAATGGAGTTCGTTACTCGAAACGAACTCTCGAGCATCACTGAAAGTTCGACTCGAGTAACAAGCACCCGAGCATTTTGGTGCTCGCTCATCTCTAATTGTAGTATATGTTCTCAATGGGGTCAGCACTGCTGCCGCCGGCCCCTATTGAGCGCATATAGAGAACACAAGGAATCACAGATCGCAGATAGCTGCGATCTGCGATTTCTCTTGTCTGTCCGTTTCGCCGAAAACGCTGCTAGCTGCAGATTTTTCGGGCCCAGTCACATGATTTGCGGATGCGCATCCGTCATGCGATCCGCAAATCGCGGCAAAAAACGGTCTTCTGACCGAGGCCTTAATGAGGACCCTTTTACACGGACCGATAATCTTTCAGATTCTCACTGGACCGTGGAAATCTGAATGATAATAGTCATTCAGTGTAAATGCTTGCAGCGACTGAATGGCGAATGATAATTTGGTTGCTTATCATTCATAGTTTCTGCCTTCATAAAAACTGAATGATTACCAACCTGTGTGTTTATTGTGAATAGAGGCAGGTTGCTGGAACGATCTCTGGCCCGCTCTGCTGCTTTCACTGGGCGGTGATCATTGTTGTGTAAAAGCACAGGAGTGATTATCACCAGGATGACTGTTGGGCACTTCTTTTCCTGACAATCATCTCAAGTAAAAGGACCATACGTCATAAATTGTACTACATATAAAAAATTTGCACACAGTTTTTGAATATTAGAATACATGATACATTATAGGATTAGATTCTGGCTGTCTGAAGCTGTTATTGTAGGGGGCACTTAATGTATACATATTTGTAGTAAGCTCCTAAGCTCTGGCTAGTGGCAGCTGCAGACAGCAAGAATTCTACATTTTTACTGTGGCGATGCAGGGCATCATGGAGATGATAAAAATGATCACTACAGTACATTGATTTGCTAGGAAATTCAGCAGCACAGAATTATGAAACTACAGTATTTAGATAAAAAGCAAAACAGTTTTTCTAAACTGAGCATTTACTTCAAGCCAAAACAGGAACAGATCAAAAACAAAGATAACTTCAAACCTGGTCATTTAATGGCTCAGATGCTACAGTCAATCAGAACCATGACATAAAAATGGTCACCTTCCAAAAAAATGGAATAAAAAGCAGTCCAGAAATCATATCTACCATAGAATAGTATCAATGAAAATGCCAACTCATCCTGCAAAAACTATGCCCTGACAAGTTGATGGGGAAAAAATTTATGATTTTTAGACTACGGCAACCAAAAAATAAATGATTCCTTTATTTTTTTAATTTGGAAAAGTAGCAAAACATCAAAATTATATACATTTGGTATTGTCATAATACTAATGACCCACAGGAGACCGTTATGAAGTCATTTATACTGCACTGTGTAAGCAATACAAACCAAATTCAAAAAGCAATACCCAAAAAATTGCAGAATTGCTGTTTTTTCCCATCCCACATGAAAAAACATTTTATAATATTTTCAATATATATCTCAAAATGGTACCATTATTAATGCAACACATCCTGCAAGTAATAAGCGTTCATACAACTAGATTGATGCAAAAATAATAAGTTATGCTCTCTTCAATAGCAGGGATGGAAAAGCCTAAAAAAAAAAAAGGTCTTTGCCTTGCGAAGGCCAAAACTGTTTGTGCTGGGAGAGAGTTAAAAGAAAGCAATCTTGATTTTGGCTTAAAAGATTAGAAATAGCACCAAATCTTTACTGCATAAGGGCTCAGTCAGATGAGCGTGATTTACACGCTGCTAAGCAAAGTTTCAACCATGCTGCTGTCATCCTGAAAAAGATTGCGTGACCGTTCTAGCTCCGTGAAGCAGCCCGGTCACACATCCGTGGTGTGGGCTGCATGCTTCCATGGCTCCCATAGGGAGCCTATGGAAATCACCCTCCACTGCTGTGCCCCATGAAGCTGACAGGCGAGTCGGCACTTGTTGTCCATTCTTTTTTAGAAGCACAGATTCTGCGCTTCCAAAAAGGATCAGTATGAGCACTTTGATAGCAACCTATTGGTTCACGTAGCAGCGTGGTTTACGCACTGCTGTAGCAGCGTGTAAACCACACTCGTTTGACCGAGCCCTGAGCAAGAACCTCAGCTGTTTTTAACATTTATTTGAGATTTGACTTAAAGTTTTAGGATTGCTCAGTGTTTTACCATAAAGTAATACTCAAAAAATATTTTTTTTTAAATACATAACGCAAACAAGTTGTTCCTGATATAAAGGATAACGTCATTACGAAAAGTTTTACATTTCTACAATAATTGCAGAGTTTGCATAAGATTTTTAAAGAGTTGTTAAAAAGTGTTTAAAAGGAAATGAGTATTTGCAATATGTTTAAAGAGTATTAATGTTTAATCAGCCCAAAATGATCCTTTCATGACTTGCTATCACCTTAAATCTTACCTATTGTGTAACATTTATATAGTAAAATTTCCACATAAATGAGTATACACCACATGTCCACAGCTTTACACCAAACTGAAATAGTGCTACAAGGTAGAACTTCATGTTTGTAAAAGCTATTTAGTCTTGTAAAATATTTTGAGTAGTGTTGTTAACCAAATGCCACTGTGTTTAGAAATAGCTGTGGGCTATTAATGGAGGTGTAATGGAATCAGTCTAAAAATATATTATTGTTTTCTACATCCTCATTTCCATGGCTTATACTTGAATAATTAATGCAACACTAGAAATGTTAATAATGGTGTTTTGAAAGCCGGAACTTAGTTGATTTATCACAAAAATAAATGTTATCGTCAAACCCATGACAGTGCTAAATGTGTTTGCAAAGTAGAGGGTTTCTTTTTGTTTTATATGCTATTGAAAATCTTTGATAGCTCTATTGAGATGTAATTAGCACATTCATCAATGATAATATCTATATTTAATCTTGTACATTTAGAAAGCTGACTGGTATGGGAGCCCACTTTAATAATATGTAATGTATTGACTTAACAGTGATCCAAAGAATCAGTCGTAACATTTGCTAATAGAAGTTATTATATTACTGAAAAGTGCTGTGTTGCGTAAAGGAAAATTCCACCTTAAATTAATTAAAGATAGAGAAAGAATTGAGGGTGGAGCAAAACCCAGTGGAAGTGAAGAACCTATCAAGTTCCTGGAATTGTTAAGTGTTTGGAATGGTATAGGTGCTGCTTGCCAGTTGATGCTCCATCTGGGTGGGCATGAATGTGATGAGGAGAAGGAGATAAAATTCTGGTGATATAGGCACAAGCTGTACAACACTCTAAGCTTGGTGAAAGATGAAAGTCATGGATACAGTAGCAAAAGCACTTCTTTTTTATTGGAAAACATAAAAAGCCAGCACATGGAAACACAAATGCGTTTCAGGATCAGGCCCCTTCGTCAGTTCAGCTACATTAGAGTAAAAACAATTGGAGACCGGGGGTGACATGGTTCTAAAGGTTTGTAGATGTGCCAGAAGTCCTATACACAGCAGGGAAACCGGGAAGAAAGATGTGCTTCAGCACAACTTTCTTTCCAGTCTCCATGCCACATACATCAGAATGGCTTCTTCAATGCTTTACAATCGATGTTCCTTTATTGGTCCAGATTAAGAAAATGCATACAGACAACGTTTCAACTCCATACCAGAGTCTTTGTCAAGCTCAAGGTGTTCATTTTGGAGTGCAGCTGTTTTTTCTACTTGTTGCTCCATGCCACATACAGTACACATTCAAAAAAAATGTAAATATCATTTTAAAAGGTTTTATTTAATTAAAAAAAAAAAAAATTGTAAAAGTTTAAAAAAAACTCTTTTCCCAGTCGGCTCATCGAAATATAAAAGAAATAAAACTTGGTAACACTGCATCCACCAAAGTCTAGATTATCAAAATATCATGCTATTAATCCCGCAAATTGAACACTGTCAGAAAAAAATGGTATTAATAAAAACTACAGGTTACAGCTCCATAAACATATTTTTTACATGGTACTACATTATAGAAAACTGTAATGTAAATGTAAACTTGGTATCACTCTAATTGTACTAATCCATAGAATAAAGATAACACATCATGTTTACTACATTTTGAATGCTGTAAAGGCTTGATGACCAGGCCAAATTTTTGAAATTTGGTATTTTTCACTTTAACTGAAAATCACTCTGTAAAGGTTTTACACATCCAAGTAATCCTGACATTGTTTTTAACCACATATTGTATTTTAAGTGGTAAACGTATATTTATTAAGAATTTATTAAATTGAGGAAAATTTTTAAAATGTGTGGTTTTCTTTCAATTATCAATTGTACATACATATTGTGCTAAATATTTATCAGATGTATATTTCTATTTGTTCACTTTGTTTTGGAAGCACATTTCAAAAATGTTGCAAGTTTCTAAGCAATTTAGGAGACTTACTAATTTAACAATAATTTTTAAACTTTTGAAGAATATTTTTTTAGTTTTCATTTATATTTAATTTATAAAGTTTAATCTATCTACAAGGTATTGCTGTTGAATTGATTTAATAACCAATTTATGTAATAAATTAATGTAAAGGTTTGTTCACATGTAGCAGAATTGGTGTGGCTTTTCTGCTATGGAAAGTTTATGTTAAATTCCACATTACATCACTGATGCGGTTTTTTGTGCAGATTTTACGTGGATCCACAATAGACCTCACCCCTACATTTGAAACGGTGAAATCAGCTTTGGATCTGTGTCAAAATCCATACCAAATGGATCAGCAACAAAATCCACAGCACAAGATATGCTGCAGATTCTGGTGTGGATCTGCAACAAAATCCTCTACATCCAAATGTACTATTAACCCTTTCCAATCCACTGTCTGCCGTCTAAAGACATTCTGATTGAAGCCTGTACAGCTCCGATGCCAGAAGACGTCCGGTAGGGTATTCTTACTGTAGATTACTGGTCGCTCTGTTGTCGGAGGACCTCTCCAGCATGCCCCATACCACAGTACTGGCTGTAGCCAGGGATGGTGCCATTGTATAATGGCAGAAGGAGAAAGCCCCCTAGGAAACCCTGAATCCAAAATTGGATTGCAAAGGGTTAAAAATGTAATGTAATTCAAGATAGATTGTTAACAAATTAATGCCAGAGTTTACAATCACTTATACTAAGTTTATAGTATATTGATATGATTGTGATAAAAGGATTTAATGTGGGGTCAGTGTGTGGAAGGTGTTAATGTTGTGTTTGTGCGGTGTTTTACATATTATGTTCTCCTTATCTCTCCACAGATCTCAAACTTAGGGCTCGTTCAGACGAGCGTGTTTTGGTGCGTAGTTAGGTGCGTACAAACATCCGCACCTAGGTACGAGCAAAAACATGTGTGAACACAGCTGCGTGCTTGTTGTCAATGGAGCCGCGGCTGCTGCCGGCGGTTCCAGTGAAAACAATGCTCTGTCGGTCCCCTGAGCACCTCAGCCAATCACATTCAGCTCTTTCAGCAGGCGGGGCTTTTAAATCCCCGGCTGGTGATAGATCAGCAGTTCAGCACCACAGTGCAGGGGACAGCAGGAGAAGACGTGGCTGTGCCCCGGCAGCTGAAGGGAGGTGAGTATCTATTTTTTTTGTTTTTTAAATCACTTTTAATTCATTTCCAGGGAATGGCTTATATGTAAAGCCCTTCCCTGAAAAAGAATTCAGGTGTGCCAGCAGACCATTGTCTTCAATGAAGCCGCCGGCAGCAGCAGCGGCTCCATTGAAGAGAATGCCTGCATTTTGAGGCCTTAGTCAGACGGGCGTTTTTTGCCGCGATTTGCGCATGCGCATGCGTCCGGCGATTTTATAAAACCATTGCTGTGCAATGGTATCGGACACATGAGCGCTTTTTATGCGCTCGTCCGATAAATTATAGAACAGAAATCGCAGATCGCACCTATCTGCGATCTGCGATTCCTGTTCTCTTCTCTATATGCGCTCAATGGGGCCGGCGGCAGCAGCGCCGACCCCATTGAGAACATATAGAAGACAAATCCTTCTTCTCTGCCACAGCTGTAACAGCTGTGGCAGAGAAGAACGATGTTTGCCCATTGAATTCAATGGAGCCGGCAATACAGCCGACTCCATTGAAAGCAATGGGCTGCCGGCGTGCGCGGGATGAATTGTCAGGAAGGGCTTAAATATATAAGCCCTTCTCTGCAATTCATCCAGAAATGTGTTAAAATAAAAAATATATATATACTCACTTGCTCCCGGCAGCCGGAGTTCCGTGCGGCCGGCCTGCAGTGGGTGTGAAGGGGGTGTGAGTCAGACCTGCCCCCTGATTGGCTCAGCGCTGAGCCAATCAGGGGGCAGGTCTGACTCACACCCCCTTCACACCCACTGCAGACCGGCCGCGCGGAACTCCGGCTGCCAGGAGCAGGTAAGTATATATATATTTTTTATTTTAACACTTTTCTGGATGAATTGCAGGGAAGGGCTTATATATTTAAGCCCTTCCCGACAATTCATCCCACACTCGCCCGCAGCGCATTGCTTTCAATGGAGCGGGCTGTATTGCCGGCTCCATTGAATGCAATGCGCTGGACAGCTCCGGCCCGTTTCTAATGAAACGCGGCTAGGAGCAGATTTTCGGGTGATTTTCGGGCACCGGTCACGCGATTTGCGGATGCGCATCCGTCATGCGATCTGCAAATCGCGCGAAAAAACGCCCGTCTGACTAAGGCCTTATTCTTTTTTACACTAAAATCTTTCTTTTTCAGGGAAGGGCTTATATGTAAAGTCCTTCCCTGAAAAGGAATGCAGGGAGCCAGCAGGCCATTGTTGTCAATGGAGCCGCCGGCAGCAGCCGCGGCTCCATTGAAAACAATGCATGCATTCCCTATGGTGCACGCATGTCCTATCTTTGCAGGCACGCACCTGCAAAGTACGGACATGTGCACACACCATAGGGAATGCAGTGTTGTAAATACAAGTGTGTTTTTGTGCGTGCGTATGCACGCACCAAAACACGCTCGTCTGAACACACCCTTAAGGCTCCTTCACACTGGCGATAAAATCACACGATTATCACACGATGTGAGGGTGAGTGAAAACTCAGAATTCTGAAACCAATAATTTTCAATAGTTTCATACCCATTTGCGATGTTTTCATTCATGCAATGCTGCAGTAAAAAAAAATTGCAGCAAGTCCTATCTTTTTGCATTTTTTTTCATCTCCCATGTTTCTCTATAAAGCCCCCTTTTTATTGCATCGCAAAGCACAAACTCGTGATTTTCGTGCGATGTGATGCGTTTTTAACATCAGAAAGTCCTATTGAATCTCGTCCTAAAAATTTGCGCCAAAATTGCATGAGAAAATCGCAAGTGGCAGCGTTGTTTTTGCGGGAAAAAGGAGTGTTGACGCTCAAAAATTGCTGGAAAAAAGTCACAATTTTCTCACTGTTAAATCACGATCACCAGTGTGAAGGAGCCCTTACAGTAGAGCAGAGGAGAAACAGCAAAAGGTACTGCGTAGTACTGATATGCTGGGAAAGTTTGTAGTTTAAAGTAATATAAAAACTTTCCCAGCTAGCCCTCTGATTGACTGTCAATGATGACGTCATTGGGACCTGAAAAAAATCAGATCCCAAGGATGGCACCTGAACAGGCTGTTAGTAATAGCTTCTCGGGTGTCTTATCTGTGGGCTGAAATGATCTTTGGTGTAGTGGGTGATATAACTCTACATCACTGATCCGCAGAGCCCATGCAGAAGTGATGTAAATTTATCACTGGCAGTTGCTAAGGGGTTAATATAACATTTTTGTGCTGAAAAATCACTTTGTAGTGCTGGCCACCAGTGGTTACCCTTCCTTTTAATTTGCTGTCTGCTGCCAGTTGTTAAGTCCTTTTTAATAGGACCGTCCAAAAATCTAGCAAAAATCGTGATCATCTGAAGCATTGGATTCCAATATATTCATTCAGATGAGCGATTTTTAGACACGTGAAAAAATCACGCCTGCAAAAATAGCAGGCGACTCTGAATGACGTCTGAGGCCACGAACAGAAAACTACAATATTCCTCACATTAAAGTGTAGTTTTGTCTATCTGCTTTGCTGCTACATAAATTGACAACAGCAGGAATGTACCTTCTCCTAATGTACATACCATATATCCTACAGGCATATAAATGTGATGCAGTTTCTTTCTATTCTCCCTCCAATACAACCCCATTATACAAGCTTTCACACCAGAGCAACATATCCTCTGTAGAATATCTGTCCCTAACAACAGACTATGTTTTATATCGGTAGATACATGTAATGCAGCATCTCTGTCCTGTACTCAACTGTAAAATGGCTGCTGGTTACACTATGCCTTTTTTATATATGGCTGGGTCACGTGATATAGGTGTACAATGAAGCTGACCATATGCAAGATGGAAGACAAATTTGGTGACATCATCATGGTACATTGGCTGCTGCTGATTGGCTACACGTTGACCTCTGTAACAGGCTTCATGAGAAATTTGATTTTCCTGTGATCTTTAAAAAAATTACTTTGGACTTTTGTGATCAGAATTGGCTAAACTTTGGAAGATTTTATCACCTAGCTGATCAAAACAAACAAGACTAGATTACATTACTCTTCATGCCTCCTGCTTGGAATCGCTGATAGAATCCATCTATCACAAGCAGGAGGCAGGGGAGCAGTGTGAAACTGCATCACGCAAGAATGCACTGAGAATTTGCAGTGTGCGTCAGGTGAGTTTTAGTACTATAGGACATATGTTCTATGTAATTGTTCTATAACCATGATTATCTCAAGTAAGGTAATAATATTCATGAGGAGCAGCTATCAAGGTTTGAGCTCATATGGAAATGAATGGGACATCTGCATACAAACTCTAATGTTCACAGGTGCCCTTATGGACATTATTAACTAGGCTATGATGATTATAGTTCATGTTAGGGATCTTTATGTCCCTTCACTAATTGATAGATAATTTTGGGGCTACTTGATCTTTCATATATAATATTTATTGATGTGATGCGCAAATTATTATGAATTTTCTAAAAATCGATTCTTGTATTGCAATTGTTGTTAATTACCCTGTATGCACTGTATATCTGTGCAACACTATTCATGCACAATTTGAGGCCTGTGCATGAATTTTTGGAATGTTTTCAGCGCCACGCTAATCACGGTATTATGCTCCCATTGTTTTCAATGGAGCCCATAAGACAGCTGCTAAATCGTGGGGCTTCCCAGTGCCGCGATTTTTCAAACAGAGTCTCAGGAAGGCCTATGCAAAGCCTAAGGCCTCCCTCACACAGGACGTTTTATACAGCGTTTAGTGCTGCCTTTTCAGCCCAGCGCTAAATGCTGTACAACACTCCCATTCATTTCAATGGGGCTGCTCACACAGGGCTGAAAACGCAGCGCCTTGCAATGCTGCGCTTTGACAGCGATGCATGTTCTATTTTGGGGCGTTTTCAGCCCTGCGTCGCCCATTGAAATGAATGGGCAGTGGTTTTAGCACTGCTGAAAACGCGGCAACACTTGGTGCCGCGTTTTTGGCAGCGTTAACCGCTCGCCGATTTTCGGGGTGAGGGCTTGCAATAGAAGCCCTCACCCCGAAAATCAGTCCCAGCTAGGTAGAGAAAGAAAAGAAAGTAATATTCACCTAGCCGCTGTGGTCCGGGTCGCGGCCGCTGCTCTCTGCCGCTGATCCGGGCTTCCTCAGCACTCCCAAGTCTATTGCCGGAGGCCAGGTTTGCGAACCCCGGCTCCGGCAATAGAGTGCTGTGATTGGTTGTCGGCGCTTGCTCGATACCCAATCACATCCCTTCATTGACTGTCTCAGCCAATCAGAGCTTGCCGGCGCTGATTGGCTGAGGCAGTCAATGAAGGGCTGTGATTGGGCATCAAGCAAGCGCCGACAACCAATCACAGCACTTTATTGCCGGAGCCGGGGTTCTCAAACCTGGCCTCCGGCAATAGACTTGGGATTGCCGAGGAAACCCGGATCAGCTGCAGAGACCAGCGGCCGCGACCCGGACTGCAGCGGCTAGGTGAGTATTGCTTTTTTTTTTTTTTTCAGCATTCTTGGCTGCGTTTTCAGCCGAGCTGAAAACGCAGCCAAAACGCTGGCATAGAGTATGCCAGCGCTGCTGAAACAGGGCGGAATCTGCAGCAAATGCAGCGTTGCAAAACGCTACGTTTCTGCAAACGCCCTGTGTGAGGGAGGCCTAAGATGACACGCTGAAAGGAACATATACAGTAGTTGAATAAACAAGTATTATTATTCAACAATTTTGGAGCACTGACATTTTCTTTACTAATATAATAGGCATGGCTATTATATTGGCATGCAGCAAACTTTAGTGCCCATGATACAAAATATGAAGAAGCACAAAGGAGCATGCTTAATTCAGAAAACTGGAAAAAAAACAAAAAAAAAAGGAATGAGCCTTATTTATTATTCAAAATATGATGTTTTTATTGTGCAAACTACACCAGAAAACTGTCTTACATGCTTTGCACCACATTTAGGGTGCCTACCCACTTGCGATTTTTTTTCCTGCGATGTTTTGCGTTTTTTCTCAAGAGCAATTAGTATAGAATGTGTTCTTCTCCATATGGGTTTTTTTTTCCGTTTCGTGGGTTTTTTTCACATAGGAACTGTCAGTTGCATATGTGTCCTTATTTTTCTCTTAATGCACCCATGATTGTCAATGGAGGGCTGCAAAAAACGCCGCGGAAAACGCACAAAAAACGCACGAAAAGGCCGCATTTTTCACGCATGAAAATCGGCAACGCAAGTGGGTAGGCGCCCTTACTGTGAGTTTTTAGACACTTTTCGACAGGTTTTTCAACTTGTCTAAAAAATGGGCCAATTGCACCCAAATTTTGCTGCAAGTTTTAGAATAAACTAAGCTGACTAATAGGTTGCTTTAACTTAGACTAGACAGTCTTAAAATTCAACAGATTCTTCGTTTAGCAGAGTTATTACTGCGATAATCATGGTGCATTTTAAGGCCTTAGTCACATGGGTGTTTTTTTCGCGCGATTTGCGGATCGCATGACGGATGCGCATCCGCAAATCGCGTGACCGGGGCCAAAAAATCGCCCGAAAAATCTGCTCCTAGCCGCGTTTCAGTAGAAACGGTCCGGAGCTGTCCAGCGCATTGAATTCAATGGGGCCGACAATACAGCCGGCTCCATTGAAAGCAATGCGTTGCGGGGGCGAGCGAGGGATGAATTGTCGGGAATGCCTTAAATATATAAGCCCTTCCCTGCAATTCATCCAGAAATGTGTTAAAATAAAATAAAAATGTATACTCACCTTTCCGCTCCAGCCGGAGTTCAGCGGCGGCCGCCGGCAGTTCTCCTGAACTGCTTCTCCATAGTATTCAGCAGCTGGGGCTTTAAAATCCCCGCCTGCTGAATGAGCTGCCTCTAATTCATCCAACGCTCGCCGGCAGCCCATTGCTTTCAATGGAGCCGGCTGTATTGCCGGCTCCATTGAATTCAATGGGCGAACATCATTCTTCTCTGTGAGTAGTATTCAGCAGCCGCGGATTTAAAATCCCCGCCTGCTGAATGAGCTGCCTCTAATTGGTCACAGCCTAACCAATCAGAGGCAGATCTCACTCACACACCCATTCATGAATTTATGAATGGGTGAGTGACTGCTGCCTCTCATTGGCTCAGCGGGACCAATCAGATTGGTCCCTGCGCTGAGCCAATGAGAGGCAGCAGTCACTCACCCATTCATAAATTCATGAATGGGTGTGTGAGTGAGATCTGCGCTCGCCGGCAGCCCATTGCTTTCAATGGAGCCGGCTGTATTGCCGGCTCCATTGAATTCAATGGGCAAACATCGTTCTTCTCTGCCACAGCTGTTACAGCTGTGGCAGAGAAGAATGATTTGTCTTCTATATGTTCTCAATGGGGTCGGCGCTGCTGCCGCCGGCCCCATTGAGCGCATATAGAGAAGAGAACAGGAATCGCAGATAGGTGCGATCTGCGATTTCTGTTCTATAATTTATCGGACGAGCGCATAAAAAACGCTCATGTGTCCGATACCATTGCAAAGCAATGCTTTTTAAAAATCGCCAGACGCATGCGCAAATCGCGCGAAAAAACGCCCGTCTGACTAAGGCCTAAGAATGTCTAGTTGAGGTTTTAGACAGTATTAGTAAATAAGCCCCAATATGTTATGCAAAGATAAGGGTTTTGTACTATTGTAATGCAAATGTTAGCCAAACCAGAGATTCCTCAATAAAGGAGGAATGACCCATCTGATACAGATTTTTGTCCATCATCAGTACCAAGAAGTGTACTGGTTGACTGGAATGAGATGCCTTAGATGTTTCTTATCTAAGAGACTTAGTGGGTATATAGAGATTTATTTTCAAACAGTTCTGCATTGGAAAAAGTATGATGTCAGCGCTCGTCAGTCATTTAGAGTGATAGGAAATTACTCTAATAACAGCCTCTATCAAAAACAATCACACTGCCAATACAGGTATTAGGCTCAGACCACTGTTTGCTGGCATGAGCGCTTGTCATTCACACATAGTGAGTTCATTGACACAGAGCTATGGCTGTCCTTTGATGATGCCTGTTAGATTATAAGCATTCACTGATACTATATGTATTACACTGCCATAAAGATCAAAAAGGTGCTATATTGTACAGAGAGATTGTGCACACAATTTTCAATTAAAAAAAGAGGAGCTATGATTCCTTTGGTTATTGTGCTGATGGCACAACAATAGTCAAAGTCTATCAACAATGCTGCTGCCAGCCCCAATGGATTGGCAATGCCTTTTTGATGAAGTGCAGAAGTCAGGATGAAAGCAACAAGCCGTAAATGTAAAATCAGTTAATACAATGTAGACATTCTTTTAACCCATTAACCTGTTGATGGGACAACTCACACTAGCACAAAATAGTCTGAGTAGATAAAGATCATACTACATAAAACAATTTTAAATTCCTAAAGGAACATTAAGACAACATAGTGTTCCAAGTAAATCAAAGTAATACTACATAAAACAGAATACATTTCTGTCAAGTTGGCACAGGACCCTTAGAGGCATGATAACTTTTTAGATACTGTAAAATCCTAAACTTAGTGTCCCTAGGTTAGCTAGAAGGTTCATAGCTAGTTTCATAGATGGAGTGGCAGTGGATCCAAGGGGGAAGGAGGAATAAAAAGGCAATCTTAGTAGATATATTTAGGCCATTAAAGGGGTTGTCCCGCGAAACAAAGTGGGGGTATACACTTCTGTATGGCCATATTAATGCACTTTGTAATGTACATTGTGCATTAATTATGAGCCATACAGAAGTTATTCACTTACCTGTTCCGTTGCTAGCGTCCTCGTCTCCATGGTGCCGTCTAATTTTCAGCGTCTAATCGCCCGATTAGACGCGCTTGCGCGGTCTGGTCTTCTTCCTTTCTGAATGGGGCCGCTCGTGCCGGAGAGCGGCTCCTCGTAGCTCCGCCCCGTCACGTGTGCCGATTCCAGCCAATCAGGAGGCTGGAATCGGCAATGGACCGCACGGTGCACCGCATGGTGCACCGTGGGTGAAGATCCCGGCGGCCATCTTACTTAGATAAGTAAGAAGTCGCCGGAGCGCGGGGATTCGGGTAAGTACTGGCCGTTTTTTTTATTTTATTCCTGCATCAGATTTGTCTCGCGCCGAACGGGGGGGCCATTGAAAAAAAAAAAACCCGTTTCGGCGCGGGACAACCCCTTTAAGGACCAGTGTATACTGTATAGTGCTACAGTATATCAGTTGTTGAGAAATTGACTTTTAATCGATCAGAATTTAGGTTTTGTAATTCCCATATAAGCTGGGTGGCATTTTTTGGAGTAGGATGATAGCTGGACTACCCAGTTCTGTAAGTATAAATCAATAAAGTGAAATAGATTACTACTACTGTGTGAGATGATCTCTTAAATAGTAGAACACCCAGGTAGTTTCTTCAAACTCTTGTGGATCTTGTGCAGGTGGCAAATGAAGGGGGCGGAGGGTTCACTTATGGTTAGAAGTTATTTTGCGTTCTTGTTGAGAAGGCACTGATTATAGGTAGTCTTGATGAGGACATCACATATTACCCTATAGTGTTCTGCAAGATAATGGTTTGTAAAATTGTTCAAATTAGATGATGTTATAAGCTTCCTCAAGGTAGTCCAGTCTGTCTTGGATTACGATCCCAACATCCTTGTCAACTGGGCAGCAACATTTGCCCTCTTTCATCTTCACTAGTGATAAGCAAGCTTTTGAAAAGTTTGGTTCACCTGGTTTGACGAATTTTTGCAAAGAGTTCAATTCAGTCTGAATTGGTTCAAACTGGACTGGAAGCTCACAAAAACCCCTAAAACTGATGTATAACACCGTCTAAGAGACATAAAAGCTCTGTATAGCACATTCAGAGTTAAACATGTTTTTTATGGCTCGCAGAGTGTTATACAGGGCTTTTAAGGCTCTTAGACAGTGTTATACACCAGTGCTCAAGACTAGTGTTGAGCGAACCAAACCAGTAGAACCCTGTTTGAGGCAGAACTTTGCTAAAAGCTTGGCTTAGGTTCATGGTGAATCAAACTTTTAGCAAAGTTCGATCCCAAACAGGGTTCTACTGGTACAATTTGCTCAATACTAATCCTTACTTTTGCACATATGTATTACATAGGTTTAATGTACTGCTATATACAGTAGATATATATGATTATATTATGGCTTAAAAATACAGATAATAAAAATTCCTTGATGACATACATATATATAGATTGTTGTTTAAGAACAAAGGTCTAAAAATCTAATTAAAAAACTTTAAAAAAATTATTTTAATAAATGAATATCACAGTATTGCCATAAACAATAACGAGACAAGGAAAAAAAAGGTATTGATCCTACAGGCCAAAAATAGCTAGGGAATACTTCACTGCTTGGGGCGCAATAAGTGATAAAGCTTAAACTGATCAAGGGATTCATATAACATCCTAAATAGTAAAAGAAATAAGTCTAAATAAACATACAACATATCACTCGGCTCCATATAACATTACTATTGATCATTTACTCCTGATGAACCGCCAATACCGGGCAGGGAATAGCGTCGAGAAATATTATCTGAGAAACAAACATTTAACATCGAGCTGAAAAAACAAAATCTGAGAAAAGAAATAATAATAGCAACGATATCGCTTGAAACAGCAAAAAACGAGCTCTGTTCTATTGACAAGATGTTCATAGAATGACACCATCTGAGCTCGATAGTGAGAGATCTTGGAAAGACACTTTGAAGAAACTGACTGATTTATAATTTCCTCAACACACTGCGGGTAGATTGCGAGGGGATCTGAACTGTGGTACCACTGGATATAGACATCTAACGAAGCAATAAGTGGACCCAACTTACTCCTCCACCCGGTGTATGCCTGCGGCTATATAGAATATTTGTCCTGTTTTGTGTTTTATGTTTTGTGTTGTATGGTCTATTCCATTTTCCGAAAATTTACCACCCTACTACCTGAGATAAGATATGTGTTAGTGCCCTAATGTGGTAATAGATTTTAATTAATCCTAATAAAATTTCTTACGTTTTAACTAAGTCTAAACTGTGAAGGGCAAAAATAGCTAGAGGTTTAATCTAAAGATTAAACTATCAGAAAGCTGGGCATCACACACACAGAGACAACGAGGAGAGGGTGCATGTCCGTCCTGTGTACTGAGTATAGTCCAGGCAAAGTATGTCAGTGTGCCAGTGAGGAATAATGATGCACCATGCCTGCGGTTATTTGCACCACTTATGCTGCCTGCATAGGATTTGTATATGTGTACTGAGGATGGCGCTCCCACGCATTTGATATCTCATAGAGGAAATCTACTAGAGAAGTCTAAGGGGTATCAACTAGGGTTGACCGAACATACTCTGCCGAGCTTGATGCTCGTTCGAGTATTAGCGTACTCGATGGTGCTCGTTACTCGAACGAGCATCAAATCGTGTTCGACCCCGCCCCAGTTTTTCGCACCTCAGTGCGCATCATTGGCAAATTTTTTGTCTGGCAGGCAGGGGGGAGAGACAGAGAGAGAGAGAGAACACACGAACCAAGAAAAAAGCTCGGGATTCGACGTCCCACATACAAAAATGCTCGAGTCTCCCATTGTAGTCAATGGGGTTCATTACTCGAGTAGAGCTCTCGAATTTTACGAAAAACCGGGCTCGAATAACGCGGACCTGAGCATTTGGGTGCTCGCTCATCTCTAGTATCAACGATGCATGCTCATTATAGATCACTAGAACTACTAGAGGATGGATCCCTGAGCAACCAGGTCCCAACATGTTAAGATTATGGGGGTTTGGGAATGGGGTTTTAAAATCCTAAGCCAGGTTCACTTTTGAAAATGTATTGCATTTGAGTAGCTTTTGCATTTGTTTTAATGATGGGGACAAAGAACCAAAAATAGAATTTTTATAATACTCATAACATTATCAGGAAGTGTAATAGCCCTCTCACTTCCTCTCCTGTCCACGGATGATGACCTCCTGCCCCCTGCACTGAGAGTTGGCTGGATGATCAACTGATGGACAGGGATCCCAAGCGGATAGTTCAACTAGTAATGAACTATCCAGAGCATATGTTATCAGTTAAAAGAAGGCTGCAATACCCCTTTAAATCTTAATAAATCCCTTTCTGTTGGATCGCCATTAGCATCTAAGCTATTTATTTGGCACTTGGCACCTCAAAACAGCTCCGTAGAAGCCGCTACCTTTTGATGCAATATTACGTCCTAATATCACAGTATATATTAGTGCTGCAGTAAGGAAATTGTTAAATAATAGATATAAATTGAAAAGCTAATATTTTTTGAAAATTCTTCAAATATTTATAGTATAGTTAAAGTTAATGCTTTTCTTGGTGTAATAGAATTGTCATATGTTCACTGAGTTTTGGCCAGAGGAATGGCTGTTTTTTAAAATTGTGCTGACAATGAGAAAGACTTGGGCTAAAGAATATACTCTTCACTGGAAGTAATTCCATGATCCTTGAAAATGAATCCTGGAGGAGCAAGCTCATCATTATACTATCACTTAAAAGAAACTTATTTGTATACTTTATACCCAGTTTGCTTCTGAGCTAATGCTCCCTAGTGATTCCTGTGACCTGAGAAGAATCAGAGTACTTTGGCTAAGCTAGCAGGGGAGAAAGAAAGTTACTATGCTGTCCGTCAAATTGCAGCTAAACTGGATGGCTATATCAATAAAGTTAAATTGCTAGTGGCAATTGGCTGACTCAGTCTTCCATAGGAATGAGGTTAATTGTGACATAAACTATCTTACCATGTAAATGACCACATTATATGTAAAGCACTTAAACAGCTCTTAGTGGTTAGAACTGTGACACCAACTAGGTTCAACACGATAATCACAGAATATTAGTCACAATTCACAATTCACGCTATGAGTATCAGCACTCTCATAGGATGGTCCATAGAAACAGGGTACAGAAAACTTAAAACTGCATCAAAAGCAGTCATAAAACTAGAATGGATGCAGCATGATTGAGTGTGATGGCACCTTGCCTGCATTGTTTATGAAAAGAACACTACTACTTACTGTAGATCTGCAAGCCCTGCATAATAGCATTTATAGAATTAGAAACCCAAGGTATATGCCCTAACACTGCTGTCCAGTGCCTGAGTGCCTGAGCACCACTTCTTTAAATGTACATCTATTGTGAAGACACATGTGGTTGCCATAATCCTACTCAGCTCCAGGCTTCTTCTGGAAATTTGTTTTTACAGGATATGTAGGATTAGACCCAAAAAGAGAAGTATAAGATTGGCTCTATGCAGTGGAGAGCTGTCTGCAACATGCATGTTCCACTTTCCGCTGTCTCTCCTAATCACCCAGTAGTTGGCCAGGCATGCATCTCTATAACAATGAGAAAAGAGGAATTAAAGACCCATTAAAGGGGTTGTCTCGCGAAACCCAGTGGGGTTATACACTTCCGTATGGCCATATTAATGCACTTTGTAATATACATCGTGCATTAAATATGAGCCATACAGAAGTTATTCACTTACCTGCTCCGTTGCTAGCGTCCTCGTCTCCATGGTTCCGTCTAAATTCGCTGGCAGCTTGCTTTTTTAGACGCGCTTGCGCAGTCCGGTCTTCTCCTTTCAGCACAAGCCGCTTCAGTGTGCTCCCCACTACAGCTCTTCTGCGCATGCGCAGACGAGCTGTCACTGCTCGGGAGCGCGCTGGAGCGGCCATTCTGTACCATCCTCTGTTAGAGGAAGGTGCAGAAACTGGAGCTGCCCAGCGGAGAAGCCCAGCCCAGCCCAGCAGCCCTGAGAAGCCGCCCAGGTAAGTGATGGGTCGGGGGGTGATCTTCTCTAACAGGTGAAGGCCCCGGAGCCCCGCGCTAGGTTCCGGAGCCCAGGTGAAGGCCCCGGAGCCCAGCGCTAGGTTCCAGAGCCCAGCGCTAGGTTCCGGAGCCCAGCGCTAGATTCCGAAGCCCAGGTGAAGGCTCCGGAACCTAGCGCTGGGCTCCGGGGCCTAGTGCTGGGCTCCGGGGCCTTCAACTGGGCTCCGGAACCTAGCGCTGGGCTCCGGGGCCTTCGTCTGTTGTCAGGGTCTAGCGCTGGGGAGCCGGGAGCGTAGCGCTGGGGAGCCGGGAGCGTAGCGCTGGGGAGCCGGGGGCTAGCGCCGGTTACCTACTGCCTGGCGGTGGGTGACTGGTCGGCGGCTGCGGGGCGTCTGGTTGCCATGGAGACACAGCTGCTAGCGTCTCGGGAGCGCGCACGTTGGGCTGCAGCAAGCGACGGGAAAAGAGCCGGCGGCCATCTTGGGGAAACTTTTATAAGTTGCTGAAACGCTGGAACGGTAAGTACGAACCAGCTAGAAAAGTCATTTACAGGGGGGCTTAATAATGTATGCTTAATTGGGGGGACTGGGCAAAAAAAAAAATTCACTGCTTCCTCGAGACATCTCCTTTAAATGGGCTGTTAATTGGCCCACTGTAATAACGGCCAATTGACCAAGCATGTTGCTTAGTCTTATTCACTGCTTTTTTTTTTTTTTTTAAACAATAGTTTTTTATTGCATTTTGGCAGCGTTTTAATACAAACAATGAATATCTGTACGAGAATATGATTTTCAGTTACAATGTTTAGATTTGAGCAATTTCCAAACAGTTATAATATGATGATAGTGAAGTTAATCTTAACTTGGAGTGGTCAATTCGCAAATACAAATGGTAAAGATCTCAATAGGTTGAAAGTGGACTCACTGTTAGAGAATCAATTCAGGGAAGCAGCAGTAGGAACTCTGTAGCCAGGCCGCCCAGTCACGCCTGAACCTTTCTTTCTTACTAAAGGCACTGGAGTGCATGCCCTCAAACCAACAGTTGTTGTTAACCAATTTAATTATATCAGCAATGGAGGATATGGAGTTACCATTCCAGTGTTGGACGAAACTGGATCTGTAGGCAATTAAGATATGAATTATTGGAGTCCATAAAGTACTTGGGAGTAAATCTGCATGTATGTTTAGGAGAGCTAGGGCAGGGTTAGGTAATATCTGGATATTGGTGTGGTTTGTGACAAGCTGGAAAACCTGGCTCCAAAGACTAGACACATAGGGGCAGCCCCACCATAGGTGCAGCAAAGTACCATCTGGCGCCCCACACTTCCAACAGTTTCTGGAGAACCAGGGGACCATTTTTTTCAAGGAACTTGGTGTTAGGTATCATCTATACAGTATTTTGCGTGAGTTTTCAAAGTGGTTATTACACTTAGAAATTGATCCCACTGCAGAATATGCCTCGTACCATTGGTTTTCTGAGAGCTGGATCTCCAGATCATCCTCCCATTTTTTGTTGATATTTTGCAATGGATTTGTTGAGGGATGGTTTAATATGGCGTAGCAAGTGAATAGGCCTTTGATTAAAACTTGCAGAGATGATAACCAAGCATCTAGCTTAGATGGCACATTGATTCTCATAGGAGGGGGGAAAGGGTTCAGAGGGTGGGTAATTTGCGTATGTTTAAAAAAGTTTGTTTTAGGGATTTTAAATCTGTCAGATAACTCTGAGAATGTTAAGAAATGGCCGTTCTCCCAAAGCTGGCTGATATGGGTTAAGCCTAATTGTTTCCAGTTAGAGAGAGAAAGGTTCTGGATGGCTATTTCTAGTAATGTTGTTTCCACTTTATGTATGGGAAAGGAGATTAGCTTCAGTTTTCTGGTCACTGTATTCCAAACGTTCAAGGCCGCAAAAAGTGTAGCTGAGGTAAGATAGGGTTTGAGGTTGAAAATAGTTCCACTAGTAGCTGATGTCTTAGGGAGTGGTTGTTTAATCTACAGTTCTCAATAGCCACCCATTCTTTCGCAAGATTATTGAGCCATGAAAATCCAAGTTGATCCAGTATAGTAGCTCTGTAATAGTGTAAAATAGAAGGGAAACCAAGGTCGCCAATTTTCCTATGCAAATATAGAATATCTCTCCTGACCCTGGGTTTCTTTTTTCCCCCAAATGAAAGCCAGAAGGGCAGATAGGATATTTTTAAGATATGAAGTTAGGAAGGAGATGGGAACATTTCGAAAGAGATATAGGATTTTAGGGAGAATTATCATTTTAGCGTCCGAAATTCTACCGAGCCAGGAAATCCCATGCTTTTTGAGCTTATTAAGTTCTGCCTGGATTGATGCTAGGAGTGGCTTGTAATTTTGGTCAAATAGTTTGGCTGATGGGGAGGTTAAGTTGATACCTAAATATGGGAGGGATACTTCAGTCCAGCAAAAGTTGTACTCCTTTGCGAGGGAACAAATTAAAGTCTTTCTAATGCCTATGTTTAGAATTAAGGATTTAGAAGTGTTGACTTTGTAATAAGAGACTTCAGAGAAGCTGTTGATCAAAGCGTTTACTGCTGGCAGAGATAGGGACGGGTTTGTTAGAGCAAGGATAACATCATCAGCATACAGGACAATTTTGTGTTCTCTAGTACCCACCCGGATTCCCCAAACCTCTGAGGATGATCTGATGTATTCTACGAACGGTTCCATTAGAAGGGCGAATAGCAGTGCAGACATAGGGCAACCCTGTCTGGTGCCGTTGCTGATTGAGAAGGTTTCAGACAAGAAACTGGAGGAGTATACCTGGGCATTAGGGGAAGTGTACAGAGACATTGTGGCAGATAAAAATTGTCCCCCAAACCAAAATTTTTCAAGGACAGCTTTCAGATAACCCCAGTGCACCCTGTCAAAGGCCTTCTCCGCATCAAGGGATAGGAGCAGTGACTGGGTACGGTTAGATTCAGCTAACTCAATCAAATTTATAAACCTTCTGGTAGCGTCTGAGGTTTGTCTATCCCTAATAAATCCCACCTGATCATTTTTTTTTTTTTATTTATTCTTTGTTTATTGAAAGAAGCCAAATATGAACAACAATTATGAAATTACAGATATTAAGGAATTGCATACAATCTTAGTTGAACAATATCCAAGAAACAAGATCGGTTTTCCTTTTTTTTTTTTTTTGATTTAACAAGAAAAATAAAATTTTTTAGGGGAGGTGGGGATTGGAGTGTGACAAAGAGGAAGGGGGGGGGGGAGTAGGGATGAGTACTTCTTGCATCTCCGGCGGAGTTGAAATTATAGGAAGAAGAAGGTATGAAACGTGTCAGTGATTTGCTTACTTCCCAATCGGCTAATTCAACATAATAAATTAGGTGTTTCTAAATGCTTCAGCGGTGTCTAAGAAATTAGTTTTTATTGCATTGTGGTCGCCTGGGTAGGCTCAGAACTGTCTCCAGTCCAGGGGCCCCAAGTTTTCTCGAATTGTGAATGTGTTCTATTTGCCCAGCTCGACAACTCCTCAAATCTACGGATTTCATTGACCTTTGCCAGCCACTGTGAGAAGGTGGGAGCTTGAGGTTGGAGCCAGTGTAAGGGAATAAGAGTTTTTGCTGCTGCTAGAAGGTGCGTAATCAGGTTTACTTTGGATGGCCTGAAGTTTACTGACGGTTTAGCGAGGAAAATGTGTTCCGGGAGAAGACTGAAGTTGTTATTGGTCATGTCTCGTATCTTAGATTCGACTTGGTCCCAGAAGGGTTTTATTCGTGGGCAGGACCACCAGATGTGCACCAGAGAGCCTATGTGTTCGCTACACCGCCAGCATGAATTAGAGTTCGCGAGTTTGTAGGCAAAAAGCCATTCTGGGGTTTTGTACCAGCGTGTTAATAGCTTGTAATGGTTTTCTTGCAATCTGGTGCACCTGAAGTGTCCGTGAGCGTTTTCCAAGATAGATTTTACCTCCTTGTCTGACAAGTTGATCTTGAGCTCTGCTTCCCAGGATCTAATAAATGTGGGTCTGGCAATGTCCTGCTGGTCAATGAATTTCTTTTTGAGGGTTGAGATTTTCCTGTTTTGTGTCTGTCTGGCTGTGGCAACTCTCTCAAAGTCCGTCAACGGGCGAGAAGATGTAAATGTTCTATTGAATTTATCAAGGGTTTTTGATAGATGTAAGGTTTGTAGATGGTCGAGAGGGGGGTGCGAGACCAAAGCTAATAGCTTTTCAGTGAGCTGTGTATCTTTGGATATCCGATGAAACCATAGGTCATTTATGGTGAGTTTGTCTAGGAGGGCCCATAGTTGTTCTGTATGCTTATCTAGCCTTATATTTAGTAGCTCCGGAACAAGGGTCAAGGGCGCCATGGGGGAGGGGTAGGGAGTAGAGATGAGCGAACGTGTTCGGCCCCGCCCCTTTTCGCCCGAACACCGAACTTTGCGAGGACTTCCGTGCTCGGGCGAAAAAAGTTCGGGGGTCGCCGTGGCAGCGCGGGGTGGTGCGGCGGGGAGTGGGGGGGAGAGGGAGAGAGAGAGGGCTCCCCCCTGTTCCCCGCTGCTGCCGCCCGCGCCGCCGCGCCTCTCCCCGCCCCCCCCGAATCTTTACGCGCGAACACTGAAGTCCTCGGAAAAGCCGGTGTTCGGGTGCGTAAGTCCTCGTTAAGAACACGTTCGCTCATCTCTAGTAGGGAGCCAATTCTCTTTGCAGGAGGTCCCAGGTCTCACAAGCGCCGCTTATAAGTGGGTCGTTTGAGTCTTTTTTGTAAATTTTGCTCGAGGGGCACCATAGGTCCCTCAAGAAGGTTGTCCCATATGAAGCATGTGCTAGAGAGCTTACGACTGGGTTTTTAGAGGGATTCACTAATTCGAGCCATCTGTTGAGTTGAATGGCTTTATAGTATTGTTCTATATCTGGGAGGTTTATTCCTCCTCTCTCCCTTCTCTGCGTTAGTAATTTGTGTGATAAGCGAGGGCGCTTATTGTTCCAAAGGAACTTGGAGAAATTTGATTTGATGCATTTAAAAAATGAGTTTGGTAAGCGGATTGGGATCATTTGAAGCTTGTACAGAATTTTCGGTACAATATACGTTTGAATCAGGTTTTTCCTACCAAACCAAGTTAAAAATGGCAAGTTGTATGTTTTAAGTAATGTTAACACCTCTTCCAGAAGGGGGGCGAAGTTTTTGTTATACAAATTCTCAAGGTTTTTTGTGATTTGTATCCCTAAATAGTCAATGTGAGTTTTGGCCCAGCTGAAGGGTGAGGATGTCTGAAGAGTTTTTACAGATGTTGCAGGGAGAGTGATATTTAATACGGTGGATTTAGCGGCGTTTATTTTGAAATTTGAGACTGTACCGTACATTTGTAGTATTTCGTTAATTTTGTTTAAGCTCTTTTCAGGGTTAGTTAGTATAAATAGTATGTCGTCTGCAAAAGCTAGGGTTTTTATTTGATGTTGGTTTAGTTTTAGTCCTTGTACTTCATTGCTTTGTCTCACCATCTGCAGCAAGATTTCTATTGAGAGAATGAAGAGGGTGGGGGATAAGGGGCAGCCTTGCCTTGTTCCATTTGAGATTGTAAAAGGTAGGGAGAATGTGTCATTGACTTTTATTTTTGCATGCGGGTTTGAGTATAATGAGAAGATAGCTTGCGTGAGGGCGGGAGGGAAATTAAATTTGTCTAATACAGCTCGCATAAAGGTCCAATTTACTCTATCAAATGCTTTTTCAGCATCAATACCTAGCAGAGCTAGGGGTATTTTTTTGTTCTTAGCATATCTTATTATGTGAAGAAGGCGCGCAGAGTTGTCTTTCCCCTCTCGACCAGCCACAAACCCAGATTGTTCTTCGTTAATTAGTCTCGGTATTAATTTATTAATTCTTCTGGAGATTAATTTGGCCCATATTTTGACGTCTAAGTTTAGGAGCGAGATGGGTCGGTAGCTACTACATAAAAGGGGGTCTTTACCCTCCTTATGTATAAGGGTTACGTAAGCTTCTTGGGCTTGTTTTGGTAGTTGTGCTCCCTCTAGCAGAGCGTTAAATGAAGATACTAATTGGGGTAGTAAAATTCCCTGATATTTTTTATAATAAGCCAGCGGGAGGCCGTCAGGCCCGGGACTTTTATGTTGCGCGAAGCTATTTAGAACAGATGTGAGTTCCTCTGGAGTTACTGGCTTTGTTAAATCAGAGGCCTCTTCCTCTTTCAGGTTGGGAAGAGCTAATGGGGCGAGTAGGTCTTCAATTTTTTTCTTTTTATCCTCTAGTTCCGTGTTGTCTGATTTGTTTAAATTATATAGGTCTGTATAGAACTCCCGAAAAGCCTGAGCTACTTTTATGGAACTGTGATGTAAGTGCTCCGTCTGTAATTGTGGGGATATATGTTTTACTTCTGGCTTTCTTAATGAATGAGGTCATGAGTCTACCTCCCTTATTGCCGTGTGCGTACAGTTGGTGTTTGAAGTAAAGAAGAGATTTTGCGAATTTATTATTTAAAATGTCCTTGAGTTTTTCTCTGAGTGCTGTTAATTTGAATTGGGCTTCTTGGGCTTTTTTTTTGTTTTGCTATCCGTTCTAGCGTAGAAATCTGTAAAAGTATGTCGTCAATCTCCCTCTGATTGCGCTTTTTCTGAGTTGCTCCTAGAGCTATGAATACACCTCTGATCACCGCTTTGTGGGTTTCCCAAACCAGCGGTTGTTTATCTTGTGTTTGGACGTTCTCCTTGAAGAAGAGCTCCAAATTTTTAGCTATTTTTTCCGTTATCTCCTGGTTCTCCAATAGAAATTCATTTAGTCTCCATGACCAGTTTTTGCTCACTGAACTCGGTTTGGTAAGGGAAACTGTTACAGGGGCGTGATCAGAGATTGTTATGTTTCCTATATTCGGATTTTTTATTTGGTGTATTGCGGCTGAGGAGATGAAAATATAATCAATTCTTTGATGCGAATTGTGTACTTGGGAATAGAATGAATAGTCTTTGACTGTCGGGTTAAGGGTTCTCCAAACATCTATGACTTGAAGGTTTTGGAATGTGCTAATTAGTTTTTTCCGCGCTTTCTGAGGTATCTGGGATTTTCCTGACGATGAATCTAGGAGAGGATTTATAGTTAGGTTAAGATCGGCTCCTATTATTATCTTGCCCTCTGCGAATAATTTGAGTTTATTTAAGGCATCTAGCAGCCATGTGATCTGGTTTTGATTAGGGGTATAGAGGTTTACTAAAGTATATGTTTCGGAGTGTATTTTGCCCTTTAGGAAGAGCATTCTCTCTTCTGTATCCGTTAATTTTTTCTCTAGAACGAACGGAACCGAGGAGTGAAGAGCTATAGCAACTCCTTTAGACGCACTTGAGGGGTGGTTGTTAATGTGCCATTTATCGAATTGCTTTTTGGGAAGTTTTGGGGTGTTCTCACCTTTGATGTGAGTCTCCTGTAAGAAGACTATTGATGATTTTAGCTTTTTAAGAAGCCACGTTATTCTACTTCTCTTTTGAGGTGAGTTCATACCCTTTACGTTTAGGGTAGTGATTGTAAATTCTTCCGCCATTGGGGGTTGAGGTGTAGGTATGTACGCTGACGTTAAAATCACCAGAGATAATTAGAAGTATTATTTTGGTGGGGTTAGGTGTGGGTTTCGGGTTTGGCAATAGAAGGGGGGGGGGGGAGGAAAGGGTAAGCAAACAAAAAGAAGTTCTATGAGAATGTTCCCGGTGGAGTCCGGGGGTAAGTAACAATCCTTCTCAAAGTGGCGAAAAGGATCGTAAATCTAAGTGTATAAAGTGTTGTAGGTGTAGTGTGCCCTGCTTAACGCATAGGGTGTTAATTAACAACTTGTAATTTTCCTTAGCATACTGAATTCTTGTGTAACTATATCTGAGCATAAGAAAAAAGCATCGTGTCCAGTTTTGATAAATAACCAACCAACATTATAGGCGAGCGCGTGACCACCCCCCGACCCCCCAGGCGAACAAGGCGGGGAGGGGGCGGGGGGGAAGCCAGACGCACCCCACCAACGTGTACAAGACATCAACAAGACATCGACAAGCCAACTTCCCCAAGAGGTCGCCGGGGGGGGGGCCTCGGCGGGGCCGGCACCGCCGCGGAGGCAAGAAGCCCCAACTCAGGCCCGAGCCACGGCCCGCCCCGACAGACCAAACAGAAAGTGTCGCATTTCAGAGACCCGACAATAACCGTCGCCAACATATTACAGTATAGTCCTGCATTGTCTAGTCTCTGAATAGGTGTTACAATAAGTGGAATTGTTAAACAGGTGACAGTGCATGGCGGTACATATCGGCAGTAGATCGAGTCTCTTATTCTATCTGTGTCTTCACTCCAAGGCGAATTTGGGCTCGCTGAAGGCATAGTTCAGGCGGGTCCTCTGCTGAGTGTGGAAGAGTTGGGAGCAACAAAAAGGTAGAAGAGAAAAATAAGAAAAGAGAATCGGAGAAGTGGAAATAAATCAAAGTTAGTTTGAGCCGTTCATTCTTTACAGATGGTAATTCCGGTGATCAACAGGTTGAAACCAGTTAGGGAAGGTGTCATCTTTAACTTCCGCTCTGTCCCTACGTAGTCTCCTACCCATCTTGCTGTGTGGGGGTCTCAGAGAGTCGTGCCTGCTGGAAGTCAAGTCTGGCTCTGGATCTCCTGTTTCTAGGGGATTTGGAGCGCGAGGCATTTTTCCAAGGGGTCTGTTTCTCTGGTTTCTTGGCTCCCTCCCTCTCCCCCAGAGGCATCCACGAAGTGATCTGTATTGGCGAGATTTCCAATATGCTCCATGCTTTCTCTAGGTCAGCTGGGGTGTGTATGGTAATTCGTTTACCATCTTTTTGAATTGCCAGACCGAAAGGGAAAAGCCATGAATACTGCAAGTTCTTGGCTCTAAGTGCCTCAAGGAGGGGTTTTAATTGCCTTCTCTTTGCGAGGGTGGAGGGCGCCAGGTCTTGGTAAAGTTGGATGCCGGCGTCCTGATATTTTATTTGGTTTCTGTCTCTAGAGGCTGTTAATATTGCATGTGTGTCATTGAAGGAGAGTAGACCACAAATTATGTCTCTCGGTGGGTCTTCAGTTCTTGGTTTGGGTCTGAGGGCTCTGTGAATTCTTTCGATGATAATTTGACTGGCTCGCTCTTCACCTACGAGATCGGTAAATATAGTTGCGGCCATACTTCTCAAGGATTCAGGTGGGATAGACTCTGGGAGGCCTTTAAGTCTGATATTTCGCCTGCGGCTTCTATTTTCTTGGTCCTCAATTAGGACTAGAGCTCTGTCGATCTGGTCTCTTTGTGTATCTACATGGTCGGTCAGGTCGTTTGTTTGTGCGATGAGATCAGTGCACGTATTCTCTAGATCTTCGACTCTGTTACCTATTTGGTGAATTTCTGTTTTTATTTCTGTCAGTTCTTTCAGTATAGGGTGTAGCGCCTGCGCTAGCGCTTTTTTAAGAAAGTTCTTGGTTATACTCGATCTATGTGCACTGCTAACTTCTGCATCATTATCGCTGTCTATATCAGATGCCGATATATTTTCGTCTGCTGCTACTGGCGGTGGATTTTTCTTGGAGGGACCAGCAGGGGAGTGGGCGCTACGTTTTTTTAAGTAGCGCTGTAGATCGGGTTGGTTTTTAGAATTCATCTGCTGTCCGGGCGTAGCGACTGCTTTATCTTTTGCTGTCTTTACCATTTTGAAGATAGCCAAGGGCTGGGGCTCTTGCGTAGGGCACTATATAGTGTAAGTTTTAGAACATGGTCGTTCTGCGGGTTTCCCCTTATTTCCTTTTTCCTCTCTTCCTTCCTCTTTTTTTTTTTGAAAGGGAGTGAAGGGCTTGGGTCACACTGTTGTTCTTTTAATAGAAGTAGGGGCGCAGTGGGGGTAGGTGGGTTTCTTTTTTTTTTTCTTTTTGTTTTTTTTTTAAAAAGTAGGGGACGTGGGCCACCTCTTCAGGTTGGGAGAGTCTGTGCAGGTCAGTACTGCCTCTGAGAAGCACTACGAGTGCTGTGCACTGTGCTCTCTAGATGTAGTTGTCAGCTGGATGTCTGTTTCTGATCTGGGCTGAAAACCTGCTGTGCTTATAGGTGAGCACTTTCTCTTCCTGTAGAAGGCACCGGCCTCCTTTGCTGGGAGCGGAGAGGTGAGCGGGGGCCTCTGTCTCTTTGGGAGCTCGTGAGGGTCAGCTTTGAATATTTAATAGGTGCCGGCTTACCGTTTCAAGTTCCGCTCCCGCCGCCGTTCCGGAGCACCTCGGTTCTTTTATTTATCAGCTCCGGCTCCCCGGGTGTATGTGGCAGAGCAGGGGGGCTTCCCTTATCTTGTGGTGTGCCCCGGTAACCTCCGCTCGGTAGCGTGTAAACCGCGGCCTCTTGCGGCCGTAAATCTAGTCCCCGGCTTCTGCCTGTCAGCTAGGCCTCAGCTGCTGCAGCTTTATTCAGCTTCTGAGGGGCCTCCGCTCTGGTCTCGTCGCTCCCGACGTCTCCTGGAGGTCTTCTTATAGCTTGAGGAGCTTTGGATGAGTGGAGAGGGTGTCAGAAAAGCCCTGTATTTTAGGGATTCTCCACGAGCTCTCTCTCGGTGTGACTTCTCAGTCTGGTGGTTAGGCCACGCCCCCCACCTGATCATTTTTGACAAGACTTGGTAGAATGCTATTTAGCCTTGAAGCCAAGATCTTAGCGAACATTTTCAGGTCAGAGTTAAGAAGCGATATTGGCCTGAAATCTGCCGCAGTGGTGAGTTGTTTGCCTATTTTAGGAAGTGTGACTATCAGGGTGCCCAACATCTCTGAGGGAAAGGACCCTATGAGAATGGCATGATTAAACATTTTTAGTAGATATGGGGCCAGAGTGTTTGCAAACCTCTTGTAGTATTCATTGGATAGGCCATCTGGTCCAGGAGACTTATTCAATATTAAGGAAGTAATGGCGTCCAATATTTCTCTAGTACAAATCTCTTTATTAAGCAATGTGGATTGCGCTTCTGAAAAAGAAGGGAGAGAAATACTATTTAAAAAATTCTGAATGAGCTGCGGGTTGGGATGTATGATATTCTTATCGGCTCTTAGGTTGTGAAGTGAGCTATAATATTGTGCAAATTCTTCTGCAAAATTGCGAGGGTTAATAATTTTGTTGTTAGAGGAGTCTAATAGGAATTAAATTCTTCTTTTGGTCTCGTTGGTTTTCACTCTTTTAGCTAGAAGTTTAGAGGTCCTGTTTCCCTGGCTGTAGTTAAAAAGCTTAGATCTACGGAGGTGGAATTCGTATTTGTTTTGCATAAGATTATATAGACGGAGACGTGAGATTTTTAGCTCTGATAAAGTTTTGTCTGAAAAATGTTTTTTATTTAAAATCTGTAGTTGTTTAATGTGTGACAGGAGCTCATCCACTTCTTTAAGTCTTTTTTTCTTCTTGAATGCAGTTTTTTTAAGAAATGGCCTCGTATCACAGCTTTTTGAGCACACCAGATAGATGGGGTTGAAGTATCGCCTGTATCGTTTAAGGAGAAATATTCTTCCAAATGCTTTCTGATTTCCTCCGAGAATTCTAAGTCATTAAGAAGAGAGTTATTGAGTCTCCAGGGGGATGATGGAGCTAAATTAAACACCTCGGTAATAGATAGGGAGACAGGAGCATGGTCAGACCAAGTTATAAGACCTATGTCCGACGAGTGAGATTTTTGTAGAACCCATTTGTCTACTAGAAAGTAGTCGATTTGCGAGTAGATTTTGTGGGGATGAGAGAAAAAGGTATAGTCTCTCTCATTAGCATGCAATATCCTCCAAACATCATATAGGTCGTTTTGAAAAATAAGTTCCTGTAGCTCCTGTGCACCACTAACGGGTGATGAACCGCTTTTATCAAGAGAGTTATTAGGGGCAATATTGAAGTCACCGCAGATAATCAAGGCTCCTTGTTTGATGCTTGGGAGACGGTCTTTGACTCCCCGGATAGACGCGAATTGTTTGGTGTTGGGTGAGTATATTGTGAGAATAGTGTATGGGATGTTGTTGATCAGGCACGATAATATAATAAATCTCCCTTCATCATCTGCAACCACATCTAAACATTGAAAAGCTACGGTCTGCTTTACAGCTGATAGGATACCCCTTTTCTTATTAATGGCATGGGAGTAGAAAATATGTGGAAAGTTTTTGTTTTGGAGTCTAGTTGTGTCTTTTTCATTTAGGTGTGTTTCCTGGGCACAGAGAATGTCACATTTTAATTTGTTAGCTTCTTTCCCAAGGAGGGAACGTTTAAAGGGACTGTTGAGTCCCTTTACTTTCAGTGATGTAATTTTTATAACCATGGGGAAGGTTGGGGTATACCATGCTGCATCTGTGGTACACAGTGAGGAATCTTGAGAAACAACAATTTAAGTAAAGGCTTAAGTTGTCAGTTATCTGAGAAATTACCAAATGTTTGGTGATGAGCAGCTTGATTTGACCATAAAAACGAACATCAAATATCAAGAAAAAGTATAACAAATGATTAACAGTTCTGGTTCTATGTGAACCAAAGTGGGTGCTATAAAGAGAACACCTGGGAACATCTGTAATGGGGAGGGGTGATAAACGGCAGAGAAAAATGAGGTGAGGTTTTCTCTGTCGTTGTCAAAGAGAAGTGAAATAATGGGAGGGTTAAGGCATGTAGGCCAAGGCACAAGATATGTTAATCTGGATTTTCAGAATGTATTGGAAACATCCACAGTCTCATTTCAGAGTTGAAGCAGGAAGAAGCATTCTTATATTCATGGAGGAGACTTAGAGGGATGTTTTGGTGAGACTTTGAACCATTCTTGCTTTAGGAATGGAGGAGGTTCTTCTGGAGAGGGTTTAGCTTCTGCTTCCGGGAGGGTGAGAGACCATTTGGAGAACGTCGCTTCTGCTTGTTTGGGAGAGGAAATCATATGCGAAGTCCCATCTTTGGAGATTATAAGCTTCACAGGAAAGCCCCATTTATACAGGATCTTTTCCTATTTTAGAACTCTCATAAATCTTGCGAATTCTCTTCTCTGGGCAAGTGTAGCAGGAGAGAGATCCACAAACAATGAGATTTGCTGGAAGCGATCTGGGAGATCTTTAGTTTGTGAAGAAGCTTTCAAGAGGGCATCTTTAAAATGAAAAAAGTGCAACCTCGCGAGAACATCTCCGGGTACAGAAGCTGGGAGGTTTTTGGGTTTAGGAACCCTGTGAGCCCTGTCGATCAAAAGGTCGAGTTGTGGAGCTTTGGGAATTATTGCAACAAAGAGCTCGGTAAGAAATTCCACTAGTTGAGAATCTTTTATGGACTCTGGGATGTTTCTAAACCGGATGTTGTTCCTCCTTGGTCTGTGCTCTAGATCCGCCAGCTTTAGTTTGATTACAGTGATGTCGTCTTCTGCTTCGTTGTGGGCGTCCACTAGAGTATTGTGAGCCACGACAAAATCATCCATTTTCTCTTCAAGGTGAGAGGTGCGTTCCCCTATGGCTATAATATTGTTATGGATGGAGGAAACAGCTTCTTTAAAGTCCCTCTGTATGGATTCTTTGAGATCGTGAAACATGGATCTCAGGACCTCTGGTGTGACGGGCTCCAGACCTGTATTGGTTTGTTGAGGCAATGTATCTTCTGGTGCTTGTTTGCACGGAAGACTCTCACTTTCTTTATCAGGAGGGTCATTGGAATTTTTCTCACGATGAGATGAAGCTGCGGCTGCGAAAAAGGAAGTGAGTTTGAGGGGGCTGACATCCCTTTTCCTGCCTCTTGTCATGTTGTTGGAGGCTGTGGTGGATAAAATTTGTGACTTGCTTGAGAGAGCTGTAATTGACGGGTTTGAGGAGAACGAACCTCTTGATTAATATAGGTGAATGGTTATAGCTGGAAATATGCGCCTTAGGCCATTATAGATGAGTCATTTATAGGGTATTCCAGCAGTCATTGTGTAATGGAGGATTTGGGAAAGTAGATTTTTATGTAAACCCCCAGGTGGCAGTGAGCAGCTGGATACAATAGAGGGATGCTGTAAAATGTAGAGTATGTAGAATGTAGAATATAGAATAACCGCTACTTGCTCAGGACAAAACAGCAGCTTCTTAAGAGATGAGAATATATGAACAGATGTGCGGTTCCTCTTCTAAGAGGGTTTAGTGTATGCTATAGTAACAGATCACTGGAACTGCAGGGACTGAGTAAAACTGTGGGGTTTTCTGCATCCCCTTGTAGGCAACTGAGTACTGTTCTTGCAGCTTATTCTGTGTATATGCTGCTCTTATTGCAGCAATTTAAACATCCAGTGGGCTTATCTTTCAATGCCCCTGCTGGATGCACATGTGGCTGTTATCAGCCCTCTGTTTGCCGATCTTCTCAGCAGGGGGGAGAAGGGACTCCTCTCTGTGCCCCGAGACAGCAAGATGGCGGCCCTCTCACTGGTGATCTCAGTGGCCTTAAAATGACCGCTTCGGGTGCCGTAGGGTCCAGCACCAAAGCCCCAGCAGCAGCAGGAGCCGACAGCGCTGTCACTGCTCTCCATTTGGGTAGACAGTGAGGGGAGGGCCCCGACGAGGAAGGCCAGTGGAGGGAGTTCCTACCTGGAGCGCTCAGAAGCAACTACAGCCGCCGGGCCTCGGTCGTGAAGAGAGCCCCGTGGACAGTCAGGCCGACCCGGCCAGCCACTCACCCCGATCCAGACGGCAAGGGAAGGACCCGCTCTCCGTCCAGCAGTAGCACTGGGACCCGGAAGCGTCCAGTCCCACCGCGGGAAGATGTGACCCTTGCTATTCTATCTATGACCAGAGCCTCCGGGTAAGTAGTGAAGACCCGTCAGGAGCGCGTCGGTAATGAAGGGATCCGCCGGCCTCTCTCCTCCAATTGGGACTCCCGACGACCAGGACCAGCCACCGGGACGTCCGCAGGTTTGGGCAGTTGGCAGGCCGCTGGTCCTCTCAGCCCTCCGACTCCTTCTTCACTCCTCTGGTGGGCAGGGGTATCAATAAGGGCGAGTTGGAGTGCACCCAAATCTCTCTTCAAAGGGCTTTTCTTTGATTTCTCCTATGGGTTAGGTGGGAGCCTGTCCGCCATGCGACTTTCCTGCACCGAGGTTAGGTCACGCCCCCCACTGCTTTTAACACATGGAAAACTATTAATTTTTTGGGGACAAATGACCGTTAATATGATCAATCATCCCTATAGAGCATCCCTATAGTGCTGTCAATGACCAACTCTACATCTACCCATTCACATGCAGAGATGTACAATCAACTAGCAAACATTATTATGCTCATACAAATGAGCAGATCAGCTGACAATCCAGTATTTGCTTGTTCATCAGCTGATCTTTTGCACATTTAGACAGGCCAATTATTTAGGAAATGAATGTTTGGATGAAAATTTATGTAAAATAATCCTGAGTGAGAAAAACATAAGAGATGGTGAAACCCAACATTGCACATATTTGTGTGCCTTGACGTCTGTTCATGAGGGACTGTAGGGGTTACATCTGCTTGGTGCACAAAAGCGCCATTCCTCAGAACAGATGTCAAGGTGTCCATTAAAAACCACAAACACACACATAGAGTACTTGCATGGACCAATTGCATCTCTCCAGGAAGAAGAATGGACAACTATCCGTAACTGATCAGGAAAAAAGTAGCACCCCTGCCTAAAAGCGGAGTCATCACCTCGATAAAGGCGGCCCCACTGTCTTCTTCAACAACAAGAGTGTGGGAGGTCAAGAAGCACTACTGGGACCTGCTGCCTGTGGACTTGGGAGCCTATTGAACTGTGTGGTTAGTGCTGTTACCTGCACACCTAGGGGGGTGTTATGGCAGATGCTGATGGGTGTCACTGGGGTCTGGAACACTGGTGTCACTGGTGGACTGGTGTCACCCCCATGCAGGTCTGCTCCTGCTGGGACATAATGCACCTTGTAGGTCTTTATTAACTCCCATATAGAGTACATTACTGTAAATGCACTGACTGCTGCAATCAATAGTCTACCCCAGATTAATTTGCCATTGAATTAATTATCCGCTAAGTGACCGGCCGAACAAGTGACACCAGCAAACTAACTTCCAGATGAGTCCTATCAGTTCTGTACAGTTGGGTTCACACTTTGCCGTAGTGCGTCTTACCTTAACACCATATGTATTCAAGCTCCATTAGGATTTTTAATCTCTCTGTTTTGTATTTGGAGCAGAGAAGTGGAATTAAGATGGGAAATAGACAGATCCGTGTTGCTTTTTCTTCATTGATTTCAATGGCTTTTTAAAAAACCAGGAAGCAAATGGAAAGCTTTGTTTTCTTCCCTTCCAATTTTTTAGCAGAACAGATAGCGCAGTAGACTGCAATTTAAAAAAATGAAGGCATAAAGGAAGCAAACTGAAAACTTCCCATTTGCTTTCCGTTCTTTTAAAAACCCATTGAAATCAAAGGAGAAACAAAAAACAGATCAGTTTATTTCCATTGTAATTCGGTTTCTCTGATGCAAAAACGGAACAGAGATAGAAAGCCGAAATGCAGGTGTGAAGATTTATTTTTTTAGTGTTTCACCTGTAAAACTGTGTTGCAAATAACTAGATCCTAAAGGCTTGTTCATACAAGCCTAAGCACATTTCAGCCACGTAGATACACTGTGTATTTACATAACTGAAAATCGCTTATGCCTGTGTTATTGTGTGTGTAAATATGGGGCAAAAACACAGGTTTCCTGTGTGTTTTGCGCATATTTACGCATGACCATTCATTTCAGTTGACTTCTACAGTACGTAATATGCACCAACATAGGACATGCCGCATATTTTTTCACAATTGTATGAAAAATAATACGCTGCTGTGAATGAACCTATTGAAATTAATGTGCTTTATTCACTGCGTATTGCATGCACAAAAACTGTGCACATAATACGCAGCACAAATAGGCTCATATGAACAAGCCCTGAAAGTTTTGTAATTAAAATACATACAGATTGAAGCTAGCACAGCAGACCGCTAATCATCATCATTTGCGCTATCATTATGCCTAATGTATCACACGCGGTAGATTTGTTCTCCAACTTTGCAATAAATTTGTGGAACTCACTGCCAACTCATTAGATTTGCTCCTAAGTTTTAAACTTCCCTTGAAAATAAATTTCTTCAAGGAGGCCTATGCCACATAACCATAGTTAATGGCTCAAATGCAACATCATAACAACTTATGTTTGGCTTAGTATGTAATGATTCTATGATTAACATATGTTTACGCCCCAAGTGTTTGCCAGTACCAAACACGTCACCTCTAACTAGATGAGAACAAACCGCACTTATACTGTGTTCATTATCCAAGTAGCTTTTCCTCATCAGTGTATGAGATCCCAGTGTTCTCCCCAGACAGGATTCCCATGATAAAGTTGGGGGGAGTGTAATTCAACATTCTGCTTGCACATTCCAGGGTATAAGATTGAGCTTGTCAACCATTTAACTGCTAGCAATTTCCCATAAAGGTAGTTATACTGTATATATATATATATATATATATATATATATATATATATATATATGTGTGTGTGTTTTCCTAGGCTGAGATAAGAAACATATGTATTATTACTATAACACTTTTAGGTGCTGACTTTAGTTACTTATAGAACCTCACACAGTTTTTAGAAAAGAAACACCACATTACAAAAAAAATAATTGAGAGGCTAGCTGCAAGTCAGCAGGGAAACGGTAAATGTGATATAAATACAGTGTCTATTTTTTGGTCCTTTTTTTTTTTAGATATTTTTGCTTAGACTTCTCCATGAATTATAGCAGAAAAAATGCATGCTATACATAAGTAATCAAAAAATCACCACCCAAAAGATACTTGTGAAAAATTCTTATATTGGTTAAAAAAAATGTTGCCATTTTTTAAAATCCTTTTTTTGGGGGGAAAAAAAATCACCCCTTCTTTTAATAATTTCAAAATGGTGTATGTTGGAGGGGGCCATAGGGGTACCTGGTAATTTCCCACACCGGGTACCACCTAACCTTGTTATGCCACTGAACAGAAGCCCTCACTGACTGACTGACTCACTGATTTGCCACTAATTCTCTAGCTTCCCAGTGTCATGTAAACTTGAAATTTGGCAAAACTATTCTTTAGGTTGTAGATAAAAAAAGTAAAGGAGTCGCATCTTGATTATTCAATGCTAAGTGCAAAAGTAAGTGACCCCCTATGTTATGTACCTAATCTAATTTTCTAACTTCCCGGTGTCATACACACTTGAAATTTGACACAACCATACTTTTGGTCGTAAATAGGAAAATTAAAAGGGTCACAACTAGAGATGAGCGAACGCGTTCGTCCGAGCTTGATATTCGTGCGAATATTAGGGTGTTCGGGATGTTCGTTATTCGTAACGAACACCATGCGGTGTTCTGGTTACTTTCACTTCCTTCCCTGAGACGTTAGCGCGCTTTTCTGGCCAATTGAAAGACAGGGAAGGCATTACAACTTCCCCCTGCAACGTTTAAGCCCTATACCACCCCCCTGCTGTAAGTGGCTGGCGAGATCAGGTGTTCGCCTAATATAAAAGTCGGCCCCTCCCGCGGCTCGCCTCAGATGCGGTGTGAGTTAGATGAGGGACAGTGCTGTTTATACCGGAGCTGCTGTAGGGAAAGAATTGGTAGTTAGTGTAGGCTTCAAGACCCCCCAAAGGTCCTTATTAGGGCCACTGATAGCTGTGTGTTGGCTGCTGTTAGCAGTGGAATTTTTTTTTTCTCAAAATCGGCTCTGCAGAGCGTTGCACCCGGCATTAGGGACAGAAGTGCTGCATAGGCAGGGAGAGTGTTAGGAGTGAGTGTAGCCTTCAAGAACCTCAACGGTCCTTTCTAGGGCCATATTTATCCGTGTGCAGTACTGTCCAGGCTGCTGTTAGCTGTGCTGCATTTTTTTTGGGCTTCTCAAAATCGCCTCTGCAGAGCATTCCACCCTCCATTGATACTGCAGGGAAAGAATTGTATAGGCAGGGCCACAACACAGTTATTATTCATAGAATATACGCAGTGCTGCCTTTTGGTGGAAAAACAAGTGGAAACAAATCTATTTGTCCAGCCTGTGTCCGTCCTTACGGGCGGTGGACACGTGTGAGCTGCGTGAAAAACATTGCTAAATCATACGCACCCAGCTACGCTTTACTGCTGGCTTCGCCATTTCCTTTCCTTAATTGGGAAAAAAAATACCTGCTCTGCCAGAGTTATAATAACTCTGCTACCCTCACGTTCTGTGACACATAAGCAGGGACACAGCACAGTTATTACACTTCTCATGTTCATTGAATATACGCAGTGCTGCCTTTTGGTGGGAAAAAACTGAAAACAAATCTATTTGTCCAGCCTCTGTCCATCCTAACGCCTGTGGACACGTGTGAGCTGCGTGAAAAACATTGCTAAATCATACGCACCCAGCTACGCTTTATTGCTGGCTTCGCCATTTGCTTTCCTTAATTGGGAAAAAAAATACCTGCTCTGCCAGAGTTATAATAACTCTGCTACCCTCACGTTCTGTGACACATTAGCAGGGACACAGCACAGTTATTAAACTTCTCATGTTCATTGAATATACGCAGTGCTGCCTTTTGGTGGAAAAACAAGTGAAAACAAATCTATTTGTCCAGCCTCTGTCCGTCCTTACGGGCGGTGGACACGTGTGAGCTGCGTGAAAAACATTGCTAAATCATACGCACCCAGCTACGCTTTACTGCTGGCTTCGCCATTTGCTTTCCTTAATTGGGAAAAAAAATACCTGCTCTGCCAGAGTTATAATAACTCTGCTACCCTCACGTTCTGTGACACATAAGCAGGGACACAGCACAGTTATTACACTTCTCATGTTCATTGAATATACGCAGTGCTGCCTTTTGGTGGGAAAAAACTGAAAACAAATCTATTTGTCCAGCCTCTGTCCGTCCTAACGCCTGTGGACACGTGTGAGCTGCGTGAAAAACATTGCTAAATCATACGCACCCAGCTACGCTTTACTGCTGGCTTCGCCATTTGCTTTCCTTAATTGGGAAAAAAAATACCTGCTCTGCCAGAGTTATAATAACTCTGCTACCCTCACGTTCTGTGACACATAAGCAGGGACACAGCACAGTTATTAAACTTAGATTATTCATTCACTAGAGGCAGTGGGGCCTTTCGTTTTCCCAAAAGGGCAAAAATTATATTTGGCCTGCAGTCTTGCGCCAATTTATTTCCTGCCTGTTAAATCAAATCACTGGTAATACAGCATGCTGAGGGGTAGGGGTAGGCCTAGAGGACGTGGACGCGGCCGAGGACGCGGAGGGCCAAGTCAGGGTGTGGGCACAGCCCGAGCTCCTGATCCCGGTGTGTCGCAGCCGACTGCTGCGCGATTAGGAGAGAGGCACGTTTCTGGCGTCCCCACATTCATCGCCCAATTAATGGGTCCACGCGGGAGACGGTTATTAGAAAATGAGCAGTGTGAGCAGGTCCTGTCCTGGATGGCAGAAAGTGCTTCGAGCAACCTATCGTCAACACGCAGTTCTGCGCCGTCCACTGCTGCAAATCCGAATCCTCTGTCTGCTGCTCCTCCTTCCTCCCAGCCTCCTCACTCCACTACAATGACACCTGCTCAGGAGCGGGAACACTCCCAGGAACTGTTCTCGGGCCCCTGCTTAGATTGGGCAGCAGCGGTTCCTCTCCCACCAGAGGAGTTTATCGTCACTGATGCCCAACCATTCGAAAGTTCCCGGGGTCCGAGGGAAGAGGCTGGGGACTTCCGCCAACTGTCTCAACAACTTTCTGTGGGTGAGGAGGATGATGACGATCAGACACAGTTGTCTTGCAGTGAGGTAGTAGTAAGGGCAGTAAGTCCAAGGGAGCAGCGCACAGAGGATTCGGAGGAAGAGCAGCAGGACGATGAGGTGACTGACCCCACCTGGTGTGCAACGCTTACTCAGGAGGACAGGTCTTCAGAGGGGGAGTCAAGGGCATCAGCAGGGCAGGTTGCAAGAGGCAGTGCGGTGTCCAGGGGTAGAGGCAGGGCCAGACCGAATAATCCACCAAGTGTTTCCCAAAGCGCCCCCTCGCGCCATGCCACCCTGCAGAGGCCGAGGTGCTCTAAGGTCTGGCAGTTTTTCACAGAGACGCCTGACGACCGACGAACAGTGGTGTGCAACCTTTGTTGCGCAAAGCTCAGCCGGGGAGCCAACACCAACAGCCTCACCACCACCACCATGCGCAGACATATGATGGCCAAGCACCCCACAAGGTGGGACGAAGGCCGTTCACCGCCTCCGGTTTGCACCCCTGCCTCTCCCCCTGTGCCCCAACCTGCCACTGAGATGCAACCCCCCTCTCAGGACACAGGCACTACCGCCTCATGGCCTGCACCCACACCCTCATCTCCGCTGTCCTCGGCCCCATCCAGCAGTGTAGTTCAGCGCACCGTTCAGCCGTCGCTTGCGCAAGTGTTCGAGCGCAAGCGCAAGTACGCCGCCACGCACCCGCACGCTCAAACGTTAACCGTCCGCATAGCAAAATTCATCAGCCTTGAGATGCTGCCGTATAGGGTTGTGGAAACTGAGTCCTTCAAAAGTATCATGGAGGCGGCGGCCCCGCGCTACTCAGTTCCCAGTCGCCACTACTTTTCCCGATGTGCCGTCCCAGCCCTGCACGACCACGTCTCCCGCAACATTGTGCGCGCCCTCACCAACGCGGTTACTGCCACGGTCCACTTAACTACGGACACGTGGACAAGCACAGGCGGGCAGGGCCACTACATCTCCCTGACGGCACATTGGGTGAATTTAGTGGAGGCTGGGACAGAGTCAGAGCCTGGGACCGCTCACGTCCTACCCACCCCCAGAATTGCGGGCCCCAGCTCGGTGGTGGTATCTGCGGAGGTGTATGCTTCCTCCACTAAAGCACCCTCCTCCTCCTCCTCCTCCTCTGTCTCGCAATCAAGATGTGTTAGCAGCAGCATGTCGCCAGCAGTCGGTGTCGCGCGGTGTGGCAGCACAGCGGTGGGCAAGCATCAGCAGGCCGTGCTGAAACTACTCAGCTTAGGCGATAAGAGGCACACGGCCCACGAACTGCTGCAGGGTCTGACACAGCAGACCGACCGCTGGCTTGCGCCGCTGAGCCTCCAACCGGGCATGGTCGTGTGTGACAACGGGCGTAACCTGGTGGCGGCTCTGCAGCTTGGCAGCCTCACGCACGTGCCATGCCTGGCCCACGTCTTTAATTTGGTGGTTCAGCGGTTTCTGAAAAGCTACCCACGCTTGTCAGACCTGCTCGTAAAGGCACGCCGGCTCTGCGCACATTTCCGCAAGTCCCACACGGACGCTGCCACCCTGCGCACCCTGCAACATCACTTTAAGCTGCCAGTGCACCGACTGCTGTGCGACGTGCCCACACGGTGGAACTCTACGCTCCACATGTTGGCCAGGCTCTATGAACAACGTAGAGCTATAGTCGAATACCAACTCCAACATGGGCGGCGCAGTGGGAGTCAGCCTCCTCAATTCCTTTCAGAAGAGTGGGCCTGGTTGGCAGACATCTGCCATGTCCTTGGTAATTTTGAGGAGTCTACCAAGGTGGTGAGCGGCGATGCTACAATCATTAGCGTCACCATTCCTCTGCTATGCATCTTGAGAAATTCCCTGCAAACCATAAAGGCAGCTGCTTTGCGCTCGGAAACGGGGGCGGGGGAAGACAGTATGCCGCTGGATAGTCAGGGCACCCTCCTGTCTATTTCTCAGCGCGTACAGGAGGAGGAGGAGGAGCATGAGGAGGATGAGGAGGAGGGGGAAGAGACAGCTTGGGCCGCTGCTGACGGTACACCGGCTGATTGCCTGTCATCCTTTCAGCGTGTATGGCCTGAGGAGGAGGAGGAGGAGGATCCTGAAAGTGATCTTCCTAGTGAAGACAGCCATGTGTTGCGTACAGGTACCCTGGCACACATGGCTGACTTCATGTTAGGATGCCTTTCTCGTGACCCTCGCGTTGCACGCATTCTGGCCACTACGGATTACTGGGTGTACACACTGCTCGATCCACGGTATAAGGAGAACCTGCCCACTCTGATTCCCGAAGAGGAAAGGGGTTCGAGAGTGTTGCTATACCACAGGACCCTTGCGGACAAGCTGATGGTAAAATTCCCAGCCGACAGCGCTAGTGGCAGAAGGCACAGTACCGAGGGCAAGGTAGCAGGGGATGTGCGTAGATCGAGCAGCATGTACATCCCAGGCAGTGCAACAGTCTTTAAGGGCCTGGCCAGCTTTATGGCTCCCCACCAAGACTGTGTCACCGCTCCCCAGTCACGGCTGAGTCGGCGGGAGCACTGTAAAAGGATGGTGAGGGAGTACGTAGCGGATCGCACGACCATCCTTGGTGACGCCTCTGCCCCCTACAACTACTGGGTGTCGAAGCTGGACATGTGGCCTGAACTAGCGCTGTATGCCCTGGAGGTGCTTGCTTGTCCTGCGGCTAGCGTGTTGTCGGAGAGGGTGTTTAGTGCGGCTGGGGGAATCATCACAGATAAGCGTAGCCGCTTGTCAACCGACAGTGCCGACAGGCTAACACTCATCAAGATGAACAAAGGCTGGATTTCCCCAGACTTCTGTTCTCCACCAGCGGACAGCAGCGATACGTAAGCAATACGTAGGCTGCACCCGCGGATGGAAGCTACGTTCTCTCTCACCATCCAAAACGGGGACATTTCTGCTTCATCAATCTGTGTCTAATATTCCTCCTCCTCCTCCTCCTGCTCCTCCTCCTGAAACCTCACGTAATCACGCTGAACGGGCAATTTTTCTTAGGGCCACAAGGCTCACTCAAATAATTTTTCAGAACAATTTTTATAAGTTTCAATGCGCTTAAAAGCATTGGAACTTTAACTTGAACCAATTTTTCGTTACACTGGGCTGCCTCCAGGCCTAGTTACCACTTAAGCCACATTAACCAAAGCGATTAATGGGTTTCACCTGCCCTCTTGGCTGGCCATGGCCAATTTTTGGGATGTACATTAGTACTGTTGATACAGCAATTTTTGTGGGCCCTCGCCTACAGTGTAATCAAATTAATTTTTAGCCCACCTGCATTACAGCTGACGTTACCTCAGCTGTGTTGGGCAATGCAATGGGATATTTTTATGTACCGCCGGTGGGTTCCAGGGAGCCACCCATGCTGTAGGTGCACACGGAGTTTTTAATACATCTGTACACTTCTAAAGAACCCGTCTGACTGGGGCATGCAGTGTGGGCCGAAGCCCACCTGTATTACGCACGACATTACTACCTCAGCTGTGTTGGGCAATGCAATGGGATATTTCTATGTACCGCCGGTGGCTTCCTGGCACCCACCCAGGCAGTGGGTCCACAGGGAGTTTAACCTACATGTGTCCACTTGTAAAGAACCCCAGTCTGACTGGGGCATGCAGTGTGGGCCGAAGCCCACCTGCATTAAGCACGACATTACTACCTCAGCTGTGTTGGGCAATGCAATGGGATATTTTTGTGTACCGCCGGTGGGTTCCAGGGAGCCACCCATGCTGTAGGTGCACACTGAGTTTTTAATACATCTGTACACTTCTACAGAACCCGTCTGACTGGGGCATGCAGTGTGGGCCGAAGCCCACCTGTATTACGCACGACATTACTACCTCAGCTGTGTTGGGCAATGCAATGGGATATTTCTATGTACCGCCGGTGGCTTCCTGGCACCCACCCAGGCAGTGGGTCCACAGGGAGTTTAACCTACATGTGTCCACTTGTAAAGAACCCCAGTCTGACTGGGGCATGCAGTGTGGGCCGAAGCCCACCTGCATTAACCCTTTCCAGTCCACTGTGTGACCTGTGAAGACATTAGGGTTTAAGGCTGTACAGCTCCGTTGTTGGTAGACGTCCGTCGGGGTTCTCTTACTGTATATTGCCAGCCTCTCTGCTGTCGGAGCCTATCCTACGTGTCAGCTCATGCAGTACTGGCTTTAGCCAGCATATAGCGCCGTTGTATAACGGCAGAAAAAGAGTAAGCCCCCTAGGAAAACCATATACAAATTGGATTGGAAAGGGTTAAGCACAACATTACTACCTCAGCTGTGTTGGGCAATGCAATGGGATATTTCTGTGTACCGCCGGTGGGTTCCAGGGAGCCACCCATGCTGTGGGTCGACAGGGACTTCACAATAGGGAGTTGTACCTGCCTGTGTCTATGAATTAAAAAGCCCGGTCTGACTGGGGCATGCAGACACCTTGACAGAATGAATAGTGTGTGGCACATAGGTTCCCCATTGCTATGCCCACGTGTGCAGCTCCTGATGGCGGTGGCACAGGATTCTATTTCTCATTGCTTCTGTACAGCATTGTGGGCTATCGCTCCGCCACTTTTAAAGAGGGTCGCTGCCTAGCCGTGCCAACCTCTGCAGTGTGTGCCTGCGGTCCCTCGTCATGGCAGACGCAATTCTAAATAGACATGAGCGTGGTGTGGCATGAGGGCAGCTGAAGGCTGCCCAGGGACACTTTGGTGTGCGCTGTGGGGGGGGAGGGGGGGCGGTTGGGCAGCATGTAACCCAGGAGAAGTGTCAGTGGAGTGTCATGCAGGCAGTGATTGTGCTTTGTTGGAGGTAGTGTGGTGCTTAGCAAAGGTATGCCATGCTAATGAGGGCTTTTCAGAAGTAAAAGTTGTTGGGAGGGGGGGGGGCCCACTCTTGCCGGTATTGTGGCTTAATAGTGGGACCTGTGAACTTGAGATGCAGCCCAACATGTAGCCCCTCGCCTGCCCTATCCGTCACTGTGTCATTCCCATCACTTTCCTGAATTGCCCAGATTTTCACACATGAAAACCTTAGCGAGCATCGGCGAAATACAAAAATGTTCTGGTCGCCTATTGACTTCAATGGGGTTCGTTGTTCGAAACGAACCCTCGAGCATCACGGGAAGTTCGTTCCGAATAACGAACACCCGAACATTTTGGTGTTCGCTCATCTCTAGTCACAACTTGATTATTCAATTTTAAGCATGAAAGTAAGTGACCCCCCTATGTAATGTAACTAATAACACACATCTGTACTGCACAAACTTAAAATTTGGCACAACCATTTTTCAGGTCTTAAATAAGAAAAGTAAAGGGGTCGCAATGTGATTATTCAATTCTAAGTACAAAAGTAAGTGACCCCTATGTTTTGTACCTAATCTAATTCTCAAACTTGAATTTTGGCACAAACATTCTTGAGGTCTTAAATAAGACAAGTACTGAGATTACAACTTGAATATTCAATTCTAAGTACAAAAGTAAGTGACCCCCTGTGTCATTTAACTAATAACACAAATCTGTACCACACAAATGTGGAATTTGGCACAACCATTCTTTAGGTCCTAAATAGGAAAAGTAAAAAGGTCGCAACTTCAATATTCAATTCTCAGGCATGAAAAAGTGTGTGAAAATCCACAATACATGAGATAGTTCTTTTATCAGAAACCTTAAAGCCTAGCAAAAATGATTTGTACATTGAGGAGAATCTACCTCACCTCTCTGTGTATATATTGAGGAGAATCTAACTGACCTCTATGTGTATATACTGAGGAGAATCTACCTCACCTCTATGTGTACATACTGAGGAGAATCTACCTCACCTCTCTATGTATATATTGAGGAGAATCTAACTGACCTCTATGTGTATATACTGAGGAGAATCTACCTCACCTCTATATGTATTGTGAGGGATTAGCGTTTAGGATCGGTAGCAACCTGGGCATAAGCAGTCAGAGACAGTGACACTTGCGATAAAATCTTTGGTCCAGGTTTTGCCTGGGTTTATTTCCAAGCAAACAAAGCAAAATACAGGCCTTAACATCAGGCAAACATAAAGGAAATCCTGCTCGTCTGAGCACTTACTATACATGTAGCGTCCCTGTCTACACACTGGTAACAAAATGGCTCCTGCACACAGCCAGCCAGGACTCTCAGACCTGCAGAGGTCTCAGCTCTCCCCCTGGCCCTGTAGGCCCAGGCTTTATAAGGCCTGGTACCAGCCCCACCTGGTACGTGGGAGTGACCATCCCACCCTTCAATTTGGTCACTCCAGGAAAAGCCGGCCCGGATTATGTGGCTTGGAGCCACCTACTCACTACAACGTGTCAGTAACTTAATGTTACTGACACCATACTGCCGGCTTCCTCCACCGAGCCCAGGCTGCTCGGTGGCACGTATCTGGCCAAGTGCTCCCCAAAGCCGCATGGGAGAGCATCCTAGGTGAAATATATCTGCCCTCCAGCACTTTGCCGGTCACCTTCTCACAGTATATACTGAAGAGAATCTAACGCTCCTTTATATGCATATACTGAAAAGGATCTACCTTACCTCTATGTGTATATACTTAGGAGAATCTAACGCTCTTCTATATGCATATACTGAAAAGGATCTACCTCACCTCTATGTGTATATACTGAAGACAATCTAATTGACCTCTGTGTGCATATGCTAAAAGGCTGTAAAGTACATAAGGAAGCAGTCATGAACTGCAGGGATGGAGCATGCCTTTAAGGCTAAGAAGGGAGTAAATTTGAATAAAAAGGGGCGTTACCTTTGAGGGTAAAAAGTGAGGAGAGTAGGAGGGGTGGCACAGTCTGCGGAGAATCTAACGCTCCTTTATGTGTATACATATTTTACTCATTGGTTCTTCTGAAGCAACCACATTTTCGTAAAATTTTCCATACAACCAAAAGGCAAACAACTACTGTAAACACCTGTACCAAATTAACGTGGGCGAAGCCGGGTTTATCAGCTAGTGCATATGTTTATATATATATATATATATATATATATATATATATATATATATATATATATATATATATATATATATATATATATATATATATATAATTTAGTTTGAATATTTTTTTCTGGATCAGTATCTTGCTAAATAATTATTCTAAAAAATTAGTTTTTAATTATACTTAGTGAATTAAGCAGTAAGTGCAGCAGTCTCTTGAAGTGTACTATGTGATTTTTTTTTTTTTGTTTATATGGGAGATACAATATATGAACTCCCATTCACATGGAATACAGATTTATCAATGCAGTTGTAACAGTTTTTCACAAACTATATTGAAATAGACTGGTATTCAGCACAATTGCCATAGTTATAAATCCTCCAACACATTTTTCAACGCCGGCAACAATTTTTGTAACTGATTTAAAATGGATTTGGATTAAAAATTGTACTTTGTGCGATAGATTTACTAATTTTTCTTTCACTTTTCTGAGCTATATTGGACATTAACTTTACATTAGAGTTTCATATTGGCATACTATTAACCCCAATGTGTTTTTATGCACTTTTGTGTCACGATTTTCATTATGATTTTTTTTTTACAAGAGATACAGAAAATTTCATAGTAAAATAAATCCCAGTCATTCCTCAATATTTTTCAGCTAGGAATTTATTTTCCCACTAGGTATACATAAATTCTAGATATAAATGGTCATTATAAGTGGTGATTGTAGAATTAATGTGGCTTTTACAAACAAATAGATGATTGAAATGCTCTCTTAAAAAATAAAGTTGTCTATATTTAGTGCTGGTACAGCTCTAGAAATGAACAGCCAGCAAAGTTATGGGCTATTCTGATATATACTTATTTCATTGCTTTGGTAGTAAAATATTCAACGTAGTATAGACCAGTTATTACCTGAGAATAATGCTACATAGTAGGCTTTTATACTAGTAGGTTCGCAAGAACAGATTTATATAGGGCATAAAGTTATTTGATTAAGAAGAATTTAGATTTTTGACCTTTCAACAATGAAACCTACACAACTCACAGTGATTAAATCAAAATCAGAACTTTAAAGGTCAAATGCGGTATATTGCTATAGATAGTTATCTTGGCTATCATAGTTCATAAATTAATGTCAAAAGCACTAACTATTCACAAATCAATAAAAATTATTGATATTGTACTAAGCACAACTGGTTGTTGAAGCAAAAATCAATCTCTTACTCAACTTTGATGTAGTTTCCATCTTCTAATGTATTTCTGTACAAACAGATTTTAGAAACGTGTAGCTTTTGAGGAATATCTGCGACCTTTGAGCAATATGATAAAAAGAGAGAGAAGTGAAAAACTGTCATATTACAAAAGCTTTCTGTATATGAAAGAGTCATTTTGTTTAACCTTTCTGCAGATTTTTCTTTTATTATGAAGATTTGGATAATGGAAGATTCATTTGAAAACATTCTTACATACCGTAATTCTAAAAAGACTGGACAAGATGTAGCATACCAGGTTATACCAATTATTTTATTGTCTACTTAGTAATATGAGTTAGCCATATTTAATTATGAAGAAATTAAAATTACATTTCCATCATTTATGCTATGGTATATTGCAGGCGTACTCTGCGCAAGGAAAAACTGTGAAGGCGCCATAGTATTAAACTAGAACTGCAGTCATTCTTAGAAACAGAGGGACTTCTAGAGGTTGGATCCTCACTGATCAGAAAGCAATTGCGAATGCTAGACTACTGCAGCAATTTCAAGGGTGGGGTTACAAAAAAGGATCTGTCTTGCAAGAGAGTAAGCTTTGGATGCGGCCATTGATCTTTACCTTGAGATCTCATTCAAGGGTGGCACAATGAAGAAGCAGATACATATTGGTAACTTTAGCAACTTTTATTTCACAGGAGGCATAGAGTGTACCAGTTACAGGCACAATGGGCTTAAGATGGTAGTTTCAAGATTGGGCACCGAGCTACAGCCTCAAAACAAGGCACTTAAGTTAGTGGTTACAGTCTCTGTATAGAGCACACATGATAGCATGTGCTTAAGGTTTCTCCTTAGACCCAACCATCCCAGGCAAGGCAACGGTCAAGGCAATCTAGAGGCCAAGGTGATGAGTTACCACTCACAGGATCCCAGGGTCTACAGTGTAGCGAGATACATTTGAGACACAACTCCCTTTATCACATACCAACTTGTTTGACTCTGACACTCTCTAGACAGTCCCAGACAGCCATGACATTTACCAGTGGCACTTGTTGTACTCCACTGTGATACTATGTCACTGCACACGAGGCACGTGAAACAGCTCCAATTATAGACTTAGACACTGTCCTTCATGGAGCCCATGCAACACCACAGTACAGGGACCACAATTGCAACCTGGAAGTATACCATGCACAATAGCATAATTAACAATTAATAGTGTGAACACTGTTAAATCTGAAAATATAACATAGTTGACATACAACATGGCCAAGGGTGCAATAATAACCATAACTGTGATCAACATGAACAGTCCTAGTTGAGTCATGAGGAACGCTGTAGTCTAATAACAGTAACATAGTTCAGTTCATACATGGCTGATGCAAGGGGACACGGTTCATGGCAGCAGCAACAACTAACTCTTTACAGCCTCCTTCTCCAGAAACGGTGCCATTCTTGTCCATAATCTATGTCTGATATTGCAATTTATCTTTATTCAGGGCAGAGCCAATGGAAAAGAGTAATGCTGTTTTTCGAAAAATTGGCTGCAAATTCATGCAATAGATCTGTTGTACCATCATATCCTATTGATGCCCTATGTGTGCCATCAATTGGAATAAACTAGACACAGTGTGATATTTGTGCAATTTGCTTCAGATAACATATGCTTTTCTTCATGATAAATACATAATTTCTGTGTATATATGAATGCACTTAGTCAGCAAAAATAGGTCTGTGGGCTTTTTTGACAAAATTGGTTGCCATTGCAATTTTGTCCTGTTCCCAATGCATGCTTACTATGTAAAACAACTACAGTGACATCCATTTTATACCAATAAACATATAGTCAGAAAAAGAAGAATCTGCGCTCACAGATGGAGTGAACTAAGGACGAATTCGCATAGAAATAATAGTGAGGTGTGACACTTACTTACTTACTTTATATGTATGGCTTGAGAAAGGTGCTTTGTTGCACTGAAACGCGTCGCCTTATTAAAAGTTTTGTTTGATTGGAAAACTCCTGGACTACTACTATATATTCTGGAGTATAACACTGCACTGGATTGAGGACACTCTGAGGAGGGGGCATCTGTGCATCATACCCCCCTCCTTTCAAGTAAGTGTCACACCTCACTATTATTTCTATGCGAATTCGTCCTTAGTTCACTCCATCTGTGAGCGCAGATTCTTCTTTTTCTGACTATATGTTTATTGTTTTATCTGGGTGAGCTCTGTTATCAGAGCTCCCAGCTTGCATCTGCAGCTCTCCTTTATGTGAAAGGATTGGAGTTCTGAGGAGAAGACGCATTGGGATTACATCCACATATCCCAGTGGGTGTGAAGCGGATCTGCCTGTGGCGCTCTCTAACGTTTTTTATTATCCATTTTATACCCACACTCCAATCTGCGAAATATTTCTCCTGCAGCAGACTCTGCAGGAGAAATGTAGCATTGCTGTACATGCCAGCTATTCAATTCAACAGCTAAGCATGTAATGCATGGATCCATCAAAGCAGCAGCCCCTCTAACAGTCTCTATTCTGGTTCATAGAGGATGCTATGAGTGGGATTTTTATTTGGCTTTTAAGTAACTGATGGGAAAACAGTCACTTAGCTATTAATTAAACATATATAGGCAGGTAACTGTTGTGAATATTTTGCATTTAGTTTACTTATACTTTTTTATCCTTTCAGATTACAGTAATTATTTTTACAAAATTTATGCTGCATGTGGTCTATTAAATTGGACTAACAGCAATTCAGAACCTCAAAACCAATATAAATCATGTCAAAAGTTTGTCAGTTCATCTAAGCATTAATGAACTAGATTAATTAATTTTAATTAAATCATGTCCTACATTTGTCCTAGATTTTATTTTTTGATATGCTGACCAAAGATAAATTGCTTTTCCCACACACCATTGTAGTTTTAACTTAGCAGTACAGCATGGTAGCCTGAATTTATTACCCTAACTTAAAACCTGATACCAATCTGACATATAAGTGTATAAAATTGTACTGATTTTTGCAAAATTGAATCAAGTTGTTCCAAAACGATTTTTGGTGAACATTGAGGAAAAATGAAATTTCCCATAACGCCTGCTGCAGAAGTCAGTGCGCAGCCAATCAGCAGCCAGAGTGTCTAGCTAATGTCACTAAATGTGCCCTCCATCTTGCATATGGGCAGCAGTATCATTGGACGCCTACATCACATGACCTAGCCAGTTATAACATAGGCAAGGTGTAACCTGCATCCTGCAGGCGATCAGTCCACATTTGCTGTAACTGAGCCTCTAGATCATGCAAACTCATAAGCTGTCGAAGTTGGCATCCCAGATGGTCACATATATGTTCTACTGCAGCCAAGCCAAGGAAATGTGTCAATGTTGTGGATGCATTCCTGTGACACCCTGGCTGTATATAGCTGAGTATTATCCTGCTGGAAAATGCCTTTTGGAAGCCCTGCCATGAGAGGCAACACATGTGGCTGCAGGATGACCTGCAGATATTACTGAGCTTTCATTGTCCCTCCTACCACTACTAGGGGTGACCAACTGTTGCATGTGATGTTAGGTTTGAGGTGCTCACCCTTAGGTTACCATACACAAACACAGTTGCTGTCAGTTGCTGTCCGTTATAAAAGCATATTTATTGGTCAGCAAGCTCTGCACAAGCAGAAAAAGAGGTCCACTACACACAAGTAGCTTCTAAGAGCCTTTTTATAAGCCAAGAGTGAAACCACTTTTATGGCCTCAGGTGACAAAACAGTTCATCTAATCATGCCACAACTCCGGTCATTTGCACATCTGCCTTACATGTAACTGCATCTCAACTTTTGCAGCAAAATGACAAATTCCTTCCAGGTGTTTGATTCTTTTTTTTACAAAGACTGTATATACCCATATAACACATGGTCTACTGTTAATAGGGGAAGATATTTTATAAAATATATATTGCTACTGGGTGAGAAAGCTTCTATACCAGCAGAAAACTACAAGGTCTTTTGGAGGGAGCAGAAAAAGATGCTGCATCATGTCTATATGCCTAAACTGTACATTGCGACAGGATATATTTCTGCTGCTGTCAATGTATATAGCAGCAAAGCAGACACACAAAATAGAATTTGGTGTGGGGAATATTGAAGTTCTCTGTCTGTGGCCTCAGATATTCAAGTTGCCAGACTGCATGCAGCAGCAGTGGGGTATGGAGAATTTAATTATGCTAAGCAAAACAGGGACACCTAACAAAAACAAAAGCTATACTCTGTGGGCTTCTATTTTCACATATCATGTATCCCAGGGATTGCAGCTTATGAAAGTGATAATAACTGGCAGCAATCCAGGATGTAGAAAGATACAAAACTTTTTTATTTACCCCATTACATAGAATACTAGCGACGTTTCGGTCGAATAGACCTTCCTCAAGCATTTGTGGAGCTCGCCTGGTTTGGGCTCCGTTACTGGCGTTTGCATTTTCATTTGCCTGACTCTATTGGAGGACTAGTGCAGTGCTGCTGGGAATCTTCTGTTGCGTAGGGATTGCAGCTTATATCATAGAATCATAAAATCATAGAATTAGAAGAGATCTCGAGGGTCATGGTGTCCAACCCCTTGCTCAATGCAGGATTCACTAAAGCACTAAGACATGGTTTGCAGACCGCTCACCATCCTGGTAACTCTTCTCTGAACTTGCTTTTAGTCTGCCAATGTCTTTTTTAAATTGGGATGCCCAGAACTGCACACAGTATTCCAGATGAGGTCTGACCAAGGAAGAGTAGAGGAGGTATAATTATAATTACCGTACATGATCTAGAGTCTTTTTCCCACGTTCTGCTAGTTAGTCCAGTTCCTCCCATTCTGAATGTGCTTTTTTCACTTTTCTTGCCAAGATCTAGGACTTTGCTTTTCTCCCTGTTAAAAACATTCTATGAATCACCATCTTCTGTTTAAGTTTGTCTAGATCTTTTGAATCCTCTCTTTCTTCTCTAGTGTTAGCTGTCCCTTCTAGCTTTGTGTCATGAGCAAATTTAATCAGTTTCCTCCCAATTCCTTTATCTAGATAATTTATAAAAATGATAAACAACGTTGGCTCCACTTTAGACAATCTTCCAATTGGATGTGCAGCCATTTATAACCATTCTTTAAGAACAATCATTCAGTTCTGAATCCACCTAACAGTTGCCTTGTCAATCCCATATTTAGTAATTTTTTCAGTAAAGATGGTATGAGATACTTTGTCAAATGCTTTACTAAAGTCAAGATGTTTAGTTGGCAGTGCCTTTTTTGGTAATATAAAACAAAAAGAAAACAAAACAGGTAAATGACAAATACACATAGTGCATGTGAGCGGCCTCAGTTGCTAGTCTGGCCGCTATGAATTGTTTTCAGACTTTTTGCAGCTAGCAGTGGGGTTTGGGGAATTCAATTACAATGCGTCAAACAGGGACAGCTCACATACATACAAGCTATACTCTGTGGCTTTCTGTTCTCACATATTGTGCCTCCTAGAAATTCTGGCTATGTAGCTGGCATTGCGTTTTTGTGAATATAAAACAAAAAGAAAACCAAACAGGAAAATAGCAAATACACACAGTGCTTGTCAGCAGCCTCAGATGTCTTTCAAAGTTACCAGTCTGGACACTCTGAATTATTTGCATTATAAGTTACATAAACATACACTAAAAAGTGAAAAAAAACCTAAATTAAATAAGGAAACAAATAAAGCAAGGGTAGGGGATGTGTTGTTGTTGATTTAGTAGAAGATGGGCCAAGTTGGCACTTCAAGCGGCTCCCACTAAAGCAACAGCTCCACGTTCTGCAGGAGGTGCAAGCCTACTGCTATTCCATAGAAATGTTTCTGCCTGTGTGTTACATCCACAGCACACAGAACAGTTTGTAGAGCGGGTGACACAGCATGTCTCAAGTATCACGAACTCCTCTTCTTCCCAGTTGCAAGCACACATCAGTCAGCCATGAGCATCCCCTCTCTACTTCATTCCAAGCCAAATCCACCGCACCCTCTGAAGCAGCCCACGTGGATCAATCTGAGGAGCTATTTGATCATTAAGTGTCATGGATGTCAACCAGGCATTCCAAACACCCAGAGGGAGAAGACCAAGTCATTGAATGCACTAATACCCCACCATTTGTTTCCTCAAAAGATGAAGATGAGTGTGGGTCAGTATGCCTGATCAGCCCTCCACAGGCAATGTGTACTCATGGGAATGTGGAAATGGAGGAGCCAGCTCCCAGTGCTCACTGTGACATAGAGTTCATTCAGGAGGAGAAGGACGATGAAGAGGAAGGCGAGGAGGAAGATGATGAGGTGCTTGACGGAATATGGACAAAAAGGGAGAGTCATTATAGCAGCTCACAGAGAAAGGAGGAAGAGGCAGATGTTGCAGGGCAGCTCCATTCTAAGACAGTGAGTAGGGTGTTGCAGAAAACCATACGGGCTGTACTATCACCATCAGCTGTGTTAGGTGCACTGTTCAGACACAATCTTCTGCATGTCCAGCCTCTGCTTCGGCAGTTACCTTGCTACCTTGTGTTTTGCCTGTGCTGTGTGTTCTTCGTTCGTGTACTCTGTAGTCTGTTGTTCCCATTGTCCGCTTCTCTGTTTATCCTTGTCTGCTTCTTCTTCCTTTTTTTCTTTACTCCCCGGTGTTGTTCTATCTTTGTCTTATAGGTGTTCTGGCCTGCTAGGGTAAGTCAGCGCCTAGAGGAAGAACATGAGGTCATCCTTATCGGGACGAGTGCTCTGCTTGTAGGCAGGGGTCTCTCTCTCCTGGTTATCAGTTCAGGGCAAGATACCTTCCCTAGTTTCCATCTATATACAAAGCTGTTCATCTGGTATCTTACCTCCCATGCTGGGGTTGGCTGTCAGCTGAGCTGGATCGGATCTTTACCTACACGGTAGGTTGACACAGCGGTCTCACATCCACAGTCCTTACAAGCTGCTACTAGTCTCAGCAGCACCATCAGGCCCACAGTTAGGTCTCCTCACAGGACTTGTGCAGTCTGGGCATTCTTTAAAACTACATGTGAAGACAGAAGAGTGGAGATCTGTAAGGTCTGCAAAAAGTTTAAAATGCAGTAAGAACATAAACAGCCTCAACACAATGCATATGAACAGTCACATGAATTCCTACCACCCAATGCCTTGGAAAGACTACCTAGGTCAGAGGGCAAAGAGTCAGACTTAATTTGCTCCTTTATGTTTCCTCTTCCTGCCTGTTCATGTAGTAGCCTTAGAGAGGCAGTTTTGTATAGGCCTCTTTTCTGCAATTGGCGATTGGCTCAATGCTTCAGGGCCAGGAGTGGGAAACAGAAAGCGAAATTAAGCTGCCACCATAAGAACCACTTTTACCAACATTGACCATCTAAACCATATTCCATCAAGTCCCAGGCCAGCAGCCAGCCTTCCATCCCCCAGCTATGATAATGTACAAAAAGTACCACCCCAACCATCCACAAGCACAGAGCTAGAACACAAGTATTGCACATCTGCTTGCAATAGAAATGCTACTCTTTAGGCTAGTGGACACAGCACCTTCTACAACATGATACTCCACGCTAACCCACAGTACCAGATGCCCAGCCATAATTTCTTTTTCCAAAAAGCTATCCCTGCCCCACACCACCAAGTGAGTGATAACATGTCTCTGGCATTGAAGAACGCTGTCAGTGGCAAAGTGCTTCGACCCGAAACAGAGTTCTACTGGTTCGGTTCACTTCACACTAATATTCATCATACAGCCCATTTCACACCCTTTGGAGTAGGCTATTCAAAAGTTTGACTATATTTACTGTATCATCTGACACTCATAACTTTCAACCACACATAATTGGTATACTTTTTGAAAATTATTATAGATGTTCCAACTCCTTGTATATTTATACATTTTAATAAGAATACCTTAAAGACATCACTAATCAAATTCACTTTAACCTTTCATAATAAGAGGGACCAGTATTAATATTGCTGCCCCCCTTTTAATCTTCTCTGGCTTTCCTATTTACAGTGCAGAACTCAAAATTGTCATGTTATAGAGCCCATTAAGGAACCTTATGATACACTACTTTAGTGTTTCGCATTTACAACTCCTTTTTGCCTTCCTTCACCATTTTTTTATTCATGCACGTACGTATTTCTTTAATCTATGTATTTTCAACTTCCATACTAGTCTAGTGTGAAGTACAAAATCAAATAATTTAGTCCAAGTATATCACAGCAACTAGATTAAGAAAATTCAGGTTTGCACTTAAGCTTTTAATTGTGATTTTGTGATCAAAAGTGATTTTGACATGACCTGTTATTCATGAATGCATACTAATTAGCTATTATTAGGTCATTTTCTGCTTTGGCAGTTCTTCCCTTTAAATACCTTCACATACTTTACAGGCAGCACACATCAGCCTTACCATGGGAAACATTTTCTGTAATTTTTGGATTCCATGCTTCTTTATTGTGTTTTTTTTTTGCATGGCAATTTCAGACATTCACTGACACATGGGATTCAAAGTAAGACAACACTCTCCCATATTAAGTTTTCTATAACTTAATTTTATTAAAGTGAACTGTACCTCATAGATTATATATCCAGATTTTAGCAAAAATAAAAAATATATAGAGATGATTCCCATTGATGACAGAGAATAAAAACTCAAACCACTTAAAAAAATTGTCTACTGCAACTATTGTAAATGTCTCCATAAAACTATACACACATACGCACACACATATGCACACACGCACACATTGTTAAATGCAGGAGTAAATCTAATGCCACATTGCATACTGCACTTGGACTAGCCTGAACTGCTCTAAGATCAGAAAATGGACCTCTGCATATAGCAGTTTTGGAAAGTCTTCAGACCCTTTCATTTTTTTACATTTTGTTGTGTTGTGGTCTTTGGCAAATTCAAAATAAAATGTCAAGTTTTTCCCAATCATTCAGCACTCAATTCCCCCGTAATGACAAAGCGAAAACAAAATTGTTGGAAATCTTTGTAATTTAAAAAAAAACAAAAAACTAATATTTTGCAATGAAAAGTATTCACACCCTGTATTCAGTACTTAGCTGAAACACCTTTGGTAGCTTCCAGCCTCTTGTCTTCTCAGGTATGAGGCCACAAAGTTTGCACACCTGGATTTGGGGATTTTCTGCCATTTTTCTTAGCAGATCCTTTCAAACTCTGTCAGGTTGGATGGGGACTGTCTGTGTCAGTTTGCTGTTTCTTAAGTGTGTGACCCAGAACTAATGACTTTGGAGTCAGGGACTCTGGAACAATTACTTGTATTTATTTACTGCTTATCTATTTTAATCTTTGCATATATTGATTTTATCTAATGTATCTGTACAATCCCCATTTAGATTGTGCTCTGTGATTGACAATGCCATCCAGTGTACATGTTGTGCCATTTATGAAGTTCTTGAATAGACGCTTGAGGGTGCATACTGCTGTATGAGATGTGAGTGTATTGCACATTTGGAAGCCAAAATCCTGGATCTACATGTATAGCTTGCAACACTGAGATCCATCGGCAACCAGGAAAGGGGTTTTGCTGCTGGGGAAGATGTAGGGGTGGATGGTAGTATGGGAGTGCAGGATGATCAGGCAGCTAGGTGGGTGACAGTTAGAAGGAGGGATAGAGTGAGGAGATCCAGGGAGGCTAGTCCTGAACTGGCACACCCCAACAAGTGGCAAAGTTGGCAGATGAGGGGAATGTCAATACAGGGTTAGAACTGCTGCGGCATAACATGCCCTCAGACCACTAGGGGAATGTCTGCTCCAGTAAGAAGGGGGAAAGAAACACATTGCAGGCCAGACAGGTCCTGGTAGTCAGGGACTAAATTATTAGGGCAATCTGACTCAAAGGACTGTCGAACATTTTGATGTCTTCCTGGCACTCGAGTTTGACACATTGTGGATAGAAGTGACAAATTACTGGGAGAGGTTACTGGTGACCCAGTTGTCGTGGTACACAATTAAGCTAATGCCAAAGTTAGAGGTAGGTGGAAGGTCTTTAAAAACAATTTCAGGGAACTAGATCTAAGCTTAATGAAAGAATCCCCAAAGCAGTGTTTTCTGAAATATTACATGTATCATATATGACAGCAAAAAGGCAGAGAGAGATTAGGCAGGTAAGCAAGGGGCTCAAAAGTTGGTGTAGGAAGGAGAGATTTGGGTTCCTAGAGAATTGGGCTGACTTTGCTGTTGGCTATAGGTTCTAGCATGAACTGTATCTTAATGGGGAGGCTGCAGCTGTTCTCGGGGAGCAACGCATTGTCAAGTTAAACTAACCCTGAACTTTTCTTCAATTATATAAATAGTAAAAAGATTAATATTGAAAATGTTGGCCCTTTAATAAATAATGTAGGAAAAAATGTAGAGGGTGATGAGAAGAAAGCAAATCTGTTTAATACTTTTTTCTCCAGTGTATCCACAGAGGAAAAGGAAATGTGAGATGAGATACGGAGTGATAAAGTAAACTCTCCACTAAATGTCACCAGTTAACCCAGAAAGAAATGCAGAGCCACCATAAAAAGATTAAGATAGACAAATCGCCGGTTCCGATGGCATACACCCCAGGGTTGTAAGGTAATTAAGTAATGTGATAGACAGATCATTGTTTCTTATATTTAAGGACTCTGTGAGGCCTTAGTCACACGGGCGTTTTTTCTCGCGATTTGCGGATCGCATGATGGATGCGCATCCGCAAATCGCGTGACCGGGGCCGAAAAATTCCCTTTGTCATTATGGGGTATTGAGTGCAGAATGATGGGGAAAAACTTGAATTTGTTGTTTAATTTTCTGAAGCATAACAAAATGTAAAAATGTGAAAGGGTATGAATTAGAGATGAGCGAACGTACTCGGATAGGCACTACTCGTCCGAGTAATGTGCCTTATCCGAGTACCGCTGTGTTCGTGCTGAAAGATTCGGGGCGCTCCGCTGCTGACAGGTGAGTCACAGCGGGGAGCGGGGCAGAGCGGTCGGGAGAGAAGGAGAGAAAGATCTCCCCTCCGTTCTTCCCCGCTCTCCCCGGCAGCTCCCCGCTCCGCAGCGCGTGCCGAATCTTTCTGCACGAGTACAGCGGTACTCGGATAAGGCACATTACTCGGACGAGTAGTGCCTATCCGAGTACGTTCGCTCATCTCTAGTATGAATACTTTAGATATATATATAACTGCGGATGTATTATTCCCTATCATAACAAAGACTGCTCTGGCTCGCTTTGTAATTATTGTAGTGCGCCTACACTATTTGCATAGACAGCAAATAGTATAAAGCACTGAATGAAAATTTGTTGCGTGAAGCAAATAGTTCTGGCATACCGAATGCTCATTTGGCGCTGAATATATCTGTGTGAAAAATATACTATTCTGCTTTCATTTGAAGTCTAAGGATGTTGTACCACATGTGATAACTGCTTATTTTCTGACAAGAATGATTCTTATCATCCTTTTTTGATGTATAACTCTTCATTATTAATGTCTTTTGGCACATTTCTAAATAAGACCAATTGAAGAATACTTTCAAATTTCTCCTATTTTCTGATTGTACATTTCTATTCATTTTTTCCCCATGATTTTGGGGACAGTTGCAGAGATTTGTTTTACACCAGGCACTTTCTTTTTAATGTATTTATTAATTACTTTGTGGAGGGATTGAACAGTAAAATATCAATATTTGCAGACAATACAAAACTATGTAAAGTAATTAAACACAAGAGAGGACAGTATATGGTTGTAAATGGATTTAGATAAATTGGGGGTTTGGGCAGAAAAGTGGTAAATGTGATTTAGATTTAACACTGAGGAATGTAAAGTCATGTATATGGCCAGGGAAAATACATATCACCAATGCATGCCGAATGGGAAACAACTGGGTAAAGGTGACGTGGAAAAGGACTCAGGGATTTTAGTTAACTGTAAACTTAACTGGAGCAACCAGTGTCAGGCAGCTGCTGCCAAGGCAAATAGGATCATGGGATGGATTAAAAAAGGTATAGGGACACGTGATGAGAATATTGTTCTTCCTTTTTAGAAATCACAGGTCAAACCACACATGTAATATTGTATATAGTTTTGGGCACTGGTACTCAAGAAAGACATATCAGAGCTTGAGTGCATTCAAAGGCAGGCAACTAAATTATGGAATGTGTAGACTACAATACCCAGAGAGATTATCAAAATTGGGGTTATTGTTTTAGAAAAAAAGACAGCTGAGGGGTGACCTAATTACTATGTAAAAATATATCAGGGGACAATATAGAGAACCTCTCCCATTGTCTATTTATACCAAGGACTGTGACTTTAACACTAGAGATGAGCGAGCGTACTCGTCCGAGCTTAATACTCGTTCGATTATTAGGGTACTCGAGATGCTCGTTACTCGAGACGAGCACCACGCGGTGTTCGTGTCAATTTTTATTTTCTTCCCAGAAAATTTTGCGCCGTTTTCTGGCCAATAGTAACACAGGGAAGGCATTACAACTTCCTCCTGTGAAGTTCCAGCCCTATCCCACCCCCCTGCAGTGAGTGGCTGGGGAGATCAGGTGCCACCCGAGTATCTAAACTGGGGCCGGCCGCGGCTCGCCACAGATGCACGCTGAGAGACATTAGAGAAAGTGCCGTCTTGCTGTAGCTGCTATAGGGAGAGTGTTAGGCTTTTATATTCGTCTTCAAGAACCCCAACGGTCCTTCTTAGGGCCACATCTGACCGTGTGCAGTACTGTTGAGGCTGGTTTTAGCAGTGTTGCACATTTCTTTTTTGTGTATATCGGGCATGCAGACCATAGCGTCCTCAGTCTGCAGTCATTTTACTGAGTATAGGGGCAGTACTGGTGAGGCAGGGACAGTGGTACAGGGAAAGAGGTATACTGGCTATATAGGCAGTGCGCTTTTTCAAAAAAATTGGAAAAAAAAATCTTTGGGCTGCCTGTGACCGTCTTCAGTTTACTGTGTGTCTGCTGGGGGTAGTAGTCGCTCACTTATTACCCAGCCAGGTGTTTCTGTAGCCTTGCGCATAATTTTTTCTGGCTGCACTGTGCTTTCAATAACCACAGTCATCCTCCAACAGGGAAATCCATATACAGGCTATATAGGCAGTGGGCTTTTTCCCAAAAATTGGAAAAAAAATACAATATTTGGGCTGCCTGTGACCGTCTTCAGTTTACTGCGTGTCTGCTGGGGGTAATAGTAGTCGCTCATTATTACCCAGCTTAGTGTTACAGCAGGCTTGCGTATAATTGTTTCCTGGCTCTGCTGTGTCCGTTACATGATCGCCGTCATCCCGCCAGAGGGAAACAGTATACATATATACGCTGCATACGGTATCTGTCTGGTTTTTCACCTCATCATTTAAAAAAATTGAAGCAAAATACTTAAGGCCTACCACTGGCCTTTGGCCACTTGACTGGTTCTTCGCTGTGAATTCCAGTAGCTCAGTCATACGCACCTAGGTCTCACTACAGGCTTGCGCATAATTGTTTCCTGGCTCTGCTGTGTCCGTTACATGATCGCCGTCATCCCGCCAGAGGGAAACAGTATACATATATACGCTGCATACGGTGTCTGTCTGGTTTTTCACCTCACCATTTTAAACAATTGAAGCAAAATACTTAAGGCCTACTACTGGCCTTTGGCCACTTGACTGGTTCTGCGCTGTGAATTCCAGTAGCTCAGTCATACACACCTAGGTCTCACTACAGGCTTGCGCATAATTGTTTCCTGGCTCTGCTGTGCGCTCCGTAAGCGAAGTCAGCCTCCAACCACAGGCCAATAAGCGGCACATTTAATTACAGCGTTCTGTTTCTGCTCTACTCGTAATACACCATGCTGAGGGGTAGGGGTAGGCCTAGAGGACGTGCTCCCCTATACTGCTGCTAGTGATATGTTACTGGGCCTGTCTAGACTGCAACTACTACTGAAATGGAACTAATACTGTGCTCCCCTATACTGCTGCTAGTGATATGTTACTGGGGCCTGTCTTGACTGCTACTATTACTGAAATGGAACTAATACTGTGCTCCCCTTATACTGCTGCTAGTGATATGTTACTGGGGCCTGTCCAGACTGCTACTACTACTGAAATGGAACTAATACTGTGCTCCCCCTATACTGCTGCTAGTGATATGTTACTGGGGCCTGTCTTGACTGCTACTATTACTGAAATGGAACTAATACTGTGCTCCCCCTATACTGCTGCTAGTGATATGTTACTGGGGCCTGTCCAGACTGCTACTACTACTGAAATGGAACTAATACTGTGCTCCCCCTATACTGCTGCTAGTGATATTTTACTGGGGCCTGTCCCTAATGCTTCCGCTGAAATGTTACTAATTCTGGGCTCTGCCTATACCGCTGCTAATGCTATGTCACTGGGGTGTGGAAACGGAGGCTTCCCAAAGACATGATGGCGACGAGGCCATTTCCCACCAACGCGGTTACTGTTAAGGTGCATATAACCACGGACACGTGGAGAGGACAGATAGTGCCTCAAAAACATCCCCCTCCTCCTCCAACAATAAAAACATTCTTGGCAAATACCTTTGCATTGGTCCGTCTGGTGGCAGTCCAAGAATATCACCTTGAACGATACAACAAGAGAGCCCCCCCACCATCCCCCCGCCACGGCCCACTTAATCCTGGCCACATTCCGAAAACCAACTAAATAAAACCGCGCTACTAGGTCCGCAGTCGCGACCACATTCCCACCAACGTTACTGTTAAGGTACATATTACCAGTCTGACTGGGGCATGCACTGTGGGCCGAAGCCCACCTGTATTGTATCTGACGTTAGCTCTGCTGAGCAGGGCACTGCAATGGGATACATTTATGTACCGCCGGTAGGTTTCAGGGAGCCACCCATGCTGTGGGTCCACAGGGACTTCACATTAGGGATTTGTACCTGCCAGTGTCTATGTATTAAAAACCCTGGTCAGACTGGGGCATGCAGTGTGGGCCGAAGCCCACCTGCATTTAATCTGACGTTACCTCAGCTGTGCTGGGCAATGCATTGGGATTTATTTATGTAACACCGGTGGCTTCCTGGGACCCACCCATGCTGTCGGTCCACACGGAGTTGTACCTGCCTGTGTCTACTTATAAAGAACCCCAGTCTGACTGGGGCATGCAGTGTGGGCCAAAGCCCAGCTGTATTTAATCTGACATTAGCTTTACTATCCGGGGCACTGCATTGGGACAAACTACAGGATCAATACAGCGCTAATGAGACGTGCACAGCTACGTTAGCATTGGAGTCTGCTGTAGGCACACGATTGCTGAGGGTTTGTGCAGAGGCCTATGTCCTGGGTGCAGTGAAAGTCCGCTTCCAGCCTAGGATTGCTGAATCTGTGGGCCGAGGCCTATGCCGTGGGCGCGGTGCAAGTCTGCCATGTTTGACCGCTCAGATCAATTTTTGGTTCATGTCTTGGGTTTCCTAGGACCCACCTATGCTGTTGGTGCAAACTTAGTTCCCATTGCGGTGTTTGACCTGTCTGGCACAAAGGCACTGACTGACTTGGGTAGGGGGCAGAGTGCAGACGGCTTTCCCCTTGCAGTGTGGATTGAGCTATGCGACACCTTGACAGAATGAATACTGTGTGGCACATGGATTCCCCATTGCTATGCCCACGTTTGCAGCTCCTGACGGAGGTGGCACAGGATTGGAGTTCTCATTGCTTCTGTACAGCATTGTGGGCTATCGCCCCACCCCTTTTAAAGAGGGTCGCTGCCTGGCCCTGCCAACCCTCTGCAGTGTGTGGCTCTGGTTCCTCCTCATGGCAGACGCACTTATAAATAGACATGAGGGTGGTGTGGCTATGAGGTCAGCGTGTGGCATGAGGGCAGCTGAAGGCTGCGCAGGGACACTTTGGTGTGCGCTGTGGACACTGGGTCGTGCGGGTGGGTTGGGCAGCATGTAACCCAGGAGAAGTGGCAGTGGAGTGTCATGCAGGCAGTGATTGTGCTTTGTTGGAGGTAGTGTGGTGCTTAGCTAAGGTATGCCTTGCTAATGAGGGTTTTTCAGAAGTAAAAATTGTTGGGGGGGAACTCTTGCCGCTATTGTGGCTTAATAGTGGGACCTGGGAACTTGAGATGCAGCCCAACATGTAGCCCCTCGCCTGCCCTATCCGTTTCTGTGTCGTTCCCATCACTTTCTTGAATTTCCCAGATTTTCACAAATGAAAACTTTAGCGAGCATCGGCGATATACAAAAATGCTCGAGTCGCCCATTGACTTCAATGGGGTTCGTTACTCAAAACGAACCCTCGAGCATCGCGGGAAGTTCGACTCGATAACGAGCACCCAAGCATTTTGGTGCTCGCTCATCTCTCTTTAACACCTAAAGGAAAGAAGATTTCTACACCAACACAAAAGGGGGTTCTTTACTGTAAGAGCATTGTGGCTATGGCACTTTTTGCCTGAGGACCTGATGATGGGCAACTTATTAAAAGAGTTGAAAAGTCTAACAACATACATTTATTATGATCTCCAAATTTGGAGACGGGAAGGAATTGCTTCCCTAAAATGAGGAAAATTGGCTTCTACCTCATGTTTTTTTTGTCTTACTCTGGATCAACATTGTAGGGTCTTAGGCTGAATTGGATGGACATTTGTTTTTTAGCCTTATATACTATGGAAATAAGAAATAAGAAACTATTGTCAGAAAATGACTCAATGTGTAGGGAAAAAGAAAGGGCTGGTTTTAGAAGTAGCAAACTGGACAACTGCCCAGGGCACCTTATGGGGCACCCCTAAGAGCAGACTACCCATGAGCAATACTGCTGGCCTTGAATTTACTGATGCACATAAAAGAAGCTGAAAAGTCTTTCCTACAACCAGGAAGTATTAGCCTATTATTATCAATGGCCAGTATAAATACTACATGGGCCATGCGATTTTGAACAATAATGCATTAGACTTGATTTAGAATATTAGAGTATTATACTTAATAAACATCAAAATATCCAGAAACACATGAATGCAAAGATTTTCAAAGAAGTTTAGCCAAAAGAAAATAATAATATATAAACATTACAACGTTCACTGGATAATACGGTTTGCATTTTAAAATAATTTTCCTTTGCATAAATCACTTCTATATATTCTACTTTTAACATATTTTCTCCCTTGATAGAAAACAATGTTTTTTAGAAGTCTGTATTTGCCTGGTTTGTTCACATTATGAATGTTCACAATCTAATTTCCCTTGCAAAGAGAAGCAGTGGCAAACAATTTTAAAAGCAGGAAGTGAAATATACCTCATTTATAGGTAGTAGAGTAAATCTCAAAGGAATGCTACAATATATTGGTGTTTCTTAATAATAGTTTGTAGCAAGATTAGCTTGTTTTCTTTTCTTTGCTTTGGTTTTCTAGTTAAAAATTGTGTTTCTTAATTTGAACCTAACATTTGTAAAATATGTTGAAAAAGTTTACTTTTGCGTTATCCCAGGTGATCCGATAATGAAACTTTGTTTCCTATAAGAATGAAAAATATTGCAAATAACTAAGTCTGTGGAACAGAATGTTCTTTCTACATGCTGGTGAATTTAATATGCCTGTATGTTTTGCAAAATTACAAGCTTTGCAGCCTTAAGGTTATATTCTTTAGCCCAGATTATATGATATTGGTGTTCTTTTGATTGTTGTTTTGTCAAATAAAAATGTTATGAGTAATAAACACATAATTAAAATTTTCCACAAAAACCAAAGTTTCACCATTAAAAGAGAATTCAGTCCACAAACATTTAATACCCATCAAATTGATAGGTGACAAATGTTAGATTGGTGGGGGGTCTGATCACTGTGAACTCCACTAACTGATAGAAAAATGGACCGCAGTCTCCTTTAGCTGTACGATAATGGCAAAGAGGAGTTTGAATAGATCGATGGTCGAGTATAAACGCTGGCTCCATGTGCGTAATAAAAAAACACCTGTTAAGCTGTGCTGCTGGGACCTGTAGTACTATGGGTTCTAGGAGCACATTTCCTCAAGTGTGGCTTGATTGTGCTGGCTAGGTGTGGTGATCTCCTGCTAGCTAATCCCCCAGAGCTTTGCTCACATATATACCCAGCTCCTGTCAGTGTCTGTTTGATGTCCAGGGTGAGCAGTCCTGTTACTTCAGCTTGCTGTGTGACTGGGTCCTGTTGTCTGTTCTGTACAGCTTGCGCTATGACTTGTGAGCTGTTGTCTGTGCTGTTGCTGCTTGCTGTGTGAACTGTGTCTGAGCTGCTGGATAATGTCTCTTGTTAGAGTAGGGACCACAAGGCACGAGGACCCTTGATTGATGGGCTTGGGGCTTAAGTTACTTGGCCAATTCACAAACGAATCCCTTGTATTTATATAATAGCAATTCCATCTGCTTTAGCGTGTGGGGATGTTTGTTGAGTGTGTTGGTTGTTTGTTCTATGTTATGGCTGTCTGTGAGTCCAGTCCGCAGTATGCAGTTCTCTTTCCAGTTGGTGTTTCTGTCAGCTTGTCCAGTCTGAATTCTATTTTAGGTTTCCTTGTTTGTGTTGCTGCTTGCTGTGTGAACTGTGTCTGGTGCTGCTGGATAACGTGTCTTGTTAGAGTAGGGACCACAAGGCACGAGGACCCTTGATTGATGGGCTTGGGGCTTAAGTTACTTGGCCAATTCACAAACGAATCCCTTGTATTTATATAACAGCAATTCCATCTGCTTTAACGTGTGGGGATGTTTGTTGAGTGCGTTGGTTGTTTGTTCTATGTTATGGCTGTCTGTGAGTCCAGTCCGCAGTATGCAGTTCTCTTTCCAGTTGGTGTTTCTGTCAGCTTGTCCAGTCTGAATTCTATTATAGGTTTCCTTGTTTGTGTTGCTGCTTGCTGTGTGAACTGTGTCTGGTGCTGCTGGATAACGTGTCTTGTTAGAGTAGGGACCACAAGGCATGAGGACCCTTGATTGATGGGCTTGGGGCTTAAGATACTTGGCCAATTCACAAACTAATCCCTTGTATTTATATATGTTATGGCTGTCTGTGAGTTCAGTCCACAGTATGCAGTTCTCTTTCCAGTTGCTGTTTCTGTCAGCTCGTCCAGTCTGAATTCTATTTTAGGTTCCCTTGTTTGTGTTATACCCAGCCTTTTTTGGCACGTTTGTGTGGGCCTTGTGCTTATTTGCCCACACAACCTAACACCACCCAGCTGTTGGACCCCCTCCCCCCCCCACCACCACCACCAATATAGCATCTATCACCTATGCTGTAGATAGATGATAAATATTTGTGGCCAAAATACCCCTTTTAGTATAAATTGAAAAGACAGCATTACTCTGGAAATATGTAGAACACACAGTCATGAGAAAAACTAAGCTAACCCTCTTTAAATTCTATGGTTTTATATATCATTATATAAAAAAAATCTGGTCCTTACTGGCGCTTAGTGTTTCTATAGGAATTAATAGGCTAAGTAGCAGCCAGGTGTTACTAATCAAATGCCCTAGAGTAACTAATCATCGGCAAGTGTTACTATCTGTATAAAAGTGAAAGTATGGCAGTTTACTGGTCTGAAACATTCAGGCATTTGGTAACACAATGCAAAGGAGGAAAACCATCAACAATGATCTTGGAGAAGCTATTGTTACTGCCAATCAATCTGACCATTTCCAAACAATTTGGAGTATATCATTCTACAGTGGTTAAGATGATTCACATGTGGAAAATATTCAAGACAGTTGACAATCGTCCTAGGAGTGGACGTTACAGCAAATTCATTCTAAGGCCCAAATGTTTTATGCTCAGAGAAATTGTTAAAAACTCAAGAGCTACATTTGAGACTCTGAGGGCCCCGGTTAAATGTTACATTTCATGACAGTATAATTAGAAAAAGACTGAACAATTACGACTTGTTTGCAAAGGTTGCCAGGAGAAAGCCTCTCCTTTCTAAAAAGAACATAGCAGCATAGATAAACTTTGCAAAGTTACATCTGAGCAAACCACAAGACTTCTGGAACAATGTCCCTTGGACAGACGCGACTAAGGTGTAGATGTTTGGTGATAATGCCCAACACCATATTTGGTGAAAACTAGAGATGAGCGAGCATACTCGTCCGAGCTTGATACTCCAACACACGTCAGGGAAGCGGTCATTGTGCTTGATAAAGTCGTTTGGTACGACGAAACGCGTTGCACTGAGTATGCACAGAGTGTATTAATAAAACTTTGAAGCGAGTGATGTTTGCAGCCTGACCCTGGTGTTCAGGTCCTGAGAGCGCGGGCGACTTTTTTTATCTTACGGATATACGAATTACGAGCTTGATACTCGTTCGAGTATTAGGGTGTTCGAGATGCTCGTTACTCGTAACGAGCACCACGTGATGTTCGAGTTACTTTCACTTTCTTCCCTGAGAAATTTGCGCGCTTTTCTGGCCAATAGAAAGACAGGGAAGGCATTACAACTTCCCCCTGCAACGTTCAAGCCCTATACCACCCCCCTGCAGTGAGTGGCTGGCGAGATTAGGTGTCACCCGAGTATTGAAATCTGCCCCTCCCGCGGCTCGCTACGGATGCATTCTGACATTAGTTCAGGGAAAGTGCTATCGTGTTGGAGCTGCTATAGGGAGAGTGTTAGGAGTATTTTAGGTTTCAAGAACCCCAACGGTCCTTCTTAAGGCCATAAATCTTCTCTATATGCGCTCAATGGGGCCGGCGGCAGCAGCGCCGACCCCATTGAGAACATATAGAAGACAAATCCTTCTTCTCTGCCACAGCTGTAACAGCTGTGGCAGAGAAGAACGATGTTTGCCCATTGAATTCAATGGAGCCAGCAATACAGCAGGTTCCACTGAAAGCAATGGGCTGCCGGCGATCGCAGGATGAATTGTCGGGAAGGGGTTAAATATATAACCCCTTCCCTGCAATTCATCCAGAAATGTGTTACAATAAAAATATATACCGGCGTATAAGGCGACCGGGCGTATAAGACGACCCCCCAACTGTCACCTTATACGCCAGCAATACAGTGGAGCAAAGAATAAAAATCATTACTTACTTCTTCTGACATTCTGCGGCGCTCCTGCAGGCTGTCACTCCCTCCCTGAATCTTTCACCATAAAAGAGTATATCAATCTGCTCAGCTCCTCCTGCTCTATAATATCATGCCTGCAGTATGGACACCATGTTAGAGCTGACAGGCTTCTTTTAAGGAAACTGATCAAAGTTATGAAGCTGTTGGTTGAAGATAGAAGATGATAAAATATACTTTGAGAGAAAGACAAATGGATACTAATAGAGAAAGATGAACTTTTCAAAAACATGACTTCTGGTTTTTCTCCATTAAATAACTAAAAGTCCATGATGCAAACTGAGGCCGGTATAATGGTAGAATTATTTGGTTTATCATTTGCTACCACATCATGAAACTTGTGTAGTCATGATAACACTGTATGTTATCTTCCATTTAAAATAGGCCTATAGTGACACCCACCCCATTGTCTTTGCTCAGGCAATTATTATGTAGCATTAGCAAAAATGCATGGGAAGACTTCAGCTAGAGATGAGTGAGCATACTCGATAAGGCAAACTACTCGAGCGAGTAGTGACTTATTCGAGTACCTGCCCGCTCGTCTCTAAAGATTCGGTTGCCGGCGCGGGTGACAGGTGAGTTGCGGCGGTGAGCAGGGGGTAGCGGGGAGAGCGGGAGAGAGAGATCTTTAGAGACGAGCCGGCAGGTACTCGAATAAGGCACTACTCACTAGTAGTTTGCCTTATCGAGTATGCTCGCTCATCTCTATTCAGAGTGTTCACAGACATGCTTAATTTTCTTACATGAGTACTTGAAGGACTTTAGTTGCCAGACGAATGGAATTCAACTTTCTAAGCAATGATTGCGGATAGAACACTGATTGCAGGCATAATGCTGACATGTTCTCTTCTCTCTTGTTTAACTGGGGTTCCCATATAATATGTTGTGTCCAGACAGTGGTTTTACACCAGAGTCAAAAATAACTGATGATATTTTGGTGCACTTGGTGCATTTGCGGTGAGTCCATAGCTAAACATAGCCAGACAGAAAAAATTGCTGTGTGCAGCATATTTCTGTCTGTCATGGAGAAGTAACCAACATTAAAACACATGTGATGACATGAAGCTTCCCATATAAAATGATGGGATCTCTTCTGGCATCAGTTTCCCTCCAGTGTTTTATTGCAATCCTGGAGGAAAAAAATGGACTGTCAGATAAAAAAGAACCCAGCTATAAGCAAAAAGCAGAAAACCAAACATAATTTTCAGAGACCATGCACATTCCACATATTCCACGGGCAACATACGGCCCTCTTATAGACCATTAGATTATTCCCATGCATGATTTTTCACATGGACCACTGGTCTATGTCTAATAAACCATTATATATTCTATTCTTGTGCATTCTCATGGATGAGAATAGCGCATTCAGTGTGCAGTGTCAGCATAGATCGGACAGCACAAGGACAGGTGTCTGTTCCATGTGAGTTTTCCATGTTGATCTAGGAGTTTATTCTGATTGTCGAACTTGGAGTCGGGAAGGAATTTTTTTCCCCAAACATGAGGAAAATTGGCTAGTACCTCATAGGTTTTTTGCGCTTCTCTGGATCAACATTGCGGGTAATAGTCTGAACTAGATGGACATATGTCTTTTTTTTCAATCCTACACACTTCCTTATTATGTTACTATGAGTTGTGTCTGAGTTTCTTGGGGCAACCTGCGCACAGCCATATGCCTTTTGCCTTTGGTTGCATAATAACTGGCAGTTTAAGCTCTGTATTCATTTGATGGGCTTGCAAAATGAGTATTTCCATCTTAGAATTGTATAGCATAGCAACAGGATATGCCATTAATGTCTTATAGATTTGGACCTGCACATATATCTCATGGGATTATGGAAACATGCATTTCAGATTAGCAAAACAGAATTCTGATTTGTGTTGCAAACATTTTTCTGCCTAACTGAATAGGTAATTGCTTGTTTATCTGGCCTTTTTCATGTCTGTATCTGTTCATAGACACACACTTCTCTTATGCCACAGTTGGTAATGTACAATAATAGCAATAATGATGATAATAGTAACCGTATGACTATAACAATATAGTAACCATAAAAATTCTTTCCCATACACAACAGAATGTTCTCATTTATCATTGCTGTTCAGGTAATGTTTCCACTAGGTGGGAGTATACATCTTTGAATTGGAATACATGCAGTTATTTTGTGAACATAGATACAACTGAAGTCGTACAATTTATTACTCAGATTAACAAATGCTGTTGCTACATTAATACATCTGCATTAGAGTAGAAAAGGATGCATTAAATGATGAGTGTGCCTTTAATGTTCACACAAAAATATTTTATTGCAGCAGTATTTTATTTTTCACTGCAGTACATATGGTCAGCTATGCCATGAAAGTTTGTCATGAAGAGGCTTTCGGCTATTTAATCAGCTGATGCTAAACGAATGCTTCTAGGCTTGTTTCATTCTCTTGAACTCTGAATCAGTCCTCCAAAATGTAAGAATAAGTCTACTTCGACATTTTTCCTCCTTCATCATCTTTTTACTGGTTTTAGCAGTTGAGTAATCATTATACACATTTGATAGACATGCTTACTACAGTATATACTACTGGGGCTATGTTTTGAACTGTATTCCTAGAACTCAATCAACGCCCAAATGAGATTCTCCATACATTTATAATCGGTTTTATATGTTGCTTGATAGAAAAACTCTAATGACCATAAGGACATTTCTGCATTTGTTTTGAAGCCTTTTACATAAAATATCAAAGTTGTCTCTAGCCTTTTTTGCAACCTTAGCCAAAGTTAAAAAGCCCTTGTGCAAATTAAATATGGGAAATTGCTCTTATAGACGTTATATTTCCCAAAATGTCTCCAGAATAGTATTGGTGTCACCACTGTATAAGATTAATGGATGAATCTGATAAACAAGGGTGCAACTATTGGTGGTGCATAGGGTGCAGAAAGCTCATGCCTCATAGCTCCTATGAACAATACAGTAATAGTTGTGGGGCCTTGTGTGATATTGCATTGGGACTCAACAGTTTCAAGTTGCACCTCTGCTTATAAGAGTTTTGGTCACAAACATGCAACTGTAAATTTGTCTTGCTGCTCCATATTTTAGCAGCTTTTCCTCTTGCTCCTGACTAAGTGCGCAAGCATCCTATAAACATAACCTTGAATAGGTGTATTTTATTCTGTATCCTGGAGATTGTTTTTGCCTGCAGCTTTAACATTCTTGATGTATTCAAGTCCTTCCTACGCTCTGTCTGTGACCGCAACCTTTGAGACTGACCTCGCTATCAGTAATCACGTAAGAAGATGACCTAGAGGATGGGGATGTACTTTTACTCTGCTACAAGGCCTACAACATTTTATTGCAGAAGTCCCTTGTGCATGTGAGGATTTTGTTAGAGTCTGCCTTAGATTAACCTGGGCTATTTCTTAGTGACACAGGTCATCTGCTTTCCATCTCATCTTTAGAAACAAAAAAGAGTTTAGCATCTTTGTTGCTGAAGATACAAGGTACATTTAGTCCTTTAGAATACTAATTAAAATAGGGCATTTCAGTTGTGTATTATTACAGTAATTATAGTAAAATATATACTCAATGGCATTTGAATTCTTATTATAAATTTCATTTGATCAGTGTTCCCTAAAGTGTGCGGCCTATCACAGTGAATGCTAAGCTGTTCTTCGTGCAGATCTGATAGATAGATAGATAGATAGATAGATAGATAGATAGATAGATAGATAGACCGATCTCATAGATAAAGCAGTGATGCCAGGCACTTAACCTGCATGATTTTCATACAGTCGTAACCAATTGCAAAGTAAAAGATAGTATCATGTAGTTAGAGCACTATTAGCACAGTCTCAGAACAAGATGCATAGTTAGTTTGAAGTTAAAGGACCCAAAATCTTAAAATCAAAGTATAACTGAGCTAGAATAAACTATTAGGGCTCCTGCACACTTGCGTTTTTCTTGCACGCTTTTTTCATGCGATAGCGCTGCGTTTTTTTCACACGATTGTCAATAGGATTTTCGAATGTTAAAAACGCATTGCACCAAAATTGCAAAGCACAAACTTACGATGCGTTTTTAACATTTGAAAGTCCCATTGACAATCGCGTGAAAAAAACGCAGCGATATCACATGAAAAAACCGCGCAGGAAAAATGCAAGTGTGCAGGAACCCTTACTGAGAAGTCACTTTTGTCTCCTGTTCATTAAATGCACTTTTAGACACCTATTATTCAAAAACCCGTTCAAACAAGTAAGGCCTTAGTCAGACGGGCGTTTTTTTCGCGCGATTTGCGGATCGCATGACGGATGCGCATCCGCAAATCGCGTGACCGGTGCGCGCAAGTCGCCCGCAAATCGCCCGAAAATCTGCTCCTAGCCGCGTTTCATTAGAAACGGGCCGGAGCTGTCCAGCGCATTGCATTCAATGGAGACGGCAATAGAGCCGCCTCCATTTAAAGCAATGCGCTGCGGGCGAGCCCGGGATGAATTGTCGGTAAGGGCTTAAATACATAAGCCCTTCCCTGCAATTCATCCTAAAATGTGTTAAAATAAAAAAAAAATTGTATACTCACCTTCTCCCGGCAGCCGGAGCTCTGCGCGGCCGTCCTGCAGTGGGTGTGAAGGGGGTGTGAGTCAGACCTGCCCCCTGATTGGCTCAGCGCTGAGCCAATCAGAGGCATGCCTCACTCACACCCATTCATGAATTCATGAATGGATGTGAGTCAGACCTGCCCCTGATTGGCTCAGCGCTGAGAGGCAGCAGTCACTCACCCATTCATGAATTCATGAATGGGTGTGTGAGTGAAACCGGCCTCTGATTGGTCAGGGCTGTGACCAATCAGAGACAGATCATTCAGCAGGCGGGGATTTTAAAGCCCCGCCGGCTGAATAGTGCGGAGAAGCAGTTCAGGAGAACTGACAGCAGCAGCGGCTGGACTCCGGCTGCAGCGGAAAGGGGAGTATACAATTTTTTTTTTATTTTAACACATTTTAGGATGAATTGCAGGGAAGGGCTTATATATTTAACCCCTTCCCGACAATTCACCCCGCGCACGCCGGCAGCCCATTGCTTTCAATGGAGCGGCTGTATTGCCGCTCCATTGAATTCAATGGGCAAACATCGTTCTTCTCTGCCACAGTTGTTACAGCTGTGGCAGAGAAGAATGATTTGTCTTCTATATGTTCTCAATGGGGTCGGCGCTGCTGCCGCCGGCCCCATTGAGCGCATATACAGAAGAGAACAGGAATCGCAGATCGCAGATAGGTGCGATCTGTGATTTTTTGTTCTATAATTTATCGGACGAGCGCATAAAAAGCGCTCATGTGTCCGATACCATTGCAAAGCAATGGTTTTATAAAATCGACGGACGCATGCGCATGCGCAAATCGCGGCTAAAAACGCCCGTCTGACTAAGGCCTCAAAGTGAACAATAATCATTCAGTCTAAACACACGCCAATGACTGAATGAGAAACGAGAATCATTCACGTTTCATTCGGCATTCACTTTATGCAGACATATAAACCATTGTTAGCTTACCGTTCGGTTTAAACAATAATTGTTCAGTTCTTCTCATTTCCTTATACAGGGACTGAATGATTCTCATTTGAACAAGCCAATGATGCATTTGCCTGTCTAGACTGGCTGCATGAGTGCAAACAAATTAGCAATAACATTACTTGCTCATTCAAACGAGAATCGGCTTTTCTAAAAGGACTCTAATACTACTGCCCAAAGCAGAGCACACTCACAATGAGGGAAGTGACAACGACACTGAAAGACATATAAAGCCTGCCTTGGGATTGCCTTTAGACCTGCCTATGGAAAGCGCCAAGCCTCCTTCTTCCTCCCTACAAGTTATCAACATAAACTACATGTAAACTGTGCCTGATAGTTCCTTTATACCCTCCACCAGGATCCCTTAAATCTCAAGCCATTGTTTAAGTTGATCACAGTAGTAAGTAAGACTACTGGCACCCCTACATGAACACATGTGCAGTACTATGATATAAAAAATAGGGAATGCCTGGGACCATTAAAGTGATACTGATATGTTTTTCCACATTTATATGAAAAATTGAACATATATCCATGCTTAAAGGGATTATCCCTAAATCTAAAGTTATCCCCTATCCACTTGATACCCCATCAATCCTCCTCTTGTTACTTCATTATTGATCTTTTATACAAAGTAGCGCAGGTCTGCAGTCTTTTTTTTCTGTAGTTTTCTTTTGTTACTTCAGGGATGCTTCCTCTATCTGCAGTGATGTCACACTAAATGAAGTGATGGCTTAGCATGCCCAGTCGCTGCACTATTAATTTGAATGGAGCTGATGAAAATTGCCGAGGGCTTAAATCTTGGCTATCTCCGACAATCCAATTGAAAGTGACTAGAACAGCACCACAGTGTGTGGCCATAGCTCCATTCAATCTCCTGCAGGCTTACTCCAACTCAGGGGTGAAGTAAGCCTGCAGTGAGGAGAAGAGGGACAACAGGACTCCTATTCTCACAATTGGTGGGGGGGTCTCAGTAGTGAGAACTCTAGCGATCATAAAGTTATCCCTTACCTTGTGTATAGGGAATAACATTAGATTTTTGCATAACTCCCTTTAACTTTCAGCAAATTTTGCTACGGACTTCAATTTCTCATTATATAAATTCTAAGTTATTGCAAGATGCTAAAAAAAGTTGATAAGCTGCAATTCCCATCACAACCCCAAATATAGAATACATATCTTCCCACAGAGTATTACAAAATAATGTTTTTTTTAAGGTTCTTATCTCACGCCAATCCCCATGGGATAAGTTGAGCCAAAAGAAAAGATAACGGACACATCTGGTAGTGACAAACATATGTCTGGTGGCTTGATATGGATGAGAGAGGATTTTGCTTGGCTTGCCTTAGGTGCCGCAATAGATTTTTATCTTACACCTGCATTTAGTTAATGTGTGGACTTTATCATGCGAAACCAATGTAAAACAGTTTACTTTTCACAATATTATATTGAAGTAAAGTCATCTCAAGTTTTAAGAAGTGCGCTACTCTGTAGTAAAGCTTTGTAAAACGACATGTTATGAGATTTTTTATATAGTGATCTCTATCTTCTTATAATCATATTTGTAATTGGATTTTCCTCCATTAGGGACTATAATAAAGATAATTTGTAATAGTCAGTAAAACTAAACTATTTGAATCCATCAAACTTTACGTATTGGTAATATAAGTGTCTGCTCGTAAATGTTACAAATTTTAGTTTGTTAGTAAAATGAACCACTATGTGTGTGTCAGTGTAAAAATGACCTCTCAGAAGAAATAATTAAAAATAGCTTTTAAGGCTTCACTCTCCATAGGTTATTTACATTTGGCCATAGAGCAGCACTTTGCCTAAATAGCCTAGATTTAATCTTCCAGAAAAATGTTCTGGGCAGTAACGTGATAAAATGAGCTCATTTTCAGTCACAGCAGTAATCTAATGGAAGCTAAAGGACCTGTTAAAAAAAAGACTGTCCATAGAACTCATCACTTAAAAAATAGTGGTGTAAACCAGGTTTAAAGTTAGCATAATGAATAATCACAGGAGACAAGCAATTAAGGTTATGATAACAATCTACATGCTCTCTGCACTTTCTTTCCAAATGAAATCAGTTCAGAGTAATTAAAACTGTAGCTGTGTCATGCAGTGTAGTGGCTCCATATTACAAGCATGAACTAATGGGACTCAATGATGATAGATATGGCAAGAGAAATAAAAAAGTAGTCCATCTGCTGATATGCAGAATGTGCTGTCCACTCTTCATGGTGATGGCTTGCTTTTCTGTCAACAGCATTTTTCTTCATTACATATTACTCAGTGTATTTATTCAGCGCTCAGTATGTAATGTGAACACATATAGTTATTTGGTTTACACAATTTTTTGAATATATAATATACTTGCGCTGAATAGAACATTTTTTTTTTATTTCTACATGTCTTTTAAATGCATATATGTTTCAGTTAAAATATACTAACAGCTCAAACTTTTATTTTAATGATTTATGGATTCACTTATTTAGTTGTATGAGCAATATATCTTGCCCATTATATTATGAGGAGCAATTCGGCTAACATGTGTATGCTTTGTTTGTGTTATGTCTTGTACAGGGCAAAAAGGAAGCAGTTTTTAGTGGTTTATTTTTGAATCCGTGTTTTATGTACCATCTGCAAGCAGTAAATCCACTTTCGCACAGTGCAATTTTGTTAAGTAATTCACTATTTTCAAACCAAAAATAAAACCTAAGCACAAACAGCGAAAGGGCAGGAGCCTCTGCGGAATTTATGCTAGCAGAATCGATGCAGAAATTCGGCAGGCCTGCAGTAAAAGCCATGAAGAGAGGACTTAGGCCTCCCTTATACAAGCATTGCTGCAGCTTTGCCGTGCTTTACTTTCGTTTTGAGGAACGTTAAACACCCAAAAACAGAACATGCACTGTTTGAAAATTGCAGTGCTGAAAAGTGCCGTGATTGAGCGTCTGTCTGAGTGGTCCCATTGAAAACAATGGGAGCGTTGTACCACGATTAGCGCGGTGCTGAAAGCGCCGTGCTGATCACGGTAAAGAGCACTTGTGTGACAGGGGACTTAGACAATCTCCTTTACATGGTGCAGACAATTTCCGCAACAAATTTGCAGTGTTTTTATAAAATGTTGCAGATTGCATGTCTATTTATGTTCTGGAATCATGCTACGGAATTAAGCCCTTGAAATACAAGGGTTGAATTCCGCAACGTTTCCGCAAGTGAAAACGCAGCCAAATCTGCACCACTTAGGTGTGGATTTGACCACCACAGAATTGCTATGGGTATTCCGCTGCAGAATGCCTGCAGCGATTCTGCTACATGAGAAGGCAACCTTCTCTTTTGCTCAATGAACTTTTGGCTTTGGTTTGGAAATACAACTGCAAAACACTAACCTAACCTCCTTAGTGTGACAGTGGCCGAAGTGTGTGAGTTTGAGGTTTTCCTTTAATTCATTAATGCCACAACATTAAATTGATTTTTTGTTTTTTTCATCCAAGCCTACCATTATTTAAAATCTATTTAAAGGCTAAGCACAGTTTTACAACAAATTATGTATTGTTCCAATTCGTGTAAAAATAAAACAATGAAGCAACTTTTTAATCCTGGTCTTGACTGAACACCTCCTAACATTTTATTTGTAAATCTCCTTTGCAGGCCTGTGTGTCTGGTAACAAATATAAAACTTAGCCTGCTGGCCTTATCCTTTTGGAGCCTTACTACCTCCATTCCTTGATTCATGTTACTTTTCATACATTAAGTGTTGCAAAGTCTGTTTTCTATAGAAGAATTTCTAGGTAATGTACTGCACATCTCAGATGCTAACAAAACCAGAAAATGAAGAAAAAAAAACATGAAAAACATGTAATCATGTTACCTTTTTAGCCATGATTTTTACTCTTTGGTTTTGGTGCGGTTATGAGTCAAACATAATACTAGATGTGAACATAACTTTATAAAGGTGTCAGAATTTTAATAGAGCTTATGTCTGTTTTTCATGGCTTTGAATGACAATGGGGAAATGTATCAAAATGTTATCAAAGGAAAAATGGAGTGATTTCTACTTTTTCTTTCTAAGGAGCCTGTAAAAAAATAAGAGGTGGACTCTGATTAGTGATGGGTAACTACTCTGTTTTTCAATTGCATTAATTTTACTGTATCTCTATTGTCTCTTATACTATTAATAATGTTCTATATATCATTCATATTAATTGCAATTTTTACATAGCACAGAATTTAGGACATAAGACTATTACTTCCATGTTATCTCAAGATTTTGGGTGCAAAAAATAGAATTTTGCAGGAAAGCCCCAATGCAGGTGTGAATGCCCCCTAAGTGTTCAACAATGTATCAGTCTGGATACATTGCTCTTTAGCTTACAAATCATTGTCTAGCCGTAGACTGGCTGCAATTGTATCAACTTCTCAGTCTAGAGCTAAACTAGCCATGTACAGTATAAGTTTGTGTGCCTGTGAATTTACACAGGAAGTCTTATCATTCTAGTACAACAAACACCTATCTGAAAGAGCTAAGGAATTGCAAAATAAAGTATATTAAAATGTGGAACTTTTCATTTACTTGTAGATATGCCCTATTAGAGCATAAGAACATAACAGAATGGGGTCCCTCGCCCAAAAACTCCTCTTATGACCTGGAGTGGAAAGTCACTCTGTAAGACCGTCTTCCACTGTTAAGAACATTGTGCCATCTTTGCAATTCTGAATAATCATATGAATGGCCCACCATGGTTCTGGTGTCTGTTGTGACTTATAAAAGTCAGGTGACTGCTGCAGCCAATCAGAGGCTGCAGCATCAACATTCGTCTCTCTCTGCTTCATGGCAACCAGAATATGAGCATGAATGCCAGGAGAATGGCTGGTGATGCTGCAGACTCTGATTGACTTTTGTGGATGTGTCAGCAGTCTCAACGGATGCCAGGACCATGGCGGGGCTGCAGCACTGGTAGCAGAGAAAGGATAAATACCAATCAGTTTGTTATTTTACTACAGTGAGCACTATTTAAGGGTTGTTGTCCAGTAATCCGAAAACCCCTTTAAGCTTGATATAAAACTGGAAAACACTTTAAAATCCCATTCCCCAATAGGTTACATAAAGAATGCACAGTTCAGTACAAGCATGGGTGCTCAGACATTAAAATATTATGTCTTAAGAAATATCCATCTCTATTACACACTGACTTTCAACTCACTCAAAAGAAATTAAATTTGCAGATGCTTTAAAAGTCTTTAGAGAAAATAAAAAGGTTTAAGTTCTGAAACAGGAGGAACAAAAAAAAAATTAACATGAATACCAGTAAGAATATCACCAGATATCTGTAATTAGAAAGATTATAGAAAATGTTAGAAATATAACATAAAAGATAAGAGAGATATCAAAGAAATATGAGTGCTACACTACATCAATATCTTTTTTATGTTAGATAATCATGAAGAGCTATTTTAGCTTTGTTCACATGTGGAGAATATGTGCTAGATTTAGAAAAATATTTCTTTGCAAGTCCACCATGAGCAATTTGTATTCAGTTTTAGGGTACATTCACATATGGCAAATTGATTGTAGAAATTTCTGCTTGTTAATGTGCTTGTGGAATTTTAAAATTCCTTTTGGAGAGGACGATACCTTTTCCATCACAAAAAATGTTGCAACAAATCACATATACTTATTGTTGAGCATCGAATAGCAAAAATCTTCAAAGGCAGGAAATGCTGTTTTTTTTATCTACTTCTTTGTAGTTGATGATCTGGCTTTGTAAGGATTTTGACTCTCAGATCTAAAATATAACAGGAGAGGCAACCAATACACTTTTATATAATAGATAGTAGTAACGCGGAATACGTAGCAATTTGAGGAGCCATATGTATCATCAGTAAGATATTATTAGGGTTCTGATGTATGGAGTTTTTACTACACAGGCCAAGAGATCAGCTGTAGTCAAATGTATGTAGAGTTTGGTAGACAGGAGAAAACATTAGCCATATATGCAGAATTTGGTATACAGAAGATAGAAGTAGTAATGACAGCTGAACACGGACAAGCCTGAATAATACAGCACAGGAATTACAAATATGTGGGTTTAAATAAGACAGAAATTACTGTGATTGGCCACAGAACAGGTGCAATGATAAACTAATCACTAAATGTAGGAAACACATGGATGAGCAAAGTTAGGACAAACAAGGCTCTGAGTAGCATAGTGGTCAAGTCTGCAACACACAGCTGAAAAGTCCAGATATGGTCTGATCTTGACATGCCCATTACGAGCGATGTCAGACGAGCGTTTTTTTGCGTACACCTACGTGCACAAAAAAAGCATATCTGATAAAACCATTGGTTTCCTATGTAGTGTTCACATGTCTGTCTTTTACAGGCGCAAAATACTCGCACCTGCAAAAGATAGGACATCCGTGCAGTGGCAAGGTCAGTGCTGCACGTAAAATATCCCCGTAGGAAGTGCCCTCATCACTGAACACTGTGACAGCACTGTCACAGGGTTCAGTGACAAGGGAACTCCCTGCCGCCGCTGCAGCTGCCCCATTAAAAACAATGGGATGCAGGCAACCCTTGCAGTGATTTTTGGGGAAGGGCTTGAAAAAAACCCTCCCTAAAAATCATCCCTAACTTTTGTAAAAAATAAAAAAGATATATGCATCACCTTCAGCCGCTGTCGGGGCTCTGGCACGTCTTCTCTCTTCCATACCAACACTGCTCTGAAGCACTTTCTGGTGGCTGGGGATTTAAATATCTCCGCCTTCAGAAAGTGCTGGTCTGATTGGCTGAGCACTCAGTCAATCACAGGCAGTGCTCAGCCATTTATTTAATGACAGCTGAGCGCTGCCTATGATTGGTCACAGTGCTCAGCCAATCAGAGGCAGTAGTCAGAATTCAATGAATGGCTGGCAGAAAGTGCTTCAGCGCAGTCCTGGCATCAAAGAGAGAAGACATGCCAGAGTTCCGACAGCGGCAGATGGTAATGTATATATTTTTTACACCAGCTAAGGATGATTTTCAGGGAAGGGCTTATATTTCAAGCCCTTCACTGGAAGTCAATGTGGGGGGTTGTCTGCATCTCATTGCTTTCAATGGGGCCAGCTGCAGTAGCGCCGGCCCCATTGAAAGCAATGAGCACAAAGCTTCGGTCACACGCATTTTTAACATGCATGGAGCGGGGTTTTTTTGCGCATATAGATGCGGAAAAAAAACGCTCTCATCTGACTGAGCCCTACAAATGCAAAAAAACAAAGCTCTTTGCTGAGTTACAACTATAGGAAGGTTGCCAAAGCAGTTTAATGAATGATTAAATAAGATTCAATTAAATCCAGGCTAAGAGAAACAGTGTCCAACCGTATTTACATGGCGTTTAATACAGTAGGTCACTTGGGGTATCCTCTTTTTCAATTATAGTTAACAGAATCTTTGTGTATGACAAAGCAGGTTTACGTATCATAAAACAAGATATTGTGTTATGCTTATTTCAGGGCCTGAGTGGAGGTGCATGACATAAGTGTTTGTTCTTTGGAGTAGTTAGAATGCCCATGCCATGCTTCGCTCCTCAGGTCCTTTATTAAGCATAGCACAAAGTACCAGTTTTTACAGGAGTGTTTCTATATGTGGCTTTTGAAACTTAGTTTTATATTGATTTTTTTCTGACATGAAGGCACACCAGGATTGTAGGGGGTAGATAAATAATTTCTAATTTTTGGGTTACTCATGACTGCCAGAATTTTACTATTTTTGGCTTTTTTCTTGACAAAGTTAGCACAGAATATGGGAAAGAATAAACATTTATGACCACTGAGAGTTTTTTCAGCAAAACAACTGTGCTATATTCAAATTAAATTAGGTGATGGGAGATTTATCAAAACTAGTATAAAGGAAAGGTGGACAAGTAGTCAATGGCAACCAATCTGATTCCATTACCCTGGAAAACGAAAGTAGCAACATGATCGATTGCTATGAGTAAATGCTCCAATTTTCCCTTCTGCCAGATTTGATAAATTATGACCAATAAAATATAAATATATTAAATATATGTAAATTACGCTGGAGGCAATGCTAAATTACTGCACAAATAGTTAATATATGAAGAATGTAATGTATATGGAAAAAAGATCTATTGTTGAATTAAGGCTTTGGGATTTATGTTTAATTATGTTACAGGAGATGTACCCCCAAAAATTCAGTATTTCCTGTTGCGTTTTAAGGCCATAGTTGGAAACATAGCAAAGTCAAATGTAAAATCAAATTAAATTTTGATGGTTTCTTTCTCATATTCAATATATGTCTGGGTCTTTCCAGGTACACTCTGCTCATTAAGTGCTAAAGGCTCTGTTACCAATAGTAGGGTAAGGGGTGATAGTGGAAAACTCTTATGATGGCCAGTACTAATATGAAACTTTTTGCAAAGAATGCGAAATTTGTATACTGTATCTGAAAGAGAATAATGGACTAACCTAATAAACAGTGATCTCATGAAGTGCAAATGCAAAGTTATCTATGGGAGTTGCTGCATGAATTGACTAAAACATAACGATGCGGTTAGTGCCTGCTGTTCTTGATGAGAATAGTTGTCATATATTGGCAAGCATATGTTTTATCCATTATCACTTCCTTCATTTGGAAAAAAAAAAATTTTAACCAGGACTTCTTTATGGGTTTTGTCCAGTACAGATTTTGTTTTCAGCAGATGGTTTGCTATGTTTACGATGAAGATTTGTATGGTGCTTAATATGATCTTCTGAGTCGTCCTATGTATTAAAGCACTTTAAAGTGCATGAGCTTCTAACTTATGTTTTAAAGCATGGCAAATACCATAGATGAAGATGAGGTAGCCTATTTTCTGTGTTTCACATTCTATTAGGGCTGGCAGTGCTTGGTAAACAGGAGTTGCATACTGAGAAGAGCTTTACTTAACCTATTGGCACATGAACCTAGAGTAAATTTGCCATCTGGAGACTGGCTTTCTATAGCTTCTGTTAAGGAATGAGTACGGTGTTTAGAAACATGTCTTTTACTTTTCTGCTAAAGAAACCAAACCAAGTTGGTACCAGAGGCTAGTCCTGTGCAAATCCTTCTGAAGCAGCCATGTTACAACATGGTCAGACTAGCATACACTTATAAAACATGTTGATGTAAGTCACAACAAACGGTTGAAAACTTTTATAAAGACTACAAATGTTCCATAGGATGGTTGTCTCAGTACGATGGGAGATAAAGAAAGAAATGTTTGAGCATTTGGATATCCAAATAAAGCAAGATAATAAAAGTCCTTAAAATAGGAAATTATACAAATTGCAGTATTTCAATTAAATTGCTGTAATTGGTGATCTAAATGGATGATAGAATCAGCCTTGCATATTATTTGAAACATACTAGTTAATATCATACTGTATAGTGGAACACACGGCAACTGCGATGGAGTGACAAAAATTGATGCACATAAACACACACACCCCTTAACAAATAAGACTTATGCATATACAGTGTAATAAAACATTTGCCAATAGTGAGTAAGAACAGATGAACTAAGGTAAATGACTTTCATCTATAAAGACTTGCCCATTACCGAGAACTCACACTGAGAACATATTTAGTGTGGCAGATGGCCTTATTATCAACAAGAGAACCCTGCTTAGTGGAAAATTGTTGAGCGTCTCATTTTTTAGAACCCATACAAGAATACTGAATAATAAATCTACTCCTAATTTTGTAATCAAAGAAGACACAATATTAAAGAACGGCATTTCAAAATGGTTTGTTGATTTAACAAATCCGCAGTAAAATGTTGAATAATGTCCAGCAGATAAAAGAAAATTTTCAATACATTTCAGAGCCATATTCCAAATAATTTTGGAGTCTTCAGGTGGGGTCTCAGCTGAGAGAAATAATATACTCCATGCTTTCGGTAAAAGAGTGGATTATGTTTTTTGAAAGATTTATTAATTCTGGTGCACTTTATGAGCAGTACGTCGGTCTTTAACCCAGTGCAGTATGCATCAAATTGATAAATTTGTCCTATTCTATATGTCCCGTAAATAATTACAAAATGAAAATTTCCTAAAGAGCAACATATTTGCAACATACTCCAAATACACCAACACAGGTATTAGTGTGGGCAGCTAAATGTTATGTCTGTGTTGATAAACGTAAATCAATACTTCAAGGTTGTAGGTAATAAATTCCTTGGGATTGGACATCAACATTTGTCCTCCGATGACCAGCTAGAGAACCAGGCACAGCTGCCGTAGCTGCATAAATAATGGTCTTCTGGGCTTATCAGGCTCAAGAGACTCCTAAGAATATGTTATCCCTGTTTTAAATACAGAAATACCATTTATGGCCACAAGAACATGTAGATTTATTATCATTAGTATATTTACTTTAGACAACTTAAAGGCATTGCCCAAGTTATGAAAAGGTTCCCCTTCTTGTGTACCTCAATGGGTCCCCCCTGGTGTAAAATGACAAAACAACTGGTACTCACTTCTTCCAGCTTCCTGCTCCCCCCCCATCCCCCACCAGAAGCTCCAGGTCTTCATTATGCTGTTTATTTACATAACCTACTGCTACAGCCAAGGACAGATCTCAGCGATTATCACTGAGTGCTGCCATTGGCTGCAGCAGCTTGTTTGGCTATGGCCCAGACTGACTGCAGCTTGTAAAGATGACATCAGCAGGGAGACTCAGAGCCTGTTGCATAGGACAAGCGGGAAGCTGGAAGAGGTGGTTATCAGCTGCCTTGTTATTTTACATCACTGGAGACCCGTTGAGATGCCCTTTATATAACTCAGACAACCCTTTTAAAAGTTGACCAGGCACGCAGAAGATATTCCAAATTTGTCACAGATTTCGGAAAGAACTCGCTATTCTCCAGTGATGGGGGCCAGATTTCCTGGTGTTTATATTTACTGCTTACTGTCAGGTCACATATCATAAATTAGATTAAAATGGCACAATTTGACATTTATGGATTGCCTTCTATACATTTTCATTTATTTAAACATCACTTCCTAGTGATGGATTCTTCTTCAAAATCCTTTCACAAGCAATAGGATCCTATACATTCTCCTGTAATTAGAGTGTTGCACAAGTGTTATACAAATTAGTCAATTTGTGTGATAGATTTAGCGCATCTTGCTGGACATGTTACACTCTTTTTACTTTACGCCACCTCTTCATTGGCTTACTTTAGATCAGTATTTTGCGCTAACATTCTGGTACATAGCATTAATAAATTAGATGCATTTTAGAATTCTTGGGCACAGACTGTTTTCTAGACACTTCAAAACTGTCTAGTGAGATGTAAAAAGTGTCTAAAATTCATAAGTAATCTGGTTCATGGCATGTATGCCAGAATTCTGGTGCATTTGCCATAGTAAATGCTCCATTGTAAGCTATCACATTGTAATGAAACTTATTTTCACTGTATATTGTATTACTGCTATTATTTTTATCTTTTATTAAACTTGTATTTGTCCGCATGTGCCCCAAACTGCTATTTATATTGTCAAATGAGCTTTATAGTAGTTTCGGAAGGCTAAAGCTTTAAAAGATTAAATTTTTTCAAGTTCGATGTTTAAGAAAGCCTTTTTAAATTACTGAATCACAATCCACTCATACAACTTTATAGAGCTTATCTTAATCCATTGTAGGGAAATTCATTAAACTATGAATAATGCCATATGTAGGCAGAATGATTAAACATGCTTTGTGTTTAAGATAAACGCATCATCTACAAATAAGCCAATCTTGTGGTTTTTTGCCAGAAACTAATAAAGCATTAGATGCAGATGCTTCTTTTATGGTTTGTTCTAATGGAGCTGTTATTAAGTTATACACTAGTCATGAGACAGCAGGCAGGGTCACACTACTAATAATACGAGGCGAGGATATTAAACCTGCAAAATTCAATTTAGCTGATGGTTGGGCATCGAAAACAATAATATCATTTAAAATTGGATCCTGCAATTAAAATTTATGTAGACGTTTCTGGTACTATGCTTACAATGGCCATACATAAGCCACTTCTGTTCTAATTGGTAAAACATTTTTGGTAATTTTCCTGAACAATATATGCTCAGTGTCATTGTGAAAGGTTAATTGAGTCTGACTACAAAGGACACTAATTCATAAGAGTTGAGAACACTTTCTAAATCATCTTAGACGTTTCTGTGACCCAACAGATGCTATGTTCAGTTGGATACCATATGACTTGTGCCATGTTCTACTGCATGCCATATTATGGAGGTATTTTATGAATATTTTCAAAATTTAGTGATGTAGGAGGTACCATATGGTGACATGTAGAATGCTCTATACTATGGAGCCGTAAAGGCTCTTTGAAATTGGTGGATTATCAGTCCATTTAATCAACAATATAGCATGTCCATCACACATGATGGACACAAATAACACCAATCGGGCATTATTAATAGAGATGAGCGAACTTACTCGTTTCGAGTAATTACTCGATCGAGCGCCGCGATATTCGAGTACTTCCGTACTCGGGTGAAAAGATTCGGGGGGCGGGGGGAGGTGTGGCGGAGAGGGGGGTAGCAGTGGGGAACAGGGGGAGCCCTCTCTCTCCCTCTCCCCCCCACTCCCCGCTGCAACCCCCCACTCACCCACGGCGCCCCCCGAATCTTTTCGCCGAGAACGGAAGTACGCGAAAATCGCGGCGCTCGGGTGAAAAAGGGGCGTGGCCGAGTAGCTTTGCTCATCTCTAATTATTAACTATAATTGGAGACCATAGAGTCTCTATTATGGTTTATGCTATTTTTACATTTTTCTAGATGGAAGCTACGCTATATGCAGATGATTACATAGCCTAAGAAAAATATTAACCAGTTAAGTGTAGCTTCTACTTTTTCTTCTACAAGGAAAAGCAGGATAAAACTTTAAAGCCCTTCTGTTGTATGTTGTTTTACTTGTTTGATTTTTAGGTTATAATGAATGACCACTGTGCACTTAAACAGCATCAAATATACTCTACAATTAGGCAGCTTATTTGATGATTTAAAGAACTTTTTTTCACTCCTGATGTGCAGTTTCATGATGTTTATCCCACAGAGGTTTCCATAGGATTTTAGACAATAGCTACATAATATTCGCATTTTAATTTTAGTTCAGGAATATTTTAAATATAGTATTTATTGTCTTATAATCACTTGACGGAATTTGTAGTAGGATGCAGAAAAACTATTTCATTTGATTTCCGTAATTTTGCAGTTCTGCTACATAAACATATGTTCTATTTTTTTTTTCAATACGTTTTTATTGGGTTTTGCAAAAAAAATACAACTTCGAGAATAGAAAAGTTTCAGATCCAAAATTTAAAAAGATAGTCAGGGAGGCGCTTCAACTAGTTAACTGGGGGGTGTCGCTGGGTGGTCAGAATAAGTGAATAAAAGTAAAGTTTAAAAGGAAATAAAATAAAATGGGACTTACCCGGTGTATGGTGGAAACCCCTGTGGAGAGGGGTCCCACCAACACCTCCTAGTCCAAGTTTGCTTGTCAGACCTCTCAAGGGTCTTACTCCTCTGGTGTCGACCTGGTTCCTGAGTTGTTGGAGTCTGCTGCAGAGCTTCTGTGTCCAATAGTGGATTGGACCCACGGAAACGTGATAACGATGAAAAAAGTTTGAAAAAAATGCTCTTGCGCCGTCTCAACAAACAACTGGAGTTGACAATGTAATATTGTCTAAAAGATTTAATAAAGTACAACGCGTTTCGTCGTGCAAAAGCGACTTTATCAAGTACATAAAACATAACATAACAATGCATCCTTATATAGGGACTTACATGTATGTAATGATGTTCCTAAGGTGGATAACCGGGTGTAAGCAGCCCACATGACCTCCACGTCATGTGTGCCACGTCAGCTCAATAGTTGCCGGTGGAAAATGAAACTGAAACCACTTCCGGGTACGTGGTGATCACGTGACCCGAGTGGCCATATGTATACATGAAGTTTTTTAACTTTACGTCTATACCGCTATCTAATTATATATATATAGTTATGATGCGGGCGGTTGTTTGGATGTATTATGGGCTCCGGTGTGGATTACCGGCATAGAAGTGCAGAGCGTCATGACGCGGGGTTACACTAGCGCTACCATACGTCCTCACGTCACCAGCGTCATGACGTAACCCCGCGTCATGACGCTCTGCACTTCTATGCCGGTATGGGACACTTCTATGCCGGTATGGGACACTCCCAAAAAATGTGATAGAATAAACCCAAGTGTCTACAATTTTTCCAACATAAATTGCTAGAATCGGGAAAAACTTTCTCTAGCCTGAGTAAAGTGCCATCTTATAAGTAGTTTAAAATGAACCTCCAGCAGAGAGATGCATAATGGTGATTTGCTGGCCTGTTTTAAGGCTATTAATCATTGTTCCAGCCTTTATAAAATGAGGCTTAATAAGGTGTTCATTGTTGCACCAGGTCCCAATACCAGAGACTGGGTTGTCTAATGCAATATGCAGTAAAATAGGGAAGTGGTCAGACCATAAAATGGGACCTATTTCATAAACCTTCACCGAAAAAAGAATATTTGTCTAATAAAAACAAATCAATGCAAGAAAATGATTTGTGTCTTGGCAAATAAAAGATGTATTCACTAAAAGAGGAATGAAGACAACAGAATGCGCCATATAAATCCTCTTTGCGCAGCCAAGGATAAAGCATAGGTAAAGTTTGTTTAGCGTGACTAATTGTTTGTCAGGGACAATATTAAAATCCCCAGAGAGAATGAGTTTTTCTGATTGGATTGTGCACACACATTAAATTATTTTGCTTAGGGCGCTTTCACAGGACAGTTTTTATGTTCAGTTTTTTGTGAGCCAAAACCAGGATTGGAGAGAAAGTATAATGGAAAGATTAGCATGTCTTTTGTATCTTGGACCCACTCCTGGTTTTGGCTCACAAAAAACTGAACATAAAAACTGTCCCGTGAAAGCGCCCTTAGAAAGCAGTTCTGGGAAGAATTAGGTACATACATATTTGCTAAGGGGATGTGAGGGTTGTTTTTTGTACCCTCTAAAACAGGGGTCCTCAACTCCAATCCTCAGGGACCACCAATAGGTCATGTTTTCAGGATATCTTATGGTAAGAACACCTGTGGCAATGTCTAAGGCACTGACAATAATTACATCCCCTGTGCAACACTGAGGAAATCCTGAAAACATGACCTGTTGGCGGTCCTTGAGGACTGGAGTTGGGGAACACTACTCTAGAACCTCCCTTTGGAATCTACAAGATATTTGTTAAGTTCAAAGTCCACTTTGTCACTAAAGACTATTAAAATTTAAGCTTTTTTTTCTTGTCTGTATTAGACATGTAGACTGTAGGGAGTTTTAAATCCAAAACTTAGAACAACAAGATCAAGAAAAATTAGTCTCTTGAAGACAAATAACCTCAACCCGATTTTCCATTGCATCTTTCCAAACTAAAGATCACTAAAGTGAAGAATTTAGCCATTTAAAACTCAAGGAAAATATTTTAAGTGATATGGAAATAATTGAGAAAGCTCTGCTAAAAGAGGAAACTTGGCATATGGCATATAAGCATAAACATAGGATGCATATCTTAGCAGAGAAATATACACAATTCCAGAGTTAGCATAATCAGAATAGAATAGAGAGGAATAACACACCAGAGGTGTAATAGATACAACATTGCATTCTTTAAAAGAAAAGGGAAAAAAATCTTAGTAGGTAATTAGAACTGCAGAATCTTTGGGGAAAAAAGTTATTCTGGTGGAGAACTTGACCCAAAAACAAACTCCAGTCTAGATGAATCTTAGAGAAGCTTTTTGAAGAGTTTCGTTTTTGTTGGTCTTGAATTGGTAGACTCCATCACTTGAGGAGCTTTGGTATATCTTCAGGCTTAGTGAGGATATGAAGAGAGCTTTCTCTTTGAATCAAAAGCTTAATGGGAAAGGCCCACATTTAGGAAACCTTGGCATCATGTAGGATTGTAGTAATGAAGGCAAAAGATTGCCTTGCTTGGATCATTGCTTGTGAGAGGTCTGTGAAGAGTTCAATATTTGCATATGGATTCGGTGAAGTGGCCAATTTGCATTATGTAAACATGATAGCCTCATTTATGTGAAAAAAATAGATCATAGTTATGATATCCCTGGGAAAATTCTCCATCAGGGACCTGTATTTTGACAGTTTAGGATCTCAGCCATTGACTAATTCCTGTGACTGAATATATGGTAATAGCAGATTCATAAATTGTAGCAGATAATCCTTAAGGTCAGTCTGAACAACTGACTCAGGAGCACCTCTAAACTTTACATTGTTCCTTTCCTCTAGATCAGCCATTTTATTCATAATAAGGACCACTTCATCAGCTAATGAATAATGTGTATCAATTAAATTATTATGCGACTGAGTTATTTCTCCCATTTTATTCTCCAAATGATTAACTCTGCCATCTAGTCTATCAATTCTATTGTTGATTGTAGTGGAGAAGCAAGTTAAGTCAATTAGAAAGGAGACTCTTAAAGTGAATACCATCTCCTTAATAAAGGCTTCTGAGGCAGTTTGATTGGAAGTTTGTATATTGCTTAAAAGGTCAGTGTTGTGTGAAAGCTGCTGTTGGGAAAGACAAGTCTCATCATGTAGTTAATTTTTGGCTACAAGGGAAGAAAAAAAAGACCTGACCTCATGTATTTTAAAGTGCTTTGTGATCTTTTTTTTCTTTATCTATTCACGTTTGTAAACCACATTAAATAATAAATACTTGAGACATGTTGAGAACTCTCTTACCCGAAGCCTTATTGAAGAAACATCATGGCAGGTCTTGGCCACCAGTAGATCACGCGGCTTGCCAATCTGACAACCCACATCCCACAGCATCTATTGTATGGACTAGAAGTCTGTCTCTCTATGCAAATCTATCAGACTATGAACAAGACTTCCATAGAGACATTTACTTACAAGTTATAACTAGATATATTTAGTACTGTTCAGAAAATATTGCATTGAATTACATTTTTTGGTATAGTAATGCAAAAAATGATGTTGATCCACTTTCATAAGGCTATCTACTAAAGCCACATTCAAACCTCACTGTGGTTACCCTATGCTCAGATAAGTTGGATTCAGTAGAACAGTGGAAGGTCTGTGTATTACTTTGAACTTTAAAATACACCCAGATTATATTTGAAAATAGGTTGAAATGTGATTCAAGCAGTGTCAGTCTTATCAAGCACAATTGCAGCTGATATAGAAGAAACTTCAAGCAGGAATAGCTACAAGTGCTAAGAAAATGACATCAGTGTATTCCTGTTTGGATTGCCAGCTCAGTAAAACTGACACTGTTTGAATCGCATTTTGGAGTGCAGAGTTCTTAGTTTGGTAGAATTTTGGAATAGGACTCCTACTATGGCATCTACCTTAGGGCTCCCACCCACTGGCGTTTTTTTCTCCACTGCGATGCGATTCTAAAGTTAAAGCCTCGCATCGCAGTGCGAGAAAAACGCAGGCAGATATCCCAAAATCACTGGGATATCGCTGCGACATCGCCAGTCTTTACAATGGGGCCAGCGGCAGCAGCGCTAGCCCCATTGAAAAGATATGAAGGATGCCGCTGACTTCTGCCACAGCTGTGACAGGTGTTTCCTTCATCCCCGCGCAGACTGTCGCAGCCATATAGCAGCGATTTTCTCGCACTGCTCTGCGAGAGTTTTCACTTACTCTCGCAGGGCAGTGGAGAAAAAAACGCCTGTGGGTGGGAGCTCTTATTGTTATGAGTGCAGTCATGTATTTAATTCAATTGAAAATAGACTGAAGATTCTATTTGGAAACTATAGTGTAATTGAATTGTAAGCCTAAGATCCACAAGTAGCATTGATATACTTGATCTGACATCAAAACAGTAGATAATAATGATTTAGCATTAGAGATGAGCGAGTATACTTGCTAAGGCACATTACTCGAGCTAGTAGTGCCTTAGCCAAGTATCTCCCCGCTCGTCTCTAAAGATTCGGGGGCCGGCGCGGGTGACAGGTGAGTTGCGGCGGGGAGCAGGGGGGAGCGGGGGGAGAGAGGGAGAAAGAGATCTCCTCTCCGTTCCTCCCCGCTCTCCCTCACCGCTCCCCGCTGGCCCCCAAATCTTTAGAGACGAGTGGGGAGATACTTGGCTAAGGCACTACTCGCTCGAGTAATGTGCCTTAGCGAGTATACTCGCTCATCTCTATTTAGCATTTAATAAAGTATGAGCAAGCACCAGTTCTGAAGACAGAAAAAGCAACTAAGATACTTAGTCTACCAATATGCATCTCTACACCGCATTCACATCTATAAATCCAGGAGACTAGCCTTTACCTAATTTTTAATATTGAAAAAGGGTCTGATTCTACGGACAAAATATGGGCGATTATGGATATACAAGGAGTCTGCTATACAGAAGCAATGTATCATAATGAGAAAGCAGGTAAGCAAGATCACTGTGTACTGTATGCACTATATATTCATTTTAGATTACGTAAACTCTACATTCCCCTTTAACATCTCCTGATACATGTACATTCTTGCATCTTCATTCCATTCTGTCATTTTTCCTTAGACAGCCAAAAGCGCATAAGAAATGTGGTTAACTTGTTTTCGTATAATTGGATGCAAGCAAAGCAATTTAGTCATATCCAGATTAACAGCACAATATAACCTTTCATCTTGATTGTGTTTCTTCAACATTTTTTTTAAATAACATATAAAATATAAAAAAGTCATTAAAACCCTAAAGTCTAGCAGCAAAAACAGATCCACAATTCAGATACTAATCTGAGCTTAATTGTAGCAGGTTGTCTTGTATATAATAAAAAGGGCAGGTGATTGTAGAAACAGACACTGGGAGCAAACCTTGATTCATTGTTACCATGGAGATATAGATTTCCATGTTCTTAATACTCAGTATGATGCTGAATTCCATGTAACAATTTGTTAAAATTCCTCAAGGGGCCCAAAGGGGAGATACATAGATTGCATATTTAATGTGGAAGGAAAATACAATAGTATAATAAAATATATTTCACAAATCATTTGATGAAATCGTAATGCCTGTATTTCAGGGTTTATTTTTAGAAGACTCATATCTTAATTATAACATCACTTGAAAAATTTCATTAAAAGGCACTTAAATAATTCAATTGATTTATATTGAATTATATCTTTATGTTGGGATTTTTATAAAGATTTGCAGAGCCCTATTGTTCCTTCTCTATAAGCTATCTTAACTGAGGGAGCTTATACATAGAAGCAGTTGAACAATTTTTCTGACATTACATCACTTTCAGAAGCCATTACCTATACTTGCTTGCCCTATGGCCCTCTCTATTCACTTCTATCAGCAATGGTGAACACGTTTATTTGATTGTTTCATAACTCCCATAGAATGGTTATCAGCAGCACGGGGTTTAAAAATCTTATTAATTTTGTGGTTTTAGTTTCTATACAGACCTTCATGACTACATAGTAGCAGACCACAAACAAACCCTATGAAGGCAATTGGACTCCATGATCAGACATCCAAATTCCCCCGATGTCTTGCTAATGTTACTCAAACAGACTTTTTATTAAGACTGGCATATGAAACAACAGTATTAATAAATATCACCCGTAGTGGTTGCATTTCTATCCAATTTTTAGGATTAATCAGAAGACTAAAGTATGCTTTGGGACTTTTCAGGGGAATTTAGTATGTTAGTTAGTTAATTTTGTAATTACCAGCTGGTTACATAGTTAAACATACTATACAATACTTTGCATGGTTGATAAAAACTTAACTAAAAGTTAATCAATCTGAGCAATTTATTTTATTCGTTGTCTGCTTAGACATTTCTTAGACTACTCTGGTTAACATTCTATTCAGTAATCATGATAATAACAACCACTACGGTAAGAATTCCAGCTGGCAAAACTTTCTCATGGTTTTCTCAGATGTCTAAATAGAAAGTCTTTCTAGTTAGACAATGGAACAATCCAATCATATTGAAGTTGATTTAGTGTTTAAGAGTTGGAGAAGGTTGGTTGACATTAGAGATGAGCGAGCATACTCGCTAAGGGCAACTACTCGATCGAGCATTGCCCTTAGCGAGTACCTGCCCGCTCAGAAGAAAAGATTCGGCTGCCGACAGCGGGCAGGGAGCGGCAAGGGAGAGCGGGGAGGAACGGAGGGGAGATCTCTCTCCCTCTCTCCCCCCGCTCCCCCCTGCTTACTGCTGCAACTCACCTCTCACCCATGCCGGCAGCCGAACCTTTTCTTCCGAGCAGGCAGGTACTCGCTAAAGAGAATGTTCGATTGAGTAATTGTCCTTAGCGAGTATGCTCGCTCATCTCTATTGACAATCCTTTCTTGTTATCGTGGTCTTTTTCATTGTGATAGGAACAGATTTAATTAAACATGGATATATAGACCATTTATTAACTTAAAATGTTGTCATGTATTTAATTATATTTCACGTTTTTATACTATAACATTATATTTTAGTATGAATTGAAATATGAAATGAATTCAATCCAGGCAACTAATTTGTTTCCCCTTGTAGGTCAGGCAATCTCACTGGGTTTGTCTTCTATGTGCTAAACTTGATTTTTTATTATTTCAAACACTTTTTCTCAAAAAAAAAAATCAAGCACCAAGAAGGAGTTGTCGTTTTGCTGCAAAACTTGGCATACAGTTACATCTCAGGCAGAAATTCTAATTATTAGAGTTGTGACATGATTAGATGAACAGTCTTGCCGCCTGAGGTTCTAAAAGTGGTTCCACTCTTAGCCTATAAAGAGGCTTTCAGTAGCTACCTGTGTGTAGTTGACCTCTTTTTCCACTTGTGTAGAGGTTGCTGACCACTAGATGCCTCTATGATGCATTGAAGACATTTTGCCCAGTTAAGGGCGCCCACCCACTGGCGTTTTTTTACCTGCGTTTTGCGTTTTGCGTTTTTCCTGCACAGGCATAGAGATAACATGTGTTCCTGTCCACTGGCGTTTTTTTTGCGTTGCGTTTGCGTTTTTAACATAGGAACTGTCAGTTGCATATGTGTCCTTATTTTTCTCCTAATGCACCCATGAATGTCAATGGAAATTAACGGAAAAGCCGCGAAAACGCCGCGAAAAACGCCGCGAAAAACGCGCGGAAAAATCGCGGGAAACGCAGCGTTTTCCCGCGGAAAACGCAAACGCCAGTGGGTGGGCGCCCTAACAGAGTTTGAAAGTGGACACATTATTAGAATGTGAGAAGCTGGATAGTCATATTGACAAATTGGTTGCCCCCTGGGCTATTCTGACCAGACTGTGGGAGGTGCTGGGACCAGTGGATATGTAAGGACACACACATAAGGTGACCTGGCGCAGGACACCCTCAAAAGACCACCAGTGTAGAGGATTGTCTGATTGCCTGACAAGCACGAGCAGCTCCAACTGATCGTTGTATGCTATCCAGAGACAGATGGCATCATTGATACAGGTGTCTGTAAAAGGTATTTCCAGGTGCTTGGCTGAAGGGCATTTGGTCTGACAGTGGTCATTTTGATTACTGCCTTTGATACGCACTGTTGCCTCCATTTGCAGAGGTGTCATGATGAACGATAAAACTGGACTGCTATGGAGTTGAATCAGGTTGTCTTCAGCGATGAATCTAGACTCAGTTTGGGCACTAAAGATGGCTGTGTTTATGTCTTGAGACCTAGGGGTGAGCACCTCAATACTGCCCTTGCTGTGGAGTGGCACACTACCCCCACTGTTGGTGTGATGGTCTGGGGGGGGGGGGCATCGCATATGACAATTGGTCACCCCTAGTTCTTGTATGAAGGGTAATGACAGCTTAGCGATATGTTCAGGACATCCTGCAGACACGTGTTGCCTCTCATGGCAAGGCTTCCAACAGGCATTTTCCAGCAGGATAATGCTCAGCTGTACACAGCAAGGATGTCACAGGAATGCCTTCACAACATTGCCACATTATTTTAGCCTGCTCAGTCACTGTATTCACTTACTTAAATCAACCTTACATTCCCATAAATAATTTCATTCGGTTCTGACAACTCTTTCTCGGTGCTTGATTTTTTTTTTCTATAGTGAGTGCACATGTATATGTGTAAGTGCAAGGAAGCTGAGCCTGTAAAGATAGCCTCTCCCCAATGATTATGTGAACGTCTCACAATGTACAAAACTTGAACAGAAAACCCTCTGTGAGAGCTTTCTGGCTAACAGTTTTCTCAATGGCCTGTTGTGCTCTCACCTGACCAACGGCACCGCACGTGACCAGGTGACTGGAAAATGGAAGCTGGGGAGTGCTGACAACAGGAAACCTACAGATGAGGTGAGGAGGTGCGCAGATACGCAGCTGATTTCCAGTCAAAATGCACACCAATGGTATAGATTTGACTGTTTTTTGGATACAGAAATGCTGCGGAATTTGCAGTGGAATTTTCCGCTGCGGACATTCTGCAGCATTTTTGTCATATGTAAACATACCCTAAGTCAGCCTGAGGTATCCAGAGTGGCCTCAGTAGTAATAGTGTCCCCTATATTGGCCCAGTAGTAATAGTGACCCCCACAATGGCCTCAGTAGTAATAGTGATGCCTCACAGAGGCCCCAGTAGTAATAGTGACCCCCCACAGTTGCCTCATTAGTCATAGTGTCCCTCTAGTAGTAACAGTGACCCCCACAATGGCCTCAGTAGTAATAGTGATGCCCCACAGTGGCCCCAGTTGTAATAGTGATGCCCCACAGTTGCCCCAGTAGTAATAGTGACCTCCCACAGTTGTCTCATTAGTAATAGTGTCCCATATATCAGCCCAGTAGCAATAGTGACCCCCACAATAGCCTCAGTAGTAATAGTGATGCCCCACAGTGGCCCCAGTTGTAATAGTGATGCCCCACAGTGGCACCAGTAGTAATAATGACCCCCCCCCCACAGTTGCCTCAATAGTAATAGTGTCCCCCACAGTGGCTTCAGTAGTAATAGTGACCCCATAGAGGCCTCAGTAGTAACAGTATCCCCAATATCAGCCTCAATAGTTATAGTGTCCCTCACAGTGGCCTCAATAGTAATAGTGGCCCCCACAGTGGCATCAGTAGTAATAGTGACTGCTACAGTAGCCTCATGAGTAACAGTGACCCCCACAGTGGCCTCAGTAGTAAGTGTCCCCCCAGTGGCCCCTGTATTTGCGTCAGTAGTAATAGTAACCCCCACAGTGACCACAGTAGTAAGTGACCTCACAGTGCCCTCAGTAGTATTAGGGACTCCCACAGCGGCCTCAATAGTAGTAGTGTCCCCCCACAATGGCCCCAGTAGTAATAGTGTCTTCTATATCTGCCTCAATAGTAACAGTGATCCCCACAGTGGCCTCGGTAGTAATAGTGACCCTAACAGTGGCCTTAGTGGTAATAGTGTCCCTAATATCTGCATCAATAGTAATAATATCCACCAAAGTGGCCCCAGTAGTAATAGTGACCCCCACAGTGGCCTTAATTGTAATAGTGTCCCCCACAATGGCCCCGTAGCAATAGTGTCCCCTATATCTGCCTCAATAATAATAGTGACCCACACAGTGGCCCAGGTAGTAATAATGACCCCCACAGTGCCCTCAGTAATAATAGTGACCCCCACAGTGGCGTTAATAGTAACAGTGCCCCCCACAGTGGTCTCAGTAGTAATAGTGACCCTCACAGTGGCCTCAGTACTAATACTATTAATACTGTGGCTGATATATGGGACACTGTTACTAATAGTGTTACCTATATTGACCCCAGTAGTAACAGTGACCCCCCACAGTAGCTCCAGTAGTATTAGAGTCCCCTTGAAACCAATATACTCACCCTTCTTCTCATCTTCTGAGCATCGCTGCTTCTTGTCTTCTCAGCGCTGCTGCAGGTAAAGTATATGAGCCCACAGCAGTGCCTCCTTCCTTCTTCTCTCCTCTTGTGGAACTTAGGAAGAGAGGTCAGGGGAGGAGGGGGAGGAAGATCCTGGATGCACACACTGCTGTCAGTGTGTGCATCCACCGTGGCGCCATAGGCAGAGTGATTACCAGCCAGGGATCTGCAGCCTGGCTGGTAATCACTTTAATGGTGATCCTGCATCCCAATAGTGGGACAAATGGCTTTCCCGCCAGGGTCCCAGGGAAAGCGGGACACGGGGTCCCAAAGTGGGACTGTCCCACCTAAATCAGGATGTCTGGTCACCTTACCTAATTCATAAAATTAAATTATATGTTATATGACTTAAGGGTATTCTAAGACCAAAATTAAATTCCAAAATAGTCATAAATCATCTCACAGTGCTTTAGTAAATCCATGCATTACCTTTCTTTTGCATTTTCTGATCTCTTCTTCATTCTGCAACACCCGCTGTGTTTTGTTGTTGTTTACATGAGCACTTCCTGCTCACAGTACTCCTGTGCTTCTATACTACATCTCCCATAATCCTCTGGGCTGCATCTCTGCCTATTCACTCTGTATCCTACTCCTACACCTAGATGATACAAAATTATACAAGGTAATTAATACAATGTAGGACAATATGCGGCTACAAAAAGCCGTAGATAAGCTGGGGGCTTGGGTAGTAAAATGGCAAATGAAGGTCATTGTTGATAAATGTAAGGTAATGCACATGGGCAGGAGAAGCAGATGTCCCCAATACACACTAAATGGGGTACTAATAGGGAAAAGTGATATGGAAAAAGACCTGGCGGCAGTAGTGGACTGTAGACTTAACTGGAGCAATCAATGCCAGTCAGCTGCTGCAAAAGCAAATAAAGTCTTGGGGTGCATTAAAAGAGGCATAGGGGCGAGGGACGACAACATTATTCTTCCACTATAAAAGGCACTTGTCAGGCCTCACATGGAATACTGTGTACAGTTCTGGACACCGGTGCTCAGGAAAGATGTTGCAGTGCTTGAGGGGGTTCAAAGAAGGGTGACTAAATTAATAAATGGAATGAGAGGACTGCAATACCCGGAGAGGTTATCAAAATTGGAATTATTTTCCCTGGAAAAAAGACGACTAAGGAGCGATCAAATAATTATGTATAAATACATTAGGGGACAATACAAGGATCTCTCCCATGATCTGTTTATACCCAGGATTGCAACAGTAACAAGAGGACATCCACTACATCTAGAAGAAAGCAGGTTTCATCACCAACATAGAAGGGGATTCTTTACTGTAAGAGCAGTGAGACTATGGAACTCTCTGCCTGAGAACATGGTAATTGCAAAATCGATAGAGGAGTTTAAGAGGGGGCTAGATGTCTTTCTAGAATGCTATGATATTACAGAATATAGACATTAGACCAGCAAGGTTGTTGATCCAGGGATTGCTACCATTATGGAGTCAGGAAGGAAATTTTCCTCCAAATTAGCAAAACGGCTGTTTGGGGTTTTTTTTGCGTTCCTCTGGACCAACAAGGAGAAAGGAGGGGGTTGAAACAGGCTGAACTAGATGGAGATTTTCTTCATTCAGCCTAACATTCTATGTTACTATGTTACTAGCTCATGAATACTAAATCCCATCCACTATAATAATGATGATCATCTAGTGCCACACCTTGTTTTACAAAGTTGAATAAAAGGTAGAGCCTGTATCACTGTCACCAGCTATAGCTGCAACTATGATCTACTTTCGAACAAGAGAAAAATTTTAGTGTGCAGTGGATCAACATACTATAGAATGCTATATATTCATTGAATATTGAATATATATATTGATATTGATATAGGTGTGTTAGTGAGCATGCAGTATGCTCTTCTGAGGTTAGAACTTTGCATGTTCATAACGCTGGGTGATCTTCCTTCCTGACTCTCTCCCTGTTCATGAATATTTATGTGGCTGAGACAGGATGGTCAGAAGACCAAGTTAGGAACATCTGACCATGGCCATTACATCAGAAGAAGTCTCAAAATCAGGACAGTGGGGATCATTTGACAAACCCTGATTGAAGCACAAGCACTCATTTAAAGTAAACAAAAGGCATTGTCGAATGCTTCACTGATGCGGGCTGTGGTAAAAGAAGTCTGTAAGTTCCTGAAATACCCCTTTATCTCTTAAGGACATGGCCTATTTTGGGCTAAAGGACGCATGCAACGTTTTTGTGGGGATTTTTATCACCATAACTTTTTTAATTTTTTTGTCAACATGGCCATATGAGGACTTGTTTTTTTGCATAGCAAACTGTAGTTTTTATTTGTACCATTTTTGCATTAATATAATGTATTGTAAAACTTTTATTATTATTTTTGTAGGGCACGGAGAGAAAACACAAATTTTTTTTACAGCGATAATCATTCAACACAAATTACATGATACATTTTTTTTCGTGGGCTGGTACGATTACAACAATACTAAAATTCTTTTCAGGTTTTTCCACTTTTGCACAATAAAAACCTTTTTTTTATATATTTTTTAAAACATGATTGCATTCAAAGTCCCATAACTTTTTTATTTTTCAATGGACGGAGCTCTATAAGACCTTGTCTTTTGTATGATGAGCTGTAGTTTTTATTGGTATTGGGTTACATTCCACTCTTTTGATCACTTTTACCAGATTTTTTGGGAGGCAAAACAAACAAAATAAGTATTTTGCTTCCATTTTTTTTAGGTGTTTTCTTTACGGTTTTGGATTTCGTTTTGATTCTGCCCCATTGGACTGTCACTTGTTTGGTCCCAAGAAGTAATATCTAAGAGGACTAAGATTTACTTTGGATGAAGAGGTGAAGAGAGCAAATGACGTCCACTACACACAAGTAGCCTCTGACAGCCATTTTTATAGGCCAAGTTTGGAACCAATTTTAGAGCCTCAGGTGGCAAAATTGTTCATCTAATCATAGCACAGATGTAATTATTTGCATATCTGCCTGAGATGTAGCTGTATCTCGAGTTTTGCAGCGAAACAACAACTCCTTCTAGGGGCTTTTTTTTTTTTTTTTACAAAGAGTGTACATGTTTGTGATGAAATGGTACAGAAAAGTTTTGTTTTTTTTATTCTGTGGCATAGAGGGCAGAAGATTAAAGAATTCATAAAAGGGTAATTAAGTTCTCAATCTGGGATATATATATATATAAGTTGAAAATGTTTTTTTTTTTTTTTAATTTGGCAATTATACTTTAAACATACTTTAAAAATAGGTGCACCCAACAACCAGACTTGAGCACCATTTCTTTGGTTTTTTCTTGTCTTTTATTTTTTTAGAGATATTTTGCAGCAATTATGTGGACCATAGGAGATGTTTATTGCCTTCTATTGTATAGTTTTCTAGGCATGTCCTGTTACTTGTTCATAGGTCATTTCGCAGGAAAAAATGTTTAACTTAGAAACGTAGATAATTTTGTAATGCCACATTTTCCTTAAAGGAGTATTCCAGGATCTTGACTAAGTATCTACAATATTCCCAGGCTTCATGCTGCAGCAACTTTATAATAAGTTAAAATAGATCTGCACCCCATTATCATTTCTCTTACCCTGTCATGTGGTGCTGCCCACATTAATTTCTAAATCATCCGCTGACATGACATCCATTGGGATTATGGAGCTTTCTTCCATTCCTGTCTGTGTGGTGATATTGGCTCGGATCTTAGTACAGGTGTGTACGGGTGGGACCCAATATTGCATGCCCGAGCAGATGAGGAGGCCTGGAATCTACTGGAAATGGGACATGGGAAGACAGAAGACTGCAAAAATGATCTAGTGCAGAAGATGCGTGGAAGCTGCCAAGGCTGATGTCAACAGACCAGGTATACGGCAGTGGATTAGGGAAAATATCAAGATGATTCACCAGGTATCTGGGTGGGCTTTGTGGAGCAGTTAATGAGCATGGAGACTCAGTTTAAAATTTTATATATTTTGCATTGCAAAACCCCTTTAAGGGATATCTGCATCCGCACTATAGAGACTTTAAGCTACTTGGAAGTATGGAAGAGATATTCCTACTTTATATTCACAACCAATGAAATTTCACAATATATTTCTGCATGTCAAGTACTTTGTTTATCTCTTAGATACAGGACCATCTGTGCTTTTACAATGCCTCTTGATGAAGAGGAGTGAAACATTAAAGCATTTCAATTAAAAGCACTGCAAGTTGTCAATATGAGAGCAATTTGAAATAAGTTTATTTCTCTATATGAAAGTGATCACCTACAAAATGTTTTAATGTCCTTTATACAAAAGAAAATAAAAGAGGATATGTATGTTGTTCATTTTTTCCTTGTGTACAGGACATTAAGCCATACATAAACGTATAAAAAGGGAATAAATTGAGTCAAAAACTTTTTCACAATTCACCCTTAATGTTGGTTTCACTTTAATGTGCCTTTTCTTAGACTTTTTTTTCTAAATAAAGTCAATAGCTAAAAATAACCAGGATTTAAACTGATGTGTAAGAAATGACAGTGTTTAACGTACAGACATAAGCAGTGTACTGCCTATATTTGAGATTTTCTAATCTTTTTCTGCTTGAGGCTCAAGGAGATAAAGTGAGTCACTTAAAATCATATGGATTCAACACAGGAATTAAATCAAGCCTCCCTGCTTTAGGCTGAGAGTTAGATGTTATCCAGTTATCAACTTTGATAACATGATGAAAGTCTGTTTTTTGTTTTTTTTTTCCCTTTTGGTTCTGAACTCCATATATTCCATAATAGACCTCAAATTGTTTTTTCTCTTAAGCTTCATTTTTTTTCCCTCAGATAACCACATTAAATCATATGTGTCATCAGTCTATGTAAGGGCAGCACAGTATGGAGAGAAGTCTTCTTACCTATAAGCCAGAATGGCACAAAAATATAGTGAAATCTGACTAATAGGAGTAATCAAAGAATTCATTGTCACATAGTTATGAGTCCTGTGTATTCATGATGGGAGCACTCCTCTTGCCCTCCTCACAGTAAATAGGTTACCTCTTATGCAGATACATAACAGCCCCCTCATGAATACAACAGACTCATAATTATGGTGGATTCCTTGATCACTTCTACTAGCCATAAGAAACAATGCTTTTTGTGCCATTTTGGATAATGAGAGAGAGACCTATCCCTAGTCTACTGTATGCTGATGCTATACAGACCATCATAGACAGATTCACTTTACCCACTCTACAGTTTGGGACGAGTTCTGATTGTTCTACAGGAAAAGAACATTACAGTTTTGGATGAATAGTGTTTGTTCAACTTCAAATAGCTATAGCTCTGGTTGTATCAGTGTTCCCAACATGCTTTTGATCCAATTTTAAAAGCAAGATTCTTGGATTTAAAATGGCACCAGAAGCTTGATAGAACCAGAGTTACTGCCGATTGATGTGGGGTTGAGAATACTAAATTCACAGTTGTTATTTCAGTGTGTGTACAGATCAGAGGGGTTAAGTAGAAAAGTAGTAAAACATATAAAAAACTATCTAAATTTGGTGTTGCTAAAATTATAATGACTGATAGGATCAATGAGCACAATATTTATTACACAGTGAATGCCATAAAATAAATCTCCAAAAACAATAGAGAAAATGTTTTTTTTTTACCGCTGCCCAGCAGCAAAAATTAATAAAAGTTATTGGAAACATTTTATGTACCTCAAATTGCTTCCTATAGAACTCATTCCATAAAATACAAAATCTCATACAGCTACATTGACAGAAAAATATGACCACCAGAACAAAAAAGGAAAAGTCATTTGCTGGTTCTTAAGGCTAAAATTAGTTATGTCACTAAAGGGTTAAAATAGACTCAGTTCTGTGTCAAATATTTGAGATTTTTCTCAATGGTAGTATGAATGTTAGAGATTAGTGTAAACTGGAGATAAATATATATATTTATTTAATCTCTGAAACTTGAAATCTACATAAATAGTTAAAGTGACATTATACATGCTTTGTTTCACTGATTTAGAACTAATTACAATTTCTATTATAAGCTAAAGCTGCATTCATAATATCGTTTGTAAGTAGTTGAGTACTGTAATTTATTGACAAAAACACCTCTACAACAGTGGACAGAACAATGTATAACAAAGTTCCCCAACCTTTTGTACCTTGTGAACCACATTCAACTTTGAGTGATTCAACTTAAAAATGGAAGAGAGAAACTGTTAGATTATAGCAACACGGAAATTTTGGCTGCGACAGATATAGAACAACCAAACATCGCACTTTTGCCCTGTTTCATCGCATCTTAGGGCGCCTACCCACTTGCGATTTTTTTTCCTGCGATGTTTTGCGTTTTTTCTCAAGAGCAATTAGTATAGAATGTGTTCTTGTCCATCTGGGGTTTTTTCACATAGGAACTGTCAGTTGCATATGTCTCCTTATTTTTCTCTTAATGCACCCATGATTGTCAATGGAGGGCTGCAAAAAACGCGCGAAAACGCCGCGTTTTTCACGCGCGAAAATCGGCAACGCAAGTGGGTAGGCGCCCTTATAGTGAACCTGTGACCGGGTTCATAATGCCTGAACCACAGGCAACATGTGTCTGGGACAGATATGTCCATTCGGCCATGTATGTTTTATTCTAAAATGCTGCTGCGTGTTAGAAAAAAACATATTTAGTAGTTTGACTTGGAGCTCATCACTCTGAACTTTCTAGTCAAAGAGGTGGACTGCTGTAGGCTCTTCCTGCCACCAAGTCGGACAGCTCTCTTGTAGTGGATATACGCAATATCTATATTTCGGTGACAGTGGACATACACTTTCATATGTAGTGGACAGTGGACCTGTAGTGGACAGTCTCCCTCATATATCCTTTGACATACTATACATTCTTTATCTTCTATATACCTATGACAGCATTTTTCCATCTTGCGTTTGCTTACACACATATATCTTTTTATATCTTACATATCCACTTCCTTATATGGGAATGTACAATGAAACTCTCTGTTTTCCTATTTTCTAGCAGACTTTAGCAGAAGCTGGCATTCAGTGGAACACTGTTTCCCGATTCCTAGCAGACTTTAGCAGGAGCAAGCATACAGTGAAACTCTCTATTTCCCGATTCCTAGCAGACTCTAGCTGAAGCAAGTCAGACACACAAAACCACAGTTTTAACATTAGCGCTTTTTAGCAATCGCAATAATCAGCAGAAGCAGTTTACGGGAAATTTATGCTAATAATCCAAGTCATAGCCTCCAGTCATACCAGATCATCCACATGTGGTAACTAAGACAACTCGCTCATCTTATCTTGCCCCCTCCTGACTGATACCATGTGATGGGCAACGCCAAGAACAACAAATGACCGGATGCAGGAAGAACCTTAAAGAACTTATCCAATTGTCTATTCATACTTTTTATCTATGCAATCTTTTGCCTGCCCATAAAGGGCAGATATGTTAAACTCTATAAAAGAGGCTATGTGCCCACAAATAAAGCAGAAATGAGGAAGTTTTCATATGCTGAACTTGTGTCAGTGTGATATCTTCTTGTGCGCACAAACCATTTATGATTAATTTGGAAGGGTGCAAACATTCCCATTGATAATTCCGTGGACCCCCAAAAGGTCATCCACGACACTCTCTTTCTCAAGCAGAGAAAGAAGCTGACAGTCTTAGGGTACAGTCACACGGGCGCATTGGCACCCTTACACCGGCGCCGATGCACCCGTGTGACTGAGCTGTTACTGCAGAAAGAAGACGGCCGTACCTGAAGGCGGACATCTGTCTGCAGCACTGATGAAAGAACACGTGACCGTCAATGAAGCCGGTCACATGTTCTTTCCTCCAGTGCTGCAGAGAGACGTTCGTCCTCAGGTACGGCCGTCTGCTACCTGCAGTAACACGGGCGCCGATGCGCCCGTGTGACTGAGCCCTTAATGAACTGCAGCACGGCCCACCTCTTTAACTTGAGAGCTCCAAGTCAAACTTCTAAGTGTATTTTCTTCTGAGATGTTGCTGCATTTCTGAATAAAACATACATGGGCGGAATGGGCATAGCTGTTAAGGATTTATGCTGCCCATGGTTTGGGCAGCTTGAACATGGTGACAGGTTCCCTTTAATATACGTGAAAGTAACTCACACATTATTATGAACAAACCTGATGGATTTCTGATGGCGTGTCAACTTGAGAGTCAAAACGTGACTGCATTTACTTACCTTAGGATGCCATATAGCAGGGCCATACTGCAATCTTAGCCTGTGTGACTTGTGTCATGTCCAAAGTTGCTTTGCAGCTAGCCCTAGGCTAAATGTTATGAAAGAAGACATTGTGAAATTGAAAAGTTTTGCTGACAAATTTTTCAGTGTTAAATTTAACATTATTATTATGTGATGTAAATTGGCACTGTTTGATGGTTAGCATACATAGGCAATAATGTCAATTGCCAGTATATATGGTCATAACATAGCCATAACTCAAGACTCCTATGGCAAGCCTGATAGCAAGAGGTTACAAGCCACATGTGGCTATTGAGCCCCTTGTTGGGGACCACTGATGTACAGTATCAGGTGTAAAAACTATACTCTTCAAAATGCAAATCGACATAATGAGTTTATTGCAGACATTGAGACAAAAAGAAATGCTGAATAATTTCCACTCTGAAGCTAATGATGGAATGTCTAGCCTATTATACAATTTGTAAAGGATTATTTACACGAGCAAGAACATCACACAAGTTCTGTTTGCTTGTGTGATGCACAGAACTTGTAAGATGTATATTAACTAGAGATGAGCGAGCGTACTCGGAAAAGCACTACTCACTCGAGTAATTTGCTTTATCCGAGTATCGCTGTGCTCGTCCCTGAAGATTCGGGTGCCGCTGCGGCTGACAGGTGAGTCGCAGCGGGGAGCAGGGGAGAGCGGGCGGGAGAGAGGGAGAGAAAGATCTTACCTCCGTTCCTCCCGGCTCTCCCCTGCAGCTCCCCGCTCCGTGCCGGCACCCGAATCTTCAGACCCGAGCACAGCGATACTCGGATAAAGCAAATTACTCGAGCGAGTAGTGCTTTTCCGAGTATGCTCGCTCATCTCTAATATTAACCCATTGTTTCCAATGGGTTAATTTACACAGGCATTTTTTCTCTTGCAGTGGAGCTGCAAGACAGAAAAACTAAAGCATGTTCCATTTTTGAGGAATTCTGACTTGACAATCGCTCTTACTTCTCCATATAGGAGGCCACAATTTGCATGTACGTGTGATTTTAAAGTGAGTGTGATACAATTAAACTTTTTTCTTATTGAAACAACATGCAATTTCCACATGCGTAAATACTCGTATGAAAGTTGCATGTACCATGATGCAATGTGATTTTCTCGTAAGAATGCATTACAATCACATAAAAATTCCAGGTTTAAGAGTTCAATATTTGTCTGTGTAAATGCGGCCTAACTCAGGTAAGTGCAAGATAAGAAAGGTAATGTACTAGCAAGTAACGACTCATTCACATTATTTAGGATATGTATTTCTACCATAAGGAATAAGTCGTGAACATGAAGCCAATGGTAATTTACAAAGCTACATCTGGACAGAAGTAGATAAACCATAAAAAAACAGATCTATAATATGGATACATGTGGTGCAGTATGCAGTCTTAAGCTCCCACTCACGACCTGAGGGTTGCGAGTTCATTTTCCACATGGTTCAAGTAGCCAGCTCAAGGTTGACTTAGCCTTCCATCTTTCCATCCTTTCGAGGTTGGTAAAATGAGTACCCAGCTTGCTTGCTGCGGTATAAGTTGGTACTATACAAATAACAAGTCCCTTCCCCATCAGTTTAACAGTATAAAATTACAGGTCAGCATTTGTAACTTCAGAATGAGAGAAAATGATGTTGACAATTGAAAATGTAGATGAAAGACAAGTTGGAACTTTCCACTGATGACCAACTGATCTTACTGTCAGGCTCCCTCTTTATTAGCTGTTTCTGTTTAGAGAAGCCATCAGTATTATGAAGATGTGAATTGAAGCAGTACATAAATTCTCAGTATATTAAAGGTGGATTCAATTACATTTGCATGCACTTATATGGCATATAAAAATGGCTGGCTGAAGCACAAAAAATATTGACATTGAACAGTACTTTCTGAAGTTGCAATGTTAAAGTGATTCCATCACCATGTTCATGAAGCTTGACTCAGAACTGAGCCCTAAGTCACAGAGGCTGCCTTCCCCCTGTCACCTTTCCTACACTGGGTGTGGAGACTCTGGCATGACCCACTTCCATTACTTGGAGCTCATCTTAGAGTCAAGCTTCATAAACCTGGAGACAGAATCCCTTTAATCCTTTCCAAGTCAATTGCTGTAATTTGAAAATCTTGTAATTTAAGACCAAATATCCATGAAAAACTAGTCAATGCTTTTGAAGCTTCCAACCCAAAATAAGAAGAAAATGAAAGATAAATAAGCAGATATCTAAACCAGATAAAATCAGCCAAGACTTTAAATATAAAAGGCAGAAAGAGCTGATGATACAGATTTATTTCCATATGATAAATGTAAGTGGTGAAGGCAATGCAGCATTCATATGCTCGTAAATGAATGAGAAAATATGATTCCGCATTCACATAGTTTTTGTTTGCAAAATGTGATATTTGGTACATCTTTTGATAAAAAGCTAGTGAATTTTCCAACTGCATCAAAAACTTTTTAGCCCAACTATATGTAAGCAGGGTCTAAAGTTTTGTTGTCCCTAACAGATAGCAAACTAATTAACTCTCAACCCATGCAATTTACATTACTTTTACTTCCATACAATCATCCTTTGCCTTTCTTTCCTCTCTCTTTTAAAACGGTTGTCATGATGCTCAATGAAGTGAAAATGATACAGATGTAGCAATCATTAGCATAACTAGGGCATTGCGATACCTCAATTTACAGCAGTGAATACATTGTAGCTGTGACGTTTGTGCCTGCTCATTTCCTTTGTATCAGTAAGGGCCTTTTCACATAGTTCAAGTAGCCAGCTCAAGGTTGACTCAGCCTTCCATCTTTCCATCCTTTCGAGGTCGGTAAAATGAGTACCCAGCTTGTTTGCTGCGGAATAAGTTGGTGCTATACAAATAACAAGTCCCTTCATCAGTTTAACAGTATAAAATTACAGGTCAGCATTTGTAACTTCAAAATGAGAAAAAAATGATGTTGACAATTGAAAATGTAGATGAAAGACAAGTTGGAACTTTCCACTGATGACCAACTGCATGCTACCAGGGTATATGGTGATTGAGTCTTACCTGCAGTATATATCTTCTATCTGGCTTCATTTTCTGTAAATTATGATCTGACATAGATTATTTCTAACTCTGTTTTTGTCTAATCCTTACCCTAACATGCTGTAGTTCTATTCCCAGTTGTTGACTCTGGCTATCACAGACTGTGCTCATGTATTGCTCGAGGCCCTTTTACACGCTACGATTATCGCTCAAAATTCGTTCAAACCGCCAAAAATGAGCGATAACCGTTACATGTAAATGCTGGCAGTCATGCACTTATTCGTTGAATTCTCGTTAGCCAAGGTTTTTAGGCTGGCATAAAGTCCATTGTTTGACTGCTAGAAATTCATTCAGTTTGAATGCAGTTCGTTCTGTCTTTCCAATTTCCAATTGTCTTTTCAAATAGTGCAGTGTTTACTCAGCCGTGAGAAGCCATGAGGAGGACAATGGAATGTGTCCTCCAGATATTTGCTCAGCTGGGCAAAGTGTTTATGCAATAACAATAACCTACACACAAGCTCAGCTGAGAAAACAACTCATGGAGAAAAATGCAGGAGATTAAAGCTATTAGCTGCACATGTTATTTTATGCAAAAATGTTGGCAGTTTGTTCAGTTGTTCTGCCATTTAAGTGATTATCTTTGCATGTTAAAGGGACCTTAGGATGCCTTGCTAAGAATTGTAGCTCCACATGCAGCTTTAACCCCTAGCAACTTCTAATACTCTGTATTGTTGCTAGTGTAAAGACCAGGGAGTTTCTTAGACTTTGAACCCTGGGTAACCTGTGCTAACTTATCAGCAGAACAAATGTTAACTTGCTCCTCTATATTGCAATCTGGCTTGCTGCATGCTACCAGGGTATATGGTGATTGAGCCCTCCCTGCAGTATATATCTTGCATCTGGCTTCATTTTCTGTGAGTTGCGTCTTCGTGCATTTTTTTCTCACCTCTGTGATTTAATGTCATAGGACAAACAGCATAACAGCACACCAGAAAATAAGTAAACTCTAATAACTGGTCCTGAAGTTATTATTCAGGTGCTTTAAAGTGATGTTTCTACTTTAAAACATTTTTTAACAGCTGGGCATGGCATTAAATACCAAAGAGACAATATTCACCTGTCTTCAGCGACGTGGCTGATTGGTTCCAGTTCCCAGAATGTACATCTGGCAAAAGTCAAGTAATCGCTGCAACCAATCAAAAGCCTCAGTGTCAGCATCCAGAACTCCTGGCATCATGCCATCCCAGCTGTCAAAAAAATGTAAGATGGGAAAACCCCTTTAAATAGAGTGCCCAGCCCTCCAATTGTTTTGGCAAGGTAAGTACATTACAGTTGGATTTGCAGAACAATTAGCATTATTGTAGAAGAACACAGTGCTGTGGGGTTATCTGGCCACACCTTTACATAGAATAGTCTTTGTTAAACAGCTACACAGCACAGTCTCCCTAGAGATTATTATTTCCTAATTATATTCAGTAACACGTTTATAATAAGGATTATAGCTTTGTATGAGTCACTGAGACTGTATCCTTAGAAGTAAAATGTTTTTACATTTGCATACAGCTTGCAAAATTGTAGGGTAATTATCCATAAAAGCATTTACCATCTGAAAAAGCACTATATTTTAGCAATACAGTGATTTAATTAAATGTACAATATCGATGCAACAACCAAGATAAAATAACCATGAAAAATTGAGTAAAACATTTTAAGTGATCGTGGTCAGACTCATTAAAAAGCCCAAAAGGTCTAATGCAGTGAAGGACAAGTTGGCACAAGTTGGCACAATGCATTCCAGTTGATAAACAACAAAGGGTTAGCTGACCCACTAATATATATGCACTATATATCTGTGTCACTTTTATTGTGTAGTGTATGTTTGAAAAAGACCACCACAGTTGAAACATTGCATTTTAGAGGAATAAAAGACAGTTTTCTACTTGCAAAGTGTATGGAAGCAGATAAGACACACAAAACCAGCTCTGAGGAGTGTAACTACTCACAGTAGTAGTTAGGAAAGCAAAACAAAAGGAGAGTTAATTATCACTTAACACTAGAACTGCTGTGGGGACAGATCTGTCCCCTTTCAAATTTTTTCTTCTCGTCGTTTGTTTATTTTTTGAGGCAGCTGGCTATTTTTTTGTGACTTTTCATCATTTAGAGTCTATATCAATTTCCCCAAAAATTTTGGTCAGAGGGTCAATCTCCCCTGAAAAAAATCCGCATTTACCTAGAACCATCATGAAATCCCAAACAATGCGATATCACTGTCAGGCCTTAGTCAGACGGTCATTTTTTCACGCGATTTGCGCATGCGCATGCGTCCGGTGATTTTATAAAACCATTGCTTTGCAATGGTATCGGACACATGAGCACTTTTTATGTGCTCGTCCGATAAATTATAGAACAGAAATCGCAGATCGCACCTATCTGCGATCTGCGATTCCTGTTCTCTTCTCTATATGCGCTCAATGGGTCCGGCGGCAGCAGCGCCGACCCCATTGAGAACATATAGAAGACAAATCATTCTTCTCTTCCACAGCTGTAACAGCTGTGGCAGAGAAGAACGATGTTTGCCTATTGAATTCAATGGAGCCGGCAATACAGCCGGCTCCATTGAAAGCAATGGGCTGCCGGCGAGCGCGGAATGAATTGTCGGGAAGGGGTTAAATATATAAGCCCTTCCCTGCAATTCATCCAGAAATGTGTAAAAATAAAAAAAAATGTATACTCACCTCTCATTGGCTCAGCGCAGGGACCAATCTGATTGGTCCCGCTGAGCCAATGAGAGGCAGCAGTCACTCACCCATTCATAAATTCATGAATGGGTGTGTGAGTGAGAGCTGCCTCTTGCGCAAAATTATTTCCTGGCTCTGTGTTGGCTGTTACATCACATTCCAGTCCACAGTGCAACAGTCTGCAGTTATTTTACATACTCCAGGGCCAGTAGTGGTGACGCAGGGACAGAAGACATATACAGTGTATATAGGCAGTGGGCCTTTCCAAAAACATTTGGGGAAAAAAATCTATTTGGGCTGCCTGTGACTGTCCTCAGTGTTCTGGGTCTGTGCTGGGTGTAGTTGTCCTCCTAATTCATACGCAGCCAGCTAAGTGTTACAGCAGGCTTGCGCAAAATTATTTCCTGGCTCTGTGTTGGCTGTTACATCACATTCCAGTCCACAGTGCAACAGTCTGCAGTTATTTTACATACTCCAGGGCCAGTAGTGGTGACGCAGGGACAGAAGACATATACAGTGTATATAGGCAGTGGGCCTTTCCAAAAACATTTGGGGAAAAAAATCTATTTGGGCTGCCTGTGACTGTCCTCAGTGTTCTGGGTCTGTGCTGGGTGTAGTTGTCCTCCTAATTCATACGCAGCCAGCTAAGTGTTACAGCAGGCTTGCGCAAAATTATTTCCTGGTCTGTAAGCGAAGTCAGCCTCCAACCACAGGCCGATAAGCGGCACATTTAATTACAGCGTTCTGTTTCTGCACTACTGGTAATACACCATGCTGAGGGGTAGGGGTAGGCCTAGAGGACGTGGACGCGGGCGAGGACGCGGAGGCCCAAGTCGAGGTGTGGGCACAGGCCGAGCTCCTGATCCAGGTGTATCGCAGCCGACTGCTGCGGGATTAGGAGAGAGGCACGTTTCTGGCGTCCCCACATTCATCTCACAATCAATGGGTCCACGCGGTAGACCTTTATTAGAAAATGAGCAGTGTGAGCAGGTCCTGTCGTGGATTGCAGAAAGTGCATCCAGCAATCTATCGAACACCCAGAGTTCTGCGCCGTCCACTGCGGCAACTCTGAATCCTCTGGCTGCTGCTCCTCCTTCCTCCCAGCCTCCTCACTCCATTACAATGACACATTCTGAGGAGCAGGCAGACTCCCAGGAACTGTTCCCGGGCCCCTGCCCAGAATGGGCAGCAAGGGTTCCGAATCCTCTCCCACTGGAGGAGTTTGTCGTGACCGATGCCCAACCTTTTGAAAGTTCCCGGGGTCCGGGGGATGAGGCTGGGGACTTCCGGCAACTGTCTCAAGACCTTTCAGTGGGTGAGGAGGACGATGACGATGAGACACAGTTGTCTATCAGTGAGGTAGTAGTAAGGGCAGTAAGTCCGAGGGAGGAGCGCACAGAGGATTCGGAGAAAGAGCAGCAGGACGATGAGGTGACTGACCCCACCTGGTTTGCTACGCCTACTGAGGACAGGTCTTCAGATGGGGAGGCAAGGGCAGCAGCAGGGCAGGTTGCAAGAGGCAGTGCGGTGTCCAGGGGTAGAGGCAGGGCCAGACCGAATAATCCACCAACTGTTTACCAAAGCGCCCCCTCGCGCCATGCCACCCTCCAGAGGCTGAGGTGCTCAAAGGTCTGGCAGTTTTTCACTGAGAGTGCAGACAACCAACGAACAGTGGTGTGCAACCTGTGTCGCGCCAAGATCAGCCGGGGAGCCACCACCACCAGCATGCGCAGACATATGATGGCCAAGCACCCCACAAGGTGGGACGAAGGCCGTTCATCGCCTCCGGTTTGCACCGCTGCCTCTCCCCCTGTGCCCCAACCTGCTACTGAGATCCAACCCCCCTCTCAGGGCACAGGCACTACCGTCTCCTGGCCTGCACCCACACCCTCACCTACGCTGTCCTCGGCCCCATCCACCAATGTCTGTCAGCGCACAGTCCAGCCGTCGCTAGCGCAAGTGTTGGAGCGCATGCACAAGTACGCCGCCACGCACCCGCACGCTCAAGCGTTAAACGTGCACATAGCCAAATTTATCAGCCTGGAGATGCTGCCGAATAGGGTTGTGGAAACGGAGGCTTTCAAAAGTATGATGGCGGCGGCGGCCCCGCGCTACTCAGTTCCCAGTCGCCACTACTTTTCCCGATGTGCCGTCCCAGCCCTGCACGACCACGTCTCCCGCAACATTGTACGCGCCCTCACCAACGCGGTTACTGCCAAGGTCCACTTAACAACAGACACGTGGACAAGCACAGGCGGGCAGGGCCACTATATATCCCTGACGGCACATTGGGTGAATTTAGTGGAGGCCGGGACAGAGTCAGAGCCTGGGACCGCTCACGTCCTACCCACCCCCAGAATTGTAGGCCCCAGCTCGGTGGTGGTATCTGCGGCGGTGTATGCTTCCTCCACTAAACCACCCTCCTCCTCCGCAACCTCTGTCTCGCAATCAAGATGTGTCAGCAGCAGCAAGTCGGCAGCAGTCGGTGTCGCGCGGCGTGGCAGCACAGCGGTGGGCAAGCGTCAGCAGGCCGTGCTGAAACTACTCAGCTTAGGAGATAAGAGGCACACGGCCCACGAACTGCTGCAGGGTCTGACAGAGCAGACCGACCGCTGGCTTGCGCCGCTGAGCCTCCAACCCGGCATGGTCGTGTGTGACAACGGCCGTAACCTGGTGGCGGCTCTGCAGCTCGGCAGCCTCACGCACGTGCCATGCCTGGCCCACGTCTTTAATTTGGTGGTTCAGCGCTTTCTGAAAAGCTACCTACGCTTGTCAGATCTGCTCTGAAAGGTGCGCCGGCTCTGCGCACATTTCCGCAAGTCCCACTCGGACGCTGCCACCCTGCGCACCCTGCAACATCGGTTTCATCTGCCAGTGCACCGACTGCTGTGCGACGTGCCCACACTGTGGAACTCTACGCTCCACATGTTGGCCAGGCTCTATGAGCAGCGTAGAGCTATAGTGGAATACCAACTCCAACATGGGCGGCGCAGTGGGAGTCAGCCTCCTCAATTATTTTCAGAAGAGTGGGCCTGGTTGGCAGACATCTGCCAGGTCCTTGGAAACTTTGAGGAGTCTACCCAGATGGTGAGCAGCGATGCTGCAATCATTAGCGTCACCATTCCTCTGCTATGCCTCTTGAGAAGTTCCCTGCAAAGCATAAAGGCAGACGCTTTGCGCTCGGAAACAGAGCTGGGGGAAGACAGTATGTTGCTGGATAGTCAGAGCACCCTCCTGTCTATATCTCAGCACGTTGAGGAGGAGGAGGAGGATGAGGAGGAGGGGGAAGTGACAGCTTGGCCCACTGCTGAGGGTACCCATGCTGCTTGCCTGTCATCCTTTCAGCGTGTATGGCCTGAGGAGGAGGAGGAGGAGGAGGAGGAGGAGGATCCTGAAAGTTATCTTCCTAGTGAGGACAGCCATGTGTGGACAAACTGATGGTAAAATTCCCATCCGACAGCGCTAGTGGCCGAAGGCGCAGTTCAGAGGGCCAGGTAGCAGGGGAAGCGCAGAGATCAGGCAGCATGTACAGCACAGGCAGGGGAACACTCTCTAAGGCCTTTGACAGCTTTCTGGCTCCCCAGCAAGACTGTGTCACCGCTCTCCAGTCAAGGCTGAGTCGGCGGGAGCACTGTAAAAGGATGGTGAGGGAGTACGTAGCCGATCGCACGACCGTCCTCCGTGACGCCTCTGCCCCCTACAACTACTGGGTGTCGAAGCTGGACACGTGGCCTGAACTCGCGCTGTATGCCCTGGAGGTGCTTGCTTGTCCTGCGGCTAGCGTCTTGTCAGAGAGGGTGTTTAGTGCGGCTGGGGGAATCATCACAGATAAGCGTACCCGCCTGTCAACCGACAGTGCCGACAGGCTTACACTCATCAAGATGAACAAAGCCTGGATTTCCCCAGACTTCTCTTCTTCCCCAGCGGACAGCAGCGATACCTAAACAATACGTAGGCTGCACCCGCGGATTGAAGCATTGTTCTCTATCACCATCAAAAACGGAGACCTTTTAGCTTCATCAATCTGTGTATAATATTCATCCTCCTCCTCCTGCTCCTCCTCCTGAAACCTGACGTAATCACGCCGAACGGGCAATTTTTCTTAGGCCCACAAGGCTCAGTCATATAATTTTTGTAAACAATTTTCATACGTTTCAATGCTCATTAAAGCGTTGAAACTTTCACCTGAACCAATTTTTATTTTAACTGGGCTGCCTCCAGGCCTATTTACAAATTAAGCCACATTAACCAAAGTGATTAATGGGTTTCATCTGCCCTCTTGGTTGGGCATGGGCAATTTTTCTGAGGTACATTAGTACTGTTGGTACACCAATTTTTTGGGGCCCTCGCCTACAGTGTAATCCAATTAATTTTTTGCCCACCTGCATTAAAGCTGATGTTACATCAGCTGTGTTGGGCACTGCAATGGGATATATTTATGTACCGCCGGTGGGTTCCAGGGAGCCACCCATGCTGTGGGTCCACAGGGAGTTGTAACTGCATGTGTATACTTCTAAAGAACCCCAGTCTGACTGGGGCATGCAGTGTGGGCCAAAGCCCACCTGCATTTAATTGGACGTTACCTCAGCTGTGATGGGCACTGCAATGGGATACATTTATGTACAGCCGGTGGGTTCCAGGGAGCCACCCATGCTGTGGGTGCACACGGAATTCCCATTGCGGAGTTGTACCTGCCTGTGACTATTTATAAAAAGCCCGGTCTGACTGGGGCATGCAGACACCTTGACAGAATGAATAGTGTGTGGCACATAGGTTCCCTATTGCTATGCCCACGTGTGCAGCTCCTGATGGAGGTGGCACAGGATTGGATTTCTCATTGCTTCTGTACAGCATTGTGGGCTATCGCCCCGCCCCTTTTAAAGAGGGTCGCTGCCTAGCCGTGCCAACCCTCTGCAGTGTGTGCCTGCGGTTCCTCCTCATGGCAGACTCACTTATAAATAGACATGAGGGTGGTGTGGCATGAGTGCAGCTGAAGGCTGCACAGGGACACTTTGGTGTGCGCTGTGGACACTGGGTCGTGCGGGGGGGTTGGGCAGCATGTAACCCAGGAGAAGTGGCAGCGGAGTGTCATGCAGGCAGTGATTGTGCTTTGTTGGAGGTAGTGTGGTGCTTAGCTAAGGTATGCATTGCTAATGAGGGCTTTTCAGAAGTAAAAGTTGTTGGGAGGGGGGGGGGGCCCACTCTTGCCGGTATTGTGGCTTAATAGTGGGACCTGGGAACTTGAGATGCAGCCCAACATGTAGCCCCTCGCCTGCCCTATCCGTTGCTGTGTCGTTCCCATCACTTGAATTGGCCAGATTTTCACAAATGAAAACCTTAGCGAGCATCGGCGATATACAAAAATGCTCGGGTCGCCCATTGACTTCAATGGGGTTCGTCACTCGAAACGAACCCTCGAGCATCGCGATAATTTCGCTCCGAGTAACGAGCACCCGAGCATTTTGGTGCTCGCTCATCTCTACTTTACATATAAGCCATTTCCTGGAAATTAATTAAAAGTGATTTAAAAAACAAAAAAAAATAGATACTCACCTCCCTTCAGCTGCCAGGGCACAGCCGCTTTTCCTGCTGTCCCCTGCACTGTGGTGCTGAACTGCTGTCATTCAGCTGAGAGCTGCGCTGAGCAATCAGAGGCAGCATTCACTCACCCATTCATGAATTCATGAATGGGTGAATGGGTGTGAGTGAGATCTGCCTCTGATTGGTCAGGCTGTGACCAATTAGAGGCAGCTCATTCAGCAGGCGGGGATTTTAAATCCCCAGCTGCTGAATACTACTCACAGCTGTTCAGAGCAGTTCAGGAGAACTGCCAGGTGGCCGCAGCTGAACTCCGTCTGCCGGGACCAGGTGAGTATATATATATATATTTTTTATTTTTACACATTTTAGGATGATTTTCAGGTAAGGGCTTATATTTTTAAGCCCTTCCCAAAAATTCATCCCGCGCTAGCCGGCAGCCCAATGCTTTCAATGGTCAGTGCTCGTTTAATCGAGACGAGCACCGCGTGGTGCTCGTCTCGAGTAATGAGCATCTCGAGCACCCTAATACTCGAATGAGCATCAAGCTCGGACGAGTATGCTCGCTCATCTCTAATCATAATCCATTTACTAATGTATTCTAATAGGGCTGAGTATAGAAGTCTATCTATCTATCAAATATTTTCTATAGTCAGTCAAATGTCTACAGCATATATGACAAACTACACAAAAATATATTTGCTTGCTTTTTCCACTGACCTCGTGTCTTTTTCTTTTGAGATATGAAAAGCTAACAAGGACTAATTATTTCCCAGCAGTAAGTAAATAATGACAATGTCATAAGAATGCATGGGAGAGTAATAAGCCTTTCCATGAGAAATGTAGAAATATTCTACCAATTTTCATCAAAATAGCAATTACTGGTAACAAACATTATCTCTTACCTGTTTGAGTTTTCTCTGGAGATGGCATGTGAATGTGAAGATATACACATTGCAAGAAAGCTTGTCAAATTTGGTCTTTGTTGAACACTGAGGATAAAGTCTTGCAAAACAAATATAAATAGATATACTGTAAATACAAACCATAACATATGCAGACTTAATCATCTATTATATTAATAATTGTTTAATTGTTTAAAAAGAAAGCAACATCAGAAAATGACTTTTTGTTAAATTCAATTACTATTTTTTTTAGCTAATTTGTGGTTTATTTTTTAATATTTCATACTATTATCTATGTAGGAAAACATCCTTAAATATTCCAGTTTTCATTGACCATTCATGTTTCCTGTTTTGTAAAGGTCACTTTTCAGCTTGTGCTGTGTGCATGTAATGTACATACTGGTTAGTACTAAAGGCCCATTTACACCAGCTGATGATTGCTAAAAAAAATGCTAATCGGTGATCATTTTAGCGATAATCGGTGCATGTAAATGTGCGCCCATCGTCCGCTTTTCGAGCACTGCTAGCTGATCATTAAATTCAGTCCAACCTAAAAATCATTCTTCACTTTTATCAGTAGTTCTCCACGGGGAGTGCTGTTAGCATTGTCCCCGCGGAGAACAAAGGATCTGAGCGCAGATAATAGTCTTGGGCTATTAACTGCGTTCAGTGAAGGCTAAATTTGCACACCTAATTGGTACTTAAGTAGCTGAGTAGCTACTTATTACTTTATGCAAAATGATCGCTCAAAGGTGTCAATCAAACTGTCTTTTGAGCGATCTTTGAGCGATCATTGGCTTATGTAAACCAGCCTTTACTTGACGGTCTTTTGTCTTGTGTGGAACCATTTTTTTCCTGGCAGTGACACAACGAAAATTGCTGGGTGGCTTGTGGGCAGAACACATAGCTATTCGGACTATTAAGTATAAGTTTCCTGTGTCTGTACCCTTTTAATTCTGAGCTGAATGTTTCTTAAATTCTTACCTATGTACTATTCAAACAGACAATTAGTGTGACCAGCATTCTATTTAACTGCCCCTTTATCACTCTCTTCTTGCCAGTTATTGTGGAGACGTCTGATGTGTGTGATCCATATTCTAGTCTACCTCTGTTAGTCCTATTTCAGTTCTGACCCTGATTCTGATTATCCAGTCTCCTGTTTGTCCTGTAATCCAGACTTGCTCTAATTCCTGGATTTCACATGACTCATTATCCTGACATTCTCTATGACTTCCCAATATTGCCCCCTGCTTGTTTGACATTGTCACCTGTTTGCTTCACTAATCTGCAGCTACTATGATGACACACTTCAGGAGTTAGCAGCAGAAAAGGCCAGATCCTTAGCAAGGGTTTATAGGCGGAAGAACCTTGGTCTCCAGATGCTGTAAGTCAAAGATGTAATTGCTGTCAATCTCAAAGTAAACTAGGGGCAGCAGTCTTCTCATTATAATCAGTGTGCAGGATTAAAATAGAAGCTAACGCCTGCATTGTGAAGCTGGAGGCAAACTGCACAGGATCACACTATTCAAAATAAATGACAGCGATAGCTCAGCTCCGTCTTCATCACCCCCATCTCTTTCCATAGTGATCTGTAGACATTATATAGAGCATGCCAACATTGCTTTCCCACATCATTGAACAGTTTGTTTTTTTTTTACTTTTCTTATCTATAGATGGCTGCTGCAAAGCAAATCTCTGCAGGTGATGCTGTTACAGTAACTTAAGAAAAATGGCTGCCTCTATAATAGAAATAGAAGCAAATGGAACAAAAATATAAGAACGTCTATCTAATCTATCAACTCTTGATTATTAATGTAAAATGTATAATAATATATACTGTTATATATTTTGGGTAATGTATGATGAAAACTAAATTCAATCTACTTTTTATGGGATAGGTTTCCAATTTTCATGAATTAATTATGAGGACAGCTCATCTCATCAAGGGATCATAGTCGTCAAGGGTCCTTACAGAATAAAAATTGAACCTTCACATTTGATACATTTTTACAGTTTTATTCATATCTATCGAATTAATGTGGCTCACTGAGGTGACAAGACAAAAAAAGCTGCTGTCAGCTTCAAGTTGTTCGACTTGAAGCTCTTAAAATGTTCTTGTCCATCATCTTCTACCAGAATATTTGAGGCCTTTCAAATTGACCTGTGACTCTAGGAACATCAGTTGGAGACAGTTATTTCCGTACGTCCCAGCATCACAAGAAAATGCACAAAAGATATATTGTAAATCACAAAATAAATCCAAATCGAAATAGCTTAAAATAGTTCTTCCAAAAATCTGAGCAATGTCCTTGATACTTGGTGGGCTCTCTGTACAGACACAACTGTATACACACAGCTATGCCATGTGAGCTTACCTCGAATTAAGCATAAGGGACCAATGGAGTAAAAAAAATGTTTGTACTGAGGAAATAATAGGGGGTTATAAATGGCAAAGTAGAAAAATTCTAATAAAAAAGCATTAGATACTAATGCTAATAGCAAGACAATTATTTATTTGTCCCAGGTTTAATCCCAAAGATGTGCAACAAAAGTGTCATGCAAAAAGAATAAAGGACAGATGTAATGTCTATCATAACATAATGTTTTAAGTACGTTATGTTCAAATTGGTTGACATGTTTGAAAGACTAGATTAACCTTTAAGCAAAAGTTTACAATTTATACATACAAAAAATCTAATCTAAAAATATACAATCCCATCATAGAATGTGTTCTTTGATTGACAATGCCATCTAGTGTACATCTTGCACCATGTATACAGTCCTTGAACAGCCATTTGAGGGTGCATACTGCTGTATCAGATATGAGCATGTTGCACATTTAGAAGCCAAGATCCTGGATCTAAATGAGCAGCTCACAAAGCTGAGATCCATTGGCAGCCTGGAAAGGGATTTGCTGCTCAATGAGCAGACACTTGCTGCGCCTATGTGGGCGTGGATGGGAGTATGAGATTGCAGGATGATCAGGCAGCTACCTGAGTTACATGTAGAAGGAAGGGTAGAGAGAAGAGGTCCAGGGAGGCTAGTCCTGAACTGGCACAATTCAATGAGTTTGCAAAGTTGGCAGATGAGAGGAATGCCATTACACTGTTAGCACTGCTGCAGCATGACATGCCCTCTGACCACCTCTGGATTGTCTGCTCAAATAAGAAGGCGAATAAGAGAGCAGGACAGTCTAGACAGGTCCTCATAGAGGGAGAGTACATTATTTGTGAGGCAGACATGGCAATCTGCCACAAAGACCAGGTTCATCAAACAGTGTGTTGTCTTTCTGGCACTTGAGTTCTTTACTGTAAGAGCAGTGTAAAAGAGTTTAAGAGGGACCTGGACACCTTTTTTGAGCATTACAATATTACATGTTATAGCCACTAGTTATTTCAGAAGGGTTGTTGATCCAGGGATTATTCTGATTGCTAGACTTGGAATCTGGAAGGACATTTTCTTCCTTAATTAAGAAAAATTGTTTTCTATCTCATTGAGGCTTGTTGTCTTCCTCTGGATCAACATTGGGGTGGGTAATAGGCTGAACTAGATAGACAGAAATCTTTTTTCAGCCTAACATACTATGTAACTATTTTACTATCTAAGGGCGAGCACCCACTGGCGTTTGCGTTTTCCGCGGGAAAAAAACGCAGCGTTTTCGCCGCGTTTCCCGCGTTTTTTCCGCGCGCTTTTCGCGGCGTTTTTCGCGGCGTTTTCGCGGCGTTTTCGCGGCTTTTCCATTAATTTCAATGGAGAAAAATAAGGACACATATGCAACTGACAGTTCCTATGTTAAAAACGCAAACGCAACGCAAAAAAAACGCCAGTGGACAGGAACACATGTTATCTCTATGCCTGTGCAGGAAAAACGCAAAACGCAAAACGCAAAACGCAGGTAAAAAAACGCCAGTGGGTGCTCGCCCTAAGGCTGACACACACTTCCTACTAAGTATGACAATATATAATGTATATAGAGCAGCTTTGAAAAACCATAATGCAAATTAATATATTAGGTATTACTTGATTTCGGCTGGTGACAGTTGCAATGTTTCAATACATAGATATATACTGAGCTGTGCAAGAGTCCTGTGAAAAAGTGACACACAATGCCTGCATTTGAAACTTTCATGCAAAAAGGTTGCACAGGGGGACCTGATAATAGCACTTACACTAGAATTGTGGCATAAAAAAGGCAAGCACTTTTGCACCAACCATACTTGTAGTGACTGTTGGCCTTTTCCAACTACCCTTACCCACCACTTTTCTATCAATTAGGTATGACCTTATGGAAAGGGGTACACAATTAGATTTTCGGAATTTCAGGGTTTTTTCCTTTTACTCCACCTAGAACTTAAAAGTTTTTAAGTACATTATATGGTACATTAAACAGTACCATTGAAAAATACAATTGGTCCCGCAAAAAACAAGCCCTCATACATTTACTTTGATGGATAAATAAAGGAGTTACAATTTTTTTAAACGAAAAAAAAAAAGATTGGTCACCAGGGGGTTAAATAACTTGAAAATGAGGCGTGCTAGTTATTATTCAGTTTTACCAGTGTAATCAGCATGTTTTAATTTTACAGAAACACATCAATTACTTTTGATTATGAAAATTTTGTAAGAATTTGTTGCACAGTGTAATCAGCCATGAACCTGGAACCACAGTACTGCAAGGCAACAGTCACTGACTCATCAAGCTTCTTCCTCTTCCTGCTTCTTCCCTTTCTCTTCCTTCTTCTCCTTCTCCTTTTTATACATTCCCTTCTCCTTCTCATTATCCTTCTTCTTCACTTCCCTCTTCTCCTTTGCTAGGTGAAGGAGGAAAAAAAAGAGAAACAAGTATGGTGAGTCAGTTGTTGGCAGTGCTGGAGTTGTAGGTTCAGATCCCTTTCCTCTGGAGCAGAACAGCCAAGTGTGGAGGATCAGTTGTTAGCACTGCTGCCTTGCAGTGTTGAAGTTCAAAGTTTAAATTTGTGCAAGGACAGCATCTGGATTGAGTTTTTTAAAGTCCATGCAGATGTTATCTTTGAGGGGATTTGAATTGAAGATTTGAATCCCAGCACTGAAAGGCAATAGTGATAACAACTGAGCCTCATTCATAGAAGATCACACACCCACACCCACCCTTTCTCTTTATTTGTGAAATGATTTTTGTTTTAAATCTGGTAGGAATGACTTCATCTGCTTTTGCAAAAATAGGCATGATTTTATTCTCTGGCCCATCACGGTGAGCAACACTATTTTTAAGAACTCAATAAATATTTTCTAAACACATTTGATTACAAAATGAGAACATAGATAAATCCTTTTGGTGGAAAAAAAATATTTTCTTTTCTCAGTTTGTCATGATCATCATTAAAGTAACCGTCTGGTCCCAGACAAATCAAGATGGACACACGGCTTTTCTGACTACCTGATGTGCTGTTACACTCTTGACATTCTCATTACTGGCACCGTTATGGGATAATGTCACAGCATCATTGCCAGACCATGTGATACAATGAGGGGCACATGTGCAGGCTCATTTAGTGCTAAACACCAAGGGGTTAACATCTCCTTCAGTTCCAGTGCTGATAATGCTGATGTCTTTCAGCCCACTCAGACTATCAGTTTCTCAGTGAGGATATTTTAACTGGGTCCTTTGTGTAAAGGATGCCAATTGTACTTTCTGTGTTCTGGCCAGTGTACTGTGGCTTTGTATTTAATGGACCTTTGCTTCGAGATTCTGTTCCCAGCTGTTCAGTTCTAAGTAGATTGTTGTCCAGTACTCATTGGTTTGGCGTTCCATGGTAGTGTAGTTTGTTTATCTGAGACCAGTTTCCAATTTCTGTCCTGTAGTGGGGTTGCCCTTTTTGGGTCAATTGTGACGCCAGAGTGACTGATCCCGTTTGAGGGGGCTCAAGCTATATCTTGTTGCGAAAATCACATTTCCGAGTTTTTATTCATTTCAGTCCCTTATGCTTGACCACAGATATCCTGGTTATCAATCCTCTTGTATGAACCCCATACTTAGCTCCGAAATTAATAATCTTCAGTAACATCAACTAGTCAAATCATATGTGGCATGCACACTATACATTGATACATCAGTAGTCTAAGACACTATATGCTGCTCTGATTGGTCAGTGCTGGTAATGTGGCCATCTTACTTTGTTCAGGACCAGAGGGTCACTTTATTTATATATTTTTTCTATTACGTTCTCAAACTAGGATTAATCCTTCTCTGTGTTTCAGTATATAAGATACTGTAAAACTAGCTGTAGAACAGTGCTATTTAGTATGTACAATAATAAAAAGAAAAGCTTTTCTAAAAGAATTATAAGCCTGTGAAAACTGTCAAGGTAATGCCCAAAAGTTTGGTCCCAGATCAACAATAACTATTTATCTTGTCTCCTATGTTGTGCTTCTCATGTTTCAATGTCCCAAGAGTAAGAATCCTAGCAATTTCATGTTTCAAAACAACGGAAGGGAACCAATTAGTGGTTCAACTATGGAATCTAATTTACAAGGAGGAGTTTACAATCTTCTCAAATTCTTTCTTGGTTTCCTATAACTTGGAATGTTTTAAAGTCATGCATACACGAGTGAAATTAACTTTAAAATTGTGTTTTTGAGCATTATTTTGCAAGATGTTTGGGCGGCATATTCATTATTGAAAATGCTGCTTCATTCCTTCAAACAGTATATGTTTATCATCAGCAGATTTTAATGCACTTGGGTACTTTTCCATAGCACTATAATCAATTTCCTCAAATATATAAGCACTGTAGGTTTTGAAAAGTGATAGCAATTTCAGATTTTACACACCCACTGAGGTTTCTGCATCAGATTCATCTCCACATAATAGCAGTAATGACTTTGCATGCACTTGAAGTATTTTTGTTTGCATTTGTTGTTTTTAGGTGTTAAAACTGTAATATATTACGAGTCACATGGGTCTTATATTTTAGAACTAGATATAAAAGCTGTGAATTTTATTCTCTAGTGGTGAAGTGTCTTATTATATTTTACCTGTTTTACTAGTTAAAAGCTATCTTGTACCCTACATCCATTTAAAAAGAAAACAGTAATCAATTAGTTAGAAATAATATATTGGTGGACCTAAAAATGTCAAAAATCTGGAAATGTGGAGTCATTAATCACTCCAAAACCTCCTGCTCCTTTGTGCTTTAACAATGCTTATAACAAGAACACAAATTCTTGAATGTAATGGTTCGTGACCTAATTTATTTCAGGTGGCTAACTAATATACATCACTACCATATAAGTCACTACTAGTCACGCTAGGCAAACCGAGGATTTAAAAAAAATAAGAAAGGATAAATTCTAAAACTGTGTTGGTAAAAGCTTTTGAGAATGTTTCCTTCATCATAAACAATCATAAAAATTGGGAATTAGTTTTCATACATTCAAATCTAAAGGGCATCTCTAAACAGCCTCATCACCGAAATTTAAAAATGACAATGGGAGACATAGCTGGGAGTTCTTCCTTTATTGTATGAGAGACTTCTAGCATTATATGGTAATCTAGGTCAGTGTTTATTCACAATCCTAAGGCAAATACCACCTACAAATTATATGAAACTACTTACAAAGCTATGCGGATATACTGTTCTAACATCTTAAAACCATAAGATCAGCACAGTGAGATCACCCCCTAGACAATTGGCACATACCCAAAGGCAGAATCCAGGCAGTTTTCCCCACTTGGGAGAAATGAATGACGATCAATTCCTTCTTCTCTACTTTCAATTGTATCTGTGTATTTAATTGATTACGGTTGTGATGCTACAGGTTTCATGGGAGGCCCTACTAGGCTCCTTGTCCTTCAACTCAGTGCCATCTCTGTGACACAGGAAGTTAAAACATAGAAGGGTGAATATTATATATTTATGGGTTGGTGGGCCCTTTTTTCATATGAAAGAAAAGTGCAAACTATTTTTTACTTAGGGGCAAAATGTGGGAATATTTTATTTCTTTAACTATTATTGTGGGGTTCTATTTTTATGGCATCAAACAAAAATACCTGTAGGGGTAAATGTAAGCTGATTAGTTGCATACCTAGAAAAATAAAAAGTAACATTTATTAGTTTTGTCTAAAATCAGTATATTGGGCTTGCTTAAAATTACAGAACTGCTGAACAGCTATGTATTTCATATGTAAGCTTCAAGGCTGTGCATGATCGCTAATAAATAACACTGGGCATAGCTCCATTTTTGGTTCTTCCTTCAGACTCTTGATCCCAGTGAAGGTATTGTTGTGTGAAGGGCTGTCTGTGCTAAAATGCTACATTAGCCCCCGACATGTTTCACCAACAATGGTATCATCAGTTTACTGGGGCCATGCTTATAGCCCTGGCCCCTGAAGATGCCATTGTTGGCAAAACATGTCTGGGGTGGTAGAGTCTATTGTAGAAGTTTAGCACAGATAGCCCTTTATAGAACAATCCCTTTACAAGTAAATAGAGTTTACTGCAAAATCCAAAAACTTATCTTTATTGATCTTATTTTAACTTTTTTAAAGTGTCCATAGGACACTTGAATTGATCATCGTTTGATCGCATTTACATGTACCTTGGCGATCTCAGGCCTAGTATCCACCATGGTAACTGAAGAGCACTCCATGATCTTGCCATGAGTACAAAGATTTTTTGTTGATTTAACTTGGATAATACTATTCTAACATCTATAATGGCTCTTCATACTCACCCATCCACTCAGGTATCCATCTCCTGTACATTGTCCAAATTATTTCACATCACCCATAGCATCCCTCAAGGATATTTGCTCGATTTCTGGAGCACTTTGCCCAGCACACTGACTGCTCCACAAATGTGCAAATAATTAAATTGCCCCCCCCTGAATACCACATAAGTCTCTTTATAGACAATGTTATCTTTTGCCTTTCCTCGCCCGAAATTTCACTCTCCTAGGTTACTTGAATCATTCAGGAATCCTTCATGGCACTATGAGGCTGAGACTAGAGGAGAATCTGAGATGAGCTCCTCAGAATGTGATTTATCTGAGAGTGAGGCGCCCAGGAGGGTACCACAATATACCAGAGGCAGGGGTAGGGGAGGAGGGAGACCAAGAATGAGAGGAAGAGGCAACAGGGGTCAATTCAATGGTGGTCATCATTTTTTAGAGACACCCATATCCCAGTATATGTTGAGGACAAGACTAGGGGGGGCCCAATCAGGCCCAATAGCAGAACCCCATACTGGGATGGACGTGAACCCCGAAACTATAAAAGACAGAGGGAATGGTGACAACAAAAAAGAACTAGAAATTATCAACCTGTCCAATAGAGAATTGTCAGAGGTGGAAATAACTTTACTTTAAAGGGGACTTTCGTTTGTACCCACTAATAAGTAGAAATCATTTGACTGGGTTAAAGATGTATCTCTCTTCCTTCGTAAAGTAAGGTGGAGAAAATATTTTACGATCAAAGGTCAGAAGAGGTGTGAGGAACTTGGGATCAGTCCCCAAGACCTGGAAACACTCGACCTCTTGGAAGAACTTTCTCAGGAAAGCGAAAGGATCCCAGGCCAGGGACCCTTCACTCAACTTAGACCAAAGAGCACCAGTATGCCTCCGTCTGGTGACTGTCCGTATATAGATATTTTTGAGTCACTTGTGACGGAGGAACTGGAAAAACTCGCTAATACAAGAAATTTTCAAACCCAGAACCTGTCAAAAGATGAGAAAAAAGCACTAGTATCACTAGAGAAGGACCCCAGCATCATTATAAAACCATGCGACAAGGGTGGAAACCTGGTTATCCTGGGACGCAATGAGTATAAGGAAATGTGTCTTAAGCTACTGAAAGACACCACAAACTATGGCATATTACCCTCTGACCCCACAGATGCCTTTCTCTCTGATTTGAGATCCCTGGCACTAAAAGCACGGGAGGAAAAAATCCTTGGAAAAACAGAATATGACTATATCTGCCCAACTCTACCCCAGACGGTGACTTTTTATGCGCTCCCCAAAATTCACAAGGGCCTTACCCCATTAAAGGGGAGGCCCATTGTTTCGGGGATAGACTCACTGACACAAGGAGCAAGTCAGTACATTGATGTAATCTTAAGACCGTTCGTAGAAAGTTTACCATCCTATATACGTGACACCACAGACCTCCTCAAACGCCTGGAGGGCATCACAATTGCGAGTGGTACATTTTTGGCCAGCCTGGACGTAGAGGCACTTTACACAAACATCTCTCATAAAGATGGAATCGAAGCGAGTCGCCTCTACCTGGACCAAAGGGGAACTCATATGAAACGTCACAATACCTTTGTTCTTGAATCGCTCAAATTCATTCTTGAACATAACTTTTTTCTGTTTGAAGGACCCTACTACCATCAACGGCGGGGGACCGCGATGGGAAGTCCCTGTGCCCCAACCTATGCATGTCTGTTTCTCGGATGGTGGGAGGATAAACATGTGTTCCAGGAACAAAATCTGAAATGGATCAACCAAGTCGAATTATGGGTAAGGTTCATAGATGACATTTTTATACTCTGGTCCGGAACTGTCTCGGAATTCAAAGAATTTGTGGAGTCTCAATAAGAACAACCTTGGCCTATTCCTCACGTCAGAAATCCAGCAGGAACAGATTACATTTCTGGATTTAAACATCTCCAAGACCCCGATGAGGACTTTAGAAACAACAATTCACCGGAAACCAACGGCGACAAACAGTCTCCTGCACTGGGAAAGCTACCACCCAGGTCCTTTAAAAAAAAGGTATCCCTAAGGGACAATTCATAAGGGCAAGGAGGAACTGTTCCGAAGAAGGTGAATTTAAAACACAAGCTGAAGACATGACTAAAAGATTTAAGGATAGGGGATACCCTGAAAATATCCTTCAGGAGGCACTAGAAGAGACTAAGAAAAGAGACAGGAAGGACCTGTTGGATGTCAAACCAAAACCAGTCAGCAAGAACATTGTGAGATTGATTGGTACGTACGACGACCAATCAAGAAATGTGACCAGGATTTTACAAAAATATTGGTACATCCTATTAAAGGACAAGGACCTTGTGGAATGCCTGGGAGACAAACCCTCCATTACATATCGGAGAGGGAGAAACCTTCGAGACCATCTTGTACATAGTCATCTTGCCCCAGAAGTACCCAGAGAGACTTGGTTGACCTCTAAAAAAATCAAGGGCACATACCCCTGCTCTTACTGCAAGGCATGTGGATTCATAAAAAAGGGACCAAATTTTGAAAGCGTCAACACTGGGAAGTCATATGAGATCCACGACTTCATAAATTGCAAGACACCCGGAGTGGTGTATTTAGCAACTTGTCCTTGCCCCCTAGAATATATAGGCAAGACAAAACAGCAATTTAGAAGAAGGATCCTGGCCCATGTTGGGAATGTACGAAGGGGGAGCATACAAGCCTGGCGAAACATATGAGAGACTATCACGACAATGACCTAAGCCTTCTCAAGTTCCAAGGCATTAAATTAATTAGGTACAATGGAGGAAGGGGAGATATAGACAAGAAACTTTTACAGAAGGAATGCATGTGGATTCATAGACTCAAGACCTGTTCACCTACAGGCTTGAATGAGCAGCTATCCTACACTTCCTTCATCTGAAACCTCGTCCCATGTACCAATTAACCCCTCTCCACTTCCAAAAAATTTTTCTTCCCCACTAAGTCTTGGACTAGACAATGAGAAATGTACATGTTTTTTTGCTTTTTACTCTAACTAACTATAATCATCCCTCTACAAATAATAAATCCCCTCCTAATTATCCCCAGAAGAGAGCTACAATATTTATTTAAACATATAAAACCCCCTGCCTTCACACAAACGTGTTAAATCCTTTACAGGGCTCCAGAAGGGAGGAGGGAGCTGTCCAGTGCTGATCTTCCCCTCCGCACACTGATGCCCGACATCAGGACAGCAGGGAGCTGTCCGGTATGCATATTAGCAGTTTACGCTTAGGTTAAGCAGCGCTGCTGATTAGAGCCACCTGATTGGCTCTTCGGCACCACGTGACTACACAGCATGCACGAGCATTGCCTTCAGCAGCCGTGCACTACACACTACAGTTAAGCAGACATGCACTACACACTACACTTAAGCAGCACAGGGTTAGGTTTAGGGTTAGGATTACCTAAACCTAACCCCAACCCTAACCCTAAACCTAACCCTAACCCCAACCCTATCCCCCTAAACCTAACCCTAAACACTAACCCTAAACACTAAAACTAACCCTACACCTAACCCTAAACGTAACCCTAAACCTAACCCTAAACCCTAAACCTAACCCTAAACCCTAACCCTAAACCCTAACCCTGTGCTGCTTAAGTGTAGTGTGTAGTGCACATCTGCTTAACTGTAGTGTGTAGTGCACGGCTGCTGAAGGCAATGCGCGTGCACGCTGTGTAGTCACGTGGTGCCGAAGAGCCAATCAGGTGGCTCTAATCAGCAGCGCTGCTTAACCTAAGCGTAAACTGCTAATATGCTTCCGGTATTGAAGTGCCTCTGATAAGGTGCTCCATTCAGCCTGTATCGCGAGAATGCAAGGGGGATTGTCCAAACAATAGCTAAATTATGGGATTGGATGGGATGAGAGAGGGAAGGAGGTGCTCCACACATATAAGCGCTGCATCTGTCAGACGCGCGGCACTCACTACAGGGATGCCGCCAGATATCATGGCTGCTCCCTCTAATACTGATTAACGCATCCTGATGAAACAGTGCATATACTAAATAGCATTGTAGAAACGCGTCGATGACATGGTTTTAGTGAGTTAGTAACTCTCCAGATAGCTAGTTTGAGGTGTTAGAACTAGATGGCTGCCCGATACCTTCTGTCGGGCAGCTACATCGGTGCCGACTCAGTTTCTCCCTTTTCACAGCGCTGCTGTGTGCAAGTATAGGGTCTTTTCACCTAGAAACCTGCAGCATTACTAATATTCAAAGTGTTCTGAATTATAGGAAAATCACTTTATATCGCTGCAAACATTCAGGCACTTTTAACCCCTAAAGTGCTAGTTTGGTGCAATAGTTAGCAACTACTCCCTGAATTGTTTTTCAATACTCAGGGTAGTAGGTCTGAATTGGTGCCATACATTTTCTGAGTGGAAGGGCTTTCTATGCAATAGTTAACCCCTTCCTCTCCTATTTTTGATTTAACTCTTTTGGCTGACTAAAACTTGGGGTTATTTCAAGGAGGAGGATATTTAATAGGAGAGAAGAATCAGCTAATTTTTTTTATTTATCGCTGGTCTTCCCTATCTACTCCTTCATGGCACTATTTAACTCTTTGCTAACTGGACCTTCTAAACATTAACTGGGCCTTACATCATACATCTATACTGGCATTTTGAGTGGAGGGCTTCAATCACTCCACTTCTATTAATACCAGTTGTTGGCCCTTCTTAGTTGGTCCTCCTTTTTTGACACTTAACCCTTACCTGTCCTTAAGTGGTGAATAACCGCTATCTACTACACTTGTATAAGGGATACCTAAGGAACATTAATAAATACTGTGCTCACAATCTAAACATCTTTAGGAGGGTCTCAATTGAAGTCTGTAAAAGCACAGTTTTATATCTGAGCAACATGTACAACACCTCTCCTTCTATCTGGAACATCTGTCTGATCTGGGGACCCACTATGAGGGTAACCCGGTAATTTTTTATCAGCAAGAGGAGGGATAAACCCCACTCATCTCAATGACCACACCAGATTAATAAAGGAAAACTGTCATCTCATGTACCATATAAATCTGTACATGAGAACTGAGACACCTAATGGTTAATAGTGGGGTCATTGTTGTGGAGACCTACTTGAACTCTGAGAAGTGAAGGGTTCCCTAACACCTCAACTAAAGATATATGTTGTGTTCTGTCCATTTTGATTTTAATTAATATTAATAAAGTTAGTTTTTTAATTAATTCTTCTTCAGTGATTACCCTTATACTTATTTTTGGAGAATTTCTGCCTCAGCGACTTACTAGGAAATAGAACTTGCATCCTGCTCTGCCCTTACCCTGTGTCTTCTGGTGCATACACAGTGCACACTGACACTGAGATGAAGTCAATATATTGAGCTGCTCATGCACTGGAAGATGCGGGCCTCACAACGCAACAATCACTGACATGAGGAATCAGGGAAGGTGGTGATTGAGAGGAAGGAGAATGGAGACTGGCATAACGCATTGACTTTGGGAGCTTTTGGTACCACTTGATTGTCTTGAGATCTGGAATTTTCATAACAGGGCACTAAAAAGTAAGAGTAAGATTTTGGGCTGCTGCTTACTTTCTGATTTTGGGCACTGCCCGTTTGACTCAAGATTCAGAATTTACATACAGAGCACCAAATGATTGATAGCAATATGATCGCAGCTGACTAATGAAAATGCTGCTGACAGGTTCTCTTTAAAAAAGCTATACTATTATCGGCAATTTCTCCATCTCTAAGACTAGAACAGTGCTTACTCACATACAAAGAACAATAATGAGATTTATTGGAAACCACTGAAGAGCCAAGGCTTTTCTAAAACCCTGTGTCTTCCTATTCCTCTAGGAGTATTGGGATGTTCATGTATAAGATCTTAACACCATGCTATGATATTGTATCAAATAAATAACTGATGGTTAGAAGATTCTGCTAAACACTGGGTAGAAATTTAATCTCAGTAATCAGTTTACCCTAACCTATCACTTTATTATGTTCCTTAAGACTTTCTAGTATTTTACCTAAGACAAAATCATGAACTATTAAGGTAGGACTTTCTATATAGAGGAAAATAGCAATGATACTAATATCCTTCCCTCTCACTATATGAATATACTTCTCAAAATTATCCAGCAAAATATTCCCAATACAGATTTTATGGTATGGATTAACACAAAGACGAATCAACGTTACGTTTATTTAACCACATATCTAAAACCTTTCATATACCTGTAAAATACTTTAAAAAATATTTAAATTAAAGCATTTCGTTGTCTAAATGCTACCACTTTTCATTTGTGTATGGCATATGAGAAATATTTTTATGAACAAATAACAAATAACTTAAAAGGGTTTTATTAGAGCTACCGAGAGTGATGGCTGCATAGAGAGTGTGCTCCCTCACTACGGCACTGATTACAGGCACTTATCAGCAGCCAACATGTCCAAAATAGGAAGACACAGCAAGGAAAGAGGAGGGGAACATTCCCTGACACCGCGCCTGGCCCGGGGACAATCCGATCTCCAGAAATATCTGAAGGAAAAGACAACCAGGTCCCCCCATGCTACAAGTAAGATGGGGCCAGCAGCTGCAGCTGCACTGTGCACAGCGCGGGAAGATGACTCTGACTCAGAGGGAGAAGAAGAGGGACCTCTATCCAGGAGCTTTATGAAGTCTCTACTTACCAAAACGATGAGCCCAGTCCTGGCAGAACTTGCTGAAATAAAAGAAGAGGTGAGGCATATGGGGAGGAGGGTAGAGGAGCTAGAGGGAGCATCAGCCATAGTCACATCACATGCTCTGAGTATGGCCGACATCTTAAAGGAGCAGCACCTGCAAATAAATAAAATGCTTCTTATGCAAGAGGACTTGGAAAACCGCAATCGGCGGAACAATTTGCGCATTAAGGGTTTACCAGAGTCGTGGGCTCCTGATGTTCTCAAGAAAGTGCTGTTAGAAATATTTGCAGATCTGGTCGGATCTGAAAAAGCTGGTGCTATCAATATTGAAAGAGCACACAGGGCCCTGAGGCCACAACCAGCTGCTGCAGAACCTCCCAGAGACATAGTATGTAAACTGCTTGCATTCTCGGATACAGCGGCCATTTTAGAAGCTGCCCGCAATCGCAAAAATCTACAGTATGAGAGCTCGCCCATACAGATTTTTCAGGACCTTGCACCAGCAACTCTGGCCAAGCGCAGGCTTTTGAAACCGCTTCTGGATGAACTGAGAGCAAAAAACATCAAATACGCCTGGCTCTATCCTTTTGGTTTGGGCATTAATTATAAAGGCAAGAGAATTAATATACGATCACCAGAGGACTTAAGAGAATGCTGGCCCCACTTAGGTCTGGACCCTATCGAGTTACCCAATTGGCTCCCTCTGCCGGATCTCCCGTCACTGCCTCATCTTCCGACACCAGAAAATTGGCGCACAGTGAGTCACGCCAAATCCCCGAAAAGCAAGCAAAAAAAGAAAAATAGAGAAGAGGAATCAGCAAGAGACACCTGAACACTTAAGTATGGACTCTATAAAACCTCCACTCTGTATCGGAAGATACATTTGGCGTTGAGTGTCGCTGAAATATTTAGCCCCTAGGGTCGATACTACCCTAATGGACCCTCACACAGTTCCAGGTCTTATTTCCTCAAATCTTGAATGTTTTTCATGTTTCTCATGTTTCTTTCTTCCTTAAGAAAGTGCCTGTATTGTGCCCCTCTAGTTAGGCGAAACTTCATTAATAACAGTTTTTTGGCACATACGCCGCCTCCATTATACGTTTGAGCTCTGACTGTTACGAGAGCCCAGTCGTATACACCTGTAGATAAGAGTGTATTGCTTGATTGAAGTTATCTTCTGGTAACCTACTCTGCACCTATCTACTTAACCGCATTTATTTCTATTTTGTTGTTACATCATTTACCTCTGTTTCTGTTCTTTTTCCTTCCCCTTTCCTCTCTAATTTACCCTTCCCCCACCCTATATCTCTAGATACCTTATCTGACGAGAACAAATAACAGCTCGCCTGCAAGCCAGCTCCCATTGTGTCCTTTTCCATATATTGAGATTAATTTATATCTGTACCGTATCATCTATACATCTAGGCACCTTAGCGGGTGAACGACCGGGGCGAGTGTCGACAATGGAGGCAATACGTGTCACCTCGTTCAATGTCCGGGGTCTCAACCTACCACAGAAGAGATCGTCTGTCCTACAACTCCTGAAAAGGTATAATTCCAAAATTGTTTTATTACAAGAAACACATTACAAAGGAGACAAGTGTTGGCCCCTCCCGGGGAAACACTTTACATCAAATTTTCACAATTCACATCCCACCTCTGCTTCAAAAGGTGTGTCCACCTTCATACATAAATCCATCCAATTCTCACTCAAGGCCAAGTACTCAGACGAAATGGGGAGAGTCCTATTCTTAAAAGGCTCTATTAACAATTCCACCTTAACAATAGCAAATCTGTATGCCCCAAACACAAACCAAGTGAATTGGTTGATTACCCAATTAGAGATCTTGAGAGAGTTTGCGGAGGGCCAGGTCATTCTGGGAGGGGACTGGAACATTACATTGAATCCCAAATTAGATTCCTCCTCAAACAGATCCAGAATCCCACAGAAACAGATAAGGAGATTGAATAATGCCCTACATGAAATGGGAGTCGTGGACGCATGGCGCTCCCTGAACCCCTCAACAAGAGACTACTCACACTACTCCCAAGTGCATTCTTCATTCCAAAGAATTGATTTTATTTTTGTTTCTGGCGATTTACTAACTAAAGTTCTAAAAGCTAAGATAGACCCAATTACGGTATCGGACCACGCCCCCATTCACATTAATATCCTAATTAGAGGAGACGGTCCCAGAGAATGGAGGTGGCGGCTCAATCCTTTCCTTTTAGACTCCGAAATTGAGAGGTGCAACCTCTCTGATATGATAGAAGAATATTTTCAGATTAATAACGACGGATCTACAAAGTTACCGGTGGCATGGGAGGCACATAAGGCCTATGTACGGGGACTTCTGATTTCCCTGGGCTCGAGAAGTAAAAAAAAGCAACAAGCCGAGGTGGACAAGCTTCTGTCACAGATAGCTAGAATAGAACGAGAGACAAAGCTCTCTCATATAACAAACAAACTAGATGAACTGACAGAACTAAGACGCTCATTAAAAAATTTGTTGGAATTAAGATACAACAAAAAACTCCTCCACCTGAAACATATAGCCTATGCCCATGGCAACAAGGGCAGTAGGTTCATGTCGGCGATCCTCAAAAAATCACGCGCCAAAAACGCTATCGTAGCTATCAGAGACCAAGCCGGCAAAAAGCTCACATCGTCCCAGGGGATAGCGGAGGTCTTTCAACAATTTTACACGGACCTTTACAATTTGAAAGATCAACATTCCCAGTCACCACATAGTAACAAAAGAGAAAAAATAGACGCATTCTTAAATAATACCAAACTACCAAAATTGGATGAAGATGCGAGGCTCTTACTATTAGAACCAATAACTACACAGGAAGTGGAGGATATTATAGCAAACAGCCCCACGGGAAAAAGTCCAGGCCCGGATGGTCTATCGATCGACTATTACAAAATCTTTAAGTCAATTCTAGCCCCAAAATTAAAAGACCTATTCAATGCTCTCCTTATGGGCGACACACTACCCAAACAGGCTCAAGAGGCCCACATTACTCTACTGCACAAAGAGGGAAAGGATCCGGAGATGTGTGGCAATTACAGACCCATATCTCTTATCAATGTGGATGTAAAGTTCTGGGCAAAACTCCTAGCCAACAGAATGGAAAGCCTAGTCCCCCTCTTAATAAACAGAGAACAAGCAGGCTTTATAAAAGGGAGAGAGGGGAGGGACAATTGCCTCAGAATATTACACGCAATCAGAGGCGCCCAAGCCCACGGCATTCCTGTCACCCTGATTGGGACTGACGCCGAAAAGGCTTTTGACAGGGTGAGCTGGCTTTACATGGAGAGGGTCTTAGCCCAATTTAACTTCCCTCCCAAGTTTATCTCGGCAATCTTTTCACTGTATCAAGACCCCCATGCAAGACTAAAAATTAATAATATTCTATCCCCACCCTTCAATATTCGCAATGGAACACGCCAGGGATGCCCGTTATCACCCACCCTCTTTGTATTGGCCCTGGAACCACTTCTGCAGGAGGTAAGACTGAACCCAGATATAAACGGCCTCAAAGCTGGATCCGACACTCTAACAACTGCTGCATTCGCAGATGACATTATGTTCATCATCTCGGACCCAGAAAAAGGAATACCCAACCTGGTTTCAGTCTTGAATCTCTTTGGAGAACTATCTAATTTCAAAATTAATTTCTCTAAGTCAACTATGCTCAATATCTCAGTTCCCCCAACAAGTTGCGACTCCCTGAAAGCCAGCTCACCCTTCAAATGGTCAGATTCCTACATAGAATACCTTGGGGTTAAGGTTACAAGGAGAACAGAAGACTTATATAATGCTAATTTCCAACCGCTCCTGACGCATATAAGAAACCTGCTACAAAAGTACGATATACCATTTCTTTCATGGTTCGGAAGAAAAAATATTATAAAATCCTACATTTTGCCTATAATACTATATAAAATCCGAATGCTCCCAATTGCATTACCTCAAACCTTTTTCAAAGCATTGAGAGCGACTTTTTCCAACTTTGTATGGAAGCAAAAAAGACCCCGCCTGGCATACAGCCTTATGATTAAAAGACGTGAAGAGGGGGGGATCGGGTTGCCGTGCGTCCACGACTTTTACCAGGCCACCCAAATTCAATACTGGATGGACCTGACTCATCCAACAAAAGACAAAATGTTATTCTCTTTAGCAACATTCTCACATGGTAGCTCTCTCCTAGAGGAATTATGGTTCCCCCGCAGACTCTCGTACAGGTCCAAAAGTTTTAATCCACTTATTAGAGGGCCCTGCGAAACGTGGGATAAACTGAAAACATCTTTGGCCCCCGAACCCTCTCCCATTACTCCACTGAGATTGGCCCAAAAATTGCTTAACATACCCACAGATTCAGCAACTAGGAGCCTGTGGGCAAAATTCAGGGACCTGCGAATATCAGACCTACAAGCTTTAGCACACAAAAAAACGCCCGAAATTATACAGGAATTAATTCCACAAACATCCCTATCCTTCCTACAAAGAATTCATATCGTCAAGGTCCTGGATGGTTTCAAGGAGAAATACAGATCTACTAGACCCGCTACTCCCTTCGAGAAATCAGTAACGGGGAACTCCCCGAGGAACAAGACAATCTCCTTCATAAGGAGAAACTTTATCTCGACACCAGTAGAATACAAACCAAACTTCCTAAATTCGTGGGAAAAAGAATTAAATATATCCCTATCCCCAACAGACATAAAAGTGATCCTACAAACATCACTCGGCCTATCTCAATGCATACTCTTACAGGAAAGCCATTACAAGCTCCTTGTACGTTGGTACAAGACCCCTCAATGGCTCTTCGCTTATAAGCTTGCTCCACACAACAGGTGTTGGAGATGCAACACTGAGGAAGGCTCATTTAAGCACATATGGTGGGAATGCACCAGGATAGCCCCCTTTTGGAAAGACATTGAAAAAGTACTACGGTCCCTCAAAACAGATTTGACAATCTCAGCGGAAATGATTTTCCTCTGGAAGCCATCCCGGGATTTTCATCCCAGAAAAGATAAATTAATCGCTTTTCTACTTGACGCAGCAAAAGCATTAATACCCACTAAATGGCTCCAAAGAGAACCCCCTACACTAAAACAGTGGCAAATGAAGGTGGACTCAATCTGCAACCTGGAGGAACTCTCTAGCTGGAATAGAGGCACACAAGAGGACTTTATTATCACATGGGACCCATGGAGGAAACTAAGACGGTAGACGCATCCCCCTCCCGCCCTATGGGGTGGAATGGGGACCAAGGCTGGTTGAGACCTCGGACATTGGGACTGGCTGGATCGCTCCTGGTAACGTCAACCCGACTCCGACGGGCCTTCTGTGGTGGACATCAGTGGGGTGAGCAGATGTCGTCGGCTTCTATATCCTCCTCCCCTCCCCCTCCTTTTCCTTCCCTTCCCCTCGGACATACCCCCCCCCCCCCTCTTTTTCTCTTTTTCAAAAGGTTTAATTCAACAGTTAATATATAAGGATTAGACATAAGGGAAGATCTCCTTGCTAAAACAGTCCATCTTTCCGACGATCGGAGATCCGCAAATATGTGCATTATATTATGTTTATTGTCTAATGAAAATCTACCCCCTGTCAGGGGACATAACCTTGTATTGTTAAAAAATCTTAATAAAATCTGATTTACAAAAAAAAAAAAAGGGTTTTATTACAAAGAAAAGCTTTTTCAGCAGCTGGGCCCACTATAAAAAAATAAAAATAAATTATGCTCACCTATCCTTGGACCTTCGAAGTGGAGCTGAGCACCTCACACTCCCCCTTCAGTGCCTTTCGGGTAGACAACAGGGTGAAAGCATGTAACCACTGTGGCCAATCAGAGGCTGCAATGTCACGTCCCCAAACTCCTGACATCATAATGCTCAGGATATGAGAGCTGATGCCAGGAGTGCCATCTGGCTGTTTAGCCAAAAGTTGGCACCGGGGCATTGTGAGCTGGTCAACTACACTTCAAAGGCCTGAAGAGAGGTAAGTATTATCTTTTTTTTATTTCATGGAAGGCTTAGCTGCTGAAAGTTTTTATAGTCATGATAAAACCCCTTTAATGTATTTCTAAGATGTATTTAACAATTCTATTGCTATTGTTCCCATCTATGCTATCCTCTTAGGTCTATATGGGAAGAAGACTTTCAATTTATCTTCAGTGCTAATCAATGACTGACATGGTATCAATTCAGTAGAAAAATATCTTGGTGTATAAACAATCTTGAAGCAACCAGAAAACTGTAAGTGGGACCTCAATGCCCATCAATTCTCAAAAAAAAATCCACATACTTCAAATCTACAGTACAGTGGCACTGTAGAAGAGAGGTGGGATCTTTACTCAATGATTGGTGAACTTTTGATATTATTCAACCTTTATGATATTAAATATATGCTACTTTAAAGCAAATGACAGGGTTTTTTTCAAAATCTTTATTGACCTTTTTTAAAAAAGCACTTAAGCCCCACATTTCAGTAGCACTTGACTACACATCTCACATGGTAAAATTTTGAAAAAAGCATAGTGTCCTTGGTAGGATGGGAATAGCAAGAGAATCACAATCAAACATAAAAATCAGGTGACACCTAGTAGAAACTAGTTGTCATAAAGCAATTAATTATTTAAACAAAGGTCACATGAAATGTATAGCCGGGGTGCAATTACATAGCTAGATTAGTTAGAGTTTTACTATGACAATGTGGCCTTTTACCTGGGAAGCTTATTTTCAATAATACTGGTCAACTTGCCAAAGCATTGAAACTTTTACAGGTTTTGAATTTTCTTGAGGACCAAACGTAGCACAGTGATACTTGATAAGGGTGCTCATGTGTGCCGAAACGCGTTGTACAGCCTCACCTTTTATATGGAATAAAAATTTGCTATAAGAACATTCCAGTGTGGGATCCTGTGGATATCTGTTTAAACCTCTGGGCCATTAGGAAGGGGTTTGTCTTCAGTTTAACCCCTTCCTCCCTATGTAAGTCCCTCATTCTTCTTATAAGATCCTTAGGAGTGCAGATTGCACTTTTTTTTCTTTTATTACATTGCATCTTACTTATTCTTTATTTGATTGTGGGTTCTCCTGCTGCTGCTCTCCGAAGTTACGGATGCTCCATGGGACATAAGAATACTTATACAGAATGTGCCAGGACTTCAGGTGTCAGTGGGTCAGTCCTCCACCAGGGACCTCCTCACTTGCGCCAGGTAAGTCTGTCGATTCCGGCTGGCTCTTCTCATTTATTAATTTTTCCACCCATATCAAGGTGACACCCAGGAGAAATCAGTTGTCGAGGGGCTGTCCAAATTATATTTGTTTTTAGTTAATGACTAGAGATGAGCGAACGTATTCGTCCGAGCTTGATATTCGTGCGAATATTAGGGTGTTCGGGATGTTCGTTATTCGTAACGAACACCATGCGGTGTTCTGGTTACTTTCACTTCCTTCCCTGAGACGTTAGCGCGCTTTTCTGGCCAATTGAAAGACAGGGAAGGCATTACAACTTCCCCCTGCAACGTTTAAGCCCTATACCACCCCCCTGCTGTGAGTGGCTGGCGAGATCAGGTGTTCGCCTAATATAAAAGTCGGCCCCTCCCGCGGCTCGCCTCAGATGCCTGGTGAGTTAGATGAGGGACAGTGCTGTTTGTACCGGAGCTGCTGTAGGGAAAGAATTGGTAGTTAGTGTAGGCTTCAAGACCCCCCAAAGGTCCTTATTAGGGCCACTGATAGCTGTGTGTTGGCTGCTGTTAGCAGTGCCTTTTTCTGGCCAATTGAAAGACAGGGAAGGCATTACAACTTCCCCCTGTGACGTTCAAGCCCTATACCACCCCCGAATATAAAAGTCGGCCCCTCCCGCGGCTCGCCTCAGATGCCTTGTGAGTTAGATGAGGGACAGTGCTGCTGGTACCGGAGCTGCTGTAGGGAGAGAAATAGCAGTTAGTGTAGGCTTCAAGAACCCCAAAGGTCCTTATTAGGGCCAGTAATACCTGTGTGTTGGCTGCTGTTAGCAGTGCCTTTTTTTTTCTTTTCTCAAAATCGCCTCTGCAGAGCGTTGCACCCGGCATTAGGGACAGAAGTGTTGGATAGGCAGGGAGAGTGTTAGGAGTGAGTGTAGCCTTCAAGAACCTCAACGGTCCTTTCTAGGGCCATATTTAACCGTGTGCAGTACTGTGCTGGCTGCTGTTAGCTGTGCTGCATATTTTTTTTTATCTCAAAATCTCCTCTGCAGAGCATTGCACCCTCCATTGATACTACAGGGAAAGAATTGTGTAGGCAGGGCCACAACACAGTTATTATTCATTGAATATACGCAGTGCTGCCTTTTGGTGTAAAAAAAGGGAAACAAAATCTATTTGTCCTGCTTCTGTCCGTCCTAAGGGCTGTGGACACGTGTGAGCTGCGTGTACAACGTTAAAAAATCAGACGCACCCAGCTACGGTTTACTGCTGGCTTCGCCATTTGCTTTCCTTAATTGGGAAAAAAATACCTGCTCTGCCAGAGTTAATAACTCTGCTACCCTCAAGTTCTGTGACACATTAGCAGGGCCACAGCACAGTTATTAAACTTCTCATGTTCATTGAATATACGCAGTGGGTCCTTTTGGTGTAAAAAAAGGGAAACGAAATCTATTTGTCCTGCCTCTGTCCGTCCTAAGGGCTGTGGACACGTGTGAGCTGCGTGTACAACGTTAAAAAATCAGACGCACCCAGCTACGGTTTACTGCTGGCTTCGCCATTTGCTTTCCTTAATTGGGAAAAAAATACCTGCTCTGCCAGAGTTAATAACTCTGCTACCCTCAAGTTCTGTGACACATTGGCAGGGACACAGCACAGTTATTAAACTTAGATTATTCATTCAATAGAGGCAGTGGGGCCTTTCGTTTTCAAAAAAGGGAAAAAATTATATTTGGCCTGCAGTCTTGCGCCAATTTATTTCCTGCCTGTGAAATCAAATCACTGGTAATACAGCATGCTGAGGGGTAGGGGTAGGCCTAGAGGACGTGGACGCGGCCGAGGACGCGGAGGGCCAAGTCAGGGTGTGGGCACAGCCCGAGCTCCTGATCCAGGTGCGTCGCAGCCGACTGCTGCGCGATTAGGAGAGAGGCACGTTTCTGGCGTCCCCACATTCATCGCCCGATTAATGGGTCCACGCGGGAGACGGTTATTAGAAAATGAGCAGTGTGAGCAGGTCCTGTCCTGGATGGCAGAAAGTGCTTCGAGCAACCTATCGTCCACCTGCAGTTCTGCGCCGTCCACTGCTGCAAATCAGAATCCTCTGTCTGCTGCTCCTCCTTCCTCCCAGCCTCCTCACTCCACTACAATGACACCTGCTCAGGAGCGGGAACACTCCCAGGAACTGTTCTCGGGCCCCTGCTTAGATTGGGCAGGAGTGGTTCCTCTCCCACCAGAGGAGTTTATCGTCACTGATGCCCAACCATTCGAAAGTTCCCGGGGTCCGGGGGAAGAGGCTGGGGACTTCCGCCAACTGTCTCAAGAATTTTCTGTGTGTGAGGAAGACGATGACGATGAGACACAGTTGTCTTGCAGTGAGGTAGTAGTAAGGGCAGTAAGTCCGAGGGAGCAGCGCACAGAGGATTCGGAGGAAGAGCAGCAGGACGATGAGGTGACTGACCCCACCTGGTGTGCAAAGCCTACACAGGACAGGTCTTCAGAGGGGGAGGCACGGGCAGCAGCAGGGCAGGTTGCAAGAGGCAGTGCGGTGGCCAGGGGTAGAGGCAGGGCCAGACCGAATAATCCACCAAGTGTTTCCCAAAGCGCCCCCTCGCGCCATGCCACCCTGCAGAGGCCGAGGTGCTCTAAGGTCTGGCAGTTTTTCACAGAGACGCCTGACGACCGACGAACAGTGGTGTGCAACCTTTGTCGCGCAAAGCTCAGCCGGGGAGCCAACACCAACAGCCTCACCACCACCAGCATGCGCAGACATATGATGGCCAAGCACCCTACAAGGTGGGACGAAGGCCGTTCACCGCCTCCGGTTTGCACCCCTGCCTCTCCCCCTGTGCCCCAACCTGCCACTGAGATGCAACCCCCCTCTCAGGACACGGGCACTACGGCCTCATGGCCTGCACCCACACCCTCATCTCCGCTGTCCTCGGCCCCATCCACCAGTGTAGTTCAGCGCACCGTCCAGCCGTCGCTTGCGCAACTGTTGGAGCGCAAGCGCAAGTACGCCGCCACGCACCCGCATGCTCAAACGTTAACCGTCCGCATAGCAAAATTCATCAGCCTTGAGATGCTGCCGTATAGGGTTGTGGAAACGGAGTCCTTCAAAAGTATCATGGAGGCGGCGGCCCCGCGCTACTCAGTTCCCAGTCGCCACTACTTTTCCCGATGTGCCGTCCCAGCCCTGCACGACCACGTCTCCCGCAACATTGTACGCGCCCTCACCAACGCGGTTACTGCCACGGTCCACTTAACAACGGACACGTGGAGAAGCACAGGCGGGCAGGGCCACTACATCTCCCTGACGGCACATTGGGTGAATTTAGTGGAGGCTGGGACAGAGTCAGAGCCTGGGACCGCTCACGTCCTACCCACCCCCAGAATTGCGGGCCCCAGCTCGGTAGTGGTATCTGCGGAGGTGTATGCTTCCTCCACTAAAGCACCCTCCTCCTCCTCCTCCGCAACCTCTGTCTCGCAATCAAGATGTGTTAGCAGCAGCATGTCGCCAGCAGTCGGTGTCGCGCGGTGTGGCAGCACAGCGGTGGGCAAGCGTCAGCAGGCCATGCTGAAACTACTCAGCTTAGGCGATAAGAGGCACACGGCCCACGAACTGCTGCAGGGTCTGACACAGCAGACCGACCGCTGTCTTGCGCCGCTGAGCCTCCAACCGGGCATGGTCGTGTGTGACAACGGCCGTAACCTGGTGGCGGCTCTGCAGCTCGGCAGCCTCACGCACGTGCCATGCCTGGCCCATGTCTTTAATTTGGTGGTTCAGCGCTTTCTGAAAAGCTACCCACGCTTGGCAGACCTGCTCGTAAAGGCGCGCCGGCTCTGCGCACATTTCCGCAAGTCCCACACGGACGCTGCCACCCTGCGCACCCTGCAACATCGCTTTAAGCTGCCAGTGCACCGACTGCCGTGCGACGTGCCCACACGGTGGAACTCTACGCTCCACATGTTGGCCAGGCTCTATGAACAGCGTAGAGCTATAGTCGAATTCCAACTCCAACATGGGCGGCGCAGTGGGAGTCAGCCTCCTCAATTCTTTTCAGAAGAGTGGGCCTGGTTGGCAGACATCTGCCATGTCCTTGGTAATTTTGAGGAGTCTACCCAGGTGGTGAGCGGCGATGCTGCAATCATTAGCGTCACCATTCCTCTGCTATGCATCTTGAGAAATTCCCTGCAAAGCATAAAGGCAGCTGCTTTGCGCTCGGAAACGGGGGGCGGTGGAAGACAGTATGTCGCTGGATAGTCAGAGTACCCTCCTGTCTATTTCTCAGCGCGTACAGGAGGAGGAGGAGCATGAGGAGGATGAGGAGGAGGGGGAAGAGACAGCTTGGCCCGCTGCTGACGGTACACCGGCTGATTGCCTGTCATCCTTTCAGCGTGTATGGCCTGAGGAGGAGGAGGAGGAGGAGGAGGAGGAGGAAGAGGAGGATCCTGAAAGTGATCTTCCTAGTGAAGACAGCCATGTGTTGCGTACAGGTACCCTGGCACACATGGCTGACTTCATGTTAGGATGCCTTTCTCGTGACCCTCGCGTTGCACGCATTCTGGCCACAACGGATTACTGGGTGTACACACTGCTCGATCCACGCTATAAGGAGAACCTACCCACTCTCATTCCCGAAGAGGAAAGGGGTTCGAGAGTGTTGCTATACCACAGGACTCTTGCGGACAAGCTGATGGTAAAATTCCCAGCCGACAGCACTAGTGGCAGAAGGCGCAGTACCGAGGGCAAGGTAGCAGGGGAGGTGCGGAGATCGAGCAGCATGTACATCCCAGGCAGTGCAACAGTCTTTAAGGGCCTGGACAGCTTTATGGCTCCCCACCAAGACTGTGTCACCGCTCCCCAGTCAAGGCTGAGTCGGCGAGAGCACTGTAAAAGGATGGTGAGGGAGTACGTAGCCGATCGCACGACCGTCCTCCGTGACGCCTCTGCCACCTACAACTACTGGGTGTCGAAGCTGGACACGTGGCCTGAACTCGCGCTGTATGCCCTGGAGGTGCTTGCTTGTCCTGCGGCTAGCGTCTTGTCGGAGAGGGTGTTTAGTGCGGCTGGGGGAATCATCACAGATAAGCGTAGCCGCTTGTCAACCGACAGTGCCGACAGGCTAACACTCATCAAGATGAACAAAGGCTGGATTTCCCCAGACTTCTGTTCTCCACCAGCGGACAGCAGCGATACGTAAGCAATACGTAGGCTGCACCCGCGAATGGAAGCTACGTTCTCTCTCACCATCCAAAACGGGGACATTTCTGCTTCATCAATCTGTGTCTAATATTCCTCCTCCTCCTCCTGCTCCTCCTCCTGAAACCTCACGTAATCACGCTGAACGGGCAATTTTTCTTAGGGCCACAAGGCTCACTCAAATAATTTTTCTGAACAATTTTTAAAAGTTTCAATGCGCTGAAAAGCGTTGGAACTTTAACTTGAACCAATTTTTCGTTACACTGGGCTGCCTCCAGGCCTAGTTACCACTTAAGCCACATTAACCAAAGCGATTAATGGGTTTCACCTGCCCTCTTGGCTGGCCATGGCCAATTTTTTGGATGTACATTAGTACTGTTGATACAGCAATTTTTGTGGGCCCTCGCCTACAGTGTAATCAAATGAATTTTTAGCCCACCTGCATTACAGCTGACGTTACCTCAGCTGTGTTGGGCAATGCAATGGGATATTTCTATGTACCGCCGGTGGCTTCCTGGCACCCACCCATGCTGTAGGTGCACACGGAGTTTTTACTACATCTGTACACTTGAAAAGAACCCCAGTCAGACTGGGGCATGCAGTGTGGGCCGAAGCCCACCTGCATTAAGCACGACATTACTACCTCAGCTGTGTTGGGCAATGCAATGGGATATTTTTGTGTACCGCCGGTGGGTTCCAGGGAGCCACCCATGCTGTTGGTGCACACGGAGTTTTTACTACATCTGTACACTTGAAAAGAACCCCAGTCTGACTGGGGCATGCAGTGTGGGCCGAAGCCCACCTGCATTAAGCACGACATTACTACCTCAGCTGTGTTGGGCAATGCAATGGGATATTTTTGTGTACCGCCGGTGGGTTCCAGGGAGCCACCCATGCTGTGGGTCCACAGGGACTTCACAATAGGGAGTTGTACCTGCCTGTGTCTATGAATTAAAAACCGCGGTTTGACTGGGGCATGCAGACACCTTGACAGAATGAATAGTGTGTGGCACATAGGTTCCCCATTGCTATGCCCACGTGTGCAGCTCCTGATGGCGGTGGCACAGGATTCTATTTCTCATTGCTTCTGTACAGCATTGTGGGCTATCGCCCCGCCACTTTTAAAGAGGGTCGCTGCCTAGCCGTGCCAACCTCTGCAGTGTGTGCCTGCGGTCCCTCGTCATGGCAGACGCAATTCTAAATAGACATGAGCGTGGTGTGGCATGAGGGCAGCTGAAGGCTGCGCAGGGACACTTTGGTGTGCGCTGTGGGGTGGAGGGGGGGCGGTTGGGCAGCATGTAACCCAGGAGAAGTGTCAGTGGAGTGTCATGCAGGCATTGATTGTGCTTTGTTGGAGGTAGTGTGGTGCTTAGCAAAGGTATGCCATGCTAATGAGGGCTTTTCAGAAGTAAAAGTTGTTGGGAGGGGGGGGGCCCACTCTTGCCGGTATTGTGGCTTAATAGTGGGACCTGTGAACTTGAGATGCAGCCCAACATGTAGCCCCTCGCCTGCCCTATCCGTTGCTGTGTCGTTCCCATCACTTTCTTGAATTGCCCAGATTTTCACACATGAAAACCTTAGCGAGCATCGGCGAAATGCAAAAATGCTCCGGTCGCCCATTGACTTCAATGGGGTTCGTTATTCGAAACGAACCCTCGGACATCGCGGGAAGTTCGTTTCGAATAACGAACACCCGAGCATTTTGGTGTTCGCTCATCTCTATTAATGACGAGAATGTCTTATAAAACACATTCAGTACAATATTGTAAACATATTGGAGAAACCTTTTGTCAGGGTAATAAAATTCTAAGTACAGCACCAATCAGGCCCACCCCACTTGCCCCGCTGCCGGCGGTAAGAAGAAAACACCACACGGAGGTCTGGTATAGTTTCTCACACGGGACATGGCTCTCTGCCGTGCTTTATTACAGATTACATGAGATCTTATACCCTTTGTCCCATCACCAGCAAGGGGTGATGGGCTCATAACCTTATATGGGAAGTCCGGATTTCCGGCCTGAGACAGTGAAAATTATGTACATAGTGGAACATCTTGATATCTTGCTTCTGGGAAAACGGCCAAGTACACGCGTCCTTCGTCCGATTCTTCATTGCTGTACATTTTAAGATACATTTTGTTCAAGACACATTTTGTCTTCGCCTCGCAAGGTCTCTTGGCATATCTGATGTAAGGCGACATATAAGTTTTTTTCTCATTTGGAATTGAATAGAACTTGCATATAGGTATAAAAGAACATATGGCAATATATATATATACCCTCACAAACCCCCCTAAAAAACTTAATATGGAGATCAAGTACCAGGCCTTGCACTCTTCCTCGGTCGCCTCTCCTTTGCGTCAGGGTTTCTCCACTGCCCGTAAGTCCCTACTCCTAAAGGGAGGGATCCCTACCTCACCTCAGATGGAGGCCATGGATTCCCTGGGCCTATTTCCGGGCATCCATACCCTCTATCTGTACGAGTTAACACCCCGCAGGGTGTGCCCTCGCCGGAACCTAAGGTCTTCTGCACTATCCCTAGGCAAATGGGAAGTCCACTGACAGTCCATCTTATGAGACCGGGGCAGACACAGTACTAGTCCATCTCTCCATTCTTCTGGTAACGTATCTGGTTGGCATTATCGGAACTGGCTCTTCATCTTTTTCAAACAAGGGAAATTTTGGTGTCACATTGTCCAGTCCCTTACTCATACTCTTTTTGATCAAAGGGATAATACACATACAGGAAATTACATACCCCACCTCTTTCTGCTAAAATCATATCCAGGGCCACTCTAGGGCCATGGATGCAGTGGGCCCTAATTGGTCAGCTAACCCTTGCAAAAGCATCCCTAGTGTAGTTTACAAACCTCTGCTAATTGTAATAGATATAATTCATCCAATCTACATTATTATTAACAGTGACAATAGCAAATAAGGACTCAAAACCTGCTTTAACCTAATCTCTAGAATTAAATTCATCTGGCACCCCCCTTGGCACTCCTATTGCATCTATGTATACATGTGGATAAAAGTTACCACCTTGAGTGTCAACTTCCCTCTTAGCACGATGCGGTGTTGCATTCTCACCCTCAGTGTAGGCTTCATATTGCACATTTTATTGCATTAATTTGTTCTGAAACAGGGGGCTAGTGTACAGTAGTCAAAGGTGTGTGTTAGAGAAATTGTAACAAATTATAGCATGTAAAGGATATGCAGGATCATTAGTTTTTTTTTCAGTGCGAAGTGTGGATCCAAGTGGGTTTTCCTTCGAGCTTGACTGCAGTTGGGGTGGTGAGCAACATCTGGTAGGGACATTCAAACCGGGTTTCTTGCTCAACCTTTTTCACATAGACCCTGTCACCTGGTTTCAGATTGTGACCCTCATCTGTAGGACCTGGGAGAAAAGCAGAGACTGCAGAATACATTATTGACAATTCCTTAGAGAGGCCTATGACAAAATTAACAAGAAAATCATTTTCCAAGCTCAGCTACTGTGGCATGTACCCTCCTGGAGAAAAAGAAAAACTAATAGAAGACACTCAATTCAAGATTTGCCCATTTTCTTCATTGCCTTTTGGATCTACTTTCCTACTACTCCGCGGATGGTAGGGTGTGTGAAAAGCCTGGAATATACCCAAAAACAGACATGATGTGTTGCATTATTTCACCTGTGAAGTGTGTACCTTTGTTTGATTCAATCACTTCCGGTACCCCATATCTGCAGATTACCTCATTCATGAGCTTCTGTGCGGTTACCTGCTTATTTACTTTGGTAACGGAGTAGGTCTCCAACCTGAAAAGACATCAACAACAACAAGCACATATTCATGCTTCCCAACAAGTAGGAGCTGAGTGTAGCCAATTTGCAATCCCTGAAATGGGTAGAGTGGCCCCGGCAAGTGTGATGTGGCAAATTTACTTCTGCCCTGTTGCTTTATGGCAAAGATCATGCAAAACTGGACAAATGATGCAGCAGCTACAGAAAACCCAGGAGCCACCCATCCTTGTTCAAGCGTCGTCATCATTGTTGCTTTGAGAGGTGCGTCTTTTCGGGCGTCAGCTGGGCCATCATGGGGCACAGGGACTATGGTAAGCAAGTTCTGTTGACTGTTCACCATACGCCGTCCCTTTTTAGTCCATTTGTCTTTTTCTTCCTTGCTGGCTTGTAACTGTAAAGTCTTTAGCATATCAAAGTCCAAGTTTTTATCAAAGTCCAAAATTATTATCAAAGTCCAAGTTTTTATCAAAGTCCAAGTTCATATCAAAGTCCAAAGTGTAGTCAAATTCTTATTTTCTTCTGTTCTTCCACGGCTTCAGGGCCGCTGCCTTTGCTGTGTGGTCTGTGATGGCGTTGCCTCTCGCTTCTTTGGTGTAGGAATTGGTGTGAGCTTTCCACCTTGTCAGGTAGAAATAGGGTCTCCGTGAGACTCTGCACCGCTGCATCATTCTTAATTGGCTGTCCTGCTGAGGTAAAAAACTGTCTGGCCTTCCATTTTGGGCCGTAATCATGAGCTATGCCAAATGCATACCGGGAGTCAGTGTAAATGTTTGCCGTCTTACCTTCTGTCACTCTACTCGCCTCAGTGAGGGCCTTTAGATCCGCTTCTTGTACTGCGACATGCGGAGGCATTCTGCTTTTAGAACATCTTGTTGTGTAACCACTGTATATCCAGTGTGGAGTCGTCAATCACCCTGGTACCATCTATAAAAAACAACTCAAAATATGCATTATTAACAAGGGCTTTCAGTAACTTTTTAAAACTTAAATTTTCTTGTTGCATCACTGCTAGACAATCAGGCTGGTATTCTATTTTAAAAAGATCAGAACCTTGTTGCAAAAAATTAAAAAAATTTAAAAATGGCTTGCAAAAATTTTTAAAAATGGCTGAATTTAAAAATGGCTGACTTGCAATACCTAGATCACCTATGCCTTCTCCTCCCCCCCTTTAAACCAGGGTACTCAATTGGAACAATAGTACCCGGTTTAAGGTTAGTACAACATTGTAAAAAGATTTGATGGATGCAGATAAGGCCTGTAAGATGTTCGCACCAATAACAGACATGAGTTACATCGGGGCAGAATAATCTACAAAACATCTACTAATATTGGAAATGTGAGATCCCTTTAAGTGAATTCATTATTAGTCTGTTCCTGCCTGCAATGTCTTATCAAATCTGAGACAGGAGAAAAAAAAAAAAAAAAACAAAAAAAAACTTTTACTAGCTGCTCAAGCTCCTCACCCCTCCCTTGTGCAAGAGGGATGAAACATTACTACGTACTATTACATCATCTAGCTCCACCCCTTCGATATTGGCTCCGTGCATCTTTTTTCAGAGCTCATTTCAGCTTAACAGTCCAAGCATCCACATCACAACCAAGCAAAGTCCCATGCATGGGGAGGACTTTTATCCCCAGTCATTACCTGCATCACACATTCCACACAGCCCGAACACGGGTCACTAACTCTCATCCATCCATGCTCTCAAGTCTGCTCCGTCACCCCCCTTGGAGGTGTACCAGTACATACAGACGCACAGACATAAAAAGTTTGACAAACATACATACATCATCTGAAAAACACCGAGGTGAGTGCTATGATCTTATAAAGTACATGATTCTATTGAGATGAGATTGTGAATGAGCGCTATTTATGACAAATTATGTGAAAAAAGTTTGCTGAGTGACTGAGACATTCTATCTTTCTTATCTACTGAAGCTATTATATGTTATATTAAACGCTGAAGTGTTTTAGAATCTGTGGGTATTTTTCAGCCCCCCTTGTCTCTCTTTCTCTGTATTTGACCCTGAGCTGAGAGTCAAGTCTGAAAGCCCCCACCTTTTTAAAACAAACTGTTATCTCTCTACGAATATGAAACACAGACTGAATTGTTTTAGCGTAAACTATTGCCTGCATTTGAACTCATAATTAACACATATCCTGAGACCTTGCAACATTCATTCTCAACCCCTGTATAAGTAAGAATATAACTTAGAAATTGCTATATTTCTTGCCTACTAAGAGAGTATAACTAATTAAATTCATTTCAATTCATTTTAAGCAAGCAGAGACATTCTCCAGGGTCAGCACTTCATTCTCTCTCGCTGTTATCTTCCGACCTTGAAAAGCTTACACAGACTCGCAGCTACATGTCAACAAAACTCTTCTCCCCTAAAAGCAAGCTCAGTTAACTATTTGCACATACAGTATATACATATATACACACATATATATCCATATCTATTATCTATCTTGTATTATACACATTTTTCTCTCTCTGTCAACAAATCACATGCATTGTAACTTTCTTCTCGACTTGCTTGTTCCTTATACTTCTCTCCCCTACCTAACTGGCAATATAACCTTCAATAGACACTCTCCTGACGCCCTCTTGATCACTTACTGTACTTTTCAACATTTCACTTACGGATACTTTCTTAAACAAATAATGTGTACATACTAGAGATGAGCGAACACCAAAATGTTCGGGTGTTCGTTATTCGGAACGAACTTCCCGTGATGCTCGAGGGTTCGTTTCGAACAACGAACCCCATTGAAGTCAATGGGCGACCAGAACATTTTTGTATTTCACCGATGCTCGCTAAGGTTTTCATGTGTGAAAATCTGGGCAATTCAGGAAAGTGATGGGAATGACACAGTGACGGATAGGGCAGGCGAGGGGCTACATGGTGGGCTGCATCTCAAGTTCACAGGTCCCACTATTAAGCCACAATAGCGGCAAGAGTGCCCCCCCCCCCCCCCACTGTCAGCATAAAGATCGTCCTCCTCTGGCACAGCTGTAACAGCTGTAGCAGAGAAGAACGATGTTTGCCCATTGAATTCAATGGAGCGGCAATACAGCATGTTCCACTGAATGCAATGGGCTGCCGGCGATCGCAGGATGAATGGTCGGAAAGGGGTTAAATATATAACCCCTTTCCTGCAATTCATCCAGAAATGTGTTACACTAAAAATATATACCGGCGTATAAGGCGACCGGGCGTATAAGACGACCCCCCAACTGTCACCTTATACGCCGGCAATACAGTGGAGCAAAGAATAAAAAGCATTACTTACGTTTTTAGATGATCTGCGGCGCTCCTGCAGGCTGTCACTCCCTCCTGGTCCACGGCAGACAAGCTTTCTCTATGAAAGGCTTTAAATCCCTGCCTCCAGGAAGACACGTGCCTTCAGCCAATCACAGCCAATGACAATGATGTCATTGAATGGCTGTGATAGGCTGTGTTTCTGGAGGCGGGGATTTCAAGCCTTGAAATCCCCGCCTCCAGAAACACAGCCAATCACAGCCATTCAATGACATCATTGTCATTGGCTGTGATTGGCTGAAGGCACATGTGCTTCTGGAGGCAGGGATTTAAAGTCTTTCGTGGAGAAAGCAATACTCTGCCGTGGACCAGGAGGGAGTGACAGCCTGCAGGAGCGCCGCAGATCATCTAAAAACGTAAGTAATGCTTTTTATTCTTTGCTCCACTGTATTGCCGGCGTATAAGGTAACAGTTGGGGGGTCGTCTTATACGCCCGGTCGCCTTATACGCCGGTATATATTTTTAGTGTAACACATTTCTGGATGAATTGCAGGAAAGGGGTTATATATTTAACCCCTTTCCGACCATTCATCCTGCGATCGCCGGCAGCCCATTGCATTCAGTGGAACATGCTGTATTGCCGCTCCATTGAATTCAATGGGCAAACATCGTTCTTCTCTGCTACAGCTGTTACAGCTGTGCCAGAGAAGAAGGATTTGTCTTCTATATGTTCTCAATGGGGTCAGCGCTGCTGCCGCTGGCCCCATTGAGCGCATATAGAATGCATCCATAGCGAGCAGCGGGAGGGGCAGATTTCAATACTCGGGTGACACCTTATCTCCCCAGCCACTCACAGCAGGGGGGTGGTATAGGGCTTAAACGTTGCAGGGGGAAGTTGTAATGCCTTCCCTGTCTTTATATTGGCCAAAAAAAAGCGCTAACATCTCAGGGAAGAAAGTTTAATTTACCAGAACACCGCATGGTGTTCGTTACGAATAACGAACATCCCAAACACCCTAATATTCGCACGAATATCAAGCTCGGACGAACGCGTTCGCTCATCTCTAGTACATACCTAACTTTCTCTGACTGTCTCTCTCTCTCCTCCTCCTCCAGTATTTTCTAGCAAACCTTGATCTTCCAAGGCACCTCTCGGTCCTAAAAACCTCCCTCCCAGACACCATTTTTGTAATCTACCGTGCGGGTCGGTGTCACACATTTTCATAAGTTTTGTTACATTTTACAGATTCATCCACACGGCGGCAGCCCTTGAGGGGCTCTGTCTTCTTTAATAAGGTCTTACGCATATTACAACAACAACAACAATAAAAATAACACGCTCCATAGAATGCATCCCTCTTAATTTTCAAATTGTCAGCCCCTTATATCCCGGCAAAACAACCGAGGGTCACTTCCCCTTATGGAACCAGCCCCATAAAATGCATCTCTCTGAAATCAAATCGTTAGCCCCATATATAAGGCAAAACAACCGAGAGTCCCTTCTCCTATGAAGCCTATCTCACAAAATGCATCCCTCTTAATTTTCAAATTGTTAGCCCCTTATATACTGGAAAAACAACCGAGGGTCCCTTCTCTTGTGAGACTAAATGAAAAGAAAGAGAAAAAAAAACTTCTGCAGATACAACAATCTCCACTATTATTAAAACACTACGGACTTCAAAGTACAAATAGACTACAGACTAGTTTCTGGGTGACCTATTGGTGCGCATATCACGGTCAGTGGTCCATGACGGCAAACCCGGAGCCCACACGAGTTACCGTGTAGAACTCTTAACCCAACCCGTCCGGTCACAAACCACAGATAGTCAGTCCCGCTGCAAGACTCGCAGTGTAAAACACAACATAAATATATGCTGGCCTTACCTGGAGTTCTGTGAGTTGATCAGGCTCGGTTTGCAGCAGGACTGCTTCCCCGTGGCGTGGATCCGGGTGAATTGCGCTATAAGCTCCTGGTTTTACCGCCCCACGTTCGAGCGCCATTTGTCAGGGTAATAAAATTCTAATTACAGCACCAATCAGGCCCACCCCACTTGCCCCGCTGCCGGCGGTAAGAAGAAAACACCACACGGAGGTCTGGTATAGTTTCTCACACGGGACATGGCTCTCTGCCGTGCTTTATTACAGATTACATGAGATCTTATACCCTTTGTCCCATCACCAGCAAGGGGTGATGGGCTCATAACCATATATGGGAAGTCCGGATTTCCGGCCTGAGACAGTGAAAATTATGTACAAAGTGGAACATCTTGATATCTTGCTTCTGGGAAAACGGCCAAGTACACGCGTCCTTCGTCCGATTCTTTATTGCTGTACATTTTAAGATACATTTTGTTCAAGACACATTTTGTCTTCGCCTCGCAAGGCCTCTTGGCATATCTGATGTAAGGCGACATATAAGTTTTTTTCTCATTTGGAATTGAATAGAACTTGCATATAGGTATAAAAGTATAAAGAACATATGGCAATATATATATATATATATACCCTCACACTTTGATAGCCTGCAATTCACATCACAAGCATTGAGTGGCCACACATAGACTAATTTAGAATAAAGATTTCATGAGAGAGTATTACAAAATCATATTTAAAAAATAAAATGGTTATCTTGCGTCAGATATCACAGGAAAAGTTGAGCTAATAGGAAGGGTAAGGAAGGACACATCTATAATTTTCCATATACTGACCAGATCCTACATACTGTATCTAGAAAATGGAAAAGCAAGGATGTAGCTATAATCTTTGAAATCTTACATATTGTGCACCGTAATTGCATTATGCTGCATTTAATTGTTAAAATTATTTCAATATCACTGGAAAAATCAGTTATGAGTTATGGGTAGAGATGAGCAATCGAGCATCGCTATTTTCGAGTACCTGACTACTCGGGTGAAAAGATTCGGGGGCGCCGGGGGTGAGCAGGGGGTTGCAGAGGGGAGTGGGGGGGGGAGAGAGAGAGCTCCCTCCTGTTCCCCACTGCTACCCCCGCTCCACCACGCCACCCCCCGAATCTTTTCACCCGAGTAGCCAGGTACTCGAAAATAGCGATGCTCGATTGCGAAATCGCCCTTACGAGTTTGTTCGCTCATCTCTAGTTATGGGCTTTTTATATTAAATTCTATGTAATTATCTTTCTACATTGTTTGCATTAATATGACTTTACCCATGAAGATGCTATAGGCTTCATTAGATAAAACCTTCAGTGCTTTCCTTTAAAGCATGAAATACTTCCTGTCTACTTCTTCCCAAGTTTTTTCCCCTTCCCTCTTTGACATATTTATTGAGATTTGGATATTACTTCAATACATAAGTTGTTGTTGCATGATTATCTGATGGGTACAACATGTGACTTCCAAGTTCTAGACCCTATTTTCAGACACTTCGGAAGTTTCTGTATAGTAAGCTTAGATCTGCTATCTATGCTGTAAACTCAGTTCTGGTATTGAAGGTACACAATAAGCAAGATTCTGGTATTGTATTTATGTAGTAACCTTGGTTCTGGTATCATATTTGGGTAGTAAACTTGGTTCTGACATTGTATCTATTTAGTAAGCTTGGTTCTGGTATCATGTCTATGTAGTAAGCTAGATTCTGTTATTGTATCTATGTAGTAAGAGTGGTTCTGTTCCAGTATCAATACAGTGCACTTGGCTCTTCTACCCTTATGTTTAATTTTGCTAACATAATGTGTTTGCGCATGAGGCGTAACATTTGCACGTAACGGTAAAGTGGGCCCTTTGGACTCAATGCCATTGGTGGGCTTTAGATACTCCAGTTCGACACTGCTTATAACTAGGGATGAGCGAGTATACTCGCTAAGGCACTACTCGCTCGAGTAATGTGCTTTAGACAAGTATCTCCCTGCTCGTCCCTGAAGATTCAGGAGGCGCCGCAGCTGACAGGTGAGTTGCGGCGGGGAGCGGGGCAGGGCGGGAGAGAGATCTCCCCTCCGTTCCTCCCCGCTCTCCCCCGCCGCTCCCCACTCCGCGGCGGCCCCCGAATCTTCAGGGACGAGCAGGGAGATACTCGTCTAAGGCACATTACTCGAACGAGTAGTGCTTTAGCGAGTATACTCGCTCATCCCTACTTATAACCATCATAATCTTAATAGTGATAACTTGTGCTATATTGATTATTTTTCCAAGATTTTCATACATTCGCTGAGTTTCTCAATTCTGGAACTCAGACTACTTGTTATTTAAAAAATATTTACAATTCAGAATAATTCATTTAATTAGATTTTTATTGCAAAGGTTGTAAAGAATTTTGATTTTGTGACATAATTAATAAGGCTTTTCCTCTCTTTCTGTACCTGTCACATCCTTTTCTTCAGTACAGTTTTGTTAAACTTTTCTTTTAAACTTCTATACGTACTGTATCTCCTCTCTGTCTGTCTCCCTGCACAGGTTGGTGTTCCTGGAACAGTATAATGTTGCTTTAACTCTGCAATTATGTGGGCATTTTCCTCTGACACAGATCATGTAGTCACTGCTTTAAAATGTCCTTGTGGAATATGTTATATAGGACAATGCACAAGGAGATTTCAAATGCTGTTTAATGAACAGAAATATACCATCGTGAAAGGTAATATAGATTCCCTTGTTGAAAGACATGCTTTCTCTACAGACCATAATTCTAGTCAATTAAGCTTTCTAATTCTTGATCCAATGACATTGGGACAAAGGGGATGACAGATAACAGTGTATTGGATTGAAATGTTTCTACAGAATTTCCCAATGGAATTCATGAGTAGATAGATATTGGCTGTTAGTTTGGGGGAAACTCTAGGCTTTGTTCTTATATTATTAGTAATTGAGCTATAGAGTTCTTCTATATTATAGATCAATCTTTATCCTTCAATATGTACAGTAAACACTATTGTAGTGTTTATTTTAACTCTATTGGTACTATTTGACTTATGCAGGTAATGTTTCCTTTAAATTATATACCTGGTAATTGATTTGGTGAGTTTTAGTAAATGGTAATGTAATAATTCCTAATACATTTTTTAAAGATACTCTACCTATGCAGATTGTAGCTGCTTCAGTTTATACTTATAGTTGACCTATAACACTATTTGGATAGTGGATCAATATACTGTACTGCATGCTTTTTCAATAAACTTCTACAAATGCAGTCTATATGTACTTATAGAAATGTAGGTATATATTGCTACAATTCCTGAAATAGTAATAACAGAGTTACCTTCAACCATGGGTAACTGGTCTGTGAGAGCACTGTCAACATTGTCTACAGTCATGTCTAGCCACAACTCTTCTTGTTCCCTCTATTGATCTGCATCATGCTGTAGAAATGACGAAGACAGCATGATCATAAAATAATTGGTCAATAAGATACTTGCCATCATGTTTGAGCCCCATAAACTAGATAATGGGGCTTAAAGGTGAGGGAACAGGGAGTCCTAGGAGCCTTGTCTCATACTCACTGGGTCCCTGGAGTCAGCTCTATGCCCCCGAGAATTCATCTCTGTGGGAGAGTGTACACACAGTTGTCTGTAAAGAGTGCGGTAATGCAGTAACTACACATCCTGCTGAAATCCTGCCCCCCCCCCCCCCTCCCGTGGCAGCCAATGGTCGCATAATCTTGTTGGCATTATCGGCGATATCATGTAGACACTGAAAGCCAATGGTGGACGGAGTTTAGCCACATGCAGTTACTGCATTGTAGGGCTATACACTCACTATTAAAGGGGTTGTCCCGCGCCGAAACAGGTTGTTTTTTTTTTCAACCCCCCCCCCGTTCGGCGCGAGACAACCCCGATGCAGGGACCTAAAGAAAGCTTACCGGAGCGCTTACCTTAATCCCCGCGCTCCGGTGACTTCTATACTTACCGGTGAAGATGGCCGCCGGGATCCTCTTCCTCCGTGGACCGCAGCTCTTCTGTGCGGTCCATTGCCGATTCCAGCCTCCTGATTGGCTGGAATCGGCACGTGATGGGGCGGAGCTACACGGAGCCGGCATCCTGCACTAGAGGCTCCATAGAAGAAAGCAGAAGACCCGGACTGCGCAAGCGCGGCTAATTTGGCCATCGGAGGCCGAAAATTAGTCGGCACCATGGAGACGAGGACGCCAGCAACGGAGCAGGTAAGTATAAAACTTTTTATAACTTCTGTATGGCTCATAATTAATGCACAATGTATATTACAAAGTGCATTATTATGGCCATACAGAAGTGTATAGACCCACTTGCTGCCGCGGGACAACCCCTTTAAGTTTGATTGGATTCGATGGTAGACCCAGTAACCTGTGTGGAGTTTAGTCAGATACCTCAAGTGCTATGAAAGGGTGTTTGTTCATATGAAAAATGTGGAAATATTATCAGTTGTTGAAGGCCTGATGCGTCCATATTATAATTTCTTCCATTTTAGACAATGATATCAAGGATAAAAAGCGAACTATTGAAAACATTTTCTTTGTCTTATTTATGTATACCCTAAGGTTTCTTTTAAACACATATTGGAATATTACTCAACATGCATTGGAATATTCCACCATGTGGAAATATCCCAGGAGAAGGGATAAATTTGCCAAATCACAGAACAGTATGGCCAAATTTACCAAATATAGTAAAATGACAAAGATAGGGAGGCTGGATACTAACATCCCAATAGAGGCAGAAAGCTCAAATTATGCATTGTGGAGCTTTAAACAGGTACATAGTGCTAATGAGCAACCACTCACATGACCAACCCAATGGAGGAGAGCAGCTAAACAGTGCTACACCTGCATACAGATAGAAAATATACGCAAGGATGCCAGGCCAAACATGCACTGCCCAATGCATATCCAAAACCTACAGATGAAGATGAAGCAGGCTGAGGAATTATACAGAGCAAACCATGCTGGCAATGACATCCTGGGCTTCCCCAGTGCAAAAGGTCAGACCGCATGTTGCAAAAGATGTTGATAAAAACAAGCCTTCAATCATCCAAAGCACAAATATAGAGGAGCGTTGCAGAGATGCAAAACACTGACATAAAAGCCACTCACATATATCCCCAAATGGTAGGAGCAGCTGCTCAGCACAGAAAATGTACATAGATACATGATACAGAAGGTGTAAGGCCAATTGATAAATGTGGCACCTCATACAGGCTTACAGCCTATTAGTTATGCTATTGTTACATCAACAGGCTGCCCTGTATCTCAGAAGTGTCCCACATTGGCATTGACACCCCAGGCTCCTCCAGCCTGTAAGGCCAAACTCCCAAATACAAATATATTGATTAATACCAATATATACGAGTTATTAGTTAGTCTTATTGCCACAATACGGAAGATCACAAGCCCTCATCATGGGCAGGTGTAGCACTGTTTAGCCACTCCCTTTCCTTGGGTTGGTCATGTGAGCGGTTGCTCATTAGCACTATATACCTGTTTAAAGCTCCTCCATGCAGCATTTGAGCCTGTTGCCTCTCTTGGGAGGTGAGTATCCAGCCTTCCTATCTGTGTCCTTTTACTATATTCAGTAAATTTGGCCATACTGTTATATAGAAAAATCCACACCAAAATCAAACTGTGTAACATGTAGCCTCTGATGTGTATTTGAGAATGGCTACATTTCGCTGCAGATACATGTCAAAATCTGCATTTTAGACATATGGATTTTGGTGCACAATTGTACAGTGGAATATTCAGCTGTGTGTCGCAAAATAATCCAGGGTGTGTGAAAGAACCCTTAAAGGGGTTATCCAAGTTAAGTCAAGGGCATCTCAACTGGTCCCCCATGGTGTAAAATAAAGCAGCTCATACTTACCTCTCCCCGATCCTCATTTGTTTCCTGACAGTGGCTCCAGGTCTCCCTGCTAATATCATCTGTACACGCTGCAGTCAGCCTGAGCTATATCTAAACAAGCTGCTGCAGCCAATGTCAGTGCTCAGTGATAATCGCTGACCGCTGCCATTGACTGCAGCAGCAGGTTTAGTTGATGCCACATACTGACTACAGGCTGTAAACAAACAGCATGACAGAGACCTGATGTCGCCAGCCGGGCATCAGTGGGGAGAGGTGAGTATTAGTTGCTTTGCTATTTTACACCACGGGGCACCTGTTGAGATGCCCTTTACATAACTTGGGTAACCTCTTTAAGATGGCAAAGTTTGCAAGACTAGGTATTACACTGGTAATGAATCTAAATGTTTTTTCGTTCTCAAAAAAGTTCTGTAAACATTATTTAGGATTAGAGGATAGAAGGATTACATTCAGCGGTAACACAGATGGCAGATAGTCCTTTTGTAAGAACACAATATTGTATGGGCCTTGAGTATCTTAGCACAGAGCAAACCTAGTAATTGTCAGTTATGAGAATTATTAGTTCAGCCCCTTATAAAGAGTAGGATCAAGCTTTTGCATACCTTTTTTGCATGTTGGTATTATGAAAACATCTACTTATTAATGTGCCTTTGACCTCAAATATGCTGAGCTCATAGTTTGAGTGAGCAGGAAGATTTTTTTGATCTACAATGGTATCCACGTTAAACATCATTGCCAAAGTTTTGTTTATCCAACTGCAGTAAAGACTTTTTAGAGAAACTAGTATTAATTTTCCATCTGTTAAGACACCCTGGGCTCTGCTGAAAAATATTGGAAAATTATTGATGTGACCACTTATACTGCATAATACAAATCCTGCTTAGTATGCCATAATGGGTGTATCTTTTCTACTTGTATTTATAAGATAAATATTAAAGGCAGAGCAATTCATTTAATATTCATAATGCAGCTGTGTTTTATCCTTACCAAACGCAATATCTATACATAAACTTTTCTGCTTGTCATCTTTTCTTTAATAGTACTGTTTATGCCTAGCATTTGAAAACTGTAGATGTCACAAGAGCAGTTTTTGAAGTCTTAAAAACTTTAGTTTGCAAGGTTGTAAGCTATTGTAATCTTTTTTATTTGCCTGGAGCTTGAACTCTATCTATGTAATTGGCTGTAATTTGGTTTTTTGAATGGCACCGGGATCCATTCACTTTCGCATTTGCCTGCGCTGCTACTTGCAATGAGCTTTAAGGATTCCCATTTTTCACTATTCACCCTCATTTCAAGAAAATGAAGTATTTAATGACCACATCTAATCAGAGGAAAACATGCATTCTAAAGAAAAATGAATATCAAATGTAAAATAAGTATAATCACAATTGGTCCAGAACTATAAAATGTATGTATATTTTTGGCTCCAAATCATTCTCTAAAAGGTCATTATCATTGTGTGAAGTTGAGCTTTTAGCAGTCTTCAGTACTATCAAATTACAATGTAATGAAGTTTCTCAGTTATATTGAAGAAGCATCTAAGGACAGCTTAATCTATAAACAATGCACGTGTTGGAGTTGATGAAAGCTGAGCATTCTGGGATTAAAAATAGAAATTTTCTAATTTAAATTTAATGTCATCCCATATGTAGCATCAATAGTAAACGAAATACTTCTTCAGAAAAGGCAATACTAGGAGAAATGTGTTCGTTGAACCACAAATCCTGCAGGGCAAGATAACTGCTCATAGAATCTATATATGTGAAAATCTTCTACAAAAAAACCCATATAGAGTGCTGTTATGTGAACCTTCTCATTTTGATGAGTGTAATAATAAATGACTGTAAGAAGGCATTTAGCAAAATAGTGAAATAAATTGTTGAAGAAAATATACAATGCATTTATTTACTACAGCTGAAAATTGTGCCATCCTAAGGTCAAGTTCGGATGTTTTCCACTGTGGATTTCGCTGAAAATCCTTGGCAAAATAAGACAGGCAGATTTTGCAGTGGATTAGAAGGGTGAAATCCACAGTAAATACCTACCATTTAATGGCCATGCTGTGGATTTAAAAAAATGTCATAGGCAGACCAATTAATTTATATTCATAATACAGATGTGTTTTATCCTCACTAGAGATGAGCAAGCATTTTCGCTAAGGACAATTACTTGAGCAAGCATTGTCCTTAGCGAGTACCTGCCTGCTCGGAAGAAGAGATTCGGGTGTCGGCAGGGGGCGGGAAGCGGCGGGGGAGAGCAGGGGGGAACGGAGGGGAGATCTCTCTCTCCCTCTCTCCCCCCCGCTACCCCCTGCTCACTCCCGCAACTCACAGCTCACCCGCGCCGGCACCCAAATCTTTTCTTCCGAGCGGGCAGGTACTCGCTAAAGACAATACTCGCTCGAGTAATTGTCCTTAGCGAGTATGCTCGCTCATCTCTAATCCTCACCCAACATACTATCTATGCTTAGAAGGTTTTCCAGGCAGAATATTATTGATGACTTATCCTTAGGATAGGTCATCAATAGTTGATCAGCTGCGATCCGCCACTCGAGAGGTTGGACGATCAGCTGATCAGCTAGAGTCCTAAGTGGCAGACTCCAGAAGATCAATTATTGATGACCTATCTTGAAGATAGATCATAAATAGTATTTTGCATGGGAAACACCTTAAAACTTTTCCGCTTGTCATCTTATCTTCAATAGAAGTCTCTTAAAATCCTCATCTGCATGTACTGTATGGAAAATTGCTGGGGTTTATGATGGGGTTTACACACCATGGCAATTCCTCCTACTCTGGAAGTGTCCTTAGGCAGCTTTATTGTTATTATGATTAGTATAAACATGGAAATAGCCAGGGGAGTTGTAGGAGATTTTTTAAAAAAAGCTTCTTTGAAATGGCACCACCGTTGTGCATGGGCATTGTCATGTATTGCAGCTTACTCCAATAAAGTGAATCCAGCTGTACGGCATTACCATATTCAGATGATGCAGTTTGCACTCAACCGAAAAACAGACAAGATCTTCAACAGAGAGTAACTTCCACCTCCATATCCCAGACAGATTTGCCAGGCCCCATGTCAGATTGTGCTTTGCAGTACTGGTATCCCTTCTTCATTGCATAATTGAAGGAATAAAAGATAATGTCTTATGACACAGGGGAGAAAAAACTGTATTTTTATTCTTCTCAAAAAGAATGATTTCTAAACAGCGCACATAAAAGTTCAAACAGCAGTTCAGCCATCTATCAGTCTCATCCCAATTCAAGTTTTGCTTACTCAACTTCTTCTGGAGCATGCCTCTTTAATCCACAGAAGGGTTTTATTGTGTCCAGAGTAAATGATTCAAAAAGGCCAAGGACAGATTGTGAATTTCTGAGGTAAACTTCAGACTGCTGTTGAGTGTGTATACTTTATGGGATGTTTATGTAAATATCTCATCAATACTATTTGTTGGCAATGTCTATTGTGTATATTTCACAGAGGTTACAATGGCAACACATATTGTAGGGTTTCCCTTGTCAGGGCGGGTTCTCTACTTGGCAAGCTGAGATATATTGTTTGTTTTAGGGTGAGACTATCTAATGTGTCCTATTTTTACTAGATTATTCCCTGTAGCTGCAACTCTAGCAATGTGATGATCATTTCCAAGTATAACATGGACTCTTTGGGATTTTCTCTGAACTTTTATATCTATTAATTACAGCTGATGGATAAGAAATATGTTTTTATTCCATTATTCTTCCATTATATCCCTTCACAGATATAGATAAAAATTAATAATGTTTATTAATCACCATCAGAGCCGCAGGCACTACCTCTTGCTCTCTATTTTGACCACACACCCAGAGCCCCATCTGACTGTGGATGGGACTACTCTTTAGGGGAAGTGTGGCTCTCTCTGTCTAGGCTCTTTTTGCATTTTGCTCTATTTGAGAGAAAAAACTAACTGGGAATATCTCTTTCCTTTCTTTGAACCGCATAGAGCTAGCACCGTGTGATACATGGAGTATCCACTCCGGTTGTTTAAAGACTGATATACAGTCATATCACCGTCAGATAGGGTGCTAATCATTAACCTGTGGAAGTTCTGCTTATGCAGCCTCCTACAGCCTTAATGGCATTATTGAGCATTATTTTAAAAATAACCCTTTAATGACCAGATGTGTACCAGTGTTTGCCCAAACAGAGACACCTTCCTGTCAGGCAACCGATATACACCTAAGGGTTACTCGGCCTCAGTTTTTCGCACTAAAAGACTGTTTTTACAATAACACCGACGGTTATATCTAAATACCGGACGGTGGGATAATTAGTGTGAATACACTGAGTGAGCCTACTGAGAGTAAGAGACCTGATTTAGAAGTGTACCTTACGGCATTTTCCGAATATGAAACTGGTGGTCAAATTGTAAATCCACCAAAAAAACCATTTTATCAATGAGACATCTTCTTCTTTCACCAACCCTGGTGTTGACTGGTCCACAGTAAAAGGACTAAATAAATACTAATGGTATACGTACCTTCTGCTCCTGAGGAACTATCCAAAAAATCGGATAGAGAAACGCGTCGAGCCTATCTCTGAGCACAAGTCTATCTTTTAATATAAGTCTACCCTTGATATGGCATGCTGACAAGCGGTGAACTTATAGATCTTTATTAGCCGCACGCCAGGGCCAAACTCTGGCATTGTCCTGGTAGACTTATGTTGGCACAATCAGCTTGCGTTTGAGGGTTCTGGTTGTTAATGTCTATTCAGATAAAAAGCCAGACCCCGTTATAATAAACTTACGATTATTGTGGTATACTGGGGTTTCTAGGATACGACTATAGGTCGACATTGGTGATCTGTCCCCAATTACCCAAGGGGATACATACACTTTGTCTGAATAGATTCGAACACGAATTGTGTATTCATATCCAACGTGTTCGTTACTATCTATCCTTCAGCAATTTGTATCTGTAATAACTCCTCTAGGCTATCCCTATATATCCAACAAGGGTTGAACATACTCACCTCTATGCACTATCAAAAGTGCTGAATCCCCACGTACCTCCAAACCAGGGTTTCTTCTTTGGTTTTTTCTTGTTTCGTTTTTTGATTTTTGTTTGTGTGTCAGTGTAAACCCATGTTCTTTTAACAAGTATCTAATAAACATTATTAATTTTTATCTATATCTGTGAAGGGTTCTAAATTAGTACATATAGATTCTCATACCACTGTGACTTATTCTTCCATTATATGTTTCTATGTGGCACTATTGTAAGACAGTGTATTAATTCTGCCTTTGCTTATTTATATATTTGCGAATATATGTTTTTGGCTCTTGTAAAACACAAGTAAAAGTTACATTTTAATCAGCCCCTTCTGGGAAGATTTTGCTTCTACATAGATGCCAAAAACTATGCACAATATTCCATGTGTTGTGTGAAGCAAAATCTTACTATGTAAATTTATTGTTTTATGACTTTGCAACAGCTACCTGGAACAGGTTGCTAAAGTTAGGCCTCGTTCACACAAGTGTTGTTTTGCACGCGCATATGTGCGTGCAGAACATTGCTGCACAAATGTGCAAAAAAAGCGAATCAATGAAGCTGCGTGCCCATTGCTTTCAATGGGGCCACTGCTGCTGCCCCATTAAAATCCCTGCCTCCTCAAAGGGCTGCATCTGATTGGCTAAGTGCTCAGCCAATCACAGACAGTGCTCAGCCATTCACTGAATGACAGCTAAGCGCTGCCTGTGATTGGTCACAGTGCTCAGCCAATCAGAGGCAGCGCTCAGCCATTCATTGAATTCAATGAATGGTTAAGTACTGCCTGTGATCGGCTAAGTGCTCAGGGAATTAGACGCCTCTCTCTCAGGAGGCGGGGATTTTAAATAGAAAGAGCTTCAGTACAGTGCCGGCGAGCCAAGTGGCTATACGCACTGAGCCCTGACAGTGGCGGAGAGGTGAGTATACATTTTTTTTGTTTTTTTACACAAGCTAGGGATGATTCTCATGGAAGGGCTTATATTCAAAGCTCTTCTCCGAAAATCATTGCAGGGGTTGCCGGCATCCCATTGCTTTTAGTGACGGCCCCATTGAAAGCAATGGGAGAACATCGCGATTCTCTGCCACAGCTGTCACAGCTGTTGCAGGGGATTCTTTACTCCCCGCGAGGAGTCCCCTTGTCACTGAACACTGTGATAGTGCTGTCACAGTGTTCAGTGATGAGGGGACTCCCCGCAAGAAATATTTACATGATCCATGGACCTATGTAGTGCATTCATGTCCTATCTTTTGCAAGTGCGCGAATTTGAACACCTGTAAAACACGGGCATGTGTACACACTATAGGAAAACAATAGTTATAATACATGTGTGGTTTTGTGCGCACATACGCGAGCACATATACATGCTCGTGTAAACGAGGCCTTAAAGAGTAACCACACTTTAATTTTTTTTTCCGAAAATGTACAGAATAGGCGATTATAAGAATTTTTGCAATATGTTTCATCAACCTATTCTGTAAATTTTTCCATTAAAAAAACCTTATTCAGCTGTGAAGCAAGGAAAAAATGGTGCTGAGAAATCTGTCTTCAACTAACTGGATAGCTGAACAGGGAGCTCCAGCTTTGCCTGCATTGTTATCTCTAGTGCAGGCGGAGCAGCTTACATAGTACAGTATAATAATAAATGGCAACATTACGATTGATTAGGTTTATATATACATTGGCCCATAATGTCCTCTCCTGACATCTTTTATGTTCATTATTTGTCACACTGTGACTCTCTCTCTCTATATATATATATACTATATACAGAAACAAGTCACATTATTATAACCACTAGCCAGAGGCATATCTTGAAGCTTCTGGGCCCCGATGCAAAGTGTGTAACAGGGCCCCTAACTATAATGCTTTATTCATAGCACTGGGCTCCCTATGTGGAGAGGAGAGGCCTTATGGGCCCCCTAAGGGTCCTAGGCCCAGGTGCAACCGCATCCCCTGCACCCCCTATAGTTACGCCAGTGCCACTAGCTTATCACCAAAGTAACCGACTGGTTGAGAGTTTCTCAGTAAGGTGCTGGTATGTTGTCTCAGATATCTGGAGCCATGCTGACTGCAATGAATCCCACAGTTGCTGGAGCATGCATCTGGGAGGATCCATAGGGAGAACAGGACAATCAAGGTGGTCCTATAGATGCTCAATTGGGTTCAAGTTTGGGGAATTAGGGAGCCAATTAAGTATTTCGAAGTTTGGGTTATGCTCTTCCAATCACTATTGGACATTTCTAGCTGGGTGACATATTGCATTGTCTTGCTGGAAGATCCCATCTGCCACAGGGAAGGAAAACAGGATGTATGGGTGTACATGATCTAAAAGGATGGATTCCTAACCAAATCGGTTCAGACTGATTTCCACATGGATGAGTGGGCCCAGAGAATGCCACAAAAAATTCCAAAGACTATAACGCTGCCACCACCACCAGCTTGTGTTCTTTAGCAATGGTTGCAGGGTATTTTTTTTCCGATGTTTCTCGCCTGACATGCCAATGTCAATCCGTTCAGTGAAGCAGAAAATATGACTCATCGGAGAATGCAACTCCTTTGTCAATCAACAGTGTTCTAATTCCAGTACTGCTATGCAGATAGAAGTCTTTTTTTTCAATGCATCTTTATTAGCATAGGTGCAGTGACCATCCATAGACAGTAGGGTTCACTAAACTGCTGTTTTAGACACATGTCTAGTAGCCCCGAATTCATTTTCATAGTCATCTGCTCCAGTGTAGCATAATGTTCGGCTCTCGTACACCTTTGTAGCCAATGGTCACCTCACATATTAATGGAACGTGGTGCTAAACAGTTTCCACGTTGGTTATTCCCAATGGTACCATTTGTCCACTAACGAAAAAACTTTCACCCCAACAGCATGCAAACAGTTCAAAAACTGTGATGTTTGAGAAATACATTCACCCTTGGTCTGAAAGCCAATAAACATCTCTTCTTGCAACTCTTATAAATTGGCCCTTTCACACATGATGAGTAATATGTGAGCCTATAACATACCTTATATGCCCACCAAACCAGCATGGGCTATGTGCTGCTGATTTTGAAAGTAGGAGATGGTCATAATAATGTTGTTATTGTGTGTGTGTGTGTGTATATATATATATATATATATATATATATATATATACACACACTCACAGAATATCATTACATATCTATCTACCTAGATATTATATATGTATATAAAGGTTCTGATAACATATTCTTCATGTGGAACTCAAAATTTCTTGTTTACTGATTATTTAGGAATATGTTTCGGAACATTTAGCATACTAAGGCATGACACCTAATATTTATTCAGAATGTGTCAAAACTGTTACAAATATGAATATATTTACAATCTATGTAGGATATTTTTTATCTTAAAAATTAAAACTTTTAGTTTGTAGAACTGGAAAATACATGTTAAGTATTTTTTTATGTCATCATCATACAATGAATCTGCTGACAACCGTTTTTATGCAAATTTTTATTTCTCTCTCTTATGATATTTTCAAAACTGGTATTCTTTCAAAATTCTGCCAGACATATAATTTATGTATGGGCTTATTTATCATAGCCAAAAGCAAATACAACTTGACCATACAAAAGTACAGCAGACGTTGCACTCATCATGTTGAAACGACAGGTCCTTCTCTAGTGCCAAGAACAAGACAGGAAAAAAATGTTGAACAGATGACACTATTGCAAAGATTTATTTAGCTGACAAGGCATCTCAGTAGTTTTGCTGCCAGGCTGCATCAACAGCAGTTTTTTGGAACAAAATACAGATAACACAGTTAGTAATAAAAAATAAATAAAATAAATAGCTGCATTAGATATGTGCATGCTATTTATATATGTCTGTATGTATGTGTATATATATATATATATATATATATGTATTTATTTATATAAATACATATATATATATATATATATATATATATTTATATATATATATATATATATATATATATATATATATATATATATATATGTAAAATGGTAATGCCGCTGTCAAATATTGCATAGGTCCATCTCATGCTGGCAGACCTAGCTCTTAGGGCTCAGTCAGATGGGCGTTTTTTCGCGCGATTTGTGCATCCGCATGCGTCCGGCAATTTTATAAAACCACTAGCTGATATACCCGGCTTCGCCCGAGTTAATTTGGTACTGGTATTTATCTGGTGTTCACACGGAAAATCTTATGAAATCGTGGTTACTTTAGAGATACCGAGGAAAAACATATGTTCACCATTTTGCATAGTTCTCTGCGTTACCCAGGAAACACCATGGGGAGGTAACCATGCGACGTTTCCTTTATATAAAATGACATCAGGAAGTGAGAGAATTTGATTACGTACATAAAATTTGGACACTAATTCTTTTGCGCATAGAATTGAATAATCGAGTTGGGACGCATTAGCTTTTCCTATTTATGACATAATCAATGCTCCTGCCAAATTTCCCGTTTCTATGACACCGGAAAGTGAAAAAATTACATTACGCACGTAAAATTTGGACGCTAATTCTTTTGCGCATAGAATTGAATAATCGAGTTGGGACCCATTAGCTTTTCTTATTTATGACATAATCAATGCTCGTGCCAAATTTCCCGTTTCTATGACACCGGAAAGTCAAACAATTACATTCCGTACGTAAAATTTGGACGCTAATTCTTTTGCACGTAGAATTTAATAATCGAGTTGGGACCCATTAGCTTTTCCTATTTATGACATAATCAATGCTCGTGCCAAATTTCCCGTTTCTATGACACCGGAAAGTGAAAAAAATTACATTCCGCACGTAAAATTTTGACACCAATTCTTTTGTGCTAGAATTGAATAATCGAGTTGGGACCTATTAACTTTTCCTATTTATGGCATAATCAATGCCCGTGCCAAATTTCAAGTTTCTATCACATTGGGAAGTGAGAGATTTAGATTATGTATGTAAAATTTGGACGCTAATTCTTTTGCGCTAGAATTGAATAATGGAGTTGGGACCCATTAGCTTTTCCTATTTATGACATAACCAATGCTCGTGCCAAATTTCCTGTTTCTATGACACCGGAAAGTGAGAAAATTACATTCCGCGCGTAAAATATGGACGCTAATTCTTTTGCGCATGGAATTGAATAATGGAGTTGTGACCCATTAGCTTTTCCTATTTATGACATAATCAATGCTCAGGGCAAATTTCACGTTTCTATGACACCGGAAAGTGAGAAAATTAGATTCCGCACGTAAAATTTCAACGCCAATTCTTTTGCGCTAGAATTGAATAATCGAGTTGGGACCTACGAACTTTTCCTACTTATGACATAATCAATGCTCTTGCCAAATTTCACGTTTCTATGACACCGGAAAGTGAGATAATTAGATTCCGTACGTAAAATTAGGACGCTAATTCTTTTGCGCATAGAATTGAATAATCGAGTTGGGACCCATTAACTTTTCCTATTTATGACATAATCAATGCTCCTGCCAAATTTCGAGTTTCTATAACACCGCGAATTGAGAGAATTAGATTCCGTACGTAAAATTTGGACCCTAATTATTTTGCGCATAGAATTGAATAATCGTGTTGGGACCCATTAACTTTTCCCATTTATGACATAATCAATGCTCGGGCCAAATTTTAAGTTTCTATGACATTAAAAAGTGACAGATTTAGATTAAGGCCTTAGTCAGACGGGCGTTTTTAGCCGCGATTTGTGCATGCGCATGCGTCCGGCGATTTTATAAAACCATTGCTTTGCAATGGTATTGGACACATGAGCGCTTTTTATGCGCTCGTCCGATAAATTATAGAACAGAAATCGCAGATCGCACCTATCTGCGATCTGCGATTCCTGTTCTCTTCTCTATATGCGCTCAATGGGGCCGGCGGCAGCAGCGCCGACCCCATTGAGAACATATAGAAGACAAATCATTCTTCTCTGCCACAGCTGTAACAGCTGTGCGAAGAAGAACGATGTTTGCCCATTTAATTCAATGGAGCCGGCAATACAGCCGCTCCATGGAAAGCAATGGGCTGCCGGCGTGCGCGGGGTGAATTGTCGGGAAGGGCTTAAATATATACCATATATACCGGCGTATAAGGCGACGGGGCGTATAAGACGACCCCCTAACTGTCACCTTATACGCCGGTAATATAGTGTAAAAAAAAAAAATCATTACTCACCTCCCCCGGCGTTCTGTCACGCTCCGGCAGGATGTCGCTCGCTCCTCGTCCCCGCCGCAGCATTGCTTTCTGAATGCGGGGCTTGGAATCCCCGCCTCCAGAAAGCTAATACACACGCCGTCAGCCAGTTACAGCCATTCAATGACAGCATTGAATGGCTGTGATTGGCTGAAGGCGCACGTGGCTTCAGCCAATCACACTATTCAATCACATCATTGAATGGGTGTGATTGGCTGAAGCCACGTGCGCCTTCAGCCAATCACAGCCATTCAATGCTGTCATTGAATGGCTGTAACTGGCTGACGGCGTGTGTATTAGCTTTCTGGAGGCGGGGATTCCAAGCCCCGCATTCAGAAAGCAATGCTGCCCCGGGGATGAGGAGCGAGCGACATCCTGCCGGAGCGCGACAGAACGCCGGGGGAGGTGAGTAATGATTTTTTTTTTTACACTTTTTTTTTGGTATTACCGGCGTATAAGACGACCCCCGACTTCAGAGCAGATTTTTCGGGGTTCAAAAGTCGTCTTATACGCCGGTATATACGGTAAGCCCTTCCCTGCAATTGATCCTAAAATGTGTTAAAATAAAAAAAAATTGTATACTCACCTTTCCGCTGCAGCCGGAGTCCAGCCGCGGCCGCTGTCAGTTCTCCTGAACTGCTTCTCGGCACTATTCAGCCGACGGGGCTTTAAAATCCCCGCCTGCTGAATGATCTGCCTCTGATTGGTCACAGCCCTGACCAATCAGAGGCAGGTTTCACTCACACACCCATTCATGAATTCATGAATGGGTGAGTGACTGCTGCCTCTCAGCGCTGAGCCAATCAGGGGCAGGTCTGACTCACATCCATTCATGAATTCATGAATGGGTGTGAGTGAGACATGCCTCTGATTGGCTCAGCGCTGAGCCAATCAGGGGGCAGGTCTGACTGACACCCCCTTCACACCCACTGCAGGACGGCCGCGCGGATCTCCGGCTGCCGGGAGAAGGTAAGTATATATATATTTTTTATTTTTACACATTTTAGGATGAATTGCAGGGAAGGGCTTATATATATATATTTTTTTTTTGTCATAAATTTTTTTTTTTATTTTGTAAACATGGATACACATAATAGCAGGAAACATATGCTGTGTCATATACAATACACACACAATTCTTGTAAGCAGTAAACAGTCTGTGGGGAGACACTAGCCAACCCACAGGTGTAGGGAGACTGTCCTCCCGCCACAGCGGTGCATCACAATTTTACCGTCCATGAGATAAACGATTGATAACTTGGGGAACATGAAAAGAACAAATAAACTTGGCATCTTTAGGCACATCTATTTTTTATGCATCGCAGTTATGAAGACTCCCTCCATCCATTCCACATCTCCTTGTGCTTTGCCAGCGTATTCTCTCTGAATGCCAACCACTTTTCATACACTTTCTGCTCTGCCATCCGTTTTTTAAATTCGTTGAAACATGGGGGGTCTGGGCCTCTCCAATGTTGTGCGATAAGGGTTTTTGCTGTCATCAGGGCGTGACACACCAGGTATCTAGCCGGGGGGGGGGGGGGGGGGTATTACCTCCAGGTCTACCAGCAGCAGGACGTGCCTTGCTCCTCTTGGGACACGATCATTTACAGCTAAGTCCAGGGAGTTTAACACATCTCGCCAATATGCAGACAACTTAGGGCATAAATAAAAGATGTGTGCAAGGGAGCCCCAGCCACCGCAGCCCCTCCAGCATAGGCCATCGCCCCTTCTAAATCTGTTATATAGGAGGGCAGGAGAGAAGTACCACCTCGTGGTGATCTTCGTCTGGACCTCCACTATTCCCAGCCCTTTAGATGACCTCCCTGCGAGACTAAAAGCATTGCTCCAAGATTCTATAGGAATGCTCGTGTCTAAATCTCTTTCCCAGTTTAACATATGGGATTTCTTTGACAGAGTAGCATTTCCGGACAGTACATCATAGAAATATCTAGTTTCAGATTTCTTTAAGTTGGGTGTAGAAGTAAGTTTGTTTGCAATGGAACGTGGAATCTTTATTGTGTGAAGTTTGGATCTGACAAGAAAGTGGCAGATTCTAGTGTATTTGTATAAGTCTTGGGCATCCAAGTTGTACTTGATTTTTAGCTCGCTAAAAGGTCTTACAGATCCCCCCTGCATCAAATCTGACACTAAACGCACTCCATTTTTTACCCAACCTCTCACATCTAGATCCGACACGAAAGCACTCAGCGTCTCCAGAGGGACATCAGGAGCTACCAAGGCGCCCTGTAGTGCAACCTTTTTTGTAAGATCATTCCAGACCGCTAGTGAAGCTAAGGTTGTAGGGGGAAGTAAGTGTGGGGTTATATTAATCTTTGTTTCCTTGGATGGTGTATTTGACATGGCTTCCAAAGATGTTGCTAGTAACAAGTGGCTACTTAATGTTAATTTGGTGAAACTTCTCTCCATGCCCACCCAACTCATCGCGTCGTCCCCCCGAATTAGATATCTCGTTTGGTTCAGGAGGGAGGCTTTATAGTATTTTTCTATGTTGGGTATATCAGCGCCGCCTTTAGATCGTCGCATGGCCAAGATGGATAATGCCAAGCGAGGTTTTTTGCCGCCCCATACAAAATTTGATATCTGACCCTGAAGCTTCGCCAGAGTATATCTAGACACAGCGACTGGCAGGACTCTAAAAATGTAAAGAATCTTAGGTAGGAGCTTCATTTTGTAAGTCATGATTCTTCCATACCATGTGAGATTAAGTCTTGTCATGCGATCCACCTCTTTCTGCACCTCCTCTAGTAGCGGGGGAAAATTTGTTTTCTCGAGGTTGTTTAAGTTGGGAGTTAAATGGATTCCCAAGTACGGCAGATCTGAATCCCTCCATTCGAATGGGAATTCTTTTATTAATACTTTTTTTAGTTCTGTAGAAACATTGATCCCCATTATTATTGATTTGGATGTATTAAGTTTGTATTGCGACACTCTGCTAAAAGAGTTTAAAATTTGTTGGGCTGCCCTTAAAGAGCTAAGCGGGTGTGTCAAGGTGAGAATGACATCGTCTGCAAATAAGCCAATCTTGTGTTGGCGGAGATTCAACGGAATCCCCCTCACCTGAGGGGATGTCCTCAAGGCTTCAGCAAGAGGTTCTATTGTGAGAACGTACAGTATCGGAGAGAGGGGGCATCCTTGCCTCGTCCCATTTGATATTCTAAAGGGCTCAGAGAGCGTGCCGTCCACCAATGTCCTTGCCGACGGATTCGAGTACAGGGCCCGGATAGCACGCCGCAGCCCCTCCCCTAGGCCAAACCTGGCCATTGTTTGAAATGCAAAGTCCCAATGAACACGATCAAAAGCCTTTTCGGCGTCAAGGGCCAGCATAACTGCCGGGGTGTGGGATGTGTTCAGGGAGTGCAGGAGATTTAGAACCTTGCGGGTGCCATCCGGGGCCTGCCTCCCCCTCACAAAACCGACCTGGTCGGAATGTATGATTTCGGGCAAAATCCCAAGCAATCTCGTCGCCAAAGTCTTGGAATAAATTTTTATATCTGTATTTAACAACGAGATCGGGCGACAGTTTGATGGGTCGTCCGGGGGTTTGCCGGCCTTGGGAAGGACAACAATGGTGGCCTGAAGGGCCTCCTCCGGGAAAGAGCCACATCGAAAAGCAGAGTTAAAGTATTTAACTAAGTAAGGGGACAGGTGACTTGAGAATAATTTATAGTATTCGGATGAATACCCGTCGGGGCCAGGGGCTTTATAGTTCTTCATGTTTGCAATTGTTTCCATCACCTCGGGGGCAGATAACTCCTTATCTAATTCACATGCCTGTGTGCTCGAGATGCATGGGAGGTTTAGATTTTTTAGAAAGCTGTCTATCACGTTTTTATTTGGTTGTGTGAAGGACGGATCATCTTTTAGGTTGTATAAGTCACTATAATAGGCGCGGAACTTGTCCGCTATCTGCTTTGGATGGGAGATTTTAAATTCTTTATTTTTTGAACTCCACAGAAAGGGAATAGCGGCTTTAATCGTCTTTCTTTTGACCAGGTTGGCCATCCATTTGGATGGTTTATTTAATGAGGAATATATGTTGGCTCTATGGGCTGTAACTTCTTTGTCGAAGTCGCTTTGTAATAATCTACGGAGTTCAAGTCTTGTTTTGAATAGTTTATCGTGGGAAGATACAGAGGGACACCTACGTAACTCGTCCTCCAGTCGCTGTATCTCCAGCACCAGGGATTCAGTTTGGGCAAGTTTCTTTTTTTTAAATCTGGCTCCTAATTTAATAAGCACCCCTCTCATAAACACCTTATGGGCGTTCCACAGGGTGCCCGGGTCCACGTCAGGGGTGTCATTAACAGCAAAGAATTCCTCCATTTCTTTTGTAATTACCGTGTTATATTCAGGGATTTTCATCAAATAAACGTTGTTTCTCCAAGATCTCATTGGCTGCCTATTTCTGCCCAGGGTTATTGTTGTCATTATTGGGGCATGGTCTGACCATGTGGCCGTTCCAATTTCTGCTTTCACTACCGATGTTATCATTCGTTTGTCAACCAGGCAGAGGTCAATACGGGAAAAAGTTTTGTGGCGGGGGGAATAAAACGTATATTCCCTCGACGTGGCATTGAGACAACGGTATGTGTCAAGAAGGGCATGCCTTCGTAGCCAAAGATCCAGTCATGGGCTAAGTTTTCTTTTTGGCTGTTGGGTGGAGTCAATATTTTTTTCTGGAGTCAAGTTAAAGTCCCCACATAGAAGCAGTGGGCCCTTCGCTATTTTTTCTACTTTTTTCATGAGTTTATTTAAAAAACTTATTTGTTTTTTATTTGGGACATACACATTAACCAGGGTGACTGGGGCACCTCTCAACTCTCCCACCAAAACTATATAGCGTCCGCCAGGGTCGCAAAGTTGTGATGTAAGAGTAAACGGTGTAGATTCCCGAATCGCCACCATGACTCCGGCGCGCTTCTTGGGAGCGCAAGCAAATATGGTGTGTGGGTATTTCTTATGGGCCATACGGTGTGTGTCTATGTCTAATAAGTGCGTTTCTTGTATACATACAACGTCGATGTTGTTGCGTAGGGCTTCTTTCCACATGAAGTTTCTTTTCTGCGGGTGGTTGGTTCCGTTGGCATTCAGTGACAGGAGTTTTAGAGCCATATTACTGCCACGAGCACTCTGGAGCTAGGAGATAGGAGTCTAAGGTAATTAGCGATGCCTGTGAAAACGAAACTGGATAAAGAACAACAAAAAGTTACACAAAAGGCTGAACATTGGGAGGTAGCTACATCCCGTAGCAAAACCCTGATGTGAACAAGAAAAAACTGAAATAGGGAAAAACAAGAGGGGTGGCAAGCCAAAACTTGCGTATTCATCTGGGGGGGTTACGAAAGTTCACGAGAGTAACCAGCGAGACTCTCTAGTCTGTCCATTCCTGCGTCAGTGGAATCTGTTGAACAGGAGACAGTGGATAAAGAGAAAATATAGGCGAAAAGAGAAAGGAGATCATCTCTTTTGGAACTCTGCAGAGGACTTGGTTATGGCCTTCTTATGCGGGGGCCAGCAGGAGGGTCCTCAGTACGGCCGGAAGGGGACTCCTTTATCTTTAGGCCCCACGCGATCAGAGTGGTTTTAGCGGAGTTGAAGTCTTGGAGGACGTGAGTCTTGTTATCCTTAAAAACGATTAACTTCGTGGGGAAGCCCCACCTGTATTGAATATTCGCCTCTCTCAAAGTGAAGGTTACATCAGCGAAGTTCCGCCTCGCTGCCATCGTTGCCTGAGAAAGATCGATGTATAGGCGAATGTCTGCATAGGGACTAGGCAAGGATTTCAGCCTCCTCGCAGTGGACATAAGGGCGTCTTTTGTGCTGTAATAGTGAAGTCGCACGATGATATCCCTGGGGGTGCCGTCTTTTAAGAATTTCGGGAGGGGAAGGCGATGTGCCCTGTCTATCTTCCCTTCATGCTCTGGAAGATTTGGGAGCATCTTCTGAATCAGGCGTGAAACATATTCAGGGATTTCGGCGTTGGAAACTTTCTCAGGGACACCTCGAATCTTGACATTGTTACGCCTGTTTCTATCCTCCAAGTCAATTAATTTCCTTTGTAGTGCACTAACAGTCCCCTCTAAATCGTAGTGGGCATCGATAAGCTCGTTATGGGATCTTACGAGCTCCTCCATTTTGTTCTCGGTGGTGTTCAACCTATTAGTAACCTCAGAAATTGACGTGTCTACGTGTTGGGACAAGCCCCTCAGATCAGCTTGTATGGTATTTCTGAGGGCAAGTATCGCCTCTTTAATGTATGATTCAGAGGCCGGTCTGTCAGATGCGGCCAAACTATCTATTTCGCCGTCTGTTATGGTTTGGGAAGCGGCTATGTCGGGGCTCTCTCCCTCTGCGCCGTCTGTCAGCTTTTGTTTCTGTTTAGCAGGACTGTTTGAGGCAGACTGGGCGCCCTGAGCTTTCGCCGGCGCCATTTTGTTTTTTGAGCTGCGGCCTGCGGGGGTCCCGGATTTTAGCTTATTCCCTGTCAGGGCTCCTCTCTCCTCCCGACCCGCTCCCGCCATCTCCTCCTGCTCCCCCTCTTTGTCCTCCTTGCTAGCTGGTCTCGGGATCAGGGATTTACAAAGGTCTCTTACCGGGGTTCCCGCTGCCACTTCCGGTATCTCCTCCGCCGCCATTTCAGGGAGAGAGCCGCGCGGCGCAAAGAACTCCTCTAGGCGCGCCGGGATCGCCTTAGCCGTCCTCCTCTTTGTTGCTGCCATGGTCTCCAGATGTTTACCTTGCGAAAGGTAAGGTTTGAGTGTCCACTAGTTGCTGTGGGTGTTGCGGAGAGTCGCCGCCGAGCGGAGCCTACTCACTCACTGCCGTCTCGGAATCACTCCAGGCCATGCCCCCCGGGAAGGGCTTATATATTTAAGCCCTTACCGACAATTCATCCCATGCTCGCCCGCAGCGCATTGCTTTAAATGGAGCCGGCTCTATTGCCGTCTCCATTGAATGCAATGCGCTGGACAGCTCCGGCCCGTTTCTAATGAAACGCGGCTAGGAGCAGATTTTCGGGCGATTTGTGGGCGACTTGCGCGCACCGGTCACGCGATTTGCGGATGCCCGTGTGACTAAGGCCTCAGTACGTAAAATTTCGACGCCAATTCTTTTGCGCTAGAATTGAATAATCGAGTTGGGACCCAATTACTTTTCCTATTTTGGAGATAATCTATGCGTGTGCAACATTTCAGGTTTCTACGACATCGGGAAGTTGGAGAACTTTTGGCGAGTCAGTCAGTCAGTGAGTGAGTCAGTGAGTCAGTGAGTCAGTGAGGGCTTTCGTCTTGATATATATAGATTGCTTTGCAATGGTATCGGACACATGAGCGCTTTTTATGCGCTCGTCCGATAAATTATAGAACAGAAATCGCAGACCGCACCTATCTGCGATCTGCGATTCCTGTTCTCTTCTCTATATGCGCACAATGGGGCCGGCGGCAGCAGCGCCGACCCCATTGAGAACATATAGAAGACAAATCATTCTTCTCTGCCACAGCTGTAACAGCTGTGGCAGAGAAGAACAATGTTTGCCCATTGAATTCAATGGAGCCAGCAATACAGCCGGCTCCATTGAAAGCAATGGGCTGCCGGCGAGAGCGGGATGAATTTTCGGGAAGGGCTTAAAAATATAAGCCCTTCCCTGCAATTTATCCAGAAATGTGTAAAAACAAAAAAATATATATATACTCACCTGGTCCCGGCAGACGGATTCCAGCCGCGGCCGCCGGCAGTTCTCCTGAACTGCTCTGAGTAGTATTCAGCAGCCAGGGATTTAAAATCCCCGCCTGCTGAATGAGCTGCCTCTGATTAGTCACAGCCTGACCAATCAGAGGCGGCTCTCACTCACACCCATTCATGAATTCATGCTGAATACTACTCAGAGCAGTTCAGGAGAACTGCCTGCGGCCGCGGCTGAACTCCGTCTGCCGGGACCAAGTGAGTATATATATTTTTTTTGTTTTTACACATTTCTGGATGAATTGCAGGGAAGGGCTTATATTTTTAAGCCCTTCCCGAAAATTCATCGTGAGATCGCCCGCAGTGCATTGCTTTCAATGGAGCCGGCTGTATTGCCGGCTCCATTGAATTCAATGCGCTGGACAGCGCTGCACTGCTCCGGCCCGTTTCTATTGAAACGCGGCTAGGAGCAGTTTTTTCGGGCGATTTTTCAGCCCCGGTCACGCCATTTGCGGATGCGCATCCGTCATGCGATCCGCAAATCATGGGAAAAAACGCCCGTGTGACTAAGGCCTTAGTCATCAAAGCATATACTGCTGAAGACCTCTGAAGATGTTCTGTGGTAAGCCCCATATTTACCACTAGGCACTTGTCAAATTGCCTTACCCATATGCTGCCAAATGCTATACTTAAACTGCCGTTTCTTTAGGTGGAAGGCTGTAGTTACAGTTGGCGCACACAGACAAGCTAAAGACAGGTGAAATGGTGGAGCGAGAGGGGCAGAATCGTCCACAGCTCCTCCCTCTCCTCTGCAATGTGAGTGGTAATTGGTAGAGCAGTAGTTGGTGATCTTCTCTCTGCTCTGCTGCTCCACTAATCAGAGCCTGCAGACTGACAAGTATAAGTAAGAACATTGCCTGGCTCAGACTGAGATCCACTTTGGAGCACAGCAACAGTATAACGTTTACGGCTCTGCTTACACTGCCTGATTATGTTGTCCACATGGATTGCTGGACTCAGTCAATGCAAATTCCTGGAGCTTAATTTATTATGCTGCAGCTCTGGAGCAATGTGCAACGACTCTCTATATTACACGAAAAGTGTGTTGCAGACTTTTTTTTTTAGCAAAATGTGTTATATAAGCAAAAAATCAAATAGTGACAATCAGAGATATTCATTAAAAGTGAGAATACTTGTCTTGATAGTCATGTGAAGGTATCACTATTATGTCCACAGCCAGCATCTGCAGAAAAATAGAGTAACTGGAGAAGCATGATGGTTCCCTGAAACATTTGTTTCTGTGTGTGGTCATGTTTGAATCCAGTTCTGTTATTCCATGGGTTCTGGCAACGGACATAAAGGAGTTATCACCATGCAAACTTTAAGAGTTCACAGATCACAGAATATCAACTCGGAAATGTGCGCTGAAATTTTGCAATGAAGTAGAGCAAAATGTAAGTCTATGGGTTTTTAGCAAACCCCACAGCAGAAGAAATCTGCAAATGATACAGCATAAAAGCAATAGACTTTCACTGTAGATTTCATTCATTGCAATGCAGTGAGTGAAATCCACACCAAATCCGTATTGAAATCTGCAACTGAGGGCAGCTTCAGACAGGCGCATGTGCAAATACCCTCGCCGCCGCAGAGCGTATTGGTATGTGAACCAGTCAAAATTCTTTTTTTACTTACCGCTTAAATTCCATACTATTGCACGTGAGTTAAAAAAAAAAAAGCAGGATGATAGGACCTGCCCTATCTGTTCTCGCACATAGAAAAACTACATGCAGGGATGATAGGGAAAGTCCTATATTTTGTAGCGTAGAGTATTAATCAAAGCGAAACTTTTGAAATCAATGGTTCCGTTTCATCACGTTTTTTCCCAAAAATGCGACTAAACCATGGCCATGTGTTTAAGCCCTAAGTCATGTGTGGTTTTACTCCACAGTATATGCACATACCCTAAGATAAGTGTTCTTACTGTGGATGGATACGTCTGATTGTCACTATTTGACTTTCAGCTTATATATACATATGTAAGGTGTCACATGGGTATAAGTGCATTTACATGTGCATTTGGACCATATATTTACACAATGGGCGTTCTGCATCTGCGCCGCACGTGCATGTTTTACTGTACTTTTTGTGTTGCAAATCTTGCGAATTTGCGCATGCAAAAAAAAAGAAAAAAGCAACTTAGCTCCCATTCATTGAAATGGGCAATTAAGTTAATCCTGTGCTATTTTTGTGTGAAAATAGAGCATGCTGCATTTTTTTTTTTTTTGTGAACAAAAAATATGCTTATGTGAAAAACCTATTGGAATTAATGGGCTCTATTCACTGTGCATTGGGCACACAAATTTTGCGTGCACAAAACGCTGCACAAATGCATTTGTTTGATAGAGGTCTAAAATACATTTTGCTATAAAAACAATAAAGTCTGGAGTGTGTAATGTATGTACGATATGGACTTTATTACTTTATCATGCCAAAAGTTCTAAGGATTACATAGTAGACTCATCTCTTGTAGGAACCTGCAGAAACGAGCTGTAAGTTCTTCAAAACCACTGCACTTTACCCCAAAAGTGACAAACTGCTGAAATCAGCCAAATGCTTCCCTCCGTAAGGGCAGCAACAAGTAGATGACAGGTTACCTTTAATTGCATATGAACCATTTGTCTTAACCCTTTGCAGTCCTAATTTGGATTCAGGGTTTCCTAGGAGGCTCTCTCTTTCTGCCATTATACAATGGCGCCATCTGCTGGCAAGAGCCAGTACTGTGGTATGGGACATGCTGGAGAGGCCCCCTACAACAGAGCGGCCAGTAATATACAGTAAGAATACCCTACCGGATGCCTTTCAACATCGGAGCTGTGTACAGCCTTCAATCAGAATGTCTTCAGACGTCAGACAGTGGATTGGAAAGGGTTAATGTTTCTCTTAGCAGTCCTGGTCATCAAACCGATGCCAACATATATTAGCAGCGCAGGTTGAATTTCAGGTGTCTGACAGACAGAGACTTTCTGCAACAAGTTGTCCGATCTCAAGTAATTGAAAAGCTATTGTCATATTATCTTAACACATCAAAAGCATTGAAAAGCTAATATATACAAATAAGTATGTATAACTAGGCGCCAAAAGTATATGTCAAGTAGCTGCAACTGTGAGTAGGCCACTACCTCAGGCTACCAGGATATATGGAATACACAAACAATAATGTAGAAACGGTGCGCTAAATTTGAAAAATATGGCAAAAAAGAATAACAATATGCCAATATAAAAAGCACTCACTAAGCAATGGTGGGTGGAGGACGGGAGCAGAAGGCAGGGACCAGCGGTTAAGAAAAAAAGGAAAGAGCACACATGTGAGACGCAGCCACACTAGATAGTAGTGGCTGCAAACACAGATACTGCGGGCTGGGGGTGATGTCACATAGCTTCTCTAAGGAAGCTGAAAAAGCCCAAGAAAAACTCTGACGCTTATCGAGACCTAAACACTGGTCTCTTCTTCAGGGAGAAGCATTGAAAAGTAGAGATGAGCGAGCACCAAAATGCTCGGGTGCTCGTTACTCGGGACGAAATTATCGCGATGCTTGAGGGTTCGTTTCGAGTAACGAACCCCATTGAAGTCAATGGGCGACCGGAGCATTTTTGTATTTCGCCGATGCTCGCTAAGGTTTTCATGTGTGAAAATCTGGGCAATTCAAGAAAGTGATGGGAACGACACAGAAACGGATAGGGCAGGCGAGGGGCTACATGTTGGGCTGCATCTCAAGTTCCCAGGTCCCACTATTAAGCCACAATAGCGGCAAGAGTGGGCCCCCCCCCCTCCCAACAACTTTTACTTCTGAAAAGCCCTCATTAGCAATGCACACCTTAGCTAAGCACCACACTACCTGCAACAAAGCACAATCACTGCCTGCATGACACTCCGCTGCCACTTCTCCTGGGTTACATGCTGCCCAACCCCCCCCCCCCCCCCGCACGACCCAGTGTCCACAGCGCACACCAAACTGTCCCTGCCCAGCCTTCAGCTGCCCTCATGCCACACCACCCTCATGTCTATGTATAAGTGCGTCTGCCACAGGAAAAGCAGGCACACACTGCAGAGGGTTGGCATGGCTAGGCAGCGACCCCCCCATAAAAGGGGCGGGCTGATAGTCCACAATGCTGTACAGAAGCAATGAGAAATCCAATCCTGTGCCACCTCCATCTGGAGCTGCACACGTGAGCATAGCAATGGGGAACCTATGTGCCATACACTATTCATTCTGTCAAGGTGTCTGCACGCCCCAGTCAAACCGCGGTTTTTTATAAATAGTCACAGGCAGGTACAACTCCGCAATAGGAATTCCGTGTGCACCCAGAGCATGGGTGGCTCCCTGGAACCCACCGGCGGTACATAGAAATATCCCATTGCATTGCCCAACACAGCTGAGGTAGTAATGTCGTGCTTAATGCAGGTGGGCTTCGGCCCACACTGCATGCCCCAGTCAGACTGGGGTTCTTTACAAGTGGAAACAGATGCATTTATAATTCCCTGTGGACCCACAGCATGGGTGGGTGCCAGGAAGCCACCGGCGGTACATAGAAATATCCCATTGCATTGCCCAACACAGCTGAGGTAGTAATGTCGTGCTTAATGCAGGTGGGCTTCGGCCCACACTGCATGCCCCAGTCAGACTGGGGTTCTTTTCAAGTGTACAGATGTAGTAAAAACTCTGTGTGCACCTACAGCATGGGTGGCTCCCTGGAACCCACCGGCGGTACATAGAAATATCCCATTGCATTGCCCAACACAGCTGAGGTAGTAATGTCGTGCTTAATGCAGGTGGGCTTCGGCCCACACTGCATGCCCCAGTCAGACTGGGGTTCTTTTCAAGTGTACAGATGTAGTAAAAACTCCGTGTGCACCTACAGCATGGGTGGCTCCCTGGAACCCACCGGCGGTACATAGAAATATCCCATTGCATTGCCCAACACAGCTGAGGTAGTAATGTCGTGCTTAATGCAGGTGGGCTTCGGCCCACACTGCATGCCCCACTCAGACTGGGGTTCTTTTCAAGTGTACAGATGTAGTAAAAGCTCCGTGTGCACCTACAGCATGGGTGGCTCCCTGGAACCCACCGGCGGTACATAGAAATATCCCATTGCATTGCCCAACACAGCTGAGGTAGTAATGTCGTGCTTAATGCAGGTGGGCTTCGGCCCACACTGCATGCCCCAGTCAGACTGGGGTTCTTTACAAGTGGAAACAGATGCATTTATAATTCCCTGTGGACCCACAGCATGGGTGGGTGCCAGGAAGCCACCGGCGGTACATAGAAATATCCCATTGCATTGTCCAACACAGCTGAGGTAGTAATGTCGTGCTTAATACAGGTGGGCTTCGGCCCACACTGCATGCCCCACTCAGACTGGGGTTCTTTTCAAGTGTACAGATGTAGTAAAAGCTCCGTGTGCACCTACAGCATGGGTGGCTCCCTGGAACCCACCGGCGGTACATAGAAATATCCCATTGCATTGCCCAACACAGCTGAGGTAGTAATGTCGTGCTTAATGCAGGTGGGCTTCGGCCCACACTGCATGCCCCAGTCAGACTGGGGTTCTTTACAAGTGGAAACAGATGCATTTATAATTCCCTGTGGACCCACAGCATGGGTGGGTGCCAGGAAGCCACCGGCGGTACATAGAAATATCCCATTGCATTGTCCAACACAGCTGAGGTAGTAATGTCGTGGTTAATACAGGTGGGCTTCGGCCCACACTGCATGCCCCAGTCAGACTGGGGTTCTTTACAAGTGGACAGATGTAGGTTAAACTCCGTGTGCACCTACAGCATGGGTGGCTCCCTGGAACCCACCGGCGATACACAAAAATATCCCATTGCATTGCCCAACACAGCGGATGTAACGTCAGCTGTAATGCAGGTGGGCTAAAAATTCATTTGATTACACTGTAGGCGAGGGCCCACAAAAATTGCTGTATCAACAGTACTAATGTACATCCAAAAAATTGGCCATGCCCAACCAAGATGGCAGGTGAAACCCATAAGTCGCTTTGGTTAATGTGGCTTAAGTGGTAACTAGGCCTGGAGGCAGCCCAGTTTAATGAAAAATTGGTTCAAGTTAAAGTTTCAACGCTTTTAAGAGCATTGAAACATATAAAAATTGTTTAGAAAAATTATGAGTGAGCCTTCTGGCCCTAAGAAAAATTGCCCGTTCAGCGTGATAACGTGAGGTTTCAGGAGGAGGAGGAATATTAGACACAGATTGATGAAGCAGAAATGTCCCCGTTTTGGATGGTGAGAGAGAACGTAGCTTCCATCCGCGGGTGCAGCCTACGTATTGCTTACGTATCGCTGCTGTCCGCTGGTGGAGAACAGAAGTCTGGGGAAATCCAGCCTTTGTTCATCTTGATGAGTGTTAGCCTGTCGGCACTGTCGGTTGACAGGTGGGTACGCTTATCCGTGATGATTCCCCCAGCCACACTAAACACACTCTCTGACAAGACGCTAGCCGCAGGACAAGCAAGCACCTCCAGGGCATACAGCGCGAGTTCAGGCCACGTGTCCAGCTTCGACACCCAGTAGTTGTAGGGGGCAGAGGCGTCACGGAGGACGGTTGTGCGATCGGCTACGTACTCCCTCACTATCCTTTTACAGTGCTCCCGCCGACTCAGCCTTGACTGGGGAGCGGTGACACAGTCTTGCTGGGGAGCCATAAAGCTGGCAAAGGCCTTGAGAATGTTCCCCTGCCTGCGCTGTACATGCTGCCTGATCTCTGCGCCTCCCCTGCTACCTGGCCCTCGGAACTGCGCCTTCTGCCACTAGCGCTGTCGGATGGGAAGTTTACCATCAGTTTGTCCACCAGCGCCCTGTGGTATAGCAACACTCTCGAACCCCTTTCCTCTTCGGGAATGAGAGTGGGAAGGTTCTCCTTATAGCGTGGGTCGAGCAGTGTGTACACCCAGTAATCCGTAGTGGCCAGAATGCGTGTAACGCGAGGGTCACGAGAAAGGCATCCTAACATGAAGTCAGCCATGTGTGCCAGGGTACCTGTACGCAACACATGGCTGTCTTCACTAGGAAGATCCCTTTCAGGATCCTCCTCCTCCTCCTCTTCCTCCTCCTCAGGCCATACACGCTGAAAGGATGACAGCCCAGCAGCATGTGTACCCTCACCAGTGGGCCAAGCTGTCTCTTCCCCCTCCTCCTCATCCTCCTCATGCTCCTCCTCCTCCTCCTCAACGCGCTGAGATATAGACAGGCGGGTGCTCTGACTATCCAGCGACATACTGTCTTCCCCCGCCTCTGTTTCCGAGCGCAAAGCGTCTGCCTTTATGCTTTGCAGGGAACTTCTCAAGATGCATAGCAGAGGAATGGTGACGCTAATGATTGCAGCATCGCCGCTCACCACCTGGGTAGACTCCTCAAATTTTCCAAGGACCTGGCAGATGGCTGCCAACCAGGGCCACTCTTCTGTAAATAATTGAGGAGGCTGACTCCCTCTGCGCCGCGCAAGTTGGAGTTTGTATTCCACTATAGCTCTACGCTGCTCATAGATTCTGGCCAACATGTGGAGCGTAGAGTTCCACTGTGTGGGCACGTCGCACAGCAGTCGGTGCACTGGCAGATTAAACCGATGTTGCAGTGTCCGCAGGGTGGCAGCGTGCGTGTGGGATTTGCGGAAATGTGCGCAGAGCTGGCGCACCTTTCCGAGCAGGTATGACAAGTGGGGGTAGCTTTTCAGAAAGCGCTGAACCACCAAATTAAAGACATGGGCCAGGCATGGCACGTGCGTGAGGCTGCCGAGCTGCAGAGCCGCCACCAGCTTACGGCCGTTGTCACACACGACCATGCCCGGTTGGAGGCTCAGCGGCGCAAGCCAGTGGTCAGTCTGCTCTGTCAGACCCTGCAGCAGTTCGTGGGCCGTGTGCCTCTTCTCTCCTAAGCTGAGTAGTTTCAGCACGGCCTGCTGACGCTTGCCCACCGCTGTGCTGCCACGCCGCGTGACACCGACTGCTGGCGACGTGCTGCTGACACATCTTGATTGCGAGACAGAGGTTGCGTTGGAGGAGGAGGAGGAGGAAGGTGCTTTAGTGGAGGAAGCATACACCGCCGCAGATACCACCACCGAGCTGTGGCCCGCAATTCTGGGGGTGGGTAGGACGTGAGCGGTCCCAGGCTCTGACTCTGTCCCAGCCTCCACTAAATTCACCCAATTTGCCGTCAGGGAGATATAGTGGCCCTGCCCGCCTGTGCTTGTCCACGTGTCCGTTGTTAAGTGGACCTTGGCAGTAACCGCGTTGGTGAGGGCACGTACAATGTTGCGGGAGACGTGGTCGTGCAGGGCTGGGACGGCACATCGGGAAAAGTAGTGGCGACTGGGAACCGAGTAGCGCGGGGCCGCCGCCGCCATCATGCTTTTGAAAGCCTCCGTTTCCACAAGCCTATACGGCAGCATCTCTAGGCTGATCAATTTTGCAATGTGCACGTTTAACGCTTGAGCGTGCGGGTGCGTGGCGTCGTAGTTGCGCATGCGCTCAAACTGTGGCACTAGCGACGTCTGGACGCTGCGCTGAGAGACATTGCTGGATGGGGCCGAGGACAGCGGAGGTGAGGGTGTGGGTGCAGGCCAGGAGACGGTAGTGCCTGTGTCCTCTGAGGGGGGTTGGATCTCAGTGGCAGGTTGGGGCACAGGGGGAGAGGCAGTGGTACAAACCGGAGGCGGTGAACGGGCATCGTCCCACCTTGTGGGGTGCTTGGCCATCATATGCCTGCGCATGCTGTTGGTGGTGCCTCCCCAGCTGACCTTGACAAAGGTTGCACACCACTGTTCGTCGGTCGTCAGGCGTCTCTGTGAAAAACTGCCACACCGTAGAGCACCTTGACCTCTGCAGGGTGACATGGCGTGAGGGGGCGCTTTGGGAAACAGTTGGTGGATTATTCGGTCTGGCCCTGCCTCTACCCCTGGCCACTGCACTGTCTCGGCCTGTGCCCACACCCTCACTTGGCCCTCCGCGTCCTCGGCCGCGTCCACATCCTCTAGGCCTACCCCTACCCCTCAGCATGCTGTATTACCAGTGATTTGATTTCCCAGGCAGGAAAGACAATGGCGCTAGGCTGCAGTAAAGCGTAGCTGGTTGCGTCTGATTTTTGTACGTTGTACACGCAGCACACACGTACACGGAGACCTTAGGACTGACACAGGCAGGCCAAATATAATTTTTTTCCTTTTTAGCTTAGGGAAGACCCCACTGCGTATATTCAATGAACAAGAAGTTTAATATCTGTGGTGTGGCCCTCAAAAAGTGTCACACAAGTATAGTGTAGCAGAGTTATTAACTCTAGCAGAGCAGGTATTTGCCAGTCAGGAAAGACAATGGCGCTAGGCTGCAGTAAAGCGTAGCTGGTTGCGTCTGATTTTTGTACGTTGTACACGCAGCACACACGTACACGGAGACCTTAGGACTGACACAGGCAGGCCAAATATAATTTTTTTCCTTTTTAGCAAAGGGAAGACCCCACTGCGTATATTCAATGAACAAGAAGTTTAATATCTGTGGTGTGGCCCTCAAAAAGTGTCACACAAGTATAGTGTAGCAGAGTTATTAACTCTAGCAGAGCAGGTATTTGCCAGTCAGGAAAGACAATGGCGCTAGGCTGCAGTAAAGCGTAGCTGGTTGCGTCTGATTTTTGTACGTTGTACACGCAGCACACACGTACACGGAGACCTTAGGACTGACACAGGCAGGCCAAATATAATTTTTTTCCTTTTTAGCAAAGGGAAGACCCCACTGCGTATATTCAATGAACAAGAAGTTTAATATCTGTGGTGTGGCCCTCAAAAAGTGTCACACAAGTATAGTGTAGCAGAGTTATTAACTCTAGCAGAGCAGGTATTTGCCAGTCAGGAAAGACAATGGCGCTAGGCTGCAGTAAAGCGTAGCTGGTTGCGTCTGATTTTTGTATGTTGTACACGCAGCACACACGTACACGGAGACCTTAGGACTGACACAGGCAGGCCAAATATAATTTTTTTCCTTTTTAGCTTAGGGAAGACCCCACTGCGTGTATTCAATGAAAAACAAGAAGTTTAATATCTGTGGTGTGGCCCTCAAAAAGTGTCACACAAGTATAGTGTAGCAGAGTTATTAACTCTAGCAGAGCAGGTATTTGCCAGTCAGGAAAGACAATGGCGCTAGGCTGCAGTAAAGCGTAGCTAGTTGCGTCTGATTTTTGTACGTTGTCCACGCAGCACACACGTACACGGAGACCTTAGGACTGACACAGGCAGGCCAAATATAATTTTTTTCCTTTTTAGCTTAGGGAAGACCCCACTGCGTATATTCAATGAACAAGAAGTTTAATATCTGTGGTGTGGCCCTCAAAAAGTGTCACACAACTATAGTGTAGCAGAGTTATTAACTCTAGCAGAGCAGGTATTTACCAGACAGGAAAGACAATGGCGCAAGCTTGCAGTAAAGCGTAGCTGGTTGTGTCTGATTTTTGTACGTTGTACACGCAGCACACACGTACACGGAGAACTTAGGACTGACACAGGCAGGCCAAATATAATTGTTTTCCTTTTTAGCTTAGGGAAGACCCCACTGCGTGTATTCAATGAAAAACAAGAAGTTTAATATCTGTGGTGTGGCCCTCAAAAAGTGTCACACAAGTATAGTGTAGCAGAGTTATTAACTCTAGCAGAGCAGGTATTTGCCAGTCAGGAAAGACAATGGCGCTAGGCTGCAGTAAAGCGTAGCTGGTTGCGTCTGATTTTTGTACGTTGTACACGCAGCACACACGTACACGGAGACCTTAGGACTGACACAGGCAGGCCAAATATAATTTTTTTCCTTTTTAGCAAAGGGAAGACCCCACTGCGTGTATTCAATGAATAATAAATGTCTTCTGGCCCTGCCTACACAATTCTATCCCTGTAGTATTAATGCCGGGTGCAATGCTCTGCACTGCCGGTTTTGAGAAAAAAAAAAAAATATGCAACACTGCTAACAGCAGCCTGGACAGTACTGCACACGGATAGAAGTGCCCCTAGAAAGGACCGTTGGGGTTCTTGAAGCCTACACTAACTCCTAACACTCTCCCTGCCTAACCCCCACTTCTGTCCCTATTGCAGGGCGCAATGCTCTGCAGATCCAATTTTGGACAAAAAAAAAAAAAAATACTGTGCTAACACAGTACTGCACACTAGTAGATGTGGCCCTGAGAAGGGCCGTTGGGGTTCTTGAAGCCTACACTGACTCCTAACGCTCTCCCTACAGCAGCACAAGCAGGAGCACTTTCCCTCAGCTAAGTCACAAGGCATGTGTGGCGAGCCGCGGGAGGGGCCGATTTTTATACTCGGGTGACATCTGATCGCCCCAGCCACTCACAGCAGGGGGGTGGTATAGGGCTTGAACGTCACAGGGGGAAGTTGTAATGCCTTCCCTGTCTTTCAATTGGCCAGAAAAGCGCGCTAACGTGTCAGAGAGGAAACTGAAAGTAACCAGAACACCGCGTGGTGCTCGTTACGAGTAACGAGCATCCCGAACACCCTAATATTCGCACGAATATCAAGCTCGGACGAGTACGTTCGCTCATCTCTATTGAAAAGCTATTAAAAGTGGGACAACTGTGGCACAGATAGTTTTCTTAGAGCATTAACTCTCAAGATAAACTCTGCTACATTCATATACAGTGCTCATTGAGCAGTGTGTATGGAGTAGAGGCAGCAGCAACACCTCTGCCTCTATTTGCCTTTGTGGTTACATGACTGATCATTTTTTCAATGGGCTGCAGTGGAAAGAAGAGTGTTAATAACATAACAAAATCCCTCAATGGTCTTTTCTGACCATTGATTTGAGGTACAGACCATAAACACATTTTCCGGGTTTGATGCTCGCATACCCATTGTAGGTTCTTTTTGCTGTGGCAGGGGCCAGAATGTGCACTCTGAATGTTCTGTTGCTGATTCATTGGTTGTTCTTATTCAACCAACTGATCCAGTCATCTAGTCATCACAATTTTTGCCCTTGTCAAAGTCTGACAAATTCTTATACTTGCCCATTTTACTACTTCTAGAACTGGCTGTTCCCTTGCTGCCTAATATGTCCAACCCTTCTCAAGTGCCCTTGTAGCGCGCTAACCAATTTTGCACTCTGTTCACACCATGCTTTGAGCCTACCCAGCATAATGAAAAGGAGTATAGGCAGTAGAGATATTTGGGCTGGAGGTGAGTGAGTACTTATATTTCAATGCTACCATGGTGCGGCTAAGACTTGTATCCCCACAGTTATCATATTTAGGTCTACTGCAGGCGTTCACAGAGTTCAGCTATACAATCTGATCTTGGAAGAAGAGAGGGGTCCCACTTCAAGAGGAAATCTAATTTTTGCATCTGCTTATCCCGCACAGCTTTATTCCTTATCTTCTTTACTTTTAGTTTAATACAGGCTGCATACCACCTTCCCCTTTTTTGTTACTTTTATTGTTTTTACTCTTTTCCTGTCAAGTTTATGTTCAGGAACTCCTGTACTCAATTGGTCGCTCCAATTCACAAAGGTGGCCCACAAATTTCTTGGATTGTATGCAGCCTTATTTGACACTAGATATAGGAAAAAAAGAACAAAACTGATATAAACTGATTTAATCCTGTGCATTAGTTAATTCATTTGTTACTAATCAACCTAACAGATTATGAATGACCCATTGTTGTATGGAGGACAGAGATACATGTCATAGCCTCGCCCATACTGTATCAAATAATTTCAGTTTGTGCTTTTAGTTGACAAACTATGTACTAATAAAATGACAACAAATAATAGTGTGGGCAAAGCCTAACAGTAACTGATTGCACAAGGGCATGAATGCACTATGAAACATACACTGTACAATATGTGTGTACTTTATGGACAGTTATAATCTAAAAATAAATAGAGATTAACTTGTAGTTTGGGCTTTCATCAACTTACGTAGCTTGTTACTTTTAACTATTTGATGCATTTTATGTTTCTGTATTGGGAGTTAGAAAATATAGCTTCTACACTAGTTCTACATTAGCTAGTGCTGGCATGTCAAATATCGGAGACCACTAAACTCATCACTAAAATATTAAAATATAGTCCACTTCATAATGATATCAATATAAACAGTCCATTCACACACAAAGGGCATATATAACACCGATCAGCCATGACATTAACATTTCTGATGTGTGATATGAATAAAGGTATGTGATATATTCATGCTATGTATTATCTACATTTAGTATACAAGTCCAGAAGCCTCAAGATAGCTCAGGGAGCTCCAGTAATATAACTGATATATAGACAGTTATCAAAGGAGTTCCCTGAGATAGAGCAGAGAAAGTAGATCTATCTTCAATAAACCAGCTGCCCTGCATCTTTGGGATCCTGAGAGGGAGACGAAAAATAGTTTCTCCTTCAGGAGAGCATCTAAGAGGTTTGAGGAGACCTATAAAGTCATGCACGCTCCTCTGGAAAATTTATGCAAATGGGAAAATGGAACAATGCCTCTACAGCACCATGTATTAGAAGATAGCATTCCTACAACTCAATGTCTGACCTTTTAACAAGCCTTATAACAATGACTGATAATATAAGCCAAAACCAGTCCCCAAAACTGTCTGTCTGTGCATGGTGATCTTTTCATCCTAGAGAAGTCTCTGGCTTTGGCTTATATTCCCAGTCATTGTTATAAGGCTTAATAAGAAGTCTGACATTGACTTGTAGGAATGCTGCCTTCAAATCTTCCCCTTTTCAAGAATGGACAAAAGTTCATTTTTCAGCTAAGATGAAGGTGAGAAGATGAAATTGAGATGGGTACCCAGGGGAATAATGACATGGAATAGGCTGTGTATAGTACCATATACCCTGGACCAAATTTGGACTACCCTGGGGCATATTCACAAAATGTGAAGCATGTATCCAGCATTTGTATTTTTTTTAATCCAGATTTCAAGCACTTGCTATTAACATCAATACGGGAAACACATTTTATTGCAATATCCCCCATATACCCCATTGACTCTAACAGGAAACAATAACACCTTTGCTTATGAAACAAGGGGCAGATATTTTGCTGTTTGCTTTTCAAATGAGTGGAAAAACAAGTAGAAAATGAATGGCAATTAATACCCATTTTTCTAGTTTTTCCATTCAATTGGATCAGTTGTTGAATTCATAATGAATCAGTTTCATCCAATTTCTGCATGCAGTTATCTTTAGTTACTAAAGTTTATGAAACAAATCATTCTGCAAACTTAGTAAAATTCAAACTGAATTAGAGATGTGAATACATAGTGGAAACATTTTATATTAATAATCCCTTCAAAAGAAATTGACCTTGTACTCTGAATGGAGTTCTCTTATCAATTGATATAATTTAAATAAATTGCATACGCTAGTATCATCAGCAAGTGTTCAATGATGCTGTAAAGTCATGCTCTTTTCACTTATTAATTAGTCTATGAATTACCTTTTCTGTAACAATTTATGAGAAACTGAGCTTTGTTTTGGATAGGTGTTCCGATCTATATCTGTGGCATTCTCTATACATGAATGTCAACTATATTATTCTTTATCAATCCAATACCTCTGCTATTGCACATAAGTTTATGGCTCAATTAATATCTGTCAGTATACTTTTTCTTACTGTATTTGTGAGAGTGCGAGTTAATGCTTCTGTTTTGAAAGCTATTGTTTTATTCAAGTTTGTTGTTATGTCCCCTTTAAGAGGTTGATGCTGCTGGCTTTCCGGTGCTGTGATGGAGAGTCAGATGACAGTGAATTATATAAAAGAAAAAGAGGGATTTTTGGCAAGGAGTTCCAGTGAGGAGCAGCATAGGGAAAGACAAAAGTAAGGAAACGCCTTTGCTGTGGTGCATCCTATAGAAAGTTTGAAGAGAAACACAGCCCTTCCAGGGAAGAGATGGTCTTGCTGCAGATTTACGAAGAAGAAGAGGAAACCGGTATGGTCTATTAGTGAAAAGCTAGCCACAGAGCGTGTCCAGAGATCGCTTACATGTTCAAGAATGGACAAAAATTATACAGCAAAATGCTCAGCATGTGGTAAGTTAACTACAATTTAGACAGGTTTCCAGCCTACCACAAATTGACCCCAAGTACTGTCAGTATTTACTGGCTGTTCTGGTATGCACTGCCTCCCCGAAGGAAGTGATAGCCGCTGCCATGGTGGATATCCCCCTGGATACTAATAACACTGAACAATAGTAGTTTTGTCTGTAGGATACTCTGCATGTCACTGAAATAAACAGTCTTGTAGAAACTTTAATTGAGAGCACAAGAGTTATTTTCTTCCCTTCTGTCAGATGGCTTGTGGTATAGCTAAGGAGGTAATAATAATAATCTTTATTTATATAGCGCCAACATATTCCACAGTGCTCACGAGACAGGGGAAATAAAAACAAGACCACGGTTACATGAAGTAATCAATTGATGGAAACAATAGGGGTGAGGGTCTTGATCCAACGAGCTTACATACTACAAATAATGGGGTGATACAGAAGGTAAAGGGGCTGGAGATGTGCATGGTTGGGTAAGGTGGAGAGTGAGAGATGCTGTACACATAGACAATAGTCAAATTCGGCCGTATAGTGGCAGAATCGGTATGACTGCAGGTGCCGGTTGATTACGACTAGCAGGAATTTCTGTCGGTAGGACAGGGAGCATCTTATCAGGCGGAGTACAGAGGGGTTTTATTTAGGGGATAAATTACAGGCAAGTAAGTCTTACTTTTATTATGTGTAAAGTATTTGAAGGGTTTCTAATATACAGAAAAAAGAAAAATACCTTTCTCCAGGTGCGCTCTATTGTAGGATCTCAAAAACGCTTAGGGAATGAGCTACTACCACAACCATACATAGTGAGCCAACTTTTATTCCCAATACAAAGGTATAGCATAAAAAAATATAGGGTAAAAAATACCTCTAATGACAAATATGCAACGCGTTTCTGCGTCTTCTGACGCCTTTATCAAGCATAACATATAATAACCCACTGCATATATATATATATATATATATATATGCATATATAATAGGCATACCTTAATCATGTGAAGGGTTTCTAAGAGATACTATTCTTGAATACATCAAGGAAAATAGCTGTATAACTCCATATTAGTATGTGTTTATGAGGGATCGCTCCTTTCAAACCAATCTGATCGACTTCTACGAAAGAGGAGAAGATTGCTAGCAGTATGTATGAATAACACAAAGCACTTTGTGTTACAGCAAGATGCTTCTCATGAGAACTCAAGAGAATTCTGTTTATTTGAAAACATTGCAAGTTTTATACAGAAAAAGAGTGGGTGTCATCATACAAAGGTTATTATTACAAAGGTTACAAAGATTATTGATCATAAGGCTTATTGACATCTGCTGACAAAACAGTCTCAAAGGTCTTAAGGCTCACCTAGATAAGGAAAATGCTGCAGTCAGGTTATTGATATTTCATTATAGCCTATTTCTGCCAACTTTCTATATCTTTATCTCAACATAGTTTAGTATTGTCGACTTTCTGCTGACTTTCCTTATCTTATGACCCTTGATTCCGGCACTACACAGTGTAGACATAGTTCTTATGTAAGGTTCAATAGTCTAAATAAGATAAAAAAAAACACATACACTTATTATAACCTGAAACTTAACAGTTTATGTGCTGTGACAACCTCATTGCAAATTCTACTGTAGGCAGATTAAGAGCAGCAGCATTTTTTTTTCAGGATTGGCCTATGTCTGAAGGATATTCTTTGATTTAGAAATATTTTCCTAACTATCATTATGGTACTTTTCAATAACCATGTTACTAATTCTTTGTGGAGTTTTTTGATCACACAATTTAAAAAAAGAAAGTGAACCTTTTTGGAATTACCTGAATTTCTGTGTTGATTGCCGATAAAATATTGTCTAATTATATCTAAATTACAGTTATATACAATCTAGCTTAACTAACAACTTACAAATATTTTTACTGTTCAAGTCTATTAAGTAAATTGAGTAAATGTAGACAGTGCAGGGATAAAAAGTAAAAGAACCCTTGGATTTAATAACTTGTAAATTTCAGTTGAGCAGCAATCACCACCATGAAACTTTTCTTGCAGCCTAAAATAAGATTTGAACAATGTTGAGGAGGAATTTTGGACCATTCCTCCTTGAAAATGTGTTTCAGCTGATCAATATGTCTGGCATGCCTTGCGTGCACAGCCCACTTCAGGTCATGTCACAGCACTTGATAGTGTAAAAAACAGAACTCTGACTTGAAAAAAAAAAGTCCACTGAAAAAATGCAGACACAGTGCTTCATAGGACAATTTCCCATTGAAGCATAACCCATGTTCATCAGAATGATACACCAAAAGCTTTGCAACTTTTGGCAGTCTGCACTGCATTTCGCTTTGTTACCAAAAAAGGGGTGAGACTTGTCAGAAGGGGAAGTGACAGCCCCAGACCAACATATTTATATATAATTTATGCCAATGATTGGTGTAAATTATGCCAGAAATGTATAAGCCAGACCTTGCATACATTTCTATCTAGACGCATGGAAGTACAAGATGCGCCTAATATATTGGGAGGCCTCTTCATATATTAGGTGCATTGTACACCAGTGGAAATATTAAGATCAGCATTTGAAATGAATGTCTTAATAAATTTCCCCCAAAGTTACTTTTTTTAAATAGATTTTCCAGTAGTTATCCTTTAAGAGAACAAGGATTAACATTAAGATCATATTAAATACAGTTTTGCTTTTTCTTTACCTGCTTACAATTCTTTTTACAAGTTAAGTTTCGAATATAACTACAGGAAAAAAGAAAGACAAATCTCTACTTTCTCTTACAACCTTTGTGTTTAAATATTCTGCACATCTGTTCTCTCCTAGACAAGTTTTATTACCTATATATTTTATGTAGCCATCAGTCCAGTTGGAAAAATATCAATAACAATTGTTTCAACAGAGTACAGAACACAACATTATTTATTGACAAAATATTCATTTGTACATGCTGCAGAAAGTGGATGTCACATAACAAATTGCTACCTTCAATCTTGTCAAAGCAAGCATCTGCATTGATATGAAACAGAGCTTACAGTAAATTCCTGTTATAGTGCAAGTATAAGGAAAAGACAGATATGTAAAAATATCGATGTGTTTTGTAGGTTGCATAATATTTTGCAAAACAGAATATCAAACAAATAATTGAAATATTTACAATTATATATAAAATGTGAATGCAACTTGTGATTTGCAAATCCAAATACCGTACATATCTTCATTATAGGTGGGGACAGAAATGTTTCAAAAAATGCACGCAAGTACAATTTGTATTTACAATCATACAGTTGTAGACAATAAAAGAAAATTGAATTTCCTGTGAATGTCACTTTGTCTAGTAGGAGGCATTTTTGTTTGATATATTTGGATCAAGGATTTTGATTATGAATGTCAGATAATTGCTTTGATGTATACTGTAGACTTGTTGAAGTATTAAGGTCAGCCCAACTATGTTGGCATCAATAAAATGCTTGTACAACACCTTATTAGCTATAGTGGTGACATGAAAATATATAAAATACAAATAGGTATAACATAAAGGCTGTTATCTTTTCAGTTCCAGACTTTCTTAATACTAGCATCATGGTTTATGATCACAATGGAGCTATGACAGTTAAACCAGATGATTTTTCAAATCTTGGCGTAATAATGGGGTCTGAAGAAGTCACAGTATTTGTGATGGTAAAAGTGACTGGAGTCTATAATCAAATGGCAAACCTGCCAGTATGAACAGAGTCTTAAAGGGGTTGCCCCACTTCTAGGTGATTTGCTGCAGGGAGCAGACAGCTCTGCACATTATACAGTGGCCTAGGCTGGTACTGCAGGCTAGGTCCCATTTAATAGGACTCAGCCTGCAGTGCAAACCCAAATTACTGTACAATGTACATAGCTCTCTGCTCTGTGCTGCAAAGCACCTAGAAGTGGCACAACCATCTTAATCCATCCTCTGCATACAGCTCTGTTAACATTTTTAAGGCTGTATGTTGGATGTATACATTTGTACAGTTTAGGAACCGACACTTCACTATTCTCATAGTTTTCTACAGCAAAAGAGTAGAGTCCAGAACTTTTTTAAGGTGCTGAGTATTGTATCCACAATATTGTAACCATAAAAAATGAATGAGCAAATAACATATGCCTTATGATTGCAATTTATTGAGTAGTTTGTCATATTTCTGTTAGCGATCATCAGGGTACTGGCTGGCAAATTTTAACCAGGGGAGAGCACACAGCATTGGCCAATGAGTAGAGGCCCACCCTAAAAGTGGAAACACATGATGTGGATGGCCACATGTTGCCAAACCATACTCATTCACTGTGGCCAATGGTAGCACATAATACTTTAAAAATTGTGAATCCAGTGGCAACCACTGGTGGGCCTTGGCAGCGTAGAGCTGTGATTCTGCCTTTAACCTGGTTGCAATCCCTTTTTTGCAATCGTATGCTGTAGAGCCATCCAGCATTTAGATTTTCACAGCAGCCACTCTTTGCAGTAACAGCACAAGTTCGCATGCCACTCAACAGAAAGTATCTGCAAAAGAAGTCAGGATGGTGGACAACATCTGCTGGAAGCCAAGTCTGCGGGGTATCTGACTCCCTACCCCCGGCATAGCCCACCCCTGTGAATCATGATGCGAAAAAGGATAAAAAAAAGCTGTAAACATTGAGGCTAGTTTCCCACGACTATCATAATTTTGCTGCAAGAAAATGGCAGCAAAATTGCGTCTTTTTTCCTACAAGGGTGGAGCATGCTTTTTATTGCAACACAACAAACATGTTGTTACATGTGCTGCTGGGATCTGTAGTTCTAAGCTTCCTAGCAGCACAGCCCTCACAGGGTTAATTGATTGAGCTGGCTGGGTGTGGTACTTCCTGCTAGCCAATCTCCTGGGTCGGTGCTCATTAAAGGAGAGGTACTGTTATGTGTGCTGCTAAGAAGCTTAGAACTACAGATCCCAACAGCACACGTAACACATGTTGTGATGAAATGCAATTTTAACATTAGAAAGTCCCCTTGACTATTGCGATAAAAAATGTGCAATTTTATCGCCGGGGGCAGCAATGCTATTTTAGAAAAAAAACTTGCATTGCTGCTGGCTGCAATAAAATTGCACGTTTTTTTAATGCACTAGTCAATGGAATCGTATTGCATCGCAACACATGTTTGTTGCGTTGCGATAAAAAGCAATCTCCACCCTTGGCTAGAGTTTCAAAACACCTCTGATTTTCAGGCCTTGTTAACCTAAACCTCACACCACTAGTGATACCTCAGAGCGCCACCAAATTTATTCTTTTGGTATGTATCTGTGAAATATCTGTGAAATGTATCTTACCTCCCCCCCCCCCGACACACCCCTTTTTTTCCCTCTTTCTCTCTCTCTCTCTTTTTCTATTTCCTTACTTACTTTTTCCTTCTCTTTCTCTTCTCTGTTAAATTCCTTTCTATCATTGGTGACCTCATAAGTCCTAGAGGATTTATCCCCTTCCTATAACAATGCCACGTGAAAGTTGACTAATCATACAATCAAAAAGAGAAATGCATAAACTAAACTGTGTTTTGAAACTACACAAGAAAATGTCCTGTAAAATGTTTCACACAATCTATACGGTCCCGTGAGACCTACTTACTACTGTTTATTTTATTTTGCTATAAACACAAACTTTAATAAAAAGTGATTAAACATAAAAAGCAGGCTCCATAGGGAAACATGGGAGATAAAAAAGGTCGCACATCGCTGAAAGATACATAATGCTGTGATTTTTTTTTCTCAACATCGCATCAGTGAAAACATCACTGAGACCTCGGTCAGACGGGCGTTTTTTGCCCCGATTTGTGGATCGCATGACGGATGCGCATCCACAAATCGCGTGACAGGGGCCGAAAAATCGCCGGAAAAATCTGCTCGTAGCCGCGTTTCCTTTGAAATGGGCCGGAGCACAGGAGCGCTGTCCAGCCCATTGAATTCAATGGAACCGGCAATACAGCCGGCTCCATTGAAAGCAATGGGCTGCCGGCGAGCGCAGGATGAATTTTCGGGAAGGGCTTAAAAATATAAGCCCTTCCCTGAAAATCATCCAAAAATGTGTAAAAATAAAAAATATATATATACTCACCTTGTCCCCGCAGACGGAGTTCAGCCGCGGCCGGCCGGCAGTTCTTCTGAACTGCTCTGAGTAGTATTCAGAAGCCGGGGATTTAAAATCCCCGCCTGCTGAATGGGCTGCCTCTGATTGGTCACATCCCTCACCAATCAGAGGCAGCTCTCACTCACCCATTCATGAATTCATGAATGGGTGAGTGAGTGCTGCCTCTGATTGGCTCAGCGGAGGGACCAATCAGGGGCAGCTCTTAGCTATTGAATGACAGATAGGCGCGATCTGCGATTTCTTTTCTATAATTTATCGGACAAGCGCATAAAAAGCGCCCATGTGTCCGATACCATTGCAAAGCAATGGTTCTATAAAATCGCTGGTCGCATGCGCAAATCGCGCGAAAAATCGCCTGTGGGACTGAGGCCTGATGGGAAGGAATTCATTGGTTTCAAAACACGCTTTTTCACTGACTATCGCATCAGGCAAAAATTGCACAATTTTTTCTCCCGTGTGAAACAACCCTTAAAAAACATGCACAGAAAAGTGTTCAGTCTATTTACCTTATTATTATAGCCACACTTTTCTCAGTGGCGTTTTCTCAAAGGTTGCATGCAGTAATAAACATGTATCATGTAATAGTTTGCTAAATCTTCTTATCATAAAGCACATTTGTTCATGTCCACTTTCTTGCCACTTGCATTTCATTTTCAGCAAGTAGTAAGAAAGTACACTTGTCTATTGTACACACTGAAATAAAGATACATTGAAGGAAATGTGTCATCAGAAAATGAGCTGTTGCATAAATCAAAATTTTGTAAAAGATATTTTTAAAGAATTTTTTCTGATACTTTTTTTTATTTTCAATGCCAATTCTATATAAAAAAAACTAGACTCTTGCAGTTTTCACACTGACTTCTATGCTTAATAACAGTATGATGCTTCCTGTTCTGCAGGGGAAAAAATCAGTAACTGTTTCAATATCATTACAGACAGGATTACAATGAAAGGTGACACCTGTATATAGATAACACAGAATCCATCATTCAGAATATGTGATGATCACAGTTCACCTCCTCCCGCTCATTGCACAATGACCTCTCACAGAGCATGCTTAGAGCAGTCTCCCATAGAAGTCAATTCTTGAGCTCCTGTCTATTGTGTAACTGTCCCATGAGGCTACTGTAAAGTATATTTCTAAAAGCTGCAGTAAAGCATACCACTGGACCAAAGGCAAGATGGCCTTCCCCATATTCGTGCACAGACAATATAATAAGAAAAAGGGCGTATGAATCACTATCTGTTTTTAATTGGTAAAAAAGTAGGTGCTACATTCCCTTTAAATAGTGGCTCAGTGGTTAGCACTGATGCCTCACTGCATTGGTGTTCTAGGTTCAAAGTCAACCAAAGGCAACATCTGCATGAAGTTTGTATATTCTTCCCATGTTCACATAGGTTTCCTCCAGGTGTTCTGTTTTCCTTCCACATGCTAAAAACACACTAATAATAATAATAATCTTTATTTGTATAGCGCCAACTTATTCCGCAGCGCTTTCAGGCATGGATAAATGCAAAACAATACAACAATTGCAACAAATACAATGTGAGGTACATTAGGTTAGACACAAATGGGTTGAGGGTGGTACAGGAGGTGCAGGGGTTGGGGAACACAGGCATTAGGAAATTTCATGTACAGATCATTTATTAGAAGGCAAACAGGGTTGGGCACCATAGGGAGGGGTGAGGGACTAGGTCAGGAGATTTGGTATGCTTCCCTGAAGAGGTGCCTTTTTAAGGCACGTCTGAAATTTCGTGCATCGGGAATTGTCCGGATGCCCTAGGGTAGAGCATTCCAGAGGATGGGTGCTGCTCTGGTGAAGTCCTGTAGGCGAGCATACGAGGTTCGTATTACAGGGGTGTTTAGTCTGAGTGTGTTAGCCGATCGGAGTGAGCCGGCTGGGTGGTGTACTGATAGTAGGGAGGCGATGTATGGTGGCGCAGCGCCATGCAGAGCTTTGTGAGTGAGGTAGAGGAGTTTAAATTTAGTTCTGCAGTAGATGGGCAGCCAATGCAGCGACTGGCATAATGCAGAGGCGTCTAAATAACGACTGGATAGAAAAATGAATCTAGCTGCTGCATTTAGTATGGATTGGAGTGGAGCGAGTCTAGTGCGGGGGAGGCCAATGAGTAGCGAGTTGCAGTAGTCAAGCCGGGAGTGGATGAGGGCAACCATGAGCGTCTTTAACGTGTTCGTAGTTAGGAACGAACGTATTTTAGCAATATTTTTGCGGTGCATGTGGCATGTTTGGGCCAGAGATTGGATATGGGGGGCAAAGGAGAGGTCAGAGTCCAGTGTGACCCCAGGCATCGGGCATGCCGTCTGGGGGTTACACTTATATGTGAATATAGATTGTGAGCTTCCATTGGGACATAGACCAATGTAAGGCCGGTCTGACAAGGACAGGTCTGATTCCGCATGTGGGAGCCAGCAGCAGAATCTGGCTCTGACTATGGCCAGTGACCCTGCATACCTTGTTTTTCTGTACTGCGGATGACTGTGGATGCTCGCCATCTGTCATGCACAGTACAGATTATTTTTTAAAAATATTTGTTTTTCCAGCGCTGTTGCTAGGCAATTATGTGGGTACCTGCAATGTTAATTGCAATGGGCTGCGGATCCATCCATGCAGATTCTGCTGAAAAATAGTATACACTGCAATTTTAAATCCACTTGTGTAAATTGCAATCACTATCTGCTCATTTTAAATCCCCGCCTGCTCAAAGAACTGCATTGCAGAGCCGGGACATTGCAGAGAGGACGCGGCTGAGCCCCCGCAGCTGAAGGGGGGTGAGTATGTTTTTTTTATTTTTAACACTACTTTTCCTTGTTTTTCAGGGAAGGGCTTATATTTAAAGCCCTTTCCTGAAAAACAATTACACTTCAATTGTTTTTTAACTTTTACGTGATTGCCGTTATCCATTGGATAACGGCAATCACGTGGCCGTAGACAGCTTACCCCGGCCCTCAGTCACTACTCCCGGCTCTCGGCTACCTTTCATAGCCAGAAGCAAAGAGATTCTAAATTTCCCGGGCCCGGGGCTAAACTATACATTTCTTTTGCGGCCTGTTTTCTCCACTTTGCCAGTTGGAAGCTACCTTCTAAAAACACTGAACAAAAGCAGATTTTCAATTACAGCCTTATCCCTATCAATATATTTATTTTCCTTATTTCCAATCTTTGTAATTTCAGCTTTCTTTTATCTGTGACTAATATTTCTCCTTTTGTGTTTTACTTACTGAACATATTTATGTAGCGCATACCAATTCCGAAGGGTTGTACATCACTTGATGTCCCAATTGAGGCTTACAGTCTAAGTTCACTTATCATTATATCTTTAGAGTGTGAGGGGAAACCAGAGTATCCAGAGGAAACCCATACAAACACAGGGAGAACATACAAACTCCATGCATCTGTTGTCCTTGGTGACATCTGGACCTAGGCACCAGCACTGCAAGACAACAATGCTAACCTCTAAAACACTGTGCTGTATTTTAGGAACATTAATAAAAACTGTCAGCTCACACTTGTGTTTTATTCTATCCTTTTAATTATTTTTTAAAATACTCACTCATTTCTTTGAAATTAGTCTTTCTAAAATGTAAAACATGCTTCATAGTATAATATTACTCAAAGTTGTTTTTTATGTCAAGCCCTAAACATTGATGATCACTGGAATCCACATTTTTCCTGGTTAAAAAGCTGTTTTAGAGATCCTCCTTTAAATTCCACTCAAATTTGTGTTCATTCTTCTAACTGCACTAGTAATATTACAATCTACATCAGGTATGTTGAAGTCTCCCGTTGTAACAATATCTTCCTTTATTGCCATTTGAGTAATTTCAACAGCCAACAGGTTATTATGATAGTCAGTTCACCTTAAAGGGGTTGTCCCGCGGCAGCAAGTGGGTCTATACACTTCTGTATGGCCATAATAATGCACTTTGTAATGTACATTGTGCATTAATTATGAGCCATACAGAAGTTATAAAAAGTTTTATACTTACCTGCTCCGTTGCTGGCGTCCTCGTTCCCATGGAGCCGACTAATTTTCGCCCTCCGATGGCCAAATTAGCCGCGCTTGCGCAGTCCGGGTCTTCTGCAGTCTTCTATGGGGCCGCTCGTGTAGAATGCCGGCTCCGTGTAGCTCCGCCCCGTCACGTGCCGATTCCAGCCAATCAGGAGGCTGGAATCGGCAATGGACCGCACAGAAGCCCTGCGGTCCACGGAGACAGAGGATCGCGGCGGCCATCTTCAGCAGGTAAGTATGAAGACGCCGGACCGCCGGGATTCAGGTAAGCGCTGTGCGGGTTGTTTTTTTAACCCCTGCATCGGGGTTGTCTCGCGCCGAACGGGGGGGGGGGGGGGGGGGTTAAAAAAAACAAAAAACCCGTTTCGGCGCGGGACAACCCCTTTAAAGGCTTATATATCATACCAAATCTAATAACGCAAACCCAGAGAGTTTCTAGCTCTTTGTGTGTTTTTTAATTACTGTCAATTTCAGACTATCCTTGAATTTAATGACTACTCCACCACTCTTTTCTTTACTGTCTTTCCTATACAACATTATCAAGATATGACTATATCTCAGTCACTATGGTTGAAGCACATCTTGTAGACAGCAGCAGTGGCATGGCAAATGGGAAGGAAAATAAGAGCCCATTTAAACTAATGAGATTGTTTGCAGCCACAAAACCCACACACAATGGCAGCAAGGGAGTTAATGGGTGGATACTCTTAGCACCTTCTAACCTAGCCAGGGAATCTGGGAAACAACCTAATTAGCAAGCTCTTTGCTAGTTCCAGATAGTGATACTCCGGATAACTCATCTAGTGTATCTCCAGCAGGATGACAATGCTATCTTCAAGGTAATTCCATTTCTTCCTCAGTTAATGCTCCTGGTACTTCTGGCGCTCGAGCATATTCAAAGACTGATATTACTGCAGCTTCTAACTTTGTACTCAATTTAACCCCCTTATCTTCTAACCCTTTGACCGAGGCTACTATGAGAATTAAGATGGCTGAATTTAAAGCATCTATTCAACAAGAATTGCAACAAGGTTTGCGTAACATATAGTTGGAAATTAAAGCATTTGGAGACCGTACCTTTCATATTAAAAATAAAACTTATGTCTGTCCATAATAATCTTGTTGATGTTTCCAGTACTATAGAGGAAGAATTGGAGGCTCATAAGCTTAAAATGACAAATATAGAGGACAAGTCTCGTAGAAACAATGTCCACTTTAAGGACATCTGTAAGGCTAACTTCACACAGGCAGATTCCAATTGCAGAATCTGCGCAGAGGATCTGCAGCAGAACGCAGTCATTGTGCAGCATCTGAGTAGCAGGCCCACAGCCGAGAAGAAATCGGGGTAGAGATGTTTTTCTTATCACGGGGCACTACCATCTCCTCCCCTGAGGGTATCTTGGGACCCGACCCCGTTACTGCATGAGGAGATCACAGGAATAGTAACCAGGGGTTACCCAAAGTCCAATTGTCACTCGTGACGCCACCGTTCCTTCTCCTGGAGTGGATCTTGTAGATGAATAAAATAGTCCAACACCAGAAGGATATATTTTGGAATACTTGATCTTGTCCATTTACTTAACTTCTCATTAAAGTTGATAACAATAGCAGTATTCACAGAATACAAGACTTTCTATCTCAGTGGAACTCACTGGGTATTGGAACAATCCACAGTCTAACTTATCCTTTCACTTCCAGCAATCACTTCTTCCATCAGCAAAGCACTCACACTTGTTCTCTTTTCACTGATAAGTGGTTCTATTCTCTCAGTACTCATCAGTAGTACAGAGAATTCCTGGGTTGAGCGGGCCCAGGCTGAGCATCAGACAATCGCTCGGCCTCCTCCATGCTCCACACACTCACCGAACTGACAGCCTCTCTGTAGTGTCTGTGTAGCTGACTGACTTACTTACTGACTGACCTGCATTGCATCCTTTGCAAACACATATATAACACCATCACGTGACCACAAACAATACATTTTCCAAACAGGACAGAGCATACCAGACATTAACTCTTTCAGTCCAGCAAACATCCAATACACATACCTCAAATGCACTCTACAAACAAGACACAGGCAAGACAGTGACATGAAACAGGTATAGAACATTCTGGAGGGGCCCCACTAACTCTAGGCCACTACAATTTCAAAGCATGTAAATTTGCTTTTTTGCTCACACTCGCAGATACGAATTGCGTATTCTGTGAGTGGAGGAAAAATCGCAGCATGCTCTATTTTTCTGTGGACTACACACGGATGGTTTCCATTGAAGTCAATGTAGGCTGTCTGACATGCAGCCCATGTGCAATTAACATTACGCATGGGTTGTGGGTACCCGCACCATCACTAAGCGACGGCGCAGAAAATACAAATATAAAAAAACCAACAACTGTATTGTGCATGACCGACGCAAGCCGCTGCGGTCATATGCAATACAGAAACCACAGTTACGCAGGGTCATCATCCGGGCTCAGAGCCAAATTCTGCTGCGGGCCTCCAGCATGTGGAATCTTTGGGCCACCTCGGAGGAAGAGGAAGGAAAATCCAAATTCAGAAGGAGACGGGGTGGACGTAAACACCGCAGGTCGCGGAAGAATGGCAGCCGGCATGTGGACCAGGTCGAATGGACGGCCTCCGCAGATGGAGGAGAGGGGTGTAAGGGCCCCCAGGAGAACTTAGTTGTAAACATCTCATCGAGAGAACTCTCGGATGTCGAGAATAAGGTACTCAGTAAAGGTTTAACGTTTTGTCCAACGAATCGGGTTGACTGGTTCCAGACTGATCTAGATTTGAAAAGGTTTTTCAGGACTCTGCATTTGAAAGTACATTTTTCTGGTATTTAAGGTGGTGCAGCAGTTGCTGCGCAGTCCAACACCCGTGAGAGTTTTTCTCTCGGTGGTGTTGGACTGCGCAGCAAGAGCCGTTTTCAGCCACCTACTAATAATCATGCTGTGGAAACATATGTTAACTTGGTAGAAGATGATATACAGAAATTAAGGTCTAGGAGTCTTGTTAGGAGGAGGAAGTATGATAGTAACATCTCTAGAAGGGAGAGGGAAGCTGTTAGATCTTTATCTGAGGATAAAAAAATTACTATACGGTCAGCTGATAAAGGGGGCGCAATAGTGATTCTCGATACAGAGTTCTATACACAGGAATTAATGAGTCAATTAGCTGATACACAGGTGTATGAGAAACTCGATAAGAACCCCACTGTTGTTTTTCAGAAGGATCTAAGGATTATGTTGAATGAGGCCCTTACAAATGGCATTATTGATCAGCCATTAGCAGATTTTTTGGAGGTGAAACATCCAAGGGTCCCAATAATATATACCCTCCCTAAAATTCATAAGGACCTCCAACATCCTCCGGGCCGCCCCATAGTGTCGGGGTGCGACTCAATTTTTTCGAATATCTCTAAATTCCTAGACAGAATTTTATGTCAGTTTGCCTTCAACGCAGAGTCCTACATTAGAGATACAAGCCATTTTCTTGAGAAATTGAAGACTATTGAGGTATCTGATACAACGGTTCTTGCAACGTTCGATGTGGTAGCGTTGTATACGTCCATTGAACATCGAAAAGGAATCAGTGCTGTGAGACGCTACCTCGAGCGATCTGATATCACTAGTGGATGTGTGGCCTTTACCCTGTCACTGCTGGAGTATATCCTCACCAATAACTATTTTGTTTTTGGTGGGGTATACTACCGGCAGCGGCAGGGTACTGCAATGGGGTCACACGCAGCCCCCAGTTACGCTAATATTTATATGAGAGCTTTCGAGGAAGATTTCATACGTACCTCGCCATTTTGGACATCTATAAAAGCATGGTGGCGCTTTATAGATGACGTTTTTGTAATCTGGGAGGGCTCCGTGGATGACTTATTACAATTTCAGAGTTCTATAAATGTAGTGTATACTGAATTAAAGTTTACTTTAACACACTCATTAAGGGACATCCAATTTTTGGATGTACGTGTGTTGAAGACTCAGGACGCGTTGATAACTGACTTGTATATCAAGCCCACAGATCAGAATAACATCCTCCGCTATGAGAGTTTTCACCCGAGACCTATGCTAACATCCCTTCCTTGGAGTCAGGTCTTAAGGGTAAAACGTATAACAAATGATGCATCTTTTGAGAATCGATTGGAACAGATGTGTTGCAAGTTTAGATCTAGAGGCTACCCGATGCCTATACTGGACAACGTTAAAAGAAAAATTAGAGATGTAGATAGAGAACAACTTCTTGTGCCTAAAGTAAAAATAGAAAGCAAGAGGGTTCCCTTTGTGATGACTTATAGTGACATGAGTCACAAAATTGCATCGGTTGTAAAGAAACATTGGCCCATAATACAGAGAGGCTGTAGAGATATACGGGAGTTTGAGACAAAGCCTATGTTAGCATACAGGCGGGGAAAGAATTTGAAAGATAGTCTGGTTAACACTGTGATTGATACGGGTAGAGTTGATAGACAGGGATTGTTGGCACCAGTACGTGGTGGCAATTTCCCGTGCCTATCATGTGTGTGCTGCAACAACATGGTGAAAGGGATACGTTTAGGCACCCCTTAACAGGTCGTGCTTTTTCAATTAAAGGAAGATACACATGCAATAGCAGTTATGTGATTTATTGTTGACTTGTCCCTGCGGTGTCGGTTACGTGGGAGAGACTATACAGGAGGTTAAAAAACGAATTATACAACATAAAAGTAATATACGTACAAAACAAAGGGATTTACCAGTCTCTAGACATTTTATGGAATGCCGCCACGCGGTTAATCAACTCCGTTTTAGGGTGATTGACAGTGTCCCTGAATTGAGTAGGGGAGGGGACAGATCCTTGTTGTTGAAACGCAAGGAATTGATGTGGATCCACACGTTGGATACTATGCACCCGAAAGGGTTAAATCTGGAATACTGTTATTTACCGCATATTTGAGCCATTATTATTTTTTAACACGTTTGTTTTTTTTATTGTACTACTGTCAACATTGATCCCTGTTTTATACTTTTTTTCCTTTTTTCCTTTTTTTCAGTCTGCTGGATGTCCGGTCCCCGAACACAGAGTTTTTTCTACGTATGCACGATTGAATTAATTCCCACGCTGTCTTTTATTGATCATTTAATGTTGATTGCTCGGGAATATTGGTAGTAGTCTGTTCTTGGATATACATATTGGCACAATAAAGATTTATAATATTGATTTGTCGTGGTCATATATTTGTTGTGGGTGGTTGTCAGTCAGTATAGATTAAAGAGCCATGTATATGGTTAAACTGGGAGTATTTTCTGCATGGAACATGAGAGATCAATGGTTTTGGTTTCTCAATGTCTGGATAGAGTAATAGATCTTTTCATGAGTGAGACACTCACAACATATATATAAACAATCTTTTTGAGACATGTATGTGTTCATGATACCTTACTTTTTTATGGCATACTAGCGTACCCGTCGCGCGTTGCTGCGAAGACAGACATACATACATACATTCGTTTTTATATATCTAGATGACGGCAGCAGCGACCACTGAGGTTTTGTAGGCCGCTGCTTCCCCCTTGCAGGCTGAATAAAATAGCCGTTGTGTGGAACATCCAATTTATCCGGCTGCTGTGGCTTCTTGGGAAGATAGCCTAGTACATGTTTGCCCACTTCCAACTCCAATGGAGACTGACTGTAAATGGCTGGCGTGCTCTAGTATTTATGGTTTCAAGCTGTACGTGTCATTGCATACAGTCTATCTATCTATCTATCTATCTATCTATCTATCTATCTATCTATCAGGGTTATTGCATACAGTCTATCTATCTATCTATCTATCTATCTATCAGGGTTATTGCATACAGTCTATCTATCTATCTATCTATGACATCAGGAAATGAGAGAATTAGATTCCGTACGTAAAATTTGAACGCTAATTCTTTGGCGCTTTGAATTGAATAATCGAGTTGGGACCCATTAACTTTTCCTATTTATGACATAATCAATGCTCGTGCAAATTTCAAGTTTCTATGACATTGGGAAGTGAGAGAATTAAATTCCGTACATAAAATTTGGACGCTAATTCTTTTGCGCTTAGAATTGAATAATCGAGTTGGGATGAGACATAAGGCCTTGCCCATAAGCATTCCCCAACCTCCAAGAACTGAACCTACCTACCTGAATGAGATTTTGTAGGCCGCTGCTTCCCCCTTGCGGGCTAAATAAAATAGCCGTTGGGTGGAACATACAATTTATCCGGCTGCTGTGGCTTCTTAGGAAGATATCCTAGTACTTGTTTACCCACTTCCAACTCCAATGGTAATTGGCTGGCGTGCTCTAGTGGTTCCAAGCTGTACGTGTCATAATAGAGCCTTAATGACATCACAATGCAGCTTTATAGAACATGTTGGGGCATGTTCAAGGGCGTCCGATGTTGATGACATCAGTGATGACATCACAATAGCAGGTGGCTTACTTATTCGATCTACGTGGGGGGGGGCGTAACTTTCGACGACGCTCGCGAGCCATTTATCGTAGGATATTTGTACTATGCCTATAATCTTCCCAGGAGTGTACTTAACAACTTCCCAAAGTTTCATGGCGATCGGATGAATGGTGTAGTAGCGCATAAAGGACAAACAGACACGCACGCACGCAGACACGCACGCAGACAGACATACATTCAATTTTATATATATAGATAAATAGAGCCATGCCAATATCTCTCTCATGCCGATGTAATAGAAGTAGTTACTTACTGGCTGATGGCCAGGGTGATTGGATGTGGTGCACCACGGGGCCACATGCTTCTATGATGGGGCCGGGTGTTGCTATGGATACCAGAAGGTTTACTCGTAGTAACTTGCTTCTTAAACATGTGATGGGCCGGGATCGAGCGTGATTACGTCACGGATGGGCGGGGCGCGCATAAGATCATGTGACGCTGTGCATTAGGTTAGAGCCGGGGCTTCTATCATGTTATGCCAGGCTCTTAGCACAGCGTTGTGATAGATAGGTGGGGCGCGCTCTGATGACGCAGCGCCGCACAGAGTGATGACATTGCGGCATTGGCCGCTACTGTTACTATGGAGGCGCCGGATCATGATGTGGCGCGGTGCATTTTGATGATGCTGTGGCACCTGTCCTGGTTACCGGAGCTCTACTATTGGCTGAACGGGACTGAAGTGCACTACGTGAGAGACTCTGCGGTAAGGTGACCGGAACCAGCAGCTGATTGACATGTATTGATTGCATAATGGGAGTGGTGATTAGGGATTGATTGCATGGGTTGACATGTTTATATTTTTAGTATATAAGGTGGTGGGATAGAGGTCAGATGCATGCTTGATAAAGACCAGCAATGGTCGAAACGTTGCTGCCTGTACCGTTTGCTTTTATGGATTTGGAATAAAAGAACATCTTTTTACATAATCTCCTTATCTGCTGCGGATCTTCTTCACTTATCCAGCATGTGGAATCTGAAGTGCCTGTGTGAAGCCAGCCTAAGGCCTCTTTCACATGAGCGCATTTGAGCACAGTTTTCACGGCCGGCTGATATGCACTGTGGTCTGCTGCATTAGATTCCAAGGCATCAGATCACATGGGCGTATTTCTGAGACTTAAAAACGCCAGGCCAAGCCAATATAGCGCCAGGCATTTTTATGTCGGGCTCAAAAGATAGTCCTGGAACTATCTTTTGGGCCAGAATACGTCGGCCACTGCATGGGCTACTATGGTAGCCCATAGCAGTGACTGTAGGTGGGAGAGAGTTTAGGAGCGGGGCTGCTAAACTCCCTCCCTCTGTTCTCCTCCCCTCATGCAGGCTCCCTCTCATTCCTCCCACTCGTTCTGTGCAAGGAGAGGGAGCAATATGGGCACTAGCCTGCCCTGCCTCCTCCCATTGTTGGCTATGGGCAAGGGGCAGGATGTGGGATTGAGCCCCTTGTCCGTAGCCCTCAATGGGAGGAGGCGGGATGGACCGGTGCTTAGCTCTGCCCATGTTCTGCCCCCTACCATTGCACAGAACGAGCATGGAGGAATGAAAGGTGAGCCTGCGATTGAGAGGTGGGGGAAATGGGCAATGGCCTCACCAGGCCATTTGAACAGGCACACAAACGTTTGATTTGTGCATCCGTTCACCAGATTTTTCACTCTCAACGTAGCGTATATTGGCTGGCTGTGAAAGTGGCCGGCCGATATGCGCTCATGTGAAAGAAGCCTTAGACAGTTAAAACAGATGATTTAATCCTTTAAGGACTAAGGGCTGAGCACTGCTGGTGATTGGTCACAGCGCTCAGCCAATCACAGGCAGCGCTTGGCTATTCATTGATTCAGTTACTTAAAATCTGCACCTGCTGAAAGAACTTCATTACAGTGACAGGACCCAAGCAGCTAGATGCACCTGAGCCCCGGCAGCAGCAGAGAGGTGAGTATATATTTTTTAAAATTTTTTACATCAGATAGGAATGATTTTCAGGAAAGGGCTTATATTTAAAGCCCTTCCCTGAAAATCACTGCAGGGGTTGCTGGCAGACCATTGCTTTCAATGGGGTCACCGGCAGCAGCCACGGCATCATTGAAAGCAATGCTGCATGGACCTGTATTCATGTGTGTTTGTGCACGTACATGGGCGTTACGGTTTTGTGCGCACATATGTACGCACCAGCACAGTCTCATCTGAATACACCCTTAGATAGTGTTATACACCAGTGTTTTGAACTAGTGTTGAGTGAACCAAAACAGTAGAATTCTGTTTCAGGTAGAACTTTGCTAAACCTCGGTTTGTATTCATGCCGGACTGAATCTTTAGCAAAGTTTGGACAGAAAGAAGACTCTGCTGGTTCGGTTCACTCAACACCACCCGTAAATATTGTAATCTGGTTTTCTCAGCTGGTTTTCTAAACTATATATAGTTAATTCTACTAATTTACTTAATATATTAGCATATGTTGTTGGGTATACATGTACGTCCAATATTGTTCTTTATTATTTTGTATAGAGTTCTGGATTAGTAAATAAAATATTGTTTGTATAAACCTAGTATTTTTATGTCTGGGAAGCACAGGTGCATTTTTAAGCACCTAACATTCTTTGTAGTATACCTATAAAATTAGGAGTACGTTGAGCTTCCACTTTATATGTACAGTCTTCAGCCTATTGTATATGTGCTAGGGTGCTTTCATTGCTTCAAAGTAAATCAAGATTTTGGAGTCTCAGCGCATTTAGAGTTTGCTATAGATCACCCTCAATAAATGTTTCACATGTACTTTGCTGCACTGTGCAATATGTTGATTCTGCATTTGCTAGTAAACCAATTTATTATGTTTATTCCCCTACAAGCAGAAGATTCATGTTAAATAACCTGAAATATGTTTTACTAATTTAAAAATGTTAACAATAAAGTTAACAAGTGCTTTTTACTATAAATAATTTATAACATATTAAAGTGACCCTCTAGGCTCTATCTTACTAAGGCTCATTCCAGTATATGTGCAGAAATTACCTGATAATAGTGCTCACTGGTGGTTTAACGATCTGTAATAATTTTGCCCTTACTGTACTGAAAATCATCTTTGCATCATGATAGACTTGTATTTACACACAGCATGAAATCAGCGGAAGAAAAGCTGCAAGTCGAGGGTAGAACAGCAGCTTGAACCAATGATGTGACAGGAGGTGTGTCTCTATGAACCAATTGTAAAGCAGGAGGTGTATCTCAGACTACTAGAGATGAGCGAGCATGCTCGTTCGAGCATTAGCCTGCTTGATGTACTCGTTACTCGAGCCGAGCACCATGCGGTGCTCGAGAAAATTTCACCCTCTCCTCCCCACATGTTTTCAATGGAGCCACGGTTGCTGTGAAGCCATACTGTTGTAATGGATGCAATATGTGGTTTAGCATTGGCTTGCTGAAATATGCAAAGCCTTCCCTGAAAGAGACATTGTTTGGAAGGGAGCATATGTTGTTCTAAAACCTCTATATACAGGTACATTCATACGAGCATGTGCATGTGCGTACATAGGTGGGCACAAAACCACGAACCCACGTACGTGCACAAACACGCATGAATGCATGTCCGTGCCCATTGCCTTCGAAGGGGCCAGCAGCCCCATTGAAAGCAATTGGCTGCCGGCAACCACTGCAGTAATTTTCAGGGAAGGGCTTGAAATATAGGCCTTACCTGAAAATCATCGCTGGTTTGCGTAAAAAAATAAATAAAAATAATATATAAAAAAATATATACTCAGCTCTCCACTGCTGCCATGTAAGTATTCCCCGGGGGAGTAAAGAATCCCCTGCCACACCTGTCACAGCTGCGACAGCTGTGGCAAAGGATTTCTTCATCACCACGGGGAGTAAAGAATCATCTGCCACGGCTGTCACAGACGTGACAGCTGTGGTAGAGGATTTCTTCATCTCCGCCTGCTGAAAGGGCTGTATCTGATTGGCTGAGCGCTCAGCCAATCACAGGCAGAACTCAGCTGTCATTCAATGAATGGCTGACCACAGTCTGTGATTGGCTGAGCGCTCAGCCATTCAGGTACAGCCCTTTCAGCAGGCAAGGATTTTAAATCCCCGCCTGCTGAAAGAGATTCAGAGCAGTACAGGGAGAAGACTTGGCTGGATGTGCCTGAGCCCCGGCAACTGCGAAGAGGTGAGTATATATATATTTTTTATTTTTAACACATTCTAAGGATGATTTTTCTGGGAAGGGCTTATATTTAAAGCCCTTCCCCGAAAATCCCTGCAGGGCTCGCCAACAGCCCATTGCTTTCAATGGGGCTGCAGAAGCTCCGATCCCAATGAAAGCAATGGGAGAACATCGCGATCCTCTGCCACAGCTGTGACAATCGTGGCAGGTAATTCTTTAGCCTTGCGGGAAGTTCCCTTGTCACTGAGCACTGTGACAGTGCTGTCACAGTGTTCAGTGATGAGGGGACTTCCCACTGGGGAATATTGACATGCACACGCATGTCCTATGTTTTGCAGGTACATGCATTTGCACGCCTGTAAAACACGGACATGTGAACACACCATAGGGAACCAATGGTTATAATAGACGCATGGATTTGTGTGCACCTATGTACGCACACGCTTGCCTGAAAGCACCCGATTGCTCAGCATTGATAGTGCTTTTCAAGATGTGTAAGCTGCCCATGCCACAGGCACTAATGCAACCTCATAATATCAGAAATGCAGGCTTTTTAACTGTGTGCTGATAACAAGCAATTTTAGGTGCAGTTTTTCACCTCTGGGAACTTCTGACCATCTTTGCTTTTGAGAGTTTCTGTCTCTCTAACATTCTACTTTATATGCAGTCATGTGACTTAGGAGAACATTGACCCTCCCGATGTTTTTCATTAGTGCCACTTTCTTTTCCAGCCTTTTGTTACCCATGTTCCAACTTTCTTGAGATGCATTGCTGCCATCAATTTCTAAATGAACTAATTTTTTACCTTGAAATGGAAAAATATCTCATAAATAAGGCAAATGAAGGTATGGTATGAATCCAAAGTGGCTATGGGTGTCATATTACAGATCTTTAGCACAAGAGTCAAATATGCCCTTCATGTATTAATGACCACTGTATATGTTAACTGTTTCCAATCCAATTTGTATCCCAGTTTTCCTAGGGGGCTTACTCTTTTTCTGCCATTATACAATGGCGCTATATGCTGGCTAAAGTCAATACTGCATGAGGTGACACGTTGGATAGGCTCCGACAGCAGAGAGGCTGGCAATATACAGTAAGAGAACCCCGACGGACGTCTTCCAACATTGGAGCTGTACAGCTTTAAATCATAATGTCTTCAGATGTCAGACAGTGGATTGGGAAGGGTTAATTGTTCAAATTTAAGTTCAGTTTGAATCACTAGTGTTCCTAAATGTTAAAATGGTATTTTCAGATGTAGTGTAGTCAAATGGAAGGGTATACCAATTAATTTGATAAGTATAGAACCTAGGCTCTATCAGATATTGGAACCTGAGAACTTAGATTTTTATTCTTCCTAGCTTGTGCTCATCCTTTAAACCTACAGTAGGTTTCTACATTTCCTTATCTGCAGTATGAAAGGGTCAAAACCTCCAAGTTCAATATTGTGTTGTGACAATGTCATGTTCAATTATGTTTACTCTTCAAAAACATTAAGAAAATATGTCTCTTTTCCTTCTAACAAAGTAGTTGGCCTAATTTTCTGCAGTACAGGCAATGTGGTTTCAAATATTAACTTTACAGTTTTAGCTTGAAAGCCCCGTTTAGGTAAAGACAAGTAGACATTTTTGATCTCTCTAAGGTTTTAACAGACCACTATGATATACTTTGACTACCTTCTACTTGCATTAACAGTCTGTTTATTCTTTTAAACTTTGTGCAAAATTACTAGTCAAAACTTCTTATCATTAACCAACCTTCAAACATTTTAGTTGCTAAAATTCTAGTAATAACATTGTTTAGGCCAGGGCTCTGTAACTTGGTCATCCAATGGTTGATGTACAATTGCAGGGTTGTCACAGGAAATCACTGATATTGCTATTCAAAGCTAGGTTTATATCTGTAATATATATTCTTATACACCTTTCCAAGTGTGTCTAAACGAATATTCATGTTTTTTATTTAATTTTGCATGTCTATTTTTGTATACTTTGCATTCTCATGAAAGAGTCTGTCTACTATATATTTTGAACAGAAATAGTAGATGGTACAATGCCTCTGCAGTGCCACTTACCAGAAATTAGCATTTCTATAAATCAATATCCAACCTTTTAATAGACCTTGTAACATGAATGGGAACATAAGTCAAATCCAGAGTCTTCTCTAGAAGGACAAGATAATAGGTTGTTTGGTTTTTTTTCTCCTTTTGCCCTCAGTGTACAGTAAGTTTCTGGCTGTCCGGGTGAGAAATTTATGACGTGGGAAGGGAGGGGTATAGTTTCTCCTTGTGAAGGTCAAACATTGACTTGTAGGAATATTACCTTCAAATAGTTAGCACTACAAAAAGGCATTGTACCATCTACCATTTGCATACCTAATTTCCCAGATTAGCACTGCATGGCCTTTTAAGTCTCTTTATGCTCAATAGGCACTCTCCACAAGGAGAAAGTATACCTCTCCTGACCCATGTATTTTGAAATCATGGCCATGAACTTTTTCTTTTAATGAAATCTCCTGACCAAACACCTCCAAAGAAAGTGAAGATCAGCACCAGATAACACAAAATAACTATTGAATCCAGATAAAAGCAACCAAAACTTGTATCAGAGAATAGAAAAATGGCTGATGTGTTTCAGATCGACATGGTCTTTACTGTGTTTTTTTTTTAATGGCACACAAATTTCAATAACAATTTCTGCTGGAAGCCAGCAATTTGTGTTAAAAACCTTTTTTTCATACAATATGACCCAGATAACTATTTTTTCGACTTTTCACATTTGTTTCACCGTCAACTGTCAAAGCGCCATGACTGTTCATGCTAAAAATAAAAATTTTAAAATTTCTTAGAAAATGTTAGTGTTGTGATCTATTAATTTGTCATCTAATAGCTCAATATACAAAATTGATGAGTGATGTACAGGTTGTATGATCTTCTCATTTGCTGACAAATATATTTTCATGTGAGACTGAATGATATTATGCCAACATTTTATTTACATATTTTATGTGACTTCAATAGCAAGAGGGTCGTAAAAAAATTTACGAAGTCAGCAAGTGTGTACACAGTTATAATGCAGTAACAGTCTTTTTGGGTCTTTATCTGAGTTATTATCTGAAAAAAAACCTGCTGTATGTACTATAGTAAATGGCAGCTCTGTGATCACATTCAATCTTGACTGGGAAGTTCTCTTTAAAGGGAATGTGTGTCATCAGAAAACGTCCTATTAAAGGGGTTGTCCCGCGGCAGCAAGTGGGTCTATACACTTCTGTATGGCCATATTAATGCACTTTGTAATGTACATTGTGCATTAATTATGAGCCATACAGAAGTTATAAAAAGTTTTTTACTTACCTGCTCCGTTGCTAGCGTCCTCGTCTCCATGGTGCCGACTAATTTTCGCCCTCCGATGGCCAAATTAGCCGCGCTTGCACAGTCCAGGTCTTCTCCTGTTCTCTATGGGGCTCCGTGTAGCTCCGTGTAGCTCCGCCCCGTCACGTGCCGATTCCAGCCAATCAGGAGGCTGGAATCGGCAATGGACCGCACAGAAGAGCTGCGGTCCACGGAGGCAGAGGATCCCGGCGGCCATCTTCACAGGTAAGTATAGAAGTCACCGGAGCGCGGGGATTAAGGTAAGCGCTCCGGTGAGCTTTCTGTACGTCCCTGCATCGGGGTTGTCTCGCGCCGAACGGGGGGGGGGTTGAAAAAATAAAAAAAAAACGTTTCGGCGCGGGACAACCCCTTTAATTAAATCAGGTTTTTATGCTGTGAAACATATTTTTCACGCTTTTGGGGATGTTTTCCTAATGATACATGTAAGATGTATCTGTATTTAGAAATAATTATGAAATGTTACAGTTTTTCTGGTTAGTGCAGAGCATGCCTAGAACAGTCTCCTATAGAATTTAATTAGTCATCTACAGACTACAGGTTCCTACGTCTATGTGATTGCTGCAAAGTGCTTGGCCATATTTATAACAAAACACTTAGAGGGCACGTGCCTAGGGCATCCATATGGAGAAGATAGCACTTAACAGCTAAAATTAATTTATTATGTTAGTGTAACCTTAGAGTTTCCAGCCTTTAATGTTGGCACAACTTCACTGTTTGGACACTAAAATGTAACTTTTAATAGAGTAATTAAAATCATGACAAAAATTGCCTAACACACATAGTACATAAAATAAAAAATGAGATGTCTGTTATTCGATATATCGAAAATAAATTTTTACTTATATTCAGATGCCACTGTAGGTTCTCCTAAGAATCAGTTAATTGCGATAACTCCCAGAGGCATAAGGGAGTCTATCTTTTCAGCAGAAGGAAATAGACCCCTCCTGTGAGATATCAATAACACAAAGATCTTAAAAATCCTAACAGCAGAGAATATTTCCGCCTTGATTGTTAAATAGATCACTCTTTATAAATTAGTCAGGTCTTAATCTGGTCCGACGCGTTTCGCTCCACACTGGAGCTCCTCAGGAACCTGGATGTGCAGCTTAGATGTGCCTCACTGATTATTGATCTCTTTCCTTTTCTTATTCATAACCCATATATTGTTTTTCTTATACTGGAATGGCTACTAAAGTAACATATATAGATGTAGTATGCAGAGTAGCTATCTCGCACCACAATAGGTGAGATATATTTTATAATAGGATGACGATTCTACAATCGCGTCTGATGAAAACGTATCAGTACAGTAAACAAGAATAAACTACTCTGGGATCACCACGTAATTAACTTTCAATCCCCTAGAGATAAGTAGCTCAGGTGATTAGAGGGACAGTATACCCTGTTACTTTATGCAAGTAATTATATTGCATCAAGAATCTCTTTCATCTGTAAACTACCTCAATGAGTAACTTGCTGGCCTCACAAATATGCAGTTATATCTCTATTATTATAACCAGTGGAGACATCTGCTAAACCTCTCAGTAGCCGATTTAGAGATTTCTGCTAAACCACTCAGTAATGGACTTATGATTTCTGCTAAACCACTCAGTAGCGGGCTTATAGTCTCTAGATACTCTCTACCCGTAAGGGTTTAGAAATTCTATTTCCTAGTGCATGCTAATTCTTAGTTCTAGATTCAATATTTACTTTTAGAAAGGTCAGGAATAATATCCTATTTAGGTAGCAAAGAACATTAGCAGCAAAAAATAATGAAAAAAATAAAAAAGAGGAGAAGCAGCAAACCAACCGCCTTGATGGGAGGGAATTGGTATCAATGGTTAAAGTGAAAAGAGTTCTCTTAAATAGGGTTCAAAGTAGCCACCCATTAGGGGGTGTGTATTCATGGGCTCCAATCAAAGAGTGATGCAAAGAGTGTTGCTAGAGCCACCCACAGACACTATCTTGAATGTTTGCCTGATATTTGGTGATCATGGACTGTTTCACCATGATCGTCTACTGCAGGGATCCTTTTATTGCATAATATGTCACTCCATGCTCTCCGATCACATCTTAATAGACACAGAATACTTACATATAATGATCATTTTCTTGAGCTTTTCGGGGGCAGGGTTCTTCTCCACCCCTAGAGCATCATTGATGATGTTGCTTATCCCCCGCCCCTTGGACATAGCGTGTGCGCAGCCAATGTCATCACGTTTGGCGATGCCGTTGTAAGGTTTGCTCTTGCGCACTTAATAACATTGCTGACGTACCGTCGCTGGAATGCAGCGCCTGTACGGTCGATGTCATCGAGGCATCGTCACGTTCGCAGACGTCACTATCACGTTTGCCCATGCACAATGGCATCCCGGATCTGATCCCCTGCATGACTCTATGCATGTGCATAATTGCTGAGAGATCGCAGGCCCAATGATAACAGTATTCGCGGCGCATATGTATAAAGATACCCTATTTCTACCCCATGTCTCAGTGGCGCATCAGACCAGTTATCCATGCCCACGTGGTATACATTAGTGGTAGGAAAATATAGGTTCTTAAATGATCATTAGTAAGTGTCTGTTTACATATATCAAATATATCATGATATTACATTCTCCAAATAAATATTTGATGAGCATCAAAATGATTTTAATGTTGAAATGGCACATTGATAATGTATAACACTGTCATTAAGGATCCGTAATATTAGACTATAGTGTATCGCATTTTGAATATATAGATGGATTAAATGTTCATGATAGTCCCAAACTTACCTGGGAAAAGCACCTTAAAGATAGTGTCTTGTTGAAGTAATCAGATAAAGCAGTTAAATGACAAATTTCCATTAAGTCCGTTCGGATGGATTGAATTAAATCTATAAATCCAACTGGCCTCTTTTGGAAGAGTCTTTTGTCAATATAACGCTTTCGGACGAAAGTACGAACAGTTTCTATTCCTTGGAATTTCAGCTGGCTCACATCTCCCTGATGTTTTTCCCACATGTGGTTGGCACTCAGTGTATTTTCTTTGCGACTCACTGCGCCAATATGCGCCAAAATACGTCAGTGAAATTGTTGTATAGTTTTGCTGATGTAATTTAAAGGGCAACTGCATGTCGCCACGTATACCCCATTTGTGCTCCTACAATTAATGAATTCACAATTTGTGTATATTTTTGATGTTGTTGCACATCTAAAAGAGGAGCAAGCCATACAATTAGAACACGGGTATGTGCCGGTGAATTTCTGTCACCCTAGCCACATTGTGTCAGGAGCCACTGGTTGTAAGTGGCTCTTTACTAACCTGTCCCGCAGGTTACGTCCGCGTCTGTATGTAAAGGCTGGGTGATCAGGAAGGTATCAGTTAATATCTGGATCTTCCATAAGAAGATCCCAGTACTGTCCGACAATTCTCTGCATGTCACTAGCTCCTGAGTCATATGTGCCAATGATCCTGATTTCCTCTGTCTCAGTTCGTTTACGGGTCTGTAGTAGTTGTATTCTATTCTATCTGGACGAAAATTCCTGGTTTTCCATAACAATCATGTCAGGGTATCCTCGATCTTCGAATCTTTTGGCTAATTTGTCACTCTCCACTCTAAATTCCTCATTAGAAGAACAGTTTTGATGTATCCTCAGAAATTGGCCCTTGGGTATTGATTTTTTAAGGGAGTATGGGTGGAGACTCTCTCAGGCCAATAGAGAGTTGGTGGCTGTTTCCTTCCTAAAGAGTGTGGTGGATAGTGTACCATCTCTCTGTTTTTGGATTTTTAAATCCAGCAAGGAAACTGTGACTTCATCACATACAGATGTCAATTTTAGGTTTAAGTTATTATGATTCAGATGATCCACAAATTCTCCAAGAGATCTTCGAGTACCGGACCAAAGCAGGAAAATGTCGTTGATGAAACCTATCCAGAGGACAATGGATTTGGACCACTGAGAATCATCCAAGGTGAATACATGGTATTCCTCCAACCAGCCCAGGTAGAGATTAGCGTACGACGGGGCACATGGAGTCCCCATCGCCGTCCACCAGAGCTTGTGGAAGTATTGACCATTGAAGAGGAAATAGTTGTGAGTAAGTATATATGAGAGTAGTTCCATCATGAAAGAATTATGTTTCAACAGATGTATTCCTCTTTGTTTCAGGAAATAGTCCACTGCCCTCAAGCCGCCCTGATGAGGTATAGAGCTATATAGCTATTCTACGTCGAGTGAAACTAATAGTGTGTCAGACTCAACATGGATTCCCTCAATCTGTCGTAGGGTATCCATGGTATCCTCTATGTGAGAGGGAAGCAATGAGACAAAGGGCCGTAGAATCTGATCCACATATGTACAGATGTTTTGACTTATATTGTTGATACCCGAAACAATGGGTCGACCTCGCAGCAGGTTAGTACCCTTGTGGATCTTGGGTAACGTGTAAAATGTGGCAATCTTAGGACATTTTGAGGTCAGGAATTTATGTTCAGATGCTCCGATTAGATTTTGTTCTCGTGCTTTGTTCAGAATGGAAATACGTTCTTTCAAAAAGATATTGGTTGGATCAGTAGATATTGTACAGTATGTATCTATATCCTTCAAGAGATCCATGCATACTCCAATATAGTCGTCACGATTCATGATGACCACATGTCCCCCTTTATCCGAGGGTTTAATTACTATTTTCTCATCACATTCCAAACTATGTAGTGCCAATAATTCCCCATGGGACATATTTTGGAATCTCCTGAGGTTCTTATCCTCCAGATTTTTAATCTCCTTGAGGAATACTTTTTCAAATACATCTAGAAGGCAGCATGATGTTGAAGGTGGGTTACTTGAGCTCTTGGATCTCAATGAGGTAAATGGTCCTTCCCCTGGATTGTGTACTCCATCATCATCCAGATCTTGCAGATCATTGTGGATCTGCATATCCTCAATATTGAGTCCAAGTTCAGATGCTCTTGTCCTATCTAATTGGGAAAAATGTTTTTCCACCTAAGTTTACGTGTGAAGAGGGAGATGTCCCTTGCCCAGGCGAAGCGGTCAAACTGTGCAGCCGGGACGAAGGACAGCCCCCTCTCCAACACGCGAATCTCCTCGTGAGAAAGTTGTCTCCGAGAGAGATTAACAACTGACAATTTGTCCTGCTTTGGTTCCGTCATGATAGTATTGGGACAACCTCCCTCTTGTTCCCCCGAGAGATTTAATGTAGATCTTTCTGATCTCGTAGTAGATATGGGTTCAATTGTTGGCCTAAGAAATTACTGGCTGCATTGTTATATCTGCCTCTGCCACTGCTTCTTTGGAATCCCCATCCTCTACTTCATCTGCCTCGATATTCATTTCTCTCTCTAAATTCTCCATCAGATTGCTCAACATCAGAAGAACTAATATCAGTTTCTGATCTGTTATGGACCAAGGGATATGCACAATTTTCTTTAAACCTGCAATGGAGTTTATTTATGTTGGCACGCAACAATCCTGCTCTGAAAACAGTTCAGTAGCAATACAAAGCAGCACACAGCTGCCTTTGTGCTGATAATATCCAGAGCTGCTGTACAAAGTTTCTGCCACACAAGAATCCATGACCTCTGTACACGTTCTCTCTCTCTCTGACTTCACTGTTCTGAACTGCAGGGGTACACCAACCCCTTCACCCTGGCATATTATCTAACACCAGAGGTATAAGGAGAAGACACTCTCAGACATACAGGGTTTCAACCTTCAAGGAACCACCAGGTATGGTGTGTAAGGGTTATGGGAAACTGGAGTATACTGTACTCTGTGTGTGTGTCCAGAATGTGAATGCATGAGTGTGTGCATATATGCATTTGTTTCAGTAAGAAAATCTGCATCCACTTATAAATTTGTGTACAGTATGCGTAAATTTATGGTGTGCCATACGTACCAAAACCCTTGGGATGTCTGGGAAACCCCTTGAAAAAGAGGAAATCTCCTGTACTCCCCAAAGAGCCAGCAAATCTCTTGGGTGCCATGTTGCCTGTGAAATATACTCACCTTACCTCTCTCCTGCAGCCCTCTTCACTCCTGGGTACCATTCCTACACCAAGAGTTTTTTGTGGACTGTAGTGACATCAGGGAGCGAAGAGAACTGCAGGAACAGAGACATGTGAGAATCTGCATAGCTGGTATGGAGTTTATTTTGAGGGATCCTCTGTTCTTGGGTCTCTAGTAATGGAGAGTCAGGACTAAAGGATTGCATCTATGGGATCTGGTTTCAATTTTGTTTAGGTGATCTGGTCTAAAGTCTGTATTTGATGGGCTGGGTCCGTATTTAATTAGCAGTAGTATTGAGTGAAACAAACCACTAGAATTGTCACATCTGACCTGAGCATAATTCACACCACACCCAGGAAGAACGTGAATAGAAGGGGAATGCACACAAATGGTCACTGAAACAAACTGAACAGTAAATGGTACTTGCGAGCAGACTTCCAAAAACGACTGACAAACGCCAAAACACTTACCACACATCGGCAGATGTTCTAACTAAAAAATACAAGGTATTAGTTTGTATTTGGGATAAATTTACTAATGTGATTGTACCTACACTCTGCCGGAAAATGGGCCAAAAGTTGATGCCTTTCTGGTGCATAATATCACATTCAATTTTAGACACATTTATGTAGCAAATGTGCTCTAATGAATAATCCTCTCCACCATGTTAACCAAGGGGACTTGACTTGTTCAGAATTGTTAAGAAGAGGGCATGGTTTTAATTTGACAATGTGGGCCAAAATTTTGCTGCTTAGATTTGGCACAAACAATGTCAATCCATAGGTGGTATAAAGTTAGACAATAGTTTTTAAAGATGTGCAAATTTTATTATGCAGCATTAACCACTGGTGCATTTTCAGACTGACTACACTCTCTAACAATATGATAGGATTAGTAAATCTGCCTCGTTGTGTTTCAATATCTGTTTTTAATTAGTAATAAAATCTACGTGATACTTTCCTTTTAATTCTTCCTCACTATTCTGGGTTTTCAACTGCATTTTCCTCACAACAAATGTAATTGCAAAACTGCTACATCTAAAATATCCTACTGTAGCTCATCATCTCTTCCATGTGGGGAAGCAGATTTTCAATGCCATTTGCAGGTATCCAAGGAATTGTCACTTCTTGAAGAGTTTCCTATCGATGACTTATCCTTAGAACAAAATATAATAGTTATTTTCAAGGGGACTTCTGTAATAATCAAAAAGGGTGCTACAAGATGAGTCCACACAAAAATCAACTAGACTACGCATCAAAAATTAGCACACTTCCTAAATACATGATAAAAAAAACGCATTGCAATTGTGATACTACTATTAAAAATATATAAAAATTGCAACCAGTAATGACCATACAATGCTAGTCAACCTACAGGTCAGACTATTAACCCTTTCCAATCCAATTTTGAATTCTAGGTTTCCTAAAAGGCTTACTCTTTTTGCTGATATACAACTGTGCCATCTGCTGGCTAAAGCCAGTGTGTGCGCTCCATAGAGCCTCCAACAGCGGAGTGGCTGGCAATAGACGATTAGAATACCCTGTTGGACGTCTTTTGACATTGGAGCTGTACAAGCTTCAATCAGAATGTAGGAAGATGTCAGACAGTGGATTGGAAAGGGTTAAGGCATTCCAAATGCATATTTTACAATTCCTATTATGCTAGCATACATGACCCCACAAATGCAGTAAGAAATATGTATAAAATGTTCACCATTACAATGTCAGTTACTAGAAAGTGCTAATGCATGTAAAGTTCAGAAAAAAGCAATTAATACCCTGTATCCAAAATTCAATGCTAGCAGAGACAAAATGTATGTAAGAGGGATACCCCCATACAGCATAAATTAGTAAATTTAATAAAGTAGAATCAGAGAGTTAAGGCTAGAAGGAATAAAATACAACATTGAGAGGCTATATAAAGCCATATGCATCATGAGACCTGTGATGGAATGGAACTCCTTGTGTATCGTCACTTAGGCTTCATTTTTGCATTCTATCCTTACAACAGGTCATCAATAGCACATTGGGGATCTGACATCTGGCACTCCAACTGATCAGCTGTTTCCTGGGACCGATGCATGTCAGAACTAGCATAGCTCCTCACCCTGTGCAGTGGTCAGGAATGGTACTGCAGGCTTAGTCCCATTTAAAGTAAAGCATGGGAAACCCCTATAATGTCCACATCTGGTGCCCAAAGAGGCCAGATAAAAAAACACAACAGTACACTCACTAGGCCAATGTTAGCACAGTTGTACAAGGAGCTACTTAAAGTGTAGGTTCGGTGTCTGAGATTTGCTGTATACAAAGTACAACTCTTTAAGTTGCTTTTAACTTGCTCTTTAACGGCAGATTACAAATTGTCACTTTGTCAGCATTTTTTCTTACTTAAGAATAAGAAAAACTAGGGTTCAAGTGTACCTTTCCAAATATCTCAGTTTAGCAAGTTTAGTGGATAAATCTTGTATTTAAGCCTTTTTGTGTCCTGATAGGATTAAATACATTTAACACATCAATAAGAGCAATGAATATTCGTTGATGATATTGAATATTTCATAGAAGATAGATCATTTGCAGTTAACACTTCACGTGAATGCCTCTCGTTAGCCTTATTCATCTATTTACATGACAGCATGATGATGCTGGGTATATGTGTAGGTACTGCACATGTGTGCAAAATACAATATGAATCTGAACTTTTGGCTACATTCTGAAATGGGGTCAGATTTTAACTTTAATAATTATCAGCATGCTTGTACCACTGTACTTAAAATGATATAGTTAAGCCGAAGGCAATGTTCATCATACAGTAAGTCTATTTTTATCAAAACTACTGAGAACAGCCAAAAGACATTCAATTTCTCCTAAATGTTGCTGCAAAATCAGATTCATCACCTCAGGGATTAGGAAAAATGCTGAGCCAATTTAATGACAGGATTTAGTTCATTATTTATCTTTAAGGATGTAAATTATTGATTACCATGAATTTTTTATCATTTTGCTGTCCACTGACTAATTCATAGGAAAAAACATAAGCCAGTGTTACAAAGAACAGTCTCCCCCTTTTTATGTACAAGATGCAACTCCACTGTCTTTGACAGATGATAATCTGTCAAAATGAAAAATTAACACCTGTTCTCTTAATTTATCATGTTCTGCCTCTGTTCTATTAATGGCCATTCCTCTGTATATTCTGCAGCATTTTCCCATACTAAACAAAATGGCAAACTAAATAAACAGGTCAGATGGCTGCTAAAGTCTATAACTTTCCATGAAAATTTCAATAGAGAGATGGATGGTGTGCTATGTTTATTAAATATATTCACAAAACTAAAACACTGCATAATAGTTTGTGTCACATTTTCTAACTTCACTTGTTCGCATAGGACTAGATCTAAACTACGCTGCATAATATGCTATTGTCTTAATACATATATAGAAAAGCATGTACCGCATGTGCACCAGGGCTATATAAATATCTTCATAAGGGTGCGGGCAGACGAGCGTAGGCGTATTTACGTTCGCACGAGCGCAACGTATAATCGCCCGAGCGATCGTTTTTCACCGATCACGACCAGAGCTAGAAAGCGTATTTTCGTTTGTTCCTACTTTGCAAACGGTCTTTTCGGCGATCGAATAAGCGTTGGCGCGTATTTCGGTCGCATATGTTCTGTTTTTTTTCGAATTGCCGTTTTTACGCGCCGTAAAATCGCCCATGTGAACGAATACATTCGAAACCATTGCCTCAGATGGTCACGTATATACGTTTGGTCGCAAAAACGCGCCGTTTATGCGCTCGTCTGCCCGCACCCTAAGGGCTTATTCAGACTAACGTAATTGCAAACTTTGCCTCAGAGCAACGAGTTTGCTTTGCATGTGTATCGGTGCACAATACTGTACTTTTTGTGCACGCAGGGCCTGTTCACATGTGCGCACGACATCCCCCCCCCCCCCTCTTCCAAAAAAATGATGAAAAAGACTATTTAGCCTAATGTGTTCTTTCTTTCTTGGAACTGCGCAGCGCGTTTGCCCACGTATTGACCGCATATTTGTGCACCTCCTATAGGCTTCTATGGGACCTTTGCTGTGCAAATACGCAGAAAGATAGAGCAGGTCCTATTTTTTTGCACGCACACAAAATACGTGTGCAAAAACATTAATGAGAACAAACACATTGACATTAACGGGCTCTGTTTTCAGTGTTTTGTGCACGTATATTTTGCGTCTGCCAAAACGTGTGCAAATACGTCTGTCTAAAGAAGCCCTAATTGAATTATTACTGCACTATTTAGAGCTCAGTCAGATGGGTGTTTTTTTGCTGCGGATGTTTTTACGCATAATGCATGTGCACCAAAATTCGTGTGACCGAAGTTGGCATCACGCTTAAAAAAACGCACTTGGCTGCGTTCAAAATTCGCACATAAAGTGCGATGCCCGCTATCCCCTGCTGTGGCTGTGACAGCTGCAGCAGGGGATTCCTTTGATCTGCAAGCCCTGGATGCTGTCACATTCAGGGGTTTCACCTTGTGGTCAGTGGGGCCGGCGGCAGCAGCAGCGGCCCTGTTGACATACAGAGAAGATCGCGATCTTCTGCCACAGCTTGACCAAGGATTCCTTCATCTTTGCGGGAAGTCCCCTCATCACCAAACACTGTGACAGCACTGTCACACTGTTCAGTGACAAAGGGGACTCCCTGTGGAGATGAAGAAATCCTCTGCCACAGCTGTCACAGCTGTGGCAGAAGAACCGCAATGCTATCCCATTGAATTCAATGGACCTGGCACTACAGCCGGCTCCATTGAAAGCAATGAGATGCTGGCAGCCCCTGCAATGATTTTTGAGGAAGGGCTTTAAATATAGCCATTCAGCCCTTCTCTGAAAATCATCCCTGGAATGTGTAAAAAAAAAAAAATATATATATATAGTACTAACTAGCACTGTGACCAATCACAGGCAGGGCTTAGCATTTAGAGAAAGAGTCCCAACAGCACATAGAGTACACCACTCCTGTGGTCGGATCAGCTTCTTTAGATGTAACAGCCTCTCAGAGCCAGACTGCCTCCGTGATATATCCTCAATCAATAATAAATGCATGATTTCGGGCAGACCGGGGCCTTCGGTGCGCAAATGCACACCAAAATAGAGCATGTCATGTATTTTTTCCCCGCACTCGAAGTGCATGCGTAAAAATCCATGTGTGAAGGAACCCATTGAAATCAACGGGTTCTACTTGCTGCGTATTGTGGGTGCAGATTTTACAGCCACAAATATGCCTGTGTGTGGCCGCCCTTAGTGTACATTTTCTCTCTCCTTGCTTGCCAAATGGGCAGGCACTTTTTAGTGTGCTGCAAGAAGTATGCTGTGTCAGTCAATCAGATGTCTCCCCACTGCTGATCCTGCTGCCTTCTCACAGCATGCTGATTGATACCACATTGAATTGCTGCCTCTTCTTTTTTGTTTGTTTTGCACTCTTGCACTGACATAGATGGAAGAGATATTGCAACTGCAACCCTTCTTCCTTGTCTAGTATTTAGGCACACTTTAGTATTTGGGGTTGTGTGCTGTCTGCATTAATTCATGGGCAGCATACAACCTCATTATAGTCTATGGTGCTAATGCAAGTCTATGCACTCTGTCCATGTAAATTGGACAGCATACGGACAGGTGTCTGAGTGCTGTCTGATGCGGGTTATGCCCAAGCCTCTTGGGCGAAGCTCACACACGCGGTTAGTGTACAGCTGGCCTTAATATTTACCCTAGATTCATTTTTTAAAGCACTGAGGTGATTTCTAAACACTTAGAGCATGCTCACACATTGAAGATTTGACATGGATTGTGCCTAAATCTGTATCAAATCCATCAACAAGAACAATCTGCTTCTCATGCATGAGTGTGAGATTTTTGAGCAATTAACTACATGCAAGAAAGTTAGGGCAGGACATAGCTTTCGCCTTTTTTTCAAACTTGATCGCAATAGTACAGAGTTTGAATGGTCCGAAAAAAAACCCCAAACCCCGGTTTATGCGCAACTGCGTTCCTTTGCGGTGAGCATAGTTGTTCATACGCTCATGTGTTTTTGCCCTTATTATCCCATTAAATGCAGCTAATCCTCACTAGATCCACAGCACTTCACACTCATGGCGAAGTGATTTCTGTCACAGATTTATTGAAAAATACACATCAGATTTTCAATACGCAAATCTGAGGTGAACATAGCCTTACATGGAGCCTGCAGGCAAGGAAAGGGGAATTACATGCTGCTAGAAGGTGAAAAAGCTGCCACATTACCCTAATAGGATGTGTTACAAAGTTTAATGCATTTACATGTACTACAGATTTATGAGAAAATGCATAATGATAGATAAACGTTAATCATAACAGCAACATTTTTCAGGCTAGTTCTTGACTGTGATTGGCACAAGGAATTTAATCTCTCCAGAATTTAATCTCTCCAGACTGTCCTTCTGTCTTATCAAAACAGTTTAACTGCTAACAAAATTTTGAAGATGTCACTATAGTGAAGAATTATATTTTCTCTTTTAATGTTATAACTATATCCCTAATGTCTCTACGGCACTGAACATGTAATGTGCTAAAATTCTCTAATATAGGTGCTAAAAAATGGACGTTTTGTTTCAAAATCACTTTAACATCTGTAGCTTTTACATTGCATTAATGAGACAGGTCTGGCATATCATATCATGTTTTATCTGATCAGACCATATGATTTAAAAAATGGGAGCCAAGCTCTACTTCTCTGCACAGCCGGTACTTGAGGTGCAGATGTACAGTCAAGAGGCGGCAGTGCTGAAGTGGTCCATTCATTCTCAGAATCAGTAGGTGTCCTAGAAATCAACCCTCATGATCATAAAGTGATGGCATATCCTAGCAATCAAGGGTAACTTCAGAACTCTAGCTGATGATCAGGGGTAGAGTAAATGGCTGATGCACAATGTGAAACTTGTAATCACTAATAAAAATGACTACACTAGGCAGAAACACATTTCACTAATGTTATTTCAATTAGATAAAATACCTCAATTCTTCTTCTCATGTGCCTTGGCTGCTTGCCTTTAAACACTTAAGAAACATACCAGTAGAAGTCCATTATTTTATAGAATCATACAAGAATGGTATGATTCTATGAAGTAGAAAAGTAGAGTTGGAAGGGACCTCCAGGGTCATCGGGTCCAACCCCCTGCTCAATGCAGGATTCACTAAGTAATCCCAGACAGATGTCTGTCCAGGCTCTGTATGAAGACTTCCATTGAAGAAGAACTTACAACTTACCCTAAATCTAGTCTTTTCACTACTGAGAAGAAATTGTAAATACAAGGACTTACTGTGAGGTTACAATATTTTCCGTATACTGTACAATTGTCTTTCCTGGACCACTGCAACTTGAAGCTGTACCTATTATACAATGCCACAGAATGTCTGATACTGCAGCATGTGTGAACATTGAAAAATCCAGCAAATCAGCATGGGCAAATTACTGGTGTAATTGCATTACTGAAGTGCATCCACTGATTGGCTGTCTAGTAGCAGCAATCTACAGAATTGGCATCACATCATGTCACTCCATAGAACCAGGACAATAATCTGTTTATTGATGTGCATTCAGTCATTCACTGATGCAGCGACCAAGTCGCGAGGCATAACACTGAGGAGATAGCGGGGTAGCTGTTTAGGGTTGTCATGGTGGCACTACCATCTCCTCCCCTGAGGGATACGTGTAACCTTTTGCCAAGGCACTGACAGGCCTCTTCAAGCAATGCTGGTGTACCAGTTACCTGAATAAACTTGAGTACCTGAACTTAGATTTTTGGCACGGTTGACACCCCTGTTCCTTACTCCATAGTGTATCTGACGTGAAATAATAGAGTCCACACACGGGATAACTTGAAAACACTCAGTTGCCAGGAACGGTCAGCAACTGGAACTTTACTTATAAAAGACGAAGACACTTTTACACGGGTTATAGTCCGTACATAAATTCACGCAACAGTGCAGGAAAAACAATTGTAGAAGTCAGGAAGGAAAAACTCAGGATGAAACTGGACCTACAGTTCTAGTTATCTGTATGACTCTGCTACTGGACACACACACTCCAGAGGAGGACTAGAACTCTCCACTGAACACTCACTCATTACTGAAGACTTTGAACACCACACGGCGGACTCTCTCTCCATTTCTCTCCACTCTCCTTAAGGTAGGGATCCTGGGCATGGACTTTCAGAGGACCTCTCTTCCCCTTCATTCTTGACCATAGGAAGGGTTAAAGGCACCCCCATGTGGCTTGCACTCACACTCCAACTGCCACTCTACCAGACTAGTGAAGAACGACTTCACATTTGCACCTTGCAATCACATATATCAATCATGCTAATGTGACAACATAAATTGTTATATTCCCAGACATTTATAGACATTAACCTCTTCCATGCTGCAGCTGTGCAATACACATAACTAGTGACAAGACAATTTGCACAGAGCATCCTCACTGAAGACATGACAATTAAGACAATTATGGAGGGACCAGATATATGTACTTCGGGCCACTGCACTGATAAGGTCCCTTACTCCACGCGGCATCTCTTCCAGATCATAAGACACACAAGACAAAGCCCACCACTTCCAAACAATTTCTAGGTGTCTCTGCAATGTTTCTGTGTCAAGAGAATTGTCTGACCAGAAATTCCGCTAACACAAGCAGTACCTGGGTACTCTGGATAGTAGGGTCTAGGGACTGCAGGTCTTCACCCTTCAACTCTTGTACAGAGATTTGGAATTCATTGCTATGAATCCCTAAATTGCAATTCCAGAGTAGTAAAGCATATAGGCAACAAAGAAAACAAACAAGCCAGTACAAGCTAGTAAGTAGAGATAAACATCAGGCTTAAGGCGCTTTTACACAGGATCATTTGTTAGGTGCAGATGCCCAACAAGACGCTCCCACAATATTCATTCCTGTGTGTTACGTTTGTGCGGGCAAGTAAGCACCGGGCTCATATGAACGTTACCATGGATAGGGAACACCAGGTGAAACAACCACCAGTTAACACCTCTCACTATCTTCTACAACTATCTTTACTGCAACCCTACTCTGCCCTTACTGCACAGCTCCACTCTGGCTTTTTGTGTTCCTCTTCATTTGCTTACAGGCCACTGTTGCATCTCTCATTGGCCGCATTCAGGCCTACTGGCTGAGCATACTCTGGTAGTGCATGTGTTTACTACAGGAACCAGATTATGCCTATGTATCTGCTCTCTTGCACCCTCCTCTCAGTATACTGATGTAACTCATAACTGTAGCATACCTTCCAGCTTTCCAGGTGCACATCAAAAATACGTGGGCAATATAGGGCACACAAACAGTAAAAAAAATTTTTTTAAAAAGGTACATACCTATTTTATGTAATGGCAGAATATGATGGTCACTCCCCCCCGCACACACACACACACCTTACAAGTTAGTTATTGGTCACATAAAAACTGTCAATATTAAACACATATTCAGTTATAAAAGTGAACAAAAGAAAACTAAAACTAATTCACCTCCACTGCATTACTATGCTATTTTCTCTGCATCTTCTTTTTATACAATTATTGAATTATATCTTATATTCATAATGCTGAATCCAGCTATTTATAAAGCAGCAGCTCATCTTACAAGGAAGATCTTGAGATTTTGTCCATCTAAGAATGCTGAGAATGTTTTTATCTAAGCTACGGTTAGATAAAATTCTAGTAATTGATTTGCATATTTTGTGTTGTTGCCAGAGGCTCGCCTTCACGTGTTAACAAAATACCACATAAGCATTATTTTCATTGCATTTTTAAATGCTTTACATCATAAATAATTACAAATTCCAGAGGAACCATATTAATCTTTTAAATAACCCACATGCAAGGAGTAGAATATAAGCAGGTATATAACGTATATCTAAACTATATACTGCTTCAGGGAATAAACTTCCTATAATAACATATATCTGTAAATCTCCTCTAGTTTCGAATGCAAGCAATAGAACAAGTAGGTCATTACTTTGCTAGGTAGTAAGCTCAAATAGTTGTACAGGATTGTCAAAAAAAAATCAAGCGCCCAGAAGAAGTTGTTGTTTTGCTGCAAAACTCAGCATGCACTTACATCTCAGGCAAATAGGCAAATAGTTAGAGTTGTGCTGGGATTAGATGAACGGTCTTGCCACCTTAGACCTTAAAAATAGTTCTATCCTTGGCTTATAAAAAGGCTCCCAGAAGTCCTCTTTTTCTGCTTGTGTAGAGCTTGTTGACCACTAGATATGCCTCTATGATGCGATCAAATAGATTTTGCCCAGTTAATCGAGTTTGAGAGCGGGCTCATTATTGGGATGTGAGAAGCTGGATGGCTGTATTGTCAAATTGCCTGGCACCCGGTCCATTCAGACCAGACTGTTCACAGGTGTTGGGACCAGTGGATGTGTGAGGGCATGCACACAAGGTGTTCAGGCTCAGGATGCCCACAGCAGACAGAGATGATCATCTGATCGCCCAACAAGCACAAGCAGCTCCAACTGTTACATTCTCCCATATCCAGAGACAGATGGCAGCGTTCTTACAGGCCCTTGTGTTTGTCTGAACCATTTCCAGGCACTTGGCTGTAGGACATTTGGTCTCACAGCACCCATTACGTGTATTGCCTTGGACACCCATCCACTGTCACATTCTTTTGCAGCAGTGTTGTGAACAACAAAACTGGATTGCAATGGAATGGAACAAGGTTGTCTTCAGTGACTAATCCAGGTTTAGCTTGGGCACTTTCGACGGCAGTGTTCATGTCTGGAGACTTAGGGGTGAGTAGCTCAACCCTACCATTGCTGGGGAGCAGCACAATACCCCCTGGGAGACCTATGCACACAACAGTCAGTCACTGCTTGTAGTGCTATGAAGGACTATGACAACTCAGTGATGTGTTCAGGACATCCTGCAGCCACATGTATTGCCCCTCATGGTAGGACTTCCAGAAGGCATTTCAAGAATATAGGTACAGCTGAAAGCACTGGGCTGTGAGAGAGAACATCATGAAACTGTAGGATCGAAGAGTGAAGGAAGCTAAAGTTGTTGTTGCTGCATTGCTCAAGGAACGGAAGTTTTACCACTAGACAGCGACATGTGCCTCTATGAACTATGGAGTGTGACCTCAGAGCTACGCTAGTCACTCTGTGTGATGAAAGAGATGGTGTTTTGATACCACTGAGGTAGTAGGACCATTCTAAGTAAAGACTACTTTGGCATGTTCCAGAGACAATGTGATGAGTTTTAATGGTGGCAAAAGGGGTATACTTTTGGGCAAAAACAGCACACATGTACAAGACTATGCAAGAGTGGGTGCTAGGCCCTGGTGTTCATTAGCTTTGAGCTTTCTGATCTGTACTGTAAAATGTTATGCAAGTTTGGTACCCTACTATGAAATGATAGTAACAGTAACTAATATCAGTCTTTCAAGTAAAGGTTTTATTTTGTTGTCTCCACCTTTATTTTTCACTGCTATGTCATTCCACATATTCACCTGCAGCAGGTAATCATCAATATCATTACATGATATTGGGTTCTGTTTCCATTGGAGCTCACAATCCATAGTCAACTATCCATATATTTTCAAAGTGTGGGAGGAAACCAGAGTAAACCCATGAAGACATTGAGAGAACATACAAATTCTATGCTGTCCTTGGTGGGATTTGAACCCAGAATCCAGTGCTGCAGCATGCCAAGTTGGCCTGCATTCCATTGGAGGATACAAACCGACTGTGGGAATTTGCCCAAACTCCACTGCTATGCTAAGATGGTAACATCTAATGCTTTTAATAGGCTCCTCCTCTTTCGAGTCAGTGATAGAATGACAGGAGCTGGTATGAGTGATGCAGCATCATACTCCCACATCTGATCTCTCACTTCTCTAAGTGAGAGATGAGCAGCATCTTCTCAAGGTCGGCTTCTGTCACTCCTTACAGTCTGTTACCTTACTGATTCATGTTTTAAGGAAATAAAAGGTCTAAAATTGACTCCAAGGGTTGAATTTGCATTACATAAGTGTTCATGTGAACTCCCAATATGTGGTTTAAAGAGGTGGCAATGCAAGTTAAGGAGTCATTCATTAAATACGTTTTATTATGAGTATATTTTTTTTACAGCAGCTGGGTCGAATATAAAATAAAAAAATAGATCAAACTCACCTCTCCTAGGGCCCTCAAAGCAGAGATGAGTGGCTCACATTGCTGTGGCATTGGCTTCTAGGTAAACAGATGGGCAGCAGCACATGACTGCTATTGCCAATCATGTCCCCAAACTCTTGGCATCATGGCATCCAGGATATGAGTGCTGATGGCAGAAGCACCAACATGAAAAAAATCAAACCAAAAACATTGCAGAAAAACCCTTTCCCAACATCTAGCTAAGTCAAGAACACTCACAGGTAGATAGGGTTAGGAACTAAAAGGTCATATAAAACTTTGCTGCAAAACATATTTTTTAAAAACTACCCGGTCCAGGAACAATATTCTGATTCTTGTTCCAGCACTGGGCAATTTTGGAACAAGATGGGAAGATAATACCATGGAAAAGAAAAGGAAGGGCTCATTATTTAAAGCATACTGCAATATTTGTCAAACATGGTAGAGACGGTGTTATCAATCATCTGACCTCATACCTGATTTGAGTATGCTTTCCCCTTGCTGAGGACCAACGTCAAAGCAGAAAAACACAGAAACAAGCGTCAACTGAAGTTGCAGTAAAGGCCTGGCAAAGCATACTAAGCAAGGAGATTCAGCATTTAGCATCATTCATATGTTCCAGACTTCAGCACAGAGGACAATGATAGGTGGGGAGTTTTATTATAGAAAAATAATCATTATATTAGTTTGTGCAATTACTTTTGAGCCAGTAAAAAATGGAGGGGCTATGCAAAAACTGGCTGTAATTCCTGAATAATAAATTCCTTTTTTATTTATTTTTTCCTTTTTAACGACATGTGATCAGACACTGCAGTGTTGCATACTTATTGTTAAATTCATTTTTCTTAGCCTGATGGTCCAGAATATTTACAGGTTTGTGTTCTCTAATACCCTCTTAAAGTTGATAGACTTCAGAACACTTCAATCACACATTGATAGTTTTGTTTCAAATCCATTGTGTTGGTGTTTAGAGGGTAAGCTGTGAAAATTGTGCCATTGTTTAAATAGTTGTGGACCCAACTATATATGTGACCACTTTGCTAACAATTGTATACAATTTAAAGTGGTATGCTGATTGATCAGTACTCTACTGGTCATCGTCAGACAACGCTTATTGTTGGAAAACTTTACAGAAGCATTCTGATAAGACAATAATGGCAAATCCATATTTTTCACAGAATATCCCTTCAAGATATAGTATACAACATTCTAAACAGTATAAAATTCCTGAAAAAAAAACTAGGCACGCTGTGTCTTGAAAAAATGCAATGGACCCAAAAGACACACCAAAAGTGAGGAAAAATGCCACAAAAAACATTTGTAGTGTGTTTCATAACTCTCTATTGACATGCGAATAGAACAGTAGGAATAAAAGGCCTGGCGCTCTTTATAGGAAAGAAACCCAAAGTGCTGACAGAGATCAAGATTATGATCTTTAATTACATAAAAAATCCTTGTACAACACGTTTCGTCGCATAAACTGCGACTTCTTCAAGTACAATACTTCAGTACAAGGTGTTGTACTTGAAGAAGTCACAGTTGATGCGACGAAACGCATTGTACAAGGATTTTTTAATGTTATGAAAGATCATAATGTTGATCTTTGTCAGCACTTCAGGTTTCTTTCTTATAAAGAGCGCCAGGCCTTTTTTCCTACTGTTCTATTCACTTCCATTATCGGACCTCAAATAGAGGTACGATAGGCTAGGCCAGCCCTCCTGTCTTTCACGTCAGGATATCGGGAAACGAACCGCGGACTGCACCTATTTGGATTTACGACATGCCAACCAGGACGTGGAGGTGTTAGTGGGGGACTGACACCGGGTAAGTCCGATTCCTACATTTTGGTTCTCATTCTATATTTTTATGGTGGTGGAGCTGGAGCGCTGTTCCTGATATATGCCCTATTGACATGCAGCTAACATCTAGTTGCAGAGTTTCTTTGCTGAAAAAATTCACCAAAGAAGTCTGGGAAAACCATCATAAAAATACAGTATTTATCCTAAAAATGTTATGTGTAAAACCAACCAGATATGGAAAGATAAGGGGATTAGAAACAGCATATGACCTCATCTCTGAGCCTCAGCAACCAGGGGCAGTGTGTTGACAGTTATGTGTCAGAAACAGCAGCACAGCCAGGTACGTAAAGGAAATGCACAGACTCTACCACAGCAAAATGATAGATTTTTAATGAAGACAATCTAGAAATGTGCTTACTTATGTACTTAGAAAACTCATGGGCAATAAAAGAAAAACAATGTAGAGGTATTCCCAGCATTTAAGGCCCTGCACTAGGCGCAACACCTTGTATCCATTTTCCTGAAGTGTTACTGTACTTTAAAGTTAAAGAAAATCAAAAGCTGAACTTTTTATGCTAAATAAAGGTATTTTAATAGTCCATCGTCCAGACTAACTCAAGTGATATGCGGCATGCTTTGTTAATAACTTTAACTATAACAATAGTAATTACTGTGACAGCAAGCCAACTCAATAGCTTGAAAATAGATACACACAGAATGGATAATTTGTACAGAACAGTAATCAAAGCTTAGATTTCACCTGTTATGCACAGTATGCTAATACTCATTAGGACCCCACCATGTGCTGTTTTGAAATTTCTCCATATGTCTCATTGTGTATGTTTACTCACTACAGTGTGGTAAACAATGGCTATAGAAAAAAAGAAGAAGTAATTACTGATATGTTTTAACTCAAAACTACAAATTGTTGCAATAGGCTAATATTTCTACACAAGAACATTTTAATCCAAACTGCTTTGGAATTATCGATCAAGTAATTGAACACCTCTAGCATCAGCACTCATTAAGGATAAGGTGTATGAATCATTTTTAATGACATTTCTTCCCTTTCAGCTGCATAGCATGTGTCCTGATTTCAATGGATGATTTGCAGCATAGGCAAGCTGTTAGCGGGTTTCAACCAGTTTCTAACCATATGTTTTCCTTGAAAAAAATTGAGCATGGGGCCTGCATGCTGATCTCATGGAGCTGTATGCAGTATTTCCTATGAGAGCATTCAACTTAGAACAGAGCTATAAGAAACTAGATTGCTATTATGCTATGTACATTGATAGGGAAACTTAAGGTAATAGAAAGAAAAACTATTCTGATGCAATGGGCACTTTATTTTGCAGCTTACTTGTAAACTATGATTGTTTTAAAGTGGTAAAAACAAAATTTAAGGATGTCACAATTTCCCTTATACATAACTTCCCTATGTCATGGGTGGTATTACGACATAGATTAAGGCCCAATGTCCATGGGTGCATTTGATTTGCAGAATCCGCGCGGGTCACCTGCACGGAAGATCTGCAATTCCAAGTGCCCATAGAAAGTATTGGCATCCGCAATTGAATTTAAGCATGTGGATTTGACTTGCAGGCCTTTTGGTGCAGAAAACAAATTGCAGCACACTCCATTTCAGTGTGGATTCCGTGCAAATGGGCTCAATAGAAGTCAATGGGTGTGGATTTGAAGGTTAGAATCAATTAGGGAGGTGGGGTTGCGGATTTATTTCCGCTGGATGATCTGCAGTGCATCCGTGTACATCCGTGCGGAAAAGAACATCATGCATGCAGAATCAGAATCTGCCTGTGGACATGAGACCTTAGGATGAGATGCAGCAGAAGGATTTACAAAGCGATACAATATTTATTTACAAACAAAAAAATATTAAAATGAGTAATGTTATAGTAACAGGTAAGTAGTTTAACTTGTAACATAGATTCACCTGACGATAACTACGACTAACTAAGTCGCAGGGTCAATAAGACTCTATGCACAGTGCTAAGCAATGGTAATGCAGAAAACAGTATCAATAAAACTGTAAAGACATTAGTTGCGATAGTAATATAAATCACACAGTCCGACTTTTAAGGTGTTAATACTCTACTACTAGCAACAAGTGTCAACTTGAGACACAGCATTCCAACCACAGCCAATATGCCTCCGTTCCTATTCACAGCAGGCCTGCTGGCTAACTAGTTTGTTTCTGGCACTGCACTGTGGACACCTATTTGTTGGAGGCCAGCCGCACTTATGGTTGCGCTGTGCGGGTGACACCACTTCCACTGACTCAGGCTGCCTCAAGTCAGAAGTGCGTCTCTAACGTGTTGTTCATATTGATCTTGGTGACAGTCCCGATCTCTCCCGCAGGTTGTGACTTTAGCACGGCTACTTTCTTCTTTTTTGCAGCAAACTGTCACTGAGTCCTTTGACCAATGCTTTCTCTGCTCCACAACAGCCCCTCTCACTTCCAGTGGTCCAGGATTCTGCTGCACTTTACCGTTTTCTCCAGCAGTGATTCCTCTGCAGACTATTGCACCTCTCCAGAAAGAATTCCTCTGCAGACTGTTGAGCTTCCTAGCTCTCATACATAGTCCCTGCTGCTTAGGAGGGTGTCATGTAGACTCCACTACTTCCAGTCTGCAGAGGCTGCATTCTTTTGTCACCCCACAGGGACTTACTTTCTCTTCATGCCTGCCTTGAATCCTGCTTCACAGAGACAACAGAGAAGCCTGGCAGGCCATTCCAGTGCATCTACAACCGTTTGTAAAAGAGTTTGGTGATCAGAGCTTTGCATTTGTGTCCCAAGATGTCTGCTCCGGACTGCCAAAAGATACCTAGGGAGAGCCAGAAGGTTGGGGTTGGTAGAGTCCTGGGCTATCTGTGTGTTCATCGCTAGGGATACAGTCATGGGAAAGTAACCCGACTTGCATCAGACCTTTTACGGACTCGGAAGCAGAGGAACCAACATTGCCATGGAGACCTTAAGGAATAGAGGACTAAAGAGAGAAAAAAAAAACTCATGGAAATTTTGTTTTTTGTGTTTTGGACTTCTAAAAAAGGTTTCAGGTAGAAAAAAAGGTTGTTCTTACTTAAAATAATAATAATTCTGATGGAGTAATGTATATTTCATTTGTTTTTGCTGAGACTTTAGAAGTTTAATTCTATGTGAAGAGAAAATTTAGCGTTAAGATAAATGTATGTGGTGTAATTTAATCCAGTTGTATAACTGGAGTGTGAGTGTTTCATGAACAGTACCAGTGGAAGCAAATGTGATAAGTTGTAGCAACGTTATAAGCAATAGTGCAGGAGTGGAGTTGGGAGTAACTTATGAAATAATCCGGATAATAAAAGGTTGCCATGTAAATTTAGTCTAATGTGATGTGATAGCCTACCAAAATATATCAATCCTAAATCCACTTAGAGGGTTATCAGTTCAAGACCCTGTGTTCATTTGTGTCTCCTTCAGAGATTAGTGCCTCAGAGACACATCCCCATTTTCCTCTGCTAATGTAGTACTTTTAGTCTCGGCTAGGGATGCTTGTAATGCTCCCATCACCTAGCACGAGAGGGAGGAGTGAAGGTCATACCACTTCCACCTATACTTTACCTAACCAGACACCCTTTTCTGTATTAGTGTTGGAGCCAGTTTTCAATAATGTTTTGGTCTTTGGGTAGAAGAATAATGTATGGGGCCCATAGCAAATGCTGAAGTATTCCGGGTTCCACTTGGCTCAGCAGAAGAAAAAGAAAGGCTTGCCAGTCCTGATTTCAATACGTGCTGTTAAAAATAAAGTCTGACACTGGAAGTGGAATCTTGGGAAATCAAAGCAGGGTGTGTTACCAGGTTAGCCAAAGCCAAAAGGGGGAGTTTGTTGTGGTTCCGCCATACCAAAACCACATCTGGGTTAAAGTTGTTTCTAGTCTTCAGCTTGCTTTTTATTGGAGTTAGTAGACGCTCACATTATTAGGTGGTTGTAAGTCTAAGGTAAATGGGGTAGTGCACTTGCGAATATCTGCTCTGGACCTTTATTCCCTCTGACAACACAGTGGAAATTTATTGCCACCATCCACATTTTGCTTGTTCTATTTTTGCATCTGTGCGTGACTGAGCTAGGCCCTTGCTGCCATTGCCAGGGGGAGATCATAGAGCCACCATGACAATTATCTGGAGAACATCCCCATGGTCTCCTCTGCAACGGCGAGCCTCAAACTCGGACACCAAACAAGTGATACATGTGAACATGGAATAAGTGGACTACAGTAAACAGAAAGATTATTTAGTCTAAAAAAAGATATCTGAGTAGTCATCTAATAACTACTACCCCTTTTCATAATAGTCAGACTACTCTCTAAATTTCAGTTAGATTTCCTGTTGCATTACCTTATTTGAAAAAACATACAGTTAAAAACAAATTAAACTTGTCAAATTACAAGTAGAATGACTCCTAGTTGAGAGTGCATTGAGTTTCCTACTGATTGGCACTCCTCATGGTTGGGTGAATTCCAAATTTTCAGAATCTTTGCCTTTAATCCTTGGTGCAGCATGCATTTTTACACAGCTTCATCTTTCCCAATAAGGACGCAATCGGCAACAAATCCGGGTTGTTGCAGGCCATAGAAGTGTGGATATGCTATTTTAATCCAACCAGGTTTTAGTTGACTTAGCATTACAACAGAATGCTCTATATCGTTGAGAAATAATTAGTCTGAAGCTTCGGAATAGAGGGCAAAAGGTGTTCAGCTAAAATATATTGCTTCATAGGAGAATTTATAGCATTCAGTATGAAGTGAAGACTACCAATGCTTTTAGCTGACATGCATCCCCACACCATTGTAGAATGTGTCCAAGTTAGGCAGTCTGGGTGAAATCATTCTTCAGGATTTTGAACCACTTGTTTGTATGCATTATCAGTGTAGAGATCGAACCTCAACTTGTTGCTCCATATTATTAAATTCCTTAGCCCTCGCTAGGCGTTTGTTTTTTTGCAGGCTTGTAATAAGTGCTTTTTCCTTTGCTGCTGGAAGCCAAAACCTAATCTGTGTTAGCTCTATTGCAAGTTATCTTTTTTTTTTTTAATCAATACCTTCTTTATTGTGTAAATCAAAGAATGTCATACAATAAAATACGGTATCTTCAGAGACAATGACATAAGATCAAATTGCATGTACAGTTCCAAAACAGTTTTTAAGTATTTATGACATATTTATCCTTGACAATAAGGAATAAGGTGAGGTTTGGGTAAGGGAGAGGAGATGGGGTTAGAGTGGGGAGGGACGAGAGAGGGGGCAGGTTTAGCGGTAAGACTCCACTTTAAAGAGGAAATGTTGAATAGACGTTCGGATTAAGTGTAAGTTAATTCTGTTGCTCTACACGGGTAAAGGGATATTTTAAGCATTAGTTACATCATTTTTATATTAGTTAACAATCACATTTCTAGACCAGACCCACCAGGGTTTACACATAGTTCTGAAATTATCATGTGTTCTTGAGGCCCAACTTGTTAACTCTTCAAATCTGCAAATTTCATTAACCTTAGCAATCCACTGTGACAAAGTGGGTACAGTGGACTTCCGCCAATGTAAAGGAATTAGGGATTTAGCTGCCAATATAATGTGTGTGATTAGGTTAGACCTAGAAGGCTTATACTTAGGTGAAGGCCTGGCTAAGATCACATAGTCAGGGGAGATACTGAAAGAGGTTCCTGTTATATTTTGTATTGCCTGTTCTACTTGATCCCAAAATGGTTTCAAAACTGGACAATTCCACCAGATATGGATTGAGGAGCCCACTTGTCCACAGCCACACCAACATAAGTTTGAGTCAGAAAGTTTATACGCGAACAACCATTCTGGAGATTTATACCATCTGGTTAAGAGCTTATAGTAGTTTTCTTGAAGTCTAACGCACTTAGAATGGCCTTGTTTAGGATTAATTAAGATAAATAGTATGTCATCTGCAAAGGCCACTGATTTTAAAGAGAATTGCTTCAGGCTGATTTCCTCTATATCCTTACTCTGTCGCACCAATTGCAGAAGGATTCCTAGGGAAAGAATAAAGAGCATTAGGGACAGAGGGCATCCTTGGTGTGTTCAATTTGTAATTGAGAATGGCAATGATAGGGAGTCATTAACTTTAATTTTAGCATGTGGATAGGAGTATAGCGTAAAGATTGCATTAATTAGGGATGGGGGGAACCTAAATTTTACCAAAACTGCTTTCAAAAAGTTCCAATCTACCTTATCAAACGCCTTTTCGGCGTCGATGCCTAAGAAAATTAGTGGGATATTTTTATTTTGGGCATATCTAATGACCTGCAAGAGTCTTGCTGAATTATCCTTTCCCTCTCTCCCGCCAATAAATCCTGATTGTTCTTCGTTGATCAGTTTGGGTATAAATTCATTAATTCGTCTGGATAATATTTTAGCCGATATTTTGATGTCCAAATTTAAGAGGGAGATGGGCTTATAGCTTCCACACATAAGGGGGTCTTTCCCATCCTTATGGATTAGTGTGATATAAGCTTCCTGCATTTGTTTGGGTAGCTAAGTGCCTTCCAGCAATGCGTTAAAGGGGTCCTGTCACTAAAAAAGAAAAATGCTTTACTTATCTATTCCTCCCCCATCAGTCTACTTACCACATCTTCACCTCCCTTATCTTCTCCTGTCTCCTGCAGTCTGGGGGCTCACTTTAGCTCCAGCTGCCTGATTCTGCTCCTTCCTGTGAAGTTATGTACATTAGGTTGGCAGTCTGCCAATGTACGTTACGTCACAGCTCAGAGGCCAGCAGGAGGACTGCCTATCTTCTTCAGAGATTGCTCATGCGAGATATCTCTGAAATAGATTACAATTAGAGATGAGCGAGCACCAAAATGCTCGGGTGCTCGTTGCTCGAGTCGAACTTTCCGCGATGCTCGAGAGTTCGTTTCGAGTAACGAACCCCATTGAAGTCAATGGGCGACTCGAGCATTTTTGTATATCACCCATGCTCCGCTAAGGTTTTCATTGGTGAAAATCTGGAAAACCCAAGAAAGTGATGGAAACGGCACAGAAACGGATAGGGCAGGCGAGGGGCAACATGCTGGACTGTATTTCAGGTTCCCAGGTCCCACTATGAAGCCACAATAGCGGCAAGAGTGGGCCCCCCCCCTAACAATTTTTACTTCGGACAAACCCTCATTAGCAAGGCACACCTTAGCTAAGTACCACACTACCTTCAACTAAACACAAGCACTGCCTGCGGGACACACCGCTGCCTCTTCTCCTGGGTTACATGCTGCCCAACCCCCCCGCATGACCCATTGTCCACAGCGCACACCAAAGTGTCCCTGCGCAGTCTTCAGCTGCCCTTATGCCACACGCTGGCTGCATAGCCACACCACCATCATGTCTATTTATAAGTGTGTCTGCAATCAGGAGGAACCGGAGGCACACACTGCAGAGGGTTGGCAGGGCCAGGCAGCGACTCTCTTTAAAAGGGGCGGGGCGATAGCCCACAATGCTGTACAGAAGCAAGGAGAAATCCAATCCTGTGCCACCTCCATCAGGAGCTGCAAACGTGGGCATAGCAATGGGGAATCCATGTGCCACACAGTATTTATTCTGTCAAGGTGTCGCATAGCTCAATCGACACTGCAAGGGAAAAGCCATTTGCGCTTTGCCCCCTACCCAAGTCAGTCAGTGTCTTTGTGCCAGACTGGTCAAACACCGCGATGGGAACTAAGTTTGCACCAACAGCATAGGTGGGTCCTAGGAAACCCAAGACATGAACAAAAAATAGATCTGAGCGGCCAAACATGGCAGACTTGCACCGCGCCCACGATATAGGCCTCGGCCCACAGCTTCAGCAATCCTAGGCAGGAAGCGGACTTTCACTGCACCCAAGACATAGGCCTCTGCACAAACCCTCAACAATCGCGGGCCTACAGCGGACTCCAATGCTAGCGTAGCTGTGTACGTCTCATTAGCGCTGTATTGCTCCTGCAGTTTGTCCCAATGCAGTGCCCCGGATAGTAGAGCTAACGTCAGATTAAATACAGGTGGGCTTCGGCCCACACTGCATGCCCCAGTCAGACTGGGTTTTTTTATAAATAGTCACAGATAAAACTCCGCAATGGGAATTCTGTGTGCACCCACAGCAGGGGTGGCTCCCTGGAACCCACCAGCGGTACATAAATACATCCTATTGCAGTGCCCTGGACAGCAGAGCTAACGTCAGATTGAATAGAGGTGGGCTTCGGCCCACACTGCATGCCCCAGTCAGACCGGGGTTTTTAATACATACACACGGGCAGGTACAACTCCCCAATGTGAAGTCCCTGTGGACCCACAGCATGGGTGGCTCCCTGGAACCCACCGGCGGTACATAACTATATCCCATTGCAGTGCCCTGGACAGCAGAGCTAACGTCAGATTACATACAGGTGGGCTTCGGCCCACACTGCATGCCCTAGTCAGACTGGGTATTTTTTTTTGGGGCCATGTACGTGGAACACCGCGATGGGAACACTTACTGCACCCATAGTATGCACCGACCCCTGTAATACTCCTGTAGCTAAGGTATACGAACACCCCACTAACAGTTATGTTGTAGAAGTCTAGGGAGACTCTATTAACACTTCTGTAGTTACAGTATAGATGGACCCCAGTAACATTTCAGTAGGTGCAGTATAGGCAGAGCACAGTATCAGTTACATTTCAGTAGTAACGGTATCGACAGACCCCTGTAACATTTCCGTAACAGCAGGATAGGCATAGCCCAGTATTAGTGGGATTTCAGTAGTAACAGTATAGACAGATTGACAACACCTATGTGGAAAAGCTAGTATTTTCTAAGACAAGAGAGGGGCATTTGATTGCAATGAAAAGGATACTCAAGGTACTGAAAGTCTGCACTCCTTCTCATCTCAAGCTGGAAAATGGAAAGGCTTCATTCCTATGGTTTCCGTTGTCCGTTTCAAAGTGTTAGCAAATAGCAATCCAAGTTTCCGGCTACTACCACGCAAGCATCTTTCTTAGGAATTACCAAAGATGATCACAAGTAAAGGCCTCATCATCGGTCAGTCCAAAATCATTCAGGGAGTATGTGGTTCTCAGCTGGCCTGCTTCCATTTAGGGTCGGTACCTGCTGCCACTCAGTCCCTTTCCCTGCAGGGATGGTGTGTTCTATAGTCACCTGTATTCCGACCTCAGCTGTACGCTAATCTTTGGACTTAGCAGTACCAACAAGTTTTAAGCCACCAATGCTCTACCAGTCAGCTGAAAGCTTCAGCTAGGGATAACGGAATACTACCGCGGTTGTATTTAGTTGGTTTTCAGGATGTGGCCAGGATTAAGTGGGCCGTGGCGGGATGGGGGGGGGGGCTTTCTTATTGTGTCGTTTAGGTGCAATTCTTGGACTGCCGCCAGACGGACCACTGCGAAAGCATTTGCCAAGAATATTTCCATTGTTGGGAGAGGAGGAGGGGGATGTCTTTGAGGCAGTACGTGTCCTGTCCCCGTGTCCGTGGTTATATGCACCTTACCAGTAACCATGTTGGTGGGAAAGTGGTCGCGACTGTGCACCTATTAGCGTGGTTTTATTTCGTTGGTTTTCGGAATGTGGCCAGGATGAAATGTGGAGTGTGGATATAGTAGCACGGTTTTATTTAGTTGGTTTTCGGAATGTGGCCAGGATTAAGTGGGCCGTGGTGGGGGGCTCTCTTATTGTGTCGTTTAAGGTGAAATTCTTGGACTGCCGCCAGACGGACCACTGCGAAAGCATTTGCCAAGAATGTTTTCATTGTTGGGGGAGGAGGAGGGGGATGTCTTTGAGGCAGTACGTGTCCTGTCCCCGTGTCCGTGGTTATATGCACCTTACCAGTAACCGCGTCACTGAAAAATTGTCGCCCCTGGGGACCTAATAGCGCGGCCTAGCCACCATCATGTCTTTGGCAAGCCTCCATTTCCACAACCCTGTAACATAGCAGTAGCAGCAGTATAGGCAGAGCCGAGAATTAGTAACATTTCAGTGGTAAGAGTATGGACAGACCCCAGTAACATTTCATTTACAGCAGTATTGACAGACCCCAGTAACATTTCAGTAGTATCATTAGGGACAGGCCCCAGTAACATTTCAGTAGCAACAGTATAGACTGACCCCAGTAACATTTTATTTACAGCAGTATTGACAGACCCCAGTAGCATTTCAGTTCCAGCAGTGCAGACAGACCCCAGTAACATTTCAGTAGTATCATTAGGGACAGGCCCCAGTAACATTTCAGTTCCAGCAGTGCGGACAGACCTCAGTAACATTTCAGTAGTATTAACAGTATAGACACACCCCTTTAACATTTCCGTTTCAGCAGTGTAGGGTGAGCCCAGTAACATTTCATTTGCAGCAGTATTAACAGAGTGCAGTAACTTTTCACTTGTAGTAACAGTATAGACAGACCCCAGTAACATTAACGTAGAAGCAGTATGGACAAAGCAGCAGATTCACAATTCCCTTGCAGCAGTTTAGGGAGAGTGCAGCATTTGTAACATTTCAGTAGTAGCAGTATAGTCAGACACCAGTAACATTAACGTAGAAGCAGTATGGACATAACGTAGAAGCAGTATGGACAAAGCAGCAGATTCAGAATTCCCTTGCAGCAGTGTAGGGAGAGCATAGCATTGTTACATTTCAGTAGTAGCAGTATAGTCAGACCCCAGTAACATTTACGTAGAAGCAGTATGGGCAAAGCAGCAGAAAAACATTTCCCTGGCAGCAGTGTAGGGAGAGTACAGCATTTGTAACATTTCAGTAGTAGCAGTATAAACAGGCCCCAGTAATATTTACGTAGAATTAGTATGGTCAAAGCAGCAGAAAAACATTTCCCTGGCAGCAGTGTAGAGAGAGCATAGTATTTGTAACATTTCAGTAGTAGCAGTATAGACAGGCGCCAGTAACATTTACGTAGAAGCAGTATGGGCAAAGCAGCAGAAAAACATTTCCCTGGCAGCAGTGTAGGGAGAGCATAGTATTTGTAACATTTCAGTAGTAGCAGTATAGTCTGACCCCAGTAACATTTACGTACAAGCAGTATGGACAAAGCAGCAGATTCACATTTCCCTGGCAGCAGTGTAGGGAGAGCATAGTATTTGTAACATTTCAGTAGTAGCAGTAAAGACAGGCCCCAGTAACATTTACGTAGAAGCAGTATGGGCAGAGCCCACTATTAGTTACATTTCTGTTATAGCAGTATAGACATGCCCCAGTAACATTTCTGTTGAAGCAGTATGGGCAGAGCACAGTATTAGTAAAATTACAGTAGTAACAGTATACACCAACCAAGGTAACATTTCAGGAGCAGAAGTATTGGCAGACCGAAGTTACATTTCTGTTGCTGAAGTATAGTCAGACCCCTGTAGCATTACTGTGGCAGAAGTATAGGTAGGCAGAACAGAGTTACATTGCTGTAGCAAAAGTGTAGGCCAACCCCAGACACAGTGGTGTAGCATGAGTGCAGGCGAAGCCCATAAAAATTACTTGGATTACATTGTAGGCGAGGGCCCGAAAAATTGCTGTACCGACAGTACAAATGTACCCCACAAAAAATTGCCCATGCCCAACCCAGAGGGCAGGTGAAACCCATTAATCGCTTAGCGTACTGTGGCTTAATTTTTAACTAGGCCTGGAGGCAGCCCAGTCAAAATAAAAATTGGTTCAGATGGAAGTTTCAATGCTTTAATGAGAATTGAAACGGATAAATATTATTTAGAAAAGTTATATGAGCCTTTTGGCCCACAGAAAAATTGCCCGTTCGCGGTGATTACGTGAGGTTTCAGGAGGAGGAGCCGGAGGAGGAGGACGAATACCATACACAGATTGACAAAGGTCTTTAGGTAGCGCTGCTGTTCGCTGGTGAAGAAGAGAAGTCTGGGGAAATCCAGGCTTTGTTCATCTTTAGATTCAATTAAATTTATTGATTTTACATATTAAACCAATATGATGCATTACAATAAACATTGGTCTATCTTAACCTTTGTCGTTGCTTCACTTCCTCTTGCACAATGAAAATAATTAGAATAATTAGATCGTGTTCATCTGCATCATACATTAATGTTAAATAATACTTGACTCATAAATGTTATACAAACTATAACTAACTAACAGGGGGGTATAGAGAACGGGTAAGGTTAGAAGAGAGGGGGTAGGGAGAGGTGGGTTTTAGGGGGTAGTACACCTCCTCGCCTGTTTGTATTGGTGTTCTCACTCTTCGAGTTGACCTGATTCCAGCCAGGTTTTGAACGTGTCTGAGGCTCTCATCGATATCCACGGGCTTCATAGGTTATGCATCCCGGTTCGTTCCTTTTCGCTTTCTGCTCCTTCCTCCGCATACCTCATTAACATATTAAGTTTCTCTGACCACATTATTCGTGTGGGTGGAGATCCTGATTTCCACAATTCAGGTATCGACATCCTCACTGCTAGAATAACCAGCCGCAACAGGTCAGCTTTCACTCTAGCCATAGAACCGGGCAGAATCAGGAGCAGGGCCATCTCCGCTGTTATGGACACCCTAGACCTGGTCATGTCGTTGTATAGTAATTCCGCGTTACTCCATAGGGTCCTGACTGGGGGGCAATCCCACCAAATGTGGGTCATTGTCCCAGGACCGTTCTGGCACCTCCAACATATCGGCGGTATTCTATTGTCGATTTGGTGTAGTCTTGACGGTGTCCGATACCAGCGTGATAGGATCTTAAAATTCTGCTCCTGTAATCTACCGTATCTGGTGCTTTTGTGGCACATGAGGAAGGCCCTCTGCCATTCTGATGCAGTGCAGTTGACCCCTAACTCATTCTCCCACTGACCCGTGTAGTTTGGGAGAGAGTCCCTCGTCTCAACGTTCAGCAACAACTTGTATATTACCGAAATGCCGTGCTCCGTAGGCCCCGGCGACATGCACATCTCCTCAAATGGCGTCAGCTGTCTTTTGATACACTCCCCGGGCGTCAGGGACCCCACAAAGCCCCTTACTTGGAGGTAGCTCAACCAAGCTCCTGAGGGGGGACTGGAGTTACCATAAAACTCTCTCAGGGGTTTCATCCTGTCCTGGTTTACTACGTTAACGACTCTAGGAATTGGAGAGTCTGGGATGGACAGGATTGTATTCTTATCTCTCGCTGGTGGGAACTGTGGATTGGCCACCAGTGGAGTAAGTGGGCCTGGTATTGATATCAATCTTGCTCTTGTGGCCCATATCCCCCATTTCGTGAGGACCTTTAAAAGGTGAGGTGAGAGGCTCTCCACCTCCTCAAGATACTGTCTAGGTATCCAGGGAGCCCCCTGGGCTATCCTAGAATCGGCTGCATGTTCCATTTCCACCCATAATTTAGTTGCTTTCGCTTGTAACAGCGAGAGGATGAAGTTTGCCATACAGGCCTTATAATAAAGTGAAAAGTCCGGGAGCCCCAGCCCCCCTTCTTCTTTGGACCTTGTTAGTAGCCTGTGGCTAAGTCTAGATTTACGGTTCATCCATACAAATTTAATGATTAATGACCGGATACTCAAAAGGTATTGCTGGTTCAGGGCTACCGGGAGGGTCTGGCACAGATACAGAAACCTTGGGAGGGAGTCCATCTTGACTGCATTTATCCGCCCTGTCCACGATATGTAAAGCGGGCTCCATTTGCTCAATTCCGCCCTCAGGCCCTCCAGGTATGGGAGGAAGTTTAGTTCATATATCTGTGTAGGGTCAGCTGGGATCAGTACCCCCAGATACTTAATGGCCGAAGACTTCCACTTAAAGGGGAAAGAATCCGAGAGGGCCTCCACCTCCGTCTGGGCCAATGTTACATTTAGGATCTCCGATTTCTGTAGGTTAACTTTAAAATTACTTACTCTCCCATATCTCTCAAATTCCTTCATTACCATTGGCAGCCCTACTCTTGGGTTCGACAGGAACAGGAGGAGGTCGTCCGCAAAAAGCGCTAACTTATGCTCGGAGGGGCCCTCCGTCTGTCCTCTGACTGACCCGTTTTCTCTGATGGAGTTGGCCAGGGATTCCATGGACAGGATGTACAACAGGGGTGACAGGGGACACCCCTGTCGAGTTCCATTGTTAATCGAGATGGAATCTGAAAGGGTCCCATTCACCCGAACTCTGGCTGATGGTCCCTTGTATAAGGCCATAATCCATTCCCTCATTCTCTGGCCAAGGCCTATCTGACGGAGGGTCCCCTCCAAGAACCTCCACCTGACCCTGTCGAACTCCTTTTCTGCGTCTATTGTCAGCAAGCACAGTGGTTTATTTGCTGCTCTCGCCCTGGATATTAGTGAGATCGTTTTAATGGTATTGTCCCTGGCTTCCCTCCCAGGGACAAATCCCACCTGCTCTCTATGTATCAAGTCAGGGATGTGCTTGCTGAGTCTATTTGCTATGAGTTTGGCTAACATTTTGACATCTAAGTTTATCAGGGATATAGGTCTATAGTTTGCGCAAGAGGAGGTGTCCTTCCCCGGCTTCGGGATTACTACTATATGCGCCTGGAGGGCCTGAGGTGGAATGGGGCTCCCTTGAGAAACCTCGTTAAACATCTGCGTTAGCATGGGGGATAATTCTTTTCCAAAGATTCTGTAGAATCTGGCCGAAAACCCATCCGGGCCTGGCGCTTTGCCTATCTTTAGATTTTTGACTATCTCCTCTACCTCTTCGCATGTGAAGTCCTCCTCCAAGGCTGCTGTATCCTCTAACTTTAGCGGGCCCGGGCCGTGTTTTTCTAGGTATGTCCTTTCCTCCTCCCCTTCTCTATCTCCTGCCCGTGGGGGTTGTTCTATGTTATAAAGTCTTTCATAGTATAGGCGGAATTCTTCCAGGATGTCCCTTGTGGAAATCGCTGGTGTCTTCCCTGCTCTCTGAATTTTGGGTACGAATGTCATCGGTGTTCTGGGGTGTAACGTTCGAGCTAACTTTCTTCCACATTTATCCCATGCCTCGTACGCTTCCCTACGGAACTTGTCTCTCAGAGCCAGCGTCCTCTGGTCTAATATTGACAGGATCTTCTGGTGTAGTGTCGATAATTCTGCCCGGACTACGTCGTTTGGGTTTTTTTTGTTGGCTGTCTCTTTCTCCTGTAGGGCCGTTAGCAGGGCTCCCAACTCCCTTGTTCACTCTTTTTTTATCCTTGCCCCTTGGGAGATCATGGTTCCTCTCAGGACACATTTCAATGCTTCCCATTTGACTGGGGCCCGTGTGCTATCGTTTTGGTGGTCTTGTGCAAAATTGCCTATGGCTGTTTTAATCTCTTGGACACATTGGGGGTCTTTTAGTATGTTGTCATTGAGTTTCCATGTTCTAACTCGTAGGTCTTTTTGAAATCCGTTGAAGTCAGCGTATACCGGAGCGTGATCGGACCAGACAAATGGTCCGAATTCGCATACAGGCCTGTAGTCTAGGAGGGCGTGTGAGACCCATACATAATCAAGCCTGCCGTAGCTATTATGGGGGATTGAGTGGAATGTATAGTCCCTGATGCCCGGGTGTAGCAAGCGCCATATGTCCACTAGGTGCATGTCTCCTAGTTCTCTCATTAGGGTTCTTGTTGCTGCCCGTGAGACAGAGGACCTACCTGACGATGTGTCTTGTTCCGGATCCACAGCCAGGTTAAAGTCGCCTCCCAAAGCAATGGTAGAGCCGTCCGCGAACTTCGCCAGTTCCCTCAGGGTGTTCACGCCAAAGGATATCTGTCCCTGGTTCGGGAAGTATAAATTTGCAAACGTTATCACCTTTCCAAAAATTTCTGTTTTAACAAATAGGTATCTACCTTCTGGGTCCTGTAGAACGCCAAGGGGTTGCATCTGTAACGAGTTATGGAATGCAATAGATACTCCTCCCGCCTTCCGGTTCGGGTTCGGGCTATGAAACCAGGTAGGGAATGCTTTTGTGGAGCAGGAAGGAATCTCGTCTGTTTTAAAGTGGGTCTCCTGGAGGAGAAGCACCTTCCTACCTTTTTTTTGCATGTGGTATAAAATCTGACCCCTCTTGGAGGGAATATTCAACCCCTTGGCATTATACGAGGCAATCGTCAGGTCAGCCTTGGACTACACTGGTTAGGTCGCTTGTCACGTTCTTCAGCCAAGGTTTAAGGTGGACGGGGTTGGGGATAGTGGGGGAAGGATAGAGCATGGGGCTAGGGGGAAGGGGGGGGGTAAAAAACATAAAACATCTACAGGCCTCTCGCAAGGCCTCACTATTCAACACTAATCACTATTAGTCGCTATTAACTAGCTTCAAGCGCAGCTTAAGAGCTGCCTACTCTAGGTGGGGGAGAGGAGACCACCAATGGAGTCCTGCCCCTGCCCTCGCCCTCGCTTGGTGAAGAGAAGAGAAGAAAAGTAGAAATATGACAGATATAAAGATTAAATTAAGTAGCTGATGGCACTGATCTCGCCCGCCGCCGGGTCTATTGCCGCATCACACAAAGGGAGAAATGAAAGAGAAGAACAGGTATGCAAGAAGGTGGATAGTATCAGATCTTCGTTATCCGTTGGTCTGGACACATGGAGGGGCCTAATTAGGCTGGTCTAGTCAGTTCGTTACACCAGACTTCCTGTGTATAAGTCCTCAGGACTTCTGTGCCTCCTCTTTCAGCCTTTGTCTTGATTTCTTAGGGGTTCATTCCCCGGTTCTCTTCGCGGCTTCCCCGCTTTCTGCCACTCCATTCTGGGTGGGGAGACCGGCATCTCGACAATTTTGGGCCAGTCCGGTATTGCAATTTGTGGTAGCTCCAGGGTCCCAAGAAATTTGGGTAGGTCTCCCAGGTGTCTAAATACAGCCGATCTCCCTCCTTTTCTCGCGTGAAGCTGTAGGGGGAACCCCCATCTATATGGAATGTCTCTTTCTCTCAAAGCATTTAGGAGGGGCTTCAGGGCCCTGCGTAGCTGTAGTGTGCGCTTAGATAGGTCCGGGTACACACTAACCGAGTAGCCCTTGAACTGCAGAGTGTCCAGCATGCGTGTTCGCTGTAGGATTTGCTCCTTTTCTCTATAAAAATGCACTCTGCAGAGAACGTCCCTGGGTCTGGCGGGATCTGCCGGTTTCGGGCCCAGGGCTCTGTGGACTCTGTCCAGTTCTAAGGCGGAATCGGCCGGTCTCTGCAGCAAGTGATTGAAAAACTCAGTGATCCAGTCCTCCAGTTGGTCGTTGTTTATCTCTTCAGACAGGCCTCTAACCCTAAGGTTGTTGCGCCTATGACGATTTTCCAAGTCGTCGATATGATTGGTCAATTCTTCTATCTGGTGCGCTTGTGCTTCCAAAATATGCGCGTGTTCTACTATAGTGGTTTGGAACTCTTCTTGTACTTCTTCAACTTCTGCCACTCTCTGCCCCACTTCTCTGATGTCTTTCTGTAGGACTGCTATGTCTTGCTTGTGGGCTGCATCCAGTTTCTGTAGAAGTTCATTCATCTCCCCTTTTGTGGGAATTGCTTTCAGGTGGGCTCTCCAGTCCCATTCCTCATCATTTGTTTGTGGGGCCTGGGGTCTTTTGTGGCTAGCGTGTTGGGCTTCGGGGTTGCCTGGGGCTTGTATGGTTGTAGATCTTTTGTTGGGCTGTGCAGAGGGGCTTTCAGGTGTTTTGTTTTTGTTTACTCTTTTCCCCTCTGTATCCCCGGGTTTGATGTGGGTCACTGCTCCCTTCACTCCTTGTGTGGGTCTCTGCGGGAGGGGGGCAGCGCCAGGGCCTTGTTCTTGGCGGCTTCCTGGCTCCCCCTTATCTCTCCCCCTTTCTTCAGTGCCCCTTTCCCTTTCTTTTGTTTGGGGCCCTTGGTCTTTTGGGCTTCCCTGTTGTGGTTCTCCAGGGGGTACTTGTGGGGTTGTAGGCTGCCCTGCAGGGCTCATTTTCTGGGGAGAGCTGGCTATCAGCATGCCTGGGGGGTTTATCCCTGCTGTGTTCTTCTCCTGTGTGCTGGGAGCGCCGGCTCCCCCTCCCCCCTCCGCAGCCGGACCCTCCGCTCCTCTGTCTTCTGCCCGGGGCCATACCTCCTCCTCACTGCTGTCTCCTGCTGCCCCCTCCGATCGGGCTTCCACCTCTGCTAGCTGCGATGGTCCGGCCCGAGGCTCCTCTTCCTCCTGTGCCCATGGCTGCGCTGCTTCTTCTCCGGCGGCTTCCCGCGCCGGCCGGCGCGGCGCCATCTTTTTTTTGCCGCTCAGTAGCGGAGCTCCTGGGGAGCGGAGAAAACGCTCCATACTCGGAGCCGGGGGCTTCAGCGGCTGCCTGGGGGCTTCCGGTGTCCTCTTCTTCCCCATGGAAGCTGTTTCTCTCGGCGGCGGAACAGCTTACTGAAGCGAAGGCTCGGGCAGGAGCTCCGGCGGGAACACCTTACTCCATTAAGCGGTAAGCCACGCCCCCGCTTTGTTCATCTTTATGAGTGTAAGCCTGTCGGCACTGTCAGTTGACAGGCGGGTACGCTTGTCCGTGATGATTTCCCCAGCTGCACTAAACACCCTCTCTGACAAGACGCTAGCCGCAGGGCAAGCGTACACCTCCAGGGCATACAGCGCGAGTTCGGGCCACGTGTCCAGCTTTGACACCCAGTAGTTGTACGGAGCAGAGGCGTCACAGAGGACGGTGGTACGATCGGCTACGTACTCCCTCACCATCTTCTTACAATGCTCCCTCCGACTCAGCCTGGACTGGGGAGGTGTGACACAGTCTAGCTGGGGAGCCATAAAGCTGACAAAGGCCTTGGAGAGTGTTCCCCTGCCTGCGCTGAACATGCTGCCTGATCTCCGCGCCTCCTCTTCTACTTGGCCCTCGGAACTGCACCTTCTGCCACTAGCGCTGTCAGATGGGAAGTTTACCATCAGTTAGTCCAACAGGGCCCTGTGGTATTGCATCATTCTCAAACCCCTTTCCTCTTCTGGAATAAGAGTAGAAAGGTTCTCCTTATACCGTGGGTCAAGCAGTGTGTACACCCAGTAATCCGTAGTGGCCAGAATGCGTCTAACGCGAGGGTCACGAGAAAGGCATGCTAACATAAAGTCAGCCATGTGTGCCAGGGTACCTGTACGCAACATATGGCTGTCCTCACTAGGAAGATCACTTTCAGGATCCTCCTCCTCCTCCTCAGGCCATACATGCTGAATGGATGAGAGGCAAGCAGCATGGGTACCCTCTGCAGTGGGCCCAGCTGTCTCTTCCTCCTCAGGCTCCTCCCCCTCCTCCTCCTCCTCCTCAACTTGCTGAGATATAGACATGAGGGTGCTCTGACTATCCAGCGACATACTGTCTCCCCCCCCCCCCCCCCCTCCGTTTCCGACCGCAAAGCGTCAGCCTTTATGCTTTGCAGGGAACTTCTCAACAGGCATAGCAGGGGAATGGTGACGCTAATGATTGCAGCATCGCCGCTCACCATCAGGGTGGATTCCTCAAAGTTTCCAAGGACCTGGCAGATATCTGCCATCCAGGCCCACTCCTCTGTAAAGAATTGAGGAGGCTGACTCCCACTACGCCGCCCATGTTGGAGTTGGTATTCCACTATAGCTCTACGCTGCTCATACAGCCAGGACAACATGTGGAGCGTAGAATTCCACCGTGTGGGCACGTCGCAAAGCAGTCGGTGCACTGGCAGATTAAACCGATGTTGCAGGGTCCGCAGGGTGGCAGCGTCCGTGTTGGACTTGCGGAAATGTGCGCTGACACGCGCACCTTGCCGAGGAGGTCGGACAAGTGTGGGTAGCCTTTCAGAAACCGCTGAACCACCAAGTTAAAGATGTGGGCCAGGCATGGCACGTGCATGAGGCTGCCGAGCTGCAGAGCCGCCACCAGGTTTACGGCCGTTGTCGCACATGACCATGTCCGGTTGCAGGCTCAGTGGCGAAAGCCAGTGCTCGGTCTGCTCTGTCAGACCGTGCAACAGTTCGTGGGCCATGTGCCTCTTCTCTCCTAAGCTGAGTAGTTTCAGCACGGCCTGCTGACGCTTGCCCACCGCTGTGCTGCCGCGCGACACCGACTGCTGGCGACGTGCTGCTGCTGACACGTCTTAATTGCGAGGTAGAGGTTGCGTTGGAGGAGGAGGAAGGTTTAGTGGAGGTGGCATACACCGCCGCAGAAACCAGCACCGATCTGGGGCCCGCAATTCTAGGGGTGGGTAGGACATGAGCGTTCCCAGGCTCTGACTCGGTCCCAGCCTCCACTAAATTCACCCAATGTGCCGTCAGGGAGATATAGTGGCCCTGCCCGCCTGTGCTTGTCCACGTGTCCGTTGTTAAGTGGACCTTGCCAGTAACCGAGTTGGTGAGGGCGCGTACAATGTTGCGTGAGACGTGGTCGTGCAGGGCTGGGACGGCACACCGTGAAAAATAGTGGCGACTGGGGACAGAGTAGCGCGGGGCTGCTGCCGCCATCATGTTTTTGAAAGCCTCAGTTTCCACAAGCCTGTAGGGGAGCATCTCCAGGCTGATCAATTTGGCTATGTGGACATTTAAAGCTTGAGCGTGCGTGGTGGCTTATTTGCGCTTTCGCTCCAACGATTCTCTTAGCGACAGCTGGACGCTGCGCTGAGAGACATTGCTGGATGGGGCCGAGGAGAGCGGAGGTGAGGGTGTGGGTCCAGGCCAGGAGACGCTCGTGCCTGTGTCGTGAGAGGTGGGTTGGATCTCAGTGGCAGCTTGGGTTCCAGGGGGAGAGGCAGTGGCGCAAGCTGGGGACGGTGAACGGCCTTCGTCCCACCTTGTGGGGTGCTTGGCCATCATATGCCTGCGCATGCTGGTGGTGGTGAGGCTGGTGGTGGTGGCTTCCTGGCTGATCTTGGCGCGACAAATGTTGCACACCACTGTTCGCCGGTCGTCCGCTGTCTCAGTGAAAAACTGCCACACCTTAGAGCACCTTGGCCTCTGCACGGTGGCTTGGCGCGAGGGCCTGCTTTGGGAAACAGCTGGTGGATTATTTGCTCGTGCCCTGCCTCTACCCCTGGCCACCCCACTGCCTCTTTCAATCTGTCCTGCGGCTGCAATTGCATCCCCCTCTGAAGACCTGTCCTCAGTTGGCTTATCACACCAGTGTCTCATCGTCATCGTCCTCCTCACCCATTGAAAGCTCTTGAGACAGTTGCCGGAAGTCCCCAGCCTCAAGTCCCACAGGCCACGCAGTAATGTGCACTGGGTTACAAGCAGATGTAAAAAAGGATTCCTTTTTTAAAATTAGTTTTTCTGCAATGCAATGTAGGCAATTGAGCATGTATTGGACTCTCCCTCTATGGCTGTCTGGCACCGTACACTGTGCCGGCAGCTGACTGGTAACACAGAGCGGAGAAAAATATTAGTGCTTTTTAAACGTGCACTTGGAAGCAGAGAGCGCTTACGTTACACTAACTGCCCCCAGCGACACTGAAGGCTGAACTGAGGCCTTGCAGTGCACTATGCAGTAGAGATTCACCTCAAGTCCCACAGGCCACGCAGTAATGTGCACTGGGTTACAAGCAGACGTAAAAAAAGGATTCCTTTTTTAAAATTAGTTTTTCTGCAATGCAATGCAGGCAATTGAGCGTGTATTGGACTCTCCCTCTATGGCTGTCTGGCACCGTACACTTCGCCGGCAGCTGTCTGGTAACACAGAGCGGAGAAAAATGTTAGTGCTTTTTAAACGTGCAGTTGGAGGCAGAGAGCGCTTACGTTACACTAACTGCCTCCAGCAAAAAATGACACTGAAGGCTGAACTGAGGCCTTGCAGTGCAATGCTGAGGTACTACAACTCCCAGCAACCACGGAGTTAAATGCACAGGTAGACAGGATTCCACACTACCACTGTCCCTGCCTCACCAATACTTCCCCTATACTACTTAGTACAGACTGCAGCCTGAGAACGCTATAGCTGTAATGGGGCTGCACGCCCGATATAGCAAAAAAGGCTAAACTGCTCCCAGCACCCACAACAGTAGTGCACTAGGTGAGCTGTGGCCCTAAGAAGGACCGTTGGGGTTCTTGTAGACGCTAACACTCTTCCTATAGCAGCAGCAGCACTGTCCCTAATCTCTGCCAGCGTGTGTCTGAGGCAAGCAGCGGGTGGGGCTGCCTTATATACTCGGCGGTCACTTGATCTCGCCAGCCACTCACTACAGGGGGTGGGATAGGGCTGGAACGTCACAGGAGGAAGTTGTAATGCCTTCCCTGCGTTTCTATTGGCCAGAAAATGGCGCTAACGTTTCAGGGAAGTAAATGTTTTTGACTCGAGTGCCGCGTGGTGCTCCTCTCGAGTAACGAGCATCTCGAACACCCTAATACTCCAATGAGCAGCAAGCTCGGACGAGTATGATCGCTCATCTCTAATTACAATTCCTTCCTAGGCAGTGAAGCTACAGCACAGGGATGTGACCTTCACTGACCCAGCAGGAAGGAGTTTGTGATAAAGCAGCTTTCATAACAAGCTGGTCCCAGCCTGCAGTGAGCTGACCTGGGGCACTGGAGAAGCTCAACCAGGAGAAGATGTGATAAGGAGACTGACAGGGAAGGAATAGGTAAGTTTAGATAATTTTTCTTTTAATGACAAAACCCCTTTAAGTGACAAAGCAAGCTGTGGAAGAATTATATCTTGAAATTTTCTTATAATAGGCTAAGGGAAGACCATCAGGCCCTGGGCTTTAATGTAGTGAGAAACTATTTAAGACTGAAGTTAATTCTTCCGCAGAGATCGGAGAGATTAGTGTATCCATCGCAGACTGGTTCAAGGAGGGGAGATTTAATGAGGCTAAAAGGTCTTTTAATTTTTTATCCTTTAATTCTTCCCCATTTTTGTCTGGTGTATTTAAGGTTTACAGCTTTGAGTAAAAGTCTCTGAAGATCTGCACAATTTTTGGCGTTTCTTTTTGCGTTTTCCCCTTTAGATCATTTATTTCTGAAATATATGTTTTGCTTCTAGCCTTTTTTTATTAAGGAGGACATAAGTCGGCCACCTTTGTTACCATGTACGTAAAGTTGGTGTTTAGAGTATAAGAGAGATTTCGCAAATTTATTATTTAGGATGTCTTTCAGTCTTTCCCTTAGTTACACTAGTTTGTATTGGGCTTGTACTTTTTTTTGTTTCGATAGCTGTTCCAAATTTGAGATTTAGGTCAGTAATTCTACGTTTTTTCTGTGCAGATGTGTTTCCCACACTAGTGGGTATTTATCTGTAGATTGTAAGTTTTCTTTCAAAAATATTTTCAAATGTCTAGATATGCTTTTGATTGCTTCTTGATCGTCTAAAATAGATTCATTCAGTCTCCAGCTCCAAGATTTATGAAATGGCGGAGCTAAATTAAAAGCGATTGTAACCGGTGCATGATCAGACACCGTTATGTTACCTATGCTAGTATTTTTTATTTGTTGAATCAGGGAGGGGGAGACAAGGATATAATCTATTCTTTGGAAAGAATTATGCACACGGGAGTAGAATGAGTAATCCCTATCAGATGGATGAAATGTTCTCCATGCGTTGATGATCTTCAGATTCTGTATCATTTTTTTTGTGTGCCTGTTGTGAGATCTGGGATCTCCCAGAGGAAGTGTCTAGTATTGGATCCAGGGTAAGATTAAGATCCGATCCTATTACTATTTTCCCCTCTGCAAAAGATGCAAGTTTATTTAGGGCTTTTAACAGCCAGGGCACCTGGTTTTTGTTGGGGACATATAAATTAAGCAGAGTAAAGGTTTCTGCTAAAATTTTGCTTTTCAAGAACAGCATTCTACCTTCTGAATCAGACAGACTGCTATTTAAAATGAATGGAACCGACGAGTGGAAGGCAATAGCTACTCCTTTGGCTGCGCTAGATGGGTGATTGCTAAAATACCATTTATCAAAAGGCTTTTTTGGTAGAGTTGGGGTTGTAGGCCTCTTAAAATGTGTTTCCTGAAGAAATGCAATGGGGAATTTAAATCTTTGGTGTTCAATGATGTGACTACCAATTCGTTTGTCATTTTCTTTTAAAATTATCAGTAACGTCTGGTCAAGGTGGGGGTGCCTTAGAGAGTCTAGATGGGTCTTTTTATTAGGGTATCTCCTCTTAGTGGAATCTGGGGAAAAATTGTGGTTACACTAAAATTAAGGGATTGCTCACTCGTGGGGTACACTCCTTCGTATCTGACCGTTTTGTAGGACAGTGAAATTGAGGCCTCTTTCAACAGAAGAGTCCCCACCCAAGGCACCTTGGATCCCTCCACCACGCCGCCCCAGCACGGCAGATAGGTCATCCAAGGGAGACCAAAAGGGCTCCAAGGGATGACCCAAGCCACCCTGGAACCTGGGCAGGGAGTGGGAGGGGAGAGGCTTACTCAGGTGACATCTCCCACTCATAGGTGAGGGGGGAGACACACAAATTAGTGAACATTGGAAATATGATGCATTTGGAAAAAGAAAAATTAACCACTACCACAATAATATATGTCAATCCGGAGATAGATCCCAAACTTGCTAACCTGTTTCACCAGTCATCACTGACATGAGCAATCTTGGTCAAGCTAGAGTCCTCTATCAGTTCATTTCTTGATCCTACAACTGCAACGAAAATGATTGGAAAGAGAAAGAGAGAACAGATGCAACAAAGGTAGCAGAGTGACATAAGTCTCTCCGTCGCTTTGATCTTGTGGCTCTGTCATAAGATCGGAGAGGCCTCCACAATAGAAGGACAATCCATCCCCCTACTGCCACATCCAACTAGTGTCCCGTCAAGTGTCCTGTTCGGTTGGCGGCAGCTCGGGTTCACGATGTGGAAAGTCCAGCTTGGTTCGAGATCTTCTGTGTTTTGGAGATTTGGAGTGAGATACTGCCCTCTGCGCTTCTAGGCTGGGGATTGACTCCTTCTCCCCCAGTGGCATCCAAGAAGAGATCTGCATTGGTGTTATACCTAGGATCAGCCAAGCTCTTTCTAGGTCTGCAGGCGTATGTATAATGATACGTTTATTATCTTTATGTATCATCAGCCCAAAAGGGAACATCCAGGCGTATTGCATATTTTTGGCTCTTAGGGCTCCCAAGAGGGGCTTTAGCTGTAGTCTTTTAACTAAGGTGGAGAGAGCCAAGTCTTGATAGATCTGAATGTCCGAGTCTTGATACCTTAGATGGTCTTTATCTCTAGCAGATAATAGTATTCCTTGTGTGTCATTAAAGGAGAGGAGTCCGCAGATAATATCACGTGGAGGTTTGCCCGTTTTTGGTTTGGGACGAACTGCTCTATGAATTCTTTCGATAATAATTGATCTGGCCCTTTCTTCACCTAAGAAATCTGTGAATATAGTTGATGCCATATCTCTGAGCCTATCTGGTGCGTGGGATTCTGGGAGTCCTTTGATTCTTATATTACGCCTCTGACTCCTGTTTTCTTGATCATCTATTAACACCAGTGCTCTGTCAATTTGGTCTCTTGTGCAAGAGCCTTTTTGAGAAATTCTTTAGATATGTTTGATCTCTGGGAGTTACTTTGCTCCAGATCATTATCGCTATCTATGTCCGAGTCTGCTTTGGTATCATCCTCGTTTGTCTGTGGTGGCATCCTTTTCAAGGCCTCTCTTTTTTAAAAAATGTTGCATATCAGCTTGGCTCTTAGTGGTAGATTGCTGCTCGGGAGTATGGTTTCCTCTTTCTTTGCCTGGCTTGACCATTGTATTACTTGGCTATCACCGTCACCACTGTGCAGGGCACACAATTTAGGTATGGTTTAGAACATAGCAAACTGTAACCCAAATTGTCTCTAGATAGAAATTATTGTGCTAGATGTCAAGTTTAAGTCTCTGCGTGGAATGCGCTACTGAGATCCCACCTGGGTTCACAATATGAAATTCTTTGCGGAAGTGAATTCAGCTAAAGTGTGTGTGTGTGTGTGTGGGGGGGGGGGGGGGTTGTGATTCGCCACAATCCAGGGGGGGGGGGGTGCTTAAACAAAATGGCTAGAAACACATCTCAGTGAGTAAGCAGATTCAGTTTGTTGTTTGAGTTTATGTTTGCTGCTTATTAGAGAAAAAATGTCTCCAGGATGGTATAGAGAGTTTGCACTCACTTAGCTAGTATTTCCCTTCTCCCTGGGTGAAGTCGCCAGTCTCCGGTGTAAGGGGAAATTTGGGTCCCTTTGTGTGTCCAAGGTAGGTTTGTGAGAGTAGGTAAGTGCACATATTGATGTGGTATGTAGGATTGTGGTCCACCACCCTCCAGGGAGAGATCTTCAAACTCAGGAAGTGAGCTCCCTCCCAGTGAACCCCAAGCAGTTATTTGCAGGGTGCATATATGGAGTTTCACTAGGGATGTCTGCTTGAGGTAGTACTCACTGTGGCAGAGCTAAATCCTCCCCAGGAAAGATCACAAGCCTCTGATGTGAAGTGGTATTCAGCCCCTATTAGAACCAAGGGCTCTTTAAAGAAGCTGGAGATCCTCTCAGCTCCTGACTGCTGCACCCGCATTACAGTGAGTACAGGGAAATCCCCAACTTACTTGTGTACTGCTGTCCAGTCTCTGCAGCTGCCGCTGTATTAGGGGAGATCTCCACTCTTCTCACACCTACTTCAGCAGGGAATCCCTGCTTCTACTAACCTAGGATGTTGGGTGAGTATGCCGAGAGAGTCCTCTGTGTAGTACTATGCTCCAAGTGTTTGCTGGAGTGCTACAGTCTGCCGTGGCTGCTGGTGACCGGAAATGTAATTTCTTGTTTGGAAGGCCCAGTTAGGCCTCTCCTGTGGCTTCCTTTCTCTGGGATCTTTTCTGTGCTGCAGTGCTTTTTCTTGCTTCTTCTGTCCCCTGGAGATCTTACAAGAGTCCGGAGTGCTCTGGGTGCTTGGAAGACTGTGTTTAAAACACAGATTTGTTTATTTTCCAGCTGAGCTCTCCTGCTATGCGACCTTTCACTATAGTGGTTAGGCCATGCCCCTATTGCAAGTAATCCTACAAAAAAAAATTTCTGGTAATGGAGTTCCAATGCATTAAAATTGCAGCAACTTTTACTTGCTGAGTCTTCTTAAAAATTCAGCGCAACACTCTTTTCTCTTGAGCATAAATTGGATGGGTGGTCCATTTTCTTCCCAACAGCAATTGAATCTGTTTTCATACATTTTGAAATAATACCTTGAATTGTCAAGCAAAGCTATATCCAATGTTTTGGAAATCGCATATTGAGAGTTTCTATTTTCCATTTCTATGCAATTTTAGAATTACTTCGCTCACTTGTACTGGTTAGCCAGAAATCACTTGACCACAGATGTGAATAAATTGCTATGTAGTGTGTGTTTTGCTGTTTGGCTTTTCTGTAAAAATAGACTCACTCAGATGTTTCCTAATCTTAGCACCAAAAATTCATGCTTGCCGGATACCTTGTCTTCAATTTAGAAGGCTTTCCTGTAGAGAACAAGTCTCCTATAAGCTGGAGATATATCTATCTATCTCATATCTATCTATCTATCTATCTATCTATCTATCTATCTATCTATCTATCTATCTATCTATCTATCTATCTATCTAATAGAGATGAGCGAACGTGTTCGTCCGAGCTTGATATTCGTGCGAATATTAGGGTGTTCGGGATGTTCGTTATTCGTAACGAACACCATGCGGTGTTCGGGTTACTTTCACTTCCTTCCCTGAGACGTTAGCGCGCTTTTCTGGCCAATTGAAAGACAGGGAAGGCATTACAACTTCCCCCTGTGTTGTTCCAGCCCTATACCACCCCCCTGCTGTGAGTGGCTGGGGTGATCAGGTGTCCGCCGAATATAAAAGTCGGCCCCTCCCGCGGCTCGCCTCAGATGCCGTGTGAGTTAGATGAGGGACAGTGCTGTTTGTACCGGAGCTGCTGTAGGGAAAGAATTGGTAGTTAGTGTAGGCTTCAAGACCCCCCAAAGGTCCTTATTAGGGCCACTGATAGCTGTGTGTTGGCTGCTGTTAGCAGTGGCAATTATTTTTTTTCTCAAAATCGCCTCTGCAGAGCGTTGCACCCGGCATTAGGGACAGAAGTGCTGCATAGGCAGGGAGAGTGTTAGGAGTGAGTGTAGCCTTCAAGAACCTCAACGGTCCTTTCTAGGGCCATATTTAACCGTGTGCAGTACTGTGCTGGCTGCTGTTAGCTGTGCTGCATTTTTTTTTTCTTCTCAAAATCGCCTCTGCAGAGCATTGCACCCTCCATTGATACTGCAGGGAAAGAATTGTGTAGGCAGGGCCACAACACAGTTATTATTCATTGAATATACGCAGTGCTGCCTTTTGGTGCAAAAAAACGGAAAATAATTCTATTTGTCCTGCCTCTGTCCGTCCTAAGGGCGGTGGACACGTGTCGGCTGCGTGTGCAACGTTTAAAAATCAGACGCACCCAGCTACGTTTTACTCCTGGCTTCGCCATTTGCTTTCCTTAATTGGGAAAAAAAAATACCTGCTCTGCCAGAGTTAATAACTCTGCTACCCTCACGTTCTGTGACACATTAGCAGGGACACAGCACAGTTATTAAACTTCTCATGTTCATTGAATATACGCAGTGCTGCCTTTTGGTGGAAAAAAACTGAAAATAATTCTATTTGTCCTGCCTCTGTCCGTCCTAAGGGCGGTGGACACGTGTCGGCTGCGTGTGCAACGTTTAAAAATCAGACGCACCCAGCTACGTTTTACTCCTGGCTTCGCCATTTGCTTTCCTTAATTGGGAAAAAAAATACCTGCTCTGCCAGAGTTAATAACTCTGCTACCCTCACGTTCTGTGACACATTAGCAGGGACACAGCACAGTTATTAAACTTCTCATGTTCATTGAATATACGCAGTGCTGCCTTTTGGTGGAAAAAAACTGAAAATAATTCTATTTGTCCTGCCTCTGTCCGTCCTAAGGGCGGTGGACACGTGTCGGCTGCGTGTGCAACGTTTAAAAATCAGACGCACCCAGCTACGTTTTACTCCTGGCTTCGCCATTTGCTTTCCTTAATTGGGAAAAAAAATACCTGCTCTGCCAGAGTTAATAACTCTGCTACCCTCACGCTCTGTGACACATTAGCAGGGACACAGCACAGTTATTAAACTTAGATTATTCATTCACTAGAGGCAGTGGGGCCTTTCGTTTTCAAAAAAGGGAAAAAATTATATTTGGCCTGCAGTCTTGCGCCAATTTATTTCCTGCCTGTGAAATCAAATCACTGGTAATACAGCATGCTGAGGGGTAGGGGTAGGCCTAGAGGACGTGGACGCGGCCGAGGACGCGGAGGGCCAAGTCAGGGTGTGGGCACAGGCCGAGCTCCTGATCCAGGTGTGTCGCAGCCGACTGCTGCGCGATTAGGAGAGAGGCACGTTTCTGGCGTCCCCACATTCATCGCCCAATTAATGGGTCCACGCGGGAGACGGTTATTAGAAAATGAGCAGTGTGAGCAGGTCCTGTCCTGGATGGCAGAAAGTGCTTCGAGCAACCTATCGTCAACACGCAGTTCTGCGCCGTCCACTGCTGCAAATCCGAATCCTCTGTCTGCTGCTCCTCCTTCCTCCCAGCCTCCTCACTCCACTACAATGACACCTGCTCAGGAGCGGGAACACTCCCAGGAACTGTTCTCGGGCCCCTGCTTAGATTGGGCAGCAGCGGTTCCTCTCCCACCAGAGGAGTTTATCGTCACTGATGCCCAACCATTCGAAAGTTCTCGGGGTCCGGGGGAAGAGGCTGGGGACTTCCGCCAACTGTCTCAACAACTTTCTGTGGGTGAGGAGGACGATGACGATCAGACACAGTTGTCTTGCAGTGAGGTAGTAGTAAGGGCAGTAAGTCCGAGGGAGCAGCGCACAGAGGATTCGGAGGAAGAGCAGCAGGACGATGAGGTGACTGACCCCACCTGGTGTGCAACGCTTACTCAGGAGGACAAGTCTTCAGAGGGGGAGTCAAGGGCAGCAGCAGGGCAGGTTGCAAGAGGCAGTACGGTGGCCAGGGGTAGAGGCAGGGCCAGACCGAATAATCCACCAACTGTTTCCCAAAGCGCCCCCTCGTGCCATGCCACCCTGCAGAGGCCGAGGTGCTCTAAGGTCTGGCAGTTTTTCACAGAGACGCCTGACGACCGACGAACAGTGGTGTGCAACCTTTGTCGCGCAAAGCTCAGCCGGGGAGCCAACACCAACAGCCTCACCACCACCACCATGCGCAGACATATGATGGCCAAGCACCCCACAAGGTGGGACGAAGGCCGTTCAGCGCCTCCGGTTTGCACCCCTGCCTCTCCCCCTGTGCCCCAACCTGCCACTGAGATGCAACCCCCCTCTCAGGACACAGGCACTACCGTCTCCTGGCCTGCACCCACACCCTCACCTCCGCTGTCCTCGGCCCCATCCAGCAGTGTAGTTCAGCGCACCGTCCAGCCGTCGCTTGCGCAACTGTTGGAGCGCAAGCGCAAGTACGCCGCCACGCACCCGCACGCTCAAACGTTAACCGTCCGCATAGCAAAATTCATCAGCCTTGAGATGCTGCCGTATAGGGTTGTGGAAACGGAGTCCTTCAAAAGTATCATGGAGGCGGCGGCCCCGCGCTACTCAGTTCCCAGTCGCCACTACTTTTCCCGATGTGCCGTCCGAACCCTGCACGACCACGTCTCCCGCAACATTGTACGCGCCCTCACCAACGCGGTTACTGTCACGGTCCACTTAACAACGGACACGTGGACAAGCACAGGCGGGCAGGGCCACTACATCTCCCTGACGGCACATTGGGTGAATTTAGTGGAGGCTGGGACAGAGTCAGAGCCTGGGACTGCTCACGTCCTACCCACCCCCAGAATTGCGGGCCCCAGCTCGGTGGTGGTATCTGCGGAGGTGTATGCTTCCTCCACTAAAGCACCCTCCTCCTCCTCCTCCTCCTCTGTCTCGCAATCAAGATGTGTTAGCAGCAGCATGTCGCCAGCAGTCGGTGTCGCGCGGTGTGGCAGCACAGCGGTGGGCAAGCGTCAGCAGGCCGTGCTGAAACTACTCAGCTTAGGCGATAAGAGGCACACGGCCCACGAACTGCTGCAGGGTCTGACACAGCAGACCGACCGCTGGCTTGCGCCGCTGAGCCTCCAACCGGGCATGGTCGTGTGTGACAACGGCCGTAACCTGGTGGCGGCTCTGCAGCTCGGCAGCCTCACGCACGTGCCATGCCTGGCCCACGTCTTTAATTTGGTGGTTCAGCGCTTTCTGAAAAGCTACCCACGCTTGTCAGACCTGCTCGTAAAGGCGCGCCGGCTCTGCGCACATTCCCGCAAGTCCCACACGGACGCTGCCACCCTGCGCACCCTGCAACATCACTTTAAGCTGCCAGTGCACCGACTGCTGTGCGACGTGCCCACACGGTGGAACTCTACGCTCCACATGTTGGCCAGGCTCTATGAACAGCGTAGAGCTATAGTCGAATACCAACTCCAACATGGGCGGCGCAGTGGGAGTCAGCCTCCTCAATTCCTTTCAGAAGAGTGGGCCTGGTTGGCAGACATCTGCCATGTCCTTGGTAATTTTGAGGAGTCTACCCAGGTGGTGAGCGGCGATGCTACAATCATTAGCGTCACCATTCCTCTGCTATGCATCTTGAGAAATTCCCTGCAAACCATAAAGGTAGCTGCTTTGCGCTCGGAAACGGGGGCGGGGGAAGACAGTATGCCGCTGGATAGTCAGGGCACCCTCCTGTCTATTTCTCAACGCGTACAGGAGGAGGAGGAGGAGCATGAGGAGGATGAGGAGGAGGGGGAAGAGACAGCTTGGGCCGCTGCTGACGGTACACCGGCTGATTGCCTGTCATCCTTTCAGTGTGTATGGCCTGAGGAGGAGGAGGAGGAGGATCCTGAAAGTGATCTTCCTAGTGAAGACAGCCATGTGTTGCGTACAGGTACCCTGGCACACATGGCTGACTTCATGTTAGGATGCCTTTCTCGTGACCCTCGCGTTGCACGCATTCTGGCCACGACGGATTACTGGGTGTACACACTGCTCGATCCACGGTATAAGGAGAACCTGCCCACTCTGATTCCCGAAGAGGAAAGGGGTTCGAGAGTGTTGCTATACCACAGGACCCTTGCGGACAAGATGATGGTAAAATTCCCAGCCGACAGCGCTAGTGGCAGAAGGCGCAGTACCGAGGGCAAGGTAGCAGGGGATGTGCGTAGATCGAGCAGCATGTACATCCCAGGCAGTGTACAACCCTTTAAGGGCCTGGCCAGCTTTATGGCTCCCCACCAAGACTGTGTCACCGCTCCCCAGTCAAGGCTGAGTCGGCGGGAGCACTGTAAAAGGATGGTGAGGGAGTACGTAGCCGATCGCACGACCATCCTCGGTGACCCTCTGCCCCCTACAACTACTGGGTGTCGAAGCTGGACACGTGGCCTGAACTAGCGCTGTATGCCCTGGAGGTGCTTGCTTGTCCTGCGGCTAGCGTGTTGTCGGAGAGGGTGTTTAGTGCGGCTGGGGGAATCATCACAGATAAGCGTAGCCGCTTGTCAACCGACAGTGCCGACAGGCTAACACTCATCAAGATGAACAAAGGCTGGATTTCCCCAGACTTCTGTTCTCCACCAGCGGACAGCAGCGATACGTAAGCAATACGTAGGCTGCACCCGCGGATGGAAGCTACGTTCTCTCTCACCATCCAAAACGGGGACATTTCTGCTTCATCAATCTGTGTCTAATATTCCTCCTCCTCCTCCTGCTCCTCCTCCTGAAACCTCACGTAATCACGCTGAACGGGCAATTTTTCTTAGGGCCACAAGGCTCACTCAAATAATTTTTCTGAACAATTTTTATAAGTTTCAATGCGCTTAAAAGCGTTGGAACTTTAACTTGAACCAATTTTTCGTTACACTGGGCTGCCTCCAGGCCTAGTTACCACTTAAGCCACATTAACCAAAGCGATTCACCTGCCATCTTGGTTGGGCTTGGCCAATTTTTACTGAGGTACATTAGTACTGTTGGTACACCAAATTTTTGGGGCCCTCACCTACAGTGTAATCATAGCAATTTGTATGTTGTTCGCCTGCACTCATGGTACAGAAAGGTGTGTGGGGTTGGCCTACACTTTAGCTACATAAATGTAACTTGGGCCTTGGCTATACTATGGCTACTGAAATGGAACTAAGACTGCGCTCCAGCTATACTGCTGCTTCGGAATTGTTACTGGGGCCTGTCTTGAGTGCTACTATTGCTGACATGGAACGAAGACTGCGCTCCCGCTATACTGCTGCTTCGGAATTGTTACTGGGGCCTGTCTTGAGTGCTACTATTGCTGACATGGAACAAAAAATGCGCTCCCGCTATACTGCTGCTTCGGAATTGTTACTGGGGCCTGTCTTGAGTGCTACTATTGCTGACATGGAACGAAGACTACGCTCCCGCTATACTGCTGCTTCGGAATTGTTACTGGGGCCTGTCTTGAGTGCTACTATTGCTGACATGGAACGAAGACTGCGCTCCCGCTATACTGCTGCTTCGGAATTGTTACTGGGGCCTGTCTTGAGTGCTACTATTGCTGACATGGAACGAAGACTGCGCTCCCGCTATAATGCTGCTAGTGATATGTTAGTGGGGCCTGTCCTAATGCTACGGCTGAAATGTTACGAATTCTGGGCTCTGCCTATACCGCTGCTAATGGTATGTCTCTGGGGTGTGGAAACAGAGGCTTCCCAAAGACATGATGGCGACGAGGCCATTTCCCACCAACGCGGTTACTGTTAAGGTGCATATAACCACGGACACGTGGAGAGGACACGTAGTGCCTCAAAAACATCCCCCTCCTCCTCCAACAGGGAAAACATTCTTGGCAAATGCCTTTGCATTGGTTCGTCTGGTGGCAGTCCAAGAATTTCACCTTTACCGACACAACAAGAGAGCCCCCACACCATCCCCCCACCACGGCCCACTTAATCCTGGCCGCATTCCGAAAACCAACAAAATACAACCGTGCTACTAGGTCCGCAGTCACCACCACATTACCACCAACGCGGTTACTGTTAAGGTGCATATAACCACGGACACGTGGAGAGGACACGTAGTGCCTCAAAAACATCCCCCTCCTCCTCCAACAGGGAAAACATTCTTGGCAAATGCCTTTGCATTGGTTCGTCTGGTGGCAGTCCAAGAATTTCACCTTTACCGACACAACAAGAGAGCCCCCACACCATCCCCCCGCCACGGCCCACTTAATCCTGGCCGCATTCCGAAAATCAACAAAATACAACCGTGCTACTAGGTCCGCAGTCACCACCACATTACCACCAACGCGGTTACTGTTAAGGTACATATTACCAGTCTGACTGGGGCATGCAGACACCTTGACAGAATGAATAGTGTGTGGCACATAGGTTCCCCATTGCTATGCCTACGTGTGCAGCTCCTGATGGCGGTGGCACAGGATTCTATTTCTCATTGCTTCTGTACAGCATTGTGGGCTATCGCCCCGCCACTTTTAAAGAGGGTCGCTGCCTAGCCATGCCAACCCTCTGCAGTGTGTGCGTGCGGTTCCTCCTCATGGCAGACGCACTTCTAAATAGACATGAGTGTGGCGTGGCATGAGGGCAGCTGAAGGCTGCGCAGGGACACTTTGGTGTGCGCTGTGGGGGGGAGGGGGGGCGGTTGGTCAGCATGTAACCCAGGAGAAGTGGCAGCGGAGTGTCATCCAGGCAGTGATTGTGCTTTGTTGTAGCTAGTGTGGTGCTTAGCAAAGGTATGCCATGCTAATGAGGGCTTTTCAGAAGTAAAAGTTGTTGGGAGGGGGGGGCCCACTCTTGCCGGTATTGTGGCTTAATAGTGGGACCTGTGAACTTGAGATGCAGCCCAACATGTAGCCCCTCGCCTGCCCTATCCGTTTCTGTGTCATTCCCATCACTTTCTTGAATTGCCCAGATTTTCACACATGAAAACCTTAGCGAGCATCGGCGAAATACAAAAATACTCTGGTCGCCCATTGACTTCAATGGGGTTTGTTGTTCGAAACGAACCCTCGAACATCGCGGGAAGTTCGTTCCGAATAACGAACACCCGAACATTTTGGTGTTCGCTCATCTCTAATCTTTAAACCAACATCCTTACATTATAACACCAAAGAGATTGAACTATCTAAACCCATTCAAAAAGTGACAATGAGGGCGAGCACCCACTGGCGTTTTTTTACCTGCGTTTTGCGTTTTGCGTTTTGCGTTTTTCCTGCACAGGCATAGAGATAACATGTGTTCCTGTCCACTGGCGTTTTTTTTGCGTTGCGTTTGCGTTTTTAACATAGGAGCTGTCAGTTGCATATGTGTCCTTATTTTTCTCCATGGAAATTAATGGAAAAGCCGCGAAAACGCCGCGAAAAACGCAGCGGAAAGCGGGCGGAAAAACGCGGGAAACGCGGCGAAAACGCTGCGTTTTTTCCCGCGGAAAACGCAAACGCCAGTGGGTGCTCGCCCTGAAGCAGCGACTGCAGTATGGCGAGGAGTGATCACTAGCAAAACCACAGGAGAGACAAATCTTAAGTATAAGTTGGTACATGTTTTTCCCCTTTGAAATAAATAAAGAACAAATCATAATGAACTAAGGTAAGTCCTCAATATTCACAACAATTTATTCAATACCATTTACCAATCAAAAAGACATAAACACATCCATGATGCATTATTGATGACCTCATAAAACCTAGATGATATGTGTTGTGCTTCCTTCTGAAGCAAGTAGGAACATAGAGAAAATGTGCATTTACAGAAACAAGCAGAGGAAAGCACAAAAATTCTAATTAAACATGACATTATTAGCTAATACAGCTAATGCACATCAATAGTGTAGTTATCTTTTTTTGGAAAATTATTACTCAAAGTCATAATCGCAATCGTTTTAGTAGGTGCAACATATATTCTGTCATAAAACAGTCTTCAACTCAACACCAGATTTGATCTTTTTTAAATACAGAATTTATGGCACATTACAAAGAGGAAAGTTATAGGCCCCAGCCATTATTCTTCTCCTTACCCCATCTCAGATCTGTAATATGTTCACCTCATATAATTCATGATCTAATTTTCTAATTTTATGCACTAAGTAATACAAAATGTTTATTATCGAGATGACAGATTTCCTTGATAGATAACAGTAGTGCTAAATATAAATTGAGAGATTGATTTTCGTACATTTTTTACATTTTTACATTGTCTCCATTTATTTGACTTGTATTATAAAACCTCCACTAACAAGGATGCAATTTAACGAATATAAAAGTATTGTAAAAGGAACACTACATATAGAACATACACACAAAAATAATCCTTGTTAATTTCTTTCTGACGTTTTTGCCTTGCATTGCAATAGTTTTTCTACATGCAAGAAAAGATAAGGCAGAAACTATCTTCCTGCATTTTTTTTAACTCGTGCGTTATAAAGCAAAGTTTGAATAATCAACTAAGACTAATAGTTTAACCCTTTCCAATCCACTGTCTGACGTCTAAAGACATTCTGATTGAAGGCTGTACAGCTCTGATGTCGGAAGACGTCCGGCAGGGTATTCTTACTGTATATTACTGGCTGCTCTGTTGTTGGGGGCCTCTCCAGCATGTCACAGCAGATGGCGCCATTGTATAATGGCAGAAAGGAAAGCCCCCTAGGAAACCCTGAATCCAAAATTGGATTTCAAAGGGTTAAGCACTAAGACAACTGACTGCAGAATAAGCCTTTCCCCAGTGCTCTTTCTGCAATAGAAAGCAAAGAATATTAAGCCCTGCCTACTGGTTAATCCCTGTCCAATTAGGGTATGTTCGCATGATGAAATTTTGGAACAGTAATGAGGCAGAATCTGCTTGGAATCTACATGGATTCCATAGCAAATCTGCACACCAATACTTTCAATGGGAATCTGCTCAGTAATTGTCATTGTGCAAATCCGCGTGCAGAAAAAAAAATAACATGTAACTTCTTGATACAGATTATGTGCTGTATCCAGATCAGAAAATCTGCATGCAGATTGAGTCTTTTTCATGTGCGAATTTGCATGCAGATTTTCTGATCTGGATACAGCACATAATCTGTATCAAGAAGTTACATGTTATTTTTTTTTCTGCACGCGGATTTGCATGTGCGTAGCCACAGTACATGTGCGTAGCCACAGTAAAAATCTGCAGCTCAACTCCACTCAAATTACTACTGAAGTAGAAACCATGTGGAAAAATCTGCATTAGATTTCACATACCCTCCCTGCCATCCAAAATGGAAGGGATCAGAAGGAAATGAACTCCTGCGTTCCCTGCAAGACTCTTATATGATTGTTTGAGAACTCTACAGTATATTCTGGACATTGACAAGCACTGTGGGAAGGTTTATATCTAGTATACTTTTATTATTTATTTCCAGATGTAGTGTTAAAGCAAATGTATCATTTGATTATGCTGCTATCCTGTAAGGGCAACATATCATAAGGAAAGGTTCACTAGCCCCTCATGAATAAAGCAGAGTTGTAATGAATATGGAAATTAACCCAACAAAGTCAATTATCTCAAGTTGTAGAATGACAGTTACGAGAATAAAAGAGAGTAAGATAGATACTGAGAAATGTGTGGCCATGGAGATCATTATTAGAAGATAAGGACAAGATTTGCCCAGCAATGCAAAGCATATGTTAAGTTAAATTTCTAGCCATCTGCTGACAGTGTGCTTTTCAACAAACTACAGATGTGTACAGCTATTAAACAAACCAAAGGTGCAGGACACAAGAAATATCAGATATAAAATCCAAAGTTTATTATACATTATCAAGAAAAAAGCTGAAGACATACATATAAGATATTAAATACAATGAAAAAACACTAGAGATGAGCGAACGTGTTCTTCCGAGCTTGATATTCGTGCGAATATTAGGGTGTTCGGGATGTTCGTTATTCGTAACGAACACCATGCGGTGTTCTGGTTATTTTCACTTCCTTCCCTGAGACGTTAGCGCGCTTTTCTGGCCAATTGAAAGACAGGGAAGGCATTACAACTTCCCCCTGTGACGTTCAAGCCCTATACCACCCCCCTGCTGTGAGTGGCTGGGAAGATCAGGTGTCACCCGAACATAAAAGTCGGCCCCTCCCGCGGTTCGGCTCAGATGCCTGGTGAGTTAGATGAGGGACAGTGCTGTTTGTACCGGAGCTGCTGTAGGGAAAGAATTGGTAGTTAGTGTAGGCTTCAAGACCCCCCAAAGGTCCTTATTAGGGCCACTGATAGCTGTGTGTTGGCTGCTGTTAGCAGTGCCATTTTTTTTCTTCTCAAAATCGGCTCTGCAGAGCGTTGCACCTGGCATTAGGGACAGAAGTGCTGCATAGGCAGGGAGAGTGTTAGGAGTGAGTGTAGCCTTCAAGAACCTCAACGGTCCTTTCTAGGGCCATATTTATCCGTGTGCAGTACTGTCCAGGCTGCTGTTAGCTGTGCTGCATTTTTTTTTGGCTTCTCAAAATCGCCTCTGCAGAGCATTCCACCCTCCATTGATACTGCAGGGAAAGAATTGTATAGGCAGGGCCACAACACAGTTATTATTCATAGAATATACGCAGTGCTGCCTTTTGCTTGTAAAACAAGTGAAAATAATTCTATTTGTCCTGCCTCTGTCCGTCCTAACGCCGGTGGACACGTGTCGGCTGCGTGTGCAACCTGTAAAAATCATACGCACCCAGCTACGTTTTACTCCTGGCTTCGCCATTTGCTTTCCTTAATTGGGAAAAAAAATACCTGCTCTGCCACAGTTAATAACTCTGCTACCCTCATGTTCTGTGACACATTAGCAGGAAAACAGCACAGTTATTAAACTTCTCATGTTCATAGAATATACGCAGTGCTGCCTTTTGGTGCAAAAAAACGGAAAATAATTCTATTTGTCCTGCCTCTGTCCGTCCTAACGCCGGTGGACACGTGTCGGCTGCGTCTGCAACCTGTAAAAATCATACGCACCCAGCTACGTTTTACTCCTGGCTTCGCCATTTGCTTTCCTTAATTGGGAAAAAAAATACCTGCTCTGCCACAGTTAATAACTCTGCTACCCTCACGTTCTGTGACACATTAGCAGGAAAACAGCACAGTTATTAAACTTCTCATGTTCATAGAATATACGCAGTGCTGCCTTTTGGTGCAAAAAAACGGAAAATAATTCTATTTGTCCTGCCTCTGTCCGTCCTAACGCCGGTGGACACGTGTCGGCTGCGTCTGCAACCTGTAAAAATCATACGCACCCAGCTACGTTTTACTCCTGGCTTCGCCATTTGCTTTCCTTAATTGGGAAAAAAAATACCTGCTCTACCACAGTTAATAACTCTGCTACCCTCACGTTCTGTGACACATTAGCAGGAAAACAGCACAGTTATTAAACTTCTCATGTTCATAGAATATACGCAGTGCTGCCTTTTGGTGCAAAAAAACGGAAAATAATTCTATTTGTCCTGCCTCTGTCCGTCCTAACGCCGGTGGACACGTGTCGGCTGCGTCTGCAACCTGTAAAAATCATACGCACCCAGCTACGTTTTACTCCTGGCTTCGCCATTTGCTTTCCTTAATTGGGAAAAAAAATACCTGCTCTGCCACAGTTAATAACTCTGCTACCCTCACGTTCTGTGACACATTAGCAGGAAAACAGCACAGTTATTAAACTTAGATTATTCATTCACTAGAGGCAGTGGGGCCTTTCGTTTTCAAAAAAGGGAAAAAATTATATTTGGCCTGCAGTCTTGCGCCAATTTATTTCCTGCCTGTGAAATCAAATCACTGGTAATACAGCATGCTGAGGGGTAGGGGTAGGCCTAGAGGACGTGGACGCGGCCGAGGACGCGGAGGGCCAAGTCAGGGTGTGGGCACAGGCCAAGCTCCTGATCCAGGTGTGTCGCAGCTGACTGCTGCGCGATTAGGAGAGAGGCACGTTTCTGGCGTCCCCACATTCATCGCCCAATTAATGGGTCCACGCGGGAGACGGTTATTAGAAAATGAGCAGTGTGAGCAGGTCCTGTCCTGGATGGCAGAAAGTGCTTCGAGCAACCTATCGTCTACCCGCAGTTCTGCGCCGTCCACTGCTGCCAATCCGAATCCTCTGTCTGCTGCTCCTCCTTCCTCCCAGCCTCCTCACTCCACTACAATAACACCTGCTCAGGAGCGGGAACACTCCCAGGAACTGTTCTCGGGCCCCTGCTTAGATTGGGCAGCAGCGGTTCCTCTCCCACCAGAGGAGTTTATCGTCACTGATGCCCAACCATTCGAAAGCTCCCGGGGTCCGGGGGAAGAGGCTGGGGACTTCCGCCAACTGTCTCAACAACTTTCTGTGGGTGAGGAGGACGATGACGATCAGACACAGTTGTCTTGCAGTGAGGTAGTAGTAAGGGCAGTAAGTCCGAGGGAGCAGCGCACAGAGGATTCGGAGGAAGAGCAGCAGGACGATGAGGTGACTGACCCCACCTGGTGTGCAACGCTTACTCAGGAGGACAGGTCTTCAGAGGGGGAGTCAAGGGCATCAGCAGGGCAGGTTGCAAGAGGCAGTGCGGTGGCCAGGGGTAGAGGCAGGGCCAGACCGAATAATCCACCAAGTGTTTCCCAAAGCGCCCCCTCGCGCCATGCCACCCTGCAGAGGCCGAGGTGCTCTAAGGTCTGGCAGTTTTTCACAGAGACGCCTGACGACCGACGAACAGTGGTGTGCAACCTTTGTCGCGCAAAGCTCAGCCGGGGAGCCAACACCAACAGCCTCACCACCATGCGCAGACATATGATGGCCAAGCACCCCGCAAGGTGGGACGAAGGCCGTTCAGCGCCTCCGGTTTGCACCCCTGCCTTTCCCCCTGTGCCCCAACCTGCCACTGAGATGCAACCCCCCTCTCAGGACACAGGCACTACCGTCTCCTGGCCTGCACCCACACCCTCACCTCCGCTGTCCTCGGCCCCATCCAGCAGTGTAGTTCAGCGCACCGTCCAGCCGTCGCTTGCGCAACTGTTGGAGCGCAAGCGCAAGTACGCCGCCACGCACCCGCACGCTCAAACGTTAACCGTCCGCATAGCAAAATTCATCAGCCTTGAGATGCTGCCGTATAGGGTTGTGGAAACGGAGTCCTTCAAAAGTATCATGGAGGCGGCGGCCCCGCGCTACTCAGTTCCCAGTCGCCACTACTTTTCCCGATGTGCCGTCCCAGCCCTGCACGACCACGTCTCCCGCAACATTGTACGCGCCCTCACCAACGCGGTTACTGCCACGGTCCACTTAACTACGGACACGTGGACAAGCACAGGCGGGCAGGGCCACTACATCTCCCTGACGGCACATTGGGTGAATTTAGTGGAGGCTGGGACAGAGTCAGAGCCTGGGACCGCTCACGTCCTACCCACCCCCAGAATTGCGGGCCCCAGCTCGGTGGTGGTATCTGCGGAGGTGTATGCTTCCTCCACTAAAGCACCCTCCTCCTCCTCCTCCTCCTCCTCCTCTGTCTCGCAATCAAGATGTGTTAGCAGCAGCATGTCGCCAGCAGTCGGTGTCGCGCGGTGTGGCAGCACAGCGGTGGGCAAGCGTCAGCAGGCCGTGCTGAAACTACTCAGCTTAGGCGATAAGAGGCACACGGCCCACGAACTGCTGCAGGGTCTGACACAGCAGACCGACCGCTGGCTTGCGCCGCTGAGCCTCCAACCGGGCATGGTCGTGTGTGACAACGGCCGTAACCTGGTGGCGGCTCTGCAGCTCGGCAGCCTCACGCACGTGCCATGCCTGGCCCACGTCTTTAATTTGGTGGTTCAGCGGTTTCTGAAAAGCTACCCACGCTTGTCAGACCTGCTCGTAAAGGCGCGCCGGCTCTGTGCACATTTCCGCAAGTCCCACACGGACGCTGCCACCCTGCGCACCCTGCAACATCACTTTAAGCTGCCAGTGCACCGACTGCTGTGCGACGTGCCCACACGGTGGAACTCTACGCTCCACATGTTGGCCAGGCTCTATGAACAACGTAGAACTATAGTCGAATACCAACTCCAACATGGGCGGCGCAGTGGGAGTCAGCCTCCTCAATTCCTTTCAGAAGAGTGGGCCTGGTTGGCAGACATCTGCCATGTCCTTGGTAATTTTGAGGAGTCTACCCAGGTGGTGAGCGGCGATGCTACAATCATTAGCGTCACCATTCCTCTGCTATGCATCTTGAGAAATTCCCTGCAAACCATAAAGGCAGCTGCTTTGCGCTCGGAAACGGGGGCAGGGGAAGACAGTATGCCGCTGGATAGTCAGGGCACCCTCCTGTCTATTTCTCAGCGCGTACAGGAGGAGGAGGAGGAGCATGAGGAGGATGAGGAGGAGGGGGAAGAGACAGCTTGGGCCGCTGCTGACGGTACACCGGCTGATTGCCTGTCATCCTTTCAGCGTGTATGGCCTGAGGAGGAGGAGGAGGAGGATCCTGAAAGTGATCTTCCTAGTGAAGACAGCCATGTGTTGCGTACAGGTACCCTGGCACACATGGCTGACTTCATGTTAGGATGCCTTTCTCGTGACCCTCGCGTTGCACGCATTCTGGCCACGACGGATTACTGGGTGTACACACTGCTCGATCCACGGTATAAGGAGAACCTGCCCACTCTGATTCCCGAAGAGGAAAGGGGTTCGAGAGTGTTGCTATACCACAGGACCCTTGCGGACAAGCTGATGGTAAAATTCCCAGCCGACAGCGCTAGTGGCAGAAGGCGCAGTACCGAGGGCAAGGTAGCAGGGGATGTGCGGAGATCGAGCAGCATGTACATCCCAGGCAATGCAACAGTCTTTAAGGGCCTGGCCAGCTTTATGGCTCCCCACCAAGACTGTGTCACCGCTCCCCAGTCAAGGCTGAGTCGGCGGGAGCACTGTAAAAGGATGGTGAGGGAGTACGTAGCGGATCGCACGACCATCCTTGGTGACGCCTCTGCCCCCTACAACTACTGGGTGTCGAAGCTGGACACGTGCCCTGAACTCGCGCTGTATGCCCTGGAGGTGCTTGCTTGTCCTGCGGCTAGCGTCTTGTCGGAGAGGGTGTTTAGTGCGGCTGGGGGAATCATCACAGATAAGCGTAGCCGCCTGTCAACCGACAGTGCCGACAGGCTAACACTCATCAAGATGAACAAAGGCTGGATTTCCCCAGACTTCTGTTCTCCACCAGCGGACAGCAGCGATACGTAAGCAATACGTAGGCTGCACCCGCGGATGGAAGCTACGTTCTCTCTCACCATCCAAAACGGGGACATTTCTGCTTCATCAATCTGTGTCTAATATTCCTCCTCCTCCTCCTCCTGCTCCTCCTCCTGAAACCTCACGTAATCACGCTGAACGGGCAATTTTTCTTAGGGCCACAAGGCTCACTCAAATAATTTTTCAGAACAATTTTTATAAGTTTCAATGCGCTTAAAAGCATTGAAACTTTAACTTGAACCAATTTTTCGTTACACTGGGCTGCCTCCAGGCCTAGTTACCACTTAAGCCACATTAACCAAAGCGATTAATGGGTTTCACCTGCCCTCTTGGCTGGCCATGGCCAATTTTTGGGATGTACATTAGTACTGTTGATACAGCAATTTTTGTGGGCCCTCGCCTACAGTGTAATCAAATTAATTTTTAGCCCACCTGCATTACAGCTGACGTTACCTCAGCTGTGTTGGGCAATGCAATGGGATATTTTTATGTACCGCCGGTGGGTTCCAGGGAGCCACCCATGCTGTAGGTGCACACGGAGTTTTTAATACATCTGTACACTTCTAAAGAACCCGTCTGACTGGGGCATGCAGTGTGGGCCGAAGCCCACCTGTATTACGCACGACATTACTACCTTAGCTGTGTTGGGCAATGCAATGGGATATTTCTATGTACCGCCGGTGGCTTCCTGGCACCCACCCAGGCAGTGGGTCCACAGGGAGTTTAACCTACATGTGTCCACTTCTAAAGAACCCCAGTCTGACTGGGGCATGCAGTGTGGGCCGAAGCCCACCTGCATTAAGCACGACATTACTACCTCAGCTGTGTTGGGCAATGCAATGGGATATTTTTATGTACCGCCGGTGGGTTCCAGGGAGCCACCCATGCTGTAGGTGCACACGGAGTTTTTAATACATCTGTACACTTCTAAAGAACCCCAGTCTGACTGGGGCATGCAGTGTGGGCCGAAGCCCACCTGTATTACGCACAACATAACTACCTCAGCTGTGTTGGGCAATGCAATGGGATATTTCTATGTACCGTCGGTGGCTTCCTGGCACCCACCCATGCTGTGGGTCCACAGGGAATTATAAATGCATCTGTTTCCACTTATAAAGAAACCCAGTCTGACTGGGGCATGCAGTGTGGGCCGAAACCCACCTGCATTAACCCTTTCCAGTCCACTGTGTGACCTGTGAAGACATTAGGGTTTAAGGCTGTACAGCTCCGTTGTTGGTAGACGTCCGTCGGGGTTCTCTTACTGTATATTGCCAGCCTCTCTGCTGTCGGAGCCTATCCTACGTGTCAGCTCATGCAGTACTGGCTTTAGCCAGCATATAGCGCCGTTGTATAACGGCAGAAAAAGAGTAAGCCCCCTAGGAAAACCATATACAAATTGGATTGGAAAGGGTTAAGCACAACATTACTACCTCAGCTGTGTTGGGCAATGCAATGGGATATTTCTATGTACCGCCGGTGGCTTCCTGGCACCCACCCATGCTGTAGGTGCACACGGAGTTTTTACTACATCTGTACACTTATAAAGAACCCCAGTCAGACTGGGGCATGCAGTGTGGGCCGAAGCCCACCTGCATTAAGCACGACATTACTACCTCAGCTGTGTTGGGCAATGCAATGGGATATTTCTGTGTACCGCCGGTGGGTTCCAGGGAGCCACCCATGCTGTGGGTCGACAGGGACTTCACAATAGGGAGTTGTACCTGCCTGTGTCTATGAATTAAAAAGCCCGGTCTGACTGGGGCATGCAGACACCTTGACAGAATGAATAGTGTGTGGCACATAGGTTCCCCATTGCTATGCCCACGTGCAGCTCCTGATGGCGGTGGCACAGGATTCTATTTCTCATTGCTTCTGTACAGCATTGTGGGCTATCGCTCCGCCACTTTTAAAGAGGGTCGCTGCCTAGCCGTGCCAACCTCTGCAGTGTGTGCCTGCGGTCCCTCGTCATGGCAGACGCAATTCTAAATAGACATGAGCGTGGTGTGGCATGAGGGCAGCTGAAGGCTGCCCAGGGACATTTTGGTGTGCGCTGTGGGGGGGAGGGGGGGGGCGGTTGGGCAGCATGTAACCCAGGAGAAGTGGCAGCGGAGTGTCATGCAGGCAGTGATTGTGCTTTGTTGGAGGTAGTGTGGTGCTTAGCAAAGGTATGCCATGCTAATGAGGGCTTTTCAGAAGTAAAAGTTGTTGGGAGGGGGGGGGCCCACTCTTGCCGGTATTGTGGCTTAATAGTGGGACCTGTGAACTTGAGATGCAGCCCAACATGTAGCCCCTCGCCTGCCCTATCCGTTTCTGTGTCATTCCCATCACTTTGTTGAATTGCCCAGATTTTCACACATGAAAACCTTAGCGAGCATCGGCGAAATACAAAAATGCTCTGGTCGCCCATTGACTTCAATGGGGTTCGTTGTTCGAAACGAACCCTCGAGCATCGCGGGAAGTTCGTTCCGAATAACGAGCACCCGAACATTTTGGTGTTCGCTCATCTCTAAAAAACACAAATAAGATGGGTCACGCTACACCTACCAGCATAAAATTCAAAAATAAAGTGTCCAAATAATACAAAATACAAAAATATATATACAAAAATTGCTTACAAATAATTACAAACCCTAATTCTTACATATATACACATAAATCTAACCATAAAGAGCCTAGTGAATGTGAATAGAAATATGCATATGAACATACAGAGGGGGGCCCCTTCCGGTGGGCGGTCACATGACTGTGACGTCAGGCGGCGAGCTCTTGGTGGAGGCCGGTGAACGGGACCCATCTGCGCCGCTCTCCCTCTCACCCCCGCGGGACCGGAATCGCACAGTCCGGGAGAGGAGTCCGGCGGCTGAGCTCCTCCGTGCAGTGTGGGTCCCATGAGCCGGCCGGCCGCAGGTGACCGGATCTAAGAAGCTCAGGGATGGCTCAGAGATAAACTCGGTTATGACAATGTCAAAGAACGTTTCAAGACTCTTCACCTTTTTGACTAAAGGAGAAAGCTGTGCCGACCCTGGGCTGCAATGATCTAAGTCACTGGATGATAGAAGACCCTCAGCATGGCAGGCCTGCAGCTCCTGACCCCAGCCTCCTCGCCCATGGGTCCTTTCTTTGGACTACCCTGGCAGCAGGAGGCAATTCATGACAATATATACACCCCTACGAAATATCAGGAAGCAGCGTTGGACCACAATACAATAGTGTGTCTGAACTCTGGCTCAAGGAAGACTTTAATCACCGTACTACTTACTAAAGAGCTGTCCTATCAGATCCGGGGAGACTTTAATAACTCCGCCAAGAGAACGGTGTTACTCGTCAATTCTGCTAAGCAAGTTGCCCAGCAAGTGTCTGTGGTTCACACTCACTCCGATCTGAAGGTCGGGGAATTCTCCAGTCTAGAAGTTGTGGAGAGTTAGTCGAAGGAGAAATGGAACGAGGCATTTGTGGCTCATCAGATTCTGGTTATGACTTGTCACATCTTCCTTCATGTCCTGAAGAGCGAGAGACTTTCCTTATCCGAGATCAACCCCCTGGTATTCGACGAGTGCCATCTTGCAATCCAGGATCACCCATATCGTGAGATAATGAAGATCTGTGAAAGTTGCCAGATATGTCCACAAATCTTGGGACTGACCGCCTCCATACTCAACGGGAAATGTGACCCCTGTGACCTTAAAGAAAAAAATCCAGAAACTGGAGGAAACAGCGACCGATCTGGTGGTTTTAGACAGGTATGCCTCGCAGCCTTGTTAGATTGTATTGGATTGTGGCCCCTACTATGACAAAAGTGGACTCTATCAGAGGCTCCTATCTGAACTGGATGATGCACTTCACTTCCTGGATGACTGTAACATTCCCATTGTGTCTAAAGAGAGAGATTCAATATCCATCTCCAAACAGATCCTCTTGGACTGCCGGGCGGTGCGGTTTGTCCTTGGTCCATGGTGCGCTGATAAAGTTGCCGGCATGATGGTGAGAGAACTGCAGAAATATATTAAACATGAGCAAGAAGAGCTGCATCGGAAATTCCTGCTCTTTACAGACACCATCCTAAGGAAGATACATGGTCTGTGCAAAGAGCACTTCTCACCCGCCTCTCTCGAGTTGAAATTTGTCACCCCCAAAGTGATCAAGCTTCTGGAGATTCTGCGCAAGTACAAGCCGTACGAACGGCTGCAGTTTGAGAGCGTGGAATGGTACAACAACCGCAACCAGGATAACTTCATGTCGTAGAGCGACTCTGAGGATGACAATGATGAGGACGAGAAGATAGAGGAGAAAGAGAAGACCGAGACCAGCTTCCCTTCCCCATTTACCAACATCTTGTGTGGGATCATCTTTGTGGAGCGAAGATACACGGCAGTCGTCCTAAACAGGTTGATTAAAGAGGCCGGGAAGCAGGACCCCGAGCTGGCGTACATTAGCAGAAACTTCATAACTGGACACGGCATTGGCAAGAGCCAGCCCCGAAACAAGCAGATGGAAGTGGAGTTCAGAAAGCAGGAGGAGGTTCTCAGAAAGTTCCGAGCTCATGAAACCAACCTGCTTATTGCTACCAGCATTGTGCAGGAGGGGGTGGACATCCCAAAATGCAACCTGGTTGTCTGCTTTGATTTACCAACCGAGTACAGGTCATATGTCCAATCTAAAGGTCGAGCCCGGGCTCCCATCTCCAACTACATCATGTTGGCCGACACTGACAAGATAAAGGGATTCGAAGAGGATCTGAAAACCTATAAAGCCATCAAGAAGATCCTACGGAATAGATGCTCTAAGTCTATGGATTATGGGGACACGGAGGCGGATCGTGGATGATGATGGCATCTTTCCTCCATACGTCTTGCGGCAAGATGACGGCAGCCCAAAGGTCACCTTAAACAATGGCATTGGCCACATTAATCGGTATTGTGCCCGGCTACCCAGTGACCCATTTACTCACCTCGCTCCAAAATGTAAAACCAGAGAGGTGCCCAGTGGTCTTTGCCAGTCAACCCTTTACCTGCCAATCAACTCCCCGCTCAGAGCCCCTATTGTTGGCCCATCCATGAACTGTGCCAGACTTGACGAGCAAGCGGTGGCTCTCATATGCTGTAAGATGCTGCACCAGATCGGTGAACTGGATGACCATTTAATGCCGGTTGGCAAGGAAACTGTTAAATACGAGGAAGAGCTGGACCTACATGATGAAGAAGAAACCAGTGTCCCCCGCCGGCCAGGCTCGACCAAGAGGAGGCAGTGCTACCCTAAAGCTATCCTGGAGTGCCTGCGGAACAGTTATCCGAAGACTGGCCAGTCGTGTTACCTATATGTGATAGGAATGGTATTGACAACCCCTCTACCAGATGAACTAAACTTCAAGAGGCGCAAGCTCTACCCTCCTGAGGACACAACTAGATGCTTCGGCATCCTGACTGCCAAACCCATACCTCAGATCCCACACTTCCCTGTCTACACCCGATCGGGAGAAGTGACCATATCAATTGAGCTGAAGAAGTCTGGATTTACATGGATCTTGCAACAACTTGAGGTCATCACACGGCTACACCAGTACATATTCTCACACATCCTTCGTCTTGAGAAACCTGCACTGGAATTCAAGCCTACAGCAGCTGATGCTGCTTATTGTGTTCTACCTCTCAATGTTGTTAATGACTGCAGCACTTTGGATATAGATTTTAAGTTTGTGGAAGATATTGAGAAATCAGTAGCTCGTACTGGCATTCCTAGTACTCAATATTCAGCCGAGAATCCTTTTATTTTTAAACTAGAAGATTACCAGGATGCTGTTATCATTCCAAGATATCGCAATTTTGACCAGCCTCATCGGTTCTATGTGGCTGATGTATACACTGACCTTACTCCACTCAGTAAATTTCCTTCCCCAGAATATGAAACATTTGCTGAATATTATAAAACAAAGTACAACCTCAACTTGACAAACCTCAACCAGCCACTCTTGGACATCGACCACACCTCATCACAACTTAACCAGCTGATTTTAAATCCCCGGCTGCTGAATACTACAGAGAGCAGTTCGGGAGAACTGCCGCCGGCCGCGGCTGAGCTCCGTCTGCCGGGACAAGGTGAGTATATATATATTTTTTGTTTTTACACATTTGTGGATGAATTTCAGGGAAAGGCTTATATATTTAAGCCCTTCCCGAAAATTCATCCCGCGATCGCCCGCAGCGCATTGCTTTCAATGGAGCCGGCTGTATTGCCGGCTCCATTGAATTCAATGCGCTGGACAGTTTCGGCCCGTTTCTATTGAAACGCGGCTAGGAGCAGTATTTTCGGGCGATTTTTCGGCCCCGGTCACGCGATTTGCGGATGCGCATCCGTCATGCGATCTGCAAATCGTGGGAAAAAACGTCCGTGTGACTAAGGCCTGAGAAGTGGGAAAGTAATGAAACTGCCAGCGACAGTGTGACTGCTAACGACAAGATGGATGACGATTTTGATGATGATGAAGATCTGATCTGGAGGAACCCAAAAGAGGAAGCTGACTTCGACGATGACTTTCTGGAGTATGACCAGGAGCACATAAAATTTATTGACAGCATGCTAATGGGGTCTGGTGCCTTCGTAAAGAAAATTCCACTTTCAACTTTTTTCCCTCCTGACCCAACGTTTGAGTGGAGGACCCCAAAGAAAAGCTCTTTAGAAAATCCCCAATTCCCATCTGACCTTGTCGGCTTTGATTACAGCTCTTGGGACGCCATGTGCTACCTGGATCCCAGCAAGGCTGTAGAAGAAGACGACTTTGTGGTGGGGTTTTGGAACCCATCAGAAGAAAACTGTGGGGCAGATGCCGGAAAGCAGTCCATCTCTTATGATCTCCATACTGAGCAATGCATCATGGATAAGAGTATTGCGGATTGCGTAGAAGCCTTGTTGGGCTGCTACTTGACAAGCTCTGGTGTGCGTGCTGTCCAGCTCTTCCTCTGTTCTCTCGGCTTAAAAGTTCTTCCCGAGAATAATAAACAGTGACTACTGATACAACAATAAGACAAGTTCTGACCTTTCAACCTGCAAACGGGTGGAGTACGGTTATTTACAGATACCCCCCAGATGCATGTTCGACCACCTATCTGGCTTTGAAAATTTTGAGAAGAGAATTAACTATCAATTTAAGAATAAGGCTTACCTCCTTCGGGCCTTCACTCATGCATCCTACCACTACAATACCATAACTGACTGCTACCCACATTTAGAATTCCTCGGGGATGCAATTTTGGACTACCTCATTACTAAGCACCTTTATGAAGACCCCAGCCAGCACTCCCCAGAAGTTCTCACTGACTTGCGCTCAGCTCTAGTCAACAACACCATATTTGCTTCGCTGGCTATGAAGTATGACTACCACAAATACTTCAAGGCCGTTTCTCCAGAACTTTTTCACGTCATAGATGACTTTGTGCAGTTTCAACTAGAGAAGAACGAAATGCAAGGGATGGATTCGGAGCTGAGAAGATCAGAGGAGGATGAGGAGAAAGAGGAAGACATTGAGGTGCCAAAGGCCATGGGTGACTTATTCGAGTCCCTTGCGGGAGCTATTTATATGGACAGAGGAATGTCACTAGAAACCGTATGGCAGGTGTACTACCCGATGATGAGGCCATTAATAGAAAAATTTTCGGCCAATGTTTCCCGATCCCCTGTGCGAGAAGTTTTGAAAATTGAGCCGGAGACAGCCAAATTCAGCCCTGCCGAAAGGACCTATGATGGCAAAGTTCGCGTCACTGTGGAAGTTGTAGGAAAGGGCAAATTCAAAGGGGTTGGCAGAAGTTACAGAATTGCCAAATCGGCAGCTGCTAGACGAGCCCTCAGAAGCCTCAAAGCAAATCAACCTCAGGTCGCAAGCAGCTGGGAGATCTCATTGACTGCTGCCATGGCAAACGCCCATCCAGAGAACTCATATAACATAACCCTTTGACAGCGAGCTAATGACATCCAGAGTGGAGCATATAACTCAAACACACATGCCTTGTGGGTGTCTCCCAGTCTGGGCCTCTTTGCAAGCGCCCTGCAGTGCATTGTGGGAAAAGATATAATGTGCAAACACAATCTGATCACCTGTCCTGACGTCTGCTTTGTTTAATCACAAGAGTGCTTTAACTATGATATATAGCAAGTCGTGAATCTGGTCTCCATCTTGTCTTAAAATGTTTCAGTTTTGGGGAATAGATACAAAGATCAGATTTTGGTTTCTCGACAGATAGAGGGGATAAAAAGTTTGTCTCTGTGAATGAAATCTATAGAGATATCCACATACATCAAGTATTTTATTCACATTTCGAGGGCTGTTTTGAGGGTTTTATAGAACTTTTATTGGGGTTATCTGGTCCAATGAGAAGTCAATTTTTCCTCGTTGTGTCATGCAAGAAAACCATAACCTTTACATTGCACTTATATGGACACCATTTAGTGTCACAGAGCGAGTGAAAGGATAAGTGTTACAGATGGGTATTTTTTTTTCTTTCTTCTAAATTCTCTTTCCTCCCCCTCCACAAAATATCTAACAATTCCTACTGTCTGGATTCCATGCGCATGTAGTAGTCTTCATAGTTTTTTTCCCTATTTTTCGAAATGTTTTTAAAGCTACAATGGAAATTTTGTAACAAATGTTATCAGTCTTGAATAGGGGCAGATAATGGAAGAGGAAACAAAAATATTCACCTTGATGGACTCCCCAACTTCTGGAATGCTGCAAATACTAAGGCGTGTTGGGTGTCGCAATGTAGCTTTTCCTTTTCATTCTGTTGTGTTTTTTTTTATTTCAATGTCCGAAATGGATATATCCGATGACTTTATTGTCTCTGGTTTGTTAGGTCGCATTTGCCACAACCCATCAAATTTGACTCCAAAACTTTCTAGAGTCTTGCTTGAAGAAAAAAAAAAGTGACCTGATTGAAACTGTTGTGACCCCTCTTGTGTTTTGTGATTTAATCAAAGCAATTTTGGCTCTTTGGGCGGCATGGGGTTAAAGGGGGGTCTTGTAGTATGACTGATGTTATCTGTGTTTTTTTTTTTCTTGTTTTTTTTTTCTTCTTTCTCTCCCTTTGTGTTTTCTATTTTATAGGTCGGGGGTTTTGCCTAAATTTCTAGTCTATGTAGGCAGTCTTCACTTGAATACCTCATTATCCTCCCACCCCTCTCCGCATGCTTTCTCATTTTTGTCTTGGTGCTATGTTTATGTATTAAGCTGGGAATGCATATTTTTATTTGCACTGTAACTATATTACCTCTTTAATTTACGTGTTTCTTGTATTTTAAAAAAAAAAACAAAAAACAAAAACAAATTGGGGGGTGCTTTCAGCCACATTCAAATCATTGGAGGTTTGCTGCAAATGTTTTATTTTCTACTGATGCTTGAAGCCTCGAAACAAATCAAGGATTTTGCATAAGTTAAGAGTGGGTAGAGAGCTGTCATGAGCAGAGACGTATCTGCTGCCCTTCAGTTTTAAACATTTGGATTTTTCTTTGTTTCTATTTTTTAGTCTTTTTTTTTTTTTATCTTGCATGCTTTATGTTGTGCCACTCTTTATAAAAAAAATATCTTCGGTTAGCTGCTTTCTCAATTAAATTCCAAGCATGTCGCTCTCCTGTTGTCCCACACTTGTTCTCCAAGTTAGTACTTTTATTTTTGAAACTGAGAAAATAAATTGAATTTTATACTTTTTCAAAATGATTTGTGTAATAGGTTAATAACTAGAGATGAGCGAACGCGTTCGTCCGAGCTTGATATTCGTGCGAATATTAGGGTGTTCGGGATGTTCGTTATTCGTGACGAACACCATGCGGTGTTCTGGTTACTTTCACTTCCTTCCCTGAGACGTTAGCGCGCTTTTCTGGCCAATTGAAAGACAGGGAAGGCATTACAACTTCCCCCTGCAACGTTTAAGCCCTATACCACCCCCCTGCTGTGAGTGGCTGGCGAGATCAGGTGTTCGCCTAATATAAAAGTCGGCCCCTCCCGCGGCTCGCCTCAGATGCGGTGTGAGTTAGATGAGGGACAGTGCTGTTTATACCGGAGCTGCTGTAGGGAAAGAATTGGTAGTTAGTGTAGGCTTCAAGACCCCCCAAAGGTCCTTATTAGGGCCACTGATAGCTGTGTGTTGGCTGCTGTTAGCAGTGGGATTTTTTTTTTTCTCAAAATCGCCTCTGCAGACCGTTGCACCTGGCATTAGGGACAGAAGTGCTGCATAGGCAGGGAGAGTGTTAGGAGTGAGTGTAGCCTTCAAGAACCTCAACGGTCCTTTCTAGGGCCATATTTATCCGTGTGCAGTACTGTCCAGGCTGCTGTTGGCTGTGCTGCATTTTTTTTGGGCTTCTCAAAATCGCCTCTGCAGAGCATTCCACCCTCCATTGATACTGCAGGGAAAGAATTGTATAGGCAGGGCCACAACACAGTTATTATTCATAGAATATACGCAGTGCTGCCTGTTGGTGGGAAAAAACTGAAAACAAATCTATTTGTCCAGCCTGTGTCCGTCCTTACGGGCGGTGGACACGTGTGAGCTGCGTGAAAAACATTGCTAAATCATACGCAGCCAGCTACGCTTTACTGCTGGGTTCGCCATTTGCTTTCCTTAATTGGGAAAAAAAATACCTGCTCTCCAAGAGTTATAATAACTCTGCTACCCTCACGTTCTGTGACACATAAGCAGGGACACAGCACAGTTATTAAACTTCTCAGGTTCATTGAATATACGCAGTGCTGCCTGTTGGTGGGAAAAAACTGAAAACAAATCTATTTGTCCAGCCTGTGTCCGTCCTTACACCTGTGGAGACGTGTGAGCTGCGTGAAAAACATTGCTAAATCATACGCAGCCAGCTACGCTTTACTGCTGGGTTCGCCATTTGCTTTCCTTAATTGGGAAAAAAAATACCTGCTCTCCAAGAGTTATAATAACTCTGCTACCCTCACGTTCTGTGACACATAAGCAGGGACACAGCACAGTTATTAAACTTCTCAGGTTCATTGAATATACGCAGTGCTGCCTGTTGGTGGGAAAAAACTGAAAACAAATCTATTTGTCCAGCCTGTGTCCGTCCTTACGCCTGTGGAGACGTGTGAGCTGCGTGAAAAACATTGCTAAATCATACGCAGCCAGCTACGCTTTACTGCTGGGTTCGCCATTTGCTTTCCTTAATTGGGAAAAAAAATACCTGCTCTGCCACAGTTAATAACTCTGCTACCCTCACGTTCTGTGACACATAAGCAGGGACACAGCACAGTTATTAAACTTAGATAATTCATTCACTAGAGGCAGTGGGGCCTTTCGTTTTCCAAAAAGGGCAAAAATTATATTTGGCCTGCAGTCTTGCGCCAATTTATTTCCTGCCTGTGAAATCAAATCACTGGTAATACAGCATGCTGAGGGGTAGGGGTAGGCCTAGAGGACGTGGACGCGGCCGAGGACGCGGAGGGCCAAGTCAGGGTGTGGGCACAGGCCAAGCTCCTGATCCAGGTGTGTCGCAGCCGACTGCTGCGCGATTAGGAGAGAGGCACGTTTCTGGCGTCCCCACATTCATCGCCCAATTAATGGGTCCACGCGGGAGACGGTTATTAGAAAATGAGCAGTGTGAGCAGGTCCTGTCCTGGATGGCAGAAAGTGCTTCGAGCAACCTATCGTCTACCCGCAGTTCTGCGCCGTCCACTGCTGCCAATCCGAATCCTCTGTCTGCTGCTCCTCCTTCCTCCCAGCCTCCTCACTCCACTACAATGACACCTGCTCAGGAGCGGGAACACTCCCAGGAACTGTTCTCGGGCCCCTGCTTAGATTGGGCAGCAGCGGTTCCTCTCCCACCAGAGGAGTTTATCGTCACTGATGCCCAACCATTCGAAAGTTCCCGGGGTCCGGGGGAAGAGGCTGGGGACTTCCGCCAACTGTCTCAACAACTTTCTGTGGGTGAGGAGGACGATGACGATCAGACACAGTTGTCTTGCAGTGAGGTAGTAGTAAGGGCAGTAAGTCCCAGGGAGCAGCGCACAGAGGATTCGGAGGAAGAGCAGCAGGACGATGAGGTGACTGACCCCACCTGGTGTGCAACGCTTACTCAGGAGGACAGGTCTTCAGAGGGGGAGTCAAGGGCATCAGCAGGGCAGGTTGCAAGAGGCAGTGCAGTGGCCAGGGGTAGAGGCAGGGCCAGACCGAATAATCCACCAAGTGTTTCCCAAAGCGCCCCCTCGCGCCATGCCACCCTGCGGAGGCCGAGGTGCTCTAAGGTCTGGCAGTTTTTCACAGAGACGCCTGACGACCGACGAACAGTGGTGTGCAACCTTTGTCGCGCAAAGCTCAGCCGGGGAGCCAACACCAACAGCCTCACCACCACCACCATGCGCAGACATATGATGGCCAAGCACCCCGCAAGGTGGGACAAAGGCCGTTCACCGCCTCCGGTTTGCACCCCTGCCTCTCCCCCTGTGCCCCAACCTGCCACTGAGATGCAACCCCCCTCTCAGGACACAGGCACTACCGCCTCATGGCCTGCACCCACACCCTCATCTCCGCTGTCCTCGGCCCCATCCAGCAGTGTAGTTCAGCGCACCGTTCAGCCGTCGCTTGCGCAAGTGTTCGAGCGCAAGCGCAAGTACGCCGCCACGCACCCGCACGCTCAAACGTTAACCGTCCGCATCGCAAAATTCATCAGCCTTGAGATGCTGCCGTATAGGGTTGTGGAAACGGAGTCCTTCAAAAGTATCATGGAGGCGGCGGCCCCGCGCTACTCAGTTCCCAGTCGCCACTACTTTTCCTGATGTGCCGTCCCAGCCCTGCACGACCACGTCTCCCGCAACATTGTGCGCGCCCTCACCAACGCGGTTACTGCCACGGTCCACTTAACTACGGACACGTGGACAAGCACAGGCGGGCAGGGCCACTACATCTCCCTGACGGCACATTGGGTGAATTTAGTGGAGGCTGGGACAGAGTCAGAGCCTGGGACCGCTCACGTCCTACCCACCCCCAGAATTGCGGGCCCCAGCTCGGTGCTGGTATCTGCGGAGGTGTATGCTTCCTCCACTAAAGCACCCTCCTCCTCCTCCTCCTCCTCTGTCTCACAATCAAGATGTGTTAGCAGCAGCATGTCGCCAGCAGTCGGTGTCGCGCGGTGTGGCAGCACAGCGGTGGGCAAGCGTCAGCAGGCCGTGCTGAAACTACTCAGCTTAGGCGATAAGAGGCACACGGCCCACGAACTGCTGCAGGGTCTGACACAGCAGACCGACCGCTGGCTTGCGCCGCTGAGCCTCCAACCGGGCATGGTCGTGTGTGACAACGGCCGTAACCTGGTGGCGGCTCTGCAGCTCGGCAGCCTCACGCACGTGCCATGCCTCGCCCACGTCTTTAATTTGGTGGTTCAGCGGTTTCTGAAAAGCTACCCACGCTTGTCAGACCTGCTCGTAAAGGCGCGCCGGCTCTGCGCACATTTCCGCAAGTCCCACACGGACGCTGCCACCCTGCGCACCCTGCAACATCACTTTAAGCTGCCAGTGCACCGACTGCTGTGCGACGTGCCCACACGGTGGAACTCTACGCTCCACATGTTGGCCAGGCTCTATGAACAGCGTAGAGCTATAGTCGAATACCAACTCCAACATGGGCGGCGCAGTGGGAGTCAGCCTCCTCAATTCCTTTCAGAAGAGTGGGCCTGGTTGGCAGACATCTGCCATGTCCTTGGTAATTTTGAGGAGTCTACCCAGGTGGTGAGCGGCGATGCTACAATCATTAGCGTCACCATTCCTCTGCTATGCATCTTGAGAAATTCCCTGCAAACCATAAAGGCAGCTGCTTTGCGCTCGGAAACGGGGGCGGGGGAAGACAGTATGCCGCTGGATAGTCAGGGCACCCTCCTGTCTATTTCTCAGCGCGTACAGGAGGAGGAGGAGGAGCATGAGGAGGATGAGGAGGAGGGGGAAGAGACAGCTTGGCCCGCTGCTGACGGTACACCGGCTGATTGCCTGTCATCCTTTCAGCGTGTATGGCCTGAGGAGGAGGAGGAGGAGGAGGAGGAGGATCCTGATAGTGATCTTCCTAGTGAAGACAGCCATGTGTTGCGTACAGGTACCCTGGCACACATGGCTGACTTCATGTTAGGATGCCTTTCTCGTGACCCTCGCGTTGCACGCATTCTGGCCACTACGGATTACTGGGTGTACACACTGCTCGATCCACGGTATAAGGAGAACCTGCCCACTCTGATTCCCGAAGAGGAAAGGGGTTCGAGAGTGTTGCTATACCACAGGACCCTTGCGGACAAGCTGATGGTAAAATTCCCAGCCGACAGCGCTAGTGGCAGAAGGCGCAGTTCCGAGGGCCATGTTGCAGGGGATGTGCGTAGATCGAGCAGCATGTACATCCCAGGCAGTGCAACAGTCTTTAAGGGCCTGGCCAGCTTTATGGCTCCCCACCAAGACTGTGTCACCGCTCCCCAGTCACGGCTGAGTCGGCGGGAGCACTGCAAAAGGATGGTGAGGGAGTACGTAGCGGATCGCACGACCATCCTTGGTGACGCCTCTGCCCCCTACAACTACTGGGTGTCGAAGCTGGACACGTGGCCTGAACTAGCCCTGTATGCCCTTGAGGTGCTTGCTTGTCCTGCGGCTAGCGTGTTGTCGGAGAGGGTGTTTAGTGCGGCTGGGGGAATCATCACAGATAAGCGTAGCCGCTTGTCAACCGACAGTGCCGACAGGCTAACACTCATCAAGATGAACAAAGGCTGGATTTCCCCAGACTTCTGTTCTCCACCAGCGGACAGCAGCGATACGTAAGCAATACGTAGGCTGCACCCGCGGATGGAAGCTACGTTCTCTCTCACCATCCAAAACGGGGACATTTCTGCTTCATCAATCTGTGTCTAATATTCCTCCTCCTCCTCCTCCTGCTCCACCTCCTGAAACCTCACGTAATCACGCTGAACGGGCAATTTTTCTTAGGGCCACAAGGCTCACTCAAATAATTTTTCAGAACAATTTTTATAAGTTTCAATGCGCTTAAAAGCATTGGAACTTTAACTTGAACCAATTTTTCGTTACACTGGGCTGCCTCCAGGCCTAGTTACCACTTAAGCCACATTAACCAAAGCGATTAATGGGTTTCACCTGCCCTCTTGGCTGGCCATGGCCAATTTTTGGGATGTACATTAGTACTGTTGATACAGCAATTTTTGTGGGCCCTCGCCTACAGTGTAATCAAATTAATTTTTAGCCCACCTGCATTACAGCTGACGTTACCTCAGCTGTGTTGGGCAATGCAATGGGATATTTCTATGTACCGCCGGTGGCTTCCTGGCACCCACCCAGGCAGTGGGTCCACAGGGAGTTAAACCTACATGTGTCCACTTGTAAAGAATCCCAGTCTGACTGGGGCATGCAGTGTGGGCCGAAGCCCACCTGTATTACGCACGACATTACTACCTCAGCTGTGTTGGGCAATGCAATGGGATATTTTTGTGTACCGCCGGTGGGTTCCAGGGAGCCACCCATGCTGTAGGTGCACACTGAGTTTTTAATACATCTGTACACTTCTAAAGAACCCGTCTGACTGGGGCATGCAGTGTGGGCCGAAGCCCACCTGTATTACGCACGACATTACTACCTCAGCTGTGTTGGGCAATGCAATGGGATATTTCTATGTACCGCCGGTGGCTTCCTGGCACCCACCCAGGCAGTGGGTCCACAGGGAGTTAAACCTACATGTGTCCACTTGTAAAGAATCCCAGTCTGACTGGGGCATGCAGTGTGGGCCGAAGCCCACCTGTATTACGCACGACATTACTACCTCAGCTGTGTTGGGCAATGCAATGGGATATTTCTATGTACCGCCGGTGGCTTCCTGGCACCCACCCAGGCAGTGGGTCCACAGGGAGTTAAACCTACATGTGTCCACTTGTAAAGAATCCCAGTCTGACTGGGGCATGCAGTGTGGGCCGAAGCCCACCTGTATTACGCACGACATTACTACCTCAGCTGTGTTGGGCAATGCAATGGGATATTTTTGTGTACCGCCGGTGGGTTCCAGGGAGCCACCCATGCTGTAGGTGCACACTGAGTTTTTAATACATCTGTACACTTCTAAAGAACCCGTCTGACTGGGGCATGCAGTGTGGGCCGAAGCCCACCTGTATTACGCACGACATTACTACCTCAGCTGTGTTGGGCAATGCAATGGGATATTTCTATGTACCGCCGGTGGCTTCCTGGCACCCACCCAGGCAGTGGGTCCACAGGGAGTTAAACCTACATGTGTCCACTTGTAAAGAACCCCAGTCTGACTGGGGCATGCAGTGTGGGCCGAAGCCCACCTGCATTAAGCACGACATTACTACCTCAGCTGTGTTGGGCAATGCAATGGGATATTTCTGTGTACTGCCGGTGGGTTCCAGGGAGCCACCCATGCTGTGGGTCGACAGGGACTTCACAATAGGGAGTTGTACCTGCCTGTGTCTATGAATTAAAAAGCCCGGTCTGACTGGGGCATGCAGACACCTTGACAGAATGAATAGTGTGTGGCACATAGGTTCCCCATTGCTATGCCCACGTGTGCAGCTCCTGATGGCGGTGGCACAGGATTCTATTTCTCATTGCTTCTGTACAGCATTGTGGGCTATCGCTCCGCCACTTTTAAAGAGGGTCGCTGCCTAGCCGTGCCAACCTCTGCAGTGTATGCCTGCGGTCCCTCGTCATGGCAGACGCAATTCTAAATAGACATGAGCGTGGTGTGGCATGAGGGCAGCTGAAGGCTGCGCAGGGACACTTTGGTGTGCGCTGTGGGGGGGAGGGGGTGCGGTTGGGCAGCATGTAACTCAGGAGAAGTGGCAGTGGAGTGTCATGCAGGCAGTGATTGTGCTTTGTTGTAGCTAGTGTGGTGCTTAGCAAAGGTATGCCATGCTAATGAGCGCTTTTCAGAAGTAAAAGTTGTTGGGAGGGGGGGGGGGGCCCACTCTTGCCGCTATTGTGGCTTAATAGTGGGACCTGTGAACTTAGGATGCAGCCCAACATGTAGCCCCTCGCCTGCCCTATCCGTCACTGTGTCATTCCCATCACTTTCCTGAATTGCCCAGATTTTCACACATGAAAACCTTAGCGAGCATCGGCGAAATACAAAAATGTTCTGGTCGCCCATTGACTTCAATGGGGTTCGTTGTTCGAAACGAACCCTCGAGCATCACGGGAAGTTCGTTACGAATAACGAACACCCGAACATTTTGGTGTTCGCTCATCTCTATTAATAACGAATTGACGAAGAGCAAGGATAGAATCTATTCCGATATCCACAGAATTTTTTTTTAACCTGAACGAATAATCAAAAAATAAAATAAAATATGGGATTTCGGATCTTTTTGTCCTGAACAGCTTTTCCAACAGGTATTTTCTTGGTGCCTGAGAATGATTGATTAGATCGCATTCAATTCCTTTCATTCATTGCCAACCACAGCTACAATCATTTTGGCCACAATTTGGCAAACATTCCCAATATATGATGTTTTTTTTCAGATTTAATTCATAACTTTTCGAACCAAATTTCTTTTCACATTGATGACCCCATCTTGTCCTTCTATATTATATAATTGTATTCTTGAAACATTTTATCCCAAGTGCAAACATTGAAGACTCCCTTCACTTGTAACATGCAGTTTTTTTTATTATGAAATATAAGAAGAGAGGACAAAGGGTCCGTTAAAGTAGAAAGTGATAACGTTTGCTTATCATTTTCTTCCAAGATACTCTTAAGCTTTTTATTTAAAAGAAAAATGGAAAAGTCCTAAAGTTGGATTCAGTCCTAATCCAAATTGTAGAGTACTTATTGTACACATTCGCAGACTAAATATATGCTGTGATAAATTTAAAAAAATGCACTATTCCCCGTCCCCCTCCGCCGCCATAAAATTAGTATGATACTTCATTAATACATCTAGAGGTATTTCAATTTAATACATAAAAATATTCAATAGGGAGTTAAATTGAAATTTGGAAAGATTTCTTTAGAACCCTAAAAAGTTAAATTGTGAGCAGATAACCTTTTTCTTTAGGAAAACATATTGGAAGCCCATTTTTGAAAAGCTTTTTATACTGTTTATTTCAGAAAAGTCTTAAATTTGTATAATAGGATTTCTTAACTTTTCATTGTCTCTGCCAAATCCAGATGTGTCAAGAAGCCAGTTATGCTTTCTTTTCTCCTAATTCCTTTTATTTAATTCTATTGTTTTTCCCAAGAATGCCTCAATGTGAGCACAAACCTCGTTTTGTGCCCTCCTGTATACAAGGTGTGTAACTATAACAGTTATGGGGAGTTTTCCAGGGAACTGGCTGAGAAATGGAAATCATTTTTAGAATGTTTCAGTGCAAAAAAATTAATTTCAAAAGCATTTTAATGCATCCTGGAAGAATCAAGTGACACAACAGCATTCGGATGATATTTGGTAAAGTGTATATTTTTTACCATCTTAGATCTACAATACTGTATTTGACTAGACCGAACTATGCTGCATATATGTGTGTTTAAGCTTTTTGTTTCATTCTTTTTTTTTCTTCTTTTTGCTGTTTTTGTTTTATGTAGCACAAATAAGCCTTGCACTTGGTGCCGTGCTTTACCTCATTTCAGAATGACTATATGCTTAACAGGGAGGGGAAGAATGTGGTTTGAATTTCGCCGTCATTTTGATCAGAAAATAGGATCATTTTATGTCTGCATTGTTTCATATTCTTGCACAGCAAACTACCATGTACATTATGTCATGTTGTATTTTCGTCCCTGTCATATTTTCACTACAAGATCTGGTTATTGTGAACATACAGAGGGGGGAGTAGACTCACCACACCTGGCACGCATTTTGTAAGATCTTCATCTGGGGTACTTAGCCAAGTTCAATGCAAGCTTTATATAACAAACTATTCAACTTGATCAGCCAATCCCATACTAATATTAAACATTAAGCACTTGTGAGTATACCAATGATTGCCCATGAGGGGGGCAATATGGTTTTATAGCCTCATAAAATGTATGAGGAGATGTTGCAACAACTATGGGACTCTAAATGTTATAAACACCTGACGTTTAATCCCCTTCATTTAGGACTGAATTGTTTGCTATTTTACATCGTGCATTTGAGGGTGGTCTTTTAGTGAAATCTCAATTGGAGGGATTGATTGTACTATACCAGCTATTTACCTTTTACCAAAAATTTATAAAATTCTTGTGCATCCTTCAGGTCGTCCAATTGTGTTGGGCATGAACAATTTTTGTGAGCCAATTTGTAAACTAATTGATTTTTTTCTACGGCCTTTGGTGACGAATCTGCCATCTTATGTCGAAGACGAAGGTGATGTCCTCCATAAATGAGATGATATCCAAAAATCCGGATTGGATATTTTTGATTTGTTAATAGTTGTAGAAAAACACATCCACATGAGAAATTGGCTCATCTTGTAAATTGATGAGAGCTAAAGTAATTAATTGTTCATCAAACATCATTTCCAAAGGAATTATTTGCTGTCTATTGCTTTACCAAAAAATTTACTTGATGGAAAGTAATAGGAATAACTTAACCCCTTAACGACCAGCCCATAGTGTTTTTACGTCCTCCCGAAGTGGGCTCTATTCTCTGAGGACGTAAAAACATGCTTCCTGCAGAGAATAGTGCCCCTCGGGCTGTGGACGTGACAGCTCCATGCTGTCGGTGTCCGCAGGTAGCTGACAGCATGGAGCTGTCATCCCGGGCTGTTCGGAGCCCCCCCCGGCATTGCGATCGGCGCTATGCAATGTATAGCGCCGATCGCAAAAAAAGTAAATAAAAGTACATAAAAGTTAAAGATTCAGCTGCTCTGATGGATCGGATCCATCGGAGCAGCTGAAATTACTCACCCAGGTCCTGCACGCTGCTCCCCGCTCTCCTGCCGCTCCGGGGCCCGAAGCCGGTCTTCTGCGCATGCGCGCCAGGCGGCATTACGTCAGCCGCATGCGCAGAAGGCCCGGCGGCGCGGGAGATTTAAAATCTCCTGGCTCCCGGCTCCTGTAGGTAGCCGGGAGGCAGGAGATGTCAGCGGGGACTGCGGTGAGCGGTCCCCGGTACCGCGATCGCCGTTATCCAATGGTTAGCGGCGATCGCGAAAAAGTTAAAAAAAAGTTTTAAAAAAGTCAGTTTCACCTCCCCTCATGGATCGGATCCATGAGGGGAGGTGAAAATACTCACCCCCAGTCCTCAGCGGTGTCCCGATGTCCCGGGACCCGAATCCCCGTCTGCGCATGCGCGCCCGATGATTGACATCGGGCGCGTGCACAGACGGGCTCGAGCCCCGGGGAATTTAAAATCCCTCTGCTTCTGGCTGCCATGTGTAGCTAGGAGCAGAGAGATTATACCGGGGACATGATCACTGTCATCCAATGGATGACAGTGATCATGTAAAGTGAAAAAAAAGTGTAAAAAAGTAAAAAAAAAAAAAGTAAAAAAAAGTTTTTAAACGTTTAAAAAGCGTATGTTTCATCTCCCCTCATGGATCATATCCGTGAGGGAGGATGAAAGTACGTACCTAAGGCCCCCAGATTTATCCGCGGACCTTACCACAGCTTCTGCACACGCGCCCGTCGCCAAAATGGCGGGCGCATGCGCAAAAGCTGTGGATTGCCAGGATAATTTAAATTCTCCCTGCTCCTGGCTACAAAACGTAGCCAAGAGCATGGAGATTTAATGGGGGTCCGCGGTGAGCGGTTCCTGGTCACGTGTTCGCCATTATCCAATAATGGCGATCACGTAAAAGTAAAAAAAAAAATTTGAAGTTTCATCTCCCCTCACTGATGCGATCGGTGAGAGGAGATGAATCTTTTTACCGGAGGCCTGCGTATTTGAACCCCGACGCGATCTTCCTCCGTGGACCTTCCAGGATTCTGCACATGCGATTGCCGGCAAAAAGCCGGACACATGCGCAGGAGTCAGGGAGCCCAGGAAACTTAAAATCTCCTTGCTCCCAGCGACCAACGGTCGCCGAGAGCCTGGAGCAGTGACGGGTGGCCTCGTTGAGCGGTCCCCGGTCACGTGATAAAAAGGTAGCGATCTACCATAGGCCGGTCTCACATGACCGGATAGGAATGACGGATTCCGCATGCTTCTGATCCACGGTATTACGCAGATCAATCGCATTGGATTACACAATTCCGCTCACATTAGCGGGTCAGAATTGCGTAATCCACTCGCAGAAAAGAGAACGCAGCAGGTTCTATTTTACTGCGGAATCGGGAACATAGAGCCCATTGTGCTCCATGGTCGCGGATATACCCGCAGTCCATACGCAACTACATTGTATACGGGCTGCGGGTACCCATGTCATCGCTAAGCGATGGTGCGGGAAATACAAACAAAGGTGTACTGTGCATGACCGCCTGTGTGAGTAGGCAGTTATGCGCAGTACATTACGCAGCCGTACGCAGGGTCACAGCCGGGCTCACAGATGGGATCCGCCGGGCCCTCCGCAAGCGGATTCCGCCTGCACCCGCGTGAACCCGGCGTTATTCAGACAGCTACCTGTGATACGTATTTTACAAGAAGCCCCGGGAACGCTCGCTTTCCTGCAGTTCCAGGAGCACCTTGTTGAGCGCCTTCTGTGTGAGACCGCCGCACCTCATCAAGCTTACGGAGACTCACGGAACGCCACTTTTTACACCCCATACCCGCCACTGAGGTCATGAAATACCCCCAAAAAGCATGAGAGGGGGGGGGGGATACCCGGTTTTATTGCCCCATAGGCCCATTCCAACCAGCCTCCGTAATTACCCCTGTCTTCGGAAATACTACACAGTTCACATTTTTACTTTTATCTAAGATTTGCGAACGCCAAAAAGGGCGTGGAGGGGGAGGGGGGGAATTTTTAGGGAGTCAATCTTTATTCTGTACAAATAAGCAATGGGGCCTGGAATGTATTCAGTTGTGCCCTAAAATCCAACGGGTGTTCCGTCCTTTATAGGCCTTGCCATGCGTCCTGTAAGTAGATTAGGGCCACAATGGGTATGTTTCTGAACTCGGGACAAACGGGGGTATCCATTTTGGGGTGAACGTCTTCATTCCTATGTACACTGTACAAAAAAACTGTTTTTAAATTGAAAAAATTGCCAAAAAAATTGAAAATCGTAACTTTTTCCTTCTGCTTTGCTTAGATTCATTCAAATACTGTGGGGTCAAAATACGCAGTACACCCCTAGATGAATTCGTTAAGGGGTCTAGTTTTCAAAATGGGGTCATTTGAGGGGGTTTTCTATGGTTTTGGGCGCTCAAGAACTCTACATGTGTGCTATGGGGCCTAAAAGGACTTCAAGCAAAATTTCTGTTTTGAAAGACACTGACTACTCCTTTCATTTTGGGCCCCGTTGTGGACTCAGATATAACAATAGGGCCACAATGGGTATATTTCTGAACACGGGAGAAATAGGGGTATCCATTTTGGGGTGTAAATCCTGATTTTCATGTAAACTATAGGAAAAAAATATGTCTTTAAAATGACAGATTTGCAAAAATATGAAATTTTACTTTTTCTCCTCTAAATTGAATTAATTCCTGAAAAAAAACTGTGGGGTCAAAATACTCATGACACCCCTCAGTGAATACATTAAGGGGTGTAGTTTTTAAAATGAGGTCATTTGGGGGGGTATCTATTATTCTGACACTCATGAGCCTTTCCAATCTCGGCTTGGTATAGGAAAACAAAGTGTTCCTCAAAATGCTAAAAAGTAATGTTAAATTTGTACGTCTCCTAAATAGTTAAAAAAAAACGAAAGTTTTTCCAATGTGCGCCCAAAATAAAGTAAACGGGTGGAAATATAAATCTTAGCAAAAATTTCTATATTATGTTTGCACATATTTAAGATATTGCAGTTGGAAATGTGAAAAAATGACGATTTTTTCAAAATTTTCCCAATTTTGGCGCTTTTAATAAATAAACACAATTTCTATCGGTCTATTTTTTCCGCCTAAATGAAGCACAACATGTGGCGAAAAAACAATGTCAGAATCGCTTGGATATGCAAAACCTTTCTGGTGTTTTTCCATGTTAAAGTGACACATGTCAGATTTGCAAAATTTGGCCTGGTCATTAAGGCGCAAACAGGCTTGGTCACTAAGGGGTTAATTACTATTTTCTTTATTAGGAATATTGCAAAAAAATGTTTCTTCATAGTTAGTAGTTGTATAAATGTATTGACATATTTGAAATTAATAATAATCTTTATTTGTATAGCGCAGCGCTTTCAAAACACACTGGAACACAGACAATACAACGATTACATGTACTATTCAATTAGTAGGAAACAATAGGGGTGGGGGCCGGCACCAAGGAGCTTACACATAAGGCAGAGGTACAGGGGAAGGAGAGGTACACAGTAGGCAAAGTGGAGAATGTGCCCATGTGCCATAGATAGACAATAGTCCAGGCGTGCAGTGGGAGGGACAGGGGGCATGTTGTAAGGGGTAAGGGTGAGGGATTCGTTTAGGAGATTTGATATGCTTCTTTGAAGAGGTACATTTTTAAGGCACATCTGAAGTTCCGTGCATCAGGGATTGTCTGAATGTTTTGGGGTAGTGCGTTCCAGAGGACCGGTGCTGCTCTGGAGAGGTCCTGGAGGCGGGAATTATAGGAGCATTTAGTCTGAATGTATTAGCAGATCAGAGTGCACAGGATGGGTGATGTATGAACAGGAGGGAAGCGATGTATGGTGGTGCATTTCCATGGAGAGCTTAGTGGGTGAGGGTAATTGAATTGAGTTCTGTAGTGAATAGGCAGCCGGTGCAGTGACTGGCATAGTGCAGAGGGATCCTGGATAGGAAGAAGAGTCTGGCTGCTACATTTAATATGGATTTGGGAGGGGAGAGTCTGGTGTAATGAAGGCCGATTACCAGCAAATTGCAGTAGTCAAGCCGAGAATGGATGAGAGCTACAACAGATTTTTGCAATGTTCCTGAGGTGCAGGTGGCATGTTCGGGCCAGAGATTGGATGGGGGGGGGGGGGAGGATAAAGAAGAGGTTTGATTCCAGTGTGACCCCCAAGACAGCAAGTGTACTGTTTGGGCGTCATGATGGTGCCAGATAATGAGATGGAGATATTGGGGAGAGTTCAGCTGGCAGAGAGCAGAAAGATGAGAAGGTCAGTTTTTGAGAGGTTAAGTTTGAGAGAGAGGGAGAACATGGTATTTGAGACAGCAGACAAGCAGTCAGTGGCATTTTGGAGCAATGGTGCTTATATGTCATAGGAAAAGTTGTATAGCTGGGTGTCGTCAGTGTAGAGATGATATTGGAGGCCAGATCTGCAGATGGTTCATCCAATTGGGGCTGTGTAGACAGAGAAAAGGAGGGGGCCGGGTACCGAGCTCTGGAGGACCCCAATAGCGAGGGGAAGCAAAGAGGAGGTAGAGCCAGCAAAGAAGTTGCTGAACGAATGGTCAGGAAGGTAGGAGAAGAACCAGAAAAGAGCAGTGTCCTTTAGGCCAATGGAGCAAAGCATAGCGAGGAGAAGATGATGGTCAACAGTGTCGAAAGCAGCAGAGAGGTCAAAGAGGATTAGTAGGGAGTAGTCACCTCTCGACTTGGCCGTCATTAAGTCATTTGATACTTTTATGAGGGCGGTCAAGTGTAGGGGGAAGCCGGAATATAGGGGGTTGAGAAGAGAGTTTTTAGAGAGAAAATGTGTAAGGCGAGAATAGACCAGGCATTCTAAAAGTTTGGAGATGAAGGGAGGATTTGAGATGGGTCGATAGTTGGCAGCATCAGTCGGGTCAAGGGTCGGTTTCTTTAGCAGAGGGGATATGAAGGAAAGTTGTAATGAGGAGGTAAAGATGCCTGAAGTTAGGAAGAGGTTGAAGATAGTGGTGAGGTGGGTAATGACAGCCAGGAAAAGGGACCCGAGGAAGTGTGAGAGGAAAGGGTCGCTCGCGCAGGTGTTGGAAAGAGCAGAGGAAAGCAGAGACATCTTCCTCTGTTGTTGGTTCGAGAACAGATAGTGAATGAGTGGTAGATACAGTGCTGAAGAGACTAGGTTTGGGGCTAGCTGTGCAGTGAGCGGTGATTTACTTTAGCATATTTTCAATTTTTTCTTTGAAGTGGGTGGCTAGCTCTCCAGCACTGACATCCGTCACAGGGGCCTGTTCTTTGGGGTTGAAGAGGGAGTGGAAGGTGTCAAAAAGTCGTTGGGGGTTGTGGGATAGTGAGGAGACAAGGGAGGTGAAATACATTTTTTGGCATGGTGGAGGGCAAGGTTGTAAGTTTTGAGCATAAATTTGGAGTGGAGGAAGTTTACAGGTTGTTTTGATTTTCTCCATAGCCGTTCAGCACACCTAGAGCACTGCCAGATGAAGCGGAATGCTCGGGTCACAGGGGAAGACTGAAGACAGAGAAGACTGTAAGGTCTCGGCAAATTGTTGGGTGTGGACGGTCTGGAAGTTCCTGTAGGTGCGATAGGTAGGAGGGTCAGGGGAGATGCTAGGGTGCCTGATGGAGAAGGTGAGGAGGTTGCAATCCGAGAGTGCGAAGGGGAAGTTGGTGAAGCGGGAAGCAGAGCAAAGGTGGCGGAAGATTAGGTCGAAAGTATTGCCATCTCTCTGAGTGGGGGGGTTTGAGAGTTGTGATAGGCCGAGAGAGGAGATGAGCATTAGAAACTGGGAGGCAGATGGGGTCATTAGTGGCGATGTTGAAGTCACCTAGGATGAGGGTTGGGATTTCACAGAGTAAGAAGTGGGGGAGCCAGGCAACAAAGTGATCCAGGAGTAGGCAGGTGGGACCCAGAGGCCATTAGATAACTGCGACTGCGATTTGGCTCAGGTTTTATTGTTACTCTCTCATTTTATATTCAGCAATCAAACCGTATACATAGCATATAACACAATATAACTTACACACAGGTCCTACACACTTACACATACAAAAATAACAGATCCATATTATTTATGATCAGAACAGACAAATATTACTTCTTGTGCAGCAAGATAACCAATTTTTTTTTTCGGTTTCTTTAGCAGAGGGGATATGAAGGAATGTTGTAATGAGGAGGGGAAGATTCCTGAGGTTAGGGAGAGGTTGGAGATAGTGGTGAGGTGGGTAATGACAGCCAGGAAAAGGGACCCGAGGAGGTGTGAGAGGAGAGGGTTGCTCGTGCAGGTGCATATTACTTCTTGTGCAGCGACATAACCAATTTTTGATCACATTCTTTTATATTCACTATTTCAGTTAGCAACTATTATCCCTAAGAGACCCTCTTTGTTAATTCTAAAATCTTTCCCATCTGCACACATCCAGACAGCCTTCAAACACTATTCCAGCTCTTTTTTTTAACATTTTCCTACATCCTTTGACTGCATTTTTACCTTCTATTTCCTCAACCAAGCACCACTCTGTCAACCATTTGCCTGTAAATTCCCCATATCATAGAACAGTCAGCGACCTGTCTTTACAGCATGATCCTATATTTAAAGGGGTTGTCCCGCGCCGAAACGGGTTTTTTTTTTTTTTTCAACCCCCCCCCCCCCGTTCGGCGCGAGACAACCCCGATGCAGGGGTTAAAAAAGATCACCGGACAGCGCTTACCTGAATCCCCGCGCTCCGGTGACTTCTTACTTACCCGGTGAAGATGGCCGCCGGCATCTTCTCCCTCCGTGGACCGCAGGGCTTCTGTGCGGTCCATTGCCGATTCCAGCCTCCTGATTGGCTGGAATCGGCACGTGACGGGGCGGAGCTACACAGAGCCCCATTGAGAAGATAAGAAGACCTGGACTGCGCAAGCGCGTCTAATTTGGCCATTAGACGGCGAAAATTAGACGGCAACCATGGAGACGAGGACGCCAGCAACGGAGCAGGTAAGTGAAAAACTTTTTATAACTTCTGTATGGCTCATAATTAATGCACAATGTACATTACAAAGTGCATTAATATGGCCATACAGAAGTGTATAGACCCACTTGCTGCCGCGGGACAACCCTAGAAAAAGAAATCTAGGGTTAAAAGGCTTTCTTCAATGGAGCCGCTCGTGCAGAATGCCGCCTCCGTGTAGCTCCGCCCCGTCACGTGCTGATTCCAGCCAATCAGGAGGCTGGAATCGGCAATGGACCGCACAGAAGAGCTGCGGTCCACGGAGGAAGAGGATCCCGGCGGCCATCTTCACCGGTAAGTATAGAAGTCACCGGAGCGCGGGGATTCAGGTAAGCGCTCCGGTAAGCTTTCTTTAGGTCCCTGCATCGGGGTTGTCTCGCGCCGACCGGGGGGGGGGGGGGGTTGAAAAAAAAATACCCGTTTCGGCGCGGGACAACCCCTTTAAGTCAGAACAGTACAGTTTACTAACTGGGGGCTACAGGGTAATCATGTCCTTTTTAAAAAACATTCAATCTGTTTCTTAGTCCTTAATCATCCCTTACACAGTCAGAACATTCATTTACTACTACAGAGACAACCATACATCAACGTTTACACAGTCAGGACAGTACTTCACAGCCAACATAAAAAAGCACAGTATACCTACTTCATAGTTCTTTGACACAGACTTAAAAAAAGTTCAACTCACCCAGATGCGGGGCTGATCCATCCAAAGAGGGACAGGTGACATAGGTGTAAGAATAAAGCTTCTTACCTTTTTGGAGCTCTTTTTAACCTGTCCATCTCTGAATAAAAGTCCCCTCAAGGTTCGGAAAAGGCAAAAACAGCATATGTGTCTCTGTTTAGGTGTCAATTTTGTTAGCGCAATTGTGCTGTTTGATATACTGTGGGTGTCATATTAGATATTATTAATGCGAGCAATGTTTTGTGTGCTGATAGGTCATTCTCATGAGGAGTGTTTATGATGTAATCAGAAGAGGTAAGTCTACAGAGAAGAGGGAAGGATATTAGCAGACATACTCAGTAGAGATTTTGACACATGGCACGGTTAGTAGCAGACTTGAATCTTCTGGGGTCTGCTAATTCAATTATTCTAATGCCAGTCTTTGTGTGTTCTTCTCCTTTGAAGATTCTCTGCTAGTTTCATGTGTTGATTATTGTCCAGTTTAACCTGTTTATGTAAACAATACATTTCTCTCTCATTGTATGTGGGGGATCATTGCTTACACAAGATGTCCTCCATCTTAGATCTAGACTTAGAGCTTCTGTGTGTTCTGAGGGGTTCAGATTGCCCCGCTCTGTCTGTTTCCTCACTTTTCCATTCATCCTGCCACTAGCCACCTGTATAACGAGTTTTCATGTCCCTTCTGGCTGCCCTTGTACCAGGTTCCTGTTAGCAGTCCAGGACAAACGTAACAGGTGCCTTTTTTGACCATGACAAGTTTGCTGCTCACTGCTTCTCTATTATTGGTACACCCCAAGCCAACAGAAGCTTTTCCCTCTCTTTAGGAAATGAGATAACAAAAAGAATGCTGTTTTTGTGGACGCGCAATTTTCTAGTTATACCTCACCTGTAAGGCGTCTTAGCAGACCGTACTGCCATAGTGCTAGAGGAGAAGGCTCTGCTAGCTTCAATAGTAGTAGTAGTAGATAAATCTGCATATGGGTGGACAATGGCATATGGGCTAGGCAAGTTATTAAGTTTACGAGCAGCAAACATCAAGGTCACTTTTACATGGAAAAAACGAATTCTCAATATAACATATTGTGGGGTCGTCTCTAGAAAGAATTTAGGTTTAGGTAACCTGTGGGCACTATTGCTGATAAGCTCATGCTCTGGGCTGTTAGGGATTAATGCGGACATAAGTTTAGTTAGGTAAACTTATAAATCTGCTTGTGATACATGCTCAGGTATCCCTCTGAATTTTATGTTATTTCAGCTGTTTTTATCTTCTAAGTTGGCCATCTTGTTCCTAATGGTGGCTACCTCATCTTCAAGTGCATAATGAGCATTAAACTGTTGTGGGAGGCAGTCAGTTCCTCCATTTTGTTCTCGATTTGATCTGTACAGTCGCCCAATTCTTGAAGGGAGGAATTAAAAGAAGTAGAAATATGACTAATGCCACTTTGAATAGAGCCCGTTAGTGCCAGCCACATATTTTTATTAAAGTTCTCAGAAGCTGGTTGGGATGAAGTAGGGACATTTGCAATGAGGTCATCTGCTGTATTGCTGTTTTGTAAGGTGAGTGGTGTGGAGAACCTGGACCTCTGCTTCTCTGGACTTGTTGAAGGAGAAGACTGTGTACTGCTCTACATCAGGGACCATCTTAGTTGATGCTGTGACACTGAAAACTGCCCCCCAATCTGTTTCACTCACCCTGTCCTCGCTGGGCCTCTCTGGAATGCGCTTCTATTGAAAACTGTTATTTTCAGCAGGAGAGAGGAGCTGTTTCCTCACTCATTGAAGACCTAGCAGAGGAGGAAAGAGTTCTGTGCTTCACAACATGATCACAGCTGGCACTGCATGCTGTAAAGAAATCTGTGACCTGTTGTAGCTGGGCTCAGGATGTCCTCCTTTTTGACATCTCGCAGGTCAGTGAGTTTAACAGGACTCTCTGGCTTCTTAATCACTACTGTTGTGTTTTTAGTAGCTTTAAAAGGCTGTAGCCAAGTGGAGCTCAAGGCTATGCGTCCGTCTCGGTCTGGAGTCAGGCCACACACCCACCTTTCCTGCCAGGGGCTCTTTTTCACTGCACTCAGTGTTGTTAGAGTAGCTCTGAATGCTCCTCAGCTAAAGAAGAAAACAGGAGCCCATGGTGGTATTTTCCTGCCTGTGCAGTGTGATGTGCTCACGTAGCAGCAGGCAACAAAAATCAAGCTGTGGTACACATTGCAAGGCCATGAACTGTCTAATTCAGGAGTCGGGGTCCATGGTGAGACAGCATGGGCCCTGCTGTACAGATACAACAATAGGCATACCGATGCAGAGTGTGTGCTGCTCCAGGGGCTAGGGGACAGAGGACTTCATTTGCAGCACAGCATATGGGGCTATTGTAAACATGGAAGTTCACATGATGGTTCAGGGTCTAACCATGGGATTCAGCAGCCTCCTGGTGAGCCAGTTCGAGCCTGCTTTTAATTCTAGAGCACACAGCTTAGAGTGAGCAGCACAGGGGGGTTGCTCTTCTCAGGCCTACAATGTCATATTCTTTGGTCACATGGCCTAAAAGCAGCTTAGTCCCATTCAAATGAATGGAATTGAGATACCATACTAGGCACAGTCACTATGAAATTAATGCTGCCGTGTCTGGTATGCAGTGAAATGGCTACTTCAGACAGCTGATTGGTGGGGTTCTTGAGATGTGGACAACCACTGATCTGATATTAATGATCCATCCTAAGGGTAGAAAACCCCTTTAAATAAATATAGTGATAATTTTAAAGAACTACTGTACTAGACAAGCTTCACAACTTAATTAATCATAAAATTGATAGAATTCCATTGAAAATAAAATAAACAATATTCCTGTTTATACAGTATAGGATCCACATACACCGAAAGATTGTGTTTTTGAATATGCTTTGCACATGTGTTTTTAGTTTATATCTGTATACTTTATTTATAGCACTACAGAGTAGGCTGCTATGCATTTTAGATCAACACAAAACCACAAAAAACTGTTTTTCAGGTATATAACACAACAATGGCAGGCATAGGCAACGGTATAGACATGCAGTTGCATCCCTTTTGACAGTATACTTTTTTTTCACAGTTCCGTGCTGGAGGTATAGCTGAGGTTTGGTTCAGTTTGATATTGATATCCATGGAAAAGTAAACAAGGCATCCATAATGAAAGACTGTGGCTATTATATTATTCTGTTTTCCTTCCTTGAGGTCAAACCTATCCAGTACTCCATGTAAGTAATAATGATTATTCCTCTGCAGGGATTAATTATCAGAAAATCTTCAGCAAGTGAATGAATGACACTTATTCAGTGGAAAGCAGGAGCCTGTGTAAACACTCATAGGTATACACCTTCAATTACCTTTTGCTTTGGAAGTTGGTCTCTTGTTGGAAATAAAAGTTAGAAAGAAATAGTGTACATTGTACTTGACAGAAATTAATTAATGCCTCAATTTATTACATTTTTTGCAGCTAAGTCACAAGAATGAAATATTTTGTCCCATTTTTAAAAGCTGCCTTTGAAAATTCACTGTTTTTATAGTATCTAATCATTTATAGCACCAACTTTCTCTTAAAGATAATGAATACTTTAAATCCAATGAATTACTAATAATGAACTATTAAGATTTCCAGGACATTTAATCGCACTGTAAGCTCTCCTTAAATCTGATGTGGGTCATTAAATAATTGCTATATTATGAATGATAGTTAATCAGTGCATTTAATTTGTGTGTGCTATTAATTTGATCTGTTTTCATTAAAGCTATTAATCACGGTTTATCTTAGCCCTGGCAGCCATGATGAGATAATGAAGATAGGTATGCTATCTATGTTGACCTGTTATATCTCAAATATTTTATTGACTGCCAATTAAGACAGAAAGGTAAGGGTCACATAAACCAGTTGTGGCATGGTTAGAATACATTTGTTTCTTTTTTGGCCCCCTAACTTTGGAAAGAGGTGCCAGTTTTGACTATAAAAATTTGCTGCTATTGTTGCATGCCCATGGCACTTATCAACATTAACATTTTCATTGTAAAGGTACCTTCACACTGCGCTTTTGTCATTTGTTTGACTTACATGCCAGGAAGGCTCCCACTGTATACATAAAATGAACCTAGCTGCCCCATTTATTAGACAGAAGCCCCCTTGGCCTCTATTTAAAGGGTATCTATTTTTTAAAGTGAATGGCATACTGCAGCACACTGCGCTATGTCATCCAGGTGCATCCTGTAAAAATGTATCCATTAAACAAATGCCATAATAGTCTGTAGGTGATGGATGCCACCATATGGTATTCATCACATGCATACCTTTATCAGATACTGTTAGTGAAATGAAAAAGTAATGCACCATAGTGCCATAAAATCTAGTTTAGAGAAGCAATAAATAGGAATAATAGTACCTGGAGTGGTTGTGCTGCTGCACAATGCACTATAAGCGTAAAATCAGTAAGCCAGCAGCAGCCTTTCCCCGAGCAAGGCACACAAAAACAGTCCCTGTGAACTGAACACCAAGTTGGAAAAAAAACAGAGGAACTTCAGTGCACTAGGTAGGAGGGTATAGTATCCTCATATTTAGAATAGTACTTTAATTAATAGGCAACGCGTTTCAGTGCTGGAATGATACCTTCATCTGACCATTCACATCAAGCAACTTGTACAGAAATTTAAACATTGTGGGATAAGCTGCGTGTGACATTATCAGGACAAGTAGCTAGTGTTACATGTCATAAATAGATGAGATGCATGCAAATTGAAATTAAAAAATATGGTAATAGGTTATTTTAGAGATATAACAATAAAACATTGATACCTAGATCACTGATGTTTCTCAGCTTTTCTTCCTAACTTGACTTAATGGATACTATATATCATGAGCTCCTTGATAACTTGTTGTTACAATATGGTGTGGGTTTGGAGTCTCTTGTTGTAACCCAAGCAGACAGATAGCATAGTCAGAGGAAGCCAGAGGTCGAAAACGTGAAGTATCGGTTTGCAATATTGAAGATAAGGCACGTGATGAAGCTAGACTATTGGTGGGGAGCACAATAATCATGCAATGGTGCAATGGAAAGGCCAGGTTAATATAGGAAGTCCAAACAGTAGTGGGTGGAGTCAAGACAGGAAGCCAGGAACTGGATTCAACCAAAGCAAGGACTAGGCTACAATTCAGCAGGGGAGGTAGAGTTGCCACCTGCAGCACGGAATTTCCCAGGTTCGAGTCCTGATATCTATATTTCTTCATAGTAAAGTATGCATTATGCCTTACACCAATAGCATCTACAATTTACTGGCACAGCACTAGCATGCCACAGATTTGAAGAAATTCAAACAGACTTCAATAGCTCACCAAACCAAAGATGTATGCTCTGCAATCTCAGTGCATGAATAGCAGATTAATAACTCCGTAGATAAATTAAAATAAGATAATTCAGCATTTAGTGAGAACTCTGTAAAATATATTTTATCAGCAAAACAGTTTAAAATTCACCAGCCTAATAACATTGATACAATAAAAGTCATTATTCATAGCCTAACGTGAGTTCAACTCCATGTAAGTAGTGATTTATTATTGATATACACTGGTGGAAATCGAAAGTGTTACACACAAGTAGAGTTGCATAAAATTTAGGAAACTTGTATCAGTTTCACTATATGAAGAAATAATTAAAAATTGCATGAAATATGTGTATTAGTATGCAAATTATGGGTCCCCTTGTTATGCAAAATGTTACATTGTTTCTGTTTATAAGTCATAAAGTGTGTTATGTAAGAAGGTCCTTCTTTGTTCACCTGATTTCACTGCCAGCAACGACTGCCCTGGTGTACTGCTAGATGCAGATAGACACATGAACGGAGAACAGTTGTGTTTACTTAAGAGTCCCAGTTCTGTCTGGGCAAAGTGATAATCATCGATGTTTCAGTCTGCATTTTGGAGAAGGGCCCACCCTGTTGTGATTTCAGAGTGCCACGCAGGTCCAACCTCTGGAGTCATGGTTTTGCAGGAAATCAGTTATGATCGCAGGACTGAGTTGGTGGTTGCTGAAAGCTCAATAACTGCCTTCCAGAATGTGGACATAGTGGCACACTCTGTTGTTATACCTTTCATGACCACCATCCAGAATGGTATCTTCCAACAAGATAATGCCCATCCACATACTGCAGCCATCACAAGACATAAGTTGCAAGCTGTTATGACCATGGATTGGCCCACGTGGTCTCCAAATTTATTTCCTTAGGGGATGTCTGGGGTGCCATAGGTAGATGTATAGTATCACATGACCACTCACCACAAACTGTACAAGAACGTACTGCACATGTATGGCATATCGTATTGCTATGCTATAACATTTTAACATAAGAATACCCTCTTAAAGCTAGAGACATAATTCAGAATGTACAAAAAGGTTTTATATATACACCTATATTACATTACCAACTCTTGGCAACAACAAGCCAGTAGAAGTAAACATCCCCTCACCTAAGTCAATCAATACACATCACCAACTCTAATATATACAATGTCTTATATTTTATTTAAGTTGCTATTCAAATCAAAAAGTTAGCTTTAGGTTTGCAAGTTTAATACTTCATCAATTTTTTATTTCAGTATATTATGCATTTTTTCTTTTGTATTTATAGCTGTTCATAAAGAATAATAACAATAACATTACTTATTAAATTGATGGAATGTAACAAAGCAATAAATAAAAGATTCATATTATGTGTTTTGAATGATTGGTTTTCCTAAATGTAGACAAACATATAGGGCAATACTAAGCAGATACATTTATCATCATCATAAAGTACAACAAAAGTACAGCTCAGCATACCATGAAAAAGCTTTGCTGTAAGACCAGCATATTGTAAAAAGGTCCATCTGTTTCCAAACAAAAAAGCATTTTCTTAATCTGCATGAACACACATTTGATAAATAAAAATGACTCTTCACTGGTTTACTGGCATATATCAAACTGACATTTACACTGCATCAAGGGAAATGTCACTTCATTTGAGCAATATCTTTTATACTTATAAAGATACAAATGTATTGTTGATGAAAGAACATTTATGCCTTTATAATAAAGACATTGATGAAATGTGACAGTTTGGAGTTGTGTAGTTTGTTATCAACAAAATATCATGAAAAGTTCAAATATTGAAAAATAAGGGTCTTCGAGTTAAAATCTAATAATGCCTTTCTAAAATGAAAACATATTCCATTTTACTCATGGGAAGCTAAAATTTGAATAAGTCTCACTGCAAAGATTATTGTACTCATATACAAATTTTAGTTTAGAGTTTATATGGAAAACCTCTTAATTAGTTGTTTGGCGAAGAGTAAATCAATCTTTTATTAAAGTAAAATATGTATTTGTCTCAAAGTATTGTTTGTAACAAAAGTTATAAATTATATAACGTGAAATAAATGTACATTCAATTTCAAAATACTGTGGAAATAGCTCTGATGAGCTTTCAAAGCCAATGTCATGCATAATATTGGTTTACAATGCAAGTATAGTACTATGCAAATGTTTTAGGCAGGTGTAGAATAAATGCTATGAAGTATGAATGCTTTCATACTTTTGGTCAATTAACAAAGTGCAACGTGAATGAACAAAAGAGAAATCGAAATCAAATCAATATTTGGTGTGACGACTACCCTTTGCCTTCAAAACAGCATCAATTCCTCTAGGTACACTTATAGACTGTTTTTGAGGGAACTAAATAGCAGATGGCTGCAAACATCTTGGTGAACTAACCACTGATCTTCTGTGGATTTAGCCTTTCTCAAATCCATCTGTCTCTTCATGTAATCCCAGATCAAAATCACTGATACTGAGGTTAGTACTCTATGGGGCCATATCATCACTTCCAGAGCTCATAGTTCATATCTACACTGAAGATAGTTCTTAGTGACAATGGCTGTATGTTTGTGGTCATTGTCCTTCTGCAGAATTAATTTGGAGCCAATCAGATGCCTTTTATTTATTTTTTTAAATACTTACTTTGTAGCATTTTTTCTACACCTGCCTAAAATGCTTACATACTATTGTATATATACAGTATGAGCCTCATAGTAGTGCCCAGAGTGGTAGCCTCCCACTAGTGATGAGATTTAAGTTGAGGCAACAGTGTCAGCTTTGTAAGAAAGCACACAGTCGTGGTGTTTACCTGTTCTACTCTCCAGCATTTTTGCCTTCTCTTCTGTCAGCAGTCAAACCCTTACATTTGACGGGGCATGGCCTAGTAGAGCACCAAGATGGCGGCATAATCCTGGGCTCTGTGCAGAGAAGCATATTGAAAGTAACTTCAGAGCTACACAGCAAATTATACCTCTCCTCCATAGAGCCACCCGATACCACAGCTGCTACCAATGACACTCTGGAGGTCCTTGGCTGGGTCGCCTGAAGGATTTTTTTCCTCAGCCCGCGGCGCTACACTTGCTTTAAGAGGCTTTCTTCAATCTAAAATTATGTCTCTTTCTTCTACTTTTAAAGCAACAATTAAGAACATTGGATAGAGAGTAAATCATGCTGAAAATAAAGTGAGCGGATTTACAAAATCGTATAATGATTTAAACGATGCACACTATGCCCTCTCAGATGAAGTGGAGCAGCTCACAGCTAAACTTGTGGATATGGAAGACAGAAATAGACAAGTTTTTAATAATATTAAATTCAGAGGAGGTCCAGAATCTGTAACAGCTTCTGAAATTACTAAATACTTTCAACAGCTCATGAAAAAAATACTACCAGAGGCCACTCCTCATGGTTTAATTATTGACAGAGCACACAGGCTACCTAAGCCCAAATTCATCCCCAAGTCCACCCTGAGGGACATCTTAGCAAGAGTCAACTTCTATCATAGCAATGATGCCATAATGACTGCCAATAAGTTAAAATAGTTTCCCGCTCCATACACAGACATCTGTCTATATATGGACTTGTCAAAAACTATGCAAACAAGGAAGAAATTTGCTGAAGTCACCAGTACCCTTTGTCAAGCTAATATTCCTTATATATGGGAATTCCCCCCCACATTATTAATACGTAAGGATGGCGAAACACATCTAATTCACAAGCCCGAAGATGCAGCGCCTCTTCTTAAAGCGTGCGGTATCCAACCAGCCAACCAACAACAAGCCTGTCTGGCCACAGGACTGAGGAGACAGGCTCAGGAGCACTTTCAGAACCAAGCCTCCCGCTGATGCATTGTATAACCTGTGATTCGCTTTCGGGAGCCTATGCCTTGTTTTGCACTAGGCAAACTTTTTTGTCCCCACCAAACAGGTCCTACTATCTGTTAGGACTTGCTGACTTTCTTTTCACCATCTATGTTGCCCATCCTCACCGGGAGGACCAAACTCTGCAGGTTCACCCAAGATGTAGGAGGCAAAATGTTTAATAGTTTACGCTGTTTCTTACTTCTAGATTAACATTCTATTGTTTTCCTGTTTGTAGAAGACACCCTGAAAGTTTCACTTATTGTGCACTATTAGAATGTCTGTAAAAATAGTCTTGCTAAGTGTGAATGGGTTAAACTCGCTATTTAAGCACTCATCTCTGTGGAAAGAGGACTTCTTGAACAATGCAGATGTTTTGTGTGTACAAGAAACAAACTTTGCTGCCTCTGTATGCCCAAAAATGTTCCATAAAAAGTATTCCAAAATTTTTATGGCCTGCGCAAGCAAAAAGCAGGCAGGCATACTTATTGCATCTAGGGACTCAATACAGGCTGAGATCAAAGCTCAGGTAATAGATCCCAAAGGCAGGTATCTAATTCTAGCAGGGACACTAAACTCAACTCCCTTTACATTGATAAATCTGTACGCACCCAATTCTGCCCAAATTCGCTTTTTGAATAAAACACTGAAAAAATCACGAAGCCACGAGGTTAAACCAATTGTTTAATCTTAGACAGAAACTTAGAACCTTACTTATGGATGACTATGATAGAATCACGAAGGCCTCACGTACCACTTTCTATGCCTCAAACAACAAACCCTCACGCATAATGGCAAACCTGGTCAAGAAACAAGCAATTAAAGCTAAGATATCATACTTGTTGGGTCCGAATGGCAGAGGGGAAAAATTACTCATCCTAAGCAGATTGTGGAAATATTTAGAACTTACTATAGCCAACTCTATAACCTTAAGAAAGATAAATCCACTCCCCCAACCTTATCCACAAAAAAAATATCAGAATTTTTACAAAAAATAAATCTCCCTGCTCTCTACTTAAACCTTCCTTTAAATTCTGCTGCCATTGTGGATGCTATAAAATCACTTAAGCCCCCAAAATTACCAGACCCAGATGGGTTTTCCAATGACTATTATAAAATGTTCCCAAATATCCTCACCACACAGTTATCCTTGGCCTTTAATCTTGGAATCATACAAGGGAAACTTCCGACCAAAATACGGGAAGCAACAATAATCATGATCCACAAACAGGGAAAAGATACAACATCCCCAATTTCTGCCCCATTTCTCTCCTAAATTGTGACACCAAAATTTATTCCAACATTTTGGCTCAAAGGCCCCTAAAAATTCTACCTGATATCCACTCTGACCAGGTTTGTTTCATCTTACTCAAAGTAACGCAGAAATTTGTGGGATTAATGCTGGACATAAAATCAGGCTTTCTGCCGATGACATCTTATTGACACTAACTAATTGGAGATGAGTGAACACCAAAATGCTCGGGTGCTCGTTGCTCGAGTCGAGCTTTCCACAATGCTCGAGTGTTCGTTTCGAGTAACGAACCCCATTGAAGTCAATGGGCGACTCGAGCATTTTTGTATATCACCGATGCTCGCTAAGGTTTTCATTTGTGCAAATCTTCAAAACCTACGAAAGTGATGGAAATGACACAGATACGGATAGGGCAGGCTAGGGGCAACATGCAGGGCTGCATCTCAGGTTCCCAGGTCTCCCTATTAAGCCACAATAGTGGCAAGAGTGCCCCCCCCACCCCGAACAATTTTTACTTCGGACAAACCCTCATTAGCAAGGCACACCTTAGCTAAGCACCACACTACCTCTAACCAAGCACAATCACTGCCTGTGGGACACACCACTGCCTCTTCTACTGGGTGACATGCTGCCAGACCCCCTCGCACGACCCTGCGTCCGTAGCGCACACAAAATTGCCCCTGCGCAGCCTTCAGCTGCCCTCATGCCACACGCTGGCCTAATAGCCACACCACCCTCAAGTCTATTTATAAGTGCATCTGCCATGTGGAGGAACCGGAGGCACACACTGCAGAGGGTTGGCAGGGCCAGGCAGCGACCCTCTTCGAAAGGGGGGGGGGGGCGATAGCCTACAATGCTGTTGAGAATTGATAATAGATTGACGTTCCATCTTCATTCTAATCCTTTGCCACCTCCATCAGGAGCTGCAAACGTGGGCATAAAAGGGACTCCGCTGCCAGCCCAGCACTTCTACACATCTCCACAATGCAGCAACACTCGGTGTGGGAAGTATGTGAGTGGGCCCTGGGTCAGCCTCTGTCCCAGCAAACACCTTGTGTGGCTCAAGGTGCTGCGAGTGACATAGCAATGGGGACTCCATGTGTCCACACACTACTCATTCTGTTTGGGGGTCAGATACCTCATCGACAACGCAAGGGGTAAACCATCTGCACTCTGCACCCTACCCAAGTCAGTGTTTTGGGGACAGACAGGTAAAACTCCGCTATGGCAAGTCTGTGTGCACCCACAGCATGGGTGGCTAACAGGAACACACAGACGGTACATAAAGAAATCCCATTGCAGTGCCCCGGATAGCTGATATTACGTGAGAGGAAATACATGTTGGCCGCGGCCCACGCGCCATGCCCTAGACATTCTGGGCTTTTTCAAAAGTGCCCGGCAGGTAAAACTCCGCTATGGCAAGTCTGTGTGCACCCACAGCATGGGTGGCTAGCAGGAACACACAGACGGTACATAAAGAAATCCCGTTGCAGTGCCCCGGATAGCTGAGGTTACGTGAGAGGAAATACATGTTGGCTGCAGCCCACAGTCCATGCCCTAGACATTCTGTTTTTTTTTTTTAAGTGCCAGGCAGGTAAAACTCCGCTATGGCAAGTCTGTGTGCACCCACAGCATGGGTGGCTAGCAGGAACACACAGACAGTACAGAAAGAAATCCCATTGCAGTGCCCCGGATAGCTGAGGTTACGTGAGAGGAAATACATGTTGGCCGAGGCCCACACGCCATGCCCTAGTCAGTCTGGGTTTTTTTGGGGGCCAGATAGGTAGAACACCGCGATGGGAAGACTTAGTGCACTCATAGTATACACAGACCCCTGTAATATTCCTGTAGCAAAGGTATAAGCTGACCCCAGTAACATTTATGTTGCAGAAGTCTAGGGAGACCCCTGTAACATTTAAATAGCTGCAGTATTGCCAAACCCCTGTAACATTCGTGTAGCAGCAGTATATGCAGACCCCCTGTAACATTTACGTGGCAGAAGTATAGGCAGACCCCAGTAACATTCTTGTAGCAGAAGTATAGGGAGACTCCTGTAACATTTAAGTGGCAGCAGTATAGGCAGACCCCTGTAACATTTATGTAGCAGAAGTATAGGCAGACCCCAGTAACAGTTATGTAGCAGCAGTATAGGCAGACCCCTGTAACATTTCTGTAGCAGCAGTATAAGCAGACCCCTGTAACATTTATGTAGCAGAAGCATATGCAGACCCCCTGTAACATTTACGTGGCAGAAGTATAGGCAGACCCCAGTAACATTCTTGTAGCAGATGTATAGGCAGAATCCTGTAACATTTAAGTGGCAGCAGTATAGGCAGACCCCTGTAACATTTATGTGGCAGAAGTATAGGCAGACCCCAGTAACAGTTATGTAGCAGCAGTATAGGCAGACCCCTGTAACATTTCTGTAGCAGCAGTATAAGCAGACCCCTGTAACATTTATGTAGCAGAAGTAAACTGCACACACGCACAGGTAGCCCTAAGGAGGATTTATTTTTCAGATGTTTTTGAAAAAAACAGGATCCTAGATAGCGTGTATATGTCTTTCCCTCTATCAGCGGCTGTGGCCGTACGTTGTGGGGGAAGTTGACGGGACGCACAGAGCGGTGTAAAAATTAGGCAATTATTTGCCTGCACTTGGAAGCTGACAGCGGTTAAATTACGCACACTGTAGGCCAAACAAATTATACGCTAGGCTGCAGAAAGGCCTAGCTGGCTAATAGTGAGCCACTACAACTCCTAGCAGCAACGCAGTAAACTGCACACGCGCACAGGTAGCCCTAAGCAGGAGTTTTTTGGGGGTACTTGTTGACAGGATTCTACACTACCACTGTTCTTGCCTGACCAATACTACCCCTATACTCTGTAAAATTGGTTACAGACTGACAACGCAATAGTCTGCAGAGCCCAAGATGAAAAAAAAAAAAAGCAAAACTCCTCCCAGCTGCCACAACAGTAATGCACACGGTCAGAGGTAGCCCTAAGAAGGACCGTTGGGGTACTTGTTGACAGGATTGTACACTACCACTGTCCCTGCCTGACCAGTACTTCCCCTATACTCTGTATAATTGACTGCAGACTGAGAACGCTATAGCTGTAATAGCCTGCAGAGCCCGAGATGAAAAACTAAATTTTAGGGGCAAAACTGCTCCCAGCAGCCACAACAGTAATGCACACGATCAGATGTGGCCCTAAGAAGGACCATTGGGGTTCTTGAAGACGCTAACACTATGCCTGAATGAGCAACAGCACCTTCCCTAATCTCTGCCAGCGTGTGTCTGAGGCGAGCCGCTGGCGGGACTGCTTTAAATACTCGGCGGTCACTTGATCTCGCCAGCCACTCACTGCAGGGGAGTGGGATAGGGCTGGAACGTCACAGGAGGAAGTTGTAATGCCTTCCCTGCATGTCTATTGGCCAAAAAATGGTGCAAAACATGCAGGGAAGGAAATGGAATTGACTCGAGTACCGCGTGGTGCTCGTCTTGAGTAACGAGCCTCTCGAGTACCCTAATACTCGAGCGAGCATCAAGCTCGGACGAGTACGTTTACTCATCTCTATAACTAATCCATTAACCTCCCTGAGAGCGAAATGTGAAATCTTAGATCAATTCTCCAAAGTTTCTTACTACAGGTTGGATGTAACCAAGTCACAAATACTGGGAATTCATCTGAATAAAAATCTAAAACAAGATAAAATACTTCAGAATTCCCATTCTAATGGAAAAACAAAAGTATCCCTTACCTGGGAATAAATTTATGCTACCTATCCGTGGATCTAATTCACGTAAATCTCATCCCTCTACTCAAGGAATTACTACTAGATTTTTTTTAGCACCCATTATGCATCTTGGATTAGTTGTGTTATCCTATACAAAATGTTAATACTCCCAAAGATTCTCTAGTATTTCCACACCCTCCCAATACCAATACCTGATCAGCTCATGGATAAGTTCCAAAGACAGCACTCTGAATATGTATGGGAGGGGGGGAGGAGTAGGTGTCCTAGAATAGTCCTTTCTATTCTGTCCCTACACCACCATCAAGGAGGGCTGGGCCAACCGAGTCTTGATGCTTACCGTATATCTACTGTCCTGAAACAAGCTCAGGCTACAACACAACCAACACTGGGTATGGGCTGGCCCACCATAGGGCAAAAATGTAATAACAGACCCTTGAAATCCCTCTTATTTGCTTCAAGCTTGGCCACCCTATCCCCTGCGCTGAAACTAATCTTCTCAGCCCTGGTCTTACCCCAACTATGAAGGCTACTATAGAAGCATGGGGTAAGTTTGTTCTTAAAGTAAACAAATGTAAAATGGAACCCCTAAGGAAATTTCTCTTGTAATTCCAGAGTACTTTATTCCAGAATTGCAATTATACCTGTGGGTTGAAAGAGGAATAAAATATATCTTAAACCTTGTAAACCAAGATAACCTGGAATCATTCACATCTCTGTCTTTAAGGTATGCCCTGCCAAATAAAGATTTATACAAGTATCTCCAGATTTGTTCTCTCTTAAACTCAATCCCTATCCACAAAATTAAGATCCCAATGCCAGTGATGGAATGGCTAAATAAAACTTATATTCACAATAAATCTAAGAACCGCAGATTGTACTGTGAAGTCATAGGTAACTTGAGACCCTCAAAAAAGAGCCATTTACTTGGTTAGGAAAGGAATCTGGGTGAGACAATTCCTATAGAACAGTAGCGTAGGGCATTCGCCTGGGCTAGCCAGGCTTCCAGAGGGACCAATCTGGTGGAAACTCACCTGAAGTGGTGATGAAGTGGTACTTCACTCTGTCTTAACTGGCTAGTAGAGTTATCCCCTAATATTGATTGTTGGGGGCACACAGATACCCTATCACATATCTTCTGGTTATTGGAAAGATGTATACTCACTTATCAAAAAGGTTACCAATCTAATCTTACCTACTGACCCTAAACTCGCTCTTTTGCTTATTGAGTCCAATATAATTAATCCAACCATCAAAAAACTGATAGGCAATATCCTATTGGGTGCCAAACTACTTATTGCCAAAAAGTGGAAATCTGAGTCCCAGATGAGTCAGTCAAAGATCTAATCCACTTGATTTCAGAACACAGTATATATGAGAAAATACTGGCCCTTCGAAATAATACAGTATCAAAATATCAAGAAACGTGGAACCCATGGATTACACAATCCTCTTCTTAAAATGTCTTCTCTCACTTTGTTATTTTATTATTCTGTTTCCCCAGTTCATTTCATTCCCACCCTCCACTGTATCTCCTCCTTTCCCCCTCCCATTCGATGTTCTCAGAAGATTATACTTGATGTAATTTTACAAAGTATTATTGTCATCCTGATCTCTTCTAACAAACATGTCACTGTTTTAAGGTAAGTAATGTCACAAATGACCAGAGACTCTTTTGTATGCTTGGACGCATTAGGCATTCTATTCTACTCAGCAACACTTGGTAAACATGTCTGTTTCTGTTGATGTATGTTTTAATTTCTAATAAAATAACTATTGAATAAAAAAAACAAAAAACTTACATTTGAGCTGCTTTTTAGAGTTGTTTTTATGCAGCTGCATCGACTTGTAACAATCTATGTCCTTAAAGGATTTTTGCCATAATAGTAATGTATCAACTATCCATAGGATAGGTAATAAATGTCTGATCACTGGGGGTGCCACCATTAGGACCACCAAGATTTGAATAGGGGTACCAAGCCCCCAATTCCTTCTGTGTGGCACCTATCTATTCAAAGTCTATGCAACTGACAGAGACAGCTTAGTACAGTACTCAGTTGCTTCCATCAGCCCCCAAAGACATTGACTAGAGCAGCAGCACACATACTTAACTGCACTGAGGATAATTGGGAACTCAAGACCCCCATTCTAGTGGTCAGTCAGGTTACCTTTATTATGCTGTATAACTGCATGTGGACAGTATAGGGTTGCTTCCTCTTACTAAGGCCTCCAAACTTTGAGTCTGAGCAGAAAGCCACTAGAAAAAGTTTGCAGCACAAACATGGCAGAACATTATATTACATTACCCCTACAGCAAAAATCAGAAATGAAATAGCAATATTTGTCTTCCCTTTTTATAAAAGCGATTTACTATACATTTTAAACTGGAGGCTGACTTCTTCCTAAGAAGAGGTTGCCCAGCTACTGTAGGAACACCCTTTAACACTAGAACCACCATGGGGACAGATCTGTCCCCTTTCAAGTTTGTTCTTCTCGCCATTTGTTAAATTTTGATGCAGCGGGCTACTTTTTTGTGACTTTTATCACTTAGAATCTACATCAATTTCCTAAAAAGTTTTGGTCAGGGGGTCAGCCCCTCCTGAAAAAAAATCAGCTTTTATCTAGAACCACCATGGGGACACTTTTGTCCTCTTGACAGTAATAATGCATTGTTTGTGATTTAATCTTGGTTTTAACTACACTTTTTGTTAGATTTAATTGTTTTTTGATGTTATGATAATATTTGGTCTCAAATACCACTAACTGGAATAGCATAAACATTTTTCTTTTCTATAAACAATAATAACTTTTATCATTTGTATGGTTTCTCTAGCTGAGTAACGGGTGTGTTGTGTGTTACAATATGGCTCATGGTGAAGTCCATGAGTATACTGGGCACTATGAACAGAGCTTGTAGGGAAATACCTGTAGTCATAAAGAAGCAAAATGAAGCATTGTATAGTACAGTGCAGCTAAAAAAATGACATATCACTCACTGTATACCAAGGTAAACAAAATACGAAAATGTCTAACTCCTAAATCATTTTGGGGTCATGCTCACTCTTTGTTTATAACTGACTATATACCATCAGTTCAATCCATCAAAAAGTAAAGTGCAATCAAGAACAGAACATGCTTTTGTTAGCAAAGTATATTGTAAACAGGGATGAGTTGCAAGTAGTGTAGCTATTCTTTTTCATGTGTTCGGAAGTGACATAGGAGAAGGTTTAATAGATAAGGTTGTCTGTCTGCTAATCACACAAAAATGTGCAATAAGGTTGAACATGCAATTCAATGTTTACAAATGTAAAATAATGCTCATGGTGAGAAGAAATTCCCAGACTGAATAGTATATTGGCTGTTCTATCTTATCCAGGGCTTCAGAAAAAAGGATTTTAGGGTGTTGATTTCTGACAGCTTCAAAAAGAGTCCACAGTGTGGTCAGGCAACAAAGAAAGCAATTAGGATGCTTGATTGCATAGTGAGAGGTATAACCAGTAGAAAGAGGGAGATTGGGATCCTGCTGTACGTAAAGCTAGGGTGAGAGTACATCTGGAATATTGTGTTCAGTTCAGGAGACCTCACCTACAGAAAGACATTGGTAAAATAAATAACAATAGCAGCTTGGCTCTTAAAACCACTCAAACATAGATTCCATCCACCAGATTTACTAAAATATATATATATTAATATTATAGCACACAAAGGTCATCTATCGCAGGGCCCATATGGCAAGCATACTAACTGCAATATTAAAGATATGATAATATAAAATCATGTAGAATGACATACATACATACATACATAGACATAGACCATTAGAAGTTATGTCAAACAATACAGCTTTATAATAATACCCAGCTAAAATCACCATTCACTAATATTTCTGTTACTCTCCACATATGTCATCATCAGTAGGCTTTTCAAGAGGTCAAAGTTTGTCAGTTCATAGCAACCATTTCACAAATTAACTGCTGAATACTGGCACTCTCCTTTAGCTGCTTGCCGTGTCTTTTCCAACCTGTTGTATTAGTGTTACCAAGTGTCCAAGTCTCTGAGTATGCAAAGTAGCACTGCAGGTGGCTGGTTGGGTCCTGTTGTTCGAACAAGGCAATTAGTTCCACAGCAGAGTAGAAGAGCAGAATAGCCAGCTGTGATTTTCAAAGCTCATTCGGTTCAAATAGAGCATACTCCATGCTTTCTGGCAAGTGCCAGGGAAATTGCACTTCACTCCGGCATGTGTTATAATAGCGATTTACTCCTTCATAGTGTAAAACTTTCCTCAGTGGTCTCACATAGATGTTGTATTATATAGTCCAATTCAGATATAATCTGGTGTTGTGACACATCAAATGGATTTCAAGGCACCTTTACCTCTTCCTAATTGGCTATTAGTTCCAAGGTAATCTCTACTTCCTTTTTGTTGACATTTTGGATTATTCCCCAAAACCTAAATGGATGCATGGAACATCATTCCACTTACCTCTGGATAATTCCGACTATAATTTGCATAATTAAATTGCAATACATATCTTCTCGAATATAATCATACAGATAAGAAACATGTACATGTAATTTTAAGACCTCCTAAGGTCCAGATGATTTTTTATATTATGCCATGATACATAAAGTCATAGAATTAAAAGAGGTTGTATATATAGGTAATGAAGACATCTTCTCTCCATCACGGTCACAGAGCATGCCCACAACACCCCCATAAAAAGCAATGCATCATTTTCGAAGGTTTATTTTATACCTTTACGACTGCTGTAAAGTAAATTAAACAAATCTCAGGAAATGTTGTCCACAACATTCCCTTAAGCGGATTTAGGCTCTATTAACATTTACTTCCTGTCTTTCTTTTGTAAAGGAAGTTATGATGCTCAACCGGATTACTTGTATGATGGATAACAATTTTGAGAGGCTCCATTAACTTACAAAGGGGAATGTTGGGGTTCCATTATGATGTCTGTTTTTTGACAGTATAATGGTTTTGCATGCAGTGCTATTGCTCCTGTCAAATCCAACAGAATTGGTGGTAGAGGCTCTGAATGTAAGCTTGCATGCAGATGTGACAAGAACCCTAAGAACATATTTTTGTCTTCAAAGGACTAGATGCAAACTGATGGGTAAATGAGCATTAACATTGAAATCAGTGGGAACTGTTCACAGATCTGTTCCTTTAAAAAAAATTGCATTAGAAAATGGAAAGTTCTAGTCTGACCAAGCTTTAAAATCAAAAACCTAATGTTTAATTTGTCAGAATTAAAGAGTTGCAGTCTTTTCTATAAAATACTATTAAAATCAATCAAAATAAAGATATAAAACCCATAAAAGAAATAAGTAAAGTCTGTTTCTTAAACTATAGAGTAATTTAGTAAATAATAATGTAGTGTCAATAATCTGAAGCATCAAAACAACTTAGAATTTCTTGAAATATCTCTGTAGTGCCATAAAATAATAATCAGCTAGTTTGTGAACTTTATATCCAGTAGTATTTGAAGGCAAACTATTTAATTTTGTCTGTAATATATTGCAGCTACATTACTGCTTTCTCTATTTTACTGCTGTAAATAAATGTAAAGTGTGCATCTGCTTTTAACTAAAGATCAACATTCTGTAAAACAAAAATGGTTTATCATCATCAAAACAATTTGTCAATACTTACATTTTGTCCCTAGTAAGGTCACTGCAGCTAAAAAAGTCAACAGCTGGCAAGCGCAGGAACAGCCAGGTCTACTTTTTTATGGATTTAATTTGGTGTGTTACCAAATCTGCTTTGGCACAGATCATTGTAACTACACTGTTGATGAGACAGCCTTCTGTCACATTTCATTCACATGCTTTGGCAGCATTTCTAAACCATGTGGTGTGTGATTTCCCAAGTAACACAACTAGAATCATGTCATTTTAAAACAAACAAACAAACTTTATAGTAGCCGTTATGGCAGAGTTGTGTACATTAGCAATTTCAATAACAATTTCAATTCCATGAGAGCCACATACATTCATTCGAGCTTTGTTAATTAATTTTATGTAGGTTTATTAAAAATGCAATTTACTTTTAAATATTTGCACCATCATAAACACAGTGAATCTCAATAATTTATTCGAAAGATTTGATGCACATAAATTGAACTTTAAAATGTATTATGTACCAAAGGGAGTATGGAAATATCCTGCCGATTTATTGTTATTAGGCTATCTAACCTAATATCCTTTAATTAGAAAATTATTATTTCACATAAGCATGAGAAGTAAATTGTGTATTTGCTGCTACAAGACTCTTTCAAGGTTTTCTTTACATTTTTACATGTACATGTATCCTGTGCATATTTCTTTTCCTGAGCAAAATCATTATTAACATCTCATAGATCAACTATAAAAGAAAAAAGTTTGGTACTGTGTTAAGGCCTTAGTCAGACGGGCGTTTTTCGCGCGATTTGCGCATGCGCATGCGATTTGCGCATATATAGAACCAATGGTTCGCTATGGTATCGGTCGCATGTCCGCTTTTTATGCGGATATGCGAAAAATTATAGGACACGACGATTCGCAGATCGCGCCTATCTGCGTTCTGCGTTTTATGTGCGCACCAAAATCATTTTTTTCGCCGGTCAGTCTAAGTTTCATGCGCATTTTGATGCGCACGGCGATTTTTCTCCAGTCAGACGGGCGTTTTGCTGCGACGATTAACGTGGCTAGGTGCAGATTTTTCCCGCGATTTTTCGCCGCCGGTCACGCGATTTGCGCATGCGACATGCGATGCGCAAATCGCGCGAAAAAACGCCCGCCTGACTAAGGCCTTAGTCTGTAGACCAAAATGTGATTGTTCTCCGTAAAACAAAAAAAAGTAATCTTGCCACTATGATATCTTTTAATGGCTTACAAGATATGATTTTACAGTAAGATCTGAGACCTAGTTAGGGTTCTTCACCTTGCAATGTAGGATAGATTTGAAGAAATATATATATATATATATATATATATATATATATATATATATATATATATATATATATGTGTGTGTGTGTGTGTATGTGTGTGTGTATGTGAAAGGGCACAGGCATTTTGTGATTAATTTGCACTTAAAACAATAAGGGCTCCCACCCACTAGCGTTTTTTTCTCCACTGCACTGCGAGAGTAAGTGAAAGCTCTCGCAGAGCAGTGCAAGAAAATCACTGCGATATCGCTGTGACAGTCTTTTCAATGGGGCCAGCGGCAGCAGCGCTAGCCCCATTGAAAAGATATGGAGAATGCCGCGGACTTCTGCCACAGCTGTGACAGCTGTCACAGCTGTGGAAAGAGTTTCCTGCATCCCTACGGGGACCGCGGGGATGAAGGAACCCTCTGTCACAGCTGTGGCAGAAGTCCGCGGCATGCTATCCCATTGCTTTCAATTCATGAATGGGTGTGAGTGAGAGCTGCCTCTGATTGGTCAGGCTGTGACCAATCAGAGGCAGCTCATTCAGCAGGCGGGGATTTTAAATCCCTGGCTGCTGAATACTACAGAGAGCAGTTCAGGAGGACTGCCGCCAGCCGCGGCAGAACTCCGTCTGCCGGGACCAGGTGAGTATATTTTTTTTTAAAGTTTTTTACACATTTCTGGATGAATTTCAGGGAAGGGCTTATATATTTAAGCCCTTCCCGAAAATTCATCCCGCGATCGACCGCAGCGCATTGCGTTCAATGGAGCCAGCTGTTCTGCCAGCTCCATTGAATTCAATGCGCTGGACAGCTCCGGCCCGTTTCTATTGAAACGCGGCTAGGAGCAGTATTTTCGGGCCATTTTTTCGGCCCCGGTCACGCGATTTGCGGATGCGCATCCGTCATGCGATCCGCAAATCGTGGGAAAAAACGCCCGTGTGACTAAGGCCTGAATCTGTTGCAACATCCCCTACTCGCCACACACTCACCCTGTATCTTAAAACACTTCCCAAAGTAGATTCACTTGTTTGCCTTCCACTTTCATTGTGTACTCATGACACTTGTCCCGCTATGCCCTTATAGAAATTTGACAGAGAACATAAATGGAAAAACAATCTACTGTTAATAGTTATTATTAGAATATTCCTACATGTTAAGTGGACAACATGAAGAAGTCATGAAAGGTTTAAAGAGAACCTATCATATTCTTATGAACCCCATAAACTAAGGTTAAGGGCTCACAGGACAGGACAGGGAGTCTGGGGATGTGATTGTCATACTCACCTACGTCCCCACTTCATTGCTGTCCATCAGCATAGCCACTGCTCAGTTCATTGACCAGACTCCTTTTCTTCATTGTAGGAATGTCCACACATATCTATAATGTGTGTGTGTGCTGAACAGAAGGAAGGGCTTTGCTGGTGGTCAGCAGGGGAGCAGAGAGACCGGTAAGTTTGAAATTTATATACCCGGGCTCGTTGTCCCTTGTCCTATGAAACTATTTTCTAAGTTTATGGGGCTCATAAGATGTGCCAGATACCCCTTAAATCAGGAGCTAATAAACAACAGTGACAGAAAGAATGAGAAAGTGTTTTTCAAGTGTTGAAGCATCAAATTTTTAAAAAGAGTGTACATCTGACTGTTCAGTGGTGATAACATAATGCATATAATGAACATAGGTATTTGTGGTTCTTCCAAATGTTTTAGCCAGTTCATGGGACACTGGAGGCGAAACCACAATTTAGACCTTACTGGATCACCTCTACTCAGCATACCTACAGGTAGGTTCCATTGTTACAATAACGTCTAAATCAATGTGGAAATCACTAACCAGGTATGGTCATTTTCTAGGGAAAGGAAAAACATGATGTTATTAATGTCAGCTCAGGGAAATTAAGGCAACAAGTGGGTTCAAATGAATGCTCCAAAATATAATTATTTAGCTGACTCACTGGATAATCAAGGGAAATATGTGGAAAATGTGTTGACCTTACCTTTGCAAACAGAGAAAAATTAGACGTATTGAATCAAGATTCTATAACAGACTTACTTCCAGTGCTGAAAAGTGCTCTGTAAACACTTGTGCTAGGATCATGACAGGATGAAATCATGAGAAGCAGTTTGACCTCAGAGGTCTGTTACTGGTCTCTGGAGATTTACAAATAGAAATTATTTTGGAGCAGTACTTGCTTTTAACTTAATTGTCCATTTAAACCAAAGTGTTATTCCATTTAGACATTTTAACTTGGTAAAAACATAACAAAATGTATAAAAATGGCTCATACTTCATAATAAATATGACACCACTTACATCATGCTATGAATTGCAATCTCATATTTACTTTCAAAAGTAGAACTGTTACTTTAGATTTGTCACTTACCAAAATGCAAAGTTAAAGAACAAAAGAGAAATCTAAATCAAATCAATATTAGATGTGACTACAGTTGCCTCAAAACAGCCTCAATTCTTCTAGTATACTTGCACAAAGTCAGACATTTTGTAGGTTTATAGTCAAATATATGCTTAACCAATTATACCAAAAAGGTGATAATAACCATTTTCATATGTAGGTTGAAACACAATCATTAAAGCCTTAATGCCACAGGACAAAAGGTTACATCCTGGCAGGGTGTCAGAGAACTGAGGTTTGGGTAACTGGGAGTCCCTGAAAACGTCCCGTAACCCCTGTCCCTACCTACTTGCCCCCCTAGGCTAAGCCCTGGGGCGACAACTGGGTGACAGTCCTTAGGCTAACTAGGGATGCAGGGCAGGAGTCAGACACACAGACAAAACCAGGAGACACACAGACACAAAGGCAGGTCAGGCTATCCGGTTCGGCTACAAGAGAGACGAGGTACAAGGAGTCAGGCGAAAGCAAAGTCAAGGTCTGGTAATCCGGGTCGGCAACAGGAGAATAATGTAGTACAAGGGGTCAGGCGAAGGCAAGGTGAGGTCGGAAGCAAGTGGGTCAAAAGCTGGGAATACAATCCAATAACGCGGGTGTAGCCTGGAGACAAACATACACTAGCAGTGTTAGGAGGAAATTGAGACGTTTAAATGCTGTCAGAACTCCCGCCCCGGCAGCTGATTGAGGCAGGGAGCTTGACAGCAGCTAGACCCAGACATAAGGCAGCGAGTGCAGAGACCCAGGCATCCAGCAGCGAGTGCAGAACATGCTAATCAGGGTGTCATGGCAACGGGGACAGCATCATCCGTGTCCCCAGAAACCTGGCTACCTAGGCGGCGTACAGGATCACGGCGGCCAGGGGAGGTCACCAAGACCGGGACTCCTCTGTGCCGCACCCCAGCAGCCAGGGTAATAGGACCGATAGTGCGGGAACGGAGACCCCCAGAGCCACCGCTCCTGACACGGGGTGCTACTTAACACAAAAGGATGTTAACTTAATTCCTGTGCATGGCGAGCCCGTGCCATCCCACAGTGGGAGCTGGCTGTGATTCATAGCTGGCCTTCTGTAGCCACAACATGAATCAATTAAAACTCCACTGTCCACAATCTCCACTGTTAACCCCCTATATGCCGATCAAATTACATTACGGCATGTAAAGGGTTTAGATAGGGAGCACTCTGCTTCTGTGACATTATCGGGCCACTGGTGTCGGGGCTTGCCATTATCAGGCCACTGGTGTCTGGGCTTGCCATAGCCTGTGACTGCTATGTGATAAGGGATTGCAGTACACAAGTACTGCAATGCATTATTATAGCAAACATAGATTTTATGGCTCAAGTCCCCTACATAAAGTTAAGAAATGCAAAAAAAAATGGTGTAAAAAACATAAAAGAATAACAAAAAAAAATATAAACTTTAAAACACACCACACTTTGGTATTATCATATCCATAACAACCTGCAAAATAAATTGAATACAGGATTATCATGCATGGCCAAAACTGTAAAAAAACAAAACTAAAAAACTAAGGCAAAATGCCTATTTGGTTCATTTTGCCTCCCAAATAATGCAACAAAAGTGTTTAAAAAAGCTGTAAGTACCCCAATGTTGCATGAATAAAAACTATAGCTTGTGACACAAAAAACAAGCCCTCACAGAACTCTGTCCATGGAAAAATAAAAAAGTTATGGGACTTTGAAGGCAAAAGGTTTTTATTCTGCAAAAGTAGAAAAAATGGAAAAAATAACCATTTTGGTATTATTGTAATCGTACCAACCCACAGAATAAATGTGTCATGTCATTTCTGCTGTATGATGAACGCTGCAGAAAAAAAAAAAACAATGGCAGAAGTTGTGTTTTGTCTCTCTGTCCTCCCCAAAAAATAATAAAGGTTTTACAATACATTATATGTACCCAAAATAGTATTAGTAAAAATTACAGTTTGCCACACAAAAACAAGCCCTCATATGGCCAAAAGCTTTTGAAAAGTGGAGATGAAAATCCCAGAAAAATCATCGTGTTCTTATGGCCAAAAGAAGCCACGTTTTTAAGCATTTTAATTAAACTGAAATAGCTATTCAGGAGGTTAAAATTTGGGCAAGGACTAGCCAAACTCTGCTACAAAGATGACATTGTGTAAGACAGTTTCATATCACAGGTCGTCAAGATGTTTGGAACAACCTTATTTCTGAGCTCTTCCAAAAACTGTGTGCAAGTCTACGTAGAAGAATTGATGCTTAGCACTTTCTTACAGAGCTGACACTTTGGTCTTTACTAAAAATCATCACTAATGGGAGGCTAGCACTATGGACACTACTATGAGGCTGGTAATGTATATATACATACCGTGTAAAAGTTTTAGGCAGGTGTGAAAAAAGTACTACAAAGTAAGATTTTTTTTAACAAATAGGTGTGTGATTAGCTTTTAATTTATTCTGCAGCAGGAAAACAATTCCAAACATACAGTTATTGTGATTAAAAACTATTTTCAGCATAGAGAAGAACAAGGAGTCCTGGAAGTGATGTTATGGCCCCCACAGAGTCTTGATCTCAACATGATTGAGTTTGTCTGGGAATACATGAAGAGACAAATGGATTCGAGAAAGGCTAATCTACAGTAAATCTATGGTTAGTTGTACTGACTTGATATTGATGTCTTTTTTGTTCATTCTCTTTGCATTTTGTTAATTGACAAAAATAAACTGTTAACACTCTTAGTTTAAAAAGCTTTCTTACTTTGCAGCATTTTCCACACACCTGCATCTATCTATCTATCTATCTATCTATCTATCTATCTATCTATCTATCTATCTATCTATCTATCTATCTATCTATCTATCTATCTATCTATCTATCTATCTATCTATCTATCTATCTATCCCAGAGTTTTATGCCAGAAAATGTTACCAGTTAAAGAGGTTGTCCAAGATTTTCTAACATGCTTCTTCCAAAAACAATGCCACACATGTCCATGGGGTTGTTAGTAGAGTTTATCAGCACTATTCACTTAAATGTAGGTAAGTTGGAATGGTAGACTATGGATAGGTATGATGTTTATTTTGAAAGGAAGTGGGCATGTTTTTTTGAATAAAGTATAAGGGTAGGCTTGATAATGGCCAGAATATTTTACCAGCAATGCTGCCCTTTTATCTGCAAAATCCTCAGGCCATTGTCATTACGGGTGGGCTGGTATTTGTCCACATATGGTTTATGCAGTATGGGCCTCTAGTCTCACCTCTTTAATAATAGATTTGGTGCAACCACGATGAGTAGTTTAACCATGCTTATTTGTAATATCTTTGTTCATATCTGTTGTTAAACAGGGCATTTATCACCATTTTGTATGCATGTTGAACATCGCCTGCCTAATGAATGTTATTTGGTATATAATATGTGTACTGATGGGTATGTAACTAAGGCACAGCAAAGGAATAGGCAATGGTCAGACTATAACAGACCCCAGTGCTCTGGGAGATAAACCAAACAGAAAGGAAAAATATAAGTGAAGTACTTACTTCACAGAGGTGTCTCAGAAGAGAACACCCCTATCCATGAGAGCAATATAATCCATTTAGAGACTCCACCTCTTAGACAAGAATCCAATGGAGAATCAAATAGGCAGCAACAGAAATGTAAAAAATGAGTTAACTGATGTGATCTATGCATACAGTTTATACAGTACTCTGTAGCACTTAAAAAGCATAAGGTCATTACCAGGGGAATATTATTTTAATTAAACTGTATGTTTACTTTACAGCAACTTGTTTCAAGTGGATCCTGCTCTAATGTTAGGTACAGTAAAGCTTAGCTACCAAGGCACAATGCAGAATAGCTGCTGCAGTGGAGTAGCCTTACATTTTCCCTGATGCTAAGTTTAGTCTCCTTGGCTCTGGCCACATCTGTCTTAATTTGTCATAAATTCTGTTCTCTTTCTACTTCCATGAAAAATCAGTTTTGTCAGTTGATGTGAATGCCAAAAAAATGTTAGCAAAATATAATAATTAAAATCCCCTTATATTAGAAACAATTATACAGTATAAATTCACAGCACTAATACGGCCATTTCAATTTTATGTAACAAATATAATAAATTTGATAACTACAAACGCTACATGTTGGCAACTGTGATAAGTACAAATAATTGCTGGTCAAAGGTTTACCATTGGAGGATTGTTCAATCAAATACAGATCTCTTAATTCAGATGAAGTGCATAATTGTAAACATGAATGAAGGATTACAAAAATTAAACAAGGTTCAGAAACTCAACAATCCCCAAAAGAGATCACAGCTGTGATGCAATACATATAAACTGAATGAATGCATCTGGTCGGAAAATTAGGCATTCAATGAGTATTTACTAACCTTATGCAGTACAAAACCAACAAGAAGACTGTGCCAGACCATAATTAGTCAAAAATTAATACATTTTTATTAATCCATGAAAGAAACTACACAAACTATTATCCAGAGTTGCTATCTTATTGACGCATCTATAAGTCTAAAGTCAATTATCTATGAAACTGAAAAAAGGACACTCTTTCAAAGATAAAACAGAATCAAATTAAAAAAAAGAGAAAGAGAAATCCAATCATGAAACTATTATGCAGCTATCTTAGGGGGTTAGCTGCCTTGACAAGGGTAGCCCCACTCTCCAGCCTCTTCATGGAATGGTTTACGCTAGCAGGAATTATAGTCAAACAGGTAAAATTTCAAAGCATAGAGAATGATACAATGTTTCCCGGGAGATAAGACGTATCTCGAAAATAAGCTTAGCCTATTTTTCGTGATTTTTGGGGAGGCTTGAAATATAAAGCCTACCCCCAAAATAAGCCCTAGTTACACTACATTAAAAAAAGGAATACTTACCTAGCAGGCTCAGCCAGATACCTCCTGCTGCTCTCCAGAGCTTCAGCTAGTTCCTGCAGTCCTCGGCTGCTCATACAACATCCCTTCCGAGTTAAGAGATTCATAAATCCCGCCTCCAGGAAGCGATGGCTGTGATTGGTTCTTCGACTGCTGCTCAGCCAATCAATGCAGCTCTTAATGAGCCAATCACAGCCATCGCAATAGCTGATTGAGCACTGCATTTATTGGCTGAGCAACAGTCGAAGAACCAATCAGCAGCCATCATGTTGTGGAAGCGGGATTTATGAATTTGCTGAGGTCAGCTACAAACATTTGCTAAACTGTTTAATTTTTTCAGGGCAGCTTTATCTTCTTCAGTAGGCCTGCTGTCTAACTATTTTTAAGCCTTTATGGTGTGCACATCCTGTGTTTTTTTGAGGCCAGCCTCATTTACAAATTATTGTGCAAGGGTCGATGAGCCTCTACTCACTCTAGTACTCTTCCGTTTTTCCCTATGGCAACATTATTCCTTTACAGTAATCAAGTTCCTTTTGTGTCCCTTAAAGTAACCAAGTTCATTTCGAACAAGGCTGAGGTGGATCTTTATTAATGTATTCAGACATGTCCATTGACTTGAAACACATATGGACCCGTTCAATATTTAAAATAAGCACAAATATTTTATTGTTATTGGTTGGGTGTAAAATAGATCTATGACTGCATGTTAGCTACCATTTAGAAAACACTTTACAATAGCCAACATTGTTGGGATTAGAATGAGTTCTAAGGATACGTATAATGATCAAATATATGTAAAAGAACAGATCACTTATGATTTTTCATGCCCTAAAAGTTACTCATAAAATATTTTTAGGAATGCATGTAGATTTTATGACTTGAGATCTAACATGAATAATAACTTAAATTATACATAATTGAACATTTCTTACATCTCTGTGCAATATTGATGATATAAATTTTTTATGACTAATATGTTCATTTTTTTCTTCTAAGTCACCACGTTATTTTCTCCTGAGTATCAGGGCTTTTTTCTTCCATTTAAACTTATGAACTTTTCAAGGTTTTCCTTCATAGTATGCTCAATCCATTTATTGCTTCGAACATGTTAAAATCATATGACTATTACTCTCAGATATGGAAAGATTGCACGAATGGTTCATATGTCTCAAATAAGATCCATGTTATGTGACAAAATGTCTTGATTTATTTACTACTAGCCGGTGATGGAATCTGCAGGAAAAATACTGAGTGATGCACTTCGGGTACTCTCTGCAGATAAGCCTTGGCTGGTTTTATAACAGAATCACACATAACAAATATTCTAGATATTGAGAATCTATCAAAAATATACATTTTTTTCCTCAATCAAAGATGTACGGGATATGAGTAATGTGAGAGACATGGATAGTGTGTATTAGTGCATATAAAATTATTTGCTATACAATATGCTTCTGGGGTCCAAAATTCTGTTAGAAGTGTAGGGCCGAGCTCAGAAATAACTGATAAACCACAAACATGACTGGGTGTGATCAAAAGTTATCCCTCTTTTATTGACAAACAGCAGTTTTTAGAGAGGCACATGCCTCAATTATAATAATTAGAGATGAGCGAGCACTAAAATGCTCGGGTGCTCGTTGCTCGAGTCGAACCTTTCGTAATACTCGAGAGCTCGTTTTGAGTAACGAACCCCATTGAAGTCAATGGGCGACTCGAGCATTTTTGTATGGGACTGATGCTCCGCATAGCTGATGACTTGTCAAACACCAGAAAACATCAGAAAGTCATGGAAACACCACAGAAATAGATAGGGAAGGGCAGGGGCAGCATGCATGGCTGCATCTGAGGCTCCCAGGTCCTACTATTAAGCCAAAATGGGGGCAAGAGTCTGGCGTCACCCCCTAACAATTTACTTTAGACAAACTCTCATTAGCAAGGCACACCTTAGCTAAGCACCACACTACCTGCAACCAAGGACAATCACTGCCTGCGGGTGACACCACTGCCTTTTCTCCTGGGTTTGCTGGCATTGCTGTCCAACCCCCCCGCACGATCCTGCATCCACAGTGCACACAAAAGTTTCCCTGCGCAGCGTTCAGCTGCCCTTATGCTTCATGCTCGCTTCATAGCCACACCACCCTCATGTCTATTTATAAGCACGTACTGGATGAGGAGGAACTGGAGGCACACACTGCAGAGGGTTGGCAGGGCTAGGTAGCGACCCTCTTTGAAAGTGTGGGCGATAGCCCACAATGCTGTTGAGAATTGATGATAAATTGACGTACGATCATCATTCCAATCCCGTGCCACCTCTGTCGCAAAATTGTCAGGAGCCGCAAACGTGGGCATAAAGGGGACTCAGGTGCCAGCACTTCTACGCATCTCCACAATGCAGCAATACTCTTTGTGGGAAGCATGTTATTGGGCCCAGGGTCAGGCTCGGTCCCAGCCTCCACCTTGTGTGACCCAAATGGATAAAGGAGATCCGCAGCAGACCAAAGGATGATGTAAAACAAAGCTCTTTATTCCAAATCCATAAAAGCAAGCGGTACAGGCAGCGACGTTTCGACCGTCTCCGGTCTTTATCGAAACGTCGCTGCCTGTACCGCTTGCTTTTATGGATTTGGAATAAAGAGCTTTGTTTTACATCATCCATTGGTCTGCTGCGGATCTCCTTTATCCATTTGGACTGTAACATATAAAGGTTGGTTCACCCTTATTGATCGGCTGTGCAGAAGTTCTTCCCCATGACTGGGTACTAAAAGTGGTGCTGCAGGACCTCTTCATTCACCTTGTGTGACCCAAGGTGCCGCGAGTTACATAGCAATGGGAAATCCATGTGTCCCCACACAATTCATTCTGTGTAGGTGTTAGATAACTCAATACCGCAATGGAAAGTCTTTGCGTTCCTTGGGCTTGCCTATGCTGTCGGTGCCAAAAGATGGTATTACACAAGAAGAATTCAGAGCGCCCAAACATGGCAGAGTTTGACCCCGCCAAGGACCTCGGCCCACATTTCTTCTCTAGTCAGTCAGTGTATTTGTGGCAGACAGGTAAAACAACGCAATGGGAAGTCTTTGTGCACTCACAGCATAGGCGAGCCCAAGGAACTCAAGCATGGTATCACACATGAGGAAATCAGAGTGCCCAAACATGGCAGAGTTTCACCCTGCTAAGGGCCTCGGCCTACTTTTCTGCCCTAGTCAGTCAGTGTATTTGTGTCACACAGGTAAAACACCGCTATGGGAAGTTTTTGTGCACTCACAGCATAGGCGAGCCAAAGGAACCCAAGGAAAGTATTAAACATGAAGCAATTACAGTGCCCAAACATGTCAGACTTTCACTCCGCCGAGGACCTCGGCCTCTGCCCACACCCTCAGCAATCATGGGCATAAAGCGGACTCTGATGCTAGTACAGCTGTGAACGTCTCATTTAATTAGTTGCGGTTGCTTTCATCGCTCTAAAGACTGGATGAACCAGGAATAAGTTCCACGGGCCAAACATGGCACAGTTGTATTTCCCCCAGGACTTCAGCCTCTGGCCACACCCTCAGCAATTGTGGGCAAAAAGCGGACTCCGATGCTAGTACAGCTGTGAGCGTCTCATTTAATTAGTTTCGGTTGCTTTCATCGCTCCGAAGACTGGATGAACCAGGAATAAGTTCCACGGGCCAAACATGGCGCAGTTGCATTTCCCCCAGGACTTCGGCCTCTGCCCACACCCTCAGCAATCGTGGGCATAAAGTGGACTTCGATGCTAGTACAGCTGTGAACGTCTCATTTAATTAGTTGCCGTTGTTTTCATCGCTCCAAAGACTGCATGAACCAGGAAGAAGTTCCACGGGTCAAACTTGGCACAGTTGCATTTCTCCCAGGACTTCAGCCTCTGCCCACACCCTCAGCAATCGTGGACATAAAGCGGACTCCGATGCTAGTACAGCTGTGAACGTCTCATTAATGCTGTAACGCTCCTTTTGTTGGCCCAAACCAGTGTCTCAGATAACTGTGGTAACACAAGAGAAAATACATGTTGCCCAGTGCTGATCCCTGACCCCAAGCAGGAGGAGGAGGTGGCACAACAAGGCCAAAAAACCATGACCGAAGTAGGATCCACAATATTCTGTGTGGGAAGTATGTGAGCGGGCCCAGGGTCAGGCTCGATCCCAGCCTCCACCTTTTGTGACCCAAGGTGCCCTGAGTTACATAGCAATGGGAAATCCATGTGTCACCATACTATTCAATCTGTGTAGGTGTCAGATAGCTGAACAACACAATGGGAAAGCCATCTGCACTCTGCACCCTTCCCAAGTCAGTCAGTGTGTTTGTGCCAGACAGGTAAAACACTGCTATGGGAAGTCTTTGTGCACCCACAGCATAGGCGAGCCAAAGGAACCCAAGGCAAGTATTAAACATGAAGTAATTACAGTGCCCAAACATGGTACATTTTCACTCTGCCGAGGACCTCGGCCTCTGCACAAACCCTCAGCAATCGTGGGCATAAAGCGGACTCCGATGCTAGTACAGCTTTGAACGTCTCATTAATGCAGTAATGCTCCTTTTGTTTGGCCCAAACCAGTGTCCCAGAAAACTGTGGTAACACGAGAGAAAATACATGTTGCCCAGTGCTGATCCCCTGACCCCAAGCAGGAGGAGAAGGTGACATAACAAGGCCAAAAAACCGTGACCGAGGTAGGACCCGCAATAGTCTGTGTGGGAAGTATGTGAGCGGGCCCAGGGTCAGGCTCGGTCCCAACCTCCACCTTGTGTGACCCAAGGTGCCCTGAGTTACATAGCAATGGGAAATCCATGTGTCCCCACACAATTCATTCTGTGTAAGTGTCAGATAGCTCAACGCCGCAAGGGAAAGTCTTTGAGTTCCTTGGGCTCACTTATGCTGTCAGTGCACAAAGATGGTATTACGCAGGAAGAAATTAGCATCCCCAAACATGGGAGAGTTTCACCCCGTCAAGGACCTTGGCCTCGGCCCACATTTCTGCCCTAATCAGTCAGTGTATTTGTGCCAGATAGGTAAAACACCGCGATGGGCAGTCTTTTTGCACCCATAGTATAGGCAGACACCTGTAACATTTCTGTAGCAGAAGTATAGGCAGACCCCTGTAACATTCCTGTAGCAAAGGTATAGGCGGACCCCAGTGACATTTCTGTAGCAAAGGTATCGGCAGACCCCAGTAACATTTCTGTAGCAGAAGAATAGGCAGACCTCTGTAACATTTCTGTAGTAAAAGTATAGGCGGACCCCAGTAACATTTCTGTAGCAAAGTTATAGGCAAACCCCAGTAACATTTCTGTAGCAAAAGTATAGGCAGACCCCTGTAACATTTCTGTAGCAGAAGTATAAGCGGACCCCAGTAACATTTCTGTAGCAAAGGTATAGGCGGACCCCAGTGACATTTCTGTAGCAAAGGTATCGGCAGACCCCAGTAACATTTCTGTAGCAGAAGAATAGGCAGACCTCTGTAACATTTCTGTAGCAGAAGAATAGGCAGACCTCTGTAACATTTCTGTAGTAAAAGTATAGGCGGACCCCAGTAACATTTCTGTAGCAAAGTTATAGGCAAACCCCAGTAACATTTCTGTAGCAAAAGTATAGGCAGACCCCAGTAACATTTCTGTAGCAGAAGAATAGGCAGACCTCTGTAACATTTCTGTAGTAAAAGTATAGGCGGACCGCAGTAACATTTGTGTAGCAAAGGTATAGGCGGACCCCTGTTACATTCCTGTAGTAAAAGCATAGGCAGACCCCAGTAACATTTCTGTAGCAGAAGTATAGGCAGACCCCTGTTACATTCCTGTAGTAAAAGTATAGGCAGACCCCAGTAACATTTCTGTAGCAAAAGTATAGGCAGACCCCTGTAACATTTCTGTAGCAGAAGTATAGGCAGACCCCTGTAACATTTCTGTAGCAGAAGTATAAACAGACGCCTGTAACATTCCTGTAGCAAAGGTATAGGCAGACCCCAGAAACATTTCTGTAGCAAAAGTATAGGCAGACCCCAGTAACATTTCTGTAGCAAAGGTATAGGCGACCCCAGTAACATTTCTGTAGCAAAGGTATAGGCAGACCCCAGTAACATTTCTGTAGCAGAAGTATAGGCAGATCCCTGTAACATTTCTTTAGCAGAAGTATAGGCAGACCCCAGTAAAATTTCTGTAGTAGAAGTATAGGCAGACCCCTGTAACATTTCTGTAGCAAGAGTATAGGAGAATCCCTGAAACATTGGTGTACCATGAGTGTAGGCGAAGGCTGGAAAAATTAGATAACAGTATAGGCAAGGGCCAGAAAAATTGGTGTACCAAGAGTACAAGTGTACCCCTGAAAAATTGCTCAAACGCGAGGGCAGGTGAAACCCATAAACACTTTTTAAAGATACAGCTCACTGTTGCTTAATTTGTAACAGAGCCTGGAGGCAGCCCTGGGAAAAAATTTGTTTCTGTTAAAATATCAATACTTTTGAAACTTTAAAAAATTGTAAAAAAATTATAAGCAGAACCTTTTGGGCCGCAGAAAAATTGGAAGTTCAGCTTGATGACATGCTGTTTTAGGAAGAGGAGTAGTAGTAGGAGGAGTAATAATATCCGAGAGTGATTGACAAAGCTAATTCCCCCTTTTTTTCCGGTGATAGAGAATGCTTTTTTTCTCTGGCTGCAGCGAAAAGAATCATTAGGTTCCGCTGCTCTCCGCCGGTGGAGAAGAGAAGTCTGGGGAAATCCAGGCTTTGTTCACCTTTATGAGTGTAAGCATGTCGGCACTGGCATTTGACAGGTGGGTACGCTTATCCGTGATGATTCCCCCAGCTGCACTAAACACCTTCTCTGACAAGACGCTAGCGGCAGGGCAGGCCAGCACCTCTAGGGCGTACAGTGCAAGTTCGTGCCATGTGTCCAGCTTTGACACCCAATAATTGTATGGAGCAGAGGCATCACGGAGGACGGTGGTACGATTGGCTACGTACTCCCTCACCATCTTTTTACATTGCTCCCTTCGACTCAGCTTTGACTGGGGAGTGGTGACACAATCTTGCTTGGGAGCCATAAAACTGGCAAAGGCCTTGGAGAGTGTTCTCCTGCCTGCTCTGGACATGCTGCCTGATCCCCAAGCCTCCCCTGCTAGTTGGCCCTCTAAACTGCGTCTTCTGCTGCTAGTGCTGTCAGATGGGAACTTTAGCATCACTTTTTTCACCAGGGCCCTGTGGTATTGCATCACTCTGCGGGCAGAGGGCTGGCACGTCACAGCAGGAAGTAGTAGTGCCTTCCCCGTATGTTTAATGGCTAGAAAATGGCGCTAAACATGCGGGGAAGGGAAATGAAATTGACTCGAGTACCGTGTGGTGTTCGTCTCGAGTATCCTAATACTCGAATGAGTAGCAAGCTTGAACGAGTGTTACATTACATGAGGGAGTCACTTACTTTTGCGCTTAGAACTGAATAATTAAATTGTGACCCATTTTTTTTCCCTATTTACGACCTAAAGAATGGTTGTGGCAAATTTCAAGTTTCCACGACATGGGGAAGTTAGTGAATTAGATTAGGTACCTTACATAGGAGTGCAATTACTTTTGCAATTAGCATTAAATAATCAAGTTGTGACCCCTTTACATTTCCTATTTAAGACCTAAAGAATGGTCCTGCCAAATTTCACATTTGTACGACACCGGGAAGTTAGAGAATTAGTGGTGAGTCAGTTACACACAATTCTCATTAAATACAGTAAGAATTGTGTCATTTGTTAACTGCTAATATAATATTTCATGACTGGCGTTAAAGAATGAAGATTTTAATATGCACCTTTTATTTTTGAGTGTGTGAGGGTATATGTATATATTGCCATATGTTTTTTATGCTTTTATACATGTATGTAAGTTCTATTCAATGCTAAAATGAGAAAAACTTAATATGTAGCCTTATATCAGATATTCCAAAGCTTTGCAAGGCTGAGAGAGATGTGTCCAGACATTCAGAGATGATACAGAACAGATACGAAGGCTGCGTGCTTGGCTGTTTTCCCAGGAGTGCCGTATCTAGATAACGACTGTTTAACTACGTATATAACTATCACTGCCTCATGCGGAAATGCGGACTTCACATATATGGTTATGCGGTGGATTTGAGCCAATGAGACCATTACCCATCCATAGTGACGTGACCAAAGAGTATAAGACCCCATGTAATCTGTAATAAAGTGCACAGTTATTTCCCCGTGTGAGGAACTATACCAGACCTCCATGTGTTGTGTTTCTTCTTTACCGCCGGCAGCGGGGCATTGGGGTGGGCCTGATTGGTGCTGTACGCAGAATTTCCCTGACAAGTGCAATTTATACTGCCAACCTAAGTACTATATAAAAAAGAAATAAGTGTCTATTTTTATGTCAATTACAATTTCCACCTGAAGTCTATAGTCTGAGAACACTCCATCCCTGGGATTCTCGGGTCTCAAGTCCAAGAGTCTTGGGGAGCCCACAAACAGACTCCTGATGACCTTTTTCAATGCCCTCACATATTTCTGAGTCGGGTCTTGATCCAGTCTGGTGTAGTATCTGGTGTCTGTCACCTGTCTGTCAGCTTCTTTCTTGTTACTCTGGGATCCTCGTGTGTCCAGGATCCGAGTGACGTGCACGGCGAGTATATTGATTTCCTCCACACTTTTACAGTGGTGTTTTTGGTGCTGCTGATTGACTTTGATTTACTGCTTCTTTCTTGTAGTCCGATGTATTCATGAGGACTAATTGTGAAGGGTCTTTATAAGCCTGTCTGTGGGCTCCACAAGACTCTAGGACTTGTTACTGGAGCATCCCATGGTTGGAGTATTCTATATGATTCCCAAATTACACAAAGCTGGCAACCCAGGGAGGCCAATTATCTCAGGTGTGGGAACCTTAACTGAAAAAGTCTCAGGATGGGTGGAAGGTATCCTCAAACCAATGGTGAGGAACACAACTAGCTACTTGCAGGACACCACGGACCTACTGAACAAACTGTCAACCATAGGTCCCCTCCCAGATGGCGCAATGCTGGCCACCATGGATGTGGAGTCCTTATACTCCAACATCCCACATGAAGTTGGACTGACCACCTGCCAGGCACACCTTGAAGCCAATGGGGTCACCTCTGAATCCATGTTATAACTCACAAGATTCATCCTCACACACAATTATTTTTTCTTTGGCAAAAAAATATTCCTGCAACTCACTGGAACCGCCATGGGCAGTAAAATGGCACCGCTATATGCCAACCTTTTCATGGCAAAACTGGAGAGTGACTTCCTGGCCTCCTGCTCCAGCAAACCACTGGTCTACTTCTGCTACATTGATGACATCGTAATCATTTGGATCAACACTGAACAAGAACTAATAAAATTTTATGAGAGATTCAATGCATTTCACCCTACCATAAACCTGACATTAAGCTACTCGTATACAGAAATCAACTTTTTGAACACCAACATAAAAATTTCAAAAATTCAATACAGACAACCCTATACTGCAAACCAATTGATCGACTCACATATCTCAGATGGGACAGTTACCATCCCAAGTACATCAAAAAGTCCATTGTCCACAGCCAGGCCATCAGATATAACTGGATCTGCTCCAACCCAACAGACAGGAACATTTACACAATCTCAAAAAACATTTTTAAATCAGGGCTACCATCCCACCTCAATTGATGACCAAATCACCAGAACCACCAGGATACCTAGAAATCAACTGCTTCAATACAAGGAGAAAGAAAAAATGGACGCGTACTTCTACAACTCACAACTCACCGCTGTTGAGGTTGTATTTCTATCTTCTTATGTGTGCATTATTGATAACAGACACCATAAAACTTAAAACACCATATCACATTCCTCAGCTTAGTGAACTGATTTAATGTTTGTCTCTCTGCTCAGACTGTCTTGTGTCTTTTCAAGTCTCAAATTTCTGTGTGTGAACATTTATTTAGATCATGAGTGTGCCCCTCCCCTCTGCATCTGTATGTTATAATTATGTGCCATCCAAAATAGTTTCATTCATTAGCATGACAAAGGGAGTGAGATATCTCCCAAAGCTTGCTGTAACATCATGTATTTTTGTTAGCCATTTAAAGGTATCATATCTACAAGATTACTTGGTTTCTCTCACTGAGAACAATCACACTTGAAACGTTACGCAAACACACAATTAAGGTTCAGTCAGATGAGTGTTTTTTTGCACACCTATGTGTCCAAAAAGAATCAGCTTCATACATGCTAAAAATGGGCATGACCAAATCTCCGTGCCCATTGCTTTCAATGGGGCGGTGCCACTGCAGCAATGGGATGCAGGCAACCCCCACAGTGATTTTAGGGGACGGGCTTGAAATATATCATCCCTAGCTTCTGTAAAAAATATATATACATCTCCTACTGCTCTGAAGCACTTTCTGCTGGTCGGGGATTTAAAAATCCTCTCCTCTAGAAAGTGTTGGGTCTGATTGGCTGAGTGCTGAATTCAATGAATGGCTGAGCGCTGCCTGTGATTGGCTAAGCGTTCAGCCAATCAGACCCAGCACTTTCTGGAGGGGGGGATTTTTAAATCACCAGCCTGCAGAAAGTGCTTTAAAACAGTGCCAGGAAGGAAGCGAGAAGATGCGCTGGAGCTCTGACAGTGGCAGAAGGTGATGTTTATATATATATATATATATATATATATATATATATATTTTTTTTTTTTTTTTTACAGCAGCTAGGGATGATTTCCAGGGAAGGGCTTATATTTCAAGACCTTCCCCAAAAATCACTGTGGAAGTTGCCTGCATTCTATTGCTTTCAATGGGGCCGCTGCAGTGCCACCCCATTGAAAGCAATGAGAGAATATAGCAATCCTTTTCCACAGCTGTGGCAGGGGATTCTCATCCACTGAACAATGTGACAGTGCTGTCACATTATTCAGTGATAAGGGGACTCCCCGTGGGGATATTTTACATGCAGCACCGACCTTCCCGGCACACAGAGGTCCTATCATTTGCAGGTGCGAGTATTTTGCGCATGTAAAAGACGGACATCTAAACACTACATAGGGAACCAATGGTTCTATCAGACACACTTTTTTGTGCACATAGGCACGCACAAAAAACACTCGTGTGACTTTGCGCTAAACCAGATGTAAAACAAATGCATAAACAGCCAATAGTCAAAATATAGATGTACTAACACTCCAGCTCTTTCTGGATGAAGGTGATCACTGGGTCCCAAAAACTGACGTGCGTATAGTCACTCGCTTTGCCACATGGAATGCCCTTACTCTGAACGGGACTGGCTTCAAGGTGGCACTCATCAACGAATTGGCTAGATATAACATCACTGTAGCCGGCATCACCAAATCTCGTCTACTGCATCATGACCAGTGCGAGGTTAATGGCACCACCATATTACACTCTGGTGGCACTGACCACACCCAGGGAGTGGCACTGATTTTTCGCCCTCCCATAAATCAGTCCATGGAAATTTGGCATCCGATCTCTCCGTGTCTGCTGTACGCCAGGTTTGTTCATCGTCATGGTCCCATGTCCATCATTGTGGCATATGCACCAACTGAAGAACACACAGCTGCAGACAAAGATGCCTTTTATGACCAGCTTGCCGCCACCGTGCAGTCCGTCCCTCCGCATGATGTACTCATAGTGCTTGTCGACCTGAATGCTTTAGCCACAGCAATTGCTAGGAAAATCGAGAGATGACCCCCTGCCAGATGGCGGAGGCCCCCTGGTCATCCACGGCACTCGTGGGTGCAACAGATAGGCAACTGTACCTCCTCCAACATTAGCACCGAATGGAACAATGCTCTTGGTCGTGGTCATTCTAGATCGGCGCTACGGACCCTCGTCATCCACGTGAGATAACTAAGTAACTAACACTCCAGATTACAGTTAAAGTCAAACAGATTTATCTGAACTGTGAAACAGGAGAAGAGCTGCTTACTTGAATAAAAGCACTTTCACACTAAAAATGTAACTGGCATCCTTTGAGAGGATTATGTATTTACTGAACCATGGATGTGGTATGTGGGCCTGCAGATGAGTAGCTAGGGAGAATAGTACTGAAAATAGTGAATTGAACAAACACTGCTCAACCTTCATAACCAAGAGAACATGTATTCATTATATCGGAGCGCAATATAAGAAACTATTGGGCCTTAGTCACACGGGCGTTTTTTCACGCGATTTGCGGATCGCATGACAGATGCGCATCCGCAAATCGCGCGACCGGTGCACGCAAGTCGCCCGCAAATCGCCCGAAAATCTGCTCCTAGCCGCGTTTCATTAGAAACGGGTCGGAGCTGTCCAGCGCATTGCATTCAATGGAGACGGCAATAGAGCCGGCTCCATTTAAAGCAGTGCGCTGCGGGCGAGCCCGGGATGAATTGTCGGGAAGGGCTTAAATATATAAGCCCTTCCCTGCAATTCATCCTAAAATGTGTAAAAATAAAAAATATATATATACTCATCTTCTCCCGGCAGCCGGAGCTCCGCGCGGCCGTCCTGCAGTGGGTGTGAAGGGGGTGTGAGTCAGACCTGCCCCCTGATTGGTTCAGCGCTGAGCCAATCAGAGGCATGTCTCACTCACACCCATTCATGAATTCATGAATGGATGTGAGTCAGACCTGCCCCTGATTGGCTCAGCGCTGAGAGGCAGCAGTCACTCACCCATTCATGAATTCATGAATGGGTGTGTGAGTGAAACCTGCCTCTGATTGGTCAGGGCTGTGACCAATCAGAGGCAGATCATTCAGCAGGTGGGGATTTTAAAGCCCCGCCGGCTGAATAGTGCCGAGAAGCAGTTCAGGAGAACTGACAGCGGCCGCGGCTGGACTCCGGCTGCAGCGGAAATGTGAGTATACAATTTTTTTTTATTTTAACACATTTTAGGATGAATTGCAGGGAAGGGCTTATATATTTAAGCCCTTCCCGACAATTCACCCCGCGCACGCCGGCAGCCCATTGCTTTCAATGGAGCGGCTGTATTGCCGGCTCCATTGAATTCAATGGGCAAACATCGTTCTTCTCTGTCACAGCTGTTACAGCTGTGGCAGAGAAGAATGATTTGTCTTCTATATGTTCTCAATGGGGTCGGTGCTGCTGCCGCCGGCCCCATTGAGCGCATATAGAGAAGAGAACAGGAATCGCAGATCGCAGATAGGTGCGATCTGCGATTTCTGTTCTATAATTTATCGGACGAGCGCATAAAAAGCGCTCATGTGTCCGATACCATTGCAAAGCAATGGTTTTATAAAATCGCCGGACGCATGCGCATGCGCAAATCGCAGCTAAAAACGCCCATCTGACTAAGGCCTCACAGTACTTGACAATATAATACTGTTAGCTGTACTACCGTGTTTCCCTGAAAATAAGACACTGTCTTATATTTATTTTTGCCCCAAAAGAGACACAGTGTCTTATTTTCAGTCATTAAAACACTTACCTAGCAGCCTCGCACTGGTCTCTGTCGCTACTGCAGGCTTCCATGTCCACCGGCATGCCAACAGAGTAGTTCTTCCTGGTAGCAGGGCTTGAATTATCCGCCTCCAGCAAGCTAATGCTATGATTGGTTAATCAAGTGCCATGTCAGCCAATGAGAGCCAGCACTCTATTGACCAGACACAGCCATCATTGAATGACATCATTGAATGGCTGTGATTGGTTAATCGAATGCCAGCTCTCATTGGCTGACACGGCGCTTGATTAACCAAGCAGAGCATTAGCTTTCTGAAAACAGAGTATTCAAACCCCGCTACCAGGAAGAACTGTTCTGTCGGCGTGCCCTAGGGCGCGGAAGTGTGCAGCAGCATCACAGCCCAACGAGAGGGATCCAAACACCGGCTGCAGGAGGAGTATTGTTTTTTGTTTTTTGTTTTTTTTTTACATGTAGCTTATTTGCGGGAAGGACTTACACTTCAAGCCCCCCACCCCCGAAAAATTAGGGTAGGGCTTATTATTGGGGAAACACAGTATTCAACCATGGCTTGTTACAAATTAGTGTCCAAGTAAGTAACATTGGGGTCCCATATATCCAGCCATCAAGTCGTAGTGAAATCTATGCCAGAATTAATCTCATGGTTTCCTGTGGGATCAATTAGGGCATCTGGCACATCAGCGATCGATATCTCCCTGCACAGAAAAATAATGTATGCAGCATAAGATATATAGATTGTAACATGATAAATGCTACATAGGAGTGACATCAGTATCTTTGAACATTACACTTGGAAAATGTAGATTTTTTTTATGAACTCCATAATAAATATAGAATGGCAAATATATGGCTACTATACTGCATTGCACTAAAGTGAATAAAAAAAGCTGTTTCCTTCCATATTGGGAATTATGTTCACTTACCTGGAAAAAATATTTGCAACAGCAGAAATAACACTAAGACTAAGTAGAATTAAATCAGAACATTGCCAAACTACTTAAGTAAGATGCAGGAAGCTACGCTGAATAATTTATTATTTGAGTCATATAATGATCACCAAGCACGTTTAGTTAGAAAGGTAGTTTATCAGACTACCTTGGTGTACTAGGGCAGAACCAAAGCAGAGAACCTGCTCTTGATTGATTGCAAAATTTATTAACAAGGAAAAGGATTGAGAATTACATCCAGGAGTACATTAAGATAGCTTCCGCACTCTATGTAACATTAGCCGTGCAAAATAAAAGAGTTTTTTTCCTCCGAAATGAAATTAATATTATACGAAAACTAAATTGCTTCTGAAGCCAGGGGAAAGTTAAAGCACAATAAATCTGACAGAAAACATAGTTTTAAAAGCTCCATATGATATACAGTACATCCAAAAACTGATATAGTAACAACATGTTTCCAGCTTCTCATATGTGATAAAATCATTCACTTTTTTATGCAAGCAAGTGACAAGGACAGAAATAGATGGAGTTTGAAACTCTGCAGGAAATACTCTGTCTCCTTTTTTGAAGTGTAATCAACATCGTATATCACTTTCCACTGTGAATGCACAGGATATTATAACTTGATTTATATGACGTGAAGTGCAGCTAAACCTACTATTTCTTTTGTTTAGCTGTATATACGACAGACAAACAACATAACAATTAAACTCCAATAATAATTATATTCAAAATTAGTATACCATGAATATATGAATATAAGGAAAATTGATGTAAAATTGTCATCTAAGCAGTTAATAGGCAGTAACTTATACAGTAAAAAAACAGAGATGCCATATAGTGTCAGATTATAAGATATTCGGGATCACTAGATATTGTAACAATACTTATTGATGTGTCACCTTCAGTTTTAGCAAGCCACTGCTAAAAATGACAGGTTGTGTCAATCTGCGTTACTAACCCTATTCCCTCACACCTTATGTATTTTCTCCTCGGCTGTCATCGGTCACCTGGTCCTGTGCTGCCAACTACCCACCCATCTCTGGTCTCCCTTTCATCTACAAACTCTTGGAACATCTTGTCTACTCTCACGTAATATGTTATCTCTCCTCTAACTCTCTTCTTGACCCCTTAAAGCCTGGTTATTGTACTCTTCATTCTTCAGAAGAATGATCCACTTCTCCTCTTCCTCTTGCTGTTGAGGATCCTCAGGGTTCTGTCCTCAGTCCTCTCTTTTTTTCCCATCTACACAGCCCCTATTAGATGAACTATCAGCAGATTTAGCTTTCAGTACTCACTCTATGCTGAAGACACCCAATTATATACTTTTTCCCATGACATCACACCTTCACTACTACAAAGCACCATGATTGCCTTTTCGCTGTTTGTAACACCATGTTGTCACTCTACCTAAGACTGAATCTTTCCAAAATGGAACTTCTAGTGTTTCCACTATCTGCTGACCTACCTAAAGCTCATATTTCCTTTTTAGTTTGTAGTATCACCATGTCTGCTAAGCAGTGCACCCATTATCTTGGTGTTATATTTGACTGAGAATTTTCCTTTGCTTCCAATATTCCATTACGTGCTCACTTATGTCATTTGCACCTCAAAACATCTCCGGAATATGCCCTTTTCTAACTGTGGAAATATTACAAACTCTTATTGTTGCCCTCATCCTTTCTTGGCTTGACTACTGCAACCTCCTACTGACCTGTCTTTCTGCAATCTCCTTTGTAGTCTATCCTAAATGCAGTAGCCAGGCTTATGTTTTTTGTCCAGCTACTAGACTGATGCCTCCCCCTGTGCCTGTCATCATGACAGCAGAATACTCCACAGAATTCTGCAGAATATTCCATCCTGTGTGAAGGCACCCTAAATCTTTCCCATAGTCTTCAGTTACTACACATTATGACAAAATACTGCACCACTAGACATATAAAGGCACTTTTACGCCTACCTGTGTCCTGTTGCGCCCATAAAAATCCGGAACATTGAATGCACTATTTTCGTCTGTAAAAACGGATGAGGGTAGTACATGCAGCAATATTTTTTCCCCTCACATAGACCATCCTGTGCGAATAGCCTCATAGGCTATTATGGGGTTGTGTGCTGTCTGTGGAATACACAGACACATCCCTAACGTACAGTTGTGGGAATTTGAATGTAATATTCATACATATAAAATGAAATCTCCTGACTGACTGTCTGTTTCATCTACGCAGAGCCGAAATTACTAAAGTTAGAAATTTGGGCAATAGCTTTTTTGTATAATGTTGATATCTACTAAGAAAGGATTTTTTGAAATTCAACCCCTAAGGGGGTGAAAAGTGTCATCAGAATTTGTATTGGAAAACAATATCTAATGCACCTATGAACTTGAAACTTGGCAAAAATAATCTATTGCACAAATAATTGAACATGTATTTTACCACTTGTCAAAAACACTGACCTAAATATTTGCCCGGTTGCTACTAATTCTCACAAACTACCATAAGTGGGAGGTCACAATATAGCAGCAAAATAGTTAGCAGAACTGTTATTATTATTCCCATCACTATCTTGAGATAAAATAGCAAAATCATCCCAGTGATTCACCATGTGCTCCAATATCTCTTCATGCACCACTCTGGCCATTACTTGAGCATCATGCAAAGTATAAGATATTGCTCTAAACATGCAAGCACCATCACCAATAATAGGTAGGATGATATGAGGCACTATTCTGCCGTTTATGCTTAAAATTTCAACAACCATTGTAGATGAAATATATGGAAGCTATCTGAAAGAAAATCTGTCTTTGCTGCCTGTAGCAACCAATCACAGTGTAACGTCAAACTGGGATATGAACACCTTATAGAGTATTACCGGCACGTGAACTGCAGAACTGCAAACTGGACACAAAACTCACGGACATGACTGCGAAACAGACATAAATTAAGTTGCTACTAAGTACACAAAAAAGAAACAGGGAAGTTCCCAGTGCTACAGTGACCGCTTACTAACAAACAAATCCACAGGTTCATAGAGCTGTAGCAGCTAAATACCAAAAAAATAAACCCGAGGTTCATAGAGCTGCTGTAACGGAATTATCAACAGAATAACCCATAAATTTATAGAACTGCAGCAGCTAAATGCCAAGAAAATTAACCCAAGGTTCATAGAACATAATCAGTTAAATATCAGCTGAATAACCCCAAAATTCACAGAGCATCTGTTAATAGATATGACCAAAATAAACCAAGAGGACGATCAGAAAGTCAATCATTTCCATGGAAGGTTAAAGCTTTGTCCGGAATGTTGTATGATTCTGATGTGGATTACGAATCTGATAAAACTGTTGTTCTGGGAACTATGATTCATAAATTTGTATTAAATATCCAGAGTGGAAAGATGAAAAGGTGGAACTCCTAGGTATTCAGAATAAAAAGCAGCACTTTATTACATATAAAAAAAAGCAAGTGCAAAATCAGGACACTTTGCACAAGAAATAGGCGATAGCTGTCTTTTATCACATGCCATTTTATCAAGCCTTGTGACTCGAAACAGCTGTCGCCCATTTTTTGTGCACTGTGTCCTGGTTTTGCACTTGCTATTTTTTGATACAAAATAAAGTCCTGTTTTAAATTCCGAATACCAAAGCGTGTCGCCTTTCAATCTTTCATCTCTGGATATTTGATAATCTTTAATTCAAGCTGAAGCACCCTTGAGTTACTATACAGAGTCGTGGTCAGCGGTCTCCATCCATTCGTGAGTGCCGTTTGCCTCCTTTCAATGTTATAAATGTATATATGTAATGCCCTTAAGTGAATAGAAGAAGTTCCTAGTATGTGTTGCAGTGGTGATAAGGTGCAAATTCTGACTTTAAGCCTTTGTCTGAGCTTCTCTATAGTTTAATTATTGGTCTTCATCCGGAGCACATACATTTTATGGACTGTGTTAGAAAGTACAAGAGTTGCATTCAAATGATATCCTTTGGAGCCAAGAAAATTGTAGTAAATAGTTTAATAACCTCTTTCAAAATGCAAGAACAAGTGTACCACTTAGTCTGTAGTCTGCTGCCTTTGCCCCAACAAAAAACTCAATTTCTACAGATTAATTCAGTTATTGAATGAGAAGCAAGCTTGAGATGCAGCAACTTGCCTGGTGTGAAATACAATTTGGTTAAACAGTTACAAGCAATGCTACACAATAAGAACTCATACGTAAAAGACTTTGTTACAGCAATAGCTTGCGGAGGGGCAGCAGGGTGTACCTCGTGACTAAAGTCCAGGTGACCCGTGCAGTAGGGCTGCCACACCTAGACTTCAGTACGTCATATGACGGAGGAATTAAATGACAGAGCCCACAAAGTTATGGATTCATCAAAGAATTCCCACCTGACCTGGGTCAGGCAGCTTTTATTTATAGCCCCCTTACATTGGGGTGTAAGAACATCATTGGTCAATTAACTATGCAAGTTTATTGGTTGGTTTTCAATCCAACATTTCCATATGGCAATTTAATTACACTCATTGGACATATTCTCATCCTTCATTTGCATACCTTCAAGAAACTTCCAAATTGCAGTGAATAACCTCTTGACGGAGTCCCAAGAGGCCAAGTAGCTCAATCTCATCTCAGCATATGTGTCCCTGTGCATAGGGACACGGTCACGCGGTTTATCTAATACATTTCATGATTATTCTGTGGCGTAGGTAATATTTCAAATATCACTTATATACACACATATATATATATATATATATATATATATATATATATATATATACATATATATATCTTTATATGTAGATATAATAATAATAATCTTTATTTGTATAGCGCCAACATATTCCGCAGCGCTTACATAGACGGGGGATACAGAAAGACAAAAGTACAAACATTACAGAACCACGGTTACATAGTAATCAGTTGATGGAAACAATAGGGGTGAGGGTCCTGCTCCAAATGAACTTACATACTACAAGTAATGGGGTAATACAGAAGGTAAATTGGCTGGAGATGTGCACAGAATGGCGAGGTGAAGAGTGAGGGATGCTATATACAGACAATGGTCAGACATTTTGCATGTGACGGCAGGATCAGTATGACGGCTAGCAGGGATTCCAGTCAGTAGGTCAGGGAGCGGCATATAAAGGCGTTATCAGACGGCGTATAGAGGAGTTTGCTTAGGGAATGCGGTATGCCTCCCTGAAGAGGTGCGTTTTTCTGAAGTTTTTCGATTCCTATATATATATATATATATATATATATATATAGAGAGAGAGAGAGAGAGAGAGAGAGAGAGAGAGAGAGAGAGAGAGATAGAGAGATATGTGTATATATATATATATATATATATATATATATATATATGCATATGCGTATAGACATCCAGTCCATGATTACTTTATAACTTTATTACATTATTCTATCGTTAATATGAGGCATCAACCCTGCCTTAGTTATATTTTGATGTTCATGGTATAGCTTCTTGAGCCAACATGTGGAAGCCCCTCCATATCCTCATCTCATCTTGACATATGTCTCTCGGTACATACACAGTTACACAACCTAGTTCATGAAGTTGTTTTTCTGATATATTCGATGGCGTCTGTTATTACGCAGTTTAAATTCATATAATAAATTAATATAAATTATCCATAATCAAATATTTTACTCATAATCAAATATTTTTCATTACAACTTGAAAACAACTCTAGAGAAAATGTCTCAGAACTGGGAAAAGTTTGAAGTTGCTATCTATGCCGATTGAAAACCAACCAATGCTCATAGAGAAGGCTTTAATGCACCTACAGCCAGCTAAGTGGCTCTGGTTATATATTCGGACAGAGGTTCGAACATTGAGATATTGTATTATAAAGCTATAATAACAGGTTGCAATGTATCAGTGAGTTGCACCATTTGTATGATGTCCTACAGTATCCATTACTTTTCTGCTATGGTCAGGTTGGTTATTCTATTGATATTCCCCAATGTGACCCTAAAACTAAGTTGCTCCTTAAAAAAACAGTATATGCATTAAATTTTTAATCCTACAGCATCATGACCAGAGTAACTGATACAAACCATTTGCTGCACTATCAATCTCTTTTCAGTCAATATTTAGTTGATATGTACACAAAAATAGTTTTTTTGTGGCTAGAGCAACGCATTTCCCCAAACAAAATAGATGATATTATCTGTGCAGTGATACCAAAACCTGAAAAAGATCCTCTTCTTCATGAAATTATCATTGTCAATATGATCCATGGACCTTGCAATAATTTAAACATCAGTGCACCCTGTATGAAAAGAGGTCACTGCATTAAAAAATATCCTCAATGCCTCCTGAAGGAAAATCAAACAGAAGACGAAGTATACCCCTAGCACTGGTGAAGAGCTCCGAAGGACGTGGTTTCACCATTAAAATTAATGTTGTAACCCTGGATAACCTCTAGGTGGTGGCTTATAATCCTGTTCTTTCACATACCTTTTTTGCCTATAGAGTATTGCAGTTCTATAAAATCTATTAAAAATATGAAAATATGTTAACCGTTTAGTGACCAAGCCTGTTTGCGTCTTAATGACTAGGAGAAATATTGGAAATCTTATATTTTATACTGAGGAATAAAGATGTCTCTATTTTAAAGAAAACACAGAAGTGCTGACCTACCTTTCTATAATGTGAAATTTTGGAATTCTGACATGTGTCACCTTAACATAGACTAACTCTGTAAAAGTTTTGCATATGGCATTGTTTTTTTGCCACATATTGTACTTCATTTAGGTGATAAAAATAGGGCAATAGTATTTGTGTATATTTTTATTAAAGGCGCCGAAATTGGGAAAATTGTCATTTTTTTCACATTTTCAACTGCAATATGTCAAATATGTGCAAACATGCTGTACAAATTTTCAATAAGATATATATTTCCATCTGTTTAATTTATTCTGGAAGCACATTCAAAAAGCTTTATTTTTTAACCATTTAGGAGATGTACAAATTTAACATTTTGAGAAACATTTTGTTTTTCTGCACCAAGCCAAGTATGCAAAGGCTCAAAGGTGTCAGAATGATAGATACTCCCACAAATGACCACATAAAAAAATAGACATCTTAGTGTATTCACTAAGAGGTGTCATGAGCATTTTGACCCCATGGTTTCTTTTCAGGAGTTAATGCAATTTAGAGGACAAAAAGTAAAATTTTATATTTTTGCCGAAAGAAGCTCCTGGTGGCTTTCAGAACAGAAATTTTGCTTGATGGTGTTTTAGGCCCCATTGCACAATTGTAGAGCCCTTGAGTGGACAAAACAATAGAGAACCCTCTCAAATTACCCCACTTTTAAGACTAGACCCCTTAAATAATTCATCTAGGGGTGTACTGTGTGTTTTGACTGAATAGTTTTTGAATGAATCTAAGCAAAGCAGAAGGAAAAAATTATGATTTTCATTTTTTGGCAATAGTGTCATTTTAAAAACAGTTTTTTTGTAAAGCATACATATGAATGGAGACTTTCACCCTAAAATGGATACCCCTGTTTGTCCTGTGTTCAGAAACATACCCATTTTAGCCCCAATTTGCTTACTGGACACATGGCTAGGCCTGTAATTGAGGGAACGCCCATTGCTTTTAAGGGCACAACTGAATAAATTCCAGGCCCAACTGCTCACTTGTGCAGAAACAAAAATGACTCCTTAAAAATAATCCGCTCTCCTGCCCTTTTTTGCATTCTCTGAATCTATATACAGGCAAAAGCCCTCACTGACTGACTGACTCACTGACTGACTTGCCACTAATTCTCAAACTCCCAGGGGTTGTACAAACATGAAATTTGGCATGACCATTCTTTAGGTCCTAAATAGGAAATGTAAAGTGGGCACAATTGAATTATTCAATACTGATTGCAAAAGTAAGCGCACACCTATGTAATGTACCTAATCTAATTCTCTAAATTCCCGGAGTCATACAAACATGAAATTTGACTAATGAACCCCTCAAGTGAACTCAAAAAGAGAGAGCTGGGTAACCCTCTTAGTGCTGGACAAAAGCATCCACATACAAATGCATTCAATCGCTACTACCCCCTCTGGAATTTCTGTTTTCAGGAGCAGCAAATAAAAGAAAAATATTCACCCTTTAACTATTTCCAATACTAGAACTGTACAACAGATTCTACAGCTCCTATTATCAACAACTCATTTCTCCTACAGGACATTGTCACACTGAAAACACAACAGTAACACTATTTAGCAATTATACACACGTCCAACCAATCACAGAACTGACATGTACACAAATAACAGCAAGAATGTACCTATCTTTCATATTTTTAAGACATAGTAATTCACTTGATTCATTTCAAGTTTCCATTCCATTCACTCAAGGAAGTACCGCGAGACATCTGCAGTCCAAGGTCAACACACATTCCTTCTCTCGCTGAAAGTATCTGAGAAGTGTTGTAAAGCTGAAAAAGGGGGGAGGGACAAGGTGGAGAGGTTCTCAAGAGTCAAGAATTAACCATTCATCTATTCCTGTACATATCGTGTTTCCCAGAAAATAGATCCTACCCCGATAGTAAGACCTATCAGGTTTTCAGGGGAGGATTGAAATATAAGACCTCCCCCGAAAATAGGACCTAGCCAAACTGCCCCCCTCCAAAAAAAAAAAAACTATACTCACCTGGTCCGTGGCATCCCGATGGTCTCCGGCGGTGCTGTGGTAAACTTTGTCCTCCTCGTCTCACAGCTCTGCTTTAGCTAGTGACCTTCAGCAAAGCAAGCGCTCGATGAGCCAATCACAGCCATTCAGTGAATGACATCACTGAATGGCTGTGATTGGCTCATCGAACACCGGCGGTGATTGGCTGCTGGCACTCAATTAGCCAATCACAGTGCCGCTTTGCTGGAGGCAGGCTATTCAAAGCCCTGTCACCAGCTGAAGCTCAGCTGTGAGACGAGTAGGACGAAGTTTACTGCAGCGTTGCCGCCGCTGACCATCGGGAGGCATCAGGACGCCGTGGGCCAGGTGATTATAAGGGCCCCCCCCCCCCCCAAAAAAAAAAGAGACTGTGCCCTTCTTGGGGCAAAAAATAATATAAGACAGTGTCTTATTTTCAGGGAAACACGGTATGTCTATTATCAAATATCTTTTATATATATATATATATATATATATATATATATTTATATATCCCCCAAGGTGATACAATAACACTCTTGCATCGTCTCAAGGCTATCAAATTATCAAGTAATAATCCTCCCTCTCTCTCTGAAAGTTTTTCTACTGCTGTCTGCTATCTTCTGATCCATATCAATGCTACTGTCACCCATAGTAAACTTTCCCCGCAGTGCGGATGCTATCTGACACTTATGTGAAGGAGACAACACGTATAGCAAAGATTAGTGTTAAGACATCAAAACATCAAAACATACAGCACAAATGGTGCTTATTTGTCACATATTTGTCCACAGATTCTGCATGACTTTGCTTCATGTCATAGGGGGACACAAACTATAAAAGGATTACCTTTCCCACCCATTCCCCCCCCCCCCCCCCACAGCAGAGCAGAAAAGAGCTTTTCAGTAACAACTACATAAGTGGGCAATTTAAGCACAATGCTAAACAAAACGACTTGAGGTGGGTGCTAAACACAGGCTGCAAGGCAGACAATCGTGGGGGAGGGGTGAATATTCCTATGCAATTCAGAGAAAGCACCCATCATTGCAGTGCACATTGGGATACCAGGTAACAGATTCATTGATGGGAGGTGAGAAGCCAGCTCATTTCTGCTGTGGAGCGAAGATGGCGTTTGTGCGGAGGCCTAAGGTATTGTTACAGCAGATTTTAAAATTGCTGCTGGGCCATGGCTGGCACTGAAATGGCCATCGAAGGCGTGGCCTGACTTGGCGATGGTACCGGGTGGGTCCAATGCTACAAACTAAACATGTATCAAGGTATAAAGACTGCTATTGGCCACTATAACAACATGGCCATCTAGGGGCAGGGCAATAGGGAGAAAACAATATCCATGACATGGCCAGGGTGGTGCCCTCAGATGGTGAAGTAGGGCTGGCCTTCCTTTATCTTTAACTCAAAGTACATGGAACAATCGCCATCTTGTAACTGTAACTATCTTTCTTCAACTTTACGTCACCTACTGAAACATTATTTACCAGGTCTCTGCAAACTTGAGCAATCGTCTATCAGCCAAAATTCCTTCATTATCATCTGACGCATTTTTCAAACCTTCTCATCTAAACAGTTCCCAATTGCCATCAATCATTTGCTTTGCAATAGCTTGCACTATTTCTTCTGCTGTGAACATTCTAGCTTCACTATCGTCATTTTCAAAGTAAGGGTGCGTTCACACGAACGTATATCGGCTCGGTTTTCACGCCGAGCCGATATACGTTGTCCTCATGTGCAGGGGGGGGAGGCTGGAAGAGCCTAATTCCCGGAACTTAGCCCCGCCCCCGTTCCGCCTCCTCTCATTGCAAATAGTGCAGAGGGGCGGAGAGGAGGCAGAGAGGGGGCGGGAGCTCAGTTCCTGATCCTGGGCTCTTCCAGCCTCCCCCCCTGCACATGAGGACAACGTATATCGGCTCGGCGTGAAAACCGAGCCGATATACGTTCGTGTGAATGCACCCTTAGCGTTACCCATTATTTACGACCAAAGCAACCCTTTATGGTCCGGCTTTTGCTGTCAACTACTTAGCAATTTAATGCCTGAAGTAGTTACATTAACCTTGAGAATAAATGTTTCTTTTCTAAAGATACGATCACCTTGTCCCAAGAAGCCATCCATTCTGCGTCCATATTTGGAACTACGATAAATTCTACTAACGATTATGAGACACCTTATCTCATGTCTAAACAACAATTTCACAGCTCATAGCAACATAGAACCAGTGAAACCACAATTCTTAAAGGGGTTGTCCCGCGCCAAAACGGGTTTTTTTTTTTTTTTCAATAGGCCCCCCGTTCGACGCGAGACAAACCCAATGCATGTGTTTAAAAAAAAAAAGTTTAGTACTTACCCGAATCCCCGCGCTGCGGCGACTTCTTCCTTACCTTAGCAAGATGGCCGCCGGGATCTTCACCCACAATGCACCGCGGGTCTTCTCCCATGGTGCACCATGGGCTCTGTGCGGTCCATTGCCGATTCCAGCCTCCTGATTGGCTGGAATCGGCACACGTGACGGGGCGGAGCTACGAGGACCAGCTGTCCGGCACGAGCGGCCCCATTCACCAGGGAGAAGACCGGACTGCGCAAGCGCGTCTAATCGGGCGATTAGACGCTGAAATTAGACGGCACCATGGAGACGAGGACGCTAGCAACGGAACAGGTAAGTGAATAACTTCTGTATGGCTCATAATTAATGCACGATGTACATTACAAAGTGCATTAATATGGCCATACAGAAGTGTATAACCCCACTTGCTTTCGCGGGACAACCCCTTTAAGTAGACAAATGACCATTTTACAAAAATTAAACCTTTACACGGAAATTACTCACCCAAGCCTTGGCATGAAGAATGCTGGACGCACAATGCTCACCTTTTTTTTGCTGCAGCCTCTCCCCATTGTTGATGTCTGGCAAACCGCATGCCCATCATTTGGGTTTGTATTTTCAGGCCATTCGTCAGTTTTTCCAAGTTGGGCGCCAGATGTTATGGGAATAATATCATATTTCAGAAGATTTCACCAGTCTGCTCCAAATTGGTTATAATGAGAAGCTTCATGCATGAAAATGAATTTGAGCTTGACTCATGTTATCAATCATTCTCTAATACCCTTCTGATGTATTTTTAATATCACAATACAGATATAGTTGAACATGACGTACCCATTACATGCACGCCCCCCAACATCATAACAACTTGTGATATATTTAGTATGTAATGACTCTATGATTGATATATGTTAATGCCCCAGGTGTATGCCAGTACCAAATATGTCACCTCTAACTAAAGGAGAACAAACTATTCATTGTGCAAGTAGCTTTTCCTTATGAGCTCTAGGGGGCCACAGAGTTCTCTCCTGTGGGAAAGGTGTGGGGGAGTGTGTGTTGTAGATAGTGCACAAGAATCCAACACACACCAGTGTACAATATTAAACAAATTAACCATTTAACTGCTAGCTATTTCCTACCTATGAAGGTGGATATATGAACATATATATATATATATATATATATATATATATATATATATATATATATATATATATATATTGTGAGGACAGGTAATTCAAGGAGCGATAGACTCAGTTCTTCCAAAGCATATAGGCATTTATTCAAAGCAGTCCATCTTTACATGGCAAACAGAAAAGTCCATAAGTCCACAGACATGTTCCTCACACAGCCCTGGCTCAACTAACAACAGAACTGCACTGAACTGACCTCCACACTAATTGCTCAGGTGAGCCTTTATAGCAGTGAATCCTCCCACAATCCTTTTCAGGAGTCCTATAAAGTCATTGATTTGCTGCTGGTCTGCCTCTATATCCTCAGAGCAGACACCACGCTGCAGCTACACCAGTGCAGGTAAGTACAAACAAAAAACATAATACGTTTTACTCAGAACAATTTCCTTAGCTGTAGTACATGGTTCCCAGGAGAAGAAAGGGATAGATAAAGCATTAGGTGGCCAGCCTAATGAGAAAGGCAAAGAAACATTCACACCCATTCACACAAAAGTGTTATATAAGTAAAAGAATGCATGCAACACAACTAAGGTTATACATGTAACGCTAATGACAAAACAAAGAAAACCTTATACATCTTCACATTCCTCCCACCTTAAGAGGAAGCTTGTCCTTCCTCAGACAACTTTATCGTAGCACCATACCTAGATAAGTGATCTGCGTTTTGGTGCTCTTTCCCCGATCTATGCTTTATCTGGAACCTAAATGGTTGTAATGCCAAATACCACCTAGTAATCCTGGCATTTTTGTCTTTCATGGAATGGATCCAAGTCAGAGGATGATGATCAGTTATCAGAGTGAACTCTTTTCCTAACAAACAGTAACGTAAGGCCTCCAAAGCCCACTTAATCGCTAATCCTTCTTTCTCGATAGTGGAATATTTTTGTTCACGGGGAAATAGTTTCCTGCTTAAGTACAAAATAGGGTGCTCCTTGCCATTAATCTCTTCACTAAGGACTGCACCCAGTCCAACCTCTGAGGCATCTGTCTGTACAATGAATGTCCTATCAAAGTTCGGGCTTTGCAAAACTGGCTCTTTACACAAAATTTCCTTTAGTTGGACAAAAGCCAGCTCACATTCTTTTGTCCAGATCACTTCCTCTCTCTTGCTTTTTTTTGTTAAGTTGGTCAAGGGAGCAACTATGGCAGAAAAATCGGGAATAAACCTTCGATAGTACCCTACCAAACCTAAAAAGGATATGACTTCCTTTTTGGTGGTGGGATTACTAGCCAATTGAACTGCTTGCAACTTTGAGGTCTCTGGTTTTACGTTACCGTTACCCACAATAAATCCAAGGTACATTGTTTCTTGAAATCCCAAAGCACATTTCTGTGGATTTATGGTGAAACCTGCCTTCCCAATTGCAGTGATCACCTTTTTGAGGTGATGCAAATTGTCTTCCCATGAGTTGCTGAAAATTACATCATCTAAATAAGCAGCACTGTATTCCATATGATCTTTTAAGAGTATGTCCATGGCTCTCTGAAATGTGTCTGGTGCACCATTGAGACCAAATGGCATGTTTTTAAACTGGTACAAGCCACTAGGCATCGCAAATGCAATTTTCTCTTTTGATTTCTCATCCAGGGGAATTTGCCAATAACCTTTACATAAATCTAGAGTAGAAAAATAAACTGCATTCCCCAACTTATCAATAAGGTCATATATGTTAATGCCCCAGGTGTATGCTGCTATCAAATATGTCACCTCTAACTAAAGGAGAACAAGCTGTTCATTGTGCAAGTAGCTTTTCCTTATGAGCTCTAGGGGGGCACAGAGTGCTCTCTTGTGGGAAAGGTGTGGAGGAGTGTGTGTTGTAGATAGTGCACAAGAATTCAACACACACCAGTGTACAAAATTAAACAAATTAACCATTTAACTGCTAGCTATTTCCTACCTATGAAGGTGGATATATGAGTATATATATATATATATATATATATATATATATATATATATATATATATGCCTAGGCTAATGTAAGCCATTTATAGTATTACTACAACAGGTCACAGCTTGATTATTCAATGCAAATCCCTGCGTAATGTACCTAGTCTAATTCTCTAACTTCCCGGTGTCATACAAACATGAAATTTGCCACAGCCATTCTTCAGATTCTAAATAGGAAAAGAAAAGGCGTCTCAACTCAATTATTCAATGTTAATTGCAAAAGCAAGTGCACCCCTATGTAATGTAACTTCCCAATGTCGTACAAGCGTGAAATTTGCCACGAGCATTCTTTAGGTCCTAAATAAGAAAAGTAATGCGGTCACAATTCGATTTTTCAATTCTAATTGCAAAAGTAACTGCACCCCTATGTAATGTAACTTCACGGTATCATGCAAGTGTGAAATTTGGCACGGGCATTCTTTAGGTCCTAGATAGGATAGGTAAGGTTCTAAATAGAAAAAGTAAAGGGGTCACAACTTGATTATTCAATACTAATTGCAAAATTAAGTGTACCCCTATGTAATATAACTTCCCAGTGTCGTACAAGCATGAAATTTGGCGTGAGCATTCTTCAGGTCCTAAGTGAGGAGAGTGGGTGGGGTGGCACATTCTGCAGAGGGATATCAGTACATGCAGCCTGAGGAGAATCTAATGCTCCTCTATGTGTACATATATTTTATTCCTCGGTTCCTCTAAAGTAACCATGACTTCATAAAATTTCCAGTGCAAACAACAGATACACTCCCACAGTGCAGCAGATGCCAGCTATGAGCCTGGCCATGACCTGTTAAAGGCCACGTAATGTACTGCCGATAATTGCATGCTCACACAAGCGGTCATGAGCAGTGCCCCTTTTTCTTATTTATATTTCCCACTCAATTGCTTAACAATGATGGGTATCCTGCAACCCGTACACAATGTAGTCGTGTATGGGCTGTCGGTATATCCGCGACCATAGAGCACAATGGGCTCTATGTTGTGGATATCTGCTGTAAAATAGAACATACTGCATTCTGTTTTCTGCAAGTGGATTACATAATTCCATCTGGCTAATATGAGGGGAATTGTGCAATCCAATCCATTTCATTGATCTGTGTATTACCGCAGATCAAACGCATGTGGAATCCGCAATTTCTATCCGGTCATGTGGAACTGGCCTAAGGTAGATCACTACCTTTTAATCACTTGACTGGGGATCACTCAACACGGCATTCAGTCACTGCTTCAGGCTCTCGTCTTCCTTTGGTAGCCAGGAGCAAGGAGATATTACATTTCCTGGGCCCTTCCCGGCTCCTGCGCACGGGTCCGGCATTTTGCTGGCAGGTGCATGTACAGAAGCTAGGGAATGTCTGAGGAAGATGATCACGTTGGAGTTCAAACGTGGAGTCCTCTGGTAAGAATCTCCTCTTACCTATTGTATCAGTGAGGGGAGATTAAACTTTAACCTTTATTTAACTTTTACGTGATCGCAATTATCCGTTGGATAAAGGCAATCACGTGACCATGGACTGCTCACTGTGGCCCTCGGTCACTGCTCCAGGCTCTCGGCTACCTTTAGTAGCCAGGAGCAAGGCAATATTAATTTTCCCAGGCCCTCCCTAGCTTCTGCACTTGCGTCCGCCATCTTGCCAACAGGCGCATGTGCAGAAGATGGGGAAAGGTCCGTGGATAAAGATCCCATTGGGGACATTGCCAGAGGCCTTAGGTAAGTAATGTTACGCCCCCTCATGAATCAGATCTGTGATGAGAGGTGAAACTTAAACTTTTTTATTTTTACATAATCACCGTTATCCATTGAATAACGGCAATCGTGTGACCAGGGAGCACATACTGTGGCCCTTATGAAATCTCCAGGCTCTCAGCTACATTTTTGGAGCCAGGAGGAGTGAGATTTTAAATTACCCCAGCAATCTACGGCTTTTACACATGCATCCACCACTTTGGTGATGTGCGCAGAAGCCGGGGTAAGGTCTGTGGATAAATCCGGGGACCTTAGGTACATAATTTATTCCTCCCTTATGGATATGATCTTTGAGAGAATAAAAAACAATTTTAATCCACAGGGTGAGCGTGTTTTTACGGCCTTATGGATCAAAGCCCAGCCAGCCAGGACATAAAAAGGCATATGGCTGGTCACTAAGGGCTTAAAAGGGCAGTGAACAGGCTTAATTTGGTCTTAAAAATGATAGTTATGAGATCTAATTAAATGAAAGTGTTCGATACCTTAGTAGGTAATAGTAGGTAATACCACGAATGTAGTTTACAAAGAGGTCCTTCACTAATCAGGATTAGTGAAGGACCTCTCATATTACAGGTATTATGAGAATGCTTTATATAATAAAGAAACACCAAAGATATATGATTAAGAAAGATAAAGGTTTATAACATAAATTAATTAGCAATGGGTTAGCAAAATAATAATTAGGAAAATAGCTACAACTTGTATAATCCAGAAAGCGTAATATGAATTTCACGTGGATAAAATTGAGGGCAAAAACTAGTAGAATATATATATATAGTAAAATAAAAATGAAAACTTTGTTTTAGGGCACACATACAGAACATTTCTGCTTACAGTTTTTGAGTATAACTTCAACAATTTTAGTATCCTGCAACAGAACACTCCTAAATGCTTCCTTAGATGTCCTGTGGGGAGGGAAAGAGAAACTCAAGGACTCCTAAGAACAGGGACAGTAGATAAGTGACAGGATGGGGGAGAAGTGAAGGAGGGAGGGAGTGTAGAAGCCCAGGGGATGACCTGGAGGAGTGATTACAAGAGGGGGAGAAGATGACAGAATGAAGCAGGGGTTCATATCTGTTTTCTCTTAGAAAGTAAATGTAACATGAACAGATCTTCCCTGTGCTATAAAAGTATATAAGAATCCTAGTTATAAACAGAGAAATGGTGAGTGAACATTTGGTGAGTGAACTGAGCTCCTGCCCCCTCTCTGCCTCCCCTCCGCCCCTCTGCACTATTTGCAATGAAAAGAGACAGGATGGGGGTGGGGCTAAGTTCCGAGAATTAGCCCCCCCCCTGTCCCGCCTCTCCCCATTGCAAATAGTGCAGAGGGTCGGAGAGGAGGCAGAGAGGGGATGGGAGCTCAGTTCCTGCTCCTGGCTCTTCCAGCCTCCCCCCTCTGCAGATGAGGACGACGTATATCGGCTCGGCGTGAAAACCGAGCCGATATACGTTCGTGGCAATGCAGTCTAAAGGTCAGGAAATGTTTAACTGAGAGGAGACTTAGTAGCTGTCTACAAATATCTGAAGGGCTGTCGCAGTGCAGAGGCATCAACCCTATTCTCATTTGCACAAGGAAAGACTAGGAGCAATGGGATGAAACTGAAAAGGAGGAGACACAGATTAGATATTAGAAAAAACCTTTTGAAAATGAGGGTGATCAATGAGTGGAAGAGGTAGCCATGTGAGATGGTGAGTTCTCCTTCAATGGAGGGCTTCAAACATAGGCTCGACAGACATCTGTGTGAGGCCCTGGTTAAGTGTTACTGTCATCTTGAAATATTATTCATAAATGAACAAATTATGTGCCTATAAATTTCATGTTTGATTTTTGTAGAAGTCAGAACTCTCTCCAAATCTCTAAAATCTCCTTTTTGCTTTCACAGTCAGAGTTAAGTGATGAAATGATAATATTCAAGATGCTTATAGCTTGTCACTAGAAGAATCTGAATGTATATGGATTTTCTAAATCTCCTATTGAACTCAACAGGTGACTACAAGCGTAAAAGCATTCCACACAAATCGTTTTTCATGAACCCTTTTACCAAGTACATGATAGATAGATAGATAGATAGATAGATAGATAGATAGTCATTTAACACCATGGTCCTGGTCGACTACTATCACTGAAACCTTTTATCCTCCAGAATACAGATTAAATAAATTGCTCTCTATAAGGACAACATTTTATTAGTATGAATAAAACAAACAACATATAAATATTTCATTGCACAGATTTGGAGGAAAGTTTAGGGACGGCTATGTATGAAAACTTCATTGTGGAATAAACTGTATTTTAAAACATTGGCACATTTCCATTTACTAGATCAAGCACTGAAGATAAAATACTATTTTCCTGCACTTTTGATTATGGCGATTTTATATGGGGTCACTGATCAGTCAGCTATTAAATAAAATACAGATTTCACAAAACAACACCAGCAGCATCATAACTAACTGTAACACTATCAATGCAAGGGAAATTACATTTGGCTTCACTGTTATTCAAATACATAAATAATGTTGGCTGATTAATCCTAAAGGCATTTGAAGCCATTAAACATATTTTATGAAAGCAGAACCTGATGAGATGGTAAAATGTATCTGTCACTGAGGAAAGTAAATAAAATTGTCAAATAACTTTGCCTCTAGGTCTGTCTCCCTTCCAGTTAAAGCTTTAGCTAAATATTAAGGAAAGAAAACTCACTGCTAAAACCAAAGAATTTGCACTTGGATTACAATTTAAAATAACGGAAAGTAGTGCTATTTACCAGCTTTGCTCATATATAATGTAAGGTCATAATAACTGAAGCCCTAGATAAAGCATTTTTTTTCATACTTTGGTATAATAATTATGTTTTTGTGATTCTTTGAAATGATATGTTAAGGCATTCTAGGTTGCACACTGGGAAGACTTGCATTTTGGAGTTATATTGGTTGTAATAACCTATATTTTACCTGTTTTCAGGGATGCAAAATTATGATTACATACTGTACAACAATGTACCATAATAATGAAAGGGATAGGAGCATTGTATGTCTTACATTTTTGTGACTTGTAAGTTAATAGGCTTGTCCACTATTGGCATAAATAAAGTGTCCCCAAAAAATGTATACACACTTTAACAGCTTATAACTCACTAACTCACTAGAGAAGATAAATCAAAACTGGTACAAAGGAAAACTGGCTTGCCTATAGCAACCAATCAGATTCCACCTCTGGAAAATTAAAGCAGAGACCTGATTGGTTGCAATGGGCAACTAAGACAGTTTTACATTTACACCAGTTTTGATTTATCTCTCCCCACTTAAGGTGCTTTTAGACAGAAAAAACAAAAGTGAATGATTAAAGGGGTCGTCCCGCGCCGAAACGGGTTTTGTTTTTTTCAACCCCCCCCCCCCCCGTTCGGCGCGAGACAACCCCGATGCAGGGACCTAAAGAAAAATCCGCACAGCGCTTACCTGAATCCCCGCGCTCCGGTGACTTCTTACTTACCGGCTGAAGATGGCCGCCGGCATCTTCTCCCTCGGTGGACCGCAGGGCTTCTGTGCGGTCCATTGCCGATTGCAGCCTCCTGACTGGCTGGAATCGGCACGTGACGGGGCGGAGCTACACGGAGCCGGCATCCTGCACGAGCGGCCCCATTGAGAAAAGAAGAGGACCCGGACTGCGCAAGCGCGGCTAATTTGGCCATTAGACGCCGAAAATTAGTCGGCTCCATGGAAACGAGGACGCTAGCAATGGAGCAGGTAAGTGAAAAACTTCTTATAACTTCTGTATGGCTCATAATTAATGCACAATGTACATTACAAAGTGCATTATTATGGCCATACAGAAGTGTATAGACCCACTTGCTGCCGCGGGACAACCCCTTTAAGTCTAAACGTATGTCAATGACTGGACGATGAACGATAATCGTTCACTTTCCGTTCATGCTTCACTTTGTGCAGACATAAAAATCATTGTAGGCTCATTCACTGATTGTTTGGTTTAAACACTGCTCGTTCAGTCCTTCTCATTCACTTATACAGCAAATGTGAAAGACTGAATGATTCTAAATGATTTCTCATGTGAATGAGGCAACAATGTACCTTCCTGTCTAAACAGGCTGCACAAGCAACCGAGCTAGCGATGACGTTGTCCGTTCAAATGATAAATGAGTTCATCTAAAAGGAACTTTAATTTTCACTCATTTTTAGGCTTAACTGATTAGAAAAAATGGGTGAAGCCAGACTAAGCTTTGAAGAAAGGAAATTCCTCCTGAAGTGCTACTGAAAAGTTTGAGAATGCAGATGAAGACAGTTTCGGACAGAGTTTCAAACAGATCCACTTACGTGATTTACTATGGCTCAAAATTGTTTCAGAACATCCACAATAAAACATTCTAGAAGAATGTGGACATCAATGAACTCCACAAAGCAAGACAGGTTAATGGAAAAGTATCTTCAAAGAAAATCTGTGTGGCAAGTGGGTTGTGAGACAAAAATTTGAAAATCAAGTGTTCATCATATTTTAAAGCAGTGTCATTTGAAATGTTACATTCCAAGAATAGTTAATTCTCTCAGTGGAGATGATCCAGACCAGAGAGTGAAGTTTTGTGGTTGGTACTTGGCAAGATGTGCGGGGACATGCACATTTTCCAAGAAAGATTGTTTGGAGCAATGAGGTGATATTTAAATTAAATGGCTCAATTAACCAACAGAGTAACACTTGAGAATCAGCATATTATGGAGGAACATAATGTTAATTTACCAGAAGTTACAGTGTGGTGAGGTTTATCAATGAAGGAATTAATTGGACCATTCCTTTTTTGACGCTAGTAAAACTTGTGCCATTTATTTAAACTTGGTGCAGCTATATGTCATGCCATGCATTCAAGAGGACTTCAAGAATGAGGCGTTTTATTTCCAACAAGCTGGAGCACCCCTCACACTACCATCATTATGTGAGGGCCTACATTTATGACAATCTGCCAAACAGATGGACTGGACAAAGTGGTTCAGTAGGATACCCCCTGCATTCACCAGACCTCACACAACTAAACCTTTTTTAAGGGGTGTAGCAGGGCAGTGTCAGACTGGCCTGCAGAGGGTGCTAGATAGACAGTCTGGTACCTAGAGAAAAGAAAAGTAGAAGTTAAAACCTGATGAGTGTAGCAGGAAGTGGCTACAAAAGAGCCAGTTTATGCCAGAAACAGGGAGACGTTGGCTGAGAGAGCCAGAGAGACATTGGCTGAGAGAGTCAGAGAGGCAGTGGCTGAGAGAGCCAGAGAGGCAGTGAAGGGAGCTGCATCAGGGACTTGGAGCCTGAGGTCCGCTGCAGACCAGTTGAGTCTGTCACCCCTTCTGACGGAGGAAGACACCCTCCAGACGCCCCAAGAAGGGTTAGTGACAGGACCCTGTGGGTTGCGAACCCTAAAGTTATTTTGGGCTGTGTATGATTTGTTATGTGCTGTGAATAAAGGCTGTCAGGAGCCAAATTTAAAGAAGCCTTCAGACTGCTGGAGGATATTTTCATGCAAGGTGCCCCACTTCCTAACTGTGTGGACGGTGATCCAGAGGCGAGTGAACACCGATTTGTCACATAGGGATACTTAAAAGATGAAGTTTACTGCAAAAACCAGCAACAGTCAATGAATTGAAGGCCGCCATTGAACAAGAATGTGCACAAGTGCCAAATGAAATGGCCTCATGGTGTGCCTGGCAGGCAGTCAGTCCATCTTCATGTGGGATGTTGGAATATAAGGATTCCACATCCTTATATTCCAACATCCCACATGAAGATGGATTGACCGCCTGGCAGGCATACCTTGAGGCCAATGGCGTTGCTTTTAAATCTGTATTACAACTCACAAGATTCATCCTCACACACAATTATTTCTCCTTTGGCAAAAAATTTTTCCTGCAACTCTCTGGAACTTCCATGGCCAGTAAAAGGGCACTACAATATGCCAACCTTTTCATGGCTAAACTGGAGAGTGACTTTCTGGCCTCCTGCTCCAGCAAACAACTGGCCTACTTCCGCTACTATGATGACATCATAATCATCTGGACCAACACCAAACAAGAACTAATACAATTCCAAAATGATTCAATGCATTTCACCCTACCATAAACTTAACATTAAGCTACTTGTATACAGAAATCAACTTTTTGGACACCACCATAAAAATTTCGAACAACTCAATACAGACATTCTTGTAGCGCCCCACATACCAACAGTTTCCACTCTAAACACATCAAAAAGTCAATAGTTTACAGCCAGGCCATCAGATACAACCGGATCTGTTCCAACCCAACAGACAGAGAGGAAGATCTACACCATCTTTAAAGGACATTTTTAAATTAGGGTTACTATCCCACCTCAATTGATGACCAAATCACCAGAGCCACCAGGATATCCAGAAATAAACAACTTTGAAATGCAGAGAAGGAAGAAAACCGCAAAGAAACTCCATCATACCCTACACAAAGATGACCGTCTGAAAAACATATTCCCGGACCCTCCCCTTCTGTGTTACAGGCAACCTCCAAATTTGAGAAACTTTGTAGTCAGGAGTGCATTGCCCTCTGACACAAAAAGGAATTTATCCCTGTAATGTAAGGAGCTGCAAGACTTGCTCACATGTATGTACCGCGGACAGGATACAAATCCCCAACACACAACAGGGTCATTCACATATTCCACTTCTGATGTTGTGTACCTGACCCTGTGTAGTAAATGTTCTGTTGGTGCCTTTATGTTGGAGAAACAGGACAAAAACTTAAAGCGAGTATGATGTCTCATCATCACACAATTAAATAGAGAAAGACAGAATTACCTGTGGTGGAGCACTTCTCTAGTCACGGACATGACATAGAAGATATGAAAGTTATGATACTGAAGGGTGGTTTCAAGTCACAAAGCCATAGAAGAATTTGGGAATATAAATTTATAACAACTTGTGACACTTTCCATAGAGGGTTAAATTCTTTACAAGGATTTATGTGTGAGTGGGAACTATGAGAAATCTATAGCACAGATATTATGATCGCGTGGGCAACTAAACACGGGGCCCACACGATCGTGACCAAAGGGATACACACAGGTTTCATACAACTAGCCCTGTGCTACAGGGAGGATAAAATGGCCCTACCTGAGTGGGGACATCGCCATGATAAAGGGCATCCCAGTGGTCTTCGGAACTGGGCCCTAGCTGCTCCTAGGAACCATGCCACCAGAACAGGACACATAAACATGCCACATGACAGGGACAAGTGGACAGAATAAGAAGACACACAGAGCCAGAAAACACAGCATACAACAGCCAAAATGCAAACACTAATAGCAGATGATAAGCTATAAATGCCAGGTATTAGTTAACATTTTGACCAAAATATGGAAGCTAGCGGGCCACTTCATGGCTCCTGGCTATACCGCTAGTCCCTACACTAACCAGGAGTCCAGCGGCACCGGACACAGTTCACACCACAAACTGCAACAGCACAGACAACAGAACACAAGTCAGACAGCAAGCTGCAACAGCACCTTTCTTGCATCCACCAAACATAGAACTTGTTAACACCACAAACAGAGAAAGAGTGAGCACAGAACAGGATTGTTCACACCAGACTACAACAGGTAGTGCATACAACATGGACTCCACCCAGAGCTCATATGCACACAGATGAAACTCCCCAGCAAGTCTAAAATGTCCTCATACCAGGTAGATAGACAGTCAGCCACCGAGCTGACATAGGGAACTGTGTCAGAGATCCACCAACTGACACACAGACGAGACATAAGACGTTTGGAGGCCGCACCTGTCAGGGGAAGGGAAGAGTGCTTTTGCATAGGATACAGACAAGGACTACAGGTTTCCAAACCGTCTTTTGGAAGCAGAGAGACACAACAGAACTACATGCAATCATAGCTCTGAGTGGGAACAAAACAGATATATTAAAACACTACAAAGACCAGCCTCAACTACTGAGAGATGCTGGTTTATATGTGCTGCAGACTAAAAGAGATTGGCTGCTGGAGAATACCACACCCTGCCAGCTCAATTAACCCTCACCTGTGAAACTGTGCTGCTAGGAACCTTTGTACTACAGATCCCAGCAGCACACCCTGACAACAGATCTATTTAATTTAAGCCTGAAGAAGAGCCCTGCGTTAGTTCAGAAGCTAACATTAACATCATGTATTGTTATTAGCCATTAAAAGGTATTACATTTACAACATTACGTGGTTTCTTTTGCTGGAAACAATCACATTTTGAATCACCCTGACATTTTACATATGACTGCTCTCTAAGTTACTGCATAATTTGGGGGAAGCTCACACAAAAGATGCAACCCAAAAAGTTCTGGAACATGTATGAATATTTTTGTTCTTCACTAACCTAATCAATTAACACATATGAAAAGTACATGCATACCTGCTGCTATTCAAGCCACTTAGCACTGAGAATTGTGTTTTTAAAAAAAGTCAGTGGGAAAATTTCTCAAAACTAAAAAAAGAGTTTACATAAATCTACCCTAATTATTTATGTCAATATTAAGTTGACAGAAATCAGTAAAATCAAGATAATTGTGAAACCACAACAGCCATAAGCTTGCAATTTCAAGCATTGTTAACCTGACAAAGAAGAAAAGATTAAAAGAAAAATGCATACAAACATAAAGTAATGAAAAGTGAAGTTGGTGGCCCATGTAAGCATCCAAATACAAGCCTGTAAACAAAATGAATTGTAGTGATTTAGACAAAGTGACCAATATTTTTTAAGAATTCTAAAGCGCCTTTTAGTTTTCTTGTTAAAAGTTCTATTTTACACACATCCTTAAGTTTCACTTTTAAAGCTCACTTCTCTGGGGGAGCATAAGTTTTTGCTTGTCAGAAAATTAGGTATCTAGTATAAGACAAAAAAAGATTAATGATTGCACTGTGGCAACAGTTCCTAAGGACTAAAATATTTATTTTCAAAGAAATAGAAAAGCGTATAATTTCATTAATCAGCATGCTTGCCTCCTTCCACAGAACAATGTCAAAAGATATGCACTAAGAAAACAGTATGGTCATATTTCCTCCAGCAAGCATTAAGAAACACAAATTAATATTTTGATCAATCTCTACAACATGGCTGCCATGTGAAATTGTGGTAGAAGTATAGTTATCCTCATACATCCCCTAAAAACATAAGCATATGTATATATTTTGGGCATTGGTGAAATCCTGAATGAGAGAGGAGCACATATTCTCTAAGACTAGCATGAAGGACAGAATGCTACAAAATGCCAAGACACTGGACAAAGTACTCTACGATTCTGCAGAATTTTTTAAGTCAACCTCTAGTTATCAGGAAAGTCATGCCTGCTTAGTGTAGCCGAAAAAATTTTTTTTTTAACAAAATTGTTCTTTGTTAGCGATGAGCGAGCACACTCGTCCAAGCTTGATGCTCGTTCAAGCATTAAGGTGCTCGAGATGCTCGTTACTCGAGACGAGTAATTCGAGTCAATTCCATTTCCTTCTCTGCATGTTTAGCGCGATTTTCTAGCCAATAGACATGCAGGAAAGGCATTACAACTTCCTCCTGTGACGTGCCAGCCCTATCCCACCCCGCTGCAGTGAGTGGCTGGCGAGATCAAGTGACCGCCGAGTATTTAAAGCGGTCCCGCCTGCGGCTCGCCTCAGACACACACTGGGGGAGTATAGGGAAAGTACTGCTGCTTATTCAGGGATAGTGTTAGTGTAGGATCCTGCCCTCAAGAACCCCAACGGTCCTTCTTAGGGCCACATCTGACCGTGGGCATTACTGTTATGGCTGGCTGGGAGCAGTTTTGCACAAAAAATTTTTTTTCATCTCGGGCTGTGCAGGCTATTACAGCTATAGCGTTCTCAGTCTGCAGTCAATTATACAGAGTATAGGGAAAGTGCTGCTGAGATAGGGACAGTGGTAGTGTAGGATCCTGTCTAGAAGAACCCCAACAGTCCTTCTTAGGGCTACCTCTGACCGTGTGCATTTTACTGGGTGCCTGCTGGGAGTTGTAGTGCTTCACTATTTCACAGCTCGGCCTGTTTGCAGCCTTCCGTATAATTTTTTTCTGGCTGCAGTTTGCGTTACAATACCGCTGTCAGCGTGAGAGTGTACGCACATAATTCCATAATTATTTACACCGGTCTGTGTCTGCAGTGAATTATACGCACAGCGTAGGGCCAACATAGCCACTTTTAGAGGGAGAGTGATATAGACAGTATACAGCCTGTATTCTTTTTCACAAAAAAAACAAAAAAACCTTAGTTGGGCTGCATCTCAGCGTCTGCATTTTACTGGGTGCCTGCTGGGAGTTGTAGTGCTTCAGTATTTCACAGCTAGACCTGTTTGCAGCCTTCCGTATAATTTTTTCCTGGCTGCAGTTTGTGTTACAATACCGCTGTCAGCGTAAAAGTGTACGCAAATAATTCCATAATTTTTTACACCGGTCTGTGTCTGCAGTGAATTATACGCACAGCGTAGGGCCAACACAGCCACTTTTAGAGGGAAAGTGATATAGACAGTATACAGCCTGTATTCTTTTTCAAACAAAAAAGAAAAATAGCTCCTTCGTTGGGCTGCGTCTCACCGTCTGCATTTTGCTGGGTGCCTGCTGGGAGTTGTACTGCTTCACTATTTCACAGCTAGGCCTGTTTGCAGCCTTCCGTATAATTTTTTTCTGGTTGGAGTTTGCGTTACAATACCGCTGTCAGCGTGAAAGTGTACTCAAGTAATTCCATAATTATTTATACAGTTCTCTGTCTGCAGTGAATTAGACCACGGTCTTACCGCTAAACAGTACTGTAATATTATGGGGGCCATTGCTAAGTATTTCAGCTCAGCCGCTGTGCAGAGCGTCCCACAATACCATTTCCGTTGGTGGGGTTGAGATCGCCGCAGTTACCAGCACTATCCACTGGCTTTACAGTCTTCTCCCACTCCACACAGCCTCTATAATCTACAAGTCTCTGCGAGCAGTAAATTACCCCAAGGTATCAGCGCGACACAGCGGGTTACTTTTTCCTAGCCACAGCATAGAGCCTCCGCTATCTACAAGTCTCTGTGTGCTCTGAATTAAGGCCCAGTTGTCAGTGCTGTACAGTGGGGTAATTTATTTGGCCACTGCTCTATTCGTAATCCGCCATGATGAGGGGTAGGGGTAGGGGTCGAGGACATGGACGTGGACGTGGACGAGGATGCGGAGGTCCAAGTGAGGGTGTGGGCACAGGCCGAGTTCCTGGTCCAGGTGAATCACAGCCGGCTGCTGCGGGATTAGGAGAGAGGCAGGTTTCTGGGGTCCCCAGCTTCATATAACAATGTATGGGTCCACGTGGTAGACCTTTATTACAAACAGAGCAGTGTGAGCAGGTCCTGTCGTGGATGGCAGAAAATGCATCCAGCAATGTATCGGTTACCCAGTCTTCTATGCAGTCCACTGCTGCAACTCTGAATCCTCTGGCTGCTGCTCCTCCTTCCTCCCAGCCTCCTCACTCCATGAAAATGACGTATTCTGATGAGCAGGCAGACTCCCAGGAACTGTTCTCGGGTCCCTGCCTTGAGTGGGAAAAAATTGTTCCTCTTTCACCTGAGGAGTTTGTCGTGACCGATACCCAACCTTTGGAAAGTTCCCGGGGTCCGGGTGATGAGGCTGGTGACTTCCGGCAACTGTCTCAAGAGCTTTCAGTGGGTGAGGAGGACAATGATGATAAGACACAGTTGTCTATCAGTGAGGTAGTAGTAAGGGCAGTAAGTCCGAGGGAGGAGCGCACAGAGGATTCGGAGGAAGAGCAGCTGGACGATGAGGTGACTGACCCCACCTGGTTTGCTAAGCCTACTGAGGACAGGTCTTCAGAGGGGGAGGCAAGTGCAGCAGCAGGGCAGGTTGGAAGAGGCAGTGGGGTGGCCAGGGGTAGAGGCAGGGCCAGAGTGAAGACTCCCCCAACTGTTTCCCAAAGCACACCCTCGCGCCAAGCCTCCGTGCAGAGGGCTAGGTGTTCAAAGGTGTGGATGTTTTTCAGTGAGAGCGCGGACGAACGACGAACAGTGGTGTGCAACCTGTGTCGCACCAAGATCAGTCGGGGGGCCACCACTACCAGCCTCGCTGCCACCAGCATGCACAGGCATATGATGGCCAAGTACCCCACAAGGTGGGACGAAGGCCGTTCACCGCCTCCGGGTCGCACCACTGCCTCTTCCCCTGTGCCCCAACCTGCCACACAGATCCAAACCCCCTCTCAGGACTCTCAGGCACGAGCGCCTCCCAGCCTGCACCCACATCCTCACCTCCACTGTCCTCGACCCCATCCAGAAATGTCTCTCAGCGCAGCGTTCAGCTGTCGCTAGCGCAAGCGTTGGAGCGAAAGCGCAAATACGCCACCATGCACCCGCACACACAAGCATTAAACGTGGACATTGCCAAATTAATCAGCCTGGAGATGCTGCCGTACAGGCGTGTGGAAACGGAGGCTTTCAAAAACATGATGGTGGTGGCGGTCCCGTACTACTCAGTCCCCAGTCGCCACTGTTTTTCCCGGTGTGCCGTCCCAGCCATACACCAGCAAGTCTCTTGCAACATAAATCGTGCCCTCACCAACGCAGTTACTGGGAAGGTCCACTTAACAATGGACACGTGGACAAGTACTGGCGGGCAGGGCCACTATATCTCCCTGACGGCAAATTGGGTGAATTTGGTGGAGGCTGGGACCGAGTCAGAGCCTGGGACGCTCACATCCTACCCACACCCAGAATAGCGGGTCCTACCTCGGTGCTGGTATCTGCGGCCGTCTATGCCACCTCCTCTAAACCCTCCCCCTCCTACTACGCAACCTCTACCTCTCAATTAAGAAGTGTGAGCAGCACGTTGCCAGCAGTCGTTGTTGAAGCGTCAGCAGGCCATCCTGAAACTACTCAGCTTAGGTGACAAGAGACACATGGCCCCCGAACTGTTGCAGGGTCAGACAGAGCAGACCGACCCCTGGCTTTCGCCGCTGAGCCTCCAACCGGGCATGGTCGTGTGTCACAACGGCCGTAACCTGGTGGCGGCTCTGCAGCTCGGCAGCCTCACACACGTGTCATGCCTGGCCCACGTCTTCAATCTGGTGGTTCAGTGGTTTCTGAAAAACTTCCCCCACTTGTCTGACCTGCTTGGCAAGGTGCGCTGCGTCTGCGCACATTTCCGCAAGTCCACCACGGATGCTGCCACACAGCAGACCCTGCAAGATCGGTTTAATCTGCCAGGGCACCGACTGCTGTGCGACGTGCCTACACAGTGGAATTCTACGCTGCACATGTTGGCCAGGCTCTATGAGCAGCGTAGTGCTATAGTGGAATACCAACTCCAACATGGGCGGCGTAGTGGTAGTCATCCTCCTCAATTCTTTACCGAGGAGTGGGCCTGGATGGCAGACATTTGCCAGGTCCTCGGAAACTTTGAGGAGTCTACCCAGATGGTGAGCGGTGATGCTGCAATCATTAGCGTTACCATCCCGCTGCTATGCCTGCTAAGAAGTTCGCTGCAAGCATAAAGGTCGATGCTTTGCGGTTGGAACAGGAGACGGGGGATGACAGTATGACGCTTGATAGCCAGACCACCCTCATGTCTATATCTCAGCGTGTTTTGGAGGAGGAGGAGGGGGAGGAGCAGGAGGAGGGGGAAGAGACAGCTGGGCACACTGCAGAGGGTACCCATGCTGCTTGTCTCTCATCTGTTCAGCGTGTATGGGCTGTGGAGGAGGAGGAGGAGGATCCTGAAAGTCATCTTCCTAGCGAGGACAGCCATGTCTTGCGTACTGGCACCCTGGCACACATGGCTGACTTCATGTTAGGCTGCCTTTCTCTTGACCCTCGCATTAGACGCATTCTGGCCAACACGGATTACTGGGTGTACACCCTTCTGAAACCACGGTACAAGGAGAACCTTTCCCCTCTCATTCCCGAAGAGGAAAGGGGTACGAGAGTGATGCAATACTACAGGGCCCTGGTGGACAAAGTGATGCTAAACTTCCCATCTGACAGCGCTAGTGGCAGAAGATGCAGTTCCGAGGGCCAGGTAGCAGGGGAGGCGCGGAGATCAGGCAGCATGTTCAGCGCAGGCAGGGGAACACTCTCCAAGGCCTTTGCCAGCTGTATGGCTCCCCAGCAAGACTGCGTCACCACCCCCCAGTCAAGGCTGAGTCGGCGGGAGCACTGTAAAAAGATGGTGAGGGAGTACATAGCCAATCGTACCACCCTTCGTGTTGCCTCTGCTTCATACAACTATTGGTTGTCAAAGCTGGACACGTGGCCTGAACACGCGCTGTATGCCCTGGAGGTGCTGGCTTGCCCTGCTGCTAGCGTCTTGTCAGAGAGGGTGTTTAGTGCAACTGGGGGAATCATCACGGATAAGTGTACCCGCCTGTCAACTGCCAGTGCCGACATGCTTAAACTCATAAAGATGAACAAAGCCTGGATTTCCCCAGACTTCTCTTCTCCCCGTAGGAGAGCAGCGGAACCTAAAGATTCTTTTAGCTGCAACCGCAGATAAAAGCATTGTTCTCTATCACCGGAAAAATGGGGCATTTAGCTTTGTCAATCTGTCTCTGATATTAGTCCTCCTCCTCCTGAAACAACATGTCATCACGCTGAACTGCCAATTTTTCTGCGGCCCAAAAGGCTTATCTAACAATTTTTTTACAATTTTTCAAAGTTTCAAAAGTATTGATACTTTAACATGAACCAATTTTTTAAACAGGGCTGCCTACAGTCTCTGTTACAAATTAAGCAACAGCCAGCTGTATCTTTCAAAAAATATTTATGGGTTTCACCTGCCCACCCACTAGGATTGGGATCCAGACCAAACCATTCCTGGTATAGACTTGAAGAAACGATAAAGGCAGCAGTTGCGGTGCAAAGCAATAAAGATTTCTTTATTCCTCCTAAAACATGTAAACACCACGTTTCGACTCCATGAGTCTTTGTACTTGACAAAGACTCATGGAGTCGAAACGTGTTTACATGTTTTGGGAGCAATAAAGAAATCTTTATTGCTTTGCACTGCAACTGCTGCCTTCATCATTTCTTCAAGTCTATACTACTAATACAGAAATGTTACTGGGGTCTACCTATACTACTGCTACCGAAATGTTAGAGGGGTCTGCCTATACTTCTGCTACAGAAATGTTACAGGGGTCTACCTATGCTTCTGCTACATAAATGTTACAGGGGTCTGCCTATACTTCTGCTACCGAAATGTTACAGTGAAAGTCTGCCATGTTTGGGCACTCTGATTTCTTCATGGTTCATTTCTTGGGTTGCCTAGGACCCACCTATGCTGTGGGTGCACACAGACTTCCCATGGCGGTGATTTACCTGTCTGGCACAAAGTCACTGACTGACTTGGGTAGGGTGCAGAGTGCAGATGGCTTTTCCCTTGCGGTGTCGATTGAGCTATCCGACACCAACACAGAGTGAATAGTGTGAGGGGACCCGGATTGCCCATTGCTATGAAACTCGCGGCACCTTGGGTCACACAGTGTGTTTGCTGGGACCGAGCCTGACCAAGGGCCTGCTCACATGCTTCCCACACAGGCTACAACGGGTCCTGGTCATGGCTTCTTGGCCTTGTAAGGCCACCTCCTCCTCCTGCTTGGGGTCAGGGGATCAGCACTGGGCATCATGTTTTTCTCTCGTGTTACCACAGTTATCAGAGAAACTCATTTGGGACAAACAAGAGGAGCGATACAGTGCTAATGAGACGTTCACAGCTGTGCTAGCATCGGAGTCCGCTCTATGCCCGCGATTGCTGAGGGTTTGTGCAGAGGCCTATGTCCTCGACGCAGTGAAAGTCTGCCATGTTTGGGCACTCTGATTTCTTTATGTGTACTGTCTTTAAATTCCTTGGACCCACGCATGCTGTGGGTGCACACAGACTTCCCATAGCGGTGTTTTACCTGTCTGGCACAAAGACACTGACTGACTTGGGTAGGGTGCAGAGTGCAGATGGCTTTTCCCTTGCGTTGTCGATGAGGTATCCGACAACCAAACACAATGAGTAGTGTGTGGACACATGTATTCCCCATTGCTATGTCACTCGCAGCACCTTGGGCCACACTAGGTGTTTGCTGGGATTGAGCCTGACCCAGGGCCCGCTCACATACTTCCCACACAGAGTATTGCTGCATTGTGGAGATGTGTAGAAGTGCTGGGCTGGCACCTGAGTCTCCTTTATGCCCACGTTTGTAGCTCGTGACATTTTTGCGACGGAGGTGGCACGGGATTGGAATGATGATCGTACATCAATTTATCATCGATTCTCAACAGCATTGTGGGCTATCGCCCACCCCTTTCGAAGAGGGTCGCTGCCTGGCCCTGCCAACCCTCTGCAGTGTGTGCCTCCAGTTCCTCCTCATCGCAGACGCACTGAGAAATAGACATGAGGGTGGTGTGGCTATGAAGCCAGCGTGTGGCATGAGGGCAGCTGAAGGCTGCGCAGGGACACTTTTGTGTGCGCTGTGGACGCAGGGTCGTGCAGGGTCGTGCGGGGGGTTGGGCAGCATGTAACCCAGGAGAAGAGGCAGCGGTGTGACCCACAGGCAGTGATTGTCCTTGGTTGCAGGTAGTGTAGTGCTTAGCTAAGGTGTGCCTTGCTAATGAGGGTTTATCCGAAGTAAAAATTGTTAGGGGGGGAAGACTCTAGCCCCTATTGCGGCTTAATAGTGAGACCTGGGAGCCTGAAATGCAGCCCTGCATTTTGCCCCTGCCCTTCCCTATCCGTTTCTGTGGTGTTTCCATGACTTTCGGATGTTTTCTGGTTTTTCTCAAGTGAAGACCTATGCGGAGCATCGGTCATATACAAAAATGCTCGTCACCCATTGACTTCAATGGGGGTTCGTTACTCGAAACGAGCTCTCGAGCATCACGACAAGTTCGACTCGAGCAACGAGCACCCGAGCATTTTGGTGCTCGCTCATCTCTATTCTTTGTATTTTATGTAATTACTAGATGGTAGAATCCATCAACCAAGTTCAAGATCCAAAAGTATTTGTGTTTTAGAAGCCCCAAAATCTTCTACAGCTATGTTATGTCACTCTCCTTCATACAGCTGTAACATTGCCTTGGAAGAGGGTATGCTACATCTGCAGCACAGACCGCCAGGTGTGCGTAAGCAACACTGCACTAATCGAGTAGTGCGGCCACTGCCATTCACTTTGATTAGCAGTTATTCTATCCAGAGTATAGCCACTCTGAGTTACACTGGGATGCATAAAGTAGAAAGGAAAAGAGTTCAGCTCACCAATGTAAAGTTTGGCCAGAATTTGCTTCAATCTAGACGACCATCATCATCATAAACTATCACTCATGACCAAGCACGATTGCCTTCCAAGTATGGGGGTTTAGTGGTAGGTCCGTAGGTGAATATACAGACCTATTCTTAATCTGCAGGTTCTTTCGCAGTGGGGACATCAGTTTCCAAGTGGAAGACGGTCCCGACAAGGGTTGGCTTGACGTTCTTTCCCCTTAATACGTTTCTCTCTTTTGCCATCCATTTGTGCCTCTTTGAAATTCACAGTGCTGTTGGTAACGGCAAACTGCTGTTGACCCCCAAATTGAGCGCTCAAGGGCCAGGGCTTCCCAGTTCTCGAAGTCTATGCCACAGTTTTTAAGGTTAGCTTTAAGCCCATATTTAAATCTCTTTTGCTTTCTAAAAACATTACGTTTTCCATTCTTGAGTTGAGAGTATAGGAATTGCTGTAGGAGACGGTAGTCGGACATTTGCACAACGTGGCCAGCCTAGCAAAGTTGATGGTGAAGGATCATTGCTTCAATTCTGCTGATCTTTGCTTCTTCCAGAACGCTAATATTTGTCTGCCTATCTTCCCAAGAGATTTGCAGGATTTTTCGAATACAACGCTGATGGAATCGTTCCAGGAGTTGAGAGTTACATTTGTAGATGGTGCACGTTGTGCAGGCATATAACAAGGTTGGAAGGATAATAGCTTTATAAACAAGCATCTTCGTATGCCTATAAATGTCCCGGTCCTCAAATACCCTCTGCTTCATTCGAAAAAAAAAAGCTTTTTTTGAATCTAGATGGTGCAGGAAAGGAAAACACAGCCATCTTGATACAGACAATCCTGATACAGATCAAATCAACTTTATTCAAGACATATTACTAGCAAATTAGTGCAACCCAGACTGGGCATAATTCATTGAATGGCTGAGCACTGCTTGTGATTGGCTGAGCGCAGTGACCAATCACAGGCAGTGCTCAGCTGTCATTCAATGGCTGAGCGCTGCCTGTAATTGGCTGAGTGCTCAGCCAATCAGACCAGCACTTTCTGGGGGCAGGGATTTTTCAATCCCCGCTCTCCAGAAGAAAGAACACAACTGCTGGGGCCAGAGAAAAGAGCCAGATTGCTATTCTAGGTGAGTAAAAATGTTTTTTATTTTTACTTTTTTTTACAGCTAGGGCTGATTTTCAGGGAAGGGCTTATATTTCAAGCCCTTCCCTGAAAATCATTGCTGCAAAAATTGCCTGCAACCCATTGCTTTCAATGGGGCCGCAGCAGCAGCGCCCCATTGGAAGCAATGAGATAATATCGCAGACTTCTGCCACAGCTGTGACAGCTGTGACAGGTGTTGTAGAGAATTCCGTAATCCAAGCAGTCCCCATGGGGATGAAGGAGTCCCCTGCTACAGCTGTCACAGCTGTGGCAGAAGTTCGCAATGTACTTTCTATATTTTTAATGTGGCTGGCGCTGCTACCGCCGACCCCATTTAAAACAATAAGCAACATTGCAGAGTTTTCTTGGTCCTGCGAGGCTTGCGTTTTCACTCACTCTCGCATCGGAAGAAAAAATATCGCTAGTGGGTAGGTGCCCTTAGATGACTATCTGGAAAAGGTGATAGATATAAGGAGTTTCAAGTTCTGTCCCTTTCAAACATCCAGATGACCCTTTTGACATAACTGGGAAACTTAGTTTTGATGACCCTTTTGACTTAAAGGGGTTGTCCCGCGGCAGCAAGTGGGTCTATACACTTCTGTATGGCCATATTAATGCACTTTGTAATGTACATTGTGCATTAATTATGAGCCATACAGAAGTTATCAAAAGTTTTTCACTTACCTGTTCCGTTGCTGGCGTCCTCGTCTCCATGGTTGCCGTCTAATTTTCGCCGTCTAATGGCCAAATTAGACGCGCTTGCGCAGTCCGGGTCTTCTTATCTTCTCAATGGGGCTCCGTGTAGCTCCGCCCCGTCACGTGCCGATTCCAGCCAATCAGGAGGCTGGAATCGGCAATGGACCGCACAGAAGCCCTGCGGTCCACGGAGGGAGAAGATGCCGGCGGCCATCTTCACCGGGTAAGTAAGAAGTCACCAGAGCGCGGGGATTCAGGTAAGCGCTGTCCGGTGTTCTTTTTTAACCCCTGCATCGGGGTTGTCTCGCGCCGAACGGGGGGGGGGGGGGTTGAAAAAAAAAAAAAACAGTTTCGGCGCGGGACAACCCCTTTAATAGGAAACAAAGTCCTAAAGAAAAGGAGTGGAAATGAACATTTACCAGGGCGAGAGGTAGGATTTCTGTTTGGAAACCAGACCTCTGAGGCTTCTGAAAAAAAGGTAGACAACAATGACACCAGGCCCATAGTTGGAGGTAAATTAAAACTGTGTCTCTGCCTGGGAAAAAGTTATATCAAGCTCTTGAATGCTAGATTCTTTGAAAGAAGGTTTCAGACTACAGTTCAAATCTTTCTCTCTAGAAACAATTCTAATGACTAGGGTTACAGGCAGGGGTCACTTGACCTTGGAGGCATTAGTAAGTACACTTATAGAAATGTACATGTTTACACTGTGCCCGAAATCAGAAAAAATATGGATTTTCATTATTCCCTGTTTCTACTAAAAATAACTAATTGGATAAATAATAATAGTAAATCTAAAAATTTCTAAGCAGATATATAAAATACAAAACATTAAAAAATTGAGTCAATCAGAGTGGCATTCAATGCATTTTATCAGGACTGTTCATGGCTATACTCAACATCAAAGACTCAATTTACCCATATATCCAGACCATCAGAAATATCTGTGAGTAGTACTTTGGTTCCAGGGGCATATGTTGAGTTTTAGACCCTTCCTATTGGCATCTCAAATGCACCATTTTATGGGCCTTCAAATAATCTATCAGAAAAACGTCTCTGCGCTTCGTGATACTGTGATGTAATGCGAGCTGAATACTTGTCCCAAGAATAAAATAATTAGCAAAGAAAGACACTTACTGGACAGGAGGGGGGTATGCGGTGTTCAGAAGCCCCCTCCTTGAAGTGTTGACTCAAACATCAAAGGTGCGTATGGTCCAATCCCTTAGGGTATGATCCAAAAAGTTTTTTAATATGACAGACAGGCAACGCGTTTCGGTGTTTACACATTAACACCTTTCTCAAGGGAAGCCCCCCCCCCCCCCTTATGTCCTGCAGCTCTCCCGATAACTTGGGGATTGGATTTCTGTAATTGGGATTTTGAAGACCTTGTGGCGCATTCCTACAGTTCTCTCCATGGGCCTTCAAAGGTTAAGTAAAATATGTCAGCACTAGAGATGAGCGAACGTACTCGTCCGAGCTTGATACTCGTTCGAGTATTAGCGTGTTCGAGATGCTCGTTACTCGTGACGAGTACCACGCGATGTTCAGGTTACTTTCACTTTCATCTCTGAGACGTTAGCGCGCTTTTCTGGCCAATAGAAAGATAGGGAAGGCATTACAACTTCCCCCTGCGAAGTTCAAGCCCTATACCACCCACCTGCAGTGAGTGGCTGGCGAGATCAGGTGTCACCCGAGTATAAAAATCGGCCCCTCCCGCGGCTCGCCACAGATTTGTTCTGACATAGAGGAGGGAAAGTGCTGTCTTGGTGGAGCTGCTATAGGGAGAGTGTTAGGAGTATTTTAGGCTTCAAGAACCCCAACGGTCCTTCTTAGGGCCACATCTAACCGTGTGCAGTACTGTGGAGGCTGCTTTTTGCAGTGTTGCACATTTTTTTTATTTTGGTATTTCGGCCGTGCAGAGCATTGCGCCCTGCAGTAATTAGATATAGTGCAGGGCCAGTAGTGGTGAGGCAGGGACAGAAGACATATATTGTGAGGCAGGGACAGAACATATATATTGTGAGGCAGGGACAGAAGACATATTGATTGAATATAGGCAGTGGGTCTTTGCAAAAACATTTGGGGAAAAAAATCTATTTGGGCTGCCTATGACTGTCCTCAGTGTTCTGGGTCTGTGCTGGGTGTAGTAGTCCTCCTCATTCATACGCAGCCAGCTAAGTGTTACAGCAGGCTTGCGCAAAATTATTTCCTGGCTCTGTCTGGGCTGTTAAATCACCGCTGTATTGCAGTCCACAGTGCAACACTCTGCAGTTCTTTGACATACTCCAGGGCCAGAAGTGGTGACGCAGAGAGAGAAGAGATATATTGATTGAATATAGGCAGTGGGCCTTTGCAAAAACAATTGGGGAAAAAAATCTATTTGGGCTGCCTGTGACTGTCCTCAGTGTTCTGGGTCTGTGCTGGGTGTAGTAGTCCTCCTCATTCATACGCAGCCAGCTAAGTGTTACAGCAGGCTTGCGCAAAATTATTTCCTGGCTCTGTCTGGGCTGTTAAATCACCGCTGTATTGCAGTCCACAGTGCAACACTCTGCAGTTCTTTGACATACTCCAGGGCCAGAAGTGGTGACGCAGAGAGAGAAGAGATATATTGATTGAATATAGGCAGTGGGCCTTTGCAAAAACAATTGGGGAAAAAAATCTATTTGGGCTGCCTGTGACTGTCCTCAGTGTTCTGGGTCTGTGCTGGGTGTAGTAGTTCTCCAAATTCATACGCAGCCAGCTAAGTGTTACAGCAGGCTTGCGCAAAATTATTTCCTGGCTCTGTCTGGGCTGTTAAATCACCGCTGTATTGCAGTCCACAGTGCAACACTCTGCAGTTCTTTGACATACTCCAGGGCCAGAAGTGGTGACGCAGAGAGAGAAGAGATATATTGATTGAATATAGGCAGTGGGCCTTTGCAAAAACAATTGGGGAAAAAAATCTATTTGGGCTGCCTGTGACTGTCCTCAGTGTTCTGGGTCTCTGCTGGGTGTAGTAGTTCTCCAAATTATTTCCCGGCGTTCCATAAGCGAAGTCAGCCTCCAACCACAGGCCAATAAGCGGCACATTTAATTACAGCGTTCTGTTTCTGCACTACTGGTAATACACCATGCTGAGGGATAGGGGTAGGCCTAGAGGACGTGGACGCGGGCGAGGACGCGGAGGCCCAAGTTAGGGTGTGGGCACAGGCCGAGCCAGTGCGGTGACCAGGGGTAGAGGCAGGGCCAGACCGAATAATCCACCAACTGTTTCCCAAAGCGCCCCCTCGCGCCATGCCACCCTGCAGAGGTCAAGGTGCTCTACGGTGTGGCAGTTTTTCACAGAGACGCCTGACGACCGACGAACAGTGGTGTGCAACCTTTGTCGCGCCAAGATCAGCTGGGGAGCCACCACCACCAGCATGCGCAGGCATATGATGGCCAAGCACCCCACAAGGTGGCACGAAGGCCGTTCACCGCCTCCGGTTTGCACCACTGCCTCTCCCCCTGTGCCCCAACCTGCCACTGAGATCCAACCCCCCTCTGAGGACACAGGCACGAGTGCCTACCGGCCTGCACCCACACCCTCACCTCCGCTGTCCTCTGCCCCATCCAGCAATGTCTCTCAGCGCAGCGTCCAGACGTCGCTAGCGCCACTGTTTGAGCGCGAGCGCAAGTACGCCGCCACGCACCCGCAAGCTCAAGCGTTAAACGTGCACATTGCCAAATTGATCAGCCTGGAGATGCTGCCGTACAGGCTTGTGGAAACGGAGGCTTTCAAAAGCATGATGGCGGCGGCGGCCCCGCGCTACTCGGTTCCCAGTCGCCACTACTTTTCCCGATGTGCCGTCCCAGCCCTGCACGACCACGTCTTCCTCAACATTGTACGCGCCCTCACCAACGCGGTTACTGCCAAGGTCCACTTAACAACGGACACGTGGACAAGCACAGGCGGGCAGGGCCACTATATCTCCCTGACGGCACATTGGGTGAATTTAGTGGAGGCTGGGACAGAGTCAGAGCCTGGGACCGCTCACGTCCTACCCACCCCCAGAATTGTGTGCCCCAGCTCGGTGGTGGTATCTGCGGCGGTGTATGCTTCCTCATCACGGAATCATCACGGATAAGCGTACCCACCTGTCAACCGACAGTGCCGACAGGCTTACACTCATCAAGATGAACAAAGCCTGGATTTCCCCAGACTTCTCTTCTTCACCAGCGGACAGCAGCGATACCTAAGCAATAAGTAGGCTGCACCCGCGGATGGAAGAATCGTTCTCTATCACCATCAAAAGCGGGGACCTTTTAGCTTCATCAATCTGTGTATAATATTCCTCCTCCTCCTCCTGCTCCTCCTCCTGAAACCTCACATAATCACGCCGAACGGGCAATTTTTCTTAGGCCCACAAGGCTTAGTCATATAATTTTTTTTAACAATTTTTATACGTTTCAATGCTCTTTAAAGCATTGAAATTTTCACCTGAACCAATTTTTATTTTAACTGGGCTGCCTCCAGGCATAGTTACCAATTAAGCCACATTAACCAAAGCGATTAATGGGTTTCACCTGCCCTCTTGGTTGGGCATGGGCAATTTTTCTGAGGTACATTAGTACTGTTGGTACACCAATTTTTGGGGGCCCTCGCCTACAGTGTAATCAAATGAATTTTTAGCCCACCTGCATTACAGCTGACGTTACATCAGCTGTGTTGGGCACTGCAATGGGATATATTTATGTACCGCCGGTGGGTTCCAGGGAGCCACCCATGCCGTGGGTCCACAGGGAGTTGTAACTGCATGTGTCCACTTCTAAAGAACCCCAGTCTGACTGGGGCATGCAGTGTGGGCCGAAGCCCACCTGCATTAAGCACAACATTACCTCAGCTGTGTTGGGCACTGCAATGGGATATATTTATGTACCGCCGGTGGGTTCCAGGGAGCCACCCATGCTGTGGGTGCACAGGGAGTTGTAACTGCATGTGTCCACTTCTAAAGAACCCCAGTCTGACTGGGGCATGCAGTGTGGGCCGAAGCCCACCTGCATTAAGCACAACATTACCTCAGCTGTGATGGGCACTGCAATGGGATACGTTTATGTACAGCCGGTGGGTTCCAGGGAGCCACCCATGCTGTGGGTGCACACGGAATTCCCATTGCGGAGTTGTACCTGCCTGTGACTATTTATAAAAAACCGCGGTCTGACTGGGGCATGCAGACACCTTGACAGAATGAATAGTGTGTGGCACATAGGTTCCCCATTGCTCTGCCCACGTGTGCAGCTCCAGATGGAGGTGGCACAGGATTGGATTTCTCATTGCCTCTGTACAGCATTGTGGGCTATCGCCCCGCCCCTTTTAAAGAGGGTCGCTGCCTAGCTGTGCCAACCCTCTGCAGTGTGTGCCTGCGGTTCCTCCTCATGGCAGACACACTTATAAATAGACATGAGTGTGGCATGGCATGAGGGCAGCTGAAGGCTGGGCAGGGACAGTTTGGTGTGCGCTGTGGACACTGGGTCGTGCGGGTGGGGGGGGGGGTTGGGCAGCATGTAACCCAGGAGAAGTGGCAGCGGAGTGTCATGCAGGCAGTGATTGTGCTTTGTTGGAGGTAGTGTGGTGCTTAGCTAAGGTATGCATTGCTAATGAGGGCTTTTCAGAAGTAAAAATTGTTGGGGGGGGCCCACTCTTGCCGCTATTGTGGCTTAATACTGGGACCTGGGAACTTGAGATGCAGCCCAACATGTAGCCCCTCGCCTGCCCTATCCGTTGCTGTGTCGTTTCCATCACTTTTTTGAATTGCCCCGATTTTCACAAATGGAAACCTTAGCGAGCATCGGCGATATACAAAAATGCTTGAGTCGCCCATTGACTTCAATGGGGTTCGTTACTCGAAACGAACCCTCGAGCATCGCGAAAAGTTCGTCTCGAGTAACGAGCACCCGAGCATTTTGGTGCTCGCTCATCTCTAGTCAGCACACATAAGAAAAAGAGATATCTTGGCAGACCCCTATCTGGCCATTTTTTTTATAATATTCACAGCCAAATCAAGGTGCTCAGTTCAGGTAAGCCAGGTACAATTCTGTCTTTTTTGGCTGGATAAATATTTCTAAGTTTTATGCCTCAGAAAAGACAAATGTTCCTAGGGTTTCTTTTGGATTTTACTTCACAAAAAAGCTTCCTTCCAGTAGGAAAAATCTAGATGGTTATTTTGGTAGTGTTAAATTTCATCTCTTGACTCAGGGTGTCTATAAGAGATGCTATGTCTGTTCTGGGGACCCTTTTCTCTTGAATCACAGCAGTCCAGTGGGTCAAGGTCGCAAGACACGGTTGCAAGTGGAGATTCTATCAGTGTAGAAAAATAATTGTGGTGATCAATTTCATACCATTTTAATACCCCAGGTGACTTGCCAAACCTGGTAGCTCCAAAGGAAAAATCTCTGGGCAGACGGCTCTCATGGCAACTCAGCTATTTCAAGGTTTGTGGAGCAAATCTCACTGGGGCAGTTCTTCCAATGCAAAGGAGTGCTTAGCAGCGCCTAAAACATTGGAGAGAGTACAACCAGAAATCACAAATAGTTATGTCTAAATCATGTCAAACAATATGCCAATAATGACATATCTAAACCAGCAGGGGACACCAGACCAAGTTCTAAGCCTCTTAGAAAGGAGAGCAATATTCTTTTAAGCTCTTCATCTTAGAGGGACAGATCATTGGAAAGCTAAGTTACTTGGCTGCCAGAAATTAGATAAGAAAGAGTGATGTCTCTGTCATAGAAAATTCTCAAAATAGCTCAGTTATAGGGCAGACCAGAAATAGATCTGCTTGCCTCAAGGAAGAATAAGAAGCTGTAAAAATTAAGTCTTAAAAAAAGATAAGGGAAGAAAGAGCTATAGTCATCTTAATAGCCTTCTTCTGGCCAAGGAGATCATGATTCACATAGATATGCTTAATAAGAGTGACAGATCTGTGGATCCTTCTGGAGACACCAGATTTCTTATACCAGTGGCCAATACTTCATTCCAAGTAAAAAAAAATCTACACTTAACAGCCTAGAATTTAAGCAGGGACTTGAAAGTAAAACAAGCTTACTTGCAGAATTTGTGGAATATGGAAAGCTTTTTTCAGAATATCAGAGGTAGACACTTTAAAATCCCTTCAGATATCAATGACTCAGATTTTAGATTTCTCACAGGGTGAACTTGATAAAGGGTTAAGCCTTTGTACCATAAAAGTAAATATTTTAGCATCAACTATTATGTTTGAAACCAAGATCACTTCTTATCCCTGGATTTTGGGGTTTATATCCAGGGCCATATGTAGGTCACTTTCACTATAATACCTTCATGAGACTTAAACCTAGTTCTGAATTCCACTTTTGAACCCATTGATTTTATTTCTTGAAGGTTCCTAACTATGAAATGTATTTTTTCTGAAGCATAAGCACTATTATCATGGATTATTGGGTTGTTATAAAGCCAGATCCGACTTTTGTAAAAAAAAATTATAGATTCCAAAAAATCATACACGATTATTTTTGTAATAATCCTAAATCATAGGGAAAGAATAATTTTAGTTGCCTGAATGTAAGAAGATTCATAGTGAGGTTGTATGGAGGCTACCAGAGAATTTAGGAAATCCAGCTTCATGCTTACTTATTGCAGGTCATATAGGAGAATGTCTATCAGTGAGAGGTCTATCACCACATGGAGCAGATAGACAATTTGTATAATTTATGGGTCAGCATACAGGCCAATTGCTACAGGGTTTTCTGTCCACTTTGTGGGCAGAGAAAACAAGTGCCTTGTTGGAAGCTATATGTGAAGCCGCTATTTTTTTCTAAACTATTGACTGGATGTATCTTCCATTTCTGATCTATCATTTGGGTGTGAGGTTTTGCAAGTAGTAGACCCTCCTTAAGGATAATTCCTCTGTTCTCTCTACTTGGTGTTGTCATGGGTGATGGGAAAAATAATACTAGCACTTACTGGTAATTAGATTTTTTGAAATACATGACAACATTGTTGCATTCTAATCAATGCATGTCTTATGTTGGTGTAGTTGTCACTAGAAGTGCATATCGGTAAAATGTTCTTGATTAATTATGTAGTAAACCATTGACACAACTTCCCCTCTCTGTAAACCACCGAGGAAAGGGGAGAGGCTCCTTTTTTATGCCCATGGTTTTTTGGCTTTGGAGAAAGATCCTCTGTCCTGGTGCTTTCATTGATTTTGGAAAATCAAATGATATGTACTGATAGGTGTAATTATCATTTTTTGATTCACTTCGAGTATTTAAATACTGTCAAATGTGAGAGGGACCATAGGTTCAATTGTGTGCCTTGCAACAATTGAATTTTTTCTACTTATTATAGACTGAGGAATATGGTACATCTCACCCTTGTAGTCTTACCTGTGTCAATCTTATAGAACAAGGTTAATTAAATATAGTAAATTGACAGTACAATGCTTGTCCAATTAATTTGGGTTATTACGCAGTATTAACATATGATAACTAAGTGAGTGGTTAGTGCTTGATTGGTACTGTGCCAGTTTACCCCAGTCAAAAGGTTAATTGTACCTTTTACATAATGTAACTTTTGTTTAAGGAAAAATAGGTTTACAAACATTTCTCTATGCTATTGATACAATTTTAATTGAAGATTGATATGTTTATGGGTTTTTTAAAATAAAGAAACTTTTTAAACAAAATTGTTGAGGAAACTTGTGATAAATGAAGTTGTGGAGGATTTGAACAGTTTTTTTCTTAAATCAGTTCAGGTAGATGATTTGTGAATATAATCATACGCTCTGCTTTAAAATGAATCACGCTCTCAAAATCTTAGAGTTGTCACAAATCAATTTTATTTCATTAAATTATTATATAATATATTCCCTAACAAATGTTTCAATCATCTCTTTCAGTCCTGGACATCTTTCTGCTAACATTTTAAAATTCAGTGCAAAACAATAAGATCTGCTGATATTTTGATAATAATTCCAATTCTTAATGCATTGTTTTTCAAACTTTGAGATATAGTTGACTTTACTAATGTAAAGGTGTAATTATACATTAATCAATTTTTTTATGCAGAGAGTTAACAAGAAAACAACTGAGACAAATAATTGATATAGTAGGATTTTATCTGGAACTATAGTCAACCATGCATGTTAATAGCAAAACATGCATTTATGCTGAAAATTTTCAGTTCCTGCTCAAGTGAAAAAGGACTAATACTGTACTGCATGTCTGTCATATTAAAATTGCCACAGTTGTTTATTAGGTATCACTCCTTCCACTTCTTCTCTAGTAGTTCTTTTTATTTTATAGCATGTAGACTACATCCAGATTAGCAATAGTAGAGCCACACTACTGAAAAGAACCAAATTTATGTGGACATCCCTTAATTATGTGGTTAACATTCTTCAGCCATGGCAAATAGGTTCATAAAATAAAGCACATGTAAAAATGCAAATACAATATCTACAGACAAACATTAAAAGTAGCATTAGTCGTACTAAAGAGCAAATTAACTTTTTAAATGTATTCTTTTTAAAGTAAATCCATTAACAAGACCTTAGTAACACCCAATATATAAATCAAAACAATACAATATATAAACCATCGAAAACAGCAAAAAAGAAAGAAAAACAGATAAAAAGGAAATAGAAACACAGTACCATATGCCCAGCTGCTATTTCTTTGCCTAAAAAGCCATCCCTGCTCTGTACCTTCATGTTAATGATAATGTGTCTCTGATGTTGAAGAACATCAGTGTCAGGGTGCACCTGACCACAGACACATGGTCCAGCAAGCATAGCTAGGGCATTACATATCCTCAATAGCATAGTGGGTCAATGTACTGCATGTGGGGCATGAAGCCCAAAGTCATGGTCCTTGTTACATAGTTTCCCCAAAAGTTGTAGGACATGCATTCTTGTCTGTCCCCTCCCCCTCCTCAACTCCCTCCTCCTTCTTCTTTTCTTCCACCTCTTCATACAACCTTTCAACACTTTCCACATCAGCATAGATATTCATATGTGACAAAATCTTACCTCCATACAGTGGTGCATGTGGTAAATGCTAAAATGCTGTTCTTAAACTCAAATTTCTTGGGGAGTGCAGCCATATGGCCAAATAGCTGTTGATGGCCCTGCAGGTCCAGGCTGACATGCGGCTGACACAGCAAAATCTGAAGCTAGGCAAGGTGTGTGACAATGGGGCAAACCTGCTGGCATCCCTTCACCTTCACAATCTCACATATGTATCTTGCCTGGCCTATGTAATAAACCTGGTAGTGCAGTGTTTCCTAAACAATCACCCAGATTTACATCCACTGCTGGAAAAGGCCAGGAAACTGTGCTAACACTTTTGGTGTTCACACCCAGCTGCCTATTGCCTGGTTGAGGTGCATGGACACTTTGGGCTACCACCAAACTGTCTCATCTGTGACATGCCTACACAGTGGAATTCCATTTTGCATGGGCTAAGGCAGCAGTCAAGAATGATCATGCAGTAAAAGATGGTGTATACCATTAGCAGATGGTTTCGTTTGTTTCCTCATGCTGTGTAAGTGGTGCAGTATATGTTGGCGCTATATAAATAAAGATTATTGTTATATGTCTGTTTAAGTGAGCCCTAAGGGTCATATAACAAATAATAACAACAAACAATAATACTACCATCAGATGAACAAGATCACAATAATAATATGGAAGGTCCTCGGAGCTGCAAATATTTGACAGCAAATTTGTTCAACTTACTCTCAGCTTTTACCCAGTTTACAGTCACAGAGATGTAAATTGACTTCTGTACTCTAGGTTAATAATTCATTTATGGAAAAGGATAAAATTAAAAAGCAATGTTACCATGCTAAAGCGGTCTACCTTAAAAAAATCAATAATTTCCTCCCCACTTCCTTGTTAAAAGGAAAATGAAAGCAAAAATAGATAAAAACTGGATAGAAAGTGAAAGAAAATTAACCATGCAACCCATATTATTATATATTTATCTACAGCACCTGACAGATGTGTAATAGTCATTCTGCGTTTTATTGTATAAAAATTATTGCACCTGCACCAAGAGACCTGGAGTAGGAAACATGCATCAACATACCTGGTTGCTCTAGTCACATGTTGCCATCGTTCATCCTGTATTAGTTATTGCTACTATGCTGCCATTTAATTCCCTATGTCAGAAGTCAGTGATGTTCAGCAGGTATAGTTAGCATGCATATCAAACACCATACCATAGTTACTTAAACTCAGCATTGCTACTTTACCATAACTTAATGCAGTGTTTCCCCACTCGAGTCCTCACAGAGCCCCAACAGGTCATGTTTTCTGGACTTCCTCAGTATTGCACTGGTGATGTAATTATTGTCAGTGTCTCAGACACTACCACAGGTAGGAACACCAGGGCGACACCCTGGTGATCTTTGGGATAATAGAATGATGCAAGTTCCAATGCTCATCTAAGGTGTTGCTGTTACACATGGGTGTGACCACTGTTAATGTAGGAGACTAAAACTGTCATACTCCCGTATCTATCAGGACTATTTCTGCCCAAAGTGACCCGTTTTTTAGCCTCCTTTTGGGCACCCATTTATGTTGTTTTGTAAGTGTGTTAGTGTACCCCTACGGAATTGTTATCCGTTGGGACTGCAGGAGTAAGGGTGGTGGGGTCATATTAAATCCTCTCACATCTCCCTTACTCCAGTAGTGTTCATTTGATTGTTTTTTGAAGCTCGTATTTTAACAGTGATAAAAATTAAAACTTAAGTTTTAGGAGTCAATCCAGTGACAATTTTATGAAAAGGTGGTTTAATATTTTTTTATATGCACACTTTTTTTCTTGATTAACTTGATTAAAATTTAATTATTAATATCAAATATCTCCCTCTTCAAATTTCATGTATATATCGGTTGGGAACAATAGTTTAATGATATATAAAGTTCCGCCACACTCTTTAGGAGCAATAACAGATAGAAAAAATGCAATGGCTATATATCTGTTATATTCCTTTGGTGTACTTAATATAAAGTCAGTAAAAGCCTTTAGCTTTGCCTAAGAGGCATATAGTCATGGCGAGCTCAGCGGGCCTAACCTGCAATGACACCCCATTGACATTCAACATTTGCCTTGTGGGTGGGCTAGTGGGATAACAGAGTGCCCCCCATCTCCCTAACAATCTAGATGCCAGGGTCACTATTGACTGCAGAATCTAGAGGGTTAAATGGCCAGAATTGGCTTTACCTACTCGAGCACAGTTCACCTTGTAATCAGAATAATGTATATGTAAAATATTTTATGGCGATTACACCCTGCAGTTGATGATGTATGTATGTCATTTTGTGTTAAATGGTTAATATATGTTTTATAACTAGATATCTAGACATTACTTTCAGACTAGTGTATCCCCATATCTCCCTTGCTTTAATGTCTTTAATAAGTTTTTACGCTACTCTAAAAATAAATGAAAACTCCAGGAATGCTATTTTTAATAAACATGACTTCTGAATCCTGCTGTGAACCATGTTATGTCATTTTTTTTAATGATACAATTTCTAGTGTTTAATCAAAAGGCTCTTTATTAGCTCCTTCCTGAAAAAAGAATTAAAAAAAACACTTAACTGATGTTTACTTCTCAGTTGTTATATACTTTCTTTTGATTATTTTTAGTTTTGTCATGTACTTACAAAAAAAATGTTATGTAATGTATAAATAAATTAGAGATGAGTGAGCACGCTCGGATAAGTCAGTTACTCGAGCGAGCCTCGCTCTTCTCGAGTAACTGCATTCTTGTCCACGGGCAGTGATGAAGGCAAGCGGTGAGAGGTAGAGAGAGGGACTGAACGCTGCCACACAGACACACTGATCACTGCCACACACACACACACTGAGCGCTGTCTCACACATACACACTGAGTGCTACCACACACACACTGATCGCTGCCACACATAAATACTGAGCACTGCCACACACACTGATCACTGCCACACACACATACTGAGCGCTGTCTCACACATACACACTGAGTGCTACCACACTGAGCACACCCACACACTGATCGCTGCCACACATAAACACTGAGTGCTGCCACACACACTGAGCGCTGCCACACACACACACACACACACACTGAACGCTGCTACACACACTCACTGAGCACTGCCACATACACACTCTGAGCTCTGCCACACACACAGAGCAATACCACACACACACACACACACACACGTGGAGCCCTGCCACACACACTTAGCGCTGCCACACACACACACACTGAGCGCTGCCACACACATACACACTGAGAGCTACCACACACACACACTGAACACACCCACACACTGATCACTGCCACACATACACACTGAGCACTGCCACACACACACTGAGCACTGCTACACACACACACACACACACACACACACACACTGAGTGCTGCCACACATACACACACACACACACACACACTGAGTGCTGCCACACATACACACACACTCACACACACACGGAGCGCTGCCACACACACACACTGAACGCTGCTACACACACTCACTGAGCACTGCCACATACACACTCTGAGCTCTGCCACACACACAGAGCGATACCAAACACACACACGGAGCCCTGCCACACACACTTAGCGCTCACACACACACACACTGAGCTCTGCCACACACACACACACTGACCACTGCCAAACGCATACACTGAGCGCTGCCACACACACTGCTGCTACTCAAACACACACTGACGACTGCCAAACAAACACTGTGTGTGTTCCAATGCTCAGTGTGTGTGTGTGTGTGTGTCTGTGTGTGTGTGTGGGGCAGTGCTCAGTGTGTGTCTGAGCACTGCCACATACACACATTATGTACTGCTACACACACACTGAGCATTGCAGCACAAACACACACACTGAGCACTGCCACACAGACAAACTGAGTGCTGCCACACACACATAAACACTGAGCACTGCCACACACACACACACACACACACACACTGAACGCTGCCACACGCACACACAGATTGTTGCTACACAAAGACTCAGTGCTGCCACACAGACACATTGAGCACTGCCACACACACACTGTGCGCTGCCACAAACACACACACTGAGCTCTGCCACACACACACATTGAGCACTGCCACACACACACACTGAGCGCTGCCACACACACACAGAGCGCTGACACACACACACTCACACACTGAGCGCTGACACACCCACACACACACACTGAGCGCTGACACACCCACACACTGTGAGCTGACACACACACACACTGAGCGCTGTCACACACACACTGAGTGCTGCCACACACACACACTGAGTGTTCCCGCACACACACATACACACACACACACACTGAGTGTTGCCACACACACTGAGCTCTGTCACACACACACACTGAGCACTGCCACACAGACAAACTGAGTGCTGCCACACACACATAAACACTGAGCACTGCCACACACACACACACACTGAACGCTGCCACACGCACACACAGATTGTTGCTACACAAAGACTCAGTGCTGCCACACAGACACACTGTGCGCTGCCACAAACACACACACTGAGCTCTGCCACACACACACATTGAGCACTGCCACACACACACACACACACACACTGAGTGCTGCCACACACACACACTGAGTGTTCCCGCACACACACATACACACACACACACACACTGAGTGTTGCCACACACACTGAGCTCTGTCACACACACACACTGAGTGCTGCCACACACACTGAACGCTGACACACACACACTGATCGCTGCCATACACACACACACACACACACACACTAACCGCTGCCAAACATACACACTGACCGCTGCCACACACACACATTGAGTGCTGTCACACACACATTGAGCTCTTCCACAGACACACACTGAGCGCTGTCACACACACACAATGAGCGCTGCCCCACCATACACACGCACACACACACACACACTGAGCGCTGTCACACACACACAATGAGCGCTGCCCCACCATACACACGCACACACACACACACACTGAGCGCTGCTACACACACACTGAGCGCTGCCACACACACTGAGCACTGCCTCACACACACACGCTGACGACTGCCAAACATACACACTGAGCGCATTCACATATACTCATTGAGCGCATTCGTATACACACACTGACTGATGCCAAACACACACACTGAGCACTGCCACACACACACACACTGACAGCTGCCACACGCACACACTGAGCTTTGCTACACACACAGACTGAGTGCTGCCACACAGACATATTGAGTGCTGCCACACACACACTGAGTGCCGCCACACACAGACACTGACTGCTGCCAAACATACACACTGAGCACTGCCACACACACGCACTGATCGCTGCCACACACACACACACACACTGAGTGCTGCTACATACACACACACACTGAGCACCGCCACATACACACACTGAGCGCTTCTACACACACACACACTGAACTCTGCCACACACACTGAGCACTGCCACACACACACACTGAGTGCTGCCACACACACATTGAGTGCTGCCACACAGACACACTGATCGCTGCGCCACACACACACACACACACACACACACACTGATTGCTGCGAAACACACACTGAGTGCTGCCACACACACACAGAGCACTGCTACACACACACACACCGAGCGCTGCTACACACACACACACTGACCTCTGCCAAACACACACACTGAGTGCTGTCACACACAATGAGCACTGCCACATAGACACACTGAGCGCTGCCACACACACTCACTGATTGCTACCAAGCACACACACTGAGCGCTGCCACACACACACTGAGCACTGCTACACACACACACACACACGCACACACACTGACCACTGCCAAACACACGCACTGACCGCTGCTACACACACACACACTGACTGCTGCCAAACACATACACTGAGCGCTTTCACACACAATGAGCACTGCGACACAGACACACTGAGGGCTGCAACACACACACACTGAGCGCTGCCACACAGCCCCCGCTTGTCTTCTGCATCCAGCTGTTCCCTGCTCTGAGCGCCCAGCTGTTATACAGCCAAGCGCTCGGAGCGGAGGATGCAGAAGACAAGTGGGGTGTCCCTGCTTGCCTTCTGCATCCAGCTGTTTTCCGCACGGAACGGCCGGCTGTTATACAGCCAAGCGCTCCGAGCGGAGGATGCAGAAGACAAGCAGAGTGTCCCCGCTTCTCTTCTGCATCCAGATGTTTTCTGCACGGAGCGCCCGGCTGTTATACAGCCGAGCGCTCTGTGCCAGGTATGGAGAACGGAGCTGTACGCTCTGTTCTTCATATCCAGCTGTCATAAGGGAGCGGGATACAGCTGAAACAATAGTATCAGCTGTATCCCGCTGTGAATCCCTGATAAGACTCATTGTTGTCTTTCAGCACGCTGAAAGACAACACTGAGCGACGGCATAATGAAAACGGCACGATGTAAGTGCAGTTACACACAACGATTATCGCTCAAAAGACGGCTTTTTGAGTGAATTTTGAGCGATAATTGTTATGTCTAAATGGGCCTTAAGATGATGTCAAACCAATCAACTTCAGAAGTCACATAATTAGTTAAATAAAGTTACCCTGTGTGCAATCAAAATTTCACATGATCCGTCACATGATGGTAGTATAAATTTACCTATTCTGAAAGCCCCCTGAGTTTATGACACCACTAAGCAAGCAACATGAAGACCAAAGAGCTCTCCAAAGAGGTTTGTGGAGATAAATAAGTCAGGATCGGGCTATAAAGAAAGTCCCATACTTTGATCATCTTAAAGAGCACTATTAATTTCATTCAAACACAATGGGAAGAATATTGCACAACTACAGACCTGACAAGAGAATGCTGCCCACCTTAACTTACAGATCAGGCAAGGAGGACAGTAATCAGAAACTCATCAAAAGCACTAATTATAATTCTGAAGGAGGTCCTAGCACAAGAAGAAAGTTCTCTGGTCAGTGAGACTTAGGCTGGCCTCACACAACCGCAATTCTCAGCACCACCCTCTTCCCCCACGAGAGGCTCGTGTGCAGGATGCAGCAAGTGCATAATGTCATTGGAACATGTTTGCTGCAGGCTGCCTATCGCCATGTACTATCTTGCTGTGTATGAGCGAGGAACATGCGCCAAAATAGAACATGCATCGATTTTTCTAGCACTCGTACTTCGTGCAATTCCTGTGAGTGGCAAAATGGCTGCCTATGGGAGTTTGGTACAGCATATTTTGCGTGCAAGACCCACGTGTGGAATATGCTGTACTAACACAGTCCTGTGAGCCTATCCTAAAACTGAACTTTTTAGCCAACATGGGAAATGCGTTGTATAGCACAAACCCAACACTTTTGATCACCCTAACAGCTTCTTCAAATGAGAGCATTTTAGTCCCGTTATGCAGCCATGATAATCACAGCCATATTACGAGATGAAACAAAACCATGGATTAAAAATATAGGACCAACCCTATCTTTTTTCACACTTAGGGCGCCCACCCACTTGCGTTTTTTTTTCCTTTGCATTTTGCGTTTTTTCTCAAGAGCAATTAGTTTTGAATGTGTTCCTGTCCACTGGCGTTTTTTTTTTCCGGTCCGTTGCGTTTTTTAACATAGGAACTGTCAGTTGCATATGTGTCCTTATTTTTCTCGTAATGCACCCATGAATGTCAATGGAAATGGCGCGAAAAAGCCGCGAAAATGCAGCGAAAACGCCGCAAAAAACGCAGCGGAAAACGCTGTGTTTTTCACGCACGGAAATCGCAAACGCCAGTGGGTGGGCGCCCTTAGTTAATACTAAGTGCAGGAAAGATAGAGCAGGACCTATATTCCCGCTGCTTTATTCAAACTCGAGCTATAGCAGGGAGTTTGAATACTCTGAAAAAAAAAAAATTGTTCATGAGCAACTACGCTCCGTAGCGGCAAACATAGTTGCACATACACTCGTGTGTTTTTGCCCTTGAGAATGGGATTGCCGTAGTGAAGCATTGTGGTGGCAGCATCTGCAGGGTCTGCAAATTGAACAAGACTGAAAGAAAGATGAGACAGAAAGAATTTTTTCCCCAAAAAAATAAGGGGTGAAATTGCTTCTGCCTCATTGTTTTTTTGGCTTCCTCTGGATCAACAAGGGGTGCGGGGGTAAACAGGCTGAACTGAATGGGTGTTTGTCTTTTTTCAGCCTAACATACTATGTTACTATGAATGGCATTATATACAAGGCAATTCTTTATCTATCTATCTATCTATCTATCTATCTCATATCTATCTATCTATCTATCTATCTATCTCATATCTATCTATTTATCTATCTATCTATCTATTTATCTTTAAATTCTTTAATTAGTCTCAGCGAAACTGGTAGAGTAGAAGTAAGCCCTATAGAAATAAAACAGGAAATTCTTTGTTACACTCTAACAAATACTGATACTCATATCATTCACATTATTCACATGTCCATTGTTGCATTTTATCTGACTCTGCAAGGTATTTTTAATAGCATTATTGCATTTGAACCAATCTGGTGACAGACACAAGTGAGCAATATAAATTATCTTTCCCTTCTCTGGCATTTATTTATGTGTAAGTGTATTTATTTCAAGTAAAAAGACCAATAGTCATTTATCAAGAGACAAATCATCTTTTCCTGGCAGTAAAGTCTGCAAAATTCCTACTTTTAAGCATTAAATCTCCTCCTTTTGACAGGAGTTAGAAGCATTAAAAGCTTTGATTTAGCTTGATCTTACAGAATAGTTTCTCATAATTATTGGTTTGGAAGATATATGCTGGTCCATTCCCGCCACTCCTTATTAAACCTGAGGTCTCCATTTTTCATTCAGTGGTATTACTAAATTACCTCGCTTTCCCTTGTTGTGTGACACATTCTGTTGAAATTTCTTCTCAGTTGAGCAATATAAGGTTTGTTCTTGGTGTTTCTGCTATATATTTTTTTCTGTGATGCTTTGTACATGGATCAGATCCGTGTTTATATTATTTTACTATATGTGTATATGAATTCGAAGAGGTAATAATGTTGTTTCTAAATACAGTAATTTGGCCCCATAGATTATTCTGCCACTTCAGAAACAAAAGTATCCTGTCACTAGATTGAGCCTTGTGTTTTAAGGCTTCATTCACACACTGTGCTTACTTTCCATAGCATTTTTATTGGCCTTTTAACACAATTTGAAAAAAGAATGCTATAGTGAGATATTACTTTAAGTTCTATAGCAAATTACTAAAAAGTGTACATGCACATCATTTTCGTTTTTCACGGTTTGTGACATCGTGTTTTTTTTAACATAGCATGTTCTGTCATTTTTCCCAAAGGCTTCTATATATAACTTGAAAAATGCTAGAAAGGATATAGGTTTTAAATGTTGCAAAATAATAAATACAACCAAAAATGCTTGTAAATTGTACTATGAAATCCATGGAGTTTCTTTTTTTTTGTTTGCAAATTATCAGCGATATTGATAACTAAGATTGATAAGATTCCCTAAACTGTCTATTACATTTTAGCATAAGGAATAACAAAATCCAACAGGCAAAAATACAATAAATACCCTTATTATAGTCCATTCTTTGTCAACTTAGTTAAAGGCATATTACAACCAAAAAGGTCCTGTGCTCTACAATCCAAGATGGCCAATAAGAGTCATAGATAAGGAAGACTGTGAGAGTTATTAATGCATACAATATGCATTTCTCTGTCCATTTAAAGGGGTTGTCCCGCGGCAGCAAGTGGGTCTATACACTTCTGTATGGCCATATTAATGCACTTTGTAATGTACATTGTGCATTAATTATGAGCCATACAGAAGTTATAAGAAGTTTTTCACTTACCTGCTCCGTTGCTAGCGTCCTCGTTTCCATGGAGCCGACTAATTTTCGCCGTCTAATGGCCATATTAGCCGCGCTTGCGCAGTCCGGGTCTTCTTCTTTTCTCAATGGGGCCACTCGTGCAGGATGCCGGCTCCGTGTAGCTCCGCCCCGTCACGTGCCGATTCCAGCCAATCAGGAGGCTGGAATCGGCAATGGACCGCACAGAAGCCCTGCGGTCCACCGAGGGAGAGGATCCCGGCGGCCATCTTCAGCAGGTAAGTAAGAAGTCACCGGAGCGCGGGGATTCAGGTAAGCACTCTCCGGTGTTCTTTTTTAACCCCTGCATTGTCTCGCGCCGAACGGGGGGGGGGGGGGGGGGGTTGGGAAAAAAACCCCCGTTTCGGCGCGCGACAACCCCTTTAAGTCTATTTCCTGTGTGCACTCTATCATATGTTCCACCTGAGTGTAATGAACACCACACCCAGAACAAACACAAATACGACTGGAGGGAAAGAATTGGGACAGGGGAATTTGCATACACGCTGAAGACCTTAGCAAACCGAACTGCAAATGGGACTGGCAAGCAGACATCCAACAACGACTGACAAACACCAAAACACTTACCTAGAATACCAACACGCATAAGCAGATGGAATAGCTAAAGTACGTATAAGGTATTGGTTTGTATTTTGGCAAAATACTTAACCCCTTAACGACCGCCGATACGCCTTTTGACTGCCTGTCGCGGGGCGACCTCTCTTCATACAGTGCGGGCGTCAGCTGTTTATTACACCTGACACCCGTGGGCAATAGCTGCAATTGACCACGCCGCCGATCGTGGCTATTAACCCTTTAAATGCCCCGAACGATGTTCGGGGGGCCTGTACAGCCTCCCTGAATGAGATTGCAGGGAGATATGTGGGTGTCAGGGCAGCCTGGGTCCATTTGAAAGGCCCCAGGGCTGTCTCAGCAGACTGCCTATCAAGCAAGGGTGGCTTAATAGACTGTCTGTCAAATCGCAGTATGATGTAATGCTATGGCATAACATCATACTGCAGGAGCGATCAAAGCATCGCAAGTTGTGGTCCCCCCTGGGGAGCTAAAAAAAAAAAGGAGACATAAGATTAATAAAGTGTTATTAATTGTGAAATAAAAAAGTAATAAAAGTTTAAATCACCTCCCTTTTGCCATGTCTATAATAAAAAATCTGAACCATAAAACAAAAAACATAATTGGTATGGCCACGTTCGTAAAAGTCTTATCTATCAAAGTAGCAAATTATTTACCCCACACAGTGAACATCGTCTGAAAAAAACAAAAAAAGAATGCCAGAAATGGACTTTTTCAGTCACCCTGTCTTCCAGAAAAAATGCAATAAAAAGCGATCAAAAAGTTGTATGTATTCCAAAATGGTACCAACGCAAGCTACAGGACATCTTGCAAAAAATGAGCCCTTGCACAGCTACATCGATGGAAAAAGAAGACAGTGGCAGAAAATAATTTTAAATAATTAAATGTCTTTGAAAAAAAATTAAAGTAGTACAGCAAAAAACTATACAGGTTTGGAATCATAGTAATCGTACTGACTCATAGAATAAAGTTATCATGTCATTTTTGTTGCAGTTTATGTGCCGTAAAAACAAGACTCACTGAAAGATGGCGGAATGTCATTTTTTTTTTCATTTTACTCCACTTAGAATTTTTAAAAAGTTTTCCAGTACATTAGATGGCACATTAAATAGCACCATTGAAAAATACAACTCGTCCTGTAAAAAACAAGCCTTAATACAGCGATGTCTATGGATAAATAAAGGAGTTACAATTTTTTAAAAGGCATACTGAACAGGGCAGTTCACACTTCATGTTTGGTTACCTACACAAACACTAAAAATGTCACTGTTCACACCAACGGCAGACAAGGAATCCCATTTAAAAAACTCATGCATACAAATGTTAAACAATAGCTAGTGCAAGTGTTCTCACACCAAGGGAAAAGAGAGTCAGACACTGAACTGACGCAAAGGGAACAGTGTCAGTCATCACCCACCTGACAACACACATGACATTGAACATCTGGAGGCCTCACCTATCAAAAGGAAAGGGAGAAGGCACCTGCATTAGATCGAGATCGGGAATATAGGTGTCTGGACCGTTCTCAGGGAAGGTGGGAGAAATACTTCAAACTAACAAGCATACCCAAACTCAGAGTGGGAATGAGATAGGATTAATAAATGATTAGCAGAATATAGTCAGAAAGGCTGGTATTTATATGCAGCAGATTGGTGGTGATTGGCTGGCTGGAGAATTTCACACCATCAGCCAATCAAATCAACCATACCTGCAGCAGTGTGCTCCTGGAAACCCAACAGAACCACATGTCCCAGGAGCATAAATGTGCCAGCAAGTCTATGGGAGAGAACATGGACAGGACTCTGAAAATAGTTCGATTTTTGTACGAATCACAGACTTTAGTGACAGGCATCACTGGATCCAAGGAGTAGGTGAGTATAAAATATACATTACCTGACTCCTTGTCACCTGCCCTAACAGCAATATCAGTTAATTCATGGTGACTTAGGCAGGTGACAGTTTCCATTTAAAACCATGAAAAATAGTAAAAAAAAAAATAAAAATTTTAAATAAATTTAAAAACTTTTTTAATCACATAGAGTGAAGTGCTTCTAGGTTTTTATGATATGATGATGATGATGGATATGATTTTAGCTTTTTTACAGTTTTTTCTCTTAGAATTATTTATTCCTTTTTAATACTGTTTCTGTTACAATCAGATCTGTGCTGGGGTGCAAATTTCATGTGTGGAGGTAGCCTTATGCCGCTTTAACATGGCCGAAAAAATAATGTGAGATTTGTGCATTGCGAGATGCCCAGATCTCGCACGAATAGGAACCCCATTTTTTGACAGGAGTCATGTACATGAGCAAATTTTTTAGGTTTGCAAAATTGCGGCATGTCCTATATCTTCACGTTCTGAGGAACACATCGCCTTCGGAAAGCAGCTCCGGAGGATTGCTACTTTAGGGAAGTGATTTTCGACAGAAAAACACCTCCCATTCATGGTTAAATCGCAGGTTGGCGAGCATGATGTTGAGCCGAGTTTCATGGCCCAATATCGCACTCACACGTGTGTAGATAGCCTTACTCTGCAACATCCTACCTACAGATAGGGCAGCATGTTCCCTTTATCAGGTCAGTTTTTCATTTAAACCCTTTAATGACCAGATTTTTTTCAAAGTATCCTCTTTGTTTTTTTTCGTCCCTGCATTTCAACAGCCATATCTTTTTTATTTTTCTGTCTAAGGGTGCGTTCACACAAGCGTGTTTTTGTGCGTACATATGCACGCACAAAAACACGCTTCTATTTACAACAATGCATTCCTTATGGTGTGTTCACATGTCCCTACTTTGCAGGTGCGTGCCTGCAAAGATAGGACATGCGTGCACCATAGGGAATGCACGCATTGTTTTCAATGGAGCCGCGGCTGCTGCCGGCGGTTCCATTGAAAACAATGGTCTGCCGGCTCCCTGCATTCTTTTTCAGGGAAGAGCTTTACATATAAGCTCTTCCCTGAAAAAGAAAAATTTTAGTGCAAAAAAAAAAAAATGCAGGCATTCTCCTCAATGGAGCCGCTGCTGCTGCTGGCGGCTCCATTGAAGACATCGGTCTGCTGGCACACCTAAATTGTTTTTCAGGGAAGAGCTTTACATATAAGCTCTTCCCTGAAAAAGAAAAATTTTAGTGTTAAAAAAAAAAATTACTTACCTGTCCGCCGCTCCTGTGTCCCCCGCAGGGATGAAGAACACATCTGCCGCATGCCGCAGATGTTTCCTTCATCCCCAGTAGTTAAAAGAATTCCCTGCTGCTACATCTGCCACATCTGGGAGGAGTTTTTTACTTTATATTTTAAAATATTTTATGAAACTAATTTCAGTGTTTGTTTTTTTTTTAGTCATAGTAGGGGATTTGAATTTACAATCACTTGATTATTGCTCTACATTCTACAAACAAAGATAAAGTTGCCCCCTTGTTAACTAGCAGTTCTTGAAAGATAACAATTACAATTTTAAAATACTGCACAACAACATTTATTTTCAGAATTACCCTTTAAAGTAGTATACTACAGTCATTTTTATTTCATTATATATTGGCTGCAATAAAAGCTTCACTCTAACCAAAATGTTAAGATAATTTGATGCACTTGGTAACTTTTGTTTCCTATTCAACTATTAAGTTTTGGTCTGTAAACAGAAGATGGCAGAATTTGCATACATATAGTGTTAAAGCTGTTACTTTGATGTAGGCGTTTATTAACTGGTTATCATTTGTGGCTGTATATTTCAGAAATTAATATTCAAAGATTTTTTAGCATGTGCTAAACCAAGGTTTGCAAGTATTAGAAGTTGACTTGTAAAAATCTGAGCAATGCTAATAAACTTATAAAAAAATTCCTAAATCAAGATCAACAAAAGGTAAGATCCACCAAATGACACCAGGAAAAATATATACATAAAACGTATGCAATAATAATAGATAAATTGCTGTTGTAAATAAATAATAGTGCAATTTATAGATTAGTTTATTTTTATACATCACCCCAGATTAGTTTATTTTTATACACTTTTTTCTCAGTTGGAAATGGAATTGCATGATGAAAGAGATTTTAATAGATTTAAATTAGAACAAAAACTGGATGTTTGGCCTCTTTAAGTAGTCAAGTGAAATAGGTTGTTGTAAAAACACCCGCTTTTAGTGATCCATTAACATGGGATGAGCTGACGGGCAAACAATGCCAGGAAGCTCATCCCAGTGGTGCTCACTCCTGCGCTGTTACACAGGAGCAGGTATCGCTGGCATTGCTTACAGTGATGCTAGATATGAAGGCAGAGCTGGCCGGAGAGTGTTCTTCCTCCATTCACAGTAAGCAGACAGACGCTCACTACTGAACACGACTGCTGTTTACGCTGTAAATTTTATTGTGTGAGGATTCTTAAAATCAGCCAAGGGCATAACATGGAGCTTCTGACACTCAATGCAAAATTTGCAACACATCCCTCTCACTACTATGTTCCATTTATAATAAGAATGTCTTCCTATATGGCAGAAGCTGCTTAGGCCTGTAACATGACTGGATAGTTTGACAGCCAGACCACTGGGTGTTGCACAAGGAAAGTAGGAAAACTTGTGTTTCGTTCAAGAACACTTTTATTATGGGTGGATAATGGAACTGCCACACTGCCAGCAGTTTTCAAAAGTTTTGGCTTTTTTGTCAACAGATGGAGGTGGTGGTGGTAATGTCAACAGGATCACTTAGACTGTGCACTGTTTCATTTATTATCCTTTGTTATTCTATTATGTAGTGCTTGTGTACACTTTTTGTTTACCTTTTTAAATTTCCATTCTAAATGTAAACACTTTTATAATTTAAAGAGTAACTGCACTTTTTAAATTATTTTTTAATGTACAGGATAGATGATTGCATGCATTTTTGCAGTATATTTAACAGACTATTCTGTACATTTTTCTTGCAAAACCCCTTAATTTTCAATCATACCTAGTCTGTGTCTGCATTATCTGTCCCCATCACGGCTTTCATTCTTCTCCTGCCTGCACTGCTGAGTATTGATTTTTTTTCTACAGGTAGTTAGTCCGGCGTATAAGACGACAGGTAGTTAGTTTCCCCATTGAAATGCATAGGAACGCATTAATGGCATTTCAATGCATTTCAATGTGGAAAAGTGCTTTAACATAGTTTACCTGGAAAAGTTGGGGGTCATGTTATACGCCGGAAAATACGGTAAATGCACAAAATTCCCAAATTCTGCCTTTGAATATTTCTAAGGATGTATTACATTATCTACAAAATAAGCATCCTTTTGACTGGCAAAGCGAAGGTATAAAATATTTGGGTATAACCATAACCACTTTACACAAATCTACAATTTGGAACCTGTGATAAAATTTGCAGGAAAAATCCCTAAATTCGACATATCATGGATCAGAAGAATAGCCACTTTTAACATGCTTTTACTGCCAAAATTATTATACCTATTACATACTCTTCCTATTGAACCACCACTTCTTTAATGACCTGAACAAGACTCTATCTCAATTTGCCTGGATGCAACATAAACCTTGAGTGGACAGCACTAAGGTTAGATGGGTGTGCGGTCTAGGGCCCCCAGACATTAAGACTATTATTTAGCTATACTTTTCTCCCAATTAGCTCCATGGTGGAGGTTCGATGACCCAGAGGCATTAGGCCCATATAGAGGAGCAACTAACATCTCCTGTACTGACCAAATCCTTACTAATTATTCTTTTGTGGCTTTTGACTCTACCTTCCTGTTTCTCTCCACTGACTCAAAAATCTTTAAAGGCATTGGAAAAATTCCATGATTCGGTAAAACGCTAGAGTTCCCTCTTGAAGGATAACTTTACTACTTTCAATTTTCCATAATTCAATATTTCAAGGTGGAATTTGTCAGGTATTTCTGCTCTAACACATTTATTAATAGAGGAATCTCTTGTTCCATTTGAGCAACTAAAATCACATTATCATTTGACCTCAGGGGACCACTACAAATATTTACAAATACAGTGATACCTTGAGTTGAGTGCCTCAGCTTACAAGTTTTGTGACTTGGGAGCAGGCTCTCCCCTAAATTTTTGCACTGATTTAAGAACAAAAACTTGGGTTACGAGCCTTGCTCTCAATGGGGCCACTGCTGCTGCCGATAGCCCCATTGAAAGCAATGGCCTGCCAGCAACCCTTGCAGTGATTTTCAGGGAAGGGCTTTAAATATAAGCCCTTCCCTGAAAAATCATCCCTGGCTGTAGTAAAAAATATATACTCACGTGTCTGCTGCTGGGGCTCAGGTGTGTTTAGCCGCCACTTGTTCTCCCTGCATTTTTAATCCCTGCCTGCAGAAAAGCTTCAGAGCAGTGCAGGGAAAACAAGCAGCGGCTAGACATGCCTGAGCCCTGGCAGACAGGTGAGTATACACTACCGTTCAAAAGTTTGGGGTCACATTGAAATGTCCTTATTTTTGAAGGAAAAGCACTGTACTTTTCAATGAAGATAACTTTAAACTAGTCCTAACTTTAAACAAATGCACTCTATACATTGCTAATGTGGTAAATGACTATTCTAGCTGCAAATGCCTGGTTTTTTGTGCAAAATCTACAAAGGTGAATAGAGGCCCATTTCCAGCAACTATCACTCCAGTGTTCTAATGGTACAATGTGTTTGCTCATTGGCTCAGAAGGCTAATTGATGATTAGAAAACCCTTGTGCAATCATGTTCACACATCTGAAAACAGTCTAGCTCGTTACAGAAGCTACAAAACTGACCTTCCTGTGAGCAGATTGAGTTTCTGGAGCATCACATTTGTGGGGTCAATTAAACGCTCAAAATGGCCAGAAAAAGAGAACTTTCATCTGAAACTCGACAGTCTATTCTTGTTCTTAGAAATGAAGGCTATTCCATGCGAGAAATTGCTAAGAAATTGAAGATTTCCTAAAACGGTGTGTACTACTCCCTTCAGAGGACAGCACAAACAGGCTCTAACCAGAGTAGAAAAAGAAGTGGGAGGCCGCGTTGCACAACTAAGCAAGAAGATAAGCACATTAGAGTCTCTAGTTTGAGAAACAGACGCCTCACAGGTACCCAACTGGCATCTTCATTAAATAGTACCCGCAAAACACCAGTGTCAACATCTACAGTGAAGAGGCGGCTGTGGGATTTTGGGCTTCAGGGCAGAGTGGCAAAGAAAAAGCCATATCTGAGACTGGCCAATAAAAGAAAAAGATTAAGATGGGCAAAAGAATACAGACATTGGACAGAGGAAGACTGGAAAAAAGTGTTGTGGACGGATGAATCCAAGTTTGAGGTGTTTGGATCACAAAGAAGAACGTTTGTGAGACGCAGAACAAATGAAAAGATGCTGGAAGAATGCCTGACGCCATCTGTTAAGCATGGTGGAGGTAATGTGATGGTCTGGGGTTGCTTTGGTGCTGGTAAGGTGGGAGATTTGTACAGGGTAAAAGGGATTCTGAATAAGGAAGGCTATCACTCCATTTTGCAACGCCATGCCATACCCAGTGGACAGCGCTTGATTGGAACCAATTTCATCCTACAACAGGACAATGACCCTAAACACACCTCCAAATTGTGCAAGAACTATTTACAGCAGAAGCAGGCAGCTGGTATTCTATCGGTAATGGAGTGGCCAGCGCAGTCACCAGATCTGAACCCCATTGAGCTGTTGTGGGAGCAGCTTGACCGTATGGTACGCCAGAAGTGCCCATCCAACCAATCCAGCTTGTGGGAGATGCTTCTAGAAGCGTGGGGTGCAATTTCACAAGCTTACCTCAACAAATTAACAGCTAGAATGTCAAAGGTGTGCAATGCTGTAATTGCTGCAAAAGGAGGATTCTTTGACGAAAGCAAAGTTTGATGTAAAAACAATGTTATTTCAAATACAAATCATTATTTCTAACCTTGTCAATGTCTTGACTCTATTTTCTATTCATTTCACAACGCATGGTGGTGAATAAGTGTGACTTTTCATGGAAAACACAAAATTGTTTGGGTGACCCCAAACTTTTGAACGGTAGTGTATATTTGTTTTATTTTTTTTACTACAGCTAAGGATGATTTTCAGGGAAAGACTAATATTTAAAGCCCTTCCCCAAAAATCACTGCGGGGGTGCTAGTGTCCTATTGCTTTCCATGAGGCAACGCCATTCCCATTAAAATTAGTGGGAGAGCTTCACGATCTGGAACAGATTAATGGATTTTACAATTGGGAAAATTGATTTGACTTACGAGTGTTTTAGGTTAAGAGCTCCGTCACGGAATGAATTAAACTCTTAACCCAAGTCAACACTGTAATTTCAAAATATTCTAAATATTCTCTAGAAGAATGGGTTAAAGCCTATATAAACATTGTTACATGAATGTGGTAGCTTCCAAAAAAACATATCATTGCTAGAGTTGGAGAAGGAGTCACAGCAAAAAATTTTGTAACAAAGCGTGGAAGCAAGCTTTTTCTTGGACTCATAATGCACTGATGTGGAAACATTAATGAAAATAATACTAAGATGGTGCTATACCCTAGTCTCCTTAGCTCAAATGTATCCCAATCATTCAGCTGACTGTTGGAGGAATTGTGACAATAAGAAGACATTGCTATGTATATTGTGGGGCTGCTCTTTTCTCTAACAATAGTAGGATTCCGTGTTTCGGTTATTGTCTGCTTTGGTTTGTCATGCAGTTCAGAAAAATCCATCTCTAACTTTGATGAATATCGGCTCCCATGTAATCCTATCAAAGTTTCAAATTCTGGGATGAAAAGTGTTGGCATTATCAAATTTAGCTATAGTGAGACACTGAAAAAGTGTTGACAACCTCTAATATAGGAGAAACTGTCATTTTGATCAACTATATATATATATATATATATATATATATATATATATGAAATTATTCATGTAACACCTCTACACTCTTGAAATTTCACCACATATGGAGAGCCTGTGCGATTTGCAGTCAGTGTAGATCTGGATGACTGCTATGCTTTTCTATCTCTGTAAACTCTTGTACTTCTATTAGATGGTTAATAAATAATAGGAGGTTCGATTGTAAAATCCTTTTTTCTATATATTTTATTCATTGATTAATGCAAAAGGTTGTAATGTACAATACTTATTTTACACTTGTTATACAATACTTGGAATGCTATAACTGTACTTTTATTTCATACTCGATAGCTAGCTATCAAGCATGTACTATATTTTGTTTTGAAAATGAAAAATCCAAATAAATACTATTGGGAGGAAAAAAAGCAGTCCAAAAGTTGCATGTATGACAAAGTGGTACTGGTAACAACTGCAGCTTGCTCCACAAAAAAAACAAGCCCTCGCACAGCTCTGTTAAAAAAACAAAAAAAGTTATGGGTCTCGTAATAAGGTGATGCAAAAACAGATTTTTTAAAATTTATTGTGCAAGAGTAGTAAATAAAACCATATAATTTTAGTATCACTGTAATTGTTTTGACCCATAGAATAAAGTTACTATTAGAGATGAACGAGCACCAAAATGCTCGGGTGCTCGTTACTTGAGCTGAACTTTTTGTAATGCTCGATAGCTCGTTTCCAGTAACAAACCCCATTGAAGTCAATGGGAGACTAAAGCATTTTTCAAGGTGACCCATGCTCTGCATAGGGGAGGGTGTATAATTCACCTGAAAACATCAGAAAGTGATGGAAACACCACAGAAATGGATAGGGAACAGCAGGGGCAGCATGCATAGATGCATCTGAGGCTCCCAGGTCGCACTATTAAGCCAAATTGTGGGCAAGAGCCTGGTGGTCATCCCCCTAACAATTTAGTTGGGACAGACCACAATCAGCATGGCACATGTTAGCTAAGCACCACACTAGGTGGAACAAAGGCCAATCACTGCCTGCAGGTGACACCACTGCCTCTTCTCCTGTGTTACATGCTGGCATTGCTGTCCAATCCCCCCCAGGACGCAGGCACGAGCCTGCATCCACAGTGTACTGAAATTTTTCCCAGCACAGCGTCCAGCTGTCCACATGCCACACGGTCGCTTGATAGCCACACCACCCTCAGGTCTATTTATAAGTGCGTATTGGATGAGGAGGAACAGGAGACACACACTGCAGAGGGTTAGCAGGGCCTGGCAGCGACCCTCTTTGAAATTGTGGGTGATAGCCCACAATGCTGATGAGAATTGCTGATAAATTAATGTGTGATCATAATTCCAATCCCATGCCACCTCTGTCACAAACGTGGACATAAAGGGGACTCAGATGCCAGTACTTCTACACATCTCCACAATTCAACAACCCATTCTAAAACAAAAGATTTTTTTTACCCAGAGTGTAGGTGAACCCCTGAAAGATTTGTTTACCAAGAGTATAGGTGAACCCTTGAAAGATTTGTTTATTAAGCGTGTAGTTGAACCCCTGAAAGATCTGTTTACCAAGAGTGCAGGTGAATCCCTGAAAGATTTGTTTACTAAGAGTATAGGTGAACCCCTAAAAGGATTTGTTTATCAAGAGTATAGGTGCACGCTTTAAATTTTTGTTTACCAAGGGTGCAGGTAAAAACCTGAAAGATTTTTTGAGCAACAGCTCGTACTTGCTTAATAGTATTCAGGTGGCGGTCCACCGACAGGCAAGCTACTGCCTGTCTCAGCCCCTGTCTCTCCCGGAGGGGCTTTTTAACCAGTGGCCCAGGGAAAGACTGCTTGGACTATGAAGAAATTAGAGTGGCCAAACCAGGACAATTTATTCTGTCTCGGTGTCAGATAGCTGGACACTGCGCTGCGATACATTTGTGGACTCTGTGAACATATGAAGCTGGAACCAGCAAATTTGCTGAACTCTAGTGGTGAACCTCTTCAAAATTGTGGGCGAGAACCTGGAGGTGGGCCTTAGAAAAAATTGTGTTGACAGAGCCTGGAGGCAGCCCTCCGAAAAAAATAGTTTTTACAGAGCCTTTTGGCCCTCTGAAGAATTGACTGTTCAGCATGCTGACATGCTGGTTTAGGAGGAGAAGGAAGAGGCGGAGGAAGATCAGACAAGGATAGACCAAGCTACTTCTACCCTTTTTTGGGGTGATAGAGGGTGCATGGTTCTCCAGTTCCAGCTTAAAGATACTTTATGTTAAGCTGCTTTCCACTGGTGGAGAAGAGAACTCTGGGGAAATGCAGCCTTTGTTCATCTTAATAAGTGTAAAAAGTGTAAGTGTGCAAAGTTGAATTCCAGCGCGTGGGCACGTCGCACAACAGTCGGTGAACTGGCAGCTGGAAGCACTGTTGCAGTGTCCTGAGAGTGGCAGCATCTGTGGTGGACTTTCTGAAATGTACGCACACGTGACGCACCTTGCTGAACAGCTCAGACAAATTGGGGTAGTTTTTAAGAAAGCGCTGAACTACCAGATTGAAACCGTGGGCCAGGCATGACACGTGTGTTAGTCTGTCAAGCTGCAGAGCCCCCACCAGGTTATGCCTATTGTCACACACGACCATGCCTGGTTGGAGGCTCAGCGGCGAAAGCCGCAGATCTGTCTGCTCCGTCAAACCCTGTAACAGCTCTTGGGCGTGCCTTTGTCACTTAAGCTCAGGCGTTTCAGCACAGCCTGTTGACTCTTCCCTATGGCAGTGCTGCAGCGCCTTGAGCTACCGACTGAAGGCGACGTGTTCACAGATGGTAATTGAGAGGTGGAGGAGGAGGAGGGGGGGTGGGTTTGGAGGAGGTGACATAATACGCCGGAGAAACCATGACCGAGGTAGGACCCGCAATCCATGGTGTGGGTAGCACGTGAGTGGACCCAGGGTCAGACTTGGTCCCAGCCTCCACCAGGTTAACCCAATGTGCCGTCAGGGAGATGTAGTGTCCCTGCCCACCAGCACTTGTCCACGTGTCGGTGGTGAAGTGGACCTTCCCAGTAACCGCGTTGGTGATGCACGGTTGATATTCCATGACCTGTGCTGGTGTGGAGCGGGGATGGCACAGCGGGAAAAATAGTGGTGACTGGGGACCGAGTAGCGAGGGTCTGCTGCCACCATGAGGTTGCGGAAAGCCTCCGTTTCTACCAGCCTATATGGCAGCATCTCCAGGCTTAGCAGTTTGGAGAAATGCACGTTTAGCGATTGTGCATGCGGGTGGCTGCATACTTGCGCTTGCGCTCTAATGTTTGTGTTATGGACAGCTGAACGCTGAGCTGGGGCACATTGGTGGAGGCACTGGAAGACTGTGTAGGTGAAAGGGTGGGTGTAGGAGATGCTCCTGCCTGCATCCTGGGAGGGGGATTGCATCTCAGTGCCAGCATGTGACACAGGGGAAGAGACAGTGGTGTGATCCACTGGCGATGAATGGCCTTCGTTCCACCTCATTGGGTGCTTAGCTATCTTATGCCTGCGCATGCTGGTGGTGGTCAGGCTGGTAGTGGTGGCTCCCCTGGTGATCTTGGTGTGGCACAGGTTGCACACCACTGTTCGCACTCTCATTAGAAAACATCCAGACCTTCGAACACCTAGCCCTCTGCACGTGTGCTTGCCACGAGGAGGTGCTGTGGGGAACAGTTGGTGGATTACTTGCTCTGGCCCTGCTTCTTCCTCTGGCCACCCCACTGCCTCTTCCAACCTGTTTTGGTGCTGCACTTGCCTCCCCCTCTGAAGCACTGTCTTCAGTAGGCTTACCAACCCAGGTCGGGTCAGTCACCTCATCATCCACCAGCTCTTCCTGGGAATCCTGAGTCTGCTTCTCCCTCAGACTTACTGCCCTAATAACAATCTCACTAGCAGACAACTGTGTCTCATCATCATCATCATCAACAAATACCTCTTGAGACACTACTTGGAAGTCCCAACCCTCATCACCCTGAGACTGTGAAAGGTCCAACTTTTGGGCATCGGTCACGACAAACTACTCAGGTGGCTCATGAGAACAATTCCTAAGAGTATGCCTGTCCTGAATCTCTCCTTTTCCTGGAGTGACAAGGCTGGGAGGAAGGAGGATCAGCGTGAGGATTCACAGGTCCAGTCCCTTGGCTAGCATGAGTGGACTGTATGGAAGACTGGGTGGTGGATAAACTGGACACGTTATCCACTATCCACGTCATCACCTGATCGCACTGTAGTGATTTAAATAATGGTGTACCACGCGGACATGCAAACTGTGAGATAAAGCTATGGAGCGTAGATACGTGGGGTTCTACTTCTCCCTCAGCAGCAGGCACTGTTTCAGCCCGCCCAGGACCTCGGCCCCTGCCCACACCCTCATTCGGACGCCCACGTCCTCGTCCTTGACCCTTACCCCTAGTCTTGATCATGTTGTATAATGCACTACATCAAAATGGTATGCAAACTGCAAGGTATTTTCTGCATGCTTTAAGCCAAAAATAGACAGTGTAAAATGTGTACAGTCTTGTTATATAGTGTGGATCGACAAGACACACACTGGGGTATTTTGCGTACACTATAGCAAAAAATAGACAGTGAAAAATGAGTACAGTCTTGTACAAAAACAAATAAAAAAATGAAAAATGAGAGGAGTTACTTACTGCACGGTGCTATCTATCACAATTCTATCACAATCAAGATACAATTTGTCCTATCTGTATGTATTCTTAGTTTTCTCCTGTATTGCGGATGACTGTGGTGGCTCGCCGTTGATCATGCTCAGTACAGGTTTTTAATTGAAATCTTTTTTTTTTCCTGCGCCATCGCTACGCGATGATGGTGGTACCAGCAGCCTCTCGCAATGTAAATTTGTGCATGGTCTGGGGGTTGGATGGCTTCCATTGACTTAAAAATACAAATACACCTCATCACAGTTATTTTATCTAAAAAAAAGTATACATGATTGCAACCTTAGAAATTCATACTATAAAACTAGGGCATTATTTAACCAGCACAGTGAGCATCTTTAAAAAAAAATAAAGCCAAAATTGCAGTTTATTGGTTAGCTTGTCTCAAAATCAGAATAAAAAGTGATCAAGAGATATGTGTACCCCAAAATGGTATCAAGGAAAACTACAGCTTGCCCCTACCCTCAAAAAAACAAGCTCTCATATAGAAAAATAAACAGTTATGCGTATCACAATGTGACGATACAAAAACAAAAGTGTGCAAAAGTAGCAAATCATAAAAGATTACGTTACGGTATGTTACTTTCAGAACTGTCTGGCGGTGACATATTTTCTTCTCACCATCCAAAAACCTATAAATAGGTTAATCTTTAGCTTGACTCTTAACGCGACGTGATATCACAATGTGATGTGCTATCAGGGTGGTTTATTTACACGTTGAATAGTTTTACAGTGCGTTTTGTTGGGATAAGAGAATAACACAGCAAGAGAATAACACAACAATAAGCGCCGCAGAATAAGTTGGCGCTATCCTACTAAAGATTATTATTAGAGATGAGCGAGCACCAAAATGCTCGAGTGCTCGTTACTCGAGTCGAACTTTCAGTGATGCTCGAGAGTTCGTTTCGAGTAACGAACCCCATTGAAGTCAATGGGCGACTCGAGCATTTTTGTATATGACTGGTGCTCAGCTAAGGTTTTCATTTGTGAAAATCTTAGCAAATCACCAAAGTCATGTAAAAAACACAGAAATGAATAGGGCAGGCGAGGAGCAACATGCAGGGCTGCATTTCGGGCTCCGAGGTCTCACTATTAAGCCACAATAGTGGCAAGAGTGAGACCACCCCCCCTCCCCGCACTGTCAGCATAAAGATCGTTCTCCTCTGCCACAGCTGTAACAGCTCAGCGCAGGGACCAATCAGGGGCAGCTCTCAGCTTGTGAGGGTATATGTATATATTGCCATATGTTTTTTATGCTTTTATACCTGTATGCAAGTTCTATTCAAAGTTAAAATAAGAAAAACTTATATGTCCCCTTACATCAGATATTCCAAAGGCCTTGCAAGGCGAAGACAAAATGTATCTTAAACACCGCAAGGAAGAACCTGACAAATGGCGCCCAACAAAGTGGGGCGGTAAAACCGGAGCCCGTGCAGCCCTGTCCACCCGGATCCACGCTGCAAACCAAGCCTGATCAACTCACAGAACTCCAGGTAAGACCGGCATATATTTATGTTGTGTTTTACACTGAGAGTCTTGCAGCAGGAGGGACTATCTGTGTTTTGTGACCGGACGGGTTGGGTTAAGAGTTCTACACGGTAACTCGTGGGCTTCGGGTTTGCTGTCACGGACCACTGACCGTGATAAGCGCACCAATCGCTCACCCAGGGACTAGTCATTAGTCTATTTGTTGCTGAAGTCCATAGTGTTTTTAACGATAGTGAAGGTTGTTTGTTGTATCTGCAGAATTTTTTTCTCTTTCTTTTCATTTAGTCTCATAAGAGAAGGGACCCTCGGTTGTTTTGCCAGTATATAAGGGGCTAACAATTTGATTTAAGAGGGATGCATTTTGTGAGACAGGCTTCATAGGAGAAGGGACTCTCGGTTGTTTTGCCTTATATATGGGGCTAACGATTTGATTTCAGAGAGATGCATTCTGTGAGGCTGGTTCCATAGAAGAAGAGACCATCGGTTGTTTTGCCAGTATATAAGGGGCTGACAATTTGGTTTAAGAAGGATACATTCTATGGAGCGTGTTATTATTATTATTATTGTTGTTCTAATATGCGTAAGACCTTATTAAAGAAGATGGAGCCCCTCAGGGGCTGCCGCCGTGCGGATGAATTGGTGGAGGAGAAACAAGGGTCCCAATTTGTAAAATGTAAGAAAACTCTTATGAAAATGTGTAACAAGGACCCGCACGGTAGATTACAGCATGGTGACTGGGAGGAGGTCTTTAGAATCAAGAAGGGTGCCTTGAAAGACCAAGGGTTGCTAGAAAAAGCTGAAGTGAGGAAGAGAGAAATAGGGGAAACAAGCAAAGTTGAACGGAAAGTTACAAAGCATGTGATTTGTTGGCAGAGAGAGAGAGGAAAAGGTGTATAATACTAGATAGATATAGATATATGTGTGTGTATATATATGTATATATGTGCAAATGGTTAACTGAGCTCGCTTTTAGTGGGAGAAGGATTGTTTACTTGAAGCTGCAGCTTGTGTCTAGGTTCCAAGGTCAAGAGATAACAGAGCGAGAGAAAATGCAATACTAACCCTGGAAAGTAGCCTTGTTTGCTTGAATAGAATGAAAGCTTGAAATTAATCTAATGAATTATACAGTCTTAGAATTCAGGAAATATGGCAATTTCTAAGGTATATTCTTACTGGGTTCTGAGGTCACAAATGGACACGTCTTGGTCTCTTTCATACAGGTGTAAGAAAGTTATACCCCACTCACATCCTCTGGGGGCTTTTAAGAATACAGGGGTTGAAAGTGCAGAACATGTTGCACTGTCAGAAGGTCCCAGCATATGTGTTATTTATGAGTTCAAATGCAGGGAATAGTTAAACTAAAACAACTCTGTTCAGCCGGTGAATGCATATTCTCAGAGAGATAACAGTTATTTTGCAAAGGTGGGGGCTTTCAGTTCAGAGTCACAGACAGAGGAGAAAAAGGAAGGGGGGCTGAAAGATACCCACAGATTCTAAAATACTTCAGCGTTTAATATAGCATATAATAGCTTCAGTAAATAAGAAAGATAGAATGTCTCAGTCACTCAAACTTTTTCACATAATTTGTCATAAATAGCGCTCATTTACAATCTCATCTCAATAGAATCATGTACTTTATAACATTATAGCACTCAACTCAATGTCTTTCAACTGATGTATGTTTGTTTGTCACACTTTTTGTCTGTGCATCTGTATGTACTGGTACACCTTCAATGGGGGGTGACGGGGCAGACTTGAGCGCATGGATGGATGAGAGTTAATGCCCAGTGTTCAGACTGTGATGAATGTAAAATATGTGATGCGGATATTGACTGGGGATAAAAGTGTTCCCCACCCCATGCATAAGACTTTACTTGTTTGAGATGTGGATGCTTAGACTGTTAAGCTTAAATGAAGGTGTGAAAAATGACGCAAGCAGCCAGTATCGAGGGGGTGGAGCTAGATGATGTAAAAGTCTTGTCCACAAAGGAGGGGGTGAGAATCTTGAGCAGCTAGTAAAAGTTTTTGTTTTTTTCTCTCTCAAATTTGATAAGACATTGCAGGCAGGATCAGATTAATAATGAATTTGCTTAAAGGATATCACATTTCAAATATTAATAGATGTTTGTAGATTATTCTGCCCCGATGTAACTCATGTCTCTGTTATTGGTGCTAACATCTTACAGGCCTTATCTGCATCCATCAAATCTTTTTCCAATGTTGCACTACCTGGAACCCGGTTACGATTCTTACAATTGAGTACCCTGGTTCAAAGGGGGGGAGGAGAAGGCAAAGGTGATCTAGGTATTGCAAATCAGCCATTTTTAAAAATTTTTGCAACAAGGTTCTGATCTTTTTGAAATAGAATATCAGCATGATTGTCAAGCAGTGATGCAACAAGAAAATTTAAGTTTTAATAAGTTACTGAAAGCCTTTGTTAACAATGCATATTTTTAGTTGTTTTTTATAGATGGTACCAGGGGTGATTGACGACTTCACACTGGATATGCAGTGGTCACACAACAAGATGTCCTAAAAGCAGAAGCTCTGCCTCCGCATGTCTCAGCACAAGAAGCGGAACTGAAGGCCCTCACTGAGGCGAGTAGAGTGGCAGAAGGTAAGACGGCAACCATTTACACTGATTCCCGGTATGCATTTGGCATAGCTCATGATTACGGCCCAACAGGGAAGGCCAGACAGTTTTTTACCTCAACAGGACAGCCAATTGAGAATGGTGCAGTGGTGCAGAGTCTCACGGAGGCCCCACTTCTAACTGACAAAGTGGAGAGCTCTCACCAGTTCCTACACCGGAGAAACAAGAGGCAATGCCATCACAGACCACACAACAAAGGTAGCGGTCCTGAAGCCGTGGAAGAAAAGAAGAATTTAACAATAACTTTGGACTTTGATTAAAGTTTAACATTGACTAAAAACTTTGGACTTTGATAAAAACTTGGACTTTGATAAAAACTTGGACTTTGACTAAATTTTGGACTTTGATAAAACTTTGGACTTTGATATGCTAAAGACTTTACAGTTACAAGCCAGTAAGGAAGAAAAAGGCAAATGGACTAAATATGGGAACAGCAGAAACGGGACGGCATATGGCGAACAGTCAACAGAACTTGCCTACCACAGTCCCTGTGCCCCACGATGGCCCAGCTGATGCACGGAAAGACGCACCTCTCAAAGCAGCAATGATGTCAACACTTGAACGAGGACAGGTGGCTCCTGGGTTTTTTGTAGCTGCTGCATCATTTGTCCAATTTTGCATGATCTTTGCCGTAAGCAACAGGGCAGAATTAAATTTGCCACATAACACTTGCCGGGGCCACTCTACCCATTTCAGGGATTGGCTACATTCAGCTCCCACTGGTTGGGAAGTATGGATATGTGCTTGTTGTTGTTGATTTCTTTTCAGGTCGGAGACCTACCCTGTTACCAAAGTAAATAAGCAGGTAACCGCATAGAAGCTCATGAATGAGGTAATCTGCAGATACGGGGTACCGGAAGTGATTGAGTCAAACAAAGGTACACACTTCACAGGGGAAATAACACAACACATCATGTCTGCTCTGGGTATATTCCAGGCTTTTCACACACCCTACCATCCACGGAGTAGTGGGAAAGTAGATACAAAAGACAATGGAGAAAATGGGCAAATCTTGAATTGAGTGTCTTCCATTAGTTTTTCTTTTTCTCCGGAGGGTACATGCCACAGTAGCCGAGTTTGGGAAATGATTCTCTTGTTAATTTTGTCATAGGCCTCTCCAAGGAATTGTCAATAATGCATTCTGCAGTCTCTGCTTTTCTCCCAGGTCCTACAGACGAGTGTCACAATCTGAAACCAGGTGACAGGGTCTATGTGAAAAAGTTTGAGAGAGAAACACAGTTTGAAGGTCCTTACCAGATGTTGCTCACCACCCCAACTGCAGTCAAGCTCGAGGGAAAGCCCACTTGGATCCAAACCTCACACTGCAAAAAGGCCCTGGGTTCCGGAGCACAGAACTCATGACCTGGATATCCTTTACACGCTATAATGTAGTACAATTCCTCTAACACCCATAGCCATACACACCTTTGACTACTGTACACTAGCCCCCTGTTTCAGGGATCAGAACAAATTGATACAATCAAATGTGCAATATGAAGACTACACTGAAGGTGAGAATCTAACACCGCATCGTGCTAAGAGAGAAGTTGACGCTGCAGGTGGTAACTTTGATCCACATATATACATAGATGCAATAGGAGTGCCAAGGGGGGTGCCAGATGAATTTAATTCTAGAGATCAGGTAAAGCAGGTTTTGAGTCCTTATTTGCTATTGTCACTGTTAATAATAATAATAATAATAATAATAATAATAATGTAGATTGGATGAATTATATCTATTACAGTCAGCAGAGGTTTGTAAACTACACCAGGAATGCTTTACAAGGGTTAGCTGACCAGTTAGGGCCCACTGCATCCATGGCGTTCCAAAATAGAGTGGCCCTGGATATGATTTTAGCAGAAAGAGGTGGGGTATGTTACTTCCTTTATGTGTATTATCCTTTTGATCAAAAAGAGTATGAGTAAGGGACTGGACAATGTGACACCAACGTTTCCCTTGTTTGAAAAAGATGAAGAGCCAGTTCCGATAGTGCCAACCACGTACCTTACCAGAAGAATAGAGAAATGTACTAGTACTGCGCCTGCCCCGATCTCCTAAGATGGACTGTCAGTGGAATTCCCATTTGCCTAGGGATAGTGCAGAAGACCTTAGGTTCCGGCGAGGGCACACCCTGTGGGGTGTTAACTTGTACAGATAGAGGGTATGGATGCCCGGAAATGAGCCCAGGGAATCCATGGCCTCCCTCTGAGGTGAGGTAGGGATCCCCCCTCCTAGGAGTAGGGCCTTACAGGCAGTGGGGAAACCCTGACGCAAGGGAGAGGCGACCGAGGAAGAGTGCAAGGTCTGGTGCTTGATCTCCATATAAGTTGTTAGGGGGGTTTGTGAGGGTATATGTATATATTGTCATATGTTTTTTATGCTTTCATACCTGTATGCAAGTTCTATTCAAAGTTAAAATAAGAAAAACTTATATGTCCCCTTACATCAGATATTCCAAAGGCCTTGCAAGGCGAAGACAAAATGTATCTTAAACACCGCAAGGAAGAACCGGATACGAAGGCCGTGTGCTTGGCTGTTTTCCCAGAAGCGCCGTATCTAGATAACGACTGTTCAACTACGTATATAACTTTCACTGTCTCAGCCGGAAATCCGGACTTTACATATATGGTTATGCGGTGAATTTGAGCCAATGAGACCATTACCCATTCCTAGTGATGAAACCAAAGGGTATAAGATCCCATGTAATCAGTAATAAAGTGCGCAGTTATGTCCCCGTGTGAGGAACTATACCAGACCTCCGTGTGTGGTGTCTCTTCTTTACCGCCGGCAGCGGGGCATTGGGTTGGCCCTGATTGGTGCTGTACGCAGAAATTTCCCTGACAAGCTGAATGACATCAGAGAGCTGCCCCTGATTGGTCCCTGCGCTGAGCCAATCAGAGGCAGCACTCACCCATTCATGAATTCATGAATGGGTGAGTGAGAGCTGCCTCTGATTGGTGAGGCTGTGACCAATCAGAGGCAGCTCATTCAGCAGGCGGGGATTTTAAATCCCCGGCTGCTGAATACTACTCACGGCAGTTCAGGAGAACTGCCGGCCGGCCGCGGCTGAACTCCGTCTGCCGGGACAAGGTGAGTTTTTGTTTTTTTTTACTTTTTACACATTTCTGGATGAATTTCAGGGAAAGGCTTATATTTTTAAGCCCTTCCCGAAAATTCATCCCGCGCTCGCCGGCAGCCCATTGCTTTCAATGGAGCCGGCTGTATTGCCGGCTCCATTGAATTCAATGGTCAGTGCTCATTTAATCAAGACGAGTACCGCATGGTGCTCGTCTCGAGTAATGAGCATCTCGAGCACCCTAATACTCGAACGAGCATCAAGCTCGGACGAGTATGCTCGCTCATCTCTAATTATTATTATTATTATTAATAGCTTTTTAAAGGGTTAAGATAACTTACTGCACGGTGCTATCTATCACAATTCTATCACAATCAAGATACAATTTGTCCTATCTGTATGTATTCTTAGTTTTCTCCTGTATTGCGGATGACTGTGGCGGCTCGCTGTTGATCATGCTCAGTACAGGTTTTTAATTGAAATCTTCTTTTTTCCTGCGCCATCGCTACACGATGATAGTGGTACCAGCAGCCTCTCGCAATGTTAATTTGTGGACGGTCTGGGGGTCGGATGGCTTCCATTGACTTCAATGAAAGCCGTCCATGCTGAGTCCACACAAAAATAGAACATGCTGCTATTTTAAATCCGCTTGCGGAAATTGCAATCACTATTTGCTCATGTGAGCGGATATGTGAATGTTCTATTCCTTTAATGTGTGCAGAATACCATGGATTGACCGCATTGCTGACGATCAAGGATTCCATAATTCAAATCTAGTCATGTGCAGCCAGCCCTAATGTATGAAGTTCCACTTAATGTAGTTTAGCATAATTACAACAGATATAAGTTTAAAAAGGATACACACAAAAAGCTGACCCACTTACATAATTTAACAATATAAATACACAGCTACAGTAGCTGGAAGTAATAGAGTTAGTTTTTTTGTCTTAAAATAGTGTTAGTTTGAATAAATTCTAAAAGAAGATCCCTATAAAAACTAATTACCTTCAACCCAGTCAACACATTAATAATCTACCAGTTCAATAGACAATCTAGTAAGATTGAAGAAAGTAACTAAATGTAAAACATTTGACCTTGTTGCTTAGTATCATTATAGCCAGAGCGAGCATCACGTTAATTCAAATGTGATGGTTCATTATGTTTATAGAGTTTGTTAATTAGATTTTAGTATAAAGTGAACCTACAGTAACTTATTATTGACAACGAACATCTAAGGGTTTTAATAAAACACCATGAATGCAGAAATGTTTACACTTTGCACTGAACACATATAGCATATACTTTTATTACATAAAGCATGTGAATAACAAGAAATCAAAATCACCATTGAGACATTGGCAAACTCACGACAACCTTCACAACCCCAATGTCCTGGCAGTGATAAAATAGGGAGAGCTGCTGAGGCATGAACCATTATGAAATCTCAAGTAAAAGATCGTCTCTCTCCAATCACTTAACGGGCAGTTCAGTCCCAAAGGAGTATTGCAATTTAGCAAAGTTTAACCTTGTTCTTACACTTTACCACAATAGGATGTAAAGGACATCAGGTAATTGGTGCACCTTGACATACTATTACTTTAAGGTGATCATGTTGGCACTGCCACTTTACCCACGTGATCTCCAGTGGATGGATGGTTGTAATACACAGCTGCACCCCTGCCTCAAATATTGGATAATAAAAAACTTCAATTCCAGCAGTTAACACATTCAATGTAGCAATCATCCTGATAACAGCATTGCACAATGTGGATTCTCCCTATAGCCATGTTTGTCAGCCCTATCACTATGTAGACATCCTGGGACCAGATACAGGGTGTCTCTAAAGTAAGTCCCACTTGAATAAATTTATTACTCAGCAATCAATGTACATGGCAAGCTGTTTTCTGATTTATACAATACATAGGTATCTCAAAATTTTATTCAAATTATGTTGATTCACTGTGAGTCCCATGAGTGAATTTGGGTAACTGAGATTCCTCATGCAATAAATGAACACAAGCATAACTCCCCAAATGGAATATCTTTGTGCTGTGTCTCTCTGAAAACTGTATGGGCCATTCTTCTTTGTGGAGTTCATGGTAATTGGCCTTTCCTATCTGGATATGCTGGAAAATTGGTCAATGATGATTCTGATGGTTACGTCTAACCAGCAGGAAGGCAAGATACCGCACCACCCCATTTATACTAGTTGTGTGCCTACCTCAACAATGCCCTACTTCAATACTGGATAGCAAGAGTAGGAAGAAACAGAGGCGTAACTATAGGGGATGCAGGGGGTGAGATTGCACCTGGACCCAGGAGCCTTAGGGGGCCCATAAGGCCTCTCTTCTCCATATAGGGAGCCCAGTACTATGTATAAAGCATTATAGTAGGGGGCCTTGTTACAGGTTTTGCATGGGGGTCCAGGAGTTTCAAGTTACGCCTCTAGGAAGAAATGACCATACCCTCATGCAGTGGCCCTCACAATTGCTTAACTTAACTCCATGCAATTTTTTCTTGTGGGACTATATCAAGGGCAAAACCTACATGATGCCTCTGCCACATAACCTTGATGAATTGCAAATAAAAATTCTGGTCACTGTGATGCCATACATCTTAGCAGAGTCTGGCAGGAGTTCAATTACTATATTGATGCCCATAAGGCTCACATTGAATCAATGTAATGTGGGTTAAACATGGGATCCTTGTGCATTACATACATCAGCAAATCCCATGTATGCTGGTTGCTGAGTAATAAATTATTTAAAGTTGGACTAGCTTTAGAGATATCCTGCAAATGCCCCCAGAGCCAGGGGTGTAACTATAGAGGGTGCAGGGGATGCGGTTGCACCCGGGCCCAGTAGCCTTAGGGGGCCCACAAGGCCCTCTTCTCCATATAGGGAGCTCAGTACTATGAATAAAGCATTATAGTTGGCGGCCCTGTTACAGGTTTTGCATTGGGGCCCAGGAGCTTCAAGTTATGTCTCTGTGCAACATGGTTTAGGTATGGGTACAGGTACAGATACAGATAGAGGGGGGGGGGGGGCAGCTCAGGTTTTGCATCAGGGCCCCTGAGCCTTTAGTTATGCCCCTGCCCAAAGCTGTCTCTGCTAAAGCCTGTTAGGACATAGTACATTGTTATAAAATATGATGTTAAATAAATATCCCTTTTTGAGATAAAAGTGTTAAAAATTAAATAAAAAACACAAAGAACTCATGTACTATAAATATATTTGCTTAACTTCCAATTCAGATGGTTGATGGGGGGGGGGGGGGCATCTATCTGCTGTCTGTCTATTCCTCATTATAGTCTATGAGGCTATACACAGGAGTGTTTTCTCACACAGATCGATAGTCTGTGGATATTATACAGTACATGGACCAGTATGTGTGTACTGTCTGATGTGTGTTAACTCTGAGTTTCTTGCATATACAAGTTTGCATAAGTCCTGTTTTTTTTTTACTTATACCCCCAAATTAAATTTCTTAGATGAAACAGTAATTTACTTGTATTTTGCCCAGTGACAGGTAAATCCCTTGTATGGACCAAAAAAGGTGGCAAATTTTGATGCGTTCTTTTGAGGCGAAATTCATGCAGAAAATTCCACTGTATGTTTCGCTGTGTGAACATACCCTTAATGTATTAAAATAGTAGATTATTATACCTGACTCTGATCAATCTCTATCTTATGCCATGTATTATAAGAATACAAAACATATGCAGCTCAATACATTTTTAATCAATAGAAACAAATACAATTATCAGACATCACTTTCTCTGCTTCTAATGAAGACAGGATAGTAATCCTATCCCTCCCTTTCTCTCTCATTTTCATGTGAGGTCTCAACATTGGACCTTATATGGCCATCCTTACTTTAGCTCCTATGTGTGAGGAGACTATGTGCAGTACTTGTGGACTGAGGCAAATGTGGTATAGCTTCAAAAAGTTCTACATTGTACACTGTGTAGACGTCTGTGGGTCAATAGTATTGCTCCACATGTCTCAGATTTTCATAAGGAGGTATACATATGGTACTCAAAGGAAAAAAACGATACCATTTTCTATCAGATGCCATACCATACATATATTGTCATCTAGAAGCATTGTTTTTGGTAAGAGTACATCTGTAGTAAGCTGCCATACAAGAACACTGCATGTTTTGTATACTATATGCTAAGGCATCATAGGGACTCCTTAGGCCTCTATACAGGCTTCAGGACACGTCTCTGCCATGTGCTGAAAGATTTAACTAGTGTTCTTGTGGTAGTACAATTTTATTATTTTAACTGTTAACTATTTTATGTCCCCTGGTATTTGCCATTTTGAAAATTGAATTTCAATCCATTTATTCCCTTTTTCTACTTTTTTCATTGCACAACATCATAATTCAAAACATACAATATTTGTTATTTATTTTGAAAAACATGTGTTTTTTAAGTTGTTTGCAGAAATATTAAGATTTGAATGGACAGGTCTGAATATTTTATTGGATAGGAAAAGGTTAAACAGAATAAACCATCCATTATAGAACATAATTATTTATAATATAGTACATTGCAAAGAAAAGTGTCCCCTAGTAGCCTTGAAAGACTATTGTAAAATTCTGAGATTTCTGATTGTATGCATGCAAACATAATCAATGTAGATTTTACACAACTTTTCAAGCTCAATAATTGTCCTCATTTAACTCTGCTGAGTCATAGAGAATTTTAATTATCATGCATTAAGAAAAAATAGACTGCAATAAATAAAATCAGAAAACGGCTAACTGTAATTGGTTATTGAATTTCACTCAGTAGCTACAAAATCTGACTTTATACGGCATATTTTTATTATTCAGCTGAACTATTAAATTTGCCAGTGCAGCAGATGATTAAACTTTAGTGTTCATTCTTTTATAATAATCTTCTACTGTTACGTCTGAAAATAATCTACTTCTTCTTCCATGACCTGTGTTCACGAGGCAATCAAGCTTAAACAGATTCAGCAGTGTTAAGCTTCACTGCAATTTTTAGCATTCAGGGGTCTGTCCCCATCCATTTGTAAGAAGTCAACTTGCCAGAAATTCATGTCATATGTCAACAGACTTCAGACTCGCCAGGAATGATCTGCAGTCTCAGCAGTTTTATCAACACAAAGCATTTAGGTTGTACAGTTTCTGTCTAGTAAAATGGGAAAACAATGCACAAATTACCGGTACTTCAACGCTTAGAAAAAGAATGCTGAATAGAGCTGGAAAATGAGTAAATACCATCTGTTTAACTCACCTGATATCCATATCATACAATATTTTTGTTGAAAAATGTATGATTCAATTAAGTTAAAATCCTACTAATAATTTTAACAAAAAAATAAATAAGAATATTAACAATAATGATAATTATTATTATTATTAGGAGTAGTAGTGATAGTTTAAGCAATTCATTTTAAATAACTTAAATAAACACATTAGTTTATTTATTCAAATGTGCATAGAAATGACTGTATGCTGCATATCTGTATGTAGTGCAGTGAGTGTACTGTGCTGTGTGCAGCTTGTGTAAGAACTTGGCAACCTACTCTTGGTTAAAGATCCACCACAGAGTGATTCACGTGCTACCCTGCTGGTGAAAACAAGAGAGTCACTTTTGACATTTAGGCCTAATCTACACGAGCGTTGATTTGCACGTGCATGTGTGCACACAAATGCGCGCATCCACTTAAATGCTAAAACATGCATGAAGGAAGCTGCACGCCTATTGCTGTCAATTGGGCCACTACTGCCGGTGGCCCCATTGAAAGCAATATGATGCTGGCACCCCCCCCCCCCCACAGTGATTTTCGGGGAGGGGCTTTAAATATAAGCCCTTCCCTGAAAATTATCTCTAGTTGTAGTAAAAAATAAAGAAAATATATACTTACCTCTCCACCACTGTCGGGGCTCAGGCGCTTCTAGCTGCTTGGTTTTCGTCACTGTAATGAAGTTCTTTCAGCAGGTAGGGATATAAAATCCCCGCCTGCTGAAAGGGGTGTGTCTGATTGGCTGAGCGCACAGTCAATCACAGGCAGAGATCAGCCATTCATTGAATTCAATGAATGGCCGAGTGCTGCCTGTGATTGGCTGAGAGATGTGACCAATCACAGGCAGCACACAGCTGTCATTCATTGAATGGCTGAGCACTGCCTGTGATTGGCTGAGTGCTCAGCCAATCAGACGCAGCATGCTGAAAAAGCTCCAGAGCAGTGCCAAGGACCAAGCGGCTAGATGCTCCAAACTCAACAGCGGCGGAGAGGTGAGTATATATACATATATTTTTTTTACATATGCTAGGGATGATTTTCAGAGAAGGACTTATATTTAAAATCACTACAGGGGTTGCCAGCAGCCCATTGCTTTTAATGAGGCCATCGGCAGCAGTGGCACCCCCATTGAAAGCAATGGAAGAAGATCGCGATCCTCTACCACAGCTGTCACAACTGTGACAGATGTGGCAGAGGATTCTTTTCTCCCCATGGGGAGTCCCCTTGTCACTGAACACTGTGACAGTGCTGTCACAGTGTTCAGTGACAAGGGGACTCCCTGCCAGGAATATTGATGCGCAGCATTAACCTATGGTGCACGCATGTCCTATCTTTTACAGGTGTGCATGTACGGGGAATATGTTATGGGTTGTTTTCTGGTCTCCTACTACTAATAACTAGTTAACCCATAAAGGGGTTTTGTCATTTAAAAAAAAAATCTATATTAACCAATTCCTCCACAGGCAGACTCCTTACGGCATCTTCTCCATGCTGATCTCCAGTCCCCCGGATCAACTCACCGCAAGCCAGCCGGCTTGTCATGAAGCCTGCATTCCTTGCATTTTTCTTCTTGCAGGCCAGTGAAGGGCACATCCCTGTGACATAGCATTCACTGGCTAGGAAAGAATGCTGATCTATTGCAGAGACGTCGGGCATGAGTAGTTTCTGCAATAGCTCAGCACTCTGTGCTATGCTGTGAACTAGTGATTTAGCATACTTTGCCAGGCAGGAAGGAGACTGCCTGTGAATATATGTAACATCACAGGAAGCAGAAGGATCAGCCAGCTGGAGGTGAGTTAACTTCCCCACACACTTCCCTCCCCCGGGACTGCAGGAGCCAGGAGAAGATCAACGAGAAGATGCAGGAAGTAGACTGACAAGGTAGGAATAGGTAAGTATAGAATTTGTTTTGTAATGACAGAACCTCTTTAATACCAAATACTGTATATGCAAAGTATGCAACTGGCAGTATGTCGTTCTCACACAATGCTTCACATAGACACCATGAGTGATCATGGAGGCTGAATAGCTTTACCTCTACAGTACAATCAAAAGTAGGAGTTGGACTGTGACTGAGCTGCAAAATAAGGAATGAATAGCATGAAAAAAGAAAAATATTAGAATTCTTTTTTGCACATTTCCCATGCTGAAATTGTATATAAATTGAATGCTGCTGTACATTTACCTCAAAATGACCCAGAAAAAAAACAAAGCAACAAATAAATGGGCAGCCTTAAAAATAAAAAGGATGGTTGATAGAATGTGAGGCAGTAAAAAAACAATTATCTTGGTTCTTAAGGCAAATTTTTCTTAACCCTTTAGTGACCAGGCCTATTTGCGCATTAGGCCTCTTTCAGACGAGTGACAGAGACATGGCTGCTTCAAAATCGCTGTGATATTGCAGCTTTGTGAGCACGATTTCGTAGCATCAGTGATGCTTTTTCTTGTGAAAAAATCTTGCATTGCGTTGCTGCTCTCCGCGATTTTCTCAACAAAACATAGCTAATGTGAAGGAACCCATTGAAATCCATGGGCTTCACATCCGTGCTTTTTGTAGCGCTGTCGCATTGCTATAAAATCCCCCCATTTTGTATCTTGTGTGAAAGCAGCCATAGGCCACATCCACACAGGCGATTTTCCCATGCGATTCTGTCGCAATGCGACAGTGCTACAAATCGTATGTATGTAGAGCCCATGCATTCCTATGAGTTCTTCCACACGTGCAATGTTTTCTTGCCTGCGACATTGCAAGACTACAAAATCACGGCATGCTCCATGCAACCACGATTTGCGTTTTTTTTTTGTAGCCCATGTTTCCCTATGGAGCCTTCCTTTCTGTTGCATCGCACGAAAACGTGGTTTTGCGCAATGTGATGCCACTTTTACAGTAGGAAACCCTACTGTAAAAGCCCAAAGCTAAGTCCTAGCTGCAAAAAAATAAAAAATACATCACCTAAGAGGCGCTGTCATCTCCAGTACATCTTCTCCCCTGAAGCTCTCCAGCAGTTGCTTGAAGTTCTTTTGCAGAGCTTGCTGGTCAGGACTTTGAAAATCCCCACCTCCAGGAAGCTCTGCCTCTGATTGCTTCTCGAGTGCAATGCTCAGCCAATCAGAGCCAGCGCTCGAGGGACCAATCACAGCTATTCAATCAATGAATAAATGGATGGCTGTGAATGGTTAATCGAGCGCTAGCTCTGATTGGCTGAGACACAGCACTCATGAACTAATCACAACCAGCCCTTCCTGAAGGTGGGGATTTCGATCCTCCAATCCAGAAAGGGCTGGTAGAAGACTCTAAGCAAGTGCCGGGGAGCTTCAGGGAGAAGACGCATCAGAGATAATAGTGCGCCTCAGGTGATGTATTATTATTATTTTTTTTTTACTGCAGCTAGGGATTTTTTTCATAATGTGCTACAAAGTCGCTCGACTTTGTAGCGACATAGAACTGTGTTATTGCCTCGACAAAATGTAGTGATATCACACAGACCGCCAAAATACCATATCGCAGCGATTTTCTCGCATCGAAATCACATTGCCCCATGTGGATGTGGCCTTAATGACTAGGCCAAATTTTGGAAATTTGACATGTGTCACTTAAGCATAAAATAACCCTGCAAAGGTTTTGCAAATACAAGTGATTCTGACACTGTTTTTTGCCACATATTGTACTTCATTTATGTGGTAAAAATAAACCGATAGCATTTGTATATATTTATTAAAAGAGCCAAAAATTTTCATTTTTTCACATTTTCAACTGCAATATGTCAAATATGTGCAAGCATACCGTATACATTTTTGATAACATATATATTTCCATCTATTTACTTTGTTCTGGAAGTACATTGGAAAAACTTTAGTTTTTATCTCAACCATTTAGGAGACGTACTAATTTAACATTAATTATTAACATTTTGAGGAGCCTTTTGTTTTCCTACACCAAGCCAAGATTGCAAAGGCTCATTGGTGTCAGAATGATAGATACCCCCACAAATGACCTCACTTTAAAAAAATACACTCCTGAATGTTTTTTCACTGAGAGGTATAATGAGTATTTTGACCCTACAGTTTCTTTTCAGGAGTAAATGCCATTTAGAAGAGAAAAAATAAAATTTCATATTTTTGCAAATATATCATTTTAAAAACAGCTTTTTTTCTACAGCACACATATGAATGAAGACTTTCACACCAAAATGGATACCCCTGTTTGTCTTGTGTTCAGAAACATACCCATTGTGGTTCTAATAGTATGCCTGTATGCATAATGGGTCCGAAACCGAAAAGAGTAGCTGGTAGCTTTCAGAACAGAAATTTTGCTTGAAGGTGTTTCAGGCCCCATTGCACACTTGTAGAGCCCTTAAGCAGCCAAAATGATGGAGAACCCCCGCAAATAACCCCACAGTAAACTACACCCCTTAACAAATTAATCTAGGGGTGTACTGCGTATTTTGAACCCACAGTTTTTGAATGAATGTAAGTGAAGCAGAAGGAAACAATTACAATTTTCATTTTTTTGGCAATTCTTTCATTTTAAAAACATTTTTTTTCTACAGCACACATATGAATGAAGACTTGCACCCCAAAATGGATACTCCTGTTCAGAAACATACCCATTGAAGCCCCAATCTGCTTACTGGACACATGGCTAGGCCTGCAATGAAGTCAACATGTCATAAATAAATAAAATTCTTCTTTTTTCATAAATATCACTTTTTATGACAGTTTCCTTTGTTTCAAGCAGTGAAAATTGGGGAGACGCACTCCAAATTTTATAGCACCAGTTCTGTGTTCAGCAATACCCACATTGTAGCCCCCATCTGCTTATAGTTCACATGGCTAGGCCTATAATAGATGAAACACCCATTGGATTTCAGGGCACAACTGAATAAATTCCAGGCTCACTTGTACAGAAAAAAAATTGACCTAAAAATAATTCCCCCCCCACTTCCCCTTTTTGGCATTCCCTAAATCTTAGATTAAAGTAATAATGTAAACTGTGTGGTATGTCTCAAAAAAGGGGTAATATCGGATCCCTAGTTTGGATGGGCACATGGGGCAATAAAACCGGGTATCCCTCCTCCTCCCTGCTTGCTGCAAATCCAATATTTTTGGGGGGTATTTCTAGACTTCAGTGGCAGGAATGGGGTGTAAAAAATGGTGCTCTCTGAGGCTTCGTAAGCTTGCTGAGGTGCAGCAGTCTCAAACAGAAGGCACTCAACAAGCTGCTCCTGAAACTGCAGGAAGGCGAGCATTCCTGGAGACCTCTTTTAAATTACGTAGGCATTATGGGTAGCGATCTGAATAATGCTGGGCTCCCATTGCCATATGTGTAATCCGCTTGAGGAGGCCCACCGCAGATTCCAGCTATGAGCCCGACTGTGACCCTGCATGTGGACGCGTAATGTACTGCGCATAACTGTGTACTCATGTAGGTGGTCATGCACAGTACACATTTTTTGTTTGTTTATTTATATTTCCCACGCCGTTGCTTAGCGATGATATGGGTACCCGCAGCCCTTTCACAATGTAGCTGCGAGTGGGCTGCGGGTATATCCGCAGCCATAGAGCACAATGGACTTTATGTCGTGGATATCCAAGGTAAAATAGAACATGCTGCATTCTGTTTTTTGCGAGTGGATTACATAATTCTGACCCATTAATGTGAGAGGAATTGTATAATACAATGCATTTGATAGATCTGCGTCTTACCGCGAAACCGCATGTGGAATCCGCAATTCCTATCCGGCAGTGTGAAACTGGCCTTAGATAGATCGCTACCTTTTTATCTCATGATTGGAAAACGCTCATTGAGGCCTCCGGTAACTACTCCAGGCTCTCAGCTACTGTTGGTACCCAGAAGCAAGGATATTTTAAATTTCCTGGGCCCTCCCCAGCTTCTACGTATGCGTGTGCCATTTTGCCGATGAGCACATGCGCAGAAACAGGGGAAAGGTCCGCAGATAAAGATCCCATCGGGGGACAAATCCAGGGTCCTTAGGTATGTAACTTCATTTCCCATCATGGATGCAATCCATGAGGGAGATGAAACTAACTTTTTAAAAACTTTTTTTAAAACTTTTCATAGTCACCGTTATCCACTGGATAATGTAGATCATGTGGTTAGGGACCGCATACCACGGCCTCCCGTAAAATTTCCAGCCTCTCGGCTATGTTTGATAGCCAGGAGCAGAGATATTTTTAATTTCCCCAGCAATCGTCAGTTTTTGCGTATGCGTCCGCCATTTTGCTGACTCATGCTTGCGCAGAAGCCAGGGTAAGGTCAGTGGATAAATCTAGGGGCCTTAGGTACGTAATTTAATTTCCCCTCATGCATACGATTCGTGAGGGGAGAAGAAACTTTAACTTTTTAAACTTTTTTAAAAACCTTTTTTGAACTTTACATGATCATTGATATCCATTGGATAAAGGTGACCAGAGACCACATACCATGGCACCCTGTGAAACTTCCAGGCTTTTGGCTACGTTTGGTAACCAGGAGTAGGGAGATTTAAAATTTCCCAGTCAATCCTCAGCTTTTGCGAATGCATCCGCCATTTTGCCAATGGACACGTATGCACAGAAGCCGGATTCTGGTCCTGGTAGGACCAGGACTCCATGGGACATCACTGAGGATGAGTGAGAGTGGTTTTAGCCCCCCTCATGAATCAGATTATTAGTGAAACCTACAGCTCATACTGCAAAAACAATCATCCATAGACCTCTGTCTATAAAAAAATAAAAATGCTATGGCACTTGGAATGTGGCGACACAAAAGCAAATATTTTCTTTTTTTCTTTTTTTTTAAGTGATTTTGTGCACAGAAATATATATTCATAACAAACTTTATAAACTTGGTGTTACTGGAATCGTGCTGATCCACAGAAGAATGTTATCATGTTATTTATTTTGGGCACAGAAAGCTGTAAAAATGAAATCCAAAAAACAAATGGCATAATTTCTTTTCCCCAATTACCCTAAAAAATTAATGGGTAGAGAAGAAAAAGATGCTGATCGAGTCACACGACCTCTTATAGAAAATTGTGCACATGCTTGGATATTTAGAAGAAAGTGTTGCTTCAGTTAAAAAAAATGCTGAAATGCACAGAGTTTCGAAGCAAAATACGCCCCTTCTTCAGTCATGCTCGATATATACTCTGTAGAATGTACATGAAATAAAAGTAATGGCTATAATCATTTGAAAAGAAATGGAAGTACAAGAGTTGATAAAAACAAGGAAAAATAAAACAAAATACAAAACCTGTTTAAAAAATACATGCAAATGGATTAAAATAAAAATAAATAAATAAGTAGCACATTTATGGTAGACATATATTAACAGTAGTCTATTTTAATTCATTTGCATGTATTTTTTTACATGTTTTGTATTTTGTTTTCCTTTTTTCTTGCTATTTTCAACTCGTGTTCTATTTTTATTTCTTTTTAAATTATTTTACACATTACTTTTATTTCATGTCCATTTTATATGGTGTATATCCAGCGTGACTGAAGAATGGGTGTATTTTGCTTCAAAATGCTATACGTTTCAGCAGTTTTTTTCCAAATAAAGCAACACTTTCTTCTAAATATCAAGCATGTGCACAATTTACTAAAAGAGGTAGCGCCACTCGATCAGGGTTTTTTCTTCTCCACCCATTATCTTGCTGGTCAACCTATCTAGGTTACACAGTTGCTGATAAGGCAGCATCTGGAACTTCTTGCACCTATTCCTCTTCACCATATATGGCAAAAAGAAACTATATATTGGAACAATTACTTCACAAACCTCCTCACTGGATCTTCATTGGAGTAACTCCACTTCCTTCCTTTTTTCTTCTACGCCACCGCTATCTTTAAAAAAATTAATAAAAGTTATACAATGCATTGTATGTAGAGATGAGCGAGCATGAAAATGCTCGGGTGCTCGGTACTCGAGTCGAACTTTTCGTAATACTTGAGAGCTCGTTTTGAGTAACGAACCCCATTGAAATCAATGGGGGACTCGAGCATTTTTGTATGGGACCGATGCTCCGCATAGGTGATGACTTGTGAAACACCAGAAAACATTATAAAGTTATGGAAACACCACAGGAACAGATAGGGATGGCTGGGGCAGCATGCATGGCTGCATCTGAGGCTCCCAGGTCCCACTAATAAGCCAAAATGGGGGGAGAAGACTGGCGGTCACCACCTAACAATTTACTTGGGACAAACCCTCATTAGCAAGGCACACGTGCTGGCACATCTTAGCTAAGCACCACACTACCTGCACACAAGGACAATCACTGCCTGCGGGTTACACCGCTGCCTCTTTTTCTGGGTTACATGCTGCCATTGCTATCCAACCCTCCGCACGACCCTGCGTCCACAGCGCACACAAAATTTTCCCTGCGCAGCATTCAGCTGGCCTCATGCCACACGCTCTCTTCATAGCCACACCACCCTCATGTCTATTTATAAGTGTGTACTGGATGAGGAGGAAACGGAGGCACACACTGCAGAGGGTTGGCAGGGCTAGACAGCGACCCTCTTTGAAAGTGTGGGCGATAGCCCACAATGCTGTTGAGAATTGATGATAAATTGAGAAACGATCATCATTCCAATCCTGTGTCACCTCCATCACAAAATTGTCAAGAGCCGCAAACGTGGGCATAAAGGGGACTCATGTGCCAGCACTTCTACACATCTCCACAATGCAGCAATACTCTGTGTGGAAAGCACGTGAGCGGGCCGAGGGTCAGGCTCAGTCCCAGGCTCCACCTTGTGAGACCCAAGGTGCCGCCAGTTACATAGCAATGGGAAATCCATGTGTCCCCACACAATTCATTCTGTGTAGGTGTCAGCTCAACACCGCAATAGGTATTACACATAAAGAAATCAGAGCGCCGAAACAAGGCAGTTTCACCCCACCAAGGACCTCGGCCTCGGCTCACACCCTCAGTAATCGTAGGCATAAAGCGGACATGGATGCTACTACAGCTGTGAACGTCTCTTTAAAGCAGTTACGGTTGCTTTCATCGCTCCAAAGAGTGGATAAACCACAAAGAAGTTCCACAGGTCATACCTGGCGCAGTTGATTCTTCCCCCCAAGGACCTTGTCCTCTGCCCACACCCTCAGTAATCGTGGGCCCCAAGCGGACTCGGATGCTAGTGAAGCTGTGAACGTCTCATTAACTCAGATAACTGTGGTAACACGAGAAAAATACATCTTGCCCACTGCTGATCCTCATACCCCAAGCAGGAGGAGGAGGTGGCATAATAAGGCCGAAAAACCATGACTGAGGTAGGTCCCGCAATACACTGTGTGCGAAGTACGTGAGCGGGCCCTGGGTCAGGCTCGGTCCCAGCCTCCACCTTGTGTGACCCAAGGTGCCGTGAGTTAAATAGATATGGGAAATCCATGTGTCCCCACACACTTCATCTGTGTATGTGTCTGGCAGCTCAACGCTGCAATGAGAAACCTTTCTGCACCAACAGTATTGGCGGACCCCATTAACATTTCTGTAGCAAGAGTATAGGCGAACCCCTCAAACCTTTCAGTAGCAAGTGTGTAGGCGGACCCCTGTAACATTCATGTAGAAAGAGTATAGGCGGACCCCTGTAACTTTTCTGTAGCAAGAGTATAGGCGGACCCCTGTAACATTTATGTAGCAAGTGTATAGGCGAACCCCTGTAACATTTCTGTAGCAAGAGTCTAGGTGGACCCCAGTAACATTTCTGTAGCAAGAGTATAGGCGAAACCCTGTAACATTTCTGTAGCAAGAGTATAGGCGGACCCTAGTAACATTTCCATAGCAAGATTATAGGCGAACCCCTGTAACATTTCTGTACCAAGTGTATAGGCGGACCCCTGTAACATTTCTGTAGCAAGAGTGTAGGCGAACCCCTGAAACATTGATGTACCAAGAGTATAGGCGAACACCTGAAAAAATTTGGTTACTAAGAGTGTAGGCAAAGGCCGAAAAAATTAGTTAGATAACAATATAGGCGAGGGCCTGAAAAATTGGTTTACCAAGAGTACAAGTGTATCCCTGAAAACTTGTTCAACCGCGAGGGCAGGTGAAACCCATAAACATTTTTTAAAGTTTGGAGGCAGCCTGTGAAAAAAAATGGTTTCTGTTAAAGTATAAATACTGTTCAAACTTTAAAAAATTGTAAGAAACTTTTAAACAGAGCCTTTTCGGACGGAGAAAAGATGGCAGTTCAGCGTGATGACATGCTGTTTTAGGAGGAGGAGGAGTAATAATATCCGTGAGTGATTGAAAAAGCTAATTCCCCCTTTTTTTTGGTGATAGAGGATGCATTTTTCTCCAGCGAAAAGAATCATTAGGTTCCACTGCTTTTCGCCGGTGGAGAAGAGAAGTCTGGGGAAATCCAACCTTTGTTCATCTTTATGAGTGTAAGCATGTCAGCACTGGCAGTTGACAGGTGGGTACGCTTATCCGTGATGATTCCCACAGCTACACTAAACACCCTCTCTGACAAGACGCTAGCCGCAGGGCAAGCCAATACCTCCAGGGCATACAGCGCCCTAACCAGGTGGGGTCAGTCACCTCATCGTCCAGCAGCTCTTCCTCCGAATCCTCTGTGCGCTCCTCCCTCGGACTTACTGCCCTTACTACTACCTCACTGACAGACAACTGTGTCTCCTCGTCCACAAAAAGCTCTTGAGACAGTTGTCGGAAGTCCCCAGGCTCATCACCCGGACTCCAGGAACTTTCCAAAGGTTGGGCATCGGTCACGACAAACTCCTCAGGTGAGAGAGGAACCGTTTTTTCCCACTCAGGGCAGGGACCCGAGAACAGTTCCTGGGAGTCTGCCGCCTCAGAATATGTCATTTTCATGGAGTGAGGAGGCTGGGAGGAAGGAGGAGCAGCCAGAGGATTCAGAGTTGAAGTCCGTAGGCCGGGAGTAGTGGATTGCAGAAAAGACTGATTGGTCGATACATTGCTGGATACGTTTTCTGCCATCCATGACAGAACCTGCTCGCACTGCTCTGTTTGTAATAAAGGTCTACCACGCAGACCCGCAAATTGTAATATGAAGCTGGGAGGGCCAGAAACTTGCCTCTCTTCTAATCTCTCAGCAGCCGGCTGTGATTCACCACGCCCAGGAACTCGGCCTGTGCCCACACCCTCCTTGGACACCCGCGTCCACGTCTTCGACCCTTACCCCTACTCCTCATCATGGCGGATTAAGAATAGAGCAGGGCCCAAATAAATTACCCCACTGTACATCGCTGACAAGAATAGAGCAGGGCCCAAATAAATTACCCCACTGTACATCGCTGACAACTGTGTCTAATTCACCGCACACAGAGACTTGTAGATAGCGGAGGCTCTATGCTGTGACTGGAAAAAATTAACCCGCTGTCTTGCGCTAATACCTAGGGGTAATTTACCGCTCACAGAGACTTGTAGATAAGAGAGGCTGTATGGAGTGGGAGAAGACTCTAAAGCCAGTGGATAGTGCTGGTAACTGCGGCTATCTTAACCCCCCTCAAGGAAAGGGTATTGTGAGACGCTCTGCACAGTGGCAGAGCTGAAATACTTTGCAGTGGCCTAGAAAATATTATAATGCAGTTTTACGGTGAGAGCTCGTTGTAATGCACTGCAGGCTGAGAATGCTATAACTGCAGGGCTGGGAACAGGCCTAGATGCATAATACAAAAGTTGGTGCACTACTGCTCCCAGCCAGCAACAACTATAATGCACACGGTGAGATGTAGCCCTAAGAAGGACCGTTGGGGTTCTTGCACAGAGGATCAGGAGTCCTGTAAAACTTTCCCTATATAAGCAGCTCTGTCCCTAAACTCTGCGTAATGCACTGCAGACTGAGAACGCTATAGCTGAAATAGCCTGCACAGCCCGAGATGCTTAAAAAAAAAAAATGGTGCACTACTGCTCCCAGCCAGCCACAACTATGATGCACATGATGAGCAGTAACCCTAAGAAGGACTGTTGTGGTTCTTGAAGACAGGATCCTACGCTAACGCTATCCCTGTATAAGCAGCAGCACTTTCACTAACCTCTGCCAGCATGCGTCTGAGGCGAGTCGTCGGCGGGACCAGTTTAGATACTCCGCGGTCACCTGATCGGCCCAGCCACTCACTGCTGTTGGCGGGCAGAGGGCTTGCACATCACAGCAGGAAGTGGTAATGCCTTCCTTGCATGTTTATTGGCTAGAAAATGGCACTAAACATGCGGGGAAGGAAATGCAATTGACTCGAGTACCGCGTGGTGTTCACCTCGAGTAACGAGCATCTCGAATACCCTAATACTCGAACGAGCATCAAGCTCGGACGAGTGTGCTTGCTCATCTCTAATATGCATCTAAAAATGATGCCATTACAAAATGCAACTTGTCCCTCAAAAAACAAGCCCTCATATGGCTGTGTCAACAGAAAAAATAAAATGTTATGGCTCCTGGAATGCGATGATAAAAAAAACCTGAAAAACTTGTTGGTCATTATGGTGCAAACAGGCTTTGTCACTAAAGAGTTACGGTGCAGAGCGCGTCACCTCGCTGAATTATATGTGGCGTCACTAATTGTTGTAAGACTGTATGGTGTTTTATGTGTATCAATGGGATTTAGAAGCCTTTGTATGCCTTATCTATGTGCAGCCACTTCACCTTAATATGTGTTGGCCATGTTAAAGGCTGTTCATCAATATCTTTCACTTGAGCTGCCTGTCTACGGGCGTTGCGGCCCGGGAGCAGGAGCCGCCAGACGGATCTCCGCTGTCAGCCTCCCTGACAGATAGGCTGACCGCTGAAAATCGCGATAATACGCAGCATGCTGCGAATTGCTGTCCGCGAGCGTAGAATCACAATGATTCTCTGCTCATGGACAGAAGGGCTGCGCGCTATGGAGAGCATGCATTGCGTTCCCAGCAGCCGGATTATCGCCGGGGGGAACGCAATTCATTAACGCATGTGGACAGGCAACCTTATGCAGAGCTCCTTCATATTGCAGTCTGACTCTTCTGTTGGGAAGTGGTGTTTGTACCCCTCCTTCTATATCTTTGTATCAGTATATAGTTAGAAACGCTATCTTTTCTCCTTAGGGGGAGCACCTAGACGGTGAGTGAGGAGACTCAAAAGGCAATTCATGCTCCTCTGGGTAATATGCAAGTAAGAGAGATGGAATAATACCTCAACAGTGCTGCTTTCCAATAGGTGGCACTGTGGAGGTATTATTCCATCTTCCTTATTAGTATATAGTTAATTATGGCTTCTAGCAATGATATTTGAGTTGATTTTTTGCCTTTGCAAAATATTTTTGTAAAATAGCACATACAGGCAACACCTTTGAAAGTTAAAAAGTAATCATTCAGACAGTCTTGTAGCAACTGAGCATTACTTTGCTATGTATTTTTTAATAAAAGGCCAGTTTGGCAACCCTAACTATGATTTTTGATGCCGGTTTAAATATCTTCTTATATGGATGTTGGAAGAAATGAAGCATAGTTTGGAATGACTGAGAGAGAAGAGTTATCGTTGTTTACAGTAAAACTAAGACAGTACCATTAGGAAGAATGATTGGAAATGGCATTACAGCATTATTCTTTGCAAAGGACTTGACAAATATGTTTTGTAAATAAAGCAGCTACAGCAGAGAAAACATATAACTTTCTACTGCAGTATAATGTTTGCATGTTTAATGCTTTATACATTATTAAAGGCTCAATTTTCCAGTGTTCATCAATACTCTGGTCGGTAACAGCTAGGGCCTTGTAATAACTGACAAAGCTTAGTGCTTAACCCAAGAACATAATGTCAGAAAACTCACAGTAAAATTTATTGTGCCTACTATATTACTCTTAGAGTGGAAAAGTAAATGAACACCATATGTTACACTTTATCACTTTGAGAGTGAATGTTCAAGATACAACATGACTAGCCTTCCGAAAATAACAACTGTTTCTTGTTCAACTTTATTCTTTTATCCTGTATACAGTAAAGTATTAAAAATAGGATATATACTGTACATTCAAAACATGTGTTTTTAGACATGCTACTAAAATGCGTATTTGATTTATAAAATGTGCTAATGTTCATTTATAGAGGAAATGCTTTGGGATATGAAATGGACCACAGGTAGGTCCCTGAGTTGCAGGTATGTGATGATGCTGCAGCTGACAGATGGAGACTGGGGCAAGTTTTCTTTGAAACCAAGCTGCTAAAACATGAAAGGTGGTTTTGCATCACTCCATAGGAGGCCACATAGTTACATTACAGGTTTTCATCCAGAATTCACTTGATCACTGACTATGACTAATAGTCAAATCTTTTGTAACCTGTACAACATATCTATAAATAACATTCCTGACTAATTACAACAACAGTCCACAACCATCTGTCAGTATTGTGTGCACACACTAACGTGTCAATGGACCGGTTTCATATGTCTTGCAGCTTGTCCCCATTTCAGATCATGGCAATGTCATCATCTTCTAGAAGCGTGTCCTATGTGGGAAGCAAGACTCCTTCTCCTTCTACATGGCTTGTCACTGTCAATGCCACCATCTTGGGTCCCCAGTTCATCAGGGCTTTCTTGATGCCACTGGTACTTGTGCCCCCTGGCTTGTACTGCTCTTGGCCTCTGCATAACCTCTGGTCACTCAGGCTCTCTGCAACTCCCTAGCATGGAGATGCCACCTTCCATGTTGCACCGCTCTGGAATAGCTGCCACCAATTCAGCTGACTTTTGCCACTTTTGCCTTACATTGAACCAGGCCATATCTCAGTTCAAAGATAGCCACTGGCCCTTCCCCACAGTGTCAAATAGGGTTACACAGCCAGTCAGAGCCCTTTTCTGGAAGCTTTGAAATGTTCTTCATAGCTCCATTGACTTCTACTAGCAGCCAGCTCTTTAATGAGCATTGAACTTCCTCTTGTGGCCAACTTTAATAGTGCAGCTTATTTTCCAAATTAAGAGCTCCATCCAAAGTGAGTGGATAAGCAGTGATATGACAAATATTTGTCCTCTTTCTTATGTCCACTTTTTTTACACATTTTCAAAACTGAACAGTTACTTTAAAATCACTTTCTTAAAAAGCATAATTGAAAAAACAGAAAACCTGACTAATACATAGCACAGCTCAAAAGTGGCACTGTTTCTGTAAATAGAACATAGTATATAAGGCCGAAAAAAGACATATGTCCTTCCAGTTCAGCCTATTAATGTTGATCAAGAGGAAGGCAAAAAAAAAAGCCCAATGAGGTAGAAGCCAATTTTCTCCATTTAGGGTAAAAAAAATTCCTTCCTGAAACAAATACGGCAAACAGAATAATCCCTGGATCAACAACCCTTGTGACGTTATTAATGATTATAACATGTGATATTGTATTGTTCAAGAAAGACATCCAAGCCCTGTTGAACTCTTTTATTGTATTTGTCATTATCATCTCCTCAGGCAGAAAGTTACATAGTCTCACTGCTCTTACAGTAGAAATCTTCTATATCGGTCACCGACTCTGCTGCAGAAAGTGCACAGAGGAGCAGCTCTCTGCCATTGCTGGTCTGGGAAGCAGCCTCCCTGGGTTTACTGCTGTTGGTAAAGACCCAGGCACCATTTTGAGATTTATAGTTCTACACAGCACAATACATCAGGTAGCTGCTGTTTACATGGATCTAGTAGAAACATTGCCATTTTATGCAGAATCTGCTAACATCAGCAAATAATGGGTTTGGAAATGCATTAAATTCACAGTCCCAAAGAACCTTACTGACTTTTTCTTCCTTGCTCCTGCATTGCTAGTGGGGATACAGTGACTTATGATCACAGCCCTGAACTAAACTAAGTCACAACGACTTCCCAAGAACATTTTTCTCCGTCGCAGCATTCCCCAGCAGCTCCTCCTCATCTGGGACAGCAGAACACAGTCTCGCTGCCAGAGAAGTTACTATAATGTTCCAGCTCTAAAGGGCCTTTTTTTTTTTTTTTTAAAGAAAAGGGTCCCGTACTTGTAATTTCTGATGTTTTAAACATGGGTAACTTCTCTTGTGACTTGCAATATAAGGTATAGGTAGTCCTTTAACACATTGAAAGAGCTGAATTTTCCACTGCACATAATGAGTTAGTGGATGCTCATAACATTCTGGAAGAGGAGGTTTTCCATATAGACCTCGAGGACAGGTTGAGGAGAAATAACTTCAAATTTAGAGGTATTTCAGGAATACGTGTCTCTATCTAATCTCCCACAATATTTACTCAAGCTTCTTCAAACTCTGCTTCCGTCCCTATCCCCTTGGGGTATACCATTGATATAGCCCATAGGATCCCTAAAGCTTGTTTTGTCCCAGAAAATGCTCCAAGGGATGTCTTGGCCCAATTCTATTTTTATCAGACAAAGGAGAAACTCTTAGCTGAACGGAAATGAAGAGGATCTCTGCCTGTCCCATAGGACACTACATTGACATTTCCTAATCTTTCTCTAGTGACTGCAACTCCATAGACAATTCTTTCCAGTCACCTCTGCTCTTCATGGTGCCAATATTAAGTATAAATGGAGCTTCCTTACCAAGCTTCTTATCTCAAGAAATGGAGCATCATATGTTGCAGCGTTTGCGGAAGATGGATTTTCCCTTCTAAAGACATGGATTATTTCCAAGCATGATTGTTCTCAGTAAGAGAAACCAAGAAATCTTGTAGATATGATACCTTTTAATGGCTAACAAAAATGCATAATATTAATGCAAGCTTTCAGACCTCACAGGGTTCTTCATCAAGGCATAATGATATTGATCAGAAGAGGCGTATATATATATACTTATGACAAGGCACAGGTGGTAAGATTAATTTGCATTAAAATAATACTACAACAGAAATACAAACATAGATGTGAAGGTTTTATGGTCCCTGAATTACTTTTAAGAGATCATCAGGTCAGCAGTGTTATCTATGTTATAGATGTCTCATAATTCCCTCTAACAAGCAGGTCCCATATCGTGTCACTCAAGAGTGATCCTCTGTAGACAAAAATGGTTACCATTCTTAACTGATCTTTATTAGAGATGAGCGAATCTACTCGGCCACGCCCCTTTTTCGCCCGAGCACAGCGATTTTCGAGTACTTCCGTACTCGGGCGAAAAGATTTGGGGGGCGCCGTGGGTGAGTGGGGGGTTGCAGCGGGGAGTGGGGGGGAGAGGGAGAGAGAGAGGGCTCCCCCCTGTTCCTCGCTGCTACCCCCGCTCCACCACGCCTCCCCCCACCCCCCGGCGCCCCCCGAATCTTTTCACCCGAGTACGGAAGTACTCGAAAATTGTGGTGCTCGATCGAGTAAATACTCAAAACAAGTAGGTTTGCTCATCTCTAATCTTTATCTTAATGGCGGTGTTAATTTTTTTTATATACTTATTTACAATATGGTGCTATTCAAAATGTTTGAATATGTTAATATCCCCCAATTATTATTCCCTTTTTGTACTGTATGTACTAAGTGAATATTATGTTGCTTTCTACTTCTTTTATATGTTCTATTTTTGTTTCTGCTATCTTGTCAAGAGATCTTTCCTCATTCTCAGCATCCACTACCCGCAATTTGCCATGAAAATAGCACAGCATCTCTGTATACTTATCACATTATGCCCATTATTATTTCCTCTTTAAATGTTACCGATTTTAACAGCCTATTCATATGCAGTTTACTTTGATGTGAGGCCTTCAACATATGTTATAAAGGATAAACTTGTACCTAGATTCCCTGGGGCGTTTTATGATTCCTGTTTGTGAAATTGAGAATGCCCCTTTTACTTTAGTGAATGTACATTTTTCTTGTAAATGGCCAGCTAGATTCTTTACACATATTCAGAAAGAAAAAGCTAAAATATAGGAAGGCACTTTGATAATTGATAGTGACTTTAACTCAGTCATGGAACTGTTCTTGGATTCCTTTTCCAGATTTAGATCACCCTCTTATATTGTTCCGCTTTTACAAAGAGAGGAACTACATGATGCTTGATGCTGTCTTCATGGTCTTCATGGTTGTGAGAGAGATTATACCTTTCTATCTTTACCTTATTCTTCATATTCAAGAGATTAGAACTAGAGATGAGCGAGCGTACTCGGAAAAGCACTACTCGCTCGAGTAATGTGCTTTATCCGAGTATCTCTGTGCTCGGGTCTGAAGATTCGGGTGACGCTGCGGCTGACAGGTGAGTCGCAGCGGGGAGCAGGGGAGAGCGGGCGGGAGAGAGGGAGAGAAAGATCTTACCTCCATTCCTCCCCGCTCTCCCCTGCAGCTCCCCGCTCCGTGCCAGCACCCGAATCTTCAGACCCGAGCACAGCGATACTCGGATAAAGCAAATTACTCGAGCGAGTAGTGCTTTTCCGAGTACGCTCGCTCATCTCTAATTAGAACCATTACCTGGTCAGATCATGCCCCAATATCCTTGTCATTACATGAGAGGTGTTCTCATTTTCCCTTCTTCCCTTGGAGATTTAATGACTATTTTCTCTCACACCAGGATACAAATCTACCGTGAAGACTAAGTTAGAAACATTTTTTAGCATTAATCCTTCTTCAATTTCTAGTGTTTTTTAGGTGTGAAATGCCCATAAAGCTGTTATGAGAAGCTTATTTCTAAAATATTGCTCCATGGCCAAAAGAAAGGGAAGAGGAGTTCATTCTTCTAATCTCTCAAATCAACACCATTGACTCTAAATAAATACAACCCTACACCTCATAGAACTGAAGAGATATTTAAATTGTATGGTAAGCTTCAGAGCTTTTTGGCTGTAAAGCATGAGTTTCCTTTTCAAAATTTAAACATGCAATTCTATGCTCATGATATCCGTACTGGGGCATTGCTGGCTAAAAAGCTTAAGAGTCTTAAATCCAAGAAGAGGATTAGCTTTCTTCTGTATTCTGGAGGTTATAAAATTATTTACCCTCAAGCAATTGCTAATGCATTTGCCTCGTATTACTCTTTTTAGAATTTAAGAAGGGATATAAATACGCATCAACCCGAACCACAGGAAATTTTGAGCCTTCAAATACCTAGGCCCAGATGGCCTGTTTAATGACAGGCCATATTCTTCTATCCTGCCTCATATTTTGGTCTTGGCGTTCACTGTGGCAATGGTTAACAGTGCTTTTCCTTTGGAAATGCTGGAGGCTCTTATCATTTTGCCTAAACTTGGCCACTTTTTCATCTAATTTTTGTCCCATTTCCCTATTGAACACTGATTTTAAAATCTATGCCAAACATCTTAGCAATCATCTTTTTTCTTTTCTTGAAACGTTGGTTGCCCCAGATCAAGTGATATTTGTTCCATGGAGGCAGGCCTCTGATGGAGCCCGACAGTTCCTATATCTCATTAAGGATGTTGAGCTTGGTCATGTACACTCTCCGCTCCTAGCTTTGGATGCGGAGAAGGTGTTCAACCCGATATATGGGGGAAATCTGGAGCCTACTTGCGACACATTTGTTTTTTTGGATCCATTAAATCAGCGATTTTGTCCTTCGGCTTCATCTGCACATGCGCCATTGGTTTTGTGTCACAAGATCTAGCAGTTCAATAATTGTCATTGTTCTGTTCCTATAACAAAGCAATACAGCAAAAGATATAACAGTGATGTGAATGAGACCTAAATTACACTAATTTTAATTGACTAGCAAAGCATCAGTAACCTGATAACATAGATGGATAAAGCTGCACATAAAAAAGCAACATAAAATGTGCACTTTGAGGGAAGATAGTAGTCAGGAATAAACCTACCTAGTTATTTTTGACAGAGTGATCAAAGTAACAATTCCGTTCAGCAATCACTTCCAAGGTACTGTAGCACTGAATGAAAGTGTTATCTAGTTTGCAGCATCCCGGTACTGAATTACCTTTTTTTGCTCAGTTCAGATTTTTTTTGCTGCAAATTTGTTTGCAATATATTTCTAATAATCATAAAAGAGGATAAGAAAGAAGGTCATATTTAGAGATGAGCGAGCATACTCGTCCGAGCTTGATGCTCGTTCGAGTATTAGGGTGCTCGAGATGCTCGTTACTCGAGACGAGCACTACGCGGTACTCGTCTCGATTAAACGAGCACTGACCATTGAATTCAATGGAGCCGGCAATACAGCCGGCTCCATTGAAAGCAATGCGCTGCGGGCGATTGCGGGATGAATTGTCGGGAAGGGGTTAAATATATAAGCCCTTCCCTGCAATTCATCCTGAAATGTGTAAAAATAACAAAAATATATATACTCACCTTTCCGCTGCAGCCGGAGTCCAGCTGCGGCCGCCGGCAGTTCTCCTGAACTGCTTCTCTATACTATTCAGCAGTCGGGGCTTTAAAATCCCCGCCTGATGAATGAGCTGCCTCTAATTGGTCACAGCCTGACCAATCAGAGGCAGGTCTCACTCACACACCCATTTATGAATTCATGAATGGGTGAGTGACTGCTGCCTCTCATTGGCTCAGCGCAGGGACCAATCTGATGCTCACAGTGCGGGGGGGGGGGGGGGGGCGTTCTTGCCGCTATTGTGGCTTAATAGTGGGACCTGGGAACTTGAGATGCAGCCCAACATGTAGCCCCTCGCCTGCCCTATCCGTTTCTGTGTCGTTCCCATCACTTTTGTGAATTTTCCAGATTTTCACAAATGAAAACCTTAGCGAGCATCGGCGATATACAAAAATGCTTGAGTCACCCATTCACTTTAATGGGGTTCGTTACTCGAAACGAACCCTCGAGCATCGCGGGAAGTTCGACTCGAGTAACGAGCACTCGAGCATTTTGGTGCTCGCTCATCTCTAGTCATATTCATGTTTTAACAAGGGGTTGGCTAAGTTAGGTCTATGTTTCACCTTTGTGAACACATCTGCCGCATGCTACCATCTGATGCATTGGATTCCAATGCATCAGATCCCATGACCATATTCCCACGGCATAAAAGCGTCCGACCGGGCCAATATAGCTCCAGGTGCTTTCATGCCGGGTCAAAAAGACAGTCCTGGAACTATCTTTCTGAACAGAATATGTTGGCCGCTGCATTGGCTCCTTTGGCAGCCGATGACAGCAACCGGAGAAGGGACGTGGGAGGGAGTTTAGCAGCATGACTGCTAAATTCCCCCCCTCTACTCTCCTCCTCTCTCCTCCCCTATGGCTGTTTGCAATGGGAGGGGCTAAGGCGGGAAGGGGGCGGGTGCTTAGCTCCCCCCCCCATCCTGACCACTCCCATTGCAAACAGCTGGAGGGAAGCACAGAGGAGTTGAGCCAGCAAGGGGGAGGGAAGGGTAGGCAACAGCATTGCAGCTTCAGTGTATATGTGCTGGGGCCCGTGCTATTTGAAGGGGTGCACAAATGTTAGATTTGTGGGCCCATTCACTCATTTTTACTGCACCAGCCGGCACACGTAAAAATGTCTACAGCCATGTGAAAGAGGCCTAAGTCAAATGTATATTTGGACAGTATGTTCTGCTTTACAAGTTTATAGCTAACAATCAGAATTAGTCAATTGGTCTTAGACAGCATGTCACCTCCAGCCAATTTCTTAATAAATCTAAAAAAAACTTACTATAATAAAACAAGGATGATCACATAAAAAAGCATTATTCTAGACACTACAGTACTATATTTTGTCTTTTGGCTCACAGAGTTTTGCAGTAGTATGCTTAAAAAAGGCTAATGGTATCAAAAATGTTATAAATGGTGAATTAAAATAGATTAATTAATTTATATTGTAATTTGGATACTGTTCTCCTTTTTATGAGCTTCAAATTAGATAATTGTTTGGACTAGTCATACCTTGAGTGCGAGCATTTTCTTCTGTGATACTGGATCTTGTTATCCAGCCATTTGGGTTACAAATCCAAGAGTATTAACTCAGACACCAGTATTTTCCCAAGACAAAGGTTAAAACAGGGTCCAGCAAGCCAAATACTCCTCCTGCTCATTGCTGTGTCTTTAGGGCTTGAATTGACTTTTTCTTAAAGCCAACTGACCAGGTTTCTAGTGCATTTGGACTAATAGTCATATTTTCTATACTAGAAGGAGGCTAGTGCAACATTATAAATAATATGTCCTCACATAACATCGGTGAGCCTAGCTACATCAGCCAAAAATACATTTGAGTTCTTCAGCAATACGAATATAAATGAATGTTTTGTGTTTTCTACCAGTATTGCAAAATGAAGAAGGAAGATTGTCTTTCCTTCCTCCAAATTGAGCAAATAATGGTTATCCCAAGTCTTCAAGCTATACAATATTATTTTATTCTTATAACATACTCACAGGAATTCTCATGCTGTTAAATAAAGTCAGGAGAAAATAGTGCAATGCTAACAATCATAGACACCATAAAGTATAAGATCCTGGTTTATTTGTACTCACGGGCCAAGAAGTGATAAAGTAGCAAAATAACATATTAGATAGATTAAGGGTGGCTTCACACGAGCGTGTTTTTGTGCGTACATAGGTGCGTACATAGGTACGCACCTATGTACGTGCAAAAATATGCGTGTATGAAGGTCCGTGCATTGCTTTCAATGGAACCGTGGCTGCTGCCAGTGGCTACATTGAAGGCAATGGTCTGCCAGCACCCCTGAATTGTTTTTCAGGGAAGGGCTTTAAATATAAGCCGTTCCCTGAAAAACAACAATTTTAGTGTTAAAAGAAAAAAAAAGACAACTTACCCTTCCACTGCTGCCGTGTCCCCGCGGAGATGAAGAATACATCTGCCACATGCGGCAGATGTTTCCTTCATCCCCGCGTGGAAAAAGAATTCCCTGCTGCACCTGCCGCAGATGTGACAGATGCAGCAAAGCAATTCTAAATCCCAGCGGGGATTTCCTGCTCACCTGCCACATCTGTGACAGATGCAGCAAAGGAATTCTTCATCCCTGCAGCGAATAAAGAATTCCCTACTGCAGCTGTCACAGATGACAGCTGCGGTAGCGGATCAAGCTGCCGACACCCAGTAATTAAAATATAAGCCCTTCCCTGAAAAACAAGAAAAAATGGTGATAAAAAAAAAAATACTCACCTATCTTCAGCTGCCGAGGCACAGCCGCATCCGGCCAGCTCTTCTCCTGCACTGCTCTGAGGAGTATTCAGCAGGCAGGAATTTAAAATGGCCTGCCTCTGATTGGCTGAGCACTGTGACCAATCAGAGGAAGCTCTCAGCTATTGCGCTCAGCCAATCAGAGGCAGCACTCACCCATTCATGAATTCATGATTTTAAATCCCCATCTGCTGAATACTCCTCAGAGCAGTGCAGGAGAAGTGCCGGCTAGACGCGGCTGAGCCCCAGCAGCGGAAAAAAAGTGAGTTTTTATTTTATTTTTATCACCATTTTTTCTTGTTTTTCAGGGAAGGGCTTATATTTAAAGCTCTTCCCTGAAAAACAATTCAGGGGTGCATACAGCTTGATCTACTACTGCAGCTGTCATCTATGACAGCTGTGGTAGGGAATTCTTTATTCCCCGCGGGGATTTAGAATTGTTTTGCTGCATCAGTCACAGATGTGGTAGGTGCAGCAGGGAATTCTTTTTCCACGAGGGGATGAAGGAAACATCTGCCACATGCTGCAGATGTGTTCTTCATCCCCACGGGGACACGACAGCGGCGGACAGGTAAGTTTTTTTTTTCTACACTAAAATTGTTTTTTTTTTCAGGGAAGGGCTTATATTTAAAGCCCTTCCCTAAAAAACAATTACGGAGTGCCGGCAGACCATTGTCTTCAATTGAGCCTCCGGCAGCAGCCGCGGCTTCATTGAAGACAATGCGTGCATTCTCTATTGTGCGCGCATGTCCTATCTTTACAGGCACACACCTGTAAAACACGGACAAGTGAATACACCATAGGGAATGCATTGCTTGTAATAGACGCACATAAACACGCTCGTCTGAAGCCACCCTAAACTTCATTAGGCTGTAATCCAACACTAAACCTGAGTTTCCACTGTTTAAGGGCTCAGTCACACGGGTGTTTAACGTGCGATTATTTGCGCATTAAAAAAGATCACACTGTATAGAACCAATGCTTTCCGATGGCAGCCATCACATGTGCGAATTTTACATGCGCATAAAATTCGAACATACAAATGATAGAACATATGGATGGCAATGGACGTGATCATGCGTTTTTTTTTACACATGCAGTGCGATCTTTTATATGCGTGAATAATCGCGCATAAATATGCCCATGTGACTGAGCCCTTTGGCTTCTTCCATGGCATGAACTTCCATGTCACAAACAGCATTTTATAAAGCGTAGGAAAACCTTTGCCTTTATGTATCACCTCAATAACATACACCTAATCCTGCATATTACAAATATACATGCTCAAAATACATTACACATGGGGGGGCGTGGCCTGACTGCCGTCCGTGCTGGAAGCAATTCCTTGAGCTCCGCGGACTCGGTCCCTTTCAAGCGACATCGAAGCAAATCAAACAGCCATCTACACTCCAAAGGTATCATTTACCTGTGAGCCGTCAGAGATGTCAAAACGGAGGAGTTCTAAGCCGCCTCCGCAGAGAGTCTCCGACTTCTTTGCAGCCCGGGGCGCCGCTCGGAGTGAAGCCGCAGCCACTGACTGCCTCTTCTCACGTAGAGGAAACCTCTAGGACCGAAAAAGCTGCAGAGGAACACAGCGGAGACTCCTCGACCGGCAGACAGCCACAAGTGCCGCTGGCACAACGCCAAAGGAGGGTGAGTGGAGATCTTCATACAAAAAAAAATAACTGCGACACAGTTAAAATGGCGCCCACAACAAAAAATTTGCGGGGGACTGTTCCTTCCCCCTCCTCGAGCCCTGAAAAACAGCGGCCAAGGGTGTCTTCTCCCTCCCCTCCAGAGTCTAACTTAGCTGCCTTGGAGGACCCTATTACAAATCTTCCCTCCACTGACCAACCTGCGACTGAACTCTTCATCAAAAACATGGTTGTAGCTCTGAGGAAATCTATGCAAAAAGATTTTAATAATCCATCATCTTCAGTAAATGCATCCATACAAGACTTGGGAGACCGTACGGATCATAGAGCACAAGATGGAGGTATTGACGTCTTCCCATAACAATTTAATTGACTCCCACTACTCCCTAGAAGATGAAGTATCAGACATTAAAAGCAAACTTGCAGACCTAGAAGACAGGAGTAGGCGCAACAACATAAAATTTCGAGGAATTCCAGAAAATATTACCCAACCCAATCTAAAAGATTTCCTATCGAAACTTATAAGCGCCATCCTTCCAGACATCCCAAAATCTGAGCAAATTCTTGACAGGGCTCATAGACTTCCCAAACCAAATTTTCTCCCAGCGGAAATTCCAAGGGATGTGATAGTGAGAGTCCACTTCTTCCACGTTAAAGATGCCATGATGCAAACAGCACGGAAGATGGGCACACTGCCAGACCCCTTCTCCAAAATTCAAATGTTTTCGGATCTCTCTCAGGCAACTATCCAGGCAAGAAGAGCCTTTTCCCCGGTAACAACAGCGTTACGCGCAAACAAAATTCTATACAAATGGGGCTATCCAGCAAAACTGTTAATCCATAAGGAGGGCTCTATCCACATAATCGCAACCCCCCAAGACGGGAACAAAGTTCTTGCAGCTTGGAATATATCCCTTCCCGACGTAGTTCGGAACACCAATACAACAAGATCCAACAAAGTCCCCAACTCCTGGTCTCGCCCGGCTCATACCTGAAAGCTGCGACCGGAATTTACAATCCAAATGTCTCCTTACCTCGCGCATGAGGAGTGTGATGGCTCAAGATTGCCCTGATGGAAGGTTGATTGAAACCAGGCGAACTTTTGCTGTCCCCCACAAGTATGCAGGCAACAAATCCTGCTCTCCTTGATGTTTGTTTTACATGTTTTACCTTTCTATATTTTCTCCTTAGGCATCAAGAACCCAAAAATCTACAAGAATTTACAAACGTTGAACATGATGCATCTTTACTTGTATGTAACTTTAACTGTTCATTATCTGTTGTTTGTGCGGTCTCGCCCCATCCCCGGAAAAATAACATTCGAGTAACTCTAGATCATGTTACTTAAACTCATATCACAAAATGCTAGGGGATTAAACTCGCCCTTTAAGAGAGCTCAAATCTGGAAAGATGCTAGACAAACAGGGGCAGACGTGATCTGTGTCCAAGAGACACATTTCTCTTCTACAGCGTGTCCTAAATTCTCCAATAAAAATTACCCCCAAGTGTACATGTCGTGCATCCCCAAAAAACGTGCGGGAGTATTAATCGCTTTTAAAACCCATACTAATTTCATACTCAAGGAAAGTCTCATCGACCTAAAGGGAAGATACCTTGTCTTGGCTGGCACCATTAATCAAATCCCTATTACACTTGCCAATATTTACGCTCCAAACAGGTCCCAAATTTCTTTTTTGAATAAAACTATAAAAAAAATAAAAAAACTACAAGCAGGAAAAATAATAATTTGTGGTGATTTCAATATCACACCAGATAGAGATCTTGACTCCACAAACAGACATAGGTCTTCTCCAATACTTTTCCCTTGGCTTCATAAAGAGACCCTTTATGACACTTTTAGGTGTCTAAATTCTTCTTCCAAAAAATACACATATTTCTCACCCTGCCACAATTCTTTTTCACGTATAGATTTGTTTTTAACAGATAGATGGACCCTTCCCCTAATTAAATCGTCAGAAATTGGCACAGCAACCTGGTCCGATCAGTCTCCAATATATTTAAAGTTAGAATTGGGACCACCCAGAGTAAATACAAAAATTTGGCGGAATAATGTTTCTTTAATGAAACTCCCCCAAAACAAAAATCTAATATCCGAAGCCCTTAAAGAATATTTCAGATTAAACGCAAACCCAGAAACAAATCCATTTACTCTGTGGAACGCCCATAAGGCGGTAATTAGAGGAATCATTATTAAACTAGACATTTAACATAAAAGAAATAAAAGAAAACAAACGGATGATCTACTGTCTCAAATACACACTATAGAACAAAGACTACAAAACTCCCCTCAGACCGCAGATCAATTAGAACTGACAAACCTTAGAAGAAAACTACGAACAATACTTATAGAAGAATATGACAAAAATACTAACTATATGAAAGCTAATTATTATTCCTCATACAACAAGCCATCCAAATTAATGTCAAATAAGGTCAAACAAAAAAATATTAAAGCAAAGGTCCCTTTCCTATTCAAACATAACAACCCAAACATTAAGCTTACTCATCCACAAGATATTGCTAATGAATTTAGCTCCTTTTATGCTGAGCTATATAATTTAAAAAATGACTCTGCAACTCCCCAACCAAACTCAACCACCATCAATGAGTTTTTACAGAAAATATCTCTCCCAAAAATAGACCCATCAAAACACGAACTAGACGACCCCATTTCTATAAACGAAGTTGTGTCATCTATCAGACTATTAAAGAATTTTAAATCACCAGGCCCTGATGGGCTCACAAATGAATATTATAAAATTTTTGGTCAAATTCTCTCCCCTTACCTTACCAGTACCTTTAATGAAGCTATCTCCACAGGTACCATGCCCTCAGAAATGCTTCAGGCCACTATCATTACAATTCCTAAACCAGGGAAACCAGCGGACAATCCAGTAAATTTTAGGCCGATCTCTTTACTCAACTCAGATACAAAACTTTTCTCAAAAATTTTAGCGACAAGATTACTCCAAATACTCCCAAATATAATACACAGTGACCAGGTGGGGCTCACCAAGGGTAGACAAACTTCAGATGGAATGAGAAGAGTACTTAATCTCTTGGCAGGTATGGGGTCGAGTCGAGCGCCTTCTCTCATCCTTTCCCTGGATGCAGAGAAGGCGTTCGATAGACTCCATTGGGACTTCGCATTTGCGGTCCTGGAAAAATTCGGCATAGGGAATAACCTACTAAAAGCAATTAAGGCCCTTTATTCCTCCCCGTCAGCCAGAGTGTTAGTCTGATCCTTTTCAGATATCAAACGGATCAAGACAAGGCTGTCCCCTCTCTCCCCTATTATTTATAATGGTGATGGAACCCATGGCCGAATTGATCAGAACTTCCTCTTATGTTTCTGGCTTTTCATTGGGTGACAGACAGCATAAGATCGGACTTTATGCCGACGATGTTCTGCTAACACTAACTAACCCGCTAACCTCTTTGAGAGCAATACAAGACATTATTAAAGAATTCAGTACGGTATCTAAGTAAATCCTTAATTCTCGGGATAAACATTTCCCCGTCTTTGAGACAGGCCATCCAAGCTGAATTTAAATTCACATGGACAACAGCGATTCCATATCTAGGGATAATTATATCCCTTCCGCTATCAGAAATGGTAGCTGCAAATCTAGACCCCCTTCTGGTCTCAATTCAGGAAGAACTGGTCGCTCTCAGAAAACACGAATATTCATGGTTCGGGAGAATCATGCTTTATAAAATGATAATTTTACCCAAACTCTTATACCTTTTTCGTACCTTAGCTATTCCAATACCCCATAGCAAAGTGGCGGATTTCCAGAAACAGCTTTTACGTTTTATCTGGAACAATAAAAAACCCAGAGTGGCGTCTTCAATCTTATATCTAAATCGCAAACAGGGTGGGGTGGGAGTCCCAGACCTGTGGGAATACTCTCAAGCCATAAATTTAAAGCTAGCTACCCCTTGGGTGGAAAGATCGCTCACCCCTCCGTGGCGACACATGGAAAAATATTTAAATAAGAATAGAGAATTGGAAACATTATTATTAGCAAAATGATCTGTTGAGTCGTCTCGACACCCTACTCTAACCATAGATCTTCAAGGATTATCCCCACCCATGATGGCAACCTTGCAAGCCTGGAACATATGTAGTCTTAAACTAAAAGCAGATAAAGACAAAAGGGAAGTCAAATTACCTCTGGAAACCTTTACATATTTTATCCCAAACCTAACAGTCCGGAACTGGGCTAAGGCGGGAGTGAAGTGGATAGAGGACCTTCTGGTGGAGGGGAAGATTGCTCCTTTCCAAACTCTAAAGAGTAGATACGGAGTCACTGACAGAGAGGCTTACTCCTACTATCAGATGCGCTCATTGTTATCAGTATCCTTTCCAGACAAGTGCTTCTTACCCAATAAACTAATTAACCCTCTCTCCAAGGGAGGCTCTCCAATCGCCTCCTCGACAAGAAAGTTTTATAACATTCTTTCAGAAGATCTGGGCACAAATAAGAAAATCCACCTTCTAAATTGGGAATTAGACCTAAAAAAATCATTTTCCGCAGATCAGTGGCTTCAATCCTTCACCTGGGCAAACAAATCCACACTATCTGCCAACCTCCTTCAGACCCATTATAAAACACTAACTAGATGGTACTATACGCCTGCTAAATTGGCCAGATTTTTCCCCAGGTCTGACGGACATTGTTGGAGAAATTGCGGACAGGAGGGCACCCTGGTCCACCTACTTTGGTCCTGTCCACTCATACAACCATTCTGGACAGAAATATTTCACATTAGTCAGAAAGTGTCCAGTTGTACAATTTCAAAAACACCGGAATTAGCGTTGCTGTTACTAAACAACAACAGTATCCCAATTCAAAAGAGGAAACTGTTATGCCATCTACTCATGGTTGCTAAATTAGCTATACTTAGAAAATGGAAATCCGCACTTCCTCCAACGGGGGCTGAGGTATTTGATATAATGTCGGAACATTGTTCCTATGAAAAGATATTGGCTCGGTCGGGTGAAAAAATGCCTGACTTCCTTCACATGTGGAACCCCTGGCTAAAATACGTTTCTTCTATCCCCTAACTGAGATCACTTCAAAAATCTGTTTAGATATACAATTTTCTAGGGATGTAAGCGGACCGCACTAAGGTTATAAAGTTTTAATGTTCTTTTGTAAAAAAAAAAATGTTTCTTCACAATCAAAAATGGGGTTTTCTTTATAATTTCTGTATACCAAAACTACTATTATTCAGTACTAACGTTGTTGTTTGATGCAACCCACCGCATCCCTGTTTTTTCTCAAACGCTCTGTAAACATGCAGGACTATGTGATTACTGCGGTGACTTGTATGTAATATTATTTACCTTTGTAAAACCCAATAAAAAATATTTGATTAAAAAAAAAAAATACATTACACATATAAAAACATTACATTAATATCCCTCATATATAAAATATTCATTGGCAAATGTCAATTTATAGGTGAAAAACAAACCTAAGGCTTCCTTCCCACGAGCGTGACGGGCTCCGCCGCGTAATATTCCGCAGTGAAGCCCGTCACGGCGCCCCCCAGAGACCCCATACTTACCAGCGGAAGATAGCGTGAAGACGCTTCCCCGCCCACCGCCGTCGCGTCATGTGACACGCCCACCGCGTCGCATGCCGCGGCCGGCCGTGTCACGTGACGCGCCGGCCGCGTCATATGACGCGCGGCGGTAGGCGGGGAAGCGTTTTTTCACGCTATCTTCCGCTGGTTGCAGCGGGAGATAGCGTGAACAGACGGCTTCCATTGACTGCAATGGAAGCCGTCAGCGCGTACACCCGTGGCAAATAGAACATGCTGCGGGTGAGAACGGGAGATTTCACGGTGCGTAATTCCGCGGTGGAATTACGCATCGTGAGCATTGTGCTATTAGGTTCAATAGAACCTAATAGCAGGGTGCAACGCAGAGAATTTGTGCCGCAGATTTACGCGGCGTAAATCCGTTCGTGGGAAGGAGGCCTAACATTTGAATATCAGCAAGTTATCACTAGCTGAGAGATACAAAAGAAGAAATTACAAATCCCTATGAATATTGTGAATAGGTGATTTGGATGCCAATGGGGACAGAAGGGAGCATAATTCTTTAATCTGGGATTGGCTATTGGATACTCTTGCTATAAACTTTACTTAAAAAAAAATCTAACATGACAAATTCATTTTTTTTAGATTATTTGTCATTGACACTGCATTAAAAAATATACCCAATGGAAGCGTCAAACATTGCATAAATCCAATGTGTGTTGTATGAACAACTAGTTATGGTGATTGCCAAAGCAAGTTTTATAACTTCAGCAAGTTTAAGCAAACAGTCAGTCTTTCAAATTTATGATATGGCTTTGGACAACTTCATGCTGTAAAAAAAATGTGTGTTCAATCTGTGCCATTTGTTACTCTATGACTCCATTATCTAATATTACACTACATTTCAAAATTAGACAATATTTCTTATTAAAAAATATTTTATGACATATGAAAAATGGCAGTAGTATTTTATAATGCAGTATACACTTTTTTTTCCACTACTATTAAATACACAGTTTATATGAGCTATACCTGTAATATCATTATGACTAACAAATCAACAATATTTTTACTCAACATTTCTTCCTACAGACATTTTCAAATGAAAATACTAGCCCTGTACTTGTTTACTCATCCTCAAAGCTGCCTAAGGATAAATTTATATCTGCTCTGGGAGGTCCGTTTGGAGTCTCTGGTACAGATCAGGCAGAAAATGGCAGACAAAATAATGCAGCAAGCTGCGCTATTTTATCTGGGAAATTTTCAACGGGCATATTGGAAGAATGGAACTTGCATGGATATATTGGCATATATGACACAGTAAATGTCTTTTAACAATGCATAGGGCAAAATTGTTTGGTTCTTCATTTAAAATAATTCAATTTGCTTTTAACATATTTGGAAAACGTTTTGGGCACAATTTATGATTTACATTAAAAGCCACAATACAAGGACAACCCATGTTAGTGAGATGGCACATACCATATATAACAGGGAGTTCTTACTGTGCCTAAATAATTGTTAAGCTCTCTTTCCATATAGTTAAAAGGGTTTTCAGGCATTTTCAGTACTATACGGTGTTCCAAATAGGTAAAGTATTAGATCAAATACATTGTCTATGTAGCAGAATCCTTGCCTGTATTTAATAGGAGAATGTTACAACTTGTAGAAAACCCATATAGAGGTATTATAAATAGAGCTAATAGTTTATGGACCAAAGCACAATTTTTCATACAGCAGCATTTGGACAGCACGTAGAGGAACAGAAATCTCCACAGGATAACTTAATAATTGATGACAACTCTATTAATCTCGTCATCTGTACAGAGGGCCCCCATACACATTAGTCATCTCACTCTGTCAATAACAGCGGGGCTGGATGACATTCAAATCTGTATGGGTTGGCTCAACTTTCCCCTGACAGATGAATTTGGGAGACATAAGGATTGGGGACGTTGAGTTCCAACTGGAGATAAGTCGACACTAGAGGTGCTTGGCTTTGACTTACCTCCCTAAACACATGAATATTCAGCCAAGCCGAATGTTCCTGTATATGCGAGAACCAGGGAAAACATCTGTCAGACAAATGACCACTTAACTGAAAGTGTATTAGGGAATTAGAATATGTTTGTGTACATGGGGTCATATAACTCTGAAAAGTTTTCTGCCAAACTATTAGTTTTCCTGCTGACTGGCTTTATGATCAACTGTATAAGTGAATTAGAATTTTATTAAAAAAATCTTTCACTGTTATGATAAGATAAATCAAAGCAACATACGTTGTCTGAAAGATTATTTTCCTACAAATTACATTTTAACTGTGTCATTTCCTTCTCTATCTTGGATGGAACAGTGGTAACAATGATATATTTGTTGCAACTTTGACACTCTAGAGACTAAATGACTTTACAAGTTTAATCACCTCACTTTGGATTGCTCATACTGTATCAGCAAAATTAGACTAAATCAATCCACTCATCTGTAAACCCAATTTAAATTTAATTGACAACATTAACCAAATCCCCATATGATTCACAGTGGACTATAGTAATGCCTACTATCTCATCTTGATTTTAGTGCAATTGTACTTCGAATATTTTGCTCTGTTTTGACATACTTACATTTTTTGACATTTAGAAATAAATTGTGAGATATACTATATGCAACATTAGATAACCATAAGGCATTGAAGGAAAGTTAATCTCTAAACTGCAACGGTAATTTTGTACAACTTAGTCTTTATAAAGTAGAGTAAAATCAAGTTATATTGTAAAGCTCATGAATTGCTAAAACCTTTTGTTTTGTGCTGTCAGCCCATTTTGTACTCACATGGATTTAAAAAATATAGTTCAGACTTTTTCTAAAAAGGTAAATCTCATTGATTCAGGCTTTATCCTGAGGCCTCATGCTCATGGCAAAACTATGTGCGCAAAGTATGTATAGAAGCACACGATGGCATACAGAGTCCTTACAGCTGCATGTTACAAAGCCGTAGGCAATGCTTCTTAGGGAAAACAGCTTTATGTTGATGGAAATGGCACCATTTTTTTCTGTCAGATTATTCTAGAGTCCAACAATAAACACCTTGGGGAATTTTAAAGGATGATTGACTAGAAAGGTTTTTTTAAATAACTAAAAAAACCTTTCAATTATGGTCTTCCAATGTAGTAATTTGAGAAATGTGAATTTTTGTAAGCAAAAAACAGGTTTCATTATATTTTAAGTAAAGCAAATTTCACTTTTACAATATCAATTTGGATTATTCTATTATTAGTTTAATTTTGTTTAAAATATTTTAACAGAACACTTGCAGTTATTACAATCAAAACTGTAAGGAATGTATCAAAAATTCTTAAAGTGGAACTGAACTTTCAATAAACCTTCTGTATGTTATAGGAACATGTGAAAAATTTTGAACATCACCGATCTTAATACTTAATACTGAGGCCCTCAACAATTGCTAGAAAAAAAAAACTTAAAGGAAAAGTTATGCTTTAATTTACATAAATATTGATGAAGTGTACAGCAGTACATTTATGGGAAGCTCCTGCTCTTCCAAGCTTTCCAACTTTCATCCAATCCTCTTTCAGCTTCTGTTCCTTTAAAGGCATTGCACGGACCTTCATACACGTGTGTTTTTGCGCGTACAGTGGTGCGCACCTGTGTGCACACCTATGTGCGCACATGCTCATGTGAAGCCACCCTTAAAGGGTTAACAGCAAGTTCAATGGCATTACTCAATACCAAAAAGTAAGGGACAAGCTAAATAGAATTTAAGGTCTGTATAAAAAGAGAATTAAATAATAGAGATGAGTGAGCATATTAGCTAAGGCAAATTACTCGAGCGAGTATTGCCATTTTCGAGTACATGCCCGCTCGTGCCAAAAGATTCGGGAGACGGCGGGGGTGAGCGGTGAGTTGTGGGAGTGATCATGGGGGAGCGGGGGGAAGAGAGATCTTCACCCCCCCCCCCCCCCGTTCCTCCCCGCTCTCCCCCCGCCGGCCCTCGAATCTTTTGGCACGAGCGGGCATGTACTCGAAAATGGCAATACTTGCTCGAGTGATTTGCCTTAGCGAGTACGCTCGCTCATCTCTAGTAAATAACAATGATTAAGGTATAATATTCCCTATATAAACCACAGCCAAATTTTAAATATAAGGTAAAAATTTGGGAACCATTCTGTATGTAAGACTCTGAAAATTTTAAGTTGGATCTATGAAAAGTAGCTAGATTAATACAAGGAATGTGATATTTACCTTTAAATAAAAAAGTTTTAAAAATTAAGCTTGGTTTAGGGCTCAGTCACACAGGCGCCGATGCGCTTGTGTTACTGCACAATAAGATGTCGTCCTCACCAGCAGCGCAGCGGTCTTATCCTGCATGCGCCCGTGTGACTGAGCCCTTAGATGCATTAGAGATGATATGCTATATAAATATATAGCAATATATGCAAATATATCACAGGTGAATATATAGGTTTCACACATTAGCAATTCTTTGTGAGAACTATAATATGGACTAGAGTGCATTAAAATGTGTATGGAGGATAAATAATTCCATCATTATTTTAAGGAGAAGTAAACTGCAAGACCAACTGTAAAATATAACAGCAAAAATAATAGCTATACTTAAAGGGAACCTGTCAACCATTTCTTACTATAGTAAACTAAGAACAATGCAGGAATTACTTACATCTGTTTGCGCTTTATGAATACATACCTGCCAAATCGCTGTTTAAAAAACTTCTGCACTGCATTAAATCATGCAAGCTGGTCTGATGTGTGAGCCAGACCAGTTCTCTCGTCTGCAAGTTTTTTCTATAAGTCTCTTCTCCTATGATACTATGTCATCAACGCAACGCTGCAAAATTTGGAGTGATTCTGCCCACAAAAGGGAAAGATGATCTTCGCATGTGCACATCAGTGGGAGCTCCAGATCTTGCTGCACTGCATTGGTGACATGGTGTCATTGGAGAAGAGAGGGGTGGGCTTGTGAAAAAAAAAATCTGCAGATGAGAGAACTAGCCTGGTCTGCATGATTTGCATGCTACATGGGAACTTTTTAAATATCGATTTTGCGGATTTTTAAAGAGCCATGACAAAATAAGTTTTATAAACAGCTACAGGTAATAATTTGAGTACTGTGCTTAGTTTACTCTTTAAAAAATTGATGACAGGTTCCCATAAATGCAAACTAGAATGAACAAATACTATCTACAGTTCTATGCAAATGTTTTAGGCAGGTGTGGAAAAATGCTGCAAAGAATGCTTACAAAACTATATGCATTAAGAGTTTTTTGGTCAATTAACAAACTGCAAAGTATATGAACAAAAAAGAACTCTAAATCAAATCAATATTTGGTGTGACCTCCATTTAAAACAACATCAATTCTTCTAGGAACACTTACACACAGTTTTTAAAAGAAACTTGGCAGAGAAGTTGTTCCAAACATCTTGGAGAACTAACCACAGACCTTCTTTGGATTTTGGCTTGCTCAAATCCTTCTGTCTTTTTTATGTAATCCCAGACAGACTTGATGATGTTTAGATAAGGGCTCTGTGGGGGCCATATCATCAGGTCCAGGACTCATTGTTCTTCCTTAGGGAGCCTTCACACAATCGTGGTTATGAGCATGCATACACGCGCTCAAAAACATGCGTCTATTACAACCACTAAATTTTTTATGGCGTGTTCACATGTCCGTGTTTTACAAGTGTGCCCCTGTAAAGATAGGACATGCGTGCACTATAGGACCTGCACGCATTGCCTTCAATGGAGCCGCAGCTGCTATCGGCGGATCCATTGAAGACAATGGTCTGACGGCACCCGTGAAGTAATTTTCAAGGAAGAGTTTTAAATGCAACGCTTTCCTGAAAATCATCCCTTTTAGTGTAAAAATAAATGAAAAAAAAAAAATAAATAAATAAATATATATATATATATATATATATATATATATATATATATATATATATATATAGTAGTGCAGTACACAGAAGGGCCTGTAGAGGGCCAGAGACAGGACTTCTGGTGCGAGGGTTAACCAAGGGGTGGAGCAGGAACCAGATAAAAGCCAGTTCCTGCCAAAGAGGGAGAGAGAGAGGACCAGTGCAGCAGAGGAAGGTGCTGCAGGCTGGTGGCCTGGAAAGGCAAGAGTCCGACAGGGATGACGCCCCTAGACTCACCCAAAGAGAGAGAGGGCCAACGCAGCATAGGGAGGTGCTGCAGGCTGGTGGCCTAAAAAGGCCAGAGTCCGACAGGGATGATACCCCTGGACTCACCCAAGCAGAGCGGAGGCTGGTGGCCTGAAAAGGCAAGAGTCCGACAGTGATGACGCCCCTGGACTCCCACCCAAGTTGGGGGGGCTTATGGACATTGTGTGATGTGATGTGCTATGCTGTGACATGCTGTGCAATAAACGCTGGCAGGAGCCAGACAAAGATATCTGCTATTCCTGAGCCATATTTACCCATGTGGTGTGCCATTTCTGGTACGAGAGACCAGCGATCCCGAGGCAAGAGTACCCCCCCTTGCCACATATGGTGGAGGATGCGGGCACAAGCGGTGAAGGTCCCAGCTCAAAGACGCCAGTGAAGAGGCAGACAACCTCTATGAGTATGGAGGAATTGCTGAAGCAGTTGTTACAAGAGAGGGTGCAGCAACAGGAAGCGATGCAAGTTCAGCTGGAGGAAAGGCAACTCCTAATAAAGGAGTTGGCTGCACTGACAGAGTCAGTCAAAACTACATAGAATGAGCACCTCATAAAAGAGAATGAAACTGATCACAGGGCTTTGTTGGGAAAACAAGCCCATAAGTGTTAACAAGGTTGTAAAAAATTGAAGACACAGTCAGCAAAGAGGAATATTCAATGGGAAGTTCAGGTAAAACAGCTCAAAGAAAAGCTGGAAGTGGAGAAAGCCACCTGCAGCAAAGCAGAAAAGCAAGCAGAGGTATTGAGAGGTATACTGGACTTCAAGAAAGCCCAAGCAGCTCGTCAGGAGCAGGTGCTGACCTAGCTACAGATAAGCAGGGATGAAGAAATAGAGCTATATGAAGCTCAGATCCAGAACCTTAAGCAAACTCATGCGCTAGCTAAGAGTTAACTGTCCCAACGATTAGAATAAGCTCTGCAGTGTGAACAGGACTGTAAGACACTGCAAATGAAAACCAAAGAGTTGGAGATGACGTGTTGCGAGTTAGAAAGAGCTTCTACAGATGCACGTTATCAAACTACAGGTTTGCAGAATCAAGTTGCAGAGTTGAAAATGCTGTTAGCAAAGAAGAAGGGTGACTTGGAGTGCCAAGTAAGTCAGCTCAAGGAAGAGCTGGGGATACAGAAAGCTGCTTGCAGTCAGGCAGAGAAGCAAGCAGAGATCTTGAAAGACTTACTGGGTTACAAAGAAAACCAGGAAGTGCTGCATGAGAGACTGGTGTCCCAGCTACAGATGAGCTTGGATGAGAAAGCTGAAATACATGGAGCCCAAATCCAGGAGCTGGAATGGAGTCATGCTGTAGTTGTTGGAGAAGATTAAGAAAGAGACCGAAGCGCTAACCTTGAAGCGCCCCCAAAGGTGGTGTCAGAAGAAAAAGTGGTATTGCAAAGGTCCGCAAGGAAGTTAAGTGCAAAGGTGAAGCTCTGGGAGTCAAATGGTCATATTGCTGAAAAGAAGGTTCAGAGACTAGAGAGGTCTAGGGCTCAGTTCAGACAAGTGGAAAAAAGAAGACCCTGTTGAATTCTAAAAAAGAGATAAAAATTGTGAAAGGTATTGAGAAAGTGAGAGCTGAGCTACAGATGGGAGGTGAGCAATTCTCTGAAGTTCAAGTCACCAAAGAGAAGGCAGAAGGTGGAACTGCTGAAGCAGAGAAGGCCACGAAGGTAGCAGAGACTGGGGAAAAGGCCTCAGAAATTACTCCTGTCCTGGATAAGGAAGTTGTGCAAATGAATGGAAGTATCTCTGTGGTAGAAGACACACAGATGGAAATAAGTGCACATGCCGCTACTGAAGGACAGACTGAAGAAATGGCACCTGCAACAGTTGAACAGATGAGTGATGTACGATATGAAGTATTCAACATGGAAGTTGAGCTTCAGAAAGTGCCAGTTAGGGCAAGAGACCACAAGCCGTTCCACACTGAAATGGAGGACTTGGTTAGCTACAAGGATGATGGTGAAAAGACGTTACATGAACTAGAAAAGTTTACTAAAGCCTTGGAACAGCAAGTAGAAGAATTGAAGGCTCAGGTAGAGAAACCTGACGATAAGTTACAAGCCACAGAGGATACAAAGTTGCACTTGGAAGTCAACTTGCAAGCTGTGAGAGCACGGTCTGACAGAGATCGGCAAGGTTGTGATGAGCCGAGTGAAGACAAGAAGAGAGAACTTATCAGACAAGTAAGACTAGAAAGAGACCCCCGAGCCTGGAGCTTTGACCCTGGTGGGCCAAGAAGAAAAGGTGATACGGCCTACGGCCTATATCAAAGGGGGGGGGGGAGTATGTAGTAGTGCAGTACACAGAAGGGCCTGTAGAGGGCCAGAGACAGGACTTCTGGTGCGAGGGTTAACCAGGGGGTGGAGCAGGAACTAGATAAAAGCCAGTTCCTGCCAAAGAGGGAGAGAGAGAGGACAAGCACAGCAGAGGAAGGTGCTGCAGGCTGGTGGCCTGGAAAGGCAAGAGTCCGACAGGGATGACGCCCCTGGACTCACCCAAAGAGAGAGAGGGCCAGCGCTGCATAGGGAGGTGCTGCAGACTGGTGGCCTAAAAAGGCAAGAGTCCGACAGGGATGACACCCCTGGACTCACCCAAGCAGAGTGGAGGCTGGTGGCCTGGAAAGGCAAGAGTCTGACAGGGATGACGCCCCTGGACTCCCACCCAAGTTGGGGGGGCTTATGGACATTGTGTGATGTGATGTGCTATGCTGTGACATGCTATGCAATAAACGCTGGCAGGAGCCAGACAAAGATATCTGCTATTCCTGAGCCGTATTTACCCGTGTGGTGCGCCATTTCTGGTACGAGAGACCAGCAATCCCGAGGCAAGAGTACCCCCCCTTGCTACAATATATATATATATATATATATATATATATACTTACCTGTCCACTGCTGCCATGCCCCCCGCAGGGATAAAGAACACATGTGCCACATGCTCAGCCAATCAGAAGCAGCTCTCGCCTGTCATTCATTGAATGGCCCACAGCTGTCTGTGATTGGCTGAGCCTCTCAGCCAATCAGAAGCAGCTCTTTCAGCAAGTGCGGATTTTAATTCCCTGGCTTCTGAAACAACCTCAGTGCAGAGATGGGGTTGGGTTGTTTTTCAGGGAAGGGTTTATATTTAAAGCCCTTCCCTGAAAAACAATTAAGGGGTGCACCTAGATCCTTTACCTCAGCTGTCATCTGTGACAGGTGCAGCAGGGAATTCTTTATTACCCGTGGGGATGAAGAAAACAGCAGCCTCGGCTCCATTGAAGGCAATGCATGGACCTTCATACACGCGTGTTTTTGCGCTTACATGGGTGCGCACTAGAAATGAGCGAACGTACTCGGTAAGGGCGATTTCGCAATCGAGCACCGCGATTTTCGAGTACTTCACTACTCGGCTGAAAAGTACTCGGGTGCGCTGTGGGTGAGCGGGGGGTTGCAGCGGGGAGTGGGGTGGAGAGGGAGAGAGAGAGGGCTCCCCCCTGTTCCCCGCTGCTACCCCCCACTCCCCTCTGCAACCCCCCGCCCCACAGCGCACCCGAGTACTTTTCACCCGAGTAGTGAAGTACTCGAAAATCGCGGTGCTCGATTGCGAAATCGCCCTTACCGAGTACGTTCACTCATCTCTAGTGCGCACCTATGTATGCATACGCACATGCTCGTGTGAATCCATCCTTATACTAAAGATAGTTGTTAATGACATAGACTTTTTGTTTGGGATAATTGTTGTGCTGGAGAATAAATTTAGAGTCAATTGGATGCCTTTTATTTATTTTTTTTAATTCTTACTTGGTAGCACTTTTTCCACCTTTCTAAAACTTTTACACAGCATTACCTAAAGTTATTACTAATGAAAGGGAAGTATGGAGTCAATTTGATTAAACATATGCATTTAATTTTCTTTTTTTTATGCTTGAGCTTAAACAAAAATGCAGAACTTTTTAAACTAAGGCCCAATATCCACATCCGGATTTTAATTATAAAATCTGCACATGTCTCCCGCGGGGGAGATCCGCAGCTCCAGAAGCCCATAGGGATGCATTAGCATTCGCAGGGCAAATAAATGCATGCAGATGTGATTTTTTTACCGGCGTGTGGATCGCACGTCCGGGAAGAAATCACAGCATGCTCTATTTTCCTACGGATCTCCATCACAGACAGCTCCCGTGGCTTCCATTGAAGTCAATGGAAGCCATCTACATTTGTGGCACATCCGCAGCTGTTTTTGTGCTGTGGATCTGTGGGAGGGCAGGAGATTAAAAAAATTAAAAAGTGTCCATGGTGCATGCAGAAGAAAGAAGATCCGGCCACGACGGAGGGCAGACCCGCAGCGTCCAGACATGTGAGTATGCTGTCATTTTTAGCCTCATTGCTGTGGGCACAGGTGGAAACCGCTGCGGGATTCCACCATGCATGCCCTTAGACATGAGGGCTAAAGCATACATATACACACGGCAGCTTGGTGGGCAGCTAAATTCTGTGGCAAGCTGGTGGTAAGCTTTACAGGAGGTTGTGTGAATGGATTTTGCAGACTATATTTGATAATGATCCTGTACGATCAAAAACGCAAAAACACTCCATGTAAGGGACCCAGTGGGTTTTAATGAATGTGGTTTTCACGTCCGATTTTCTGCGCATAAAATCGCATTCAAAATCACCTGTGTGCATGCATGTATCATATCCTTATTGTGTTGCGGATTTGCGCTGAAATCCACAAAGGCAAAAATCTGCTATGTGTGGACTTACACTTATGCTCTGAAACTTCTATTGTGCTTAAATGATTGTTCTTTACATTTTGTATGTAACTCATGAGTTATACAAGGATAGATATGTTTATGTTAATACTGTATAAACTATAATTATATTAACAGCACTATATTATTCTTAGATTTTTTCATGCACTGTGGCTTTTTTAGAAGAACACAGAACATACAGTAGCTGTACTTTATTAAGTTAATGACTGTGCACAAAATACACCAAGTCGAAGCATTCAACTATCTGCCAAACGGCTATAACAGCATCTTATGGAAGCATTACCAGTGAAAAACAGAACAATTTAAAAGATTTATCATAGTGACATTGCAAGTTTCAATTTAGAAAACAAGTAATTCAGCAAGATAATCTGATTGTGAGAGAATTAATTTATACTGTTAAATCCATTTACACTATGGTGATTGTAGCTGTGCTTGGCTTTTATTATCATCACAAACAGAAGTTAAGCTGGAACAAAGCAATTTTATATTGGTGTGTGTTAATTTATCAACTATTCTATCAGTGCGAAAAGATTGTTTCTCCGGAAATCATATGAAGGGAATAAAGGATAAATTTGAAGTTTAGCAGAATGTATTAGTTATTGTTGTTTTAAATAAATAAAGCAGCAAATTAAGATTAGACTATAAGGACACTGTTAACGCACAGGGTTTTTTTTCTGGCATTTCAAATTGCAATGTATCAAAAATGTATGTGAATTTTAAAATAGAATGTGTAGGTTTTTTATGTCATTTTATATGTCTTAATGCTGGAATTTTTTATTTAGTGTCATTTTCTACATGCGTTGTTCCTGGCATTTTTTAATTATTATAGAGAAGCCAATGGGAAAAAATTCCAGATAAAATTATATACCCAGAAACACTGCATTTTGAAAAAGATGCTACTAACCTCAAAACAACACAAACCAAAATGCATTGTATATAGAATGTTTCACTGTAGACTTTAAAGTAGTATGGATGCAAAGCAAAACAACATAAAAACAGTGTTTAAAATACCAGTGGAAACATTGTGAAAAATGCTACACGTTGCTGTGTGTCCAGCCAAAGTTAGGTAGATTTAAGCCAGCAGGTCTAAACATTTCAACTGAAGATTGAATTTCTTAAAATATAAGTTATCTCTCCTGTATGTTTGCAATATTATGGACCATAAGAAGCCCATGTGCAGAACAGGGATATAATGTATAACAATGATCTAGTAATTTCATATCAAAACAGAAGTGTAGTCATTTGCAGTGAGCGATAGTCCTTCTGCAACCACTAAAGCATAAAAACGTCATATGCCTTAAAGTGCCTAACAGTGATTGCCCACATTCCTCATGGTCAGGCCTAAGAGTGTCCTCTGGCTGGTCCTGCTACCTACGTTGAATAGCTGCAGTTAGTGATGGATGGGAGGAATGTGGCGTCACCCCTTCACCTATATCTAGACCTAAATTATTCCCTCTTCCTCCTCCTCTGTACTTCTCCCATGGGTCAACTTCTCCCCTCTGAAGCCTACAGCACGGTCATCAATTTCAGAGAACATGCCCGAAGTAGGTATGGTATTGCCCCTACACAAAACTGCCTCTCTGTGCTCAGAGGCTACTGCATGAACAAGGAGAGAGATGGAGGAAGAGGCATCAGAAGAGGGAGCAGGACGAGGCTGACTATTTGCCCTCTGGACCAAGTGGAATTTCTAAGGGAACGGGTGGTGGGAGTTCATCTGACTGTTCATACACATTATGTTGAGCTTGTTTATATTCTTGTTGCATTTTAAACGCTTACCACAGATCTTACAGATGCTCACTTTTCTTTCATCACCTACAGTTTCAGAGAATAACCAGGCTGCACAAGACCTGTGAGCAGACCTACCTGTAGGCCTGATGTTGATGCTGCTGCAACTAGTTGTAGCTAATGGTGAGAGTACAGCCCTTATTTTTGTCTGCAACACCTTACCCCTGTTTTATCATGGCACTGTCCTGCAACGTCCAGCTCTTCTTTTTCCCCCTGCCAGCTGCTATCATGACTTTCCCTGTCTGTACATATTTAAAAAACACCTCACCATCTTCCACCTCCTACTTCTTTTTGTCATATTTTTCCTCTTGAGTGGACTCAGGAGCACTGGAAGCTGACACCTTCACTTCCACATCCCCCTTAGTATACGTAGCCTATGGAGCGCTGACAACATGCACTGACTCACCCTCACCTTCCTCTTTGGAGAAAAAAAAAAGGTTGGGCTTCATTATAATCAATATCTCTGGTTGTTTGGACTTCCCCGTTGACATCCATGACACTGAATGATCAAACAGCTCCTCAGACTTATCCATGTTGACTGCTTTGGAGAGTGCGGGGGATTTGGCATTTGGTGAAGTAAAGGGGGATGCTCATGGCTGACTGGTGCAGACTGAGTGCTGTGTGGCTGTGATACGGAGGAAGAAAGGTAATGCTACTTGAGGCATGCTGTATCAACCTCTCTATGATCTGTTCTGCGTGCTACAGATGTAATGCACAGGCAGAACCACTTCTAAGGAATAGCAGTAGGCTTGTCTAGCCTCCTGCAGAAGATGGAGCTATTGCTTCAGTGGGAGCCACTTAAAGTGACAACTTGGCCCCTCCTCCACCCCCTCCCCCCCACCACCACCACTGACACGTCCCCTACTTCTTGCTTACTTCATGTTTCATTTTTATTTAGGGTTTTTTTTGTAGTCTTTTTAGTGTAGCTTTTTGTAACTTATCGGTTACATTTTTAGTTTGCAGGAAACCCCTGCTAGCTGTGTAAGGTCTGCAAATAATTTGTAGTGGCTGGACTGGTGATTTTGAACAATGTCTGATTTGCTGTTTCCCTGTAGGTCATGTGATGCAGACATCCAATGAAACTGCTACCCATATGCAAGATACAGGACACTTTTGTGACATTAGCAATTACTCTGACTGCTGATTGGCTGCATGCTGACCTCTGCAGCAAGCATTATGGAAAATTCAATTTTCCCATAATATTTTTTCACAAATCGGGATAATTTTGTTGCCCGGCCAATAAAGATGAGCAACACTACTCACAATAACATTTCAGAAATCATTTGGTAGTATTACATTGACAGATAGCTTTGTTATTAGGCTGGATTCACACAAAGCATTTTACAGCATTTTTTGCAGCAGATTCATTGGTTGTTTTCAGCAGCATTTTTGATTATTTTTTTGCAGCCAAATGTTAAAATCTATAGTGAAATATAAAATGTGTTATATACAAATCACTTTGGTTTGTGGCATTGCTTTTGTAACTGGCATTTTTTTTCAAAATGCTGCATGCTCTGGGTATGCCTTTAAAACTGCCAGAAAAAATGTATGTTTGAAATTAGAGATGAGCGAGCGTACTCATCGAGCTTGATGCTCGTTCGAGTATTAGGGTACTCGAGATGCTCGTTACTCGAGGCGAGCACCACGCGATGTTCGAGTCAATTCCATTTCCTTCCCTGAAAGTTTTGCGCCATTTTCTGACCAATAGAAATGCAGGGAAGGCATTACAACTTCCTCCTGTGACGTTCCAGCCCTATCCCACCCCCCTGCAGTGAGTGGCTGGCGAGATCAAGTGACCCCCGAGTATTTAAAGTGGGGCCGCCCGTGACTCGCCACAGTCACACACTGGGAGAGATCAGGGACAGTGCAGTCTGTACTACATAGTATAGGGGCAGTATTGGTCAGGCAGGGACAGTGGGTAGTGTGGAATCCTGTCTACAAGAACCCCAACGGTCCTTCTTAGGGCTACCTGTGACCGTGTACATTTTACAGGTTGTCTGAGGGGAGTTGTAGTCGATCACTATTGCACAGCTAGGCCGGTTTGCAGCCTTCCGTATAATTTTTTTCTGGCTGCAGTTAACGTTACATAACCGCTGTCAGCCTCCAACTGTATGCCAATAATTCCAAAATTTTTTACACCGCTCTGTGTCTGCCGTCAACTTCACGCACAGCGTACGGCGACAGCCCCTGATAGAGGGAAAGTCATATACACGCTATATAGCCGGTATTCTTTTTCCAAAAAATTTTTAAATAAAAGCTCCTTCTTACGGCTACCTGTGACCGTGTGCATTTTACAGGTTGTCTGATGGGAGTTGTAGTCCATCACTATTGCACTTAGGCCTGTTTGCGGCCTTCCTGACTATTTTTTTTTTGCCTGGAGTTTGCCTTACTAGACTGCCCTTAACGACAAAGTCTACGCACATAATTCCAAGATTATTTACACCGGGCTGTGTCTGCAGTGAATTAGAGACACACAGCATACGGCCACAGTGACTGATAGAGGGAAAGGCATATACACAGTATATAGCCCGTATTCTTTGACCAAAAAAAACAAAAAGCTCCTCAGTTGGGCTACCTTTGACTGTTTAAATTTCACTGGGTGTCTGATGGGAGTTGTAGTCCATCACTATTGCACTTAGGTCTGTTTGCAGCCTTCCTGTCTATTTTTTTCTGCCTGGAGTTTGCCTTACTAGACTGCTCTCAGCGACAAAGTCTACGCACATAATTCCAAGATTATTTACACCGGCCTGTGTCTTCAGTGAATTAGAGACACACAGCATACGGCCACAGTGACTGATAGAGGGAAAGTGATATACACAGTATATAGCCCGTATTCTTTGACCAAAAAAAACAGAAAGCTCCTTCTTAGGGCTACCGCTGACCGATTAAATTTTACTGGCTGTCTGGTGGGAGTTTTAGTCCATCACTATTGCACTTAGGCCTGTTTGCAGCCTTCCTGACTATTTTTTTCTGCCTGGAGTTTGCCTTACTAGACTGCTCTCAGCGACAAAGTCTACGCACATAATTCCAAGATTATTTACACCGGCCTGTGTCTGCAGTGAATTTGACGCTCAGTGTACGGCCAACACAGGTACTTATAGAGGGAAAGTGATACACACAGTATATAGCCTGTCTTCTTTTTCAAAAAAAAACCCAAAAGCTCCTTCTTAGGGCTACCTCTGACCGTCTGCATTTTACTGGGTGCCTGGTGGAAGTTTTGGTGCATCACTATTGCATTGCTAGGCCTGTTTGCGGCCTTCCTTCCATTTTTTTCTGCCTGGAGTTAGCGTTACGATTCCGCTCTCTGCGTGAAAGTGTACGCATATAATTCCATAATTATTTACAGCGGTCTGTGCCTGCTCTATTTGTAATCCACCATGCTGAGGGGTAGGGGTCAAGGATGTGGACGCGGGCGAGGATGCAGAGTTCCAAATGAGGGTGTGGGCACAGGCCGAGTTCCTGGTCCAGGTGTATCCCAGCCGGCTGCTGCGGGATTAGGAGAGAGGCAAGTTTCTGGGGTCCCCAGCTTCATATCACAATTTATGGGTCCACGTGGTAAACCTTTATTGCAAACAGAGCAGTGTGAGCAGGTCCTCATGATGATGGCAGAAAATGCATCCAGCAATGTATCGGGCACCCAGTCTTCTACGCAGTCCACTGCTGAAACTCTGAATCCTCTGGCTGCTGCTCCTCCTTCCTCACACCTTATACTGCTGCTGCAAAAATGGTACTGGGGTCTGCATATGCTTCTTGTTGCAGCCGTTCTGAGGTTCCCACCTTGCCTTCAGGCCAAACCAGGGTTTAGCAGCATTCCTACCTCTCCTGGAGCTGAGAGGTGTGGAGGTTGCAAGATTAATGTCAGTCAGCACCTGGTGCTAAGTAGCTCTGCTCCTATTTAAGCAGTGCTAACTGTTACTCCAGTGCTGGTCAATGATTCACTGCAGTTCCATGTTGGACAGCGACGGAGCAACACAGTGTGGTGGAAGCTCTGCTGGATAAGCTAAGTTCTTTGCTGTTTGGTTTGGTTTTGTTCTCCTTTTGTTTTGCGCTAGGGCTCCCAGTTAGGGACTGGTTAGTGGCCCAGGTTCGAGTGCAGGCTCGCACTTATCAGCCTGGTCGGTCTGCCGAGTAGGCAGGGTCCCCTCCTGGGTTAGGGGGCGATAGGGAGAGCATTCCTCTTTAGTCTTTGTTTCCTTTTGCACAGTTGTGCCTTTGATTTGTGTTATTGAGGTTGCACGTTCTTAGGACGCAACAGATTGACCAGCCCTTAACTATTCAGGGAGATTCTGTGCCGTTATTATGAATCCCCTTGAGGTTTTGTCGCACCAGCTTGGCACGCTGGCTGCTGAGCTCGCTGAGATAAAACAGCGACAAACTGCGCTGCAGGTTCCCAGCAAGGAACCAAAAATTGAGCTACCTGACCGTTCTTAGGACGCAACACTTCTGCTACATAAATGTTACAGGAGTCTGCTGATACTGCTGCAACAGAAATGTTACAGGGGTCTGCGTATACTGCTGCTAGAGAAATGTTCCTGGGGTCTGCCTATACTTCCACTACAGAAATAGTACTGGGGTCTGCCTATACTGCAGCTACAAAAATGTTACAGGGGTCTGCCTATACTGCTGCTACAGAAATGTTCCTGGGGTCTGTTTATACCTTTGCTACAGGAATGTTACAGCGGTCTGTCTATACTATGGGTGCACTAAGTCTTCCCATTGCCGTGTTTTACCTATGTGGCACAAATAATACAGTGACTGACTAGGCCAGAATTGCTGTCCGAGGCCAAGTTTCTTGGCGGGGCGAAACTCTCCCATGGTTGGGCACTCCGATTTCTTCCTGTGTAATACCATCTTTGTGCACTTACAGCATAGGCTAGGCCAAGGAACTCAAAGACTGCCCCTTCCAGTGTTGAGCTATCTATGTTGCGACACATGGATTTCCCGTTGCTATGTAACTCAGGGCACCTTGGGTCACAAAGGTGGAGGCTTGGAACCGAGCCTGACCCTGGGCCCGCTAACGTGCTTCCCACATAGACTATAGCGGGTCCTGGTCATGGTGTCTTGGGCTTGTAATGCCACCTCCTCCTCCTGCTTGGGGTCAGGGGATCAGCACTGGCATCATGTATTTTCTTCCGTGTTACCACAGTTATCTGAGACACTGGTTTGGGCCAAAGAAGAGGAGCGTTACTTGATGAGACCTTCACAGCTGTACTGGCATCGGAGTCTGCTCTATGCCCACGATTGCTGAGGGTGTGTGCAGAGGCCTATGTACTCTGCACAGTGAAAGTCTGGCATGTTTGGGCACTATCATTTCTTCATGTTTATTACTGTTTTTGGGTTCCTTTGGCTCACCTACGCTGTGGGTGCAAAAGGCTTCCCATAGCGGTGATTTACCTGTCCGGCACAAAGTCACTGACTGACTTGGGTAGGGTGCATAGTGCAGATGGCTTTCCCCTTGCGGTGTGGATAGAGCTATCTGACACCTAGACAGAATGAATACTGTGTGGGCACATGGACTTCCCATTGCTATGTCAGTCGCGACACCTTGGGTCTCACAAGGTGTTTGCTTGGACCGAGCCTGGCCAAGAGCCCGCTCACATCCTTCCTACACAGGCTACAGCGGGCCCTGGTCATGGTTTCTTGGCCTTGTAAGGCCACCTCCTCCTCCTGCTTGGGGTCAGGGAATCAGCAATGCGCATCATGAATTTTCTCTTGCGTTACCACAGTTATCTGAGAAACTCGTTGGGGCCAACGGAGAGGAGCGTAACTGCACTAATGAGACGTTCACTGCTGTACTAGCATCGGAGTCCGCTCTATGCCTGCGATTGCTAAGGGCGTGGGCAGAGGCCTCTGGCCTCGGCACATTTTAAGTCTGCCATGTTTGGGCAGTCTGATTCCTTCATATTTAATGCTGTCTTTGGGTTCCTTCGACTCGCCTATGCTGTAGGTACACACAGACTTCCCATAGTGGTGATTTCCCTGTCCTGCACAAAGTGACTGACTGACTGACTTGGGTAGGGTGCATAGTGCAGATGCCAGTCTGACTCGGGCATGCAGTGTGGGCCGAAGCTCACCTGTATTTTATCTGACATTAGCTCAGCTATCCGGGGCACTGCAATGGGATTTATTTATGTACCGTTGGTGGCTTCCTGGGACCCACCCACGCTGTGGGTCCACACAGACTTCCCAGTGCGGAGTTGTACCTGCCTTTGACTATGAAAAAAGGCCAGACTGACTAGGGCATGGAGTGTGGGCCGAAGCCAACCTATACTTTATCTCATGTTATGTCAGCTATCCGGGGCACTGCATTAGGACAAACTAGAGGAGCAATACAGCGCTAATGAGACGTTCACAGCTACGCTAGCATTGGAGTCCACAGCTGAGGGTTTGTGCAGAGGACTATGTCCTGGGTGCAGTGAAAGTCCGCTTCCTGCCTACGGTTGCTGAAGCTGTGGGCCAAGGCCTATGTCTTTGGCGCGGTGCAAGTCTGCCATGTTTGGCCGCTCAGATTTATTTATTGTTCATGTCTTGGGTTGCCTAGGACCCACCTATGCTGTTGGTGCACACTTAGTTCCTATCGCGGTGTTTGACTTGTCTGGCACAAAGACACTGATTGACTTGGGTAGGGGGCAGAGTGCAGATGGCTTTCCCCTTGCAGTGTCGATTGAGCTATGCGACACCTAGACAAAATAAATAGTGTGTGGGCACATGGATTCCCCATTGCTATGTAACTCATGCCCACGTTTGCAGCTCCTGACGGAGGTGGCACAGGATTGGAATGAAGATCGAACGTCAATTTCTCATTGATTCTCAACTGCATTGTGGGCTATTGCCCCGCCTCTTTTAAAGAGGGTCGCTACCTGGCCCTGCCAACCCTCTGCAGTGTGTGCCTCTGGTTCCTCCTCATGGCAGACGCACCTATAAATAGACATGAGGGTGGTATGGCTATGAGGCCAGCGTGTGGTATGAGGGCAGCTGAAGGCTGCGCAGGGACACTTTTGTGTGCGCTGCGGACACAGGGTCATGCGGGGGGGGAGGGGGCTTGGGCAGCATGTAACCCAGGAGAAGAGGCAGCAGTGTGTCCCGCAGGCAGTGCTTGTGCTTGGTTGGAGGTAGTGTGGTGCTTAGCTAAGTTGTGCCTTGCTAATGAGGGTTTGTCTGAAGTAAAAATTGTTAGGGAGGGGGTCTCACTCTTGCCGCTATTGTGGCTTAATAGTGGGACCTGGGAACCTGAGATGCAGCCCAGCATGTTGCCCCTCGCTTGCCCTATCCATATCTTTGTCGTTTCCATCACTTTCATAGGTTTTGAAGATTTGCACAAATGAAAACCTTAGAGAGTATCGACGATATACAAAAATGCTCGAGTCGCCCATTGACTTCAATGGGGTTCGTTACTCGAAACGAACCCTCGAACATCGCGGAAAGCTCGACTCGAGCAACGAGCACCCGAGCATTTTGGTGCTCGCTCATCTCTATTTGAAATATAATACAATAAAAATGCAAAAAATTGTTAACAAAAGTGCAATTAAATTTTTTCATTGAAACAAGCATTTAAAAATCCTGATAATAAAGTGTGTATAGTAGGAGGTCTAATATATTTGGAGGCAGTTAAGACAGGATAACACCATTATTTTTTATAGCAACAATCAACAGTATTTATATAGCATGTACATATTGCGCAGCACTTTACATCACTTGATATTTTCTGTTCCCATTGGTGCTCACAGTCTACATAAACATGTTAGTATGATTTTGGAATGTGGGAAGAAACTTGTACTTGGTCAGATTTGAACCTATGACTGCTGCACTGCAAGGCAGCAATGTTAACCCCTGAGCCACCATACTATTTCTGCTTCCTCCTTCTCCTCATTAATATATGTATGCACTATATGAATAAAGGTAATTATTATGAAATAGAAACTCACACAAGCTCTATGCAGATGTTAGGGTTATTATTGAAGTTTTATTCAAATTAAGTCTGACCGAGCTAAACTTTTTGCCAAGATTCAGCGAACTGGCCAAGACAATTTTTGAAAAGTTCACTCATCTCTACTCAGTAATAAATGAATGATCTAGATTTGCTTGACAGTATCTTGTTTTCTTTCAAGATATATATTTTTATAATTAGATTTGCAATACATTGTCCAAGACTTACAGTTGTATCAAGGATTTCTGCAACATACATTGCATATACAAAAAGAAACATTATGCTCAACTGATAAGCATCTATGTTATTGAAATAATACCGAAGAAAATCAAAGTTATATAGCATTTCTTTGCATAATATTTGTTAAATCCAGATATGCATTGAATCATAACTGAACTCAACATTGTAACAACACATATCGCAACCATGGGTTCCAATTTGTTATTAGATCTATCATAAATTTTTTCATAGGTATAATGAATGGCCATCATGTCCATTAATTCTTTCAGATTGGGGGCGGCACAGGATTTCCATTTTCTTGTTATAAGTATTTTAGCTGCTAGTAGGAAGTCGCAGACCCACTTTTTATTTTCCCGTGGGATGTAGTTACACTCAATTAGCAGGAGGGCGAGCTGAGGATTGCATGCTAAAGTGGTACCCGTTACATCTTTGATAACTTGGAAAACTTCTTTCCAGAAGGATTGTAACCGAGGGCATTCGCACAGGATATGCAACAGCGTGCCTTCCTGTCCACATTTTCTTCAACATTTGTTGCTCCTCCCTAGAAAGCATCTCGTCAACTTTAAAGGAGTGTAATACCATCTAGTTAGGATCTTGTAATGAGTCTGCAGGAGGTTGGCAGAAAGCGTGGATTGTTTGGCCCATTCAAATGAGACCAGCCATTGCTCTGGGGAAAATGCTACATTCAGGTCCCTTTCCTAATTTACTAAGTGGATCTTTTTATTCTCTCCCATATCCCCTGTGAGAACATTATAATATCTTTTAGTCAGAGAACCCTGTGCGTTCATCCCCTCTGGGAGGAATGCCAACAGTTTGGTTGGACATTTAATTTTTTTAGGTGGGAGATGTGAAGGAAGGAATGTATCTGACCATATGTATACACATCATTAGTATTTAGCATATGTCTCTTCTTGAGTTTATAGAAGGGTACTATACCCTGCTTATCCATGAGGTCTGTTATAAAGTTAATACCTCCCCTTCTCCAATTCTTAATATTTATATTAGGGATGAAATACTTGAGGGTCTCCAAAGGTAACTTGAGGCATTTCCTATCAGAGAATGTTTTGAATTTATGTACACAGAGTTGGGTCTAGTATACTCTGCACTGAGGTTTTAAGGAGGGCGCTCAAAGGGTTATTCCTGTTTAACTGTTTTTCCATGACACTCCAGGTAGTATGACCCTAAATTAGGGACTCCCAGACCTCCCTGTTTCCTGTGTAGATAAAGTATTGAGGCTGCTACCTGTGGTCTTTTTTGTCTTCCATATAAATCCCAGTAGTTGCTTCTGAAACTCTGCTATGACATATTGAGGAATCGTAACACAAAGTGTACTAAATAAATATAAGATTTTGGGTAGAATCAACATTTTATATAATTCCATTCTGCCACACCAAGAGGGCTCTAATTTCTCCATTGATTCCAGCTATTTGTGCAGGGAAGAGAGCAGGGGATTTAAATTTATGGATACCATATTAGACAATGGGTGACAAAGTTTTATGCCCAGGTATGGTACCTCAGAGCTCCACTCAAAGGAGAACTCCCTTTGTATTTATCTCTTTAGTTTTTCATCTATATTGACATCCAGTATCTGAGACTTATTTATGTTTAGATTATAGTAGTAGACCTCACTAAAGAGGGAAATTATGCCATCTATCCCCCTCAGGGAGCCCAGGGGATCAGAAAGAGAAAGCAGCACATTATCGGCAAAAAGGCCAATTTTGTGCTGTCTGAGTCCCATGGATACCCCCTTAACTTCTGGGGACACTGTAAGCAATTTTGCCTGGAGTTCCATAATCATTATAAACAAGAGAAGGGAAAGTGGGCACCCGGGCTCTATTTGCTAGGACTCTGACTGAAGGATTGGAATACAAGGCCTGGATTGCATGTACGAAATTCCCTTTAATGCTACATTTTTGTAGGGTAGCAAAAGCAACTCCCCAATGGAGTCTATTGAACGCCTTCTCCGCATCCATGGCAAAAAGGAGAGAAGGTGCTCGACTCGTCCCAATGGTAGCCAAAATATTAATAGTTCTCCTCATGCCATTCAAGGCCTGTCTACCTTTCGTGAAACCAACTTGATCTTTATAAATTATTTCAGGAAGGATTTCTAATAATCTAGTCACTAAAATGTTTGAGTAGAGTTTGGTGTTAGAATTGAGGAGAGAAATCGGTCTATAATTAGTTAATGATTCCTGAGATTTACCCAGTTTGGGTAAAGTGACTGTTATGGCTGGTAACATCTCTGTCGGGAGAACACCTTTGTTATTGCTTCATTACAGATATTGGTGAGATATGGGGTCAGCATATGTGAGAAAATGTTTTAGTATTCTTTAGAGAATCTGTTGGGGCCTGGTGTCTTATTGTTTTTTGAGTGATTAATAGCTTTAGTTACTTTATCTATTGATATTGGTTTGTTCAGAACCTGTTGAGGGTCATCTATAGGGGGTAGGGATATTTTGTTTGGGAAGTTATTTATAGTATCTGGGTTAGGTTGGGGTATCGACAGATCACCCTTTAGATTGTATAGTTTCTCGTCTTGGTTTGGTTAGATTGGCCTGAGATGAGTAGTAATGTGCACGCATAAGCTCATGACTTTCATTGAATTCTTTTAGTAATAGTGATCATAGTTTGCATCTCAATATCATTAAAACTGATTGAGACCCTTTCTGTTGGGAGCTTTGCATGGTTGCTTCTTTCAGTTGTATTTTAGACAACAAATCATTTATTTGGGCATTTTTCTTTTTCTTTCATTGTGCTCCCAATTTTATTGAAGTGCCTCTGATGACTGCCTTATGAGCATTCCACACAGAGAACCTACTTATCTCTGGACTGTCGTTTGTTTCAAAATACACTCAGAGCCTCCGCTATCAGGATTTGGTATTTGAGGGACTTAAGAAGAATTATATTCTTCCGCCATATTCTTGTATGACATTGAGGGAGCCCCAGTTTAATTTTTAGGCATATTGGGGAATAATCGGACCAAGTAGTCATGCCTGTTTCTGATGTAGATATCAGAGGGAGAGTTCATCTGTCTAAGAGAAACAGATCTATTCACAATTTTTTTTTATGGTGTACGGAATAATAAGTATACGCTCTCGATGAAGAGTTGAAGCATCTAAAGGTGTCATATAAGGCTACATTATGTAACCAGGGGCATAGGGTGGGGGCGGTTCTATTTCTAGCCGTAGAATCAGTGGATTTATCAGGGATGATGTTGAAGTCCCCACAAACAATTAAATGTCCCTTTTGGAATGTTTTTTTTAATAATTTTATTTAAGAAAGAGATCTGTTTACAGCATAAATATTAGCCAGGGTAACATGTTTTTCATTTATGAATTCCGTAAGGATGAGATATCTTCCCTTTTAATCTATTACATGTTCAGAAAAGGTGAATTTTAAGTTCTCTCTGAAAGCTGAAAGGACCCCTGCATGTCTTTTTGTGGCGCAAGACATAGATATCTTAGGAAACTTTTTCTTAGAGAATTTAGGACATGCCTTTACCGAAAAATTCAACCCCTTGGCATTTTAGAACAATATTTTAACCAAAAAAATTGTAGATAAAATTCCATAGACATCTGGTGGATGGTCACAGTATAAAGCATACAAAACTTAGTAATCATAGAAGAAAATGTAAAAAGAAAAATTAACTCAGAAAAAAGGCTATACCTCTCATCTACGAGGTCTGGCGCTGAGCATACCAGCTGATTGTCTGGGAGACCCTGGAAGGTAAAAGCAATATACAAAATACATGGAGAAACAGGTTTCAGCACCTGCATAGGATGTTCGGGGCCAATAAGGTTTTCCTGGCAGTAGTCGGCCATACTCTTAGTTGTTGTGGAGTTTCACAAACCAGCTGTCGGTGTAGTACCACTTCTGAAATTAAATGTAGGTTAGGTAATGACCTTCAAGAGGAGGATACAGTGGACCAGTCCTGTGTAACTTTCTTTGATCTAGCCTCGTAGTTGCATTTTGCTTTCCTGGTTGTATATTCCAAGATTTTAGGATTTTTTTCTACCTCTTTTAGTGATGTAATGGTGTGTAGGGAGCCCTCTTTATGTATTAACAATTTGGTTGGGAAACCCCATTTATATAAGATATCAGTGGAGTGCAGAGCCAAAGTGATGGGTGTGTTAAGGACCGCTCCCGGTCACATAACCTTTCAGGTCAAGAGGTCCAAATTAGCCCCGTATCATGGTGCATCCCGGAAACCAAGAACTAGACACTGAGACAGTTATCAGTTTCCTCAGATACGTAGAGAAGAGCCACGGCAGGTAACAAGTGGTTCTCTCTGTCGGGAGGCGACACGTACTGAGTGTTTTTTTTCTCATTTTTATAGCTTTCTATACAGGAAAGGAATGTCTTGATAGTCACAGCATATATCTCATTGGATTAGGCAGAGATTATGAATTATGCATTGTTTGGCAATCACATAGCGTGAGAGTCTATGAAATGTCCTTCAAAATATCTGTTTATCCGGCGTGGTCTGGTTCTTCCCTTGTGATTTAGACGGTCGCAGTGTCTTGTTAGTACAATAGTTTCTTGTCCAAACCTCAAGGCGTGGGGGAGGTTTTAATGAGAACAGCTGCACATCAGAAATCCAGATAGATATGGTTCTCGGAAAAACAGAAACAGATCATGAGACACTGTACCGTACCTCCTGCCCTAAGCTTATCTCTGCTTTGAATTATTTGTTCTAGTACACACAATCCTATTTACATCTTATAATGCTCCATTTTGTATCTAGCGTCCATTTTGTATCTAGCGTCCATTTTGGAGGCAGATTTTTTATTTTAATACACATACTTTCTCAGGTGCGAGGGCCTTTCTTGCTTGGATTGTAGTAGGGGATAGATCTGCATAAAACTGTATGCTGGAGAACGGACTAGGTAGTAAGGGAAGCTTATGTGCTGCAAATATTAGGGCTTCATTTATATGTAAGAAATCTATCCTCACAATCACGTCACGAGGAGTAGTTTCTGGCAAGGATCTTGGCTTGGGCAACCTGTGGACTCTGTCAATTGTGTAATCATGCTTGGTGCGGTTTTGGAAGTAGCAGATACATTAATTTTGTTAGAAAGTCATTCAGACCAGCTTGGGGGATACTTTCAGGAATGCCCCTGAATTTAACATTGTTCCTCCTACTCCTATTTTCCAAGTCAGCCATTTTGCCCCTCATAAATGTGACCTACTCTTCCAGAGCATGATGTGCATCTATTAGGTTGTTATGAGACATTTTGAGCTCTTCTACTTTATTTTCCACCCGATCTGTTCGATTACCCAGATGCTGCAGGAAGGCATTAATAACTGATGAGATGAGGCTTATGTTGTTTTATATGGATCCTCTCAATGCAACTACCATACTTTTAATAAAGTCCTCTGTTGCTAGCTGACTAGAAGAAGGGATGCAGGCTAGGGGATCTTCTTCAACAGAGTCACTTACTTGAGGGGAAGATTGATGTGTGAGCTTGGTTCTCTGCTTCTCTGAGCTTGCAGGTGGGAAGGAGGTAGGGAGAGAGTGAAAAGCATGGTCCAGTGCCATCTTGGTGTGTGCTATGTGGCTGAAGAGTATCTCTCCTTCAGTTCCACTCACCCCCACTTGAACGATGACTCCTGCAGCAGGGCTCTGATGTGGTACACTGATCACTGCCACTGTCTCTGTGCAGTCAGCAGAGCTGGAGAGTGTCAGCACCGTCAGCAGAGGAGCCTGCAGGGGAAGGGAGCCCACAGGAGCTGACAGCTTGTTCCTTGCAGGCAAAGAAACCAGACACCCTCTGTAGCTGTGCTCTGGAGGATTTCCTCTTGGTCATCCTGAAAACTTCAGGTATGGAATGTGCTTCTTTTTTATGCTTTTTAGCTGGTTATTGAGTGATATGCAGGTTTAAAAGGCCAGCTTAAGGGCTTTTACCCACTAGCGTTTTTTTAATGCTGCAATATTGCTGCGCTATTTTATTCCAAATGTCAATGGGACTTTTTAATGTTAAAATCGCATCACACGAAAATTGCAAGTTTGTGCTTTTGCAATTTTTGTGCGATGCGATTTTAACATTAGAAAGTCCCATTGACAATTGCATTTAAAAATCGCAGCAATATTGCAGCATTAAAAAAAACGCTAGTGGGTGGAAGCCCTAAGGCCCATTTACACGGAGTGATGGTCACTCAAAGATCGCTCAAACGACAGTTTGAGTGACAGCTTTAAGCGATCATTTTGCATAAACTATTAAGTAGCAACTCAACTACTTAATAGCTTATTAGCATGCAAATGAAGCCTTTATCTGAATGTGGTTAATAATCGAGGGCTCTTATCTGCTTTCAGCTCCTTTGTTTTCTGACGGGAAACAATGCTATCAGCACTACCCACGGGGAACTCAGCGTGCGGTCCTGATAATACCGCATAACAATTTTTTGGTTGGACTGAATTTAGCGAGCAGCTAGCAGTGCATGAAAAGTGCACGATAGCTGCGAGTTTAGATGCAACGATTATCGCTCAAACGGTTGCTTTTTAGCGATTTTTGAGCAATCATCGCTCTGTGTAAATGGGCCTTTAGAGCAGAGCTCACTCAGATGCTTCCAGCTTGTCCGGCAGCTAGGCCACACCCCCACAGTATCTTGTTTTCTGAAATATCCTTTCTTATTCAAATATCCTCTATGCAGAATTGAATAAAATAAAACCATTTTAAAAACTTAGAAATAGAAAGCTTATTTATGCCTTGTTTACCTGCGAGGCTCATGGACCTGTCATCTAAAAGATTCTGGGTGATGGTATAGAACTGACCTTTATGAAGCTGAAAACCTGAAAAGTTGTGACCACACGTTTATTCCTCCCTTTTTCAATGAAACTCCTGGTTTGGCCCAGTTGAATAAGTTCCACCCCATGTGCAATAAAAGTATTATGTAATTGTTAGTCTGTGAAAATGGACAGGAACACATTCTGAAGGAATTATACCTGTCTTAAAGGGCTAACATAAACGGTTCATAATTAGTCTCATTAGGCTACTCAAAATATTGGAGTAGATCGATCAATAGATAGATAGATAGACAATCATTCTCTCACAACTCAAGCAACCAGGCTCTTTTACTAGGCTTTCTAGCTATCTGTAAAGTAGCCACCATGTTATTTTATTATTGTTGATATGCATGTTATGACATAATGTTCAGAACTTTGTACATTTTATATCATGGTTTACAGTATGTGTAATATTTAAAATGTAAAAGTTCTGCTTGTAAATGATAAGGATACAAGTCAGTTTCATTCAGGAAATGCATATTAAGCTCCCTTCTTTGGATAATATTTGAGAAAATCCCCTTTAGTTAAAAAAGTACATTTTTGTTTTGCTTTCTTTATTGAATAAGAACTGGAACTTACCGGAGGCTTATGAAATAATTAGTATTATAGTACAAAACAGCCATTTCAGAAAGCAGTAATTTACACCATATGCAGCTTCTCAGTAGGAGCTCTCATTAATCAAAGAAGGACATGCACATCAAAGTGTTCCTTGCTTGCTACAACAGCATCTATCATCATGCTATTAAATGTACAGTGGCAACCCTTGATAAATATAATGCCTTTGATGTGCTGATAAATTTGTGCATTGGCATATTGCTACTTGGAAGGGCTTGCCGTATAGGGAAATCCAAACCTTTTCTAGTCTGTGATCTAAAATTATTCTAAAGCTTGCAATGAACAGTTTTCAAATACATCTGTTTCTCTGATGTGATCCACACTGTACATGGAGCTGCTCATTTTCCTCAAGAGGTTTCAAATTTATGGAATTCTTCACCAACCACAGCTCCCTAGATAACTATTTTTCTATTTGCAAATCCACCAAATTTCATAAAAAATGTCAGTTCCATATTTACTTCAACTCTCTCTGTTGCAACAGTTATATGTCAGTATAATTTGTCATTGGTTTCTTATTTTGTTTGACTTTTATACATTGCCTTTTATCATGATCTGCAAAATTAAAAATGTTAAATAAGAGGTGGAATTTTAATTTTTATTACTTCCCACCAGAAAAAAGTAAATTAAAGTAAATCAGGAAGTTATATGTAGCCAAAAATGGTATTAAAATCTAGAACTCATCCTGCAGTAAAATAAGCCCTCATATCGCTATTTGAGCACAAGAATGAAAAAGTTAGACTCTTTCTCCATATTCACGTTCAGACAAGCTTCAAGTTATGTTGCCTAATCTGTTGATGTTTAAGTATAGCTATTACTATATGCAATGTTACTGTAAATTTTTTCAATAAAAAGAATATTGAAAAAAAGGTAAGGTTCTCCTAATATAAAAACCAAAATTTCTTTGGCCTAAATGCCGAAAGTGGCTTGGTACTTAACAGTTTAAAACAATCTAGTCTGCCTTTTTTTAACAGTTTGTCTGTGCTGTATTACAGATATGGGTTAACGAACTGAATTTAAAAAAAAACATCTTACAGCAGTTATTTTCCTTGTAAAGAATATTGAGTATATTTTGCCCTTTCTATTTTTTAATTATAGATGTGTAGAGGGAGATAAGGGAGGAAAACCACGTTTATGTCATTGTTGGAGATGCAGTGACACAGGATTCAGGATATGATGCAGCAGATGGAGTAACCAAAATATACAATATTTATTTAAGAATGAAGAAATAAAGGTGAATAGTATAATAATAATGGTTATGCAACTGAACCTTACCTTCGAATACCTAGCCACTTTCTACTGCTAACTAAAATATCAGAATGGCAGTACTTGGTGACTAATCCTCTTTAACAGTTATACCTAGTGAACAATAATTCTTCACTAAAATTGTTATTGTTTTACATAAATACAGATCACGGAAATGAATACACAGTTTCTATTTAGGGATTAACACTTCACTGCTATCAATACGATCTATTAGAAATGCAGGTACATGATATACTTCTGATGTCTCTTTGTGTAAGGCTTGTTCACTACCCCAGGCACTATTTTATTTTTCCCCCTTTTAAACAAAAGTATCTCAGTCCCTAAACGGGGCTCAGGCTATTGAAATTTAGCAACAGTCTGATTTCCCAGTGTACTCACTATCTCTCCCTGCTAACTATTTTAACCACATTTGTGTTCACACCTAAGCTCTCTGTTGAGGCCGGCCTCACTTACAGTTTGATGTGTGGGAGTTGCAGTTTCTACTGACCTGAACTGTTCTGCAGCATTATTCTGGGTCAGCAGCACTACTCTCAGCTCTTCTCTCTGTACGGTGCTTGTTGCAGTTGTTGTACCCCACTTTATCAAGCCAAGGGAGTGACTGTTTCTCTCTATCCCAGGCAGCACCATCTCCAGCTTTCATAGCCATTCTTCCTGCATTAGCACACTTCAGCTCAGCTCTTTACCATCTTGCTTTGCTCACTACTTAGCAAAATGTTTCCTTATTATAGTCAGGGACAGAGCATCAGCCAATCAGCAAGTGTCCAGCGGGCTTGCTCAGTTCAGTTTGGAGTGACTATCCTGAGTACAGTACACACCTCCAGTCCTTTTAGAAGCAGCATTAATGCCTTAGGGCCAAGCACCTTACATTTTTTTCAATTTCAATGTTTTCAAGACTGTAATTTAAATAAAATCAATGCTAATATACCTACTGTAGGAAACATGAGATTTGTGAAGGTTAAATAAACATGAAGTATGAACACAGAATATAGAATTTAAGTTATATAGAGCAGTTTTTACTTGTCATAAAGGGCACTATTATTATAAAATAAGAACATAAAAGTCACTGAAGAGCTCAATAAACAAAAACTGCAGAATTTTAATTAAGGCATTTCTGAATTGTTTCATTGTATATGCAGAATGTGCCTATCAAATTTATTTTCAGTTCGTTTTAAATGTGTCTAGTGATAATTTGTAAGGCTTTTAATGTGATAATTTGTACTGCTTTTAATGTAAGGTGTCCTTTAGAGATCCTTTAAAGCATATAATCGGTAATCAAATAATCCTCAGAGTCTTCAAATATATTCATTTGTATGCATTACACGCTACTACTCCAGGTTCATTATGAGGAAACTTTCAGTTTCTTTAAAATGTTTTGTCTCTCTGCTTCTGCTTAAGGTCCCTAATGAAACTTCTCTCTGTACTTTGATATGTTTAAATGTTCCAAAAATGTTCTACTTAAAACTAAAGAAACCAGACATTTAGAAATCTTAAGTATTCTAATACGTGCACATATAAAAATGTGAACCTTATTCAAACAGTATATAACAATAAACAATATAAATGTGGCCATAATTAGAGATGAGCGAGCACCAAAATGCTCGGGTGCTCGTTACTCGGGACGAACTTATCGCGATGCTCGAGGGTTCGTTTCGAGTAACGAACCCCATTGAAGTCAATGGGCGACCCGAGCATTTTTGTATATCGCCGATGCTCGCTAAGGTTTTCATTTGCGAAAATCTGGGCAATTCAAGAAAGTGATGGGAATGACACAGCAACGGATAGGGCAGGCGAGGGGCTACATGTTGGGCTGCATCTCAAGTTCCCAGGTCCTACTATTAAGCCACAATAGCGGCAAGAGTGGGCCCCCCCCTCCCAACAACTTTTACTTCTGAAAAGCCCTCATTAGCAATGCATACCTTAGCTAAGCACTACACTACCTCCAACAAAGCACAATCACTGCCTGCATGACACTCCGCTGCCACTTCTCCTGGGTTACATGCTGCCCAACCCCCCCGCACGACCCAGTGTCCACAGCGCACACCAAAGTGTCCCTGCGCAGCCTTCAGCTGCCCTCATGCCACACCACACTCATGTCTATTTATAAGTGCGTCTGCCATGAGGAGGAACCGCAGGCACACACTGCAAAGGGTTGGCACGGCTAGGCAGCGACCCTCTTTAAAAGGGGCGGGGTGATAGCCCACAATGCTGTACAGAAGCAATGAGAAATATAATCCTGTGCCACCGCCATCAGGAGCTGCACACGTGGGCATAGCAATGGGGAACCTATGTGTCACACACTATTCATTCTGTCACGGTGTCTGCATGCCCCAGTCAGAGCGCGGTTTTTTATAAATAGTCACAGGCAGGTACAACTCCGCAATGGGAATTCCGTGTGCACCCACAGCATGGGTGGCTCCCGGGAACCCACCGGCGGTACATAAATGTATCCCATTGCATTGCCCATCACAGCTGACGTAATGTCGTGCTTAATGCAGGTGGGCTTCGGCCCACACTGCATGCCCCAGTCAGACTGGGGTTCTTTAGAAGTGGACACATGCAGTTACAACTCCCTGTGGACCGACAGCATGGGTGGCTCCCTGAAACCCACCGGCGGTACATAAATATATCCCATTGCAGTGCCCAACACAGCTGAGGTAATGTCGTGCTTAATGCAAGTGGGCTTCGGCCCACACTGCATGCCCCAGTCAGACTGGGGTTCTTTAGAAGTGGACACATGCAGTTACAACTCCGTGTGGACCGACAGCATGGGTGGCTCCCTGGAACCCACCGGCGGTACATAAATATATCCCATTGCAGTGCTCAACACAGCTGAGGTAATGTCGTGCTTAATGCAGGTGGGCTTCGGCCCACACTGCATGCCCCAGTCAGACTGGGGTTCTTTAGAAGTGGACACATGCAGTTACAACTCCCTGTGGACCGACAGCATGGGTGGCTCCCTGGAACCCACCGGCGGTACATAAATATATCCCATTGCAGTGCCCAACACAGCTGAGGTAATGTCGTGCTTAATGCAGGTGGGCTTCGGCCCACACTGCATGCCCCAGTCAGACTGGGGTTCTTTAGAAGTGGACACATGCAGTTACAACTCCCTGTGGACCGACAGCATGAGTGGATGCCAGGAAGCCACCGGCGGTACATAAATATATCCCATTGCAGTGCCCAACACAGCTGAGGTAATGTCGTGCTTAATGCAGGTGGGCTTCGGCCCACACTGCATGCCCCAGTCAGACTGGGTTTCATTAGAAGTAGACACATGCAGTTACAACTCCCTGTGGACCGACAGCATGGGTGGGTGCCAGGAAGCCACCGGCGGTACATAAATATATCCCATTGCAGTGCCCAACACAGCTGAGGTAATGTCGTGCTTAATGCAGGTGGGCTTTGGCCCACACTGCATGCCCCAGTCAGACTGGGGTTCTTTAGAAGTGGACACATGCAGTTACAACTCCCTGTGGACCGACAGCATGGGTGGGTGCCAGGAAGCCACCGGCGGTACATAAATATATCCCATTGCAGTGCCCAACACAGCTGAGGTAATGTCGTGCTTAATGCAGGTGGGCTTCGACCCACACTGCATGCCCCAGTCAGACTGGGGTTCTTTAGAAGTGGACACATGCAGTTACAACTCCGTGTGGACCCACAGCATGGGTGGCTCCCTGGAACCCACCGGCGGTACATAAATATATCCCATTGCAGTGCCCAACACAGCTGATGTAACGTCAGCTGTAATGCAGGTGGGCTAAAAATTCATTTGATTACACTGTAGGCGAGGGCCCCCCAAAATTGGTGTACCAACAGTACTAATGTACCTGAGAAAAATTGCCCATGCCCAACCAAGAGGGCAGGTGAAATCCATTAATCGCTTTGGTTAATGTGGCTTAATTGGTAACTAGGCCTGGAGGCAGCCCAGTTAAAATAAAAATTGGTTGTGGTGAAAGTTTCAACGCTTTAATGAGCATTGAAACGTATAAAAATTGTTTGCAAAGATTATATGACTGAGCCTTGTGGGCCTAAGAAAAATTGCCCGTTCGGCGTGATTATGTGAGGTTTCAGGAGGAGGAGCAGGAGGAGGAGGAGGAGGAGGAATATTATGCACAGATTGATGAAGCAAAAAGGTCCCCGTTTTTGATGGTGATAGAGAACGATGCTTCCATCCGCGGGTGCAGCCTACGTATTGCTTAGGTATCGCTGCTGGTGAAGAAGAGAAGTCTGGGGAAATCCAGGCTTTGTTCATCTTGATGAGTGTAAGCCTGTCGGCACTGTCGGTTGACAGGTGGGTACGCTTATCCGTGATGATTCCCCCAGCCACACTAAACACACTCTCTGACAAGACGCTAGCCGCAGGACAAGCAAGCACCTCCAGGGCATACAGCGCGAGTTCAGGCCACGTGTCCAGCTTCGACACCCAGTAGTTGTAGGGGGCAGAGGCGTCACCGAGGACGGTCGTGCGATCGGCTACGTACTCCCTCACCATCCTTTTACAGTGCTTCCGCCAACTCAGCCTTGACTGGGGACCGGTGACACAGTCTTGCTGGGGAGCCAGAAAGCTGACAAAGGCCTTGGAGAATGGTCCCCTGCCTGCGCTGTACATGCTGCCTGATCTCTGCGCCTCCCCTGCTACCTGGCCCTCGGAACTGCGCCTTCTGCCACTAGCGCTGTCGGATGGGAAGTTTACCATCAGTTTGTCCACCAGCGCCCTGTGGTATAGCATCATTCTCAAACCCCTTTCGTCTTCGGGAATGAGAGTGGAAAGGTTCTCCTTATACCGTGGGTCGAGCAGTGTGTACACCCAGTAATCCGTAGTGGCCAGAATGCGTGTAACGCGAGGGTCACGAGAAAGGCATCCTAACATGAAGTCAGCCATGTGTGCCAGGGTACCTGTACGCAACACATGGCTGTCCTCACTAAGAAGATCACTTTCAGGATCCTCCTCCTCCTCCTCCTGCTCAGGCCATACACGCTGAAAGGATGACAGGCAAGCAGCATGTGTACCATCAGCAGTGGGCGAAGCTGTCTCTTCCCCCTCCTCCTCCTCCTCCTCCTCTGGCCATACACTCTGAAAGGATGACAGGCAAGCAGCATGTGTACCCTCAGCAGTGGGCCAAGCTGTCTCTTCCCCCTCCTCCTCATGCTCCTCCCCCTCCTCCTCCTCCTCAACGCGCTGAGATATAGACATGAGGGTGCTCTAACTATCCAGCGACATACTGTCTTCCCCCGCCTCCGTTTCCGAGTGCAAAGCGTCTGCCTTTATGCTTTGCAGGGAACTTCTCAAGAGGCATAGCAGAGGAATGGTGACGCTAATGATTGCAGCATCCCCGCTCAGCATCTGGGTAGACTCCTCAAAGTTTCCAAGGACCTGGCAGATGGCTACCAACCAGGCCCACTCTTCTGTAAGTAATTGAGGAGGCTGACTCCCACTATGCCGCCCATGTTGGAGTTGGTATTCCGCAATAGCTCTATGCTGCTCATAGAGTCTAGCCAACATGTGGAGCATAGAGTTCCACTGTGTGGGCACGTCGCACAGCAATCGGTGCACTGGCAGATGAAACCGATGTTGCAGGGTCCGCAGGGTGGCAGCGTCCGTCTTGGAGTTGCGGAAATGTGCGCTGACCCGGCGCACCTTTCCGAGCAGGTATGACAAGTGTGGGTAGCTTTTCAGAAAGCGCTGAACCACCAAATTAAAGACATGGGCCAGGCATGGCACGTGCGTGAGGCTGCCGAGCTGCAGAGCCGCCACCAGGTTACGGCCGTTGTCACACACGACCATGCCCGGTTGGAGGCTCAGCGGCGCAAGCCAGCGGTCGGTCTGCTCTGTCAGACCCTGCAGCAGTTTGTGGGCCGTCTGCCTCTTCTCTCCTAAGCTGAGTAGTTTCAGCACGGCCTGCTGACGCTTGCCCACCGCTGTGCTGCCATGCCGCGCGACACCGACTGCTGGTGACGTGCTGCTGCTGCTGACACATCTTGATTGCGAGACAGAGGTTGCGTAGGAGGAGGAGGAGGGTGGTTTAGTGGAGGAAGCATACACCGCCGCCGATACCACCACCGAGCTGGGGCACGCAATTCAGGGGGTGGGTAGGACGTGAGCGGTCCCAGGCTCTGACTCGGTCCCAGCCTCCACTAAATTCACCCAATGTGCCGTCAGGGAGATATAGTGGCCCTGCCCGCCTGTGCTTGTCCACGTGTCTGTTGTTAAGTGGACCTTGGCAGTAACCGCGTTGGTGAGGGCGCGTACACTGTTGCGGGAGACATGGTCGTGCAGGGCTGGGACGGCACATCGGGAAAAGTAGTGGCGACTGGGAACCGAGTAGCGCGGGGCCGCCGCCGCCATCATGCTTTTGAAAGCCTCCGTTTCCACAAGCCTATACGGCAGCATCTCCAGGCTGATCAATTTGGCAATGTGCACGTTTAACGCTTGAGCGTGCGGGTGCGTGGCGGCGTACTTGCGCTCGCGCTCAAACAGCGGCGCTAGCGACGTCTGGACGCTGCGCTGAGAGACATTGCTGGATGGGGCCGAGGACAGCGGAGGTGAGGGTGTGGGTGCAGGCCAGGAGACGGTAGTGCCTGTGTCCTGAGAGGGGGGTTGGATCTCAGTGGCAGGTTGGGGCACAGGGGGAGAGGCAGTGGTGCAAACCGGAGGCGGTGAACGGCCTTCGTCCCACCTTGTGGGGTGCTTGGCCATCATATGCCTGCGCATGCTGGTGGTGGTGGCTCCCCAGCTGATCTTAGTGCGACAAAGGTTGCACACCACTGTTCGTCGGTCGTCAGGCGTCTCTGTGAAAAACTGCCACACCGTTGAGCACCTTGACCTCTGCAGGGTGGCATGGTGCGAGGGGGCGCTTTGGGAAACAGTTGGTGGATTATTCAGTCTGGCCCTGCCTCTACCCCTGGCCACCGCACTGGCTCGGCCTGTGCCCACACCCTGACTTGGGCCTCCGCGTCCTCGCCCGCGTCCACGTCCTCTAGGCCTACCCCTACCCCTCAGCATGGTGTATTACCAGTAGTGCAGAAACAGAACGCTGTAATTAAATGTGCCGCTTATTGGCCTGTGGTTGGAGGCTGACTTCGCATACGGAACGCCAGGAAATAATTTTGCGCAAGCCTGCTGTAACACTTAGCTGGCTGCGTATGAATTTGGAGGACTACTACACCCAGCAGAGACCCAGAACACTGAGGACAGTGACAGGCAGCCCAAATAGATTTTTTTCCCCAAATGTTTTTGCAAAGGCCCACTGCCTATATTCAATCAATTTGTCTTCTGTCCCTGCCTAACCACCACTTCTGGCCCTGGAGTATTACTGCAGGGCGCAATGCTCTGCATGGCCGATATACCAAAAAAAAAAAATGTGCAACACTGCAAAAAGCAGCCTCCACAGTACTGCACACGGTTAGATGTGGCCCTAAGAAGGACCGTTGGTGTTCTTGAAGCCTAAAATACTCCAAACGCTCTCCCTATAGCACCTCCACCAAGACAGCACTTTCCCTCCTCTATGTCAGAATGCATCTGTGGCGAGCCGCGGGAGGGGCCGATTTTTATACTCGGGTGACACCTGATCTCGCCAGCCACTCACTGCAGGGGGGTGGTATAGGGCTTGAACGTCGCAGGGGGAAGTTGTAATGCCTTCCCTGTCTTTGTATTGGCCAGAAAAGCGCGCTAACATCTCAGAGATGAAAGTGAAAGTAACTCGAACATCGCGTGGTACTCGTCACGAGTAACGAGCATCTCGAACACGCTAATACTCGAACGAGTATCAAGCTCGGACGAGTATGTTCGCTCATCTCTAGCCATAATAGTTATTATTGCTCCCTTTGACAGAAAAAGTCTAGCAAGTATTTTTTTTTTAATATTTATCAGTTTCTGATATTGATTAGGAAATATTCTCTCTATGGAGAATATTTTCAACTGTGTAACGTTTAAGGACTTTTTTACATGAACAGCCAATTTCAAATTTTTCCACAGTATCTCAACAAAATTTAGATCTAGGCTTTTGCTTAGCCATTTAAGAATGGTGTCAGAAGGACTTATCTGTTCTTTAGAAAGAAGATCAGGGCAAGATTAAGATATGTCCATAAATTTCTAGGTAAACACTTCTGGATCAATGTGTTCTAGACAGAGGAGTAAAAATATTTAACCATAATAACAAAGACATTTCAAAGGAAAAACCTGATACCAACTATAAGACAAAGTGGTGGAAATGCCATGGTTTGGGTTGGCTTTGCTTTAAAATGGCCTGGATAGCTAAATATAATAATGTCCATAATGAATTTTTCATTGTACCATAGGATAGCGTAAAGCTACCTGTCAGAAGATTGAAGCTCAGTGAACCGTAGACCCTGCATTGCAGCAATAACCCTAAACATACAAGGAAGACTTCAAAAGAATGACTCTCAGTCATATACGTGCCCATCCCCTGTCCTGCTACTAGCTAGTGTGTGTCCTCAGAAATACTGAAAAAGAAGGATTGCATTGCTTCGAAACATGTTTTTTTTTTTTTTAAAAGCTGGTTCTACTATATAAAAAACAGAGAAATTTTAATAGCTGTATATGCACATGTCTATTAAAGTGTTGTGCCTTATGCTCAGCCTTTTGTTGCATACCATTCCATTCTACATACGTCTACCCCAGGATTGAAAAATTTCTGGATTGGATGCACCCAGCATCACGTGCATATACCTCTCTTGCTACTTCAACACCAAGATACCTATTTAAGAAAAGGGACTACACACCACCATGGCACCTGACCTCCACAGAGGTAGCTCCACTCCTTTTTCTACACCAAAAGATCTATAAAAAAAAAGAAAGAGAAGACATAATTGTCAAAAGAAAAGGTCACAATGGCATAGAAAGAGGTGCTCTCCAAAACCTGGCAGAATGGTGCACCACATGATGATCATCAGCAAATTATATTCCTACATGAACAGACTTCACGATTCGCACAAATTGTAAGAGCAGTGTAGAGCTGTCAATAATTACCTTGTGCAGCATAGCAGCAAATTAAGGATTGTGTGCTTAGGGCTTACATATAGGAAGAATATCAAGGATACCTGACAGCTCCTAGAATATTTTGAAGAGGGCACTTGCGGTATTTTACAATGTTATTTATGCCATTCAAGGACAAATGGGCTCATCTCTATTTCTATCCACACTGATGATTTATTACATGGGAAGTACATTGTTTGAAATAACAGAGTCTGGATCGTAGACCACGTTCTGCCTCTAAAGATGCAGCACAATGGCATACAACCACTATCTATGTGCATTAGTGAGACCTACAAGTTATTTAGTATTTACCTATAATAAACTGAATAGTAAGTGTATGAAGTTAGCATGCAATAGCTTCAGGTCTCATAGAAATCTATTTCTTTACAAACTCCCTAAAAAAGTATTTTATTGTGAAGGGCCAAAGACATTCTGTATAACTGTATGGTTGTAACAAATTGGTTAAAAATCCAACTAAGCACGCTTGACAGAAATGGCCATTATATCCCTTAATAAAATGGTTCTTCTTTTTTATTCTGGATTATTCCAGTAAAATAGAACCTAATGGGCTCTATTATTTATTTCATAGTTTCAATACTTAGTAGGATCAATTTTGTATTAATGGGATTATGACAGACAATAGATCAGGCAGGGTTATTTCAAAAGAAATTAAAAGAAAACACTTAAATTGAACTAGACATCATTAGTCATCACATGGGATGTGCTCAAATCAATTGTATATTCTTTTGGTTATAACTTAGTGATTTTAAGTATATGCTTAATGATATTTTCATGGATTCAGTAGTATTGGAATTATTGTGACATATGATCTTATTTCCTTTGTTAACACCTTTGTTTCTAATTAAACTGTGACCTATAACGCTGTTGAAAACTTATTCAACCTAAATTGAGGGTATCTGTGTTTTCTACAGCTCACCAGATCATATTTTCATATTTGTGATGCAATATGCAGAGAATAGAACCCATTGATTTCATAGCATTTGTTCATATTATCGTATTTTGTACATGCATTTTGGTTGTGCAAAAGAAATGCAGAATGCTCTATTTTTCTGCAGATTTCTACACCAAAGGTCCCCATAGAAGCCAAACAAGGAAATGCGTGAACACTGCATACTAGCACTGAAAAAAGAACACATGTGGAACTCATTAAGACAAACTAGCCATTTCAATCAGTCCGTCCATGTTTGCAGTGCACAAATGAACATGCCTTCCGGGAGCAGAAAGTACAGTAAAAAGTCTGTGGGCAGGTTTATGTTAAAGCTGCAAGGGCTCTTCATCCCCTACCTTGTTTTTTTTTTTTATACCTCTTAGTTACCTTTCCCTCTTAGACTTTTCCCCCTCATTTTAAACCAATTACTCTAAAACCTAAAAATTTGAAGAACTTAAGAACTTGTTTTGCACTTTTTTTTTTATAAACATAAGATAGAAAGCTCTGTGTATGCAAAAAATGACTTGTGTTTTAGTTTGCAATTCATTTCAGCATTTCATATAATTAGTAATAGAAACATTATAGGCCAAGAAAACACTAAGACAGATGTTGCCTTTGCTAGACCAGCTGAATTTTTCATGTAATGTTACATCTCTAGAGTAAAAAAAATGTCAATGATCTGCAAAACTTTACTCTCTGCCAAAATTCGACTTTTATTCAGTTATAGAAAGAGATAAATGAACGACATAAACAATAAAATATTCCGCTACGGCAAATCTTTAGTGTCTTAAAGTGGTTATTGTGGTAGATTCATTTCAACTATATATGCATTAGGCTGGTTTTACATCTGCGTTTGGCATTCAGTCTTTGTTTTCCGTTTTTTTTTAATTAAAAAAAAACGGAAGTAAACTGGACCCAGAAAGAGAAATGCATTTTTTTGCAGTTTGAGTTCAGTTTGAGTCCGTTTCATTCATTTTCAGTTTTCTTGAGTGAAAAAAAAGCCCAGCTTCAAACCTTTTTTTCTTGTCCAAGAAATAGAAAACATCTTTCAGTTATTTCTTTGCATTAAAGTCTATGACAGTCTAAGGAAACAGAAGAGCTTCTGTCTATCTTCTGTTTTGAACAGATCCTTTTCAGCAGACACGTCTGAGAAACAAATATCAGAAGACCTGAAAGGTACAGAGAAGACTGGCCACCACCTAAGATTGGGTAGAGCATTGTATGCTGGCTTGGAGGAAGAGTTCTGCAGACCTCCCAGAGTGAACAACTTGTGGGGCGTGCAACATAAGCTAGGTATCCAATCATCATCCGCTCTACCCTAAGCAAAGTATTTGCATGCATGCTTGCAAGGAGTAGTGTGCGTATTGCTGTGGTTGCTGTCTTTTTTCCTGCCAGGTGTGTTCATCACTTGTCCCTCAGGAAATGTATTTCTGTAGCCCTGATTATGCAATGCACAAAGCATACTGTGCATTAGACCCCAGCACATGTGGTGCATGCTGGTTGACCAAAAGTGTATCTCATACGTCTGAATTAGAGATGAGCGAACGTGCTCAGCCACGCCCCTTTTCCCCCCGAGTACCGCGATTTTCGAGTACTTCCGTACTTGGGCGAAAAAATTCGGGGGGCGCCGTGGCGGCACGGGGGTTAGCAGTGGGGAGTGGGGGGGAGAGGGAGAGAGAGAGGGCTCCCCCCTGTTCCCCGCTGCTACCCCCGCGCCGCCACGCCTCTCCCTCCCCCCCGGCGCCCCCCGAATCTTTTCATCCGAGTACTGAAGTACTCGAAAATGGCTGTACTCGTCCGAGTAATTACTCGAAACGAGTACGTTCGCTCATCTCTAGTCTGAATCCTATTTTCTCCTCATAAGGCTGGAACCACACACTGCTTATTTGCAGGCTGTCTGCATGGAAATTCCTCAGCATTTACAGTAACAGCAAAGTGGATGAGATTTTGAAAATCTTTGTCCACAAGCTGCAGAAAGAAAATCTGCATTAAGCCGCTGTGGAAATCTACAAGCAGAATTTAATTCCACAGCATTGCCATTTCTGCTGCAAAATTCACCTCTTCTCAATGAGGGGGTGAATTTCTCTTAAAAATACGTGACAAAACCTGCATCAAAATCTCCACCAAATGGTGTGGGTTTTGAGACAGACTTTCTGCTACTGACCTGCTGCAGCCCCGTGTGGACCCAGCCTAATAAATGCACTCAAAGTTAGGCTTATTCACATGTGCGTTATATCGTGGCTTATTTACCCATGCAAAAAAATTGCGATCATCTGATGCATTGGTTTCCAGTGTATTCATTCAGACAAATGATTTTTTTGGCATATGAAAATATCAGAGCAAAAGATATAGCACTTAAGCACGTTATTTCAGTGACCAAAATTTCTTTCTATGGAAAAATATAGGTCTTTCTCTATCTTTGGACTGTACAATGCTGGATAGACTCCTATAGGAGATGTCAGAAAAGGGAGTAGGAACGAGCTTAGTAGCGGTTAGCGCTGCTAAACACATACAGGTGCCTCTAGTGAGACATTTAAAAATGATTACTAGTAGTTCTGCTGACTGGGGGATTTCAAGTTTGTGGCATAATTTTCCTGCATTACGCCTCAGCCAGCCGTGTGAATGGATGGAAAAATTGCGAATAATATTCAATTTTTAGTCATTCATATGATATCATCTGTTGATATATCTGTTGTATCCCTGATATCCATTGTTGATTTGAAATACTTTTCTTAAAACCAAAATAATCGTGATTCTGTCCTTAATTTATATCATCTTTCAAAAATGTCAAGTCCATGGCACTCCCGTAGACGCATTGTAAGCACTAAAACATTATAAAGTAGATCAACATCGCATGAAGTGCAAAACCAATTTTAAACTAGGTGACATTTATTAATGCAGGTCTCTTCTAAGGATGGGTCAGACCACCCCACTTGCACCAAGGATAGGCCTCCCACAGCTGCTCTAGAGGTGATCGACATTGTCAGGGTCGGGTACATATTGTTGCTTTATGTACTTCCTGCATTGCATGCAGTTTCTATAAACTGCCATCCCACAATGGCCATGGAATCAGTAGAATCAGAATTTTTTTCTTTTAACCTCTTCAGGGCCTTTGTTAGTTTTTTTTGTCCCCGCCTTCGAAGAACCATGGGGGAACTTTATTAAGCCCAGAATTTCCTGCACTGGGCTTAGTATAATATCCCCCAGCACACTGTGCACTGAATGCATGTAAAGGCAATGGAATTCTTAGAGAGGTTCGAGGTTGTGAACCTTCAAAATATGATGTGAGCAATTGAATTTTTTCTTGCTTTTTAGGAAAGTTCTTGCTCAGGCTCAGCAAGAAGGGAGGATGACCAAGAAACCCAGGTCCCTGATATCAGCAACACCTTGCTGATCGAAATGGGGCAGGCCAGGACATCCTTGTGGGATCAAACCTCCAAATGATACTGGGACCACCAAGCTAACTATAGCTTATGGCTTAAGATGACAAGAGAGATGTTTTCAACTTGGAAACAAGATATGTGGTAAGTATCTAAACTGTGCAAAAAGAAAAAAAATGAGCCACTATCTTTGAAATAACACTCAGCCTTTTGTTTTCAGGCTGTCATAATTATATGGAGTAGGATAGTAATATATTTATTTTGTTCCAATGTTGTTCCACTTTTCAGTGGATGCGTGTGGGTAAACTCATGCTGTTGCAATTCCCAAATAGCTCAACAGGTATCAAGAATAATGTAAGATATTGTGAATGTGCCCAGTCTAAATTGAAAATGAAGAAAGGCAAGTCTCCCCCCTTTTGCTAGAAACTGGAGATGAGCGAGCACCAAAATGCTCGAGTGCTCGCTACTCGAGTCGAACTTCCCGCAATGCTCGAGGGTTCGTTTCATGTAACGAACCCCATTAAAGTCAATGGGCGACTCGAGCCTTTTTGTATATCGCCGATGCTCGCTAAGGTTTTCATTTGTGAAAATCTGGGAAATTCACGAAAGTGATGGGAACGACACAGAAATGGATAGGGTAGGCGAGGGGCTACATGTTGGGCTGCATCTCAAGTTCCCAGGTCCCACTATTAAGCCACAATAGCGGCAAGAGTGCCCCCCCGCACTGTCAGCATAAAGATCATTCTCCTCTGCCACAGCTGTAACAGCTGTGGCAGAGAAGAACAATGTTAGCCCATTGAAAGCAATGGGTTGCCGGCAAGCGCTGGATGAATTTTCGGGAAGGGCTTAAAAATATAAGCCCTTACCTGAAAATCATCCTAAAATGTTTAAAAATAAAAAAAAATAAATTATGTCAGCATAAAGATTATTCTCCTCTGCCATAGCTGTAACAGAAAGAAAGGGTCGTGAGAACAATTATACAGGGGGTCTGTCTTTCAATACAAAAGGTCAAAAATGTATAAAAAGACATCACATTTGATCACAGGTACATACCTTAATGTGAACTCAGCCGCTCTTCTGGTGGTACATTTTTGCGGACATATGTGTCTTTCCTCTAAAGTCAGGGTCATTGAAGAAGTTCATTGAAAGTATCCACGGACATTCGTAGATAATCTGCAAACTTGTCAGAATCATTATGGAGCTCTAGGTACAGGGTTGAGTACACCCCATGGGTGATTTATGCAGACGTAATAGGATGCAGCTAGAATTATCGTTTTTGTCTCTGCCTCTCAAGTTGATCTTGACGAATTTTCAATATTAGTATTTGATAGCCAAAACAAATCTGCTGGCCGCATGTTTAGAAAAGCAATCAGAGAACATTGATCTAATATAGTAACTGAGGAAAGCTTACAGACTATAGATGTACAAATAGGCGGGGAGGGGAAAAGTAAAAAAATGTATCAGTTTAAAGCTGACTAGAGATGAGCGAGCACCAAAATGCTCGGGTGCACGGTACGCAAGTCGAACTTTTCATAATGCTCGAGAGCTTGTTTCGAGTAACGAAACCCATTGAAGTCAATGGGCGACTCGAGCATTTTTGTATGGGACCGATGATTTGCATTTTTTGCATAGGGGATGATTTGTGAAACACCTGAAAACATCAGAAAGTCATTGAAACACCACAGAAACGGATAGGGAATGACAGGGGCAGCATGCATGGCTGCATCTGAGGCTTCCAGGTCCCACTATTAAGCAAAAATGGGGGCAAGAGCATGGCAGTCACCCCCCTATTTACTTTGGACAGGCCCTCATTAGCAAGGCACACGCGCTGGCACATCTTAGCTAAGGCAACACACTAGCTCCAACCAAGGACAATCACCGCCTGCGGGTTACACCACTGCCTCTTCTCCCGGGTTACATGCTGGCATTGCTGTCCAACCCCCCGCACGGCCCTGCGTCCACAGCGCACACAAAATTTTCCCTGCGCAGCATTCAGCTGCCTCATGTCACACGCTCGCTTCATAGCCACACCACCCTCATGTCAAATTATAAGTGAGTCTGCAATGAGGAGGAGCCAGAGACATACACTGCAGAGGCCAGGTAGCGACCCTCCTTGAAAGTGTGGGCGATAGCCCACAATGTTGATGACAATTGATGATCAATTGACGTATGATCATCATTCCAATCCCGTGCCACCTCCGTCACAAAATTGTCAAAAGCCGCAAATGTGGGCATAAAGGGGACTCAGGTACCAGCACTTCTACACATCTCCACAATGCAGCAGTGCATACTAACACCAAAGATTGGTTTGAAGCAGGAGGTGTCGCAAAAGTAGCCACCACAAGTATACAGCGACCCTGTGAAAGTCTTATGAAATCACTAATGCGTACCTGTGGTTACGCTGATCCCCAGACCCCAAGCAGGAGGAGGAGGAGGTTGCATAATAAGCCTGAGAAACCATGACCAAGGTAGGACCTGCAATACTCTGTGTGGGAAGCACGTGAGCGGGCCCAGGGTCAGGCTCGGTCACAGCCTTCGCCTTGTGTGACCCAAGGTGCCGCGAGTTACATAGCAATGGGAAATCTATGTGTAACCACACAATTCATTCTGTGTAGGTGTCAGATAGCTCAACACAGCAGTGGGAAAGCCTTCTGCGCCGTACCCAAGTCAGTCAGTGTATTTGTGCCAGATAGGTAAGACACTGCAATGGGAAAGCCATCTGCAACCTAGCCAAGTCAGTCAGTGTATTTCTGCCAGACAGGTAAAACACTGCGATGGGAAGTCTTTGTGCACCCACAGCATAGGTGAGCTCATGAAACTCAAAGACAGTATTAAACATGAAGAAAAGAGAGTGCCCAAACATGGCAGAATTTCACCATGCCCAGGACCTCGGCCCCACTTCTGCCCTAGTCATTCGGTGTATTTGTGCCAGATAGGTAAAACACCGCAATGAGAAAGCCGTCTGCACCCTAGCCAAGTCAGTCAGTGTATTTCTGCCAGACAGGTAAAACAACGCAATGAGAAGTCTTTGTGCACCCACAGCATAGGCAAGCCCATGAAACTAAAGACGGTATTACACATAAAGAAATCAGAGCGCCCAAACAAGGTAGTTTCACCCGGCCAAGGACCTCGGCTCACACCCTCCGTAATCGTGGGCATAAAGCGGACTCGGATGCTAGTGCAGCTGTGAATGTCTCATTAATGTAGTAACACTCCTTTTGTTTGGCGCAAACCACTGTCTCAGATAACTGTGGTAACATGAGAGAAAATACATGTTGCCTAGCGCTGATCCCCATACCCCAAGCAGGAGGAGAAGGTGGCATAATAAGGCCGAGAAACCATGACTGAGGTAGGACCCGCAATACTCTGTGTGGAAAGTATGTGAGCGGGCCCTGGGTAAGGCTCGGTCCCAGCCTCCACCTTGTGTGACCCAAGGTGCCGTGAGTTAAATAGTTATAGGAAATCCATGTGTCCCCACACACTTCATTCTGTGTATGTGTCAGGCAGCTGAACACCGCAATGGGAAACCTTTGTGCACCCACAGTATAGGCGGACCAATGAAACTTTTCTCTTGCAAGAGTATAGGCAAATGCCTCAAACCTTTCAGTAGCAAGTGTATAGGCGGACCCCAGTAACATTTCTGTAGCAAGAGTATAGGCGGACCCCAGTAACATTTATATTGCAAGAGTATAGGCGAACCCCAGTAACATTTCTGTAGCAAGAGTCTAGGCGGACCCCAGTAACATTTATATTGCAAGCGTATAGGCGGACCCCTGTAACATTTCTGTAGCAAGAGTATATGCGGACCCCTGTAACATTTCTGTAGCGAGAGTATAAGCAACACCTGAAAAAATTTGGTTAGCAAGAGTGTAGGAGAAGACCAGAGAAATTAGTTAGATAACAGTATAGGCAAGGGCCTGAAAAATTGGTGTACCAAGAGTACAAGTATTCCCCTGAAAAATTGCTCAACCGCGAGGGCAGGTGAAATGCTTCTGTTTAGCATACTGTATAATAAATGACAGTACTTTTCCATTGCCGGCTGTTCTGATACAAATATAGATATATATTCTTTCATGTATCCAATGTATCTACTTCCTTTAATGAAACTTCTATTCTCTAAACTCTGCTGACAAGATAATATTTAGCATAAACACGCTATATTTTCTTCATCTGTTTTGTAACTTTAGAAGAAGTAAAATAAGACATAAATAACCGCAGTCTAAAGCAGCTACCGCAATAATAACCCAAGCAGTTTTACTGGAAACTTATGCAAATAACACGGGAAATTTATGCAATTAATAGTTCAAGCTGTAATATCCAATCATATCGGAGGAACCACACGTGGGTCCAAGACAACCTACTCATCTCGTCCTGCTACCACATGATGGCCAATAACAGATGACGGGAGGATGGAAGAATTTCAAGATGCCTATCCAATAATTAAACAATACGTTGTATCTATGTAATCTTTGACCTGCCCAGATGGGCACATATGTTAAACTCTTTAAAAGAGGCTGCGTTTCCTAACAATAAAGCAGAATTGAGGAAGCTTATACATGCTGAACCTGTGTCAGTGTGAAATCTTCTTATGCGCATAATCAATTCATAATTAATCTGGAAGGGTGTAAATATTCCTAATTAAGAGGCCGTGGACACAAAAAGGAAATCCACGACAGTAACACGGGTGCTGATGCGCCCGTGTTTCTGCAGGATAAGACTGCTGCACTGCCGTTGCGGACGACTCTCCGCACCGGCCTGCAGATAGAACACATGGCCGGCAGTGGAGCCGGTCATGGTGCAGCCGTCTTATCATGCAAGAACACAGGCACATTGTCGCCCGTGTGACTGAGCTCTAAGGCTGCTTTCACATCAGTGGGGTTGTGGGGGTGGGATTACATTTTCCTGCTCCATTTGGGGAGCAGTTAAAGGGAATCTTCTAGCTGAACAGGTCAGTCTAATGACAAAGGCAAACAGCACTGAACAGACCCATTTGACTATAGTGAGGTCCATTAGTTTTCCACTCAGCGCTATTTCTTCTGGTATTTTGTGCCGCATATGCGACGGCACCTTCAAAGCAGAATGAAGACAGCCTAATTTTATACTCTTTTGTAGAATTTCTGTTTTAAGTTCCTGTGCCTTATTAAGAAGATAAAACATTTCAGATGTTACCATAGAAGATCGGTATAATATAGAACACTATAAGGTGAGAGAACTACATTATGTGAAAGGAAAGTGCATTAGAGAGAATTTAAAATGCAGACAATAAGAAACAAAGATAAATGTAGATATAAACAATGCATACTTTTGAACTTGAAAAATGATAGTGTACTCTTATAACTAAAAGATACTGTTCTGTTTTCAATGTTACCTAATCTCCCTAGACCTAAAGGCTTTAAATGCTTTTCACAAATAAATCTTCCTTGCCTGACAGATACACCTATTAGGAACACACACTGTGGTCAATGATGACATTTTTATGAAACTGTGAAATTATAGTCAAATGCACACTTACTTCTCAGACAATTTATGTTCATCTAATAGCCTGTATGTGTCTCACCAATCTTGTAATATACTTTCATTATTATTTATTCTGCCACTGTAAATCAAGTTCAAAGTACAGCCCTTCTATAATCCACTGCCTGTTGTTAGTAATTCAGCTTTTCTAGTAACTAGGACTTTTGGATGTCTTCTTAGCCATGCAAAAAGGGGCAGACTTCACATGCTGGTTTACCTCTATGCTCTATCTGCAGTCAGTGAATGCACAATTTCTGCTTCACCTGATGTTTAACTTACCAAACCTGATATGTGCCATTATCTTTATGTTGGAGGCATTATATGTCTCCAATTTGCTGTCAGCAATGCAGCATAATTTTTTATTAAATTGAGGTCTGGGAGCTAAAAAGTTTCAAAACGTTTACTGTGTAACTGTGAAATATAAGGAGAAGAAAGCTGTTTATGCATGTGTATCTTTATACAGTTATATACTGTTTGTTCACACAAAATGAGTCATCTATATTCTGAACTAAACAGGACTCATTCATTAGCAGTAAACTGGGGCAATCTCTGTAAGAGGCCAGAGAAATTATGGGACCTATAGCTCTTTACATGGTTATCCTGCCCACCACTTGTGTTCTTAGCTTTAGATATACAAAGTCCTTTGATAGCCTGTCTTAGGACTATCTCTTTGCAGTCCTAGAGAAATCAGGAATAAGATGAGAGTTTGTGACAGTGCTATGTGCCCTCTATTCCAACCCCTCGGCCCAGTTGAAAATCCCCCCATCTGCTCCAAAATCTATAGCCATTCAGAGAGACCCCGGCCTTGTTTGCATTAGCTATGGAACCATTGGCTATTGGCTAGCCTTATTAGAGATAACCCCAATATAGCAGGTGTTAGTTGTGGAGCAGGTGAGCACAAGGAGGAAAAACAAATTTAAATATTCATTAATATCAAATTTACCTCCTCTATTGCCTATTATACCTAACCCAACTTCCCACTAAGCTTACAACAAGGGGGATATTTGTGGTGGACAAATATGGGCTATTCCCTTTCACATGATTTAATACAGAATATACTCCCCTCACCACAACAACTCAAAGAAAACCTGTTAGTACCCAATCACTTATGTTTGGAACTAAACCAGATTTACTGCTTCGTATGTACCCCAATACCTACTACTCAGACTAGATGCAAGCCCTCAGCATTTGAGAGAAGATGACTACGGAACCCATTACCAGGCGCTATTTCCCTTCTATATTTCATAATGAATCGACCACCAGAAGGTGTAAAATTGCCATTTATGTTGTAATGGGAGGAAGATTTGAATAAGCCACTTTCCATAGAGCGATGGCAGCATTGCTGCAACTTGATATTGTAGGGCAGTCAACAAGTCATTATGGCAGAAACGTCATTCAAACTTTTACACAGAGCCTATCTAGTCCCGGCTAGAACTCACAAGTTCCGCCCAGATACATCCCCTAATTGCTTTAGAGGATGCAACACCTTGGGAACAATGTTACACATATGGTGGGCATGCCCTACAGAACAGTCCTTCTGGAAGCAGGTAGTGAGGATTATAACTAGAGTGATAGGCAAAATGTTTCCTCTATCTCCTTTGGCAGTCCTGTTGACTGACATACCTGTAGGGTATAATAACTAGCAACATAAATTGTCCCAGTATATCTAAATGGTGGACAGAATATATTTGGCCTCACAATGGTTGTCTGCTTCCCTACTTATTAGACCAGTCATTGACAGGATCTCTAAGATAATGCTGTATGAAAAACTTTCAGCAATGAGGGATGATACAATGAAAAGGTTCCTCAGAACGTGGTCCAGTTATCTCGACCTGCAGGACTCTCGCGGCTTATGGCGACATAGAATTAGAAAGAGGATAGCTTGATAGTAGGGGTCCCCCCAGCCGGTTTAGATACCAACTACTATCACCCATTTCTATACTGATACTAGTGGTTTTTCATTTTATCAGTAGCTAAACATGGATGGCTTATATAACTGTTATTGTTGTTGTTATATGATATAACATTTTATGCTCGTGATTCCCCTCGCAGGGGGTCTAACAGAATATAGTCATAGCATATCAAATGGTATAACTTATATCATTTGATATGCTATGACTATATTCTGTTATACCCCCTGCGAGGGGAATCACAAACATAAAAGTAATTTGATTTAAAAGAAATAAAAATCCTTCTGATGTTGAAATGCATTGCCCATTAAACATTTTCTTGCCATGATCCCTGGGTCTCTCATCCTCATCTCAACAGAGCTGCTAGATCATTCTATTTCTACCTAGATCTACCATATCAGCAACTTATCAATGATACTGACATCACTGGCACTGTCAGCAATTAGCTGCTATTGTCACGGGTTAGGATAACACAGCATTGCTGCAATGGTGTGTACAAAATCCAACCAGGAAATTACTGTAACAGATGTTTAATTTCAACATGCATTTTATTTATATATTTTTCTAGATTTTATAAAGCCGGAAAACCACTATTGTTTTCTTTTAGCTACAAACAGAATTGTGTCTACACTCATAATTGATTAAGTCATTTCTAAATTCTAAATAAAATTCATTGATTATACAGATATTAAGGAAAATCAAAGTATCTTAAGCCTTTATACTTTCACACTGAAATAAAATAAAAGTGTTTATTTAAAGTGGTTGCATATAAATGTAAAAACATATTACATTGTATCAGCATATGAATCGCTAGCACTTTGTAATTTTCATTGTGTTAAAATTCTGTCTCTGCAAGCCACACAAGAAGTATAGGGGATACGCAGCAAATACAGCACACAGTGCAAAATAAAATATCGGACTATGCATGGCTATTTTGTTTGGTTGAATCCTGGAGGGCACAGCGACATCTGAATGGACCCTATTATATTGAAGAGGATCTCTCTAGTCCAGTATGTGTGGATCTGACACTTCTGTTTTGCTATTTGCCTCCTAAACTCAGCTTAACTCTAATTACAATCAATAGAAGCATGAGATCTATACATATAAAGGTGAAAGCCCTCACTGACTGACTCAATGACTAACTCACTCACTGACTCGTCACTAATTATCTAACTTCCCGATGTTGTACAAACCTGAAACTTGGCAGGAGCATTCTTTAGGTCCTAAATAGGCAAAGTAAAGTGGTCACAACTTGATAATTCAATGCTAATTGTAAAGGTTTTAGCACCCCTATGTAATGTACCTAATCTAATTATCTAACTTCCCGGTGTCATACAAACATGAAATTTGGCACAAGCATTCTTTAGGTCCTAAACAGGAAAAGTAAAGGGATCACAACTTGGAAATTCAATGCTAATTGCAAAAGTATTGGCACCCCTATGTAATGTCTTTAATCTAATTCATTACCTTTCTGGTGTCATACAAACATGAAATTTGGCACGACCGTTCTTTAGGTCCTAAATTAAAAACAGTTGAAGGGTCACAACTCAATTATTCCATGCTAAGTGTAAAAGTATTGGCACCCCTGTGTAATGTTCCGAATCTAATTCTGTAACTTTCCGTGGTGTATAAACATAAAATTTAGCATGACCTTTCTTTAGGTCCTAAATAGGAAAAGTAAAGGCGTTACAATTTGATTATTCAATGCTAAGTGCAAACGTATTGGCACTCCTATGTAATGTAACTAACTTCCCAGGGTTGTGTAAACAGAAAATTTGGCATGACCATTCTTTAGGTCCTAAAAAGGAAAGGTACAGGGGTCACAGCTCAATTATTCAATGCTAATTGCAAAAGTATTGCCACCCCGATGTAATGTAACTTCCTGGTGTCATACAAACATGAAATTTGGCACAACCATTCCTTAGGTCCTAAATTAGTCACAGCATGATTATTCAATGCTAAGTGCAAAAGTATTGGCACCCCTATGTAATGTACCTAATGTAATTCTCTAACTTCCCAGTGTCGTACAAACATGAAGTTCGACACGACCATTCTTTAGGTCCTAAATGGGAAAGGTAACAGGGAAACAACTTAATTATTCAATGCCAATTGCAAAAGTAAGTGCAACCCTATGTAATGTAACTTCCTGGTGTCGTACAAGCATGAAATTTGGTGCAAGCATTCTTTACATCCTTAATGAGGAGAGTGGGAGGGTTGGCACGTTATGCAGAGGGACATCGGTGCATACAGCCTGAGGAGAATCTAATGCTCCTCTATGTATATATACATATTTTATTCCTCGGTTACTCTAAAGTAACCTTGACTTCATAAAATTTTCTGTGCAAACAACACGGAAATTCCTGTATTAAATTAACTCGGGTGAAATCGGGTATATCTTATATGTTTTTTGTTTGTGTCATATACAAATCGACAGTTCTGGTCCTATTTTAGTGAAATTCGGCATGTGCATTGTTCAGCACCAAGGGACAAATACTTTCGTAATTAAAAATCGAAAACTCACCGGCTTCCCCTGTCATTTTTTGCCATTAGCAACCAATCACAGCTCAGCTTTCATTTTTTTACACAGCTGAGATAAAATGAAAGCTGCGCTGTGATTGGTTACTAGAGCTCAGCTTTCATTTCTTATACTGCTAAGGTAAAATGAAAGCTGCACTGTGATTTGTTGCTATGGGCAACTCAGCTTTTCTTTTGGACAGCTTTCATAAGAGTATGGTGATAGGTTCATTTTCGTGGCCCACTTTGTATATTGGAGGACTGCTATTCATAAAAACTTTTTGAAAGCTCAATTGTTAAAAACCAATCCCTGCACTTATTATGCAACGCACAAGTATATCACTTGGTTAACTCAAAAAGAGAAAAATTGACATAAATAAACAGTAAACAGGTCTATCTACACATTTCACTGCTTTATATATGCTAAGGAAAAAAAGTTTGCTGGTTGCCCATACAGAAAAATTAACCAAGATTTGAAGTGTTGTCTTATTTTATTTTATTGATATGGAGAGATCATTACCTCCAGAACCAGAGGAAGGTCTTGTACTTTGTTTACTCAGATCATTAACTGAATAATCAATAAGTACATTATACTTTAGACAATCTCTGTTCTTCTGCAGGTAAATGATCATACTTTTGAAGCTATTTACAGTAAGGCATCAGTCTTTACACATTATGAAGATATGAAAAATGCAAAGGATATAGATTTAATTAATGTACATAAGAAATCTACCACCCCATACAACAAAGTAAGCAAAGGCTTTGGAATAGGTTATGTACTGTTCCCATTTGTACTATTAATGTGTCTAACCTCTTCAAAAGCATAACACCCTGGGAGAATGATAAGAAGCAAGTGTTACAACGCTCTTTCAATATTTGATCTGCCAACTTAAATTACTCACCATGGTACCAATTAGTTCATGCTCATGATTTTCAGTTCAATAAGGTCTTTCTGTTGGGAAAAGCTTTCCCACAATTATCTCACCTTTGCCACCAAGAAGATAACTGACTAGAACATTTTAAAATAGTTTATGATAGAAAAGGTGAAACACACATCTATCTATCTATCTATCTATCTATCTATCTATCTATCTATCTATCTATCTATCTATCTATCTATCTATCTATCTCAGTAAAAAGTTATATTAATTTATGGATGGTAGTAAAAGTCTATTGTAGATGTATAAAAGATATACAGTAATTTTTTTGGAACTTTTAAATCTGCCTGCATAATTGTGGGAATGTATCCTCTATGACAAGAGGGTGTGGTCTTGCTGCTCAGGTGCTCCACCCACAGGCACTGAACTGTGGAGATATGCTGTCCTGCATTCTGTATTTCTGCAGATGGCTAGCGTTAACAAGCTTTTTGGAATTTGCTGCGGCTTTTGTTGCAGATTTTGTCCATGAATTTGCATTTCTATGCTGCGCTTTTTCTGCTTCAGAATGTGCTGCAGTTTTGTAATATAGTGGTCGTTTTTAAAAAAAACTCAAGTGAGTTAAGTGGAGTAAGTATAGCCCACCCATATTTGAGAGGGGTTAGTTATTTCTGTCCATTTTCTTTCTAATTGCAATTTTACAGTACAAGTGAAGACCCTAAAGAGTTGTGTGCACTTCTGTATGTTTTCCTATGAAATGGAGAGAAATTCAACCAATGTTAGGCCTCTATGACTACATAGGCATCATTTGCATATGATGCTGAATGTGACGTTGATTTCAGCAGATGAAAGGCAGCTCATCTCCTTGTGGTAATTTGTTTTCTTTAGAGTAAAATATTTGGTATGACTAAGCGTAAATGCACACAGGCGGAAATTCCGCGAGGAATATCCTGCAGAATTTCCACTTGTGCATGCTGTCATAGGATTACATTAGATAATGCAATCCTATGCAGACAACCACGATTTAACCGTGTGAAAACTCGCGCGGTAAACAAATCGCGCATGTCCTATTTCTGTGCGCGCCTCGCAGAGCCCATTGACACGCTGGTTCTGCTCTGTGCATGTGCTGGCTGGGCGGCACCAGAGGAGGTGAGCCATGGGGGTCACTGCAGGGGCACGGCTCGCATCCCATTGAGAGAATTCCTCGTAGCTGGATCTGACCCGGACGTCTGCATGAGGCTTTATATAGCACATGTATTTCCACTATTTAAAGCAAAATGTAGACAGATTCTTTAACCCCTTCCCGCTCTAGGACGTACCGGTACATCCTGGGAGCCTGGTACTTCCCGCAACAGGACGTACCGGTACGTCCTGGGGATAGCGCGAGATCACATAAGATCCCGCGCTATCCCACAGCGGGAGCCGGCTGTCAGTCACAGCCGGCGTCCCGCTGTTAACCCCTTCCCTGCCGCGATCTAAGTAGATCGCGGCAGGGAAAGAGTTCACAGAGGGATCGCGCTCCCTCTGTGTCTCCGGCCGGCTCTCGCGATGTTAACGCGAGAGCCCGGCCTGTCACCATGGCAACAGGACGCCAGACACTGGCGTCCTGTATTGCCTGTGCCTATAATCGCTGCTCTGCCATGCCTTATGACAGCGATCATAGGCACAGTGCTGCAAGTCCCTCAGAGGGACTCGAATAGTGTAAAAAAATGAAAATAAAAACGTAAAAAAAACAAAAATGTAAATAAAAATGTAAAAAAAACCCTTTTTTATGCTTTTTCTAATATTAGCATAAAAAAAGGTAAAAAAAAATTAAAACCCCACATATTGGGTATTGACACGTCCGTAACGATGTGTACAAAAAGTTGAACATGCATTTTATTTTGTACGACAAAAAGCGTAAAAAAAACGCTAAAAAACAGAGGCAAAATGCTAATTTTTAGCATTTTGCCTCCCAAAAAATGCAATAAAAGTGATCAAAAAAGCCGTACATTCCAATAAAAACTACCGCTCATCTCGCAAAAAATAAGCCCTTATAGAGCTCTGTACATAGAAAAATAAAAAAGTTACAGGACTTTGAATGCAGCTATAGAGAAAAAAAAAGATTTCCAAGAAAAAGGGGGTTTTATTGCAAAAAAGTGTAAAAACCTAAAAAAAATATAACAATTTTGGTATTGTTGTAACCGTACCGACCCGCAGAAAAAATTTAGTTTGTCATTTATGCTGCATGATTAACGCTGTAAGAAAAAGAAAAAAAAAATCTATGGCAGAATTGATGCGTTTTCTCTCCCTATTATCATAAAAAAAATAATAAAAGTTTTACGATATAGTCTATGTACCCAAAAGTGGCACCGATAAAAACTACAGCTTGCCGCGCAAAAAACAAGCCCTTATATGGCCGCGTCTACAGAAAAATAAAAAGGTTATGGCTTTTGAAAAATGGAGATGGAAAAATACCAAAAAATCGCTTGGTCCTCAACGCCAAAATAGGCCATGTCATTAAGGCGTTAAAATCAAACATACTTTGAAATGATTTTAAGAAAGGGACACAGAGATGTTCACACAATTGTAACCTTGTTGAATATGCTAACTTCTTAATGACTGCCAATATGCCTTTTGACAGCCTGCAGCTGAAGGACATATATGAAGGGAGGTCGCGCGGCAGAAAATAATTAAAAAAAATTAAATATCTCTGAAAAAAAAGTAATACAAGTAGTAAAATACAAGTAGTACAGCAAAAAAAAACTATTGTTTGGTATCATAGTAAATGTACTGACCCATAGAATGAAGTTATCATGACATTTTTGTTGCAGTTTGTGCACCGTAGAAACAAGACACACCAAAAGATAGTGGAATTTCATGTTTTCCCCATTTCATTGTAATCATAGAATGGTAGAGTTGGAAGGGAACTCTACAGTCATCTGGTCCACCCTCTGATCAGTGCATAATTCACTAAATCATCCCAGACAGATATTTGTCCAGCCTTTGTTTGAACACTTCCATTGAAGGAGAACTCACCACCTCCAGTGGTAACCTGTTGCACTCATTGATCACCCTCACTACCAGAAAGTTTTTTCTAATATCTTATTTGGGTCTCCTCCCTTTCAGTTTCATCCCATTGCTTCTAGTCTTTCTTTGTGCAAATGAGAATATGGCTGATCCCTCTGCACTGTGACAGCCCTACAGATATTTGTAGACAGCTATTAAGTTTTTTCTCAGCATTCTTTTTTGCAAAATAGGCATCCCCAAATCCTTTAACAGTCCCTCATAGGATGTGACTTGCAGACCACTCACCATCTTGGTAACTCTTCTCTGAACTTGCTCCAGTTTGTCTATGTCTTTTTTTAAAGTGTGGTGCATTTCTCTCCACTTAGAATTTTTTTTTAAGTTTTTCAGTACACTATATGGTATATTAAATAGTACCATTGAAAAATACAACTCGTCCTGCAAAAAACAAGCCCTCATACAGTTACATCGATGGACAAATAAAGGAGTTACGATTTTTTAAAAAGCTTGGCTCGGTAAGACAAGCTTTTTTTTTTGCGCTGCTAGCATTGCATAGAATGCACTTCTAATAGGAAACAAATAGGTTCCTATGGAAGCGCTCACGTGAGAGAATGTTAGGCGCGTGAAACACAAGATAGAACATGCTGCAGGTCACATGTAACTCTATGGTGTCCACCAAAGATAGGACCTGTCCTATCTTTGGTGTGCGATGTGCAGGAGTTTCCATAGACTCCTATGGCTGCAGGAGATTATGGAAACTCCTGCGCCGGAAAAGAAGATTCCCCACTGCTTACAGCAGAACATTTAAAACCTGCTGCCCAGAAGCACATTTTAAATGTCCCACTGTAAATTTCTGTTAGTCCCCACGGTTGATAAGGGGACTCCCCAAGGGTTCCCTTAATCCCCACAGGGACTAACAGGAATTTACAGCTGGACATGTAAAATGTGCTTCTGGGCAGCGGGTTTTAAATGTCTTACTGTAAACACGGGGCAATTCCCCAGCAGCAGGGGGCAGTAGGGGACTCCCTCCATCTCTCTCCCCAAGGGATTATAGCGGGGAAATTATGATGACTCTTGCATACCTCTTACCAGAACTGATAATAACTGGTGCAAAGTGAACATTTGTATCAGTCCACAGAATTAATATAAATCTTTAAAGGCTACTGTAACATTTGTGCATGAAAAGACGAGGTGACCAAAGTAAGAATAGTGTTAACATTAACTGTGTGGGATAAATAATGCAATCATTTAATAGATAGACATTTTCTGGATGCGGTGATACTAATTATGTTTATTTTTTTATTTTATTATTTGATGTAACAACTGGGGAAAGGGGTTTAAACCTTTAACACTTTTTATGGCCAAGAAACATTAGTGATGGAGATTGAATCTGTCCAAGAAGAGATGTGGGAATGTAAACTTTGCTACATTGATGAGCTAAAACTACTACGATTGAGTGCAACACCCAGCATTTCTAAGGAAGAAGCATAGGCCTCAAAATCCTTCATGTGCTGGTCTTTCAATAATCAAGAAGTGGGAGATAAGTGTGCTGGTAAGGTTAACACCAGTTTACAGGACTGTCTTATATAACAAACAGTGTTTTAGTGCTACTCTTTACATTCCATTAGAATCTGGTTTGCACTCCTTTTCCAAGCTTTTACCACCTACTTTTTTGAATGGTGATTAATTGACCTTTATCAAAAATAACAATCTTACAAAGTTATCTAGTAAAATATTTTTTAGTGGAATAATCAATTTGTGTCGAGATTGAGTCAATTACAGCAAAATCATTGTGAATCAGGACAGCTAATTCCAACTCCCATTAAAATCAATGGAAGTAAAAATTGGTTTCAATATTTTGCCCTACATGAGGTCCTCAATGCAGCCAAAGCCCACCAAATTGCATGGGTATGAAGAACCACATCTGGGGAACACTATGCTCCTCCCAAAAATTAGTCAAAATAATGTACAGGGGTGTAGGGGTCAATCGTAGCACAAAGATGTCACTGAAAACAAAAGAAGGGCCATATAGGGTCTAAGATCTATAATTGCACCAAGGAAGACAGTCCATGTGCTTTTTTTTTAAACAAGGACAAATTTTGCCAGGGGAACACTATGATATAATGATACTGATAAATCGTCACCCAACTTCCAATGTCAATCTGCCACCATTCTGGTCTAAGAGAAGCTGGGTTGAACTCATCAATATTCATTCTCCCTCTTATTGCATCTGCAGCAGAGGTCTTTGATGTACATTTGTTTCTGGGACTAGCAAGGAAGCCCTTTGTTGTGATGTTAATAAAGTTACCAAGTGACAAGGAGATGCCAATTACGATAGTCCCCCAACCATTTGGCCTTCCTCCTGTGTCCAGGCACTGCAGCACATAGCCTTGATACTGTATTTTCAGAGGAGAAATTTATAACAGTGATTATGAAGGTTTTAGCCCCACAGCAGTTATATTCTATGAACCGTGAGGGTACCGCAGACCCAGTGCAGTTACTTCCATCACTGTGCAACCCCCAGAACCCACAGGTTTGCCTATATGTGTAGCCAATCATTTGTTGCATGTTTGGTATCCATGTGTAGGTGGATTCATGATATGAAACAAGGCAGCCATAGCTTCCCTATTGGAGCCCCTTCTGGGTAAATATGGTTAAAATGTTAAATCGGGTTTAGAGATGAGCGAGCACCAAAATGCTCGGGTGCTCGTTACTCGAGTCGAACTTTCAGTGATGCTCGAGAGTTCGTTTCGAGTAACGAACCCCATTGAAGTCAATGGGTGACTCGAGCATTTTTGTATATCGCCGATGCTCGCTAAGGTTTTCATTTGTGAAAATCTGCAAAACACAAGAAAGTGATAGAAACGATCGTTCTCCTCTGCCACAGCTGTAACAGCTGTGGCAGAGAAGAACGATGTTAGCCCATTGAATTCAATGGAGCCGTCAATACAGCCGACTCCATTGAAAGCAATGGGCTGCCGGCGATCGCGGGATGAATTGTCGGAAAGGGGTTAAATATATAAGCCCTTCCCTGCAATTCATCCAGAAATGTGTAAAAATAAAAAATATATATATAGTTACCTGGTCCCGGCAGAGCGATGTTAGCCCATTGAATTCAATGGAGCCGTCAATACAGCCGACTCCATTGAAAGCAATGGGCTGCCGGCGATCGCGGGATGAATTGTCGGGAAAGGGTTAAATATATAAGCCCTTCCCTGCAATTCATCCAGAAATGTGTAAAAATAAAAAATATATATATACTCACCTGGTGCCGGCAGACGGAGTTCAGCTCGGCAGGCTGCAGTTCTCCTGAACTGCTCTGAACAGCTGTGAGTAGTATTCAGCAGCCGGGGATTTAAAATCCCCGCCTGCTGAATAAGATGCCTCTGATTGGTCACAGCCTGAGCAATCAGAGGCCAGCCCTCACTCACACCCATTCATGAATTCATGAATGGGTGTGAGTGAGGGCTGGCCTCTGATTGCTCAGGCTGTGACCAATCAGAGGAATCTTATTCAGCAGGCGGGGATTTTAAATCCCCGGCTGCTGAATACTACTCACAGCTGTTCAGAGCAGTTCAGGAGAACTGCAGCCTGCCGCGCTGAACTCCGTCTGCCGGCACCAGGTGAGTATATATATATTTTTTATTTTTACACATTTCTGGATGAATTGCAGGGAAGGGCTTATATATTTAACCCTTTCCCGACAATTCATCACGCGATCGCCGGCAGCCCATTGCTTTCAATGGAGTCGGCTGTATTGCGGCTCCATTGAATTCAATGGGCTAACATCGTTCTGCCGGGACAAGGTAAGTATATATATATTTTTTATTTTTACACATTTCTAGATGAATTGCAGGGAAGGCTTATATATTTAAGTCCTTCCCGACAATTCATCCCGCGTACGCAGGCAGCCCATTGCTTTCAATGGAGTCGGCTGTATTGCCGGCTCCATTGAATTCAATGGTCAGTGCTCGTTTAATCGAGACGAGTATCGCGTGGTGCTCGTCTCGAGTAACGAGCATCTCGAGCACCCTAATACTCGAACGAGCATCAAGCTCGGACGAGTATGCTCGCTCATCTCTAATCGGGTTCCATCCAGAGGATTTATGCATATACGCAGCACACCTATCGATGATGTAGAAAGGAGGCTGGTGGAGGTGTGGTTCTTTGAAGGACTTGAAACAAAGCAGGTCCCCTCCCCAAATCGTCAGACCCTTTTTTGCTTTAATACTGTTTGTGTGTATTTGTATGCTATTTACCCTTTTATGTAAATCTTTTGTATATTTTTTATCTAAGCTCTGCTAACTTTTTTTAGTATAAAGCTTAAAATTTTGTTAGTCATGCTTGAATGCTTTAAGGGATTCATAATTTCAAAGTGTGTTAACTGTGTATTTGCTGGTGGCTGACCTACCTATCAGAAAGGATCAGTGGAGGCAAAGAGGTGTGTTATGGGGTGTGCTAAGCTGTGCAGGGTGCGATTTGGGCTCCATTATGCACAAGTGCAGGATTCAGAGAGCTGGATTAAAGTCAACCCTGCAGTCTGCTCTCCTGCGTGTCGATTCCATTTCATAACAAATTGGTCATAGCAGTTGTAGACCATGACAAAGAAACACCCAAGCATGGACTTGCTTCATGGAACAGCTGGAGAGCTACCAAAAATTTTGCTATGCAAGACAGCAGGTGTGCAAGGACAAATTCTGCCAGAACACTCAAGCACGGGCCTCCTACTCCACTTTCTCGAAGAAAAGGCAGTATTGGACCATCATGGATAAGTGCTGCCTGAGATTTTGAGTCCTACCCTGTGCTTTGCTACAGGCTGAAAAAACTATGCCACACCTCTTCTAGACTTCTGCTGCACCAGTGGAGATGCTGCTGCGACTTGTGTAAGATCTGCTACTCATGTCTGCCGCCCTCTTGTGGTTCCCGGCAGCCGCAAGCATCATTCTGCTATTTCTGTGCATATGGATCCTATCTGTTTGTTATCATCCAGCACTGAGAGGGTTAACCAGACCTCTGGCTCAGCTCAGCTGTGGGATTAATGTTCAATCACTTTCCTATTTAAGCTGAGTTAATGCACTTCCTTGTTGCCTCAGTATTGGTGAAGTTTCCTTTGTCACTTCACTGCTAGGTCTTCCGTGTTTGGACTGTTCAAGTCTATTGTGACCTTTACCTGATTATTTAATTTATCCCTTTGCCTTGCGCTCTGTCTCTGTATGTGTCTTCATTTCCTTTTTATCTGTGCTTCATTCTCATCTCTGTAGTAAGTTATTTTTGTGCAGTGTCTTCCTTTCTGTGTTTTTAGTACTTCCTCCCTGTTTTCTGTCAGGGCTTGTCAGTCTCAAGGTTCCAGTGCAGGACCACCCTTTTTGGGGCGATTACTCTGTTTGCAGGCAAGGCCCCTTCCATCTCCCTTTGTACCTTAGGGCCAGTTACCCATCTGTAGGTATTCCCTCTGCTGGGGTCAGCTGCCAGTCACCCAGTCTGGTCCAAAAGCTAGGCTGGTTGGTTAGCCCACTGGGTCCACATCCAAAACCCATAACAGTATACTGAGGCCATGGACCCCGTTGACTCCAAAGAGGGAGCTTTTGATCTGCATCAATAATTGGTTCTTTGTGCTTTTTTTGTTTACTTTTTAGTGGAGTTTTATGTAACCTTTCAGCTAACTTTGTACCTTGTAAAGAAACACTTTTGGCTGTGTAAAGACTGCCAATAATTCATAGTGGCCAGATTGGCAACTTGGAACAGCCTCTCAGGCTGCTGACACACAGTGTGTATTTGCTGTTTCATTGTTTGTTTCTCTTTTTGTTTTATAGCAACAAAAAACAAACACCACCAACTTAATAAAAAGCTTTGCTGGGCAGCATGTTATGTGAGAACAGAAGGCCACACCATACAGCTTGTATATTTATGCACTATGTCAGTTAGGAGCAGAATAATTGAATTCTCAAACTCACTGCAAGATAATTTGTAGTGGCCTTACTCGTAACTAAATGACATTTCAGACCACTGATATGTACTGTGTGTATTTGCTGTTTCACTGTTTGGTTTCCTTTTTTTCATATAAACAGAAAATAACACCGCCAACTTAATAACCCACATTCCCTGTGTGGCATGATATGTGAGAACAGAAGGCCACACAGTACATCTTGTATATTTATGCACTGTTCCTGTTTGACGCAGCATAATTGAATTACCCAAATCTCACTACTAACTATTAAAGGCCTGCAAATATTTGTAGTGGCTGGACTGACAACTTTGAGTATCTGAAGGTACCAGCGGCGAACTGCAATTTTTCCATGCCAAAGCATACTTTTTTGTTATACTTTGACAGCAGCAGAAATATACCCTCTTCCATTCTACAGACAATGTTTCACATAGACATATAAAAGTGATGCAGCAATTTTCTCTGCTTCCTCCAATAGAACCTTGTTTAAGTTCTCTGATGGTATACAAGCTTTCACATATAGCAACAATATACCCTCTGCAGAATATCTGTCCCTAACAACATATGATACGGCTACCTTATCTTGTGCTCAACTATAGAATGGCTGCTAGTTATACTGTGCGTATCTTTTATATGGCTAGGTCATGTGATGCAGGCGTCCAGTAAAACTACTGTCCATATGCAAGATTGAGGACACATTTGGTAACATCCTCAAGGCACGCTGGCTGATCATTGGCTGCATGTTGACCCCTGTAGCAGGTATTATAGGAAATAAAATTTCCCTTCGAATATTGCCAAAAATCACGTCTGTCTCACTCAATGTAATCATGCTAATATCTGGATATTTTTTTGCCAATTCAATCAAGTTGAGCAACCATAACCCTAAGGAAAGTTCAGGTTTATTATTTAATAGGAAATATATGACTCTTGCCATTATACTTTGACATGTTGATGTTGTGCTTAATTTTAGATTCTCATTGGGTACCTACTTCCAACCCACTAGCAGATCCGTAGTACTCTTCTCCTAACAAATGTTATCAATTTATCTTGTACATAAAATACCTATTTAGAAGACCACAGGCTTGTGATAAAATATACTGAATCATTGGCACTATTCCAAAAGTTAAGGTAATACAATAGAAATATTGACTCATATTTATTTGGAAGGTTAAGATGGCCAACTTAAACAGGTTTTATGCCTGGACCAGTGAGTTAGATTGAAGCCTCAACCTTAGGGCTCTCTCAAACGAGCGCTGTCCCCGCACTGTATAGCCGCGAGCAAAGATCATGGCTATACAGTTGTAAAGACCGCGTGAACGGGTTAATTCAAGCTTCTTGAAATAGGCCGTTCACACGATCCGTAGTGCGAGCTGCGTACTTTCCAGCTTCCATAGGAGCCTATGGAAAGCATGCAGCAAAGATAGGACAGGTCCTATGTTTGGCACACCAAAGAGCTAGGTGTGGGCATAGCACTCACAAGTCCTATTTTTGAGACATGCGAGTGCTTTGTGAGGCTACAATTCCTGCATCTGAACGCTTTTATAGGAATTGTTTCCTATAGAAGTGCTTTCTGTGCGCTCCTAACCAGCACGTCCGCAGCACCCATGTAAAATACAATGTTTTTATCTGACCATTTTAACTTTCCAAGTAAATGTGTCAATATTCATATAGCTTCATCCTAATTGATGTAATATTGTCTACCATCCAGCATATATTTATCACAAGCACACAACAAACTATTTTCTGGGGTGTCAGAATACAGAAGGATCAAAGCATAATTCCCTACTCCATTCCTTACACACCATCATGAATGTTGTGCCTACATACGCACAACCTCAAAAGGGGAGCACAATACAGTCTTTGCTAATATTTATTGCTCCACGGAGGTAGCTCACATGTACCGTGTTTCCCCGAAAATAAGGCACCCCCGAAAATAAGACACATTAGGAATTTGCAGAAATCGCTAATATAAGACACATCCCGATAATAAGGCATACTAAAGTGTGCAGGCAAGTCGAGAGGCCTGTCCCCCGCTGCCATCCCCGTTGTCTCCTACCTCCTCCTGTGCTGTACGAGTGTGCTGTTGTTGTAAGCTCCCCTTGCTGGCTGGAAAACTCCATAGTATCATCCTGTTGCTGCTGCACACGTCTGCTGTGATGAGCTCCCTCTGGTGGCCGGAAGCTGCAATACCATCCCTGCTTACAAGTGGTACAGGAACTTCTGTCTGCAGGTACGTTACTTTTTTTTATGGCTCTGTGTGTGAGTCAGGCAACCATATGTGTGATTCTTAAGGCTGGGTTCTCATAGAGTGTATTTCCAGCCTTAGGGGGTGAGCATTACAGTCTCCAGACAGTGTGTGGGAGCCAGGTAAACAGTGTGTCATTTTGATTCAATAGGGGGTGTCTGCTTTTTTGCTGAAGAGTCTAAAGTACAAGAAATAAACAGTGTTGCTACCGTATATTTTTAGCCCTAGACATAAGCGCAAACAGAAAGAGCTATTCCGTTGAGTACAAGAAAGGAATCGTGGAAGATTCTTGGGGCAAAAACCTTCCTGCTTTGGCCCGAAGATTTTACAAGAAATGGAGTGTCAAGAAATTCAGCAGGAGATTCCGGGTTCAGATGTTTATGATGATGTGCCAGAAAATGATGACATGACTGTCATTGAGTAATTTTTGCTTTGTTTTCACAGTTTGTCTAGCTATATTGGTTTGTGGTGACAACTACGGTACTGTGCAGTATATACGGTAATAAATGTTCATTTTTTTTGTTAAACAATAAATGTGAATTCTTCTTCATTGAAAAATAAGACACCCCCTGAAAATAAGACATAGCGCATATTTGGGAGCAAAAATTAATATAAGACGCGTCTTATTTTTGGGGAAACAGGGTAGCACCCTGTAATGTAATGCATAGTTAAAAAATACATATATTAGAGGATTTTTTTAACCAAAACTGTGGACAACCTGTTTTTAAAGAAATGTAGAAACATATGTAAAGCACACACCGAATAAGTCAGAATCTCTGATAGTGTGAAGCAATAACATGGCTGTCACTACACCATACAGTCTTCTAGGGAAACAAGCTATTTAAAATGCATTTAGTGTTTTTTTTAGCTGAAGTAATGCACTTTGATTTTATTCCTATGTTTCCTATTTTTTACAATCTAATGTTATTACAAAATCTGCCTAGTCTATATATACCTCAAGAGTTTCCTTTTAATAAGTGGCTTGCATCTTTATCTGTATGTTTACTGGTCTTAAAAAGACATTCATTAAATGTAAAAAGCTAAAACAAACAGTTTCCTGCTGCTGTTGAACATTTGTATGCTGTAACTAAGGTCCAGACTTGAAAAATTACAATTTTTATTTTTTTCTAATTTGTGTGTTCCCATCATCTTTGATGAACTGTACACCTCCATCGACTTGTTATATAGCTTGTAATAACCACTAAAAATAATGACCAAGTTTGCAATTTTGTAGTAAAATTGGAGGAACTGTATCATAAAATAAAAGATGCCTTTCTACATAAATATGCCACCCTAAGTGCTGTGAGCAAAAATTTAAAAAGCACAATTTATTTCAAATTGAGAAAAGGTTATCTTGCCACAAGTAAATTGATACCATGGCAATATACACCATCTACCATGAAGCTTATTTTTAAGAGTATATAATTCAAATAAGTGCAATGTACTGAATTCATGAATACTAATGGCTAGGAATATAAATTGTGCACTGGTTTAGTAGAACTGACATAATTTTATTTCAAAAGCAAGTAATGTACTATACATAAATACACCTCATTGGCCACATGTGTCATCTTATGTAACTGATCAGTTAGGCATGGTATTTGTACATAATTCAACATGGGTAAAATAACCAATTTACTATATTTTTATTTGCAAGTAAAAAAAGACCATGAGGAAACAAAAATCTGTAATGTCAATGTTCAATTTTCTATATGAATGTATTACTGTTAAGATGCCTTAATGATTTGTGCTCTTATGTTCTACATTAATATTCAGTGGTTATATATAAAAAAGACTAGGATGGACTCCTGTTTTTTACTATGGTCACGCAGGTTGCATCAGTTTTTCCTGTTGGAGGGACACCACAAAAGGCCTGGCACTAGGGGTCTGGTACTACTGTTATGAATGTTCGCAATATCAATATTTTTATATGCTGTAAGATATGTCCAGTCTTGCTATGTTTTAGGGTCCTTTTGCAAGGGGCAATGGTTCTCAGTAGAGATGAGCGAGCACCAAAATGCTCGAGTGCTCGTTACTCGAGTCGAACTTTCAGTGATGCTCGAGAGTTCGTTTCGAGTAACGAACCCCATTGAAGTCAATGGGCGACTCGAGCATTTTTGTATATCGCCGATGCTCGCTAAGGTTTTCATTTGTGAAAACCTGGGAAATTCAAGAAAGTGATGGGAACGACACAGAAATGGATAGGGCAGGCGAGGGGCTACATCTTGGGCTGCATCTCAAGTTCCCAGGTCCCACTATTAAGCCACAATAGTGGCAAGAGTGAGACACCCCCCCCCCCGCACTGTCAGTGTAAAGATCGTTCTCCTCTGCCACAGCTGTAACATGTCATTCAGCTGAGAGCTGCCCCTGAGCCAATCAGAGGCAGCACTCACTCACCAATTCATGAATTCATGAATGGGTGTGAGTGAGATCTGCCTCTGATTGGTCAGGCTGTGACCAATCAGAGGCAGCTCATTCAGCAGGCGGGGATTTTAAATCCCCGGCTGCTGAATACTACTCACAGCTGTTCAGAGCAGTTCAGGAGGACTGCAGCCGGCCGTGCTGAACTCCGTCTGCCGGGACCAGGTGAGTATATATATATATTTTTTTTTTACACATTTCTGTATGAATTGCAGGGAAGGGCTTATATATTTAAGCCCTTCCGGACAATTCATCCCGCGATCGCCGGCAGCCCATTCCTGTATTGCCGGCTCCATTGAATTCAATGGTCAGTGCTCGTTTAATCGAGACGAGTACTGCGTGGGGCTCGTCTCGAGTAACGAGCATTCCGAGCACCCTAATACTCGAACGAGCATCAAGCTCGGACGAGTATGCTCGCTCATCTCTAGTTCTCAGTGAATGTAGGCAGAGTGTGCATGAGATTACTTCTGCCCGCCTCCATTCACAGTAAAAAGGCAGTCATTCATAGATGAACAACTGCCGGTTTACACAGGGTGATTGTCATTTGATTTTTATGCTTTCAGGAATTGAACGATGAATGATAAGTGAACGAATTATCATTCGTCGTTCAGTCACTTACAGCATTCATGCTGAAAAAATGACCATTCAGATTCCAACGATTCAGCAAGAATCTGAACCATAAGAGCAAAAGGGCTCTTAAGGCCCATTTAGACACAACGATTATCGCTCAAAATTCGCTAAAAAAAAAGATCTTTTGAGCGATAATTGTTGCGTCTAAATGCAAAAAATTTTAAGGCATAACTACATTGGTAAATACAGTTGGTAATTTTACTTTTATTAGACTTTGGGGTTGTTATAGCCTAGTGATCATAAACCAATACCAGAGTTCTTGATCCATATGTTGTGGAATAGAGCTTATTTATTGTAGATACAGAAACAGGTATCCATCACGTTTTAGAGCAAACGTTCTCCTTCATTAAGCACAACTTAAATTACAATGTGATAGAGAACAGGTTATATAAAGTGTAGAGATGAGCGAGTGTACTCGTCCGAGCTTGATGCTCGTTCGAGTATTAGTGTACTCGAGATGCTCGTTACTCGAGGCAAGCACCACGCAATGTTTGAGTCAATTCCACTTCCTTCCCTGAAAGTTTTGCGCCATTTTCTGGCCAATAGAAATGCAGGGGAGGCATTAAACTTCCTCCTGTGACGTTCCAGCCCTATCCCACCCCCCTGCAGTGAGTGGCTGGTGAGATCAAGTGACCCCCGAGTACTTAAAGTGGGGCCGCCCGTGGGAGAGATCAGGGATAGTGCTGGTGCTGCTATGGGGAAAGTGTTAGTGTAAGATCCTGTGTACAAGAACCCCATCGGTCCTTCTTAGGGCCACATCTGACTGCGTGCATTACTGTTGTGGCTGCTAGTAGCAGTTTTGCAAATTTTTTTTATTTTGTATATCGGGCGTGCAGCCCCATTACAGCTATAGCGTTCTCAGGCTGCAGTCTGTACTACATAGTAGCATTTTACAGGTTGTCTGTTGGGAGTTGTAGTCCATCACTATTGCACAGCTAGGCCGGTTTGCAGCCTTCCGTATAATTTTTTTCTGGCTGCAGTTAGCGTTACATAACCGCTGTCAGCCTCCAACTGTATGCCAATAATTCCAAAATTTTTTACACCGCTCTGTATCTGCCGTCTACTTCACGCACAGCGTACGGCGACAGCCCCTAATAGAGGGAAAGTCATATACATGCTATATAGCCGGTATTCTTTTTCAAAAAATTTTTAAAAATAAAAGCTCCTTCTTACGGCTACCTGTGACCTTGTGCATTTTACAGGTTGTCTGATGGGAGTTGTAGTCCATCACTATTGCACTTAGGCCTGTTTGTGGCCTTCCTGACTATTTTTTTCTTCCTGGCGTTTGCCTTACTATACCGCTCTCAGCGACAAAGTCTACGCACATAATTCCAAGATTATTTACATCGGCCTGTGTCTGCAGTGAATTAGAGATGCACAGCATACGGCCACAGCGACTGACAGAGGGAAAGCGATATACACAGTATATAGCCTGTATTCTTTTACCAAAAAAAACTAAAAGCTCCTCAGTTGGGCTACCTTTGACTGTTTAAATTTCACTGGGTGTCTGATGGGAGTTGTAGTCCATCACTATTGCACTTAGGCCTGTTTGCAGCTTTCCTGACTATTTTTTTCTGCCTGGAGTTTGCCTTACTATACCGCTCTCAGCGACAAAGTCTACGCACATAATTCCAAGATTATTTACACCGGCCTGTGTCTGCAGTGAATTTGACGCTCAGCGTACGGCCAACACAGGTACTTATAGAGGGAAAGTGATGTAAACAGTATATAGCCTGTCTTCTTTTTCAAAAAAACCCAAAAAGCTCCTTCATTGGGCTACCTCTGACTGTCTGCATTTTACTGGGTGCCTGGTGGGAGTTTTGGTGCATCACTATTGCATTGCTAGGCCTGTTTGCTGCCTTCCTTCCATTTTTTTCTGCCTGGAGTTAGCGTTACGATTCTGCTCTCTGCGTGAAAGTGTACGCATATAATTCCATAATTATTTACAGCGGTCTGTATCTGCTCTATTCGTAATCCACCATGCTGAGGGGTAGGGGTCGAGGATGTGGACGTGGGCGACGATGCGGAGTTCCAAGTGAGGGTGTGGGCACAGGCCAAGTTCCTGGTCCAGGTGTATCCCAGCCGGCTGCTGCGGGAGTAGGAGAGAGGCAAGTTTCTGGGGTCCCCAGCTTCATATCACAATTTATGGGTGCACGTGGTAGACCTTTATTGCAAACAGAGCGGTGTGAGCAGGTCCTATCGTGGATGGCAGAAAATGCATCCAGCAATGTATCGGGCACCCAGTTTTCTACGCAGTCCACTGCTGAAACTCTGAATCCTCTGGCTGCTGCTCCTCCTTCCTCACAGCCTATACTGCTGCTACAAAAATGGTACTAGGGTCTGCATATGCTTCTGCTACATAAATGTTACAGGGGTCTGCTGATATTGCTGCTACAGAAATGCTACAGGGGTCTGCGTATACTGCTGCTAGAGAAATGTTCCTTTGGTCTGCCTATACTTCCACTACAGAAATGGTACTGGGGTCTGCCTAAACTGCTGCTACAAAAATGGTACTGGGGTCGGTCTATACGTCTGCTACATAAATGTTACAGGGGTCTGCCTATACTACTGCTAGAGAAATGTTACTGGGGTCTGCGTATACTGCTGCTAGAGAAATGTTACTTGGGCTGCCAATACTTCTACTACAGAAATGGTACTGGGTCTGCCTATACTGCAGCTACAAAAATGTTACAGAGGTCTGCCCATACTGCTGCTACAGAAATGTTCCTGGGGTCTGTTTATACCTTTGCTACAGGAATGTTACAGCGATCTGTCTATACTATGGGTGCACTAAGTCTTCCCATCGCGGTGTTTTACCTATGTGGCACAAATAATACAGTGACTGACTCGGTCAGAATTGCTGGCCGAGGCCAAGTTGCTTGGCGGGGCGAAACTCTCCCATGGTTGGGCACTCCGATTTCTTCCTGTTTATTACCATCTTTGCGCACTTACAGCATAGGCTAGGCCAAGGAACTCAAAGACTGCCCCTTCCAGTGTTGAGCTATCTATGTTGCGACACATGATTTCCCATTGCTATGTAACTCAGGGCACCTTGGGTCACAATGGTGGAGGCTTGGAACCGAGCCTGACCCTGGGCCCGCTAACGTGCTTCCCAAACAGACTACAGCGGGTCCTGGTCATGGTGTCTTGGGCTTTTTAATGCCACCTCCTCCTCCTGCTTGGGGTCAGGGGATCAGCACTGGGCATCATGTATTTTCTCCCGTGTTACCACAGTATTCTGAGACACTGGTTTGGGCCAAAGAAGAGGAGCGTTACTGCATTGATGAGACCTTCACAGCTGTACTAGCATCGGAGTCTGCTATATGCCCACGATTGCTGAGGGTGTGTGCAGAGGCCTATGTACTCGGCACAGTGAAAGTCTGGCATGTTTGGGCACTATCATTTCTTCATGTTTATAACTGTTTTTGGGTTCCTTTGGCTCGCCTACGCTGTGGGTGCACAAAGATTTCCCATAGCGGTGATTTACCTGTCCGGCACAAAGTCACTGACTGACTTGGGTAGGGTGCATAGTGCAGATGGCTTTCCCCTTGCGGTGTCGATAGAGCTATCCGACACCTAGACAGAATGAATACTGTGTGGGCACATGGACTTCCCATTGCTATGTCAGTCGCGGCACCTTGGGTCTCACTAGGTGTTTGCTGGGACCGAGCCTGACCAAGGGCCCACTCACATCCTTCCTACACAGGCTACAGCGGGCCCTGGTCATGGTTTTTTGGCCTTGTAAGGCCGCCTCCTTCTCCTGCTTGGGGTCAGGGGATCAGCAATGCGCATCATGAATTTTCTCTCATGTTACCACAGTTATCTGAGAAACTCGTTTGGGCCAAAGGAGAGGAGCATAACTGTATTAATGAGACGTTCACTGCTGTACTAGCATCGGAGACCGCTCTATGCCCGCGATTGCTAAGGGTGTGGGCAGAGGCCTATGGCCTCGGCGCAATTTAAGTCTGCATGTTTGGGCAGTCTGATTCCTTCATATTTAATGCTGTCTTTGTGTTCCTTCGACTCGCCTATGCTGTGGGTGCACACAGACTTCCCATAGCGGTGATTTCCCTGTCCTGCACAAAGTGACTGACTGACTTACTGACTTGGGTAGGGTGCATAGTGCAGACGCCTTTCCCCTTGCGGTGTCGCTAGAGCTCTCCAACACCTAGAAAGAATGAATACTGTGTGGGCACATGGACTGCCCATTGCTATGTCAGTCGCAGCACCTTGGGTCTCACAAGGTATTTGCCTGGACCGAGCCTGGCCAAGGGCCCACTCACATCCTTTCAACACAGGCTACAGCGGGTCTTGGTCATGGTTTCTTGGCCTTGTAAGGCCACCTCCTCCTCCTGCTTGGGGTCAGGTGATCAGCAATGTGCATGTATTTTCTCTCGTGTTACCACAGTTATCTAAGAAACTTGTTTGGGCCCAAGGAGAGGAGCGTACCTGCATTAATGTTACAGGGGTCTGCCTATACTTCAGCTGCAGAAATGTTACGGGGGTCTGCCTATACTTCAGCTGCAGAAATGTTACAGGGGTCTGCCTATACTTCAGCTGCAGAAATGTTACAGGGGTCTGTCTATACTGCTGCTACACAAATGTTACAGGGGTCTGCCTATACTGCTGCTACATAAATGTTACTGGGGTCTGCCTATACTGTTACTACAGAAATGTTACTGGGGTCTGTCTATACTGTTACTACTGAAATGTTACTGGGGTCTCCCTAGACTTCTGCAACATAACTGTTACTGGGATCAGCTTATACCTTTGCTACAGGAATATTACAGGGGTCTGTGCATACTATGGGTGCACTAAGTTTTCCCATCGCGGTGTTCTACCTATCTGGCCCATAAAAAAAACACTGACTGACTAGGGCATGGAGTGTGGGCCGAAGCCAGCATGTATTTTCTCTCACGTTACAACAGTTATCCGGGGGACTGCAATGGGATTTCTTTATGTACCTTCTCTGGGTTCCTGGGACCCACCCATGATGTGGGTGCACACAGACTTCCCACAGCAGAGTTGTACCTGCCTGGCACTTTAAAAAAAACCAGACTGACTAGGGCATAGAGTGTGGGCCGAAGCGAACATGCATTTTCTCTCACGTTACCACAGCTATCCGGGGCACTGCATTGGGACAAACAAGAGGAGCGATACAGCGCTAATGAGACGTTCACAGCTACGCTAGCATCGGAGTCCGCTCTATGCCCGCGATTGCTGAGGGTTTGTGCAGAGGCCTATATCCTGGGCGCAGAGAAAGTCTGCCATATTTGGGCACTCTGATTTCTTTATGTGTACTGTATTTAAATTCCTTGGGCCCACCCATGCTGTGGGTGCACACAGACCTCCTATAGAGGTGTTTTACCTGTCTGTCCTAAAAAACTGACAGACTCGTGTAGGGTGCAGAGTGCAGATGGTTTACCCCTTGCGTTGTCGATGAGGTATCCGACACCCAAACAGAATAAGTAGTGTGTGGACACATAGATTCCCCATTGCTATGTCACTCGCAGCACCTTGGGCCACACAAGGTGTTTGCTGGGACCGAGCCTGGCCAAGGGCCCACTCACATCCTTTCAGCACAGGCTACAGCAGGTCCTGGTCAGGGTTTCTTACCTTGTGAGGCCACCTCCTCCTCCTGCTTGGGGTCAGGGGGTCAGCATTGCGCATTATGTATTTTCTCTCGTGTTACCACAGTTATCTGAGAAACTCGTTTGGGCCACAGGAGAGGAGCATAACTGCATTAATGAGACCTTCACAGGTGTACGAGCATTGAAGTCTGCTTCCTGCCTACGATTGCTGAAGCTGTTGGCCGAGGCCTATGTCCCGGGGGAACTGCAACGGCGCCAGGTTGGGCCTGTGGAATTTTTCCTGGCTAATGCAGTCTTTGGAGCGGTGAAAGAAAACATAACGGATTTACTGAGACCTTCACAGGTGTACTAGCTTTGAAGTCCGCTTCCTGCCTACGATTGCTGAAGCTGTTGGCCGAGGCCTATGTCCCGGGGGAACTGCAACAGCGCCAGGTTGGGCCTGTGGAACTTTTTCCTGGCTAATGCAGTCTTTGGAGTGGTGAAAGAAAACGTAAGTGATTTAATGAGACCTTCACAGGTGTACTAGCATTGAAGTTCGCTTCATGTCTACGATTGCTGAAGCTGTGGCCCGAGGCCTATGTCGTCGGCGCAGTCTAAGTCTGCCATGTTTGGCCACTCTGATTTCTTTATTGTTCATGTCTTGGGTCGCGTTGGACCCACCTATGCTGTTGGTGCACACAGACTTCCCATCGCAGTGTTTGACCTGTCTGGCACAAAGACACTGATTGACTTGGGTAGGGGGCAGAGTCCAGATGGCTTTCCCCTTGCGGTGTCGATTGAGCTATCTGACACCTAGACAGAATGAATACTGTGTGGGCACATGGATTCCCCATAGCTATGTAACTCATGCCCACATTTGCAGCTCCTGACGGAGGTTGGCACTTTATTGGAATGAAGATCGAATGTCAATTTCTCATTGATTCTACTGCATTGTGGGCTATCGCCCTGCCCCTTTTAAAGAGGGTCGCTACCTGGCCCTGCCAACCCTCTGCAGTGTGTGCCTCCAGTTCCTCCTCATCACAGACGCACTTATAAATAGACATGAGGGTGGTGTGGCTATGAAGTGAGCGTGTGGCATGAGGGCAGCTGAAGGCTGCGCAGGGACACTTTTGTGTGTGCTGCGGACGCAGGGTCGTGCGCGCGGGGGGGGGGGGGGTTGGGCAGCATGTAACCCAGGAGAAGAGGCAGAGGTGTGTCCCGCAGGCAGTGATTGTGCTTGGTTGGAGGTAGCGTGGTGCTTAGCTAAGGTGTGCCTTGCTAATGAGGGTTTGTCCGAGGTAAAAATTGTTAGGGCGGGGGGTGGGGGGGCACTCTTGCCGCTATTGTGGCTTAATAGTGGGACCTGGGAACCTGAGATGTAGCCCAGGATGTTGCCCCTCGCCTGCCCTATCCGTTTCTTTGTCGTTTCCATCACTTTCTTGGGTTTTCCAGATTTTCACAAATGAAAACCTTAGCGGAGCATGGGTCATATGCAAAAATGCTCGGGTCGCCCATTGACTTCAATGGGGTTCATTACTCGAAACGAACTCTCAAGCATCGCGAAAAGTTCGACTCGAGCAATGAGCACCCGAGCATTTTGGTGCTCACTCATCTCTAATAAAGTGTATTACCTCGTATTTATTGGTGGCAGCGGGAGGAGGGGAGCTGTGTGTACTTACATTCAGCACGTTGTGCACACATTAATGCAGGACTGAAAACTTATGGTCACTGAGAGGGAGCACGGGTTCCAACAACCGGAACTCTATCACTACCCTATGCATGCGATCACCACACTGCGTGTCCATTAGCACAGTACCGGAATGAACGGTTGCTTGGTGAGGGCATGCATGCAAAGACCAGAAGTGAATCCTTGCTCTATGTTTGTGTCCCATATGGCAGGAAGTCAATTATCAGCTTCAATGTCAGGACACTAAAGCTATCAGAGATGCTGAGAACAAACAAAACAGGAAACTACAACAGCTAGCCACTATAAAGAGGTTGAGTACAAAATAAATGTTCAAGTGATTATTAAGGTTCTTGTCTTCTGCATGTTACACCTGATATTGCCTATTTATATCTGTGTCCCCAACCCCGGACCTAGATGTGACCACAGTTTCTACAACTATCGTAAAACTATTATACATTATAAATAATTTAAGAAGTGATACATATGAATATAGAAAAAAAGTCCAAGAAAATTTCCAGCAGTGAAGCAGTTTAACTTTGGAGATTACTACCCAGTGTGATAAAATATCTTGTCTTGGGTTACAAGAAGGAAACACTATAAATTCAATCAAGCTCTCCGAGAAGTCTATTAGCTTTATTGTATGATATTGTCAGTTTAAAGAATAATAAGATAATTTAAATCTAAAGCTGGTTTGCTTGTATCTAATAAATTGTTGTAAAATGGAAAGCTAAGAAAGTACAGAATGGAATTGTTCATGTGCATAAGGAAAGAGCATTTCAGACTATTTGATCAGTTAACATCATTGAATAATTCTGGATTTTAATATTTTTTTCACACTGTGAAAGGATTCTCCTATCTTTATAAATGCATTTCATTGCAAACATGCACTGGCTGATATAATTTGGCTGCTTGCCTAAGATTGTAATGTAGTGCTACTTTATTATGCATCATACAGAAAAGCTACAATTTTTGAACTAATTTTTCAGTCAAGATATAGGAGGTCACATGTTTTATTCAATGTGCTCTTTTACAATCTGCATACTACATTTTTCCACAACCTTATCTCACAGTGTCTAGCAACAAATCAGACAATTGCACTGGATCAAATATTATGTTCTCTAGCTATGTTTATAGTCAAATAACTGTGAAGTTAAATTTACAAATGTGGCATTTTGTTAACCTTGAATTTTTTACCTTTTCATTTTTTTACCCTACTTTTTATTGTTAAATAATTTTGTAGTATTATAGGGTGGTAAAGGATTTCATTGAGTATCTATTTTGCTTTAAATTAAGTTAAAATGTATATGTCACAGTTACCATGCAAATTGTAGCTATTAACCTGCATCAAACTTGGGTCCTTTTAATTTGCATTAACATCCTGAAAATTATATGCATATATGTGGTGGCAAGTATTTCTCTAGCTAAAGTATTTTTTTACTAGGTAATTACATAAAATGTTTCTCTTTGTTGCTTAAAATAATATGTGCAATTCCCTAATTTATTATTAAAAAGAACCCCTTTCTTAGTTCATTTTGCCTAGCTGAGGGCAAAACAAGTAAAGGAGCATTGACACAACATTATTGTACATGCTATGGGACTCTACTCAGGGGTTCCATGACAGTTGCAGAGAACAGCACGGAACCATTCACTTGTATTGTGAATTGGATACCTCTTTATTATCCATTTTACAAGATTTATGTTTGTTTCCCAATTTATGGAAAGCAGAATAACATAGTCAACGATGTTATTCTATACTCCAAATAAAACAGAAACAAATGGAAATCTTGTGAAATGGACACACAACAATACAATTGAATGGCTCAGTTTGTTTCCATTCAGGATTTCCGTCATAGCATTGATTTCAGAAGCAGTCACGGACCCCCCTAGTTGAGTCACACAGCGCGTTAAAAACACTTTGTAAATGCTCCTTTAGTGACAGGGCTGTGCATAGTAGAGCAGAAAGGAATTCCTCCAATAAAATAACAACAACTTGAACATGTTCCCATTGAAGGTGTTGTCTTAGATGTAGAAAAATTGCAGAGAGGGTAGGAAATGGTAAAATTAACAAAATAAGTTATACTCACCAGTTTCATCCTCCACTGGTCATAGCTCCTGTCCTCCCCACTGAGCTTTATGTAGAAATTACAGCAATGATGTGTCTGTATACATGTGACTGCAGCCAATACCTGGCCTTAGTGGTGTATGGTACAGGGCCACTGAGGCCAGTGATTGACTTCAGCAGTCAAGTGTGTATATGGACATGTCATCACTGGCATGGCAGAGAGGACGGGTGCAGCAGCACAAGCTCTGTGGGGGATCAGAGTACACCTTATTTAATTTTTTTCCATTTCCTGCCCTCTCTAAAATCTTTCTGTATCTCGGACAATGCCATGAAAGTGATCCTGCAGTCCTGGACAAACCAAAATTGCTGCACTACTTCTTTGAATACCTGATGCATTATTAGGGAATTGTTAATTCAAGGCAGTACATGCTGCTTCAATTGGCCAGTGCTGCTCCATCTCATACTAATGACTTTCATGCTGTCATCAGAAATTATAATAGACTGAATTTCCAGTCCCAGTGGCTGCAGTACCTTTGTGTCTGTGTTTTTTTGGCAATGCCTCTTCTTCTGGGCTACATCAATTCAGAACTATAGCTGTGAAGTTAAATGACTACAATCCTTAAGCAGTTGAGATAGTGATTTAGATAAATCCAATAGAAAAGACTTTTCCCAAAGTAATTCATTAGTTTACAATTAAAACAGACTTTGCTTTTATAGCTTGCTGAAGGGCAAAAAGTCTGTGCAGATTATTTAAAACAAGGGTAATCTGAACTCTAAAATGTAAGATATTACATAACACTCATTGGTCCTCACAATGTGTATAACAATATATTCAGTCAGACTGACTTACCACCTCAACAACACTTTAAGCCTTGTTCAGATGAGTGCTGTTTTCAAGCAAAAAGATCACATCTAAATAGCACCAGTGGTTTCCTATAGAACTATTCAGATGAATGAATTTTAGATTCCCAAAACGTTGGCACCTGCCAAAGATGGGACTTGCCCTATCTTTGCTGCGTGCTTTCCATAGACTCCTATGGGAGCTGGAAAGCATGCACCTCACACCACAGATTGTGTAAACGGGCTGCTTCAAGTAGCAGGAATTAACTCGTTCACGCGATCTTTAGAGCAATATTACCACAATTTTTTTTGTCTGAATGAGGGCTTAGGGGAAGAGCGACAATTGCACAAATAAACATTATCTAGGAAGAAGCTGAGGAAAGGCAAAACCCAGGTTTGGGCTTCAGACAACTTGTCATATGTTCTGATTTTAAATGACATGCACCTTTTTATTTAGTGTCTTCTGATTTCACAGAACAAAGTTTTCCTTTGATCGCGTATTGTAGAATGTTTCCCATTTTGATTAATCTAGGAACCTCTCTTACAATTCATTTTGAGGTGCTCTGAATGGACATATTGTTGTTCTTTATTGGCAGTGTGTATCTACAGAGGATTATTGAGTGCTAGGCACTCTGATAATAAGTTTTACTTTTAACAGGCCCTATAACGAATAACAGCTTTGATTTAATTGATTGGTGTCACCTATTGTTTCACTAATGGTGCGCTGGGGAAGCATTGTCATAGAGACAAAATATTAAAGACCTTTTGGATCCGGAAATAGTTGACCAGAAAAAAGAAAAAAGTGAATTAAAGTAGTGTTGATCTAACTGCTCTGTGAGTACACAGATATAATGATATTGCCTTACTGAAGCCTGTAATTACTGTATGACAAAGGATATTCATTACATGTAGAAGAAAGAAGGATGTAGCAATAGCATAAAACATTGTTAAGGAATATTTAAGTTAACGTGAAGCAGTTGGCAAATGCCACATATAGTTTGCTTTTGCCTTCCCCTGGCAAAAAAATCGTAGAACACCAGATGGACTTATGTCTTTTTAACCTTTTGGACTATGCCACTATTATTGGGAGATATTTAATAATGAACATAATAAGAACAAGTGGTCATGTAAAGTCCCTTGACAGAGTAGACTTTCAAACTTTGTAAGCTGATGAACATTGTTTTTGACCAAAAAAGAAATCTGTCACCAGCAATGTAAATTAGTAGCCATGCAAGTAATTCCAAATAGATTAGGATTCTATAGTTTAGAACAATATGTTTAATAAAAAAAATCACCACTTCTAAGGCACGGTAATTAATCATTAGGTATGTGCAAGCATTTTTTTGTGTCAGACATGTTGTTAAGGCTGCAAAATGCCAACAGATGTTAAGTGTCCATCAGAGAAAATAAGTTGAAAGCTGTGTTCAGCTTCATTTGTTAATTCTCAGAACACAAAGTGCCACATGCAGCAATTTAGAGAACCGGCACTGACAAGATGTTCATCGGCACAAACTCTACGCAGAAAATAATTGGTAATTGTTTTTGAATGCTTGCTTCAATGTGTAGTCATATTCTATTTTTGTATTTCATACTAATTCTGAAGTTCTAAATTAAATGTGTTTTATGTTACTACATAATTAATCTATATATCACTTATTCCATAATGAAAGCAGATGTTAGAATAATTCATACAATTCCTGTACTTTTTGAATTCTGAACACAAATTGGTTTCTAAATTTTTAAGCAAATAAAACTTGTCAATAATTGATGTGTCCATCATTTAAGCATGCTGTAAAATGCAATTTTCTTTTTTTCTCCATGTTAGTTCTGATAAGGGGTAGCAGAGCATGAACCTGACAGCCTGAGGCATTCACAAATTATCCGTACAAGAACTAGACAGAAGAAGATAGATAAATGTCTAGAAAACACTTTGTAATTTGACCATGGCAGTGTTGTAAACTATTAGAAGACTTATTTTCCTTTTATATAACATTTCTTTCTCAATTCACTTGCAGTGTTTAAAATCGCTATAAGCTGTTTATTTTCACATAAAAATTTAACAATGTGCACAATAGAATTAGCTAAAACAGGTAAATGATCATTTTATTTTCTCAGCAGTGTTACTAAAAAAAACTTAAAGCGACACAGTTAAAATGACCGTGTATTTTAAAAAGTAAGGCAGTATGACTAAAAGACCAAACTACACAGTTTGTTTGTAGTCTGTTACCATAAAGACACTATGGAAATACATAGGCGTTCATAGGATATTTAAGACACAAAATGGTAGGATATTTAAACCCTTAGGTGACATCCACCTTACATGTATGTTTTGTATGCAGCAGCTGACTTCAACAGCTAACACCTAACCGCAAGAGCTGCAACCAGAAGTAAAACTGATTGTGGCCATTTAAAGGTGTTCCCATGTCCTCTCTCCTCCTTGCTCTAGGCTTACTGTACCTCTATAGTAACGAAGATATTGAATGGATTGATAGCCATGCATGGTGCTGCTCCATTCATTTTCAATGGGATTGCCAGAGATAACTGAATAAAAATGCTTAGCTATTTCAATCAGACTGATGAAATGCATGGAGCAGTGACCATCACTGTGAGTTGGAGAGACCCCCATTAATCAGACTTTTATCACTTATCCTGTAGATAGGTGTTAAAAGTTAATTTTGGTACTACCCTTTAAATGCTACTGTCAATTATATATTTTTTTAAATTCTTTATTTTCACATTTTCAATTTCCATATAAAGAATATTCTATCGCATTTCTGCAGCCACAACATGCATATTACAATGATGCGTCCAATAATTATTTCGCAGAAATCACCCATCTGTAAATAACAAAAAAAAAAAACACCCCCTCCCCAAGAAAAATGTACAACTAAACCGAGAACATCCTTATGTCCATTTTCTCCTGACTCTAAGGTTGCTACAGCTTCTTTCTTAATCATTGACCTACTAATCCAGAGTCGTCAAGAAAGAGCTCCATTCGCTAACAGTCTGCTTGTTTCACATAAAGACATGACACATATGGGAACACACACAAAGGGGAAGAAAGAAAAGAAAAAAAGGGGAAGAGAGGGGAAGGAATCTCTACACAGTCAAGAGCTAAATAATTACCTGTATTCTTCTGTATTCTGGAACTCTATCCAATAGAACCAAGTCTTTACAAACTTTTTTTGCGTTACTTTAAGTGCTGCCGTAAGGTCCTCCATTTCCATGATCCAATTCACTGTATTGAACCACATCTTCATAGTGGGTGGAGAACTCTGTTTCCAAAGTTTGGGAATGCAAGATCTCGCTACCCCTATCAGGTGCCATACCATTGACTTTTTTAAGTCGATATTGGAATATCGCAGTGATGCAGGGGAAAAAGGGCCGGTGATTTTGGCAGCACTCGCTGAGTAAACTTAGAGGTAATTCGCCATACTTCTGAGCAGAAGTCCGTCAGCACCGGACAGTCCCAGAAGACATGTACCATTCCTCATTCAGCCTCACATCTCCAACACCGGTCGGGGAATGAGGGGAATATCTTATGGAGGCGGGAGGGCACCCTGTACCAGCGTGAGAGGATCTTATACCCTGATTCTTGTACCTGACTAGATATAGAGGTCTTTTTCCCATTTCTGCAAGAAACCTGGGGGCGTGGCCTCTGGATGTGAGTTTAGTATTCCGTACATTCTTGATAACTTATGTCTGGAGGGGCTTTCTTCACTGCATGCCCACTCGAATTGTGTCTTGGGACATGAGAATAAGCAATCTCTTTTTGCCTGAGTTTTTTTCTTTGTGCCGAGCCAAGAGCTATAAATAAGCCTCTGATGTATGCTTTATGGGTCTCCCACACCAAAGGGTGTTTATCTGGAGATTGTGTGTTCTCTTTAAAAATAGTTTTAAGTTAAAAGATATGGCATTATTTATTTCTTAGTTTTCTAGTAGAGACTTGTTTAGCCTCCAGCTTTTGTGTGCTGAATTTTTAGAACGAGAGAGGCCATGGCAGGGGCATGGTCTGAAACTGTTATATTTCCTATTCTCAAGTTCCTTATTTGGTGAATAAGGGAGGAGAAAATAAGGATATAGTCTATTCTTTGGTTCATGCCATGCACCAGGAAATAGAAGGAGTAGTCCCTAGTTGACGGCTTAAGGGTCCTCCTGGTATCTATGACTTGTAAGTCCTGAAGTGTGTTTTGCAATTTCTTCCTAGCCTGCTGGGATATCTGGGACCTCCCAGAGGAGGAGTCAAGTATAGGGTTTAAAGTTAAGTTGAGGTCTGACCCCAAGATTATATTACCTTATATTAGCTTTTTTAGTGCGTCTAAAAGCCAGGGAATCTGATTTTTATTTGAAGCATATAAATTTACCAATGCAAATGTCTCTGAGTTGACCATGCCCTTTAGGAAGAGCATCCTTTCTTCTGAGTCCCAAGAATTTGCTATCAAGAATGAAAGGGAGCGAGGAGTAGAGCGCTAAGGCTTCTTCTTTAGATGCACTTGTCGGGTGATTATTAAAGCACCGTTTGTCCAACAGCCTTCTTGGGAGTCAGGGTGATGTTTTCCCTTTGAAGTGGGTCTCCTGCAGGAAAGCTAGTGATGTGTTGAGCTTCTTCAGGAGCCATAGTACTCTGCTGTCTATTTGGGGGAGAGTTTAGGTCTTTGGTATTTAGGGTTGTAATGGTAATTTTGTCTGCCATTGGGGATTATATTATGATATTAGAAGGCAGTGTAGAGTAAATCAAGAGTTTCTCTCAGCTGCTCTCCAATGGGCTTCCTCTCTTTAGGGTTGGTTTTGGGTATTGGTTTAAGGATTGGGGTGGAGAAAGGGTTAACTTGCGTAAGTAGCTCCCAAGAGGATTATTGGAGTTTGACGTGGTTACAACTAGAGATGAGCGAGCACCAAAATGCTCGGGTGCTCGTTGCTCAAGTTGAACTCTTCGCAATGCTCGAGAGCTCGTTTCGAGTAACGAACCCCATTGAAGTCAAAGGGCGACTCGAGCATTTTTGTATGGGACCGATGCTCCGCATAGGTCATGACTTGTGAAACTCTGGAAAACCTCAGAAAGTCATGGAAACACCACAGAACCGGATAGGGAAGGGCAGGGGCAGCATGCATGGCTGCATCTGAGGCTCCCAGGTCCCACTATTAAGCCAAAATGGGGGCAAGAGTCTTTCGTCACCCCCTAACAATTTTTACTTCGGACAAACCCTCATTAGCAAGGCACACCTTAGCTAAGCACCACACTACCTGCAACCAAGGACAATCACTGCCTGTGGGTCACACCACTGCCTCTTCTCCTGGGTTACATGCTGGCATTGCTGTCCAACCCCCCCCCCCCCCCCGCACGATCCTGCATCCACAGTGCACACAAAAGTGTCCCTGCGCAGCGTTCAGCTGACCTCATGCCACACGCTCGCTTCATAGCCACACCACCCTCATGTCTATTTATAAGCGCGTACTGGATGAGCAGGAGCTGGAGGCACACACTGCAGAGGGTTGGAAGGGCCAGACAGCGACCCTCTTTGAAAGTGTGGGCGATAGCCCACAATGCTGTTGAGAATTGATGATAAATTGACGTTCGATCATTGTTCCAATCCCATCCCACCTCCGTCACAAAATTGTCAGGAGCCGCAAACGTGGGCATAAAGTGGACTCAGGGGCCAGCACTTCTACACATCTCCACAATGCAGTTCCTCTGTGTGGAAAGCACGTGAGCGGGCCCAGGGTCAGGCTCGGTCCCAGCCTCCATCTTGTGTGACCCAAGGTGCCGCGAGTTGCATAGCAATGGGAAATCCATGTGTCCCCACACAACTCATTCTGTGAAAGTGTTAGATAGCTCAACATCGCAATGGAAAGTCTTTGAGTTCCTTGGGCTTACCTATGCTGTTGGTGCACAAAGATGGTATTACACAAGAAGAAATCAGAGTGCCCAAACATGGCAGAGTTTCACCCCGCCAAGGACATCGGCCCACATTTCAGTCAGTGTATTTGTGCCAGACAGGTAAAACAACGTAATGGGAAGTCTTTGTGCACTCACAGCATAGGCAAGCCAAAGGAACCCAAGGAAAGTATTAAATATGAAGCAATTAAAGTGCCCAAACATGGCAGACTTTCACCCTGCTAAGGGCCTCGGCCTGCTTTTCTACCCTAGTCAGTCAGTGTATTTGTGTCAGACAGGTAAACACCGCTATGGGAAGTCTTTGTGCACTCACAGCATAGTCGAGCCAAAGGAACCCAAGGAAAGTATTAAAATATGAAGCAATTAAAGTGCCCAAACATGGCAGACTTTCACCCTGCTAAGGGCCTCGGCCTGCTTTTCTACCCTAGTCAGTCAGTGTATTTGTGTCAGACAGGTAAACACCGCTATGGGAAGTCTTTGTGCACTCACAGCATAGTCGAGCCAAAGGAACCCAAGGAAAGTATTGAACATGAAGCAATTAAAGTGCCCAAACATGGCAGACTTTCACCCTGCTAAGGGCCTCGGCCTACATTTCTGCCCTAGTCAGTCAGTGTGTTTGTGCCAGGAAGAAGTTCCACGGGCCCAACCTGGCGCAGTTGCATTTCCCCTAGGACATAAGCCTCTGCCCACACCTTCAGCAATCGTGGGCATAAAGCAAAAGTATAGGCAGACCCCAGTAACATTTCTGTAGCAATGGTATAGGCGGACCCCAGTAACATTTCTGTAGCAAAGGTATAGGCAGACCCCAGAAATATTTCTGTAGCAGAAGAAGAGGCAGACTACTGTAACATTTCTGTAGCAGAGGTATAGGCAGACCCTTGTAACATTTCTGTAGAAAAAGTATAGACGGACCCCAGTAACATTTCTGTAGTAAAAGTATAGACAGACCCCACTAACATTTCTGTAGCAATGGTATAGGCAGACCCCTGTAACATTTCTGTAGAAAAAGTATAGACGGACCCCAGTAACATTTCTGTAGCAAAAGTATAGGTGGACCCCTGTAACATTTCTGTAGCAGATGTATAGGCTGACCCCTGTAACATTTCTGTAGTAAATGTATAGACGGACCCCAGTGACATTTCTGTAGCAAAAGTATAGGCAGACCCCAGTAACATTTTTGTAGTAAAATTATAGGCAGACCCCAGTAACATTTCTGTAGCAAAAGTATAGGCTGACCCCAGTAACATTTCTGTAGCAAAGGTATAGGCAGACCACAGTAACATTTCTGTAGCAGAAGAATAGGCAGACTCCTGTAACATTCCTGTAGTAAGAGTATAGACAGACCCCAGTAACATTTCTGTAGCAAAAGATAAATCAGGGATGCGCCAAGCAAATAACAACAGGATAAAAAATAATTCAGTTTTAACTCACCTGGTGCCAAATGGGGAAAATCAGCAAGATCAACCCGGTTGACATCGATGTCCAGGAAGACTTTAAGCAAGTTCTTTTCAATCCCACATCCACATCCTCACGGAGAGCAGCAAAAGGGAACAGCAAACAAACACCTATTAAAGTGCTTGGTAAACAGCAATTTATAAAATAAAAAAAGGCTGCTTTTGCGCTCGTCAGGATAAAAGATCCACAGGTATAACTGTATTTAATTTATTCACATAGATAAGAGCTCTTATCTATGTGAATAAATTAAATACAGTTATACCTGTGGATCTTTTATCCCGACGAGCGCAAAAGCAGCCTTTTTTCTTTTATAAATTGATTTCTGTAGCAAAAGTATAGGCAGACCCCTGTAACATTTTCTGTAGCAGGAGTATAGGCGGACCCCAGTAACATTTCAGTAGTAAAAGTATAGGCAGACCCCTGTAGCATATCTGTAGCAGAAGTATAAGCAGGCCCCAATAACATTTCTGTAGTAAAGGTATAGACGGACCCCAGTAACATTTCTGTAGCAAAAGTATAGGCAGACCCCTGTAACATTTCTGTAGCAAAAGTATAGGCAGACCCCTGTAACATTTCTGTAGCAGAAGTACAAGCAGGCCCCAATAACATTTCTGTAGCAAAAGTATAGGCAGACCCCTGTAACATTTCTGTAGCAGTAGTACAAGCAGGCCCCAATAACATTTCTGTAGCAAAAGTATAAGCAGACCCCTGTAACATTTCTGTAGCAGAAGTATAGGCAGACCCCAGTAACATTTCTGTAGCAAAGGAATAGGCAGACCCCTGTAACATTTCTGTAGCAGAAGTATAGGCAGACCCCTGTAACATTTCTGTAGTAAAGGTATAGACGGACCCCAGTAACATTTCTGTAGCAAAAGTATAGGCAGACCCCTGTAACATTTCTGTAGCAGAAGTATAGGCAGACCCCAGTAACATTTCTGTACCAAAGGTATAGGCAGACCCCTGTAACATTTCTGTAGCAGAAGTATAGGCAGACCCCTGTAACATTTCTGTAGTAAAAGTATAGACGGACCCCAGTAACATTTCTGTAGCAAAAGTATAGATGGACCCCAGTAACATTTCTGTAGCAAAAGTATAGGCAGACCCCTGTAACATTTCTGTAGCAGAAGTATAGGCAGACCCCTGAAACATTTCTGTAGCAAGAGTATAGGCGAACCCCTGAAACATTGGTGTACCATTAGTGTAGGCGAAGGCCGGAAAAATTAGTTAAATAACAGTGTAGGTGAGGGCAAGAAAAATTGGTGTACGAGTACAAGTGTACCCCTGAAAAATTGCTCAACCGCGAGGGCAGGTGAAACCCAGAAACATTTTTTAAAGATACAGCTCTCTGTTACTTAATTTGTAACAGAGCCTGGAGGCAGCCCTGTGAAAAAATTGCTTTCTGTTAAAGTATCAATACTTTTGAAACTTTGAAAGATTGTGAAAAAAATTATAAGCAGAGCGTTTTGGGCCGCAAAAAATTGGCAGTTCAGCGTGATGACATGCTGTTTTAGAAAGAGGAGTAGTAGGAGGAGGAGTAATAATATCCGAGTGATTGACAAAGGTAATTCCCCCTTTTTTTCCGGTGATAGAGAATGCTTTTTTCTCCGGTTGCAGCAAAAAGAATCTTTAGGTTCCGCTGCTCTCCGCTGGTGGAGAAGAGAAGTCTGGGGAAATCCAGCCTTTGTTCATCTTTATGAGTGTAAGTCTGTCGGCACTGGCAGCTGACAGGCAGGTACGCTTATCCGTGATGATTCCCCCAGCGGCACTAAACACCCTCTGTGACAAGATGCTAGCCGCAGGGCAGGCCAGCACCTCCAGGGTGTACAGCGCAAGTTCGTGCCACGTGTCCAGCTTTGACACCCAATAGTTGTATGGAGCACGGGCATCACAGAGGACGGTGGTATGATCAGCTACGTACTCCCTCACCATCTTTTTACAGTGCTCCTTCCGACTCAGCCTTGACTGGGGAGTGGTGACACAGTCTTGCTGGGGAGCCATAAAGCTGGCAAAGGCCTTGGAGAGAGTTCCCCTGCCTGCACTGGACATGCTGCCTGTTCCCCGCGCCTCCCCTGCTACTTGGCCCTCGGAACTGCGTCTTCTGCCACTAGTGCTGTCAGATGGGAAGTTTAGCATGACTTTTTCCACCAGGGCCTTGTGGTATTGCATCACTCTCGTACCCCTTTCCTCTTTGGGAATGAGAGTGGAAAGGTTCTCCTTATTCAGTGGGTCGAGAAGGGTGTACACCCAGTAATCCGTGTTGGCCAGAATGCGTCTAACGCAAGGGTCAGGAGAAAGGCATCCTAACATGAAGTCAGCCATGTGTGCCAGGGTACCAGTACGCAACACATGGCTGTCCTCACTAGGAAAATGACTTTCAGGATCCTCCTCCTCTTCAGTCCATACACGCTGAACAGATGAGAGGCAAGCAGCATGGGTACCCTCTGCAGTGTGCCCAGCTGTCTCTTCCTCTCCTCTTGCTCCTCCCCCTCCTCCTCCAAAACGCGCTGAGATATAGAAATGAGGGTGGTCTAGCTATCAAGCGACATACTGTCATCCCCCGTCTCCTGCTCCAACCTGGCAGATATCTACCATCCAGGCCCTCTCCTCAGTAAAGAATTGGGGGGGCTGACTACCACTACGCTGCCCATGTTGCAGCTGGTATTCCACTATTGCTCTATGGTGCTCATACAGCCTGGCCAACATGTGCACTATAGGATTCCAGTGTGTGGGCACGTCACACAGCAGTCGGTGCTCTGGCAGCTGAAACCGATGTTGCAGGGTCCTCAGGGTGGCAGCGTCCATGGTGAACTTGCGGAAATGTGCGCAGACGCTGCGCAACTTGCCGAGCAGGTAAGACAATTGAAGACGTGGGCCAGGCATGGCAGGTGTGTGAGGCTGCAGAGCCACCACCAGGTTACAGCCATTGTCACACATGACCATGCCCGGTTGGAGGCTCAGCAGCGAAAGCCAGAGGTCGGTCTGCTCTGTCAGACGCTGCAACAGTTCGGGGGCCGTCTGCCTCTTGTCACCTAATCTGAGTAGTTTCAGCACGGCCTGCTGACGCTTTCCCACTGCTGTGCTACCGCGCCACGCGATACCGACTGCTGGCGATGTGCTCACACTTCTTAATTGGGAGGTAGAGGTGGCGGAGGAAAAGGAGGGGGAGGGATTGGAGGAGGTGGCATAAAACGCCTCAGATACCAGCACCAAGGTAGGACCCGCTATTCTGGGGGTGGGTAGGACGTGAGCGGTACCAGGCTCTGACTCAGTCCCAGCCTCCACCAAGTTCACCCAATGTGCTGTCAGGGAGATATAGTGGCCCTGCCAGCCAGTACTTGTCCACGTGTCCGTGGTTAAGTGGACCTTCCCAGTAACCTCGTTGGTGAGGGCACGATTGATGTTGCGGGAGACGTGCTGGTGTAGGGCAGGAACGTCACAGGAGGAAGTTGTAATGCCTTCCCTGCATTTCTATTGGCCAGAAAATGGCGCTAAACATGCAGGGAAGGAAATGGAATTGACTCAAGTACCGCGTGGTGCTCATCTCGAATAACTAGCATCTCGAATACCCTAATACTCGAACGAGCATCAAGCTCGGATGAGTATGCTCGCTCATCTCTAATAATAAATGCAAGGCATTGGTTGAATGTTGGCCAAGATACATGAGCCCACTAACCACTTCACGGTTCCTTGCGTTGTAGTGGGTCCCTACACTAATATAAATGCATCACAGAAGGGGAAATAAAAAATTAAAAACAATCACAGAAAATGGCCATTACGTACTGAATGAGGGCTCATGTCCACGGGCAAAAGAAGAATTAAAATCCGCAGCGGATTTTAACTCTTCTCCCGCGCGCGGATCCGCACCCCATAGGGATGCATTGACCACCCGCGGGTAGATAAATACCCGCGGATCGTCAATAAAAGTGATTTTAAAAAAATGGAGCATGAAAAAATCTGGACCATGCTCCATTTTCGTGCGGGTCTCCCGCGGGGACGGCTCCCGCGGGCTTCTATTGAAGCCTATGGAAGCTGTCCGGATCCGCGGGAGACCTAAAATAGGAATTTAAAAGAATTTACCCATCCAGAGCGGACCGGGAAGGTCTTCTCTTCCTCACGGCCGGATCTTTCTTGCTTCGGCTCGGCGGATGTGCCCGGCGCATGCGCGCGGCCCGTCGGAGACGTGCCGGCGACGTGCCGCCGGCGTGACGAGTTCATCCGCCGGCCGAAAAAGAGATCCGGCCGTGAGGAAGAGAAGACCTTCCCCGCCCGCTCCGGATGGGTAAATTCTTTTAAATTCCTATTTTCAGCGCCCATGTCCGCGGGGCAGGAGAGACCCGCTGCAGATTCTCCATGTCGAATCCGTAGCGGGCCTGATTTTCCCCGTGGACATGAGGCCTGAGGAGTGCATATAGATGCATCCTCTCACCATGCAGGTAGCTGACTACCAAATTGAGGATCAAATAACACCTGTGCAGGACACCGATAAGACAACCACTCACACTGCCTCTTGATAATGAGGGGTGTGGCTGCTTGGCGTACACTCCCACACATAGTGGATACAGGGTGCCAGACCATTCTGATATATATAGTTCACCATGCAGACCAGCAACCAAGCCCTCCGCACGGAGGCTTGCCACGGAGGGGTGCTGTGGGAAACAGTTGGGGGATTCTTTGCTCTAGCCCTGCCTCTACCCCTGCCCACCCAACCGCCTCTTCCAACCTGTCCTGCTGCTGCACTTGCCTCCCCCTCTGAAGCCCTGTCTTCAGTAGGCTTAGTAAGCCAGGCGTGGTCAGTCACCTCATTGTCCAGCAGCTCCTCCTCCGAATCCTCTGTGCGCTTCTCCCTCGGACTGACTGCCCTTACTACTACCTCACTGACAGACAACTGTGTCTCATCATCCTCACCCACAAAAAGCTCTTGAGATAGTTGCCGGAAGTCCCCAGCCTCATCACCCGGACTCCGGGAACTTTCCAAAGGTTGGGCATCGGTCACGACAAACCCCTCAGGTGAGAGAGGAACCATTTTTTCCCCCTCTGGGCAAGGATCCTGGGAGTCTGCCTGCTCAGAATCTGTCATTTTCATGGAGTGAGGAGGCTGGGAGGAAGGAGAAGCAGCCAGGGGATTCAGAGGTGCAGTCCCTAGGCCAGGAGTAGTGGAGTGCGTAGAAGACTGGGGGCTTGATACTTTGTTGGACGCATTATCTGCCATCTACGACAGGACCTGCTTGCACTGCTCTTCTTGTAATAAAGGTCTACCTCACAGACCCGCAAATTGTGATAGGAAGCTGGGGAGCGTAGGGACTTGGCGCTCTCCTAATCCCTCAGCAACCGGCTGTGATGCACCCCACCCAGGACGTCGGCCTGCGCCCATACTCTCACTTGGATGCCTGCGGCTGCATCCATGTCCACCTCCTCGACCCTTACCCCTACTCCTCATCATGCCGGATTAAGGATAGAGCAGGACCAAAATAAAGTACCCCACTGTATAGCAATAAGCTATATAGCCAGTGAACAGTGCTAATAACAGGGGCAACTTCATGGCACCCAAGGAAAGGGTATTGTGCGACGCTCTGTCCAGAGGCAGAAATCTATACAGCCAGTGAACAGTGCTAATAACAGGGGCAACTTCACCGAATCCAAGAAAAGGATATTGTGCGACGCTCTGCCCAGGGGCAGAAAGCTATACAGCCAGTGGATAGCGCTGATAACAGGGACAACTTCACAGACCCAAGGAAAGGGTGTTGTGCAAAGCTTTCTGCCCAGGGGCAGAAAGTTATGCAGCCATTGGATGGTGATGATAACTGCGGCTACCTTACCCAACACATAGAATGGTATCTGTGAAATGCTGTTCTGCAGTGGCCCAGGAAATATTTGCGTACTATTTAGCGATGAGAGTGATCCCTCTGCCTAAGGCACTGCACACATATGATGGTATAGCTGCAATGATCAGCAGTGTCCCAGGAAATATTAGAGTTCTGTTTAGTGATGAGAGTGAACCCTCTGCCTAAGACACTGCACACATAGAACGGTATAGCTGCAATGATCTGCAGTGGGCCAGGAGATATACATTTAAAAAAAAATGGTGCACTACTGCTCCCAGCCAGCCACAACTGTAATGCACAGTATGAGGAGTAGCCCTAAAAAGCCAGTGGATTGTGCTGATAACTGCGGCAACTTCACCTAACACATAGAATGGTATCTGTGAAACGCTGTTCTGCAGTGGGCCAGGAAATATTTGCGTACTATTTAGTAATGAGAGTGATCTGCTATAGCTGTAATGCTCTGCAGTGGGATAGATGTTTAAAAAAAATATTGGTGCACTACAGCTCCCAGCCAGCCACAACTGTAATGCACATGATGAGGAGTAGCCCTAAGAAGGACCGTTGGGGTTCTTGAAGACAGGATCCTACTCTAACACTTTCCCTATATAAGCAGCTCTTTCCCTCAACTCTGCCTACGGCACTGCACACATAGAACAGTATAGGTGTAATGGCCTGCAAAGGCCTAGATGCTTAAAAAAATAAATAAATAGTGCACAACTGCTCCCAGCCAGCCACAACAGTAATGCACACGATGAGGAGTAGCCCTAAGAAGGACCGTTGGGGTTCTTGAAGACAGGATCCTACTCTAACACTTTCCCTATATAAGCCTCAGCACTTTCCATAACCACTGCCAGCATGCGTCTGAGGCGAGCCGCGGGCGGGACCAGTTTAAGTACTCGGCGGTCACCTGATCTCGCCAGCCACTCACTACTGTGGGGGTAGAGGGCTGGCATGTCACAGCAGGAAGTGGTAATGCCTTCCCAGCATGTTTATTGGCTAGAAAATGGCGCTAAACATGCAGGGAAGGGAAATGCAATTGACTCAAGTACCGCGTGGTGTTCGCCTCGAGTAACGAGCATCTCGAGCACCCTATTACTCAAACGAGCATCAAGCTCGGATGAGTGTGCTCGCTCATCTCTAGCCCCTCCATAAAACTGCCTCTCTGTTCTGCCTATCTGTGTATGAATAGATAGGAAGATAGAGGAAGAGGTAGCTACAGCAGTGGATGAGGCTGATACTTTGTCCTCTGGCCGAGGTGGGCACTCTAAGGCAGCAGGTGGTGAGAGTTCATGTGACTATTCATACATGTTGTGTTGAACTTGTTTATATTCTTGTTATGTGTTAAGCACTTACCGCTGATCTTACAGATGACCACTCTTCTGTCATCAGGTGCAGTTTCAAAGAATGCCCAGGCTACACAAGTCCTGTAGGCAGACCTAGCTGTGAGCCTGATGTTGGTACTGCTGCGACTTCTAGTAGGTGATAGTGACGGTGCAGCCCTTATGTTTGTCTGTGACACCTCACTACTTGTCTTAGCATTGTACTACTCTGCAATGTTCGCCTCTTCCTCCTCTCTCTGTGACTGGCTATTATTACTCTCCCTGTTTGTCTATGTTGGGTCAACAACTCATCATCTTCCATCTTTTCTTCCTCTTCATTGTCCTTTTTCTCCTGAGTGGACTCTATGCCCCAGTGATCACTGGGAGCTAGCACTTCCTTTTCTACATTCCCCTGAATACATATTGCCTGAGGAGGGCTGACCACGTGCACATACACAGACTCACCCTCCTCTTCTTCAGATGAAAAAAATGGTTGGGCATCAGTGCAGTCTCAGTGTTCTTCTTTTGATATTTCGGACTGTTGTGTTGACATCTATGACAATGAATGATCAAATAACTACTCAGACAGATCCATGTGGATTTCTTTGGAAGAAGGGGATTTGGCATAGGGTAAAGTAGAAGGCAAATGCTCATGGCCAACTGATGCAGACTCACTGCTGTACGCCTGCGGCTGGAAGGTAGAGGGGGGTGTTGTACTTGAGGAAGGCTGTGTCATCTACTCTATGACTTGTTCTGTGTGCTGCGGACATAACGCATGGGCATAACCACTTCTAAAAAATGGCATCAGACTTTTCCAACTGTCTGCAGAATGTGGAGCTGTTTCTTTAATGGGAGCCGCTTGAAGTGCCAACCTGGCCCATCCTCTATCATTTCCAACACCACTACTACTGACATGTAACTTACTCCTTACTTCTTCATGCTTTCTTGTAATTTAGTTAATTATTTTTAATTTGATTTTTCTTTTTGGGAGTTATTTTTTAGTTGTTAGGTGCACTGCTCAGATACAATCCTCTGTCTCTGCATCTACCAGATGCGGTGGTTGTCCTGCTCTCTCTCTATTTCCTGAGCTTATACTATTCTCTTCCATCCCTCCTATGGTTACGTAATTGCTTCTGGGTCTCCTGCTCAGCTGATGCGCCTTTTCCAATCACCGCCCTATATAGTCATTCTGGGCCTTCCAAACAGTACATTAGTGAAATTTGCTCCATAGCTTCATGTTAGCTGCTGTTCCTGCAGTTATTTGCTATTTTCCCGTGCTGTGTGTTTTATGGTTCCTCCGTTCGTGTATCCTGCTGTCTGTCATCCTTGTGAGTCTGCTTCTCTGTTTATCCTTGACAGCTTGTTCCTCCTTTGTTTCCGTACTTCTGTTGTTCTGTCTTTTGTTCTGTCCTGTCGGTCAGTCAGCGCCTAAAGGAAGATTGCAGGCTCATTCTTAAGAGGACACCAGCCCTGCTTATTGGCAGAGCCTTCCCTTTCCCTGTTACCAGCTCAGGGCAAGATACTTTCCCCAGTTCTTATCTGTGTATGGGGTTTGTACATCTGGTATCTTACTCCAATGCTGAAGTCAGCTGTCAGCTGTGCTGGATTGGGTCATCACCTACCCGGTAGGTTAACACAGTGGTTCCACAGTCATTACATTGGTGAAGTTTTCGGTCATTTCGAGCCTTCCCTTTCCCTGTTACCAGCTCAGGGCAAGATACTTTCCCCAGTTCTTATCTGTGTATGGGGTTTGTACATCTGGTATCTTACTCCAATGCTGAAGTCAGCTATCAGCTGTGCTGGATTGGGTCATCACCTACCCGGTAGGTTAACACAGTGGTTCCACAGTCATTACATTGGTGAAGTTTTCGGTCATTTATCAGCTAACTTTGTAGTTTGAAAAAAAAAACCCACTGCTAGCGGCATAAGGCAGGCAAATAATTTCTAGTGGCCTCATTCATGACCGAACATGTCTAAGACTGCTGACATGCACGGTATGTACTTCCTGTTTCCCAGTTTGGTTCTCTTTTTGTCTTATAGTAACAAAAAAACACTGCCATCTTAATAAGCCGTGATCTCTGGGTGGTATGATACAGAGGGCCGCAGAGTATAGTTTGTATCTTTCTGAGCTGACCCTGTTTGGCGCAGCATAATTGAATTCTTCAAACCCCAAATCTAGCTGCATATGGTCTGTAAATAATTTATATGAGCCATACTGGCGACCTTGAACCACATCTGAGGTTATTAACAGAGAACTGCAATATTCCCCATGGCAAATCATAGCTTGTCTGTATGTTTTGCTGCTATATATTTTGTCAGCAGCAGAAATATCGTGATCTACCTGATGCGCACCACACCCACCATGCATCAATAGGTGCAACCAAGATGCGGAAACAATAAGACAACACACAAGAAGAACTACATACAAAAATATTGCACAGGACAAAATGTTTTTTTATGCTATATGTATATGGAAACCTCAGCAATACACAATTAGGCCCAATTTCTATGTGCGGTTTTCAATTATAAAACTCAACCGTGACCCCCGTGCTGGAGATCTGCACCCTTTGACGCCCATAGGGGTACATTAGCATCCGTACGGCAAGTAAAAGCATGCAGATGTGATTTTTTTTCCAGCATGCGGGTCGCACGCACAGGAAGAGATCACAGGGTCCACCATTTTCCTGTGGGTCTCACAGCAACTGATTCCATTGAAGTCAGTGAAAGCCGTTTTCGCTGCAGTACACTCACAGCTGTCACTGTGGAAGTGCATCAGATATACGGGAAAGCAGGGGATTCAAAAACAAAAAAGTGAGCAATGCGCATGCACCGGGCGCGTCGCCCGATGCTCCAGGACGCATCCGTCATGCTGAAGAAAGAAGATCCAGCCAGCTCAGAGCAGATCTGTGCTGGACCCGGAGAGGTAAGAAACATTCTTTTCCTCTCCATGACTGTGGACATGCACGGATGCCACTGCAGGATTCAGCAGTGGTATCCGTGCATGCAAGTGAACATAAGGCTTTAAGGACAATGTGTAAAGCAAACAAATACTTGCTAAGGGACATTTGCACATGATAAGAACAATAAATATGAAAAGATTAAGAAAATCTTAAGTGCATGTGCATAAGGTAAAGAATAATATGACATATACACCCATAAATGAGCCAGGTAAAGCAATGATATGGTATACAAACTCGGAGTACCAAGTAACTTAATAAGGATTTGCTCTAAGATAATAAATCCATGATGGATAAAAGGAATAATCCTTGCCAATATGGTTGCTTCCAGAGAAAACCGGTGTTGCAGCTTGTCGGCATGGTGGCCTCGAAACAGTTCGAGACCTGTTGCCTTGTTATGCAGAACATGGGTTAATGCACCATGTGCAGAGACAGCATGCTGGTGCTGTCTTTTTTTGCTGCATGGATGCATGCTGGATTAGTCATGCCTGGGAGTAGGGTGGAGGTGTGGTTTTCTATTCGTTCTGCCAGTCCCCATGTGTAGAGGGGCTTAATATTCTCTAGTGCTGCTTATTCAGTTCCATGGTGGAGAACTTGGAGTTTGAAGTTCTTCCATGCTGGGTGTATTGCGACTTGCAGATAAGTTGCTGCGGGGTTTCTTTTCAGTTGTATTCCTGCGGTTCATTTCTGTTTTGCTTTGCTGTTTGGTTCATCTCTCCAGGGGTTCCTATAGGCACAATCAGGGCCCAGGATGAAGACCATGGGGCCATCTCTATCAAGATGATTACTCTGCTTCTAGGCAGGGACTAGAGATGAGCGAGCGTACTCAGCCACACCCCTTTTTCACCCAAGTACCGCGATTTTCGAGTACTTCCGTACTCAGGCGAAAAGATTCGGGGGGCGCCGTGGGTGAGTGGGGGGTTGCAGCGGGGAGTGGGGGGGAGAGGTAGAGAGAGAGGGCTCCCCCCTGTTCCCCGCTGCTACCCCTTGCGCGCCCACGCCTCCCCCCGCCCCCCGGCGCCTCCCGAATCTTTTCACCCGAGTACTGAATTACTCGAAAATCGCGGTGCTCGATCGAGTAATTACTCGAAAAGAGTACGTTCGCTCATCTCTAGCAGGGACCCTTCACCCCCTCCACCCCCCACTAGGTTAGGGTCAGGCGTCCTTCTCCTTGGAGTGGTGCTACCACTCAGCATAGTGTGGTGTGCAGCTATTTCCAACTGTGTGTACGTGCCCTATCGCTATGCTGAGTGTAATACACAGGAGTCGCATGGGCTTTACATCTGGGATACATATTTCAGTTGTGGTGTGCATTGTTCTTCAGTACATAAATCTATCTACTACAGTAGTTGTTAACATCACCCTGTGTCCGTGCTGAGTGTGTTGCTTGTGAGCCACCTGGATATGACAACCAAAAACTCATGCATATTGCTGCTTAATGCAGCTTCCTCAGGGAGATAGTAACATGTTCAATTGGAGTGCCTTAAATAATGAGTCAAATCAGTTATCTCAAAAGAGATCTGTGAGAAAGGGGACTCCCACTTGGGCATACTCCATCTTGGAGTACATAAATAAATCACTACGCTGACATGATTTGTCAGAGTCATCTGCATAATGCTGGCATGGATTACTACAGATGGTACGCCTGATATCTCCAATGATTACAAGTATATACATCAATCCCATAGGAAATTCCAACTCACCAACTACCTTGATACCAAAAGGACATAGCACAGAAGCATTCAACCAAACACAAAAAATGTCAGTTTTGTAGATGTGTTTCTGGTGCAAACATCACCCTTAGGCTTTTTTCCCACGAGCGTATATTGGCCACCATTTTCATGGTCAGCCAATATATGCTACCATTTGTGGCATTAAAGGTCCTGAACGGAAGCACAAATTTAACATGTTCACACGGCATGGGCCCCGAAGCATATACGCCGAGGCTACCATGCCATCGCCCCTTTCCCCTCCCTCCCCCTCGCAGGTGCACCTCTGCTCTCCTCCTTGCTCACTCTTCGCCATGGGAGGGGGGAGGCTAAGCTCTGCCCAGTCCCACCTCCTCCCATTGCTGGCTGCGGACAAGGGGTCGGGGAGGGGGCGGAGCCTAGCAGAGGGAGGAAGTTTAGCAGCCATGGTCACTAGGAGCCCATGCAGTGGCCAACATATTCCGGCCCAAAAGATAGTTCCAGGACTATCTTTTGGGTCCAATGTAAAAACACCCGGCGCTATATTAGCTGGCCAAGCGCTTTCATGTCACGAGAATATGTCCATGTGATCTGATGCATTGGAATCCAATGCATTAGATCACAGCGTATATCGTCCGGCCGTAAAAACGGTGGGCCGATATACACTCGTGGGAAAGAAGCCTTAGTAGTAGCTGATATGCTAAAACAGGACAATTTTAAAACCAAACTAACATCACACGTGATATCCCTAATTAGGGATGCCATGATTTCAAAAAGCTACACATTTCCCCAAAAAGAACTTTTCAGTTATTTTAGAATTAGCTCTTTTCTCCAGAAATTTTCTATTCACAAAATAAAAATTTCTAATTTAATCGACCACATATTATCCTCAGCAAAGAACATAGCCAAATCGGATACCAGGCTCTTCTATGATATCATGACAGACAACAAAAAGATAAGACAAAAATCCCACATGTTAAGCTGGGGAAATGAATTGGGTGAGAAAATACGTATTGAATCTTGGGAAAGAAATGGCATTTGAAAATGCCGTAAAATGTACTAAAGGTCTGGGAATATTAGAAACCCAGACAAAATTACAAGTGAGATGGTATTATCCTCCCTCATTGCTTGACAGCAGATTAAAAAGTGGAAGTGGCCTGTGTTGGAGAGAATGTGGACAAAGAGGCTCTCTATCTCATATTTTTTGGTCGTGTCCCAGATTAAAAATATTTTGGGGTGAAGTCCTCAGAGGCCTTAATATCATATTGGACTGCAGTGTACCTTGGGATGCCAAATTGATCTTACTTTTGGTGGGTCTCGAGAGGTTCCCTGCAGAAAAAAGGTACCTACTTGGTCACTCCTTGATGACGGCAAAGTCAATCATTGCAAAGCACTGGAAGGAGGCGGCCCCTCCTGTTGTGGGAGAGTTCATTGACCGCATGGCAGATCAATGTATGTATGAAAGGTTGTTAGCACTACGCAATAATCCTTGGAAAAACATGTTGAGGCTTGGACAGCCTGGAAAAACTGGAAAACTACTCATTGATATCTACTACATGTATTCAATGTTTTGATGCCTAGTTAACTGTTAACTCTTTAGCTTAAATTCCGTTTTGTTTTTTTTTAATAAAAATTGTGAGAATTACTAGAGAACTACGTGCATTTAGCACACATGTGTATACAATGTATTGTTCTATATGAAAATTGTACAGTCAGATATTTCTGAGAGGAACTATATTTGGCATATCTGTTTCATGTGAACTGTCAATTCCAGTGATATTTACTTATTTTCCTATGCCAGTGTAATGTACTTTACAATTTCTAACTGGATATACCAATAAAAACTTAATGTTTTAAAAAAAGCTACACATTAAGAGTAACACCCAATTATGTGTCAACATCTTACAACATTGTCATCATCATTGACAATGTGTTTATACATATAAGTTATGCCTGTACAATATATGTGTTATGTATACTGAAAGCACACATGCCATATGCAATGCAATATGTCACATCATGAGATGTTTAGTGACAAACACAGTCAAGCTAAGATGTTAAATAATAATAAAAATAGTAATAACAGTGTGTTGCTGCTTACTCCATAATCAATTAATAATATGAGATCATATCAAATAAGCCAAAATAGAATTTGTTGTACTGCTGACCTATGCCACCATAAACATATAAAATGCTCAGGTGACTGCAGGCGCCATAACTGGACACCAATGCATGAATAAAATGCAGGTGAGCTTTGACAAGGTGGGGACAGTTAAGGCTAATTTCTACTTAATCACAGTTTAGCAGTTTAACTACATGCTTTACTTATTTCAGGAGATATTTTACATGATGTACTTAATATTCAGGGGTGCAGATAATGTTGACGGGCAACTGAAAACATTAAATTGTATTATGAAGTATTGTATTTCGCTTTATTTCATTTACTAGCACTATTGTATACATATTTAATTTCTAACTATCACAGTGTTTCTCATTTTAAAGAATAGAATTAACTGTAGGACACAAAATAATTTCATAACTTTTTGGATATAGTAATTTCAAATATAATATAGTCATTAAGATAGACTAGCAAAGTTTAAATTCCCTTTAATACAATTTCACAGTTTTTGGCTAGAACATATATAAATGTAAACTTAAAATGGCTTTCAATTAGAAAATTGTTAAAGAAAAAATGACATATTAGAGCCTGATGAGCTGACATCAAACTATAAAGCTGTTATCAAGATTATATTAATCAATTTATTCATTCAGAGCTTTCCTACAGGAAATCAGTGCTTGTCTTAAACAGTTATATTGAAGCTATTCATATATCTCATTTAGCTAACACCATTTAAATTATAATTGCATTATCTGAACATAATTTGCAATTCTCACTGTTAAATGAGGATATACATCTAAGAATGTCTCCCTTACTATGCAATGTTATTGGCTGAGTTGTGCACATTTTAATTACTTTAGTTCTATTCCTTTATTATGATTTAGTAGCTGAAGAAGCATTTCTCATATAATATGGAAAATACAGAAACAATAATAAAGATATGGCTAAATATGGTGTGAAACACATTACATAATCTAGAGGAAAATATTTCTGTATTCTTATATTCAGAATGCAACAAGAATATTCTATAGTATTCTAATGTTTTAATATTCTTATTGTAGAATAATTGAATTAAGTGAAGAAAACTTTAGACTCCTAGTTGATTTCTTAAAGATCAATAAGTTAGAAAAAGAAACTGCCACCTGTCCTGATATTTACATTTAAGTAAATATGTCTATTCACTATAGAACCACTATTCTGTGTATCTTGTTTCATAACTCTGTGTAATCCCATCCCTCCATTATTCCTCCTAGAAATTTATGAATTAGTCGACTACAAGATGTTAGTATTCTCCTCGTCAAAGTGGTATGTCCTCATTTATCTCACACAAGCTTTTTTTGATTGGAAAGTATCAGACAATGTAGGAACATACTTTTAACTTGCCCTCCCTCCCCCAGTTGTCATGTTATTTAGAGTTGAGCGAACATACTCTTCCGAGCTTGATGTTCGTCCGAGTATTAGCATACTCAATGATGCTCGATACTCGAGCGAGCACCACGCCGTGTTCGACCCCGCCCCAGTTTTTACCCCTCCCCGCTGCCACGTGTGTGCGCACATCAACGGCAATTTGTGGCTGGCTAGGCGGAGGAGAGAGAAGGAAAAAAAAAGCTCGGCACCTGGCGGGTCCCATACAAAAATGCTTGAGTCTCCCATTGAAGTCAATGGAGTTCGTTACTCGAATAGAGCTCTCAAATTTTACGAAAAGCTCGACTCAAATAACAACGACCCCAGCTGATGATATACTCCACACAGCTACTAGATCACTCATCTCCCTCATGAATTTAGTAATGCAACTGGAAGCTTTCTCTCGCATATCAGGACTAGTGGTAAATATGGATTAGAATGAAGCTCTATTTTGTGATATGCCTCCTTCTACACAGAAGCTTTAAAAACTTTAGGTTTCAGGCCCACCCTTCATTATATTTCCTATCTGTGGATTAAGCTTGTATATTTCCTTCATAGTCTTTATGAGTGGAATAATCCCAAACTGTTTAATAAGGTTAAAACAATCAAAATATATATTTACCCATGCATTTTATACTTATTTACGTGTTTCCTAGTAAAATCTTCCACTCAGATATGGTTGATATGCAACAAATGTTATTTTATTTTATAGAGAGGAAAAAAAGACACTGCATCAAACAAAACATTATATTTTACCATAAACAGTTAGGTGGGCTATCAATCACTAACTTACCTAAATATTAGTTAGCTGCTCAGCTATCCCAGATTTCACCCATGTTTGTAGGGACTACAGCCCCTTAATGGATAGATATAAAATAATATTTTATTGACCCTTTGGAACTTGACTCTTTTAAATCAAGTCTAATTTACCCTTAACCTATCCTCATCTTACAATTTTGTCAGACCATTCTCCCCTCCTTCTTATTAGCTGTAACAAGGCTTTCTCCCTGAGTCTAATCACTTTGAACTTTTATTGGTAGTGGGTCAGTGGACTAACTCTGTTATATTGTTTGATGCCATTCTTCAGCATACTTATGTTGCAATAATTTATATTGGCTTCACCTTCTGTGTTTTGAGATTCACTGTTTGGTGTTTAGACCATTAATTTTGTAATTATTTTTAATGGATATAATTTACATTAGCAATAATTAAAATATATTGTATTCTGGTACCTTCTCAGTTATAAGAAATAAACTTAAAGATAAACTTAATTGCAAAGAAAACTAAATGGCACGTGTCTTCGTCTTTAGATAATAACATTACTTATCCCACCATTTTCTGTCTAAACTAGAAATTAGAAATATGAATTTTGCTTCAACATACTCTTAATAAATGCACAAACAAGTCACCATATTGAAGTTTGTAAATTTAAGATATTGGAAACTTAAGATATGTGACTGCTGCATCAACTTGGTAACCCTGAATACTCCAATTAGGTAAAATATAATTGAAACAATGCAGAAAGGATAAGTGAAAAATGTAACAATATGGAGTAGGATTGCTATTCTTTCCAACTGTCAAATAAGCTAATTATCAATGTGCTACTGCAAGTTATTTTGCTTCCAGGTAGGAACCTGATGGAGTACAGAATTTCTAATAATAAATGTGTCACGTAAATAAATAGGAGAACTATTCATGCTAATGAATTCCCTTGGAGCATTTATTATGATTTGCAAATTGCGTGTATAAAACATTTTTCTAGTTAAAAACAATGAAAAGTTCACAGTATGTACAATAGTAATTTCCACCAAGGCACAACATATAAACCTCATCATAACCCTCTAGTTAATCCATTTTCCCCATTATTGGTTCATTGAATATAATATTGGAAGCATTTTCTATGTTTCTTTTAAGACTAGCAACTTGAACCTTGACTGGATAACTCATAACTGTTTAAATTAAGCAAAGATGGAGGGAACACATAACAGACAATTGCAGAAAAGACTATGATCACAATGACTATTTTCTTCATCTCATCAACATTAACCTTTTCAGGATCAAAGCCCTTGAATGCCACATCCTATGCTGCATCTTGAATGCCAAAGCTGACTGAGTCATTAAAAGGTTAATGAGGACCACATATATTTTGGTTTCAGCTGTACAGGGCACGAAATGCAGTGAAACCAGATTTTTACAGTTTCAACATATATCATAGATACTGGTCATCTTTTTTGAGAGTACCATCCCTCTACAAAACCACTTTACAGTGCTATTATGGGTGGTAATCTCAAACATTTTTCACTGTGTACAAATTTTAATCTTCTAGGGCTTTAGGAACCTTCAGTTTTGTAAAGCTATTGATATTTAGGGTATTTACACACTTGATGATTGTTGAGCACTTGAGGGCCTGACAGTCGTCCCAACGGTTATCGCTTTCACAAAGGAATGATAATCACTCATTGAATAGGGATGGAGTGTACCAAAGATCTATTCCAGCCACATGCCTCAATTTGAAATAAATAAGCAATCATTTATAGATAAACGACTGCATGTTCACACAGACCAACAGTTGCTTTGTTTTTAGGTGAGCTAAAAACCAAGCAACTATTGCTCACTTACTCTGTCAGAGCCCCAGGTTTAACCATGACAAAAGTCGCTCATAATTGCTTTTGAGCGGTTACTCAGGTGATTGTCAGCCCATGTAAAAGTACCCTAGTAGCATCACAATGAAATATCACAACTATCTACTCAAAATCCACAGTTAAAATGTGCAAAAAGGATTGGCGTCAGATTGCCAAAGAATTAAGATGTGCATCATCAATATTGTTTTGTTCATATTCAGCCAATACTCTGACCATATACTGTAACATATGCTCTTGATTATTCAGCATATACGAGGGGCTGCTGATAAGTCTTTGGCTTTACCCAGAAAGAAACGACATAGGAAAATGAAACTTTACATTTATTCCACATACTCTCCAATGATGTTAACACACTTCTTACATCGGTCTTCCAAGTTCTGTAAGCCTTGCAAAAAGAAGGATCTGGGTTGTGCCTCAAACCAGTCATCCGGAGCATCCATGGCATCAGAAATGGTGTGACATTTGGTACCCTTGAGGTGTTTCTTCAGGTTTGGAAACAGATGATAGTTGGAGGGAGCTAGATCTGGTAAATAAGGTGGGTGGTCAACCAGCTGGAAGCCTAGCTCCACCAGTTTTGCCATGGTCGCTAGTGCAGTGTGAGCGGAGGCGTTGTCTTGCAGGAACAAGATTCCTTTGGACAGCTTGCCGCACCTTTTGGCCTTCAAAGCTGCCTTCAATGGTCCAAAAGTTCAATGTAATACCTTGCATTGATGGCAAAACCATGTTGAAGGTAGTCCACTAGCAGCACACCCTCCTTATCCCAGAACACAGACGCCATCAGATTAATGGCCCATTTTTGCACCCTGAACTTCTTTGGGTGAGGAGAACCACTGTGCCTCCACTCTTTTGACTGCTCCTTGGTTTCAGGGTCATAAAAAAAAATCCAGGTCTTATCCATAGTGACCAGTCGATCAAGGAAGTTCTTATCAGTCCAGAAACGCTGACAAATGGACAGGGAAGTTTTTACTCGCATGCTTTTCTGACCTGTTGTCAAACATTTGGGGACCCACTTTGCAGATGTTTAAATGTTCATGGATAATGACTAGAGATGAGCGAGCACCAAAATACTCGGGTGCTCGTTACTCGGAACGAAATTCCCGCAATGCTCGAGGGTTCGTTTCGAGTAACGAACCCCATTGAAGTCAATGGGCGACCGGAGCATTTTTGTATTTCGCCGATGCTCGCTAAGGTTTTCATGTGTGAAAATCTGGGCAATTCTACAAAGTGATGGGAACGACACAGTGACGGATAGGGCAGGCGAGGGGCTACATGGTGGGCTGCATCTCAAGTTCCCAGGTCCCACTATTAAGCCACAATAGCGGCAAGAGTGGGCCCCCCCCCCGCACTGTCAGCGTAAAGATCGTTCTCCTCTGCCATAGCTGTAACAGCTGTAGCAGAGAAGAACGATGTTTGCCCATTGAATTCAATGGAGCGGCAATACAGCCGCTCCATTGAAAGCAATGGGCTGCCGGCGTGCGCGGGGTGAATTGTCGGGAAGGGGTTAAACATATAACCCCTTCCCTGCAATTCATCCAGAAATGTGTAAAAATAAAAATATATACCGGCGTATAAGGCGACGGGGCGTATAAGACGACCCCCCAACTGTCACCTTATACGCCGGTAATACAGTGGAGCAAAGAATAAAAAGCATTACTCACTTCTTCAGACAATCTGCGCCGCTCCTGCAGGCTGTCACTCCCTCCTGGTGTTTGCAGGCTCTTGCTCCCTCCTGGTTCCCGGCAGACTATTGCTTTCTCTACGAAAGGCTTGAAATCCCCGCCTCCAGAACCACAGCCAATCACAGCCATTCAATGACATCATTGTCATTGGCTGTGATTGGCTGAAGGCACATGTGTTTCTGGAGGCAGGGATTTAAAGCCTTTCGTAGAGAAAGCAATAGTCTGCCGGGAACCAGGAGGGAGCAAGAGCCTGAAAACACCAGGAGGGAGTGACAGCCTGCAGGAGCGGCGCAGATCGTCTGAAGAAGTGAGTAATGCTTTTTATTCTTTGCTCCACTGTATTACCGGCGTATAAGGTGACAGTTGGGGGGTCGTCTTATACGCCCTGTCTCCTTATACGCCGGTATATATTTTTATTTTTACACATTTCTGGATGAATTGCAGGGAAGGGGTTATATATTTAACCCCTTCCCGACAATTCACCCCGCGCACGCCGGCAGCCCATTGCTTTCAATGGAGCGGCTGTATTGCCGCTCCATTGAATTCAATGGGCAAACATCGTTACAGCTGTGGCAGAAAAGAAGGATTTGTCTTCTATATGTTCTCAATGGGGTCGGCGCTGCTGCCGCCGGCCCCATTGAGCGCATATAGAGAAGATTTATGGCCTTTAGAAGGACCGTTGGGGTTCTTGAAGCCTATAATAACTCCTAACACTCTCCCTATAGCAGCTCCAACACGATAGCACTTTCCCTGAACTAATGTCAGAATGCATCCGTAGCGAGCCACGGGAGGGGCAGATTTCAATACTCGGGTGACACCTAATCTCGCCAGCCACTCACTGCAGGGGGGTGGTATAGGGCTTGAACGTTGCAGGGGGAAGTTGTAATGCCTTCCCTGTCTTTCTATTGGCCAGAAAAGCGCGCTAACGTCTCAGAGATGAAAGTGAAAGTAACCCGAACACCGCGTGGTACTCGTTAAGAGTAACGAGCATCCCGAACACCCTAATATTCGCCCGAGCATCAAGCTCGGACGAGTACGTTCGCTCATCTCTAATAATGACAAAACACATTCACGAGAAATCCCCATGATGCCTGCTATTCCTTTAGCTAAAATTGGCCGATTCTCCAGTATAAGTTTGTGCACAGCATCAACGATCTCCGGAACAACAACCTCTCTCGGTCATCCAGGATGTTCCTCATCATTGGTGCTGAAGTGGCCCATTTTAAATTTGGCAACCCAGTTCTTAACTGTAGGATATGAAGGGCATTGATCCCAAATGCCTGCGACATATCACCATGAATATCCTTCGCAGACTTTCCTTGCGGAAACAAGAATTTTATCACTCCTCTGCTCTCATTTGCTGTGAATATCGCCTTAGACTCCACCATTTTGTTTTCCTGCGTGCCTAGATCACTGTTGCCATAATCTACAAACACAACATTTTGAAAACATATATTAGACACATAAGGCTTTGATGTGATGTAACATTCGTTACCATAGAAAAAAAAAAGAATACAAAGCCAAAGACTTATCAGCAACCCCTCGTAGTAACATAATATATGACTTACAAGAAGATGTGAAGCAAAACGAACCCATAATAAAAAAAACAAGAACATTAATCATGAAGGGAAAGCAATGAGCCCTAAGGCCTAGTGCCCACAGGCGTGACAGGCTCAGTAAGCGGAATTCCGCAGTGGAGTCCGTCATGGCGCCCTCCCAGAGACCCCATACTCGCCTCCAGATCTGCTGCCTGATTTCCCGCATCCCGTGCCGGCGCGAATGCGCAGTACAGCGCATGACGCGCTGGCAGTGTCATGTGACGTACCTGCAGTATCATATGACACACCCACAGCGTCACATGACGTGCCGTCCGCGTCATATGACGCGGGCGTTGATGGGTGGGGAAGCGGTTTCACGCTACAGCGGAAGATAGCGTGACAGACGGCTTCCATTGACTGCAATGGAAGCCGTCCACACGTACGCCCGCGGCAAAGAGAACATGCCGCGGGTGATTACGGGTGATTTCATGGGGCGGAATTTCTCGGTGGAATTCCACACCGTGAGCATTGTGCTATTAGGTTCAATAGAACTTAATAACTGCCGGGCAACGTCGTGATACGCAGCGGAAATCCACCCGTGCGAATTAGGCCTTATGCTTCATAGCTTAATATGCCTTCACTAAAATAGGGTTGAGCTACAATGTCAGTCCCAGCCAATGAGTAAAAGTGGTATGTTCCTGGAAAAAGAACTGATTTTTTTGATTTTCAAAAACTCGCTTTAAAGGAGATGTCCCGCGCCGAAACGGGTTTTTTTTTTTTTCAACCCCCCCCCCCGTTCGGCGCGAGACAACCCCGATGCAGGGGTTAAAAAAACCACCCCCACAGCGCTTACCTGAATCCCGGCGGTCCGGCGTCTTCATACTCACCTGCTGAAGATGGCCGTCGGGATCCTCTGTCTTCGTGGACCGCAGCTCTTCTGTGCGGTCCACTGCCGATTCCAGCCTCCTGATTGGCTGGAATTGGCACGTGACGGGGCGGAGCTACACGGAGCCGCTCTCTGGCACGAGCGGCTCCATAGAAGACTGCTGAAGACCCGGACTGCGCAAGCGCGGCTAATTTGGCCATCGGAGGCCAAAAATTAGTCGGCACCATGGAGACGAGGACGCTAGCAACGGAGCAGGTAAGTAAAAAACTTTTTATAACTTCTGTATGGCTCATAATTAATGCACAATGTATATTACAAAGTGCATTATTATGGCCATACAGAAGTGTATAGACCCACTTGCTGCCTCGGGACATCTCCTTTAACATTAACATGGCCTAATAGCAGTAACATCAAGTGCAGGTCCCTTCTGGGCACTGATAGATGTAGGTAGGATTGAGACACCACAGAAACAACAGTGTAGATATATTTTTTTATTACTTTATTGGTAAAATGATATGTCAGCAGCAGACTAGCAGCTTTAACCTATTATTAAGCATATTGCAACTATTTCTCTCTTACCTTCCTGACTCTTAGTAGTTTGCAGTATAAAGTGTGTAACAGTGGGGCTACTTTTCAGGGGCCAAAGTGCAGAAAACTGGACAGCAAGGAGAGGGTTTTCCCTGCATTTGCAGCCAAGTGAGAGAGCTCTGTAAAGGCTCTTACCCACTTGCGTTTTTTTAACGCGATTGTCAATGGGACTTTCTAATATAAAAACGCATCACACAAAAATCGCAAGCACAAACTTGTGATGCGTTTTTAACATTAGAAAGTGCTAATGACAATTGCGTTAAAAAAACGCAGTGATATCACAGCGTTAAAAAAAACGCAAGTGGGTAGGAGCTCTAAGAGAGATGTGGGGTCTTGCCACAATGATAGGAAAACAGACAAGCTAAGTGAAGGCCTAAAAAAGCTGTCCAGCATTGGTCATGGCATACAAGGTAGGAGACATACCTTGTGCATGGTTTTGAAGTGGCTGATGGTAGGTCTTCCTGTGAAGGACATCATTCTGTTTAGTTAGTAGCCAGACATGCCAAAGCACTCTTTTGTTTCTCAGGCTAATATTGATAGAGACTAGATTATGTATTTCTTTTGCTACTAAGCTGGGGAAGCACTCTGCACTCCTGAGCAGGGGCGTAACTATATGGGATGCAGTTGCACCCGGGCCCAGGAGCCTTAAGGGGCCCATAAGGTCTCTGTTCTCCATATAGTAAGTCCAGTACTATGAATAAAGCATTATAGTTGTGAGCCCTGTTACAGATTTTGCATTGGGGCCCAGAAGCTTCAAGTTACGCTTCTACTTCTGAGCACCAATATTAAAGAATGTGTACGAAGATGGCATTCCCTGTTTACATGCCCTATTAGGGCATATGAATGCCATAGATTGGGGTCTCATGCTCATGAGCCCCCTTTATGTCCTAGAATGGAGAGTCACTCAGTAATAGCAGTTTGCTGCCCATTGCCTCAGAACCAGCTGAAAGTAGGACTCAGGGTAATCAGCATCTCTGCACAATCCCTTTAAGGCTTGACTAATCATCTTCTGAATTAAAGGATTGTGAAATTTGTGTACAAGCTGTAACTTATATGTTTCTTGGTCTTTTTAACCATAGATTTGATACATACTTTTACCTTTTCTCTTTTATTTTAGAACTTAGTGGTCTTAAAGCTATATAGTGTAGCTATATTTGTCTTTCACAGAGGTTGGCTAATACATTGTGCTAAGGAGATATATCGAGGGATTACATTGTTATATTTAAAAATACATATATTGTTACATTTAAAAACATATAGTTTGATAGTGTGCTCAATCTCCAGTGCCTTGTACAGGTGATTAATTAAGGGCAGTGTAACCTAAGGTCTGATTAATTGCATCTCCTACACTTGCTGTGTCCTTTCCAACCAGAGGATTGATTGGAGGAGTTACTGATGCTGAGAACAATTTAAGTAAACAAAAAGAGAGCGTAGTTTGATTTAAAGTGTGGTTTGTTTTAAGTGTATGCAACTTAAAATTGAGTGACTTTAGGTTCAGGGACTTTAGAAGGGAATAATTTATGTCTATTTACTGTTATTTCTCATTTGTATAAATTATTTTTAGCTGTACCATCCCCATTTAGAATGTATTTCATGATTGACAATGCTATCCGGTGTAGAGCTTGTGCTCTATATGCAGTCCTTGAACAGCCATTCGAGGGTGACTACTGCTGTACGAGATGTGAGCGTGTTACATGCGCCAAAGCCCAGATCCTGGATCTAAATGTGCAGCTTACAACACTGAGAACTATTGACAACATGGAAAGGAGTTTGCTGCTCACTGAGCTGACACTTGCTTGAGTGGATGTGCGGGTGGATGATAGTATGGGATTGCGGGATGATCAGGCAGGTAGATGGGTGACAATTAGAAGGAGTGGTAGAAGGAAAAGTGCCAGGGAGGCTAGTCCTAAACTGGCACACCCCTACAAGTTTGCATAGTTGGCAGATGAAGGGAATTATATTACAGAGTTAGCACTGCGGTAGCATGACATGGCCTCTGACTGGCAGTGATATGTCTGTTCTAGGAAGAAGAGGGTTAGGAGTGCTGGGTAGTGGGGGACTCAATTATTAGGGACACAGACAGCGCAATCTGCCACAAACACCAAGATCACTGAACAGTGTTCTGTCTTCCTGACGCTCAAGTTTGATATCACAGAACGGGTTGACAGATTACTGAGGAAGGTGAAAATACAGTGGCCATGGTGCACAGTGGCACAAAAGACAAAGTTAGTGGTAGGTGAAAGGGCCTTAAAAATGATTTTAGGGACCTAGGATGTAAGCTAAGGGCAAGGACCTCAAAAGTAGTATTTTCTGAAGAAAAATACCTGTACCTTGTGCCACACCTGAAAGGTAAACAAGTGGCTTAAGAGTTGGTGTAGGAAGGAGGGATTTGGGCTGACTTTGCTGTTAGGTACTACAACAGCTACTACTTTAGGGATAGGATTAGAGATGAGCGAACGTACTCGGTAAGGGCGATTTCGCAATCGAGCACCGCGATTTTCGAGTACTTCACTACTCGGGTGAAAAGTACTCGGGTGCGCTGTGGGGCGGGGGGTTGCAGAGGGGAGTGGGGGTAGCAGCGGGGAACAGGGGGTGCCCCCTCTCTCTCCCTCTCCCCCCCACTCCCCGCTGCAACCCCCCGCTCACCCACAGCGCACCCGAGTACTTTTCACCCGAATAGTGAAGTACTCGAAAATCGCGGTGCTCGATTGCGAAATCGCCCTTACCGAGTACGTTCACTCATCTCTAGATAGGATGCATCTCAATGGGAAGGGTGCATCTGCGCTGGGGGAATTTATACCTAAAAGCTTTGAGGAGTATTTAAACTATGATTAGGTCTCCCACAGAGAGATAGAGGGGAAGTTAGTATATACAGTGATTCAGGACTAAATAATGAAAATTGGAGTGGAGCTGTGGGAGGGTTTAGTAAAGTTAGAACTGGCAGAACACTTAAAACAAAGAAATAACCTAAAACTTCAAAACTGTATGGTAATTAATGAAAGACGTCTGATCAATACAGTTCACAAACTGGAAGTAATGCTGTCTGAGGAAATCAATGACATAGTGAGGATAACTGAGACCTTGTTGGATGAAAGCTGTGACTGTGTGGTTAACTTACAGGGTTAGGTTTGTTCTTAAGTGATCATAAAAAATTGAAAGGAGAGGGTTATGTCTTTATGTAAAGTTCTGTTTAACCCCTACCCGCTATATGACGTACATTCACGTCATGCAGCATCGGGCATTATAAAGAAAGGTATTCAGGTATTATGAAGAAAGATCGTGGGGCAACCTCTCTTCATACAGCACGAGTGTCAGCTGTTTATTACTGCTGACACCTGTGGGCAATAGCCGGAATTGGCCGTGCGGCCAATTTCAGCTATTAACCCTTTAAATGCCGCTGTCAATTCTGACAGCAGCATGTAAATCCCCCAAATGATGTTCGGGGGTCCGGTATGGCCCCCCAGTCTGAAATCGCAGGTGTCATGGCGGCCAGGGGCCTTCTGAAAGGCCCCTGGCTGCTTTAGCAGACTGCCTATCAAGCCGTCCCCATGGGGTGGCTTGATAGACTGCCTGTCAGATTGCAGTATGATGTAATGCTATTGCGATCAAAACAACGCTAGTTGGGGTCCCCGGGGAGAGGAGGGGGGGGGAGTAGAAATCAGATCAATAAAGTTTTACGAAATGTAAAAAAATTTTTTTTTAAAGGATAGGGCCCAGTACTGACCCCTGTGGTACCTCACTAGTAATTGTGACCCAATTAGAATATGAATCATTAATAACCACTCTCTGCTTCCTATTACTGAGCTAGATACTTACCCACTTACACACATTAGCTCCAAGACCAAACATTTTCATTTTATATAGCAACCTGTTATGTGACACAGTATCAAATGCTTTGAAAAAGTCCAGATGCACAAGATCCAATGACTCTCCCCGATTCTGTCTAGGACTTACCCCTCATAGAAGCTGATTAGATTGGTTTGACAAGAGCGGTCTCTCACAAACCCATGCTGATACAGTTATACAGCTATTTTCCTTGAGTTACTCCAGCATAGGATCTCCTAGAAAGTCTTGAAACATTTTATGCACAATAAAAGTTAGACTTACTGGCCTGTAGTTTCAAGGTTCACATTTTGACTACTTTTTGAATATCGGCACTACATTGGCTATGCACCAATCCAGTGGAACAAACTCCATCACTATTGAGTCCTTAGATAAAAGAAACAAGGGTCTGTCTATCACATTCCATAATTACTATAAATCCTGGGGATGTATGCCATTGGGACCTAGTGATTTGTCTATTTTAATCTTTTTAAGGTGGCTCTGCACTTTTTCCTGGATTAAACTGGTGACATTTAGTGGAGAGTTACTTTATGACTATACATCTCATCTGACAATTCATTTTCCTCATTGAATGCAATTATATTCACAAATACACAAATGAGTTGCGTTGAAGCGTACGCATTTGTGCATATTGTTTGAAGCCATCCTTATATTGTTTATTAAAATACACAATTAGTTATGTGTACATTTGTTCACACAGGGCAGAATTGCCACAGAATTTCTGTGCGGACTAGGGTTGGGACATCGACACAAAAATATCGATAGTATCGACTATTGCTGAACAAACTATCAATTATTGTAAAATATCGGTGGAAAACTATCGATATTTCGATATATCGACTTTTTTAAATGCTGTATAAAAATAAAACAGGTCTAGGGTTAATAAAGCAACACAAGCAACAAAAAACTTTAAACTGTTGAATTTATTATTAACTTATAACTATTATTAACATCATAAAAATATATTTAAGTTAGAAATGAAAGTAAAAAATTACAGATGAAACATATAATTAAAATTAGGTATATGAAAAGAAGTTTTTTGTCATTGGCCCCAATAATCGTTGATGATTGAAGGTAAACACACTGAAACAATTTCCTGCCAGCTACAAGGAAGCCAGAAGCTGGCCGCTGGACCTGGCAGCATGTGAGCATGATCTGTGTGTGTGTGTTTGTGGGGCTGCGTGCCCTACATTTTTTCAAGTTGCCGCTGAGGGACCAACGGTCTCCATGGCAACTTGTAAACAATGCAGGGCCTGGTAACGCGAATGCAGTGCCCTGATTGCAATTGTAATTGCGTTAGATGGGTCTCCTATCTTTTCTATGGGCATTGCGTTCGCGTTAGACATTGAATGCTCGACATGTCGCGTCTCCTTTTCTGGACCTGACCTTTGTGTGTTCAGCGCAGCCCTCCATCTTTCATTTAGAAAGCATTGCCCACAGCCATCACATTAGACGCAAGTGTTCAGAGCCTGCGTCTAACATGATGAACAAACACATGTGGAAAAGGGGCCGAAGACCCCACTTGTTCTGAGAGTCGTTTTGCCTGGAGCAAACCTTATTGGTGACAAAGAGTCACCTCACACTTTCTAAAAGTTTCTAGAACTTGTTTAAAAGTTCATTAGTGCCTGGAGCAAAACTACATCCTGTACCAATAGAAAGGAAAGGGCAGAATCTAAAGAAGGAAAATCTGGTCACCAGGCCACAAGACTCGTTTCTTCTTTACAAAAACCAATATTATATCGCACTAAACTATCGATGTTACTGATATATCGGACATAGCAATATCAATGAAAAGTATCACGAAAGCATTAGCGATATATCGATATTTCGATATATCGGTTTTCGATGTCCCAATCTTAGTGTGGACCCTCCACACAGAAATTCTGCTGCATTTACAGTAGCAGCGTAGTGGGCTAGATTTAGAACATCTCGTCCACATGCTGCAGAAATACCTGCACAAGGCCCATGCAGAGTCTTTGTTGCAGAGCAGAATTCAAATACAACTGCGACATCTCAGTTGTATTGCCATCTCCACTGAGGAACAGCCCCCCCCTCAATGAGGGGATGATTTCCGCACAGGAACATGCAATGAAACTCATACCAAATTGTTTTGGAGGCAGGCATTCCGCTGCAGATAGTACGCTGGATATCCTGCTGGCAATTCCGCCGCATGTGAACCCAGTCTTAGGGGAACATCTATTGTATTTTAGATTTTAAATATTTCCAGCTTAAAGCCAGAATTTTGAACTCTTCTTGTGCATGCAAACATAGATATGATGAATTCTGTATATCTTGAACTTTTATTTTTAAACATTGGGCATCTAATTTTCTTGTATATATTCTTTATTTTTGATTGGTAAAAGGAAATGTGTGTGTGTGTGTGTGTGTGTGTGGGGGGGGGGGGGTTACAGAAAGCAAAAGGAAACAGGGGGAACAAAGGATAATCACAAAAACAATAATCAATCAAATACATAACAGATATGAAAATGGTGACAGCTCTGTTGGAAGTACAATGCGTAATGGTTTATGAGTGGCGAAGGCCGGATGGGACTTCGGGGGTAGGGTGTGATGGGCTGATGTGTTGAATAGAAGAGACTTCAATAGTCAAGGGGCAGCAGAGGGTTGAGAAAGTGAGCTATGTATGAAAGAGAGCCGCATGTTCCAGATGTTGTCGAATCTCGTTGGGTCCCCAACTCGTTTGGCCTTGACCCTCTCGAACGAACAAATCGTGTTCACCTCTTTGTACCATTCTGATATAGAGGGAACGGTGCTGTCTCTCCAGTACCTTGGAATTAATATCTTAGCTGCATTTAGAAAAAATTGGAGAGAGAATTTGTGTTCTGATGCAAGGCCTGGGGTGTCTAAGTTTAGGAGAACAGTCTCAGGGGTAAGGGAAATGTTGGATTTGAAGATGGTGCTTAGCTGCTTCTGAATCTCCAACCAGAAGGGTTGTAGAAGTGGGCATGAGAACCATATGTGGGAGTACGATCCGATGTCATCTGAATATCTCCAGCATAGCGGGGAATAATCAGTGTCTATTTTGTTTAGCAGCGCTGGGGTTTTGTACCACCTAGATACTATTTTATAATTGAGTTCTTGGAACCTAGTTGAGGAAGAAGTTGAATGGGATCTGGCTAGAATATCGTTTATCTCGTCCGTGGTAAGGACCGTGTTTAATTCGGATTCCCAACGAGCTATGTAGGAGGGATTTTGTTTGTCTTGTGTTAATGTCCTATAGATTTTAGAGATTGGGCTTTTGATGGGCTGAAGGCTCCAAACTAGTTTATGAAATAATAAGTTTTTATTTGTATCTATGATATCCGGGGAATGTAGCACCACCGAATCTCTAATGATTTGTAAATCTTCGGGACTAAGTGAAACATCCCCCAGGCGGTTTATGAACTGTATGTCCTGGGGTACGGATTTATCTTTGATAAGTTCGCAACATTGCTTGGTCTTAAGGTAGGGGTCATTCATAATTTTTTGTTTGAGTGCCCTAAATTTGTTGGGTATAATTGCAGGCAGCGGAGTATAGCCGCTGGTCTGGGGAATTAATTTATGTTTCTTGTTTGATTTCTGCCATAGGCTTAGGGTTAGTCTAGTGTAGGGGTTTTGGATTTGCTTCAATTTAACTTTGTTGTATGGGATAGGCCAGGTTGGAAGTTTCTGATTGTTACTTAGTGAGAGGAGCTCTAGTTCCACCCACAGTTTGGAGCTGGATTGGCGGGACAGGTCCATCATGCGGTTCAGGTGTGAAGCAGTCCAATAAAGTTCAAAATCAGGGAGTCGCATTTTTTGGTTTTGATGAGCATTGTGTGTTTGACCCTGTGTCCCTTGCCCTGCCATATAAACTTTGCTACGAGGTTTTTTATTTTAGTGAAGAACAGCCGTGGGACTTCTATAGGGAGTGTTTGTAGTGTGTATAGTATTCTGGGCAGGTAAATCATTTTAATTAGGTTTTTTCTGCCGAACCAGGAAATCGGCAGGAGATTCCAAGAGTTGAGGTCCTTTTCCATTCTCTCAAGTAAGGGTATATAGTTTAGGTTGTACAGATCTTCTGCGGTCCGAGATATTCTTGCCCCTAAGTATGTAATTTGCTTACTTGTGTTTTTAAAAGGCGAAATTTTTGAGATCTCTAACCAGGAGTCTTGGTTAATGTTTATATTCAGCAATTTAGATTTTGAAAGATTTAACTTAAAATTGGAGATCTGACCAAAATTCTTGAACTCATGCAAAATTTCGGGGATAGCGGTTATGGGATCTGTAAGGAAGAACAGCATGTCGTCTGCGTAGGAGGCTGATTTATGTTCCCTCGCCCCACATTTCATACCTGTGATTCTATTGTTTTGTCTGATTTTTTCCAGAAAGGTTTCCATGGTTAGGATAAATAATAGCGGGGAGAGAGGGCAGCCCTGTCTGGTTCCATTATTAATTCTGACTGCTGGGGAGAACTCGGAGTTGATTTTGATTTTGGCCGAGGGGAAGGAGTACAAGGCCATGATCTTATCAATAAATGCTTCTGGGAAACCGAACTTAGAAAGGGACATTCGTAGGAATAGCCAATCAACTCTATCGAAAGCCTTCTCGGCGTCTGTAGTGAGGAGGGCAAGTGGAGAGCTGTTGTGGTGTGCTGTATGCATTAAATTGAGTAGTTTTAGGGTATTATCCTTCGCTTCTCTGTTTGGTACAAAGCCCACTTGTTCAGGGTTGATGAGTTCAGGTAGGAACACCTTTATTCTGTTAGCTAGGATTTTAGCGTAAATTTTAATGTCGTTGTTAATTAAGGATATGGGTCTATAGCTACTGCATAGAGAGGGGTCTTTTCCCTCTTTGGGGATTAATGTAATATGTGCCGCCAGAGCTTCTTTTTGAAAGGGGTTTCCTGCGGAAATGGAGTTGAAGTACTTAACCAGATGTGGGGTGAAGATTTCTCTAAAGGTTTTGAAGTATAAAGATCCAAAGCCATCTGGCCCAGGGCTCTTCCCTTTCGGGGCTGCTTGGATGCATTCTTCCACCTCTCGGGGGGTAATCGGCTTGAGGAGCGAATGTAAATGGATTATGGGAACATTGGGAAGTTTGACCGAGTCTAGAAAATCTTGAATTTTTTGTCGTTTGGTTGAAAGGGACTCTTTGGAATTTTGAATGTTATATAGGTCCGAATAAAACGCGTGGAAGATGTTTGAGATCTCCGACGTTTTATGATGTATTGTATCGTTTTTATCTTTTATTTTGGGGATAAAGGCTTTCACGTTTTGTGTTTTAATTACGGTTGCCAATTTTTTCCCGCACTTATCCGCTAAGGCATAGTGTTTATATTTTGCGAAGAAGAGGTATTTTTCCGATTTTTGGTTCAAGATCTCCTTTAATTTGGTGCGTAAGTTAAATAATTGTCTTTCGTATTCAGGTAAAACATTTTTCTTATTACGGGTTTCTATGTGTTTGATTTGTTCAATGGGAAGGGTGATCTCCCTCTCTTTTTCCTTTTTTTCCTTGCACCTAATTCAATGAGGAGGCCTCTTATTACCGCCTTGTGTGCTTCCCAGAGGGTCGTGGGATTGCATGGTTCTATTGCGTTTTCTTCAAAGTAATGTTGTAGACCTCTTTGTATGTATTCAATATCCTCTTTATGTTTTAACAGGCTGTCATTTAATAGCCAATTGAACGTTGATCTCTTTTTGGGGGAAATAGTTATCTTCATGAAGATTGGAGCATGTTCAGAGTATAAAATTGGGTCATAGGACGTTTTGGTGATTGCGTCTAATAGTGAGTGTTTGATGTAAAAGAGATCTATTCTTGAAAATTTTTTGTGTACCGCGGAATAAAAGGGGTAGTCTTTTGAGTTAGGGTTGAGGACTCTCCAAGGGTCTATCAGGTGGAGGTCGGCCAGCAATTTTTTAATTTTTCTAATTTTGGAGAGGGGAACCGCTGAGGAGCCATTGGACGTGTCCAAAGTGGGGCTAAGTGGTACGTTGAAATCCCCTCCTATAATAATGTCCCCCTCAGAGAATTCTTGTAAGTGCTTCGTGACTATCGCAAAAAAGGTGTCTTGGTTAGAGTTAGGGGCGTATATGTTTGCTAGGGTAAGTACTCTATCGCCTATTGAGCCCTTGACGAGAATAAATCTACCCTCTGGGTCAGTTAAGACATTCAGTGTTTGGAATGGGACTCTTTTGTGTAGAACAATAGCCACGCCTCTATGTCTTTTCATTGGGGTAGTGGCGTTAAACCATTTAATATAGGTTTTGTTTTTAGTGAGAGGGGTGTAGTTTTTCTTAAAGTGAGTTTCTTGGAAAAAAATTATATCTACGCCCTGTTTCTCTAGGTAATGTAATATTTGAGATCTCTTTTGTGGAATGTTAATACCTTTTACGTTAAATGAGGCTAAGTGTATATCAGCCATGGAACTGTTTTGTAGGGGGCAATTTTAGGCAGATGGTATCAGCAGAACTGTCATGAAAATTCTGAACACAAAAAAAAAAGAAACATATACACATAACAGCTGGTCTTAAATGGACCAGTAACAAGTAACATTCTTATAACCTTTTGCTGCTGGACCAGATTTGGGGACATAGTCCTTACTGGAACCAGATTATCGAGCAGGAATTAGAGAATTTGCGGGGGCGTGGAGCGGCGTAGAGGGAAGAGCCTGGGCTCCCAACGTAGTCTGAAATTCTGTGAATATAAAAAAGTTAAAGGGAAACAGAAGTATATAGACATATAACAGCCGTGAAGCAAACACTGAAGTCAAAGAGAAGAGGCCGTGTCACGACGTGTTTTTTGTAAAGAAATTTAGAGGAATGTTCAGGTGTCGTCGTTAAGCGGACCTTTTCTGGGTGGTTTATTTGGGCTCGTGTCCTGAGTGTGAGATTTTTTGACTCTACGCGGAGATGCTGATGACCAGTTCTCACAGGTTGGTAGAGCGGGTAGGTTCAAAAAATTCTCGGCCGTAGTCCAGTCTGGTATTTGGATATGGCTCAGGTTTAGTTTGGGGAGGACGTGTGGAAGGTCCTCGGGAGTTCCGATGATCCATGACCTGTTGGTGCCGGATATGGCCAGGCCGAAGGGAAACAGCCATTTGTAGGTTATAGCTTTGTCTCTTAGAGCTTTGGTTAAAGGCTGGAGTTGTCTTCTGAGGTCAAGAGTCAATCTGGATAGGTCTTGAAATATCATGAGCTCCTTGTCATCATATTCTATCCTTTTCGCTAGTCTAGCTTTGTGCAAGATTTCTTCTTTAATTTTGAAGCTTTGTAAGCAGCAGAGTATGTCCCTGGGTTTGTCTGCATTGATTGATCTTGGTCTGAAAACGCGATGTGCTCTCTCAATGCCCAGGTCGAAACCTTCCGCTTTGTTCAACAGTTCTGTGAAGATGCCAGATAACACTGTTGGTATTTCTTTATCTGAGATCGACTCAGGGATTCCCCTGACCCGTATATTGTTTCTCCTTGAACAATTTTCAAGATCATCGATTTGCAGTTTTTGAAAGTAGGCTTCTTTTTGTTTATCGACCAGGATTTCCATCACCCTCTCTGAATGGAGCGTCATTTGTGTGTAGTTATCCTCCAAGGTTTGCACTCTTGAGTAAATTTGTTTGACGTCCTTCCTTAGTTCTGAAATTTCTTCTTTTATTGTCTGAGTGAATTCCCTGAAGAGGTCTCTCATGCACTCTTTAGTGGGTAGTGCTTTGATGTAGTTTCTCAAATTCGACTCCTCTTGTGTGCACACCTCCTCCTCCGAGTCACTGTCCAGATCTGAGGGTAAGGCCGACATAGGTGTAATTTTGTCTTCTTCTATGATAGTTTTGGTTCTTGTAGGTTTTGAGCAATCGGGTGTAAGTCTTTTGGTTATTTTTTCATTTTCAAGTGATCTATTAGGTGTTTTAGAACTTTTGTTTGTTTCCGGGTTGGCGCTCTTGGTATTTTTTCTCATGGTATCTGTTTCCTGATGTCACTACGTTGGGAGTGGGGTGCATTTTTTATTCACATTAGTGGAGAGTTGTTTGGCAGATGTTTTGCAGGGAGGGCCACTTTCACTGTATGGCGATCTTTACTGCAGGGGTGAGCCAGATAATTCTGTTTTTTTTTTTTTTTAAAGAAATTAGCCATATGCTTTAGGGTCCAAAGTTTTCTTTGTCTAATGGGCAAGGATTGGCTTTGTTCAGTGCTTTGAGAAAGGGATGAGAAGAGGTTCAGGTCCTGGCTATCTCTGTTTTGGCCACTAGATGGTGCTGTGGTGCATAGATATTTGAACTGCACTATACTTTAATGGAGCCTGCTGTCGGTCTGAGAGCTCCGGGGAGAGGACCTCCGTTCCCCCGCTGGACGTCAGAAATAGTGAGTACTGCTTTAAACTTTGCCTGGTGTTGATGTGCTGGGAGGATTACAGTATCCTCTCTTTTTTACTTTTACTTTTTTGCTCTGGTCTGGCTAGTATGCCAAGCAGCCTGCTCGACTTAGGGGGGGGGGGGGGCAAGATGGCCGCTGCCTCACAGGGAGCTAGAGACTAAGTGCAGATCTTCCGGTGTGCCCGCCCGTGCTGATTGTCGGCTCTGGAGAGCAGGAGGGGGAAAACCACCAGTGTGGGGATTAGTCCAGTGGGGGATCACCCTGATGAGTGTATGTGCCGCCGAGTTGCGGGTTGGCGGCCACGACAGTATATTCAAAGGGAGGGAGCCGCGGCCGTGTATTTGCAAGGTGCTGCGGTGAGAGCGCGGGCACTGAGGGTGACAGAGCCTCCCCTCTGTAAGTCGGCAGGCGTTACCTTGTGCCGTAGTCCTCTGCTTGGGGCTCCGTGAGCGGTCCCCGCCGGGTGTTTCTGAGCGCGGGACTTGTCGGGTTAGGCCACGGGCCGCTGTGCAGGGCCGCGGCTCTCCGTCTTCTTTTCAGCGGCGGGAGATCACCAGGTGAGCCTTGTCCGGGCTGGTTGTGGGTTCTGGTGGGTCCCCAGTTGCTGTGCTCTTGTCTGCCTCTGTTGGGTCACTGATTTGACCCAGAAAAGGGTTGAAAAGGGAGATTCTGTGGAGGAGCAAAACAGCGTGCGACCTCTCTCCTTGCTTGCTAAGCCATGCCCCCCCGAGCATCTAATTTTCTACTTGAGATTTTTTGCCACAAAAATAAAATTTTATGCAGATCTAACAAATTGCAATTTGACACAAATTTCATAAAGGCACTTGTGTGTACAAAGTGCTGAGTGATATTTTGCCATTGTATCAGGTATCTACCTTCAAAAAATATTTGGAGATTTAATATACTGTTTTTATTTTATTTTACTAGGATATACCTCCTCTATTTTCTCTGCTATTACATGTAACCACTTTTTGATCGATCAGGGTCCTAATGGTGGGAATAATTTTGAAGAAGGGGCTACAGTGTTGGTTAGCAATGAGTACAAGTTCCCTTCAGATTTTTTTCCATGCACAACATTGCTTCAAGCCACGATCTATGTAGGGAACTGCAGAATGGTACCATTCACTTTAGCACTGTAGTTCCTTAATTTTCAGGATCAGTAAGGGTGATACTTCATTGATTAGAGAATGATGGCATATAATAGCAATATATTTTTCCTTTCGGTGATATAAAAATCTCTTTTATTCAAATTACTATTCCACTCTCCATTAGCATATGTATGAGAACTATGACTTAATAATAGGGAACTTGCTTGTTACCAAACATCTGGTGAGGCAAATTGTTCCAGATTAGCCCATCTTTACTGCCAAGCATTAAAACTTTAACTAGTAAATGATGATCAAGACTGCAATTCAATTAACATTCCTACCAAAGAATACTTACAATGAGACATATATTTGTGCTGACATGTTGCCAGTATATATATATATATATATATATATATATATACACACATATACATATATACATACACACACACACACACACACACACACACTGGCAACATGTAAGCACAAATAGGGTGTGATTTTCCAAATTATGTTGTGCTGAACGTGTTCTTTGGCAGGTATACTATATATAATATATATATATATATATATATATATATATATATATATATATATATATATATATATATATATATTATATATATATATATATATATATATATATATATATATATACATATTTTAGGAGCCATTGTTGATGATCTTAACCCTATATTGAAGAATTATCTTTAGATGTTTGGACTGGCTTTATTCTATGTACAGTACCGTACAAACGTTTTAGGCAGGTGTGAAAAAAATACTGCAAAGTAATGCTTACTCAAACAAAAGTATTGATAGTTTTTTGTCAGTTAACAAAATGCAAGGTGAATAAAAAAAATAAAAATTGAAATCAAATCAATATTTGATGTGACCATCCTTTGCCTTCAAAACAGCATCAATTCTTTTTAGGTTCACTTGCACACAGTTCTTGAAGGAACTCAGCATGAGTGCTGTTACAGACATCTTGGGGCACTAACCTCAGATCTTCTGTGGATCTACACTTGGCCAAATCCTTCTGTCTCTTCATGTAATCCCAGACTTGATGATATTGAGATCAGGGCCTCTTGGGGGCTATATCATCACTCCAGGACTTCTTGTTCTTTTTTATGTTGAAGATTGTTTTTAATGACATTGGCTGCATGTTTAGGGTTGTTGTACTGCCGCAGAATAAATTTGGAGCCAATCAAACACATTCTATTTTTGAAAAAATTCTTGTTTTGCAGCATTTTATTCACACCTGCCTAAGGGCTCATGTCCATGGGGAAATTATATTTAGCAAATCCTCACGGGAGAAAAAATCCACATCCCATAGGAATTAGAGATGAGCGAACCTGTCCGTTACGGACACATCCGCACCCGGACACCGGCTTTGCCGAACACTGCAGTGTTCGCGCGTAAAGGTCCGGGTGCCGCCGGGGGGCGGGGAGATGCGCGGCGGCGCGGGCGGCAGTAGCGGGGAACAGGGGGGAGCCCTCTCTCTCTCCCTCTCCCCCCCACTCCCCGCCGCACCCCCCCGCGCTGCCACGGCGGCCCCCGAACTTTTTCGCCCGAACACTGAAGTGTTCGCAAAGTTCGGTGTTCGGGCGAAAAAGGGGCGGGGCCGAACGTGTTCGCTCATCTCTAATAGGAATGCATTGACCATCCGCGGTTAATTAAATAGCCGCAGATGGTATTTTAAGTGATTTGTGGATTTCACACATAGAAAAAAAAAGCATCATGCTCCATTTTAACACGATCCATGTGTGCAGGAGCTCTATTTCAATTGAAAAAAAGACAATTATAGTGCATCTGCAGCAGAAATCCGCACGAGCCTGACTTTCCCCGTGGACATGAGGCCCAAGGCCTCATGTCCACGGGGAAAATAAGAATTAAAATCCGCAGCGTTTTTCCCGCACGCGGATCCGCGCCCCATAGTAATGCATTGACCACCCGCGGGTAGATAAAATACACACGGATGGTAATTAAAAAATTTCTGGAGCATGAACAAATTGGACATGCTCCATTTTAGTGCGGATCACGCGAGCGGGAGCTCATACAGCACATAGCTCAATTCATCTCCCGCATGAAAAATAAAATACAATTACAGTGGATCCGCAGCCCAAATCCGCGTTACAAATCCGCAGCGGATCTGATTTTCCTCGTGGACATGAGGCCTCATGTCCACGTGGAAATTATTTAACAAATCCATGCGTGAAAAAAACCCCACAAATCCGCATCCCTTAGGAAAGCATTGATCATCCACGGTTAATAGCCACGAATGGTATTTTAAGTGATTTGCAGATTTCACGTGTGAGGAAAAAACGCAACATGCTCCATTTTAGTGCAGATCACGCGCGGTTGGGTTCAATTGTCCTCTATCTCAATGGATCTCCCACATGCAAAAAAAAAGAGGACAATTTAAAGTGCATCCTCTGCGGAAATCTGCAGCAGAAATCCGCGCTGGCCCTATTTTTCCCGTGGACATGAGGCCTAAAGCTTTTGCACATTATTTTATATGAGGGTTAAAGTTGCTGTTCAGTTTCAGAAACTTTTAATTGAATGATAATTCCGTAATTTTCATAATACATTCACTGCCTAAATATTGTTTATTCACTGCAGCATATTCATTTTATTAGTGGAAAAATACCTTTTTGTAGTAGAATTTTCAGCAGTAATTGTAAATAGCGCATACGTATTTGTGTATATAGTTTATGATGGATTAGTTAAATATGTATACATCTATCTATATCTCTGTACATATTACCCTGATTCTTTCTAAACTGAAATCACTGATCAGTTGATCAGAGTAGCCCATCTGTCTGGCTGTTGACATAAAGTGCCTAGAAGCTTCAATTTTTCTATTCTGTTTCTGTATCATTCAGCAACTTGTGATTTCCTCTGAGGTCACCCTTAAAGGTCTGTGTGTCATGTTATTCATTTTTGCCTTGTCAGGAAAAACTTGCCAGTGCATCAATCAAAGTAATCATCAGGCCTTGATGTAAGAGTATGGTTCATCTCACATTTTTCATTACCACATAATTTATTAATACCCTTCTGAAAAACATTAGATTTATCTTGATAAAACTTTGGTGACACAGTTACAAAGCTGAAACTAATAATGGAAAGGAAGACTTTCTATCCTTTTCAGCACTTTAGAACTTTGAAAAAAAATTCAAAGAAAACATTTGAATATGTTTGATTAACAGAAGCAACATTAGGAATTGAAACTAACTTGAAACTCATATATATTTACTAACTAGGATCTTTATGATATACCTACTTTATCAGAAGGATGCAGTAGAAAATATTTTACAAATGCCCTGGGATTTTAAACCGTTCTTCACATCAAATGTCAGCAACTAAACACTTTATCTTTCTTTTTAGGAAAACATGTATGATAGGACACAGTGCAGCACTCCAAATAGGCTGATTTAATATCCTCAAGGGTATTAGTTACCTTTCCTTATTTAATATCATAGCACTTTTACCGGTCGTAGATAGTGGTGCGACACAGGTTCAGGATGGTGTGGTGATGACAAACAGAGGCAGCACATTCCTTTTCTAAAGAAATAACTGAATACCACTCCATAGGAGGTTTGGTTATTTTTAACGTTACGTAATAACTTGCATTAAAGCAACGGTAAATGCGGATTTCATCACGCGGCATCTCTCGACGACATTGACATTGGTTTCTCATTAGTTTCTCCTGGCAGCAGTAAGTCATATCGCATTTTCATTAGTTCTTCACATAACTATAGGCATCTTTTGTCACTTCCCACTAATGCGTCATAACCAGTAAATATATCATCATTCTTGCCATAGATCCCAAATAGAGATGAGCGAGCACCAAAATGCTCGGGTGCTCGTTGCTCGAGTTGAACTTTTCGGAATGCTCAAGAGCTCGTTTCGAGTAACGAACCCCATTGTAGTCAATGGGGGACTCGAGCATTTTTGTATGGGACCGATGCTCTGCATAGGTGATGACTTGTGAAACACCAGAAAACATCAGAAAGTCATGGAAACACTACAGAAACGGATAGGCAAGGGGAGGGGCAGCATGCATGGCTGCATCTGAGGCTCACAGGTCCCACTATTAGGCCAAAATGGGGACAAGAGCCTGGCGGTCACCTCCCTAACAATTTACTTGGGACCAACCCTCATTAGCAAGGCACACGCGCTGGCATATCTTAGCTAAGCACCACACTACCTGCAACCAAGGGCAATCACTGCCTGCGGGTGACACCGCTGCCTCTTCTCCTGGATTACATGCTCACATTGCTGTCCAACCCCCTGCACGACCCTGGGTCCACAACGCACACAAAATTTTCACTTTGCAGCGTTCAGCTGGCCTCATGCCACACACTCGCTTCATAGCCACACCACCCTCATGTCTATTTATAAGTGCGTATTAGATGAGGAGGAACCGGAGGCACACACTGCAGAGGGTTGGCAGGGCCAGGCAGCGACCCTCATTGAAAGTGTGGGTGATAGCCCACAATGTTGTTGAGAATTGATGATAAATTGACGTACGATTATCATTCCAATCCCGTACCACCACCGTCACAAAATTGTCAGGAGCTGCAAACGTGGACATCAAGGGGACTCAGGTGCCAGCACTTCTACACATCTCCACAATGCAGCAATACTCTGTGTGGGAAGCACGTGAGCGGGCCCAGGGTCAGGCTCGGTCCCAGCCTCCACCTTGTGTGACCCAAGGTGCTGCGAGTTACATAGCAATGGGGGATCCATGTGTCCCCACACAATTCATTCTGTGTAGGTGTCAGATAGCTCAACACCGCAATGGGAAGTCTTTGAGTTCCTTGGGCTCGCCTATGCCGTTGGTGCACAAAGATGGTATTACACAGAAAGAAATCAGAGTGCCCAAACGTGGCAGAGTTTCACCCCGCCAAGGACCTCGGCCTTAGCCCACATTTCTGCCCAAGTCAGTCAGTGTGTTTGTGCTAGACAGGTAAAACACCACAATGGGAAGTCTTTGTGCACCCACAGCATAGGCGAGGCCAGTGTACTGAGAGATGGTATTATACATGAGGAAAACAGAGTGCCCAAACATGGCACAGTTTCACCCTGCCAAGGGCCTTGGCCTCAGCCCACATTTCTGCCCTAATAAGTCAGTGTATTTGTGCCAGACAGGTAAAACACCGCAATGGAAAGTCCTTGTGCAACCACAGCATAGGCAAGCCCCTGGAACCCAAGGAAAGTATAATCAGAGTGCCCAAACATGGCAGAGTTTCACCCAACCCAGGGCCTCAGCCTCGGCCCATATCTCTGCCCAATTCATTCTTGCAGCTGTGAGCATGTCATTAATGCAGTAACACTCTTTTGTTTGGCCCAAACCACTGTCTCAGATAACTGTGATAATATGGGAGAAAATACATGTTGACCAGCGCTGATCCCCAGACCCCAAGCAGGAGGAGGAGGTAGCATAAAAAGGCTGAGAAACTGTGACCAAGGTAGGACCCGCAATACTCTGTTTGGGAAGTATGTGAGCATGCCCTGGGTCAGGCTCAGTCCCAGCCTCCACCTTGTGTGACCCAAGGTGTCATGAGTTAAAAAGCTATGGGAAATCTATGTGTCCCCACACACTTTATTCTGTGTATATGTCAGGCAGCTGAACACCGCAATGAGAAACCTTTGTGCACCTACAGTATAGGCGGACCTGAGTAACATTTCTGTAGCAAGAGTATAGGCAAACCCCTCAAACCTTTCAGTAGCAAATGTATAGGCAGACCCCCGTAACATTTCTAAAGCAAGAGTATAGGCGGACCCCAATAACATTTATGTAGCAAGAGTATAGGTGGAACCCTGTAACATTTCTGTAGCAAGAGTATAGGCAGACCCCTGTAACATTTCTGTAGCAAAAGTATAGGCGGACCCCTGTAACATTTCTGTAGCAAGAGTATAGGCGGACCCCTGTAGCATTTCTGTAGCAAGAGTATAGGCAGACCCCTGTAACATTTCTGTAGCAAGAGTATAGGCAGACCCCAGGAACATTTATGTAGCAAGAGTATAGGCGAACCCCTGCAATATTTCTGTAGCAAGAGTATAGGTGAACCCCTTTAACATTTCTGTAGCAAGAGTATATGCGGACCCCAGTAACATTTCTGTAGTAAGAGTATAGGCGGGCCCCTGTCACATTTCTGTAGCAAGAGTATAGGTGAGCCCCAGTAACATTTATTTAGCAAGAGTATAGGCGGACACCAGTAACATTTCTGTAGCAAGAGTTTAGGTGAACCCCTCAAACCTTTCAGTACCAAGTATATAGGCGGACCCCTGTAACATTTCAGTAGCAAGAGTGTAGGCGAACCCCTGAAACATTGGTGTACCAAGAAAATAGGCGAAGGTCGGAAAAATTTGTTAGATAACAGTATAGGCAAGGGCCTAAAAAATTGGTGTACCAAGAGTACAAGTGCACTCCTGAAAAATTGCTCAACCGCGAGGGCAGGTGAAACCCATAAACATTTTTTTAAAGATACAGCTCGCTGTTGTTTAATTTGTAAAAGAGCCTGGAGGCAGCCCTGTGAAAAAAATTGGTTTCTGTTAAAGTATAAATACTGTTGAAACTTTGAAAAATTGTAAAAAAGTTTTAAACAGACCCTTTTGCGCCGCAGAAAAATTGGCAGTTCAGCGTGATGACATGCTGTTTTAGGAGGAGGAGGAGTAATAATATCCGAGAGTGATTGACGAAGCTAATTCCCCCTTTTTTTGTGGTGATAGAGAATGCTTTTTTCTCCTGTTGCAGCAAAAGAATCATTAGGTTCTGCTGCTTTCCACCGGTGGAGAAGAGAAGTCTGGGGAAATCCAGCCTTTGTTCATCTTTATGAGTGTAAGCATGTCGGCACTGGCAGCTGACAGGAGGGTACGCTTATCCGTGATGATTCCCCCAGCTGCACTAAACACCCTCTCTGACAAGATGCTAGCGGCAGAGCAGGCCAGCACCTCCAGGGCGCACAGCGCAAGTTTGTGCCACGTGTCCAGCTTTGAAACCCAATAGTTGTATGGAGCAGAAGCATCACAGAGGACTGTGGTACGATTAGCTACGTACTCCGTCACCATATTTTTACAGTGCTCCATCCAACTCAGCCTTGACTGGGGAGTAGTAACACAGTCTTGCTAGGAAGCCATAAAGCTGGCAAAGGCCTTGGAGAGTGTTCCCCTGCCTGCACTAGACATGCTGCCTGATCCCCGCTCCTTCCCTGCTACTTGGCCCTCTGAACTGCGTCTTCTGCCACTAGCGCTGTCAGATGGTAACTTTAGCATCACTTTTTTCACCAGGGCCCTGTGGTATTGCATCACTCTCACACCCCTTTCCTCTTCGGGAATGAGAATGGAAAAGTTCTCCTTATACCGTCGGTCGAGAAGGGTGTACACCCAGTAATCCGTCTGATCTGGCTGATCTTGGTGGGACACAGGTTGCACACCACTGTTCGATGGTCGTCCGCGCTCTCACTAAAAAACATCCACACCTTTAAACACCTAGCCCTCTGCACGGAGGCTTGCCACGAGGGTGTGCTTTGGGAAACAGTTGGGGGATTCTTCGCTCTGGCCCTGCCTCTACCCCTGGCCACTCCACTGCCTTTTCCAACCTGTCCTGCTGCTGCACTTGCCTCCCCCTCTGAAGTCCTGTCCTCAGTAGGCTTAGCAAACCAGGTGGGGTCAGTCACCTCATCGTCCAGCAGCTCTTCCTCCGAATCCTCTGTTCGCTCCTCCCTCGGACTTACTGCCCTTACTACTACCTCAATGACAGACAACTGTGTCTCATCATCCTCATCCACAAAAAGCTCTTGAGACAGTTGCTGGATGTCCCCAGCCTCATCACCCGGACTCCGGGAACTTTCCAAAGGTTGGGCATCGGTCACGACAAACTCCTCTGGTGAGACAGGAACCGTTTTTTCTCACTCAGGGCAGGAACCCGAGAACAGTTCCTGGGAGTCTGCCTGCTCAGAATATGTCATTTTTATGGAGTGAGGAGGCTGGGAAGAAGGAGGAGCAGCCAGAGGATTCTGAGTTGCAGTTCCTAGGCCGGGAGTAGTGGACGGTGTAGAAGACTGGGTGGTCGATACATTGCTGGACGCGTTTTCTGCCATCCACGACAGGACCTGCTCGCACTGCTCTGTTTGGAATAAAGGTCTACCACGCGGACCTGCAAATTGTGATATGAAGCTGGGGAGGCCAGAAACTTGCCTCTCTCTCCTAATTCCTCAGCAGCCGGCTGTGATTCACCATGCCCAGGAACTCGGCCTGTGCCCACACCCTCACTTGGACACCCGCGTCCGCATCTACGTCTTCGACCCTTACCCCTACTGCTCATCATGACGGATTAAGAATAGAGCAGGGCCCAAATAAATTACCCCACTGTACAGTGCTGACAACTGTGGCTAATTCACCGCACACAGAGACTTGTAGATAGCGGAGGCTATATGCTGTGACTTGAAAAAATTATCCCACTGTCTTGCGCTGATACCTAGGGGTGTTTTACCGCTCACAGAGACTTGTACATAAGAAAGGGTGTATGGAGTGGGAGAAGATGCTAAAGCAGGTGGATAGTGCTGGCAACTGCAACTATCTCAACCCCCCCTCAAGGAAAGGGTATTGTGAGATGCTCTGCACAGTGGCACAGCTGAAATACTTTGCAGTGGCCTAGAAAATATTAGAGTACTGTTTCACGGTGAGACCTCGGTGTTATGCACTGCAGGCTTAAAACGCTATAACTGAAAGGGTGGGAACAGGCCTAGATGCGTAATACAAAAGTTGGTGCACTACTGCTCCCAGCCAGCCACAACTATAATGCACATGGTGAGATGTAGCCCTAAGAAGGACCGTTAGGGTTCTTGCACAGAGGAACAGGAGGACTGTAAAACTTTCCCTATATAGGCAGCTCTGTCCCTAAACTCTGCGTAATGCACTGCACACACAGAACGGTATAATTGAAGTCGTTTGCAGTAGGCTAGGAAATTTTAGAGTGCAGTTTCACGGTTAGAGGTCGTTGTAAGGCACTGCAGGGTGAGAACGCTATAACTGAAAGGGTCGGAACAGGCCTAGATGCATAATACAAAAGTTGGTGCACCATTGCTCCCAGCCAGCCACAACTATAATGCACACAGTGAAATGTAGCCCTAAGAAGGACCGTTGGGGTTCTTGCACAGAGGATCAGGAGTCCTGCAAAACTTTCCCTAAATGTCCCTAAACTCTGTGTAATGCACTGCAGACTGAGAGCGCTATAGCTGAAATGGCCTGCACAGCCCGAGATGCTTAAAAAAAAATTGGTGCACTACTGCTCCCAGCCAGCCACAACTATAATGCACATGATGAGGAGTAGCCCTAAGAAGGACCGTTGGGGTTCTTGAAGACAGGATCCTACGCTAAAACTATCCCTGTATAAGCAGCAGCCCTTTCCCTAACCTCTGCCAGCATACGTCTGAGGCGAACTGCGGGCGGGACCAGTTTAAGTACTTGCCGGTCACCTGCACTCACTGCTTTTGGCAGGCAGAGGGCTGGCACGTCACAGCAGGAAGTGGTAATGCCTTCCCCGCATGTTTATTTGCTAGAAAATGGCGCTAAACATGCGTGGTGTTCGTCTCGAGTAACGAGCATCTCCAGTACCCTAATACTCAAACGAGCATCAAGCTCGGACGAGTTTGCTCGCTCATCTCTAGTCCCAAACTCAAATTCCCATAGGAGCAGCGTCCCTACTTACAAAACACATAAATCATGTCATAGACGATACTAAAGTCCATAGGTTGTATCATCATCAACTAGTGGTTTCTCTCTCGCATTATACATTTTTCAAATCACATTATTTGATTTGAATTTGTATTACATGCTGCTCTGTTACACGTGCCTTACTTCCCATAACAAATGCTATGTCATAGACACGTCATATACATTACACTCTATTACATTCCTCATCAGCATTAACGCTTAACATAACATCACTAGTAATTATTAGGAAATTATCGTACCAGTGTAATGCGCTACACAGCTCTACTACATGCATGTCACACACACAGCTCTGCTACATGCACGTCACACACACAGCTCTACTACGTTGCTTTTGCATATGAGCTGCATGTAATTTATGAACTTCAGCAGCTCGCTGAGGAGACATGTTCGCTTTTAGCTTTTGCATATCTGCTGCAGGAGATTTACAAACTTCAGCTGGTGGCTGAGGTGAAATCGTGGTTTGTTTCTGTCATGTAAGCTGCATTAGCTTCACGGCAGCGTTGAACCCTCTGTGATGACATGTTTGCATGACAGCAATGGTTTGTTTCAACATTGGACAACATTCACGATTAGATGAAGGCTAGAATTGTGTTGGCGGCATTAGCACTTGAGATGACATGATATCATGTTCAGGATATGTGAAGATAGTGGTGAAGAACTATGCTACAATGATGTTGGTCAATATTCACCACTAGCTGCCTCGTGTGGTGCAGAGTGTATGCTCTCACTCACAACCTGAAGGTTGCAAGTTCAACCCCCGCTTGGTTCTGGTAGCCGGCTCAAGGTCAACTCAGCCTTCCATCCTTCCAAGGTCGGTAAAATGAGTACCCAGCTTGGAGGGGGTAATAAATAAAAAGAAAGAAAGAAAAGTACCTGAAAGCACTGCGGAATAAGTTGGTGCTATACAAATAACAAGATTTATTTTTTATATGTGTACATTTATGAGGTGTCATTTATTGAAGTCTCCACACAGGTGTCCAGTTGTCTCACAACTTACAAACTGCCAAACTGAGTACTGCTCTATCTATAGCAACTGAGGCGGGTATTTGTAGGGAATATAGCCCACCCATAATCCCTCATTCAGCTCAGAGACCATGTGACTGAGCACATGATGGTGACATCATCACAAGTCCTGGGAGCACATAAGCTATGTATGTGTAAACTTGTGAGGTGTCATTTATTGGAGTCTCCACACAGGTGTTTAACAACCAGGTACAAACTTGTAGACTGAATACGGGTGTATCCATAGCAACAGAGGCCACAGGGGTGTAGTCTGTTTATAATCCCTCATTCAGTGCACAGGGAGAATAAAAGACCTGTGATGATGTCACCTTCATGTGATCAGGGGCAGAGCTAGGAGCTGTTAACCAACATCACAGGTGCTGTCAGGCTCTGCATGTAAGTCACACAGCACATACAGATGGACAGATGAACAAGAGGTCATTAGTAATTTGATTAACTCCTACAAGGCCTTACTCAAAATTGGTGCCATATTATCCCTTTATGCTAACACAGTCCTGTGAGTCCATTTTCTCCAACCCAGGCCAAGGATTTTATCTCTCATGGTACCGGGTTGTTAAATTTTACTTACACTTAAACAAAATCTTTTTGCCATTTTGCTCTCCTGCTGCATCACCCATGGTGAATATTCTGCCCTATCTATGTGTTGTCTTGCAATACAGTGAGGGATTCTCCTCATGCACACTGTGGGGCACTTCACTCCAGAAATTCAGCCAGTCGCTCATCCTTAGGCAGACCAAAAGAGCCCCGGACTGTGGGGCTTTTTTGGTCTGCCTCTTTGTGGGCAGTTTCCCCAGCCTGGAGAGTTTGTCTGCTTTGAAGCTTCCATAAATGGCCGTCACCACAATGCCATTCTCCTGTGAGGGGGAGGGCAGGCAGTTCCTCCCCATTACAATACTCTAAATTAATCTAAAAGTCATTTTCCCTTAATTATTCTAGGAAAGTCAATTCTTATTTGGGTAGCCACTACCCAGCCAGCCAGCTCCCTGATCTGTTATTCACAGAAATTAAGGCACAGGAGGCCTCCTACATAGCTGGCTTTATAATGGCTCTCCAGATAAACATTAGAACTTATACGCATTTTAAACATGAGTGGCAGCTGTGAGGCAACATTTTATGCAGTTGAGTACAGCAATTTCATTAATTGCATTTCATGGTTCATTTCCTTGAATTACACTGGAAATAAAATTTGCTTTGTTCTTCAAACATTTACCAAATAAATAAATTACACGAAAATTTATTAACCTCCATATTTTTACCATGATGATGTCTTTTAAAGTTATTGGAAAATAATAGAAATGATGAATTAGAAATATATCTAAACCTATCTGGGTGATAAATGCTGTCTATTATTTAATAAGTTAAGCAGAGTTTATTACACTGCAATATAGTATAAACTGCAAAAAAAGTAATTTATTGAATATAGAGCAGTTGTATAAATTAACAGATGTGCTATATTTTTTATTATGGTATGCCTCCTATTGTGATCTCTACAGGTCTGTTGCTGGTGCTTAGCCATTTAGCACTTCTTCATCTGAGTTCTCAGTCTATGTACTTTCATAAAAAGCCCAGATATACATTAAACCCCTTTAACCTTTAGAACTAGAGTTGAGCGAACATGCTCGTCCGAGCTTGATGCTCGTTCGATTATTAGCATACTTGATGGTGCTTGTTAGAGAGAGAGAGAGAGAGAGAGAGAGAGAGAGAAAAGCTCAGCACCCGGCGGGTTCAATACAAAAATGCTCAAGTCCCCCATTGACTTCAATGGGGTTCATTACTCGAATAGAGTTCTCAAATATTACGAAAAGCTCCACTCGAATAACGAGCATTTTGGTATTCGCTCATCTCTATTTAGGACTCATGGCACAATCTGTCAATGTGCTCCACACGCATCTAGCTAACTGTGTTCAGTTTATATGCACCAAAGTAACAAAAATCCTCCTGTCCCCCAAGACAGAAATATGCAAGCCACAGTAGGTTAGGTTCATATCTCATTACACTGTATAATTACATTCAGCAATATTGTTCAGTCTTCCAAATGGCTCTTCGTATCTGGAAATAATTTAACATTTTGGAGTCCTAGCAAACCTTCAGCATGCAGTGGATCAGCTTAAGTTTTCTGGTTTAGATGCATTTCCTAGTGACTGACTAGTGACTAGTGATTTGCTGTTCAAAACATGGTGTTTTCCAACTTCCGGAGGATACTGTACAGATGCCTTAAGAGTTAGATGTATGTCTGCTAGTTACCTTCATAAGAAATGTATGTATTAGAGATGAGCGAGCACGCTTATTTAAGGCTGATGCTTGAGCGAGCATCGTTCTTTTCAAGTAAGTGATTACTTGTCTGAGCACCATGCGGTAGGGGGGCGGGGGTTTCCCCACCCACCCCCAGCATGGTGCTCGGACGAGTAATTACTTACTTGAAAAGACCAATGCTTGCTCGAGCATCAGCCTTAAACGAGCCTGCTCACTCATCTCTAGTATGTATATCATGTGCTATGGATATAGCAAAGTTTATTTTGATAACTTTTTGTGACAAGTTATCTTAACCTAAAGGTATTATACATGGGATGACTGTTGAGCGAATAAGCACCCGCCAAACATTCCACAGACTACTGCCTGTTTATCGCTCTTGTGCTTTCCACAGCAGCTATTGTTCTGTGAATGGAGGTGGAGTAGGCCAGGGATCGTTCTGGCCGCCTACTTCCATTCACAGTAAACAAGAGTTGCTCAAATATTGAGTGGCTCCTGATTACACCGACTGACAGTGGATTGGTTTATAGTTTTGCTAAAAACCAAGCAATTCCATCAGATGAGTGATTTTTCGCCACTAGTCAGTGGCAGCACGCACATGGGAGAATTATTGTCCGAATTTGCTGCTTCTAGTGAGAATTTGGGTGACAATCGCCCCATGTAAGGGTACCTCATTCTAATAAGCGTATGTTCACTGAATATTACACGTGCAGTTTTTGCGCACGTAATACACAGTACTAATATTCCATAGACTGTCGTTATACAGCTTAGAGGATGTGCAAAAAATACGCACACCAGAAAAACATGGCATGTCCTATTTTGGCATGCATACACACCAAGATGGGTTTTGGGAAGTAAACATATGCAGCATGTGCATGTGTACTTGCTGCGTACTTCCATGTGAAAACAATGCGCATAATACTCACCTAAACAGGCTCCTGTGAGTGAGACCTAAGCCTTTTTAAAAGCTATTGTTCTCTTAAGACAACAAAACACATTGTAAAGTAATTGAAAGGGTCAATAAACTATGGCACAGAAGGTTAACATAATGCGTTAAAAGTCATGTTAAATTTTACTACATCTCTATGTTTTTTTGTACAGTTGAGGCTGTAGTATCTCAAGATTTTGGAAAAAGAGCTGTCATGTATATGTCAGTTGACCTTTCTGCATTGTATGCAAAAAACACATTGTGTGAATTGACCTTTGAGCCAGAAAACAATTACCGTATATACCGGCGTATAAGGCGACGGGGCGTATAAGACGACCCCCCAACTTTCACCTTATACGCCGGTATACAGTGAAAAAAAAAAATTCATTACTCACCTACCCCGGTGTTCTGTCGCGCTCCGGCAGGATGTCGCTCGCTCCTCGTCCCCGGCGCAGCATTGCTTTCTGAATGCGGGGCTTGAAATCCCCGCTTCCAGAAAGCTAATACATACGTCGGCAGCCATGACATCATTGAATGGCTGTGATTGGCTAAAACACACGTGGCTTCAGCCAATCACACTATTCAATGACATCATTGAATGGGTGTGATTGCTAACACGTGCGCCTTCAGCCAATCACAGCCATTCAATGCTGTCATGGCTGCCGGCGTGTGTATTAGCTTTCTGGAAGCGGGGATTTCAAGCCCCGCATTCAGAAAGCAATGCTGCGCCGGGGACGAGGAGCGAGCGACATCCTGCCGGAGCGCGACAGAACACCGGGGGAGGTGAGTAATGAATTTTTTTTTTTTTACACTTTTTTTTTTTTGTATTACCGGAGCATAAGACGACCCCCGACTTCAGAGCAGATTTTTCGGGGTTCAAAAGTCGTCTTATACGCCGGTATATACGGTAAAGACACTCGGGCAAACATGCTCTGTAAGTATATTGTTTTGCTTATATAATGAAATCTTACTGTCTAATTCTAAATGTAGCTGAAAAGATTAATATATTGTACAAAACACTGTAATAACAAAGTACATTTTAAACTGCAGTTTGCTACACAAAAACCATAGCTGAACGAACATCATTCAAACTGAAAGAATTTCCAGCGGCCAAAGAATGGATTTTATGCCAGCCTAAAATTCTTGGCTAATGACAATTGAGCAAATTGCTGACTGCCTGTGTTTTGCATGTATCGATTATTGCTCATTTTTGGCTGTTTGAACGAATCTTAAGCAATAATCATTGCTTGTAATAGGCCTTTAAGGGATGGCTTTGTTATGCTTTGCATTTTCAATGAATGCACTGTTTACTCAGTCACAAGGAGCCAGGAGGTGAAAAATGGAAAGTGTCAGCCAGATGTTTGCTCATCTGGATGAAGTGTTTATGCAATAACAATCACCTAAACACATGCCCAGCTGCGCAAACAACTCGTGTAGGAAAACACAGATGATTAAAACCATAAATTTGTTATTCAAAAATGTTGTCAGTTCGCTTGAATTTCGTTCAGTCTTTTGGCAGTTTGAGCAATTATCTTTGTCTGTAAAAGGGCCTTATAGCACAGTGTACTGTTGCAGCAATTTCAGCTTTATTGTAATAGCACGGATAAGAAAGTTATCTTATCTTAATTCATTTAAAAGCTATTGTTCTATTATCTTAACATAATAAAACCCATTGTAAGGTAATTTGAAGTGTAAATAAATCACTCTGTTAACATTGCACATTTTGATATGACATTGCATTAAGGCTGGCTTTACATGACAGGATTTCAATAGCGAAATCCCACATCGTCACCCATGCGAATGATCCGTGTATTCCGCACCTATTAAAAAAATACCACATTCGCATGTTCGCGCAGATGAGCGAATAGCGACTGTGATTTTTACTAGCAGATTTAAAATCGCAGCATGTTCTATTTTGGTGTGGAATCCACACGGACAGCTTCCATTGACATTGCAGACAGGCTGCGGGTAACCGGGTCATAGCTTAGCGATGACACAGGAAAAACAGACATTTAAAAAAAAAATCTGTAATGCACATAACTAGAGATGAGCGAACGTGTTCGTCCGAACTTGATATCCGTGCGGATATTAGGGTGTTCGGGATGTTCGTTATTCGTAACGAACACCATGCGGTGTTCGGGTTACTTTCACTTCCTTCCCTGAGACGTTAGCGCGCTTTTCTGGCCAATTGAAAGACAGGGAAGGCATTACAACTTCCCCCCTGCAACGTTTAAGCCCTATACCACCCCCCTGCTGTGAGTGGCTGGCGAGATCAGGTGTCCGCCTAATATAAAAGTCGGCCCCTCCCGCGGCTCGCCTCAGATGCCTTGTGAGTTAGATGAGGGACAGTGCTGTTTGTACCGGAGCTGCTGTAGGGAAAGAATTGGTAGTTAGTGTAGGCTTCAAGACCCCCAAAGGTCCTTATTAGGGCCACTGATAGCTGTGTGTTGGCTGCTGTTAGCAGTGGCAATTTTTTTTTTTTCTCAAAATCGCCTCTGCAGAGCGTTGCACCCGGCATTAGGGACAGAAGTGTTGCATAGGCAGGGAGAGTGTTAGGAGTGAGTGTAGCCTTCAAGAACCTCAACGGTCCTTTCTAGGGCCATATTTAACCGTGTGCAGTACTGTGCTGGCTGCTGTTAGCTGTGCTGCATATTTTTTTTCTTCTCAAAATCGCCTCTGCAGAGCATTGCACCCTCCATTGACACTGCAGGGAAAGAATTGTGTAGGCAGGGCCACAACACAGTTATTATTCATTGAATATACGCAGTGCGGCCTTTTGCTTGTAAAACAAGTGAAAAAATTTTTATTTGACCTGCCCCTGTCCGTCCTAAGGGCTGTGGACACGTGTCGGCTGCGTGTGCAACGTTTAAAAATCAGACGCACCCAGCTACGTTTTACTGCTGGCTTCGCCATTTGCTTTCCTTAATTTGGAAAAAAATACCTGCTCTGCCAGAGTTATAATAACTCTGCTACCCTCAAGTTCTGTGCCACATTAGCAGGGCCACAGCACAGTTATTTAAAGAGGGTCGCTGCCTAGCCGTGCCAACCCTGTGCAGTGTGTGCCTGCGGTCCCTCGTCATGGCAGACGCACTTCTAAATAGACATGAGGGTGGTGTGGCATGAGGGCAGCTGAAGGCTGCGCAGGGACACTTTGGTGTGCGCTGTGGGGGGGAGGGGGGGCGGTTGGGCAGCATGTAACCCAGTAGAAGTGGCAGTGGAGTGTCATGCAGGCGGTGATTGTGCTTTGTTGGAGGTAGTGTGGTGCTTAGCAAAGGTATGCCATGCTAATGATGGCTTTTCAGAAGTAAAAGTTGTTGGGAGGGGGGGGGGGGGCACTCTTGCCGGTATTCTGGCTTAATAGTGGGACCTGTGAACTTGAGATGCAGCCCAACATGTAGCCCCTCGCCTGCCCTATCCGTTGCTGTGTCGTTCCCATCACTTTGTTGAATTGCCCAGATTTTCACACATGAAAACCTTAGCGAGCATCGGCGAAATACAAAAATGTTCTGGTCGCCCATTGACTTCAATGGGGTTCGTTATTCGAAACGAACCCTCGAACATCGCGGGAAGTTCGTTTCGAATAACGAACACCCGAACATTTTGGTGTTCGCTCATCTCTACACATAACCAACAGTGAGCATCCACGGTCATCCACAGTACAGCAAAAGCAGGTACATGGGGTCACTGGCTAGGGTCAGAACTCCAATCCTCTGCGGGAACCCACTTGCGGAATCCAGCTGTGTTGTGTGCAGCCAGCCTAAGAGTCAATCTAAAGAAAAATACATCTGTACATTCCGCTATAGCCTATCAATGGGTTTATATTCATGGGATTTATATGTTCAACAGAGTTTTGTGACAGATACCATACAGTGGAATATTTTTTTTAGTGGACCTTATCACAGACTATTGGTTAGGATCAAGGAGATGCAGGCAGTGTAGGCCCTCATGTGGGCTCTTACTGGGACTTGACTATACATAGGGCCCTGCAGCAGTTAGTCACAATGGACCCTGAGCGGCACCTGCAGCTCCTTCTGCAGATGAAAAATGATGAAGCTGCAGAGTGCAAAGCAGAAGCTATAGAATTGCAGACTGAGTGAGAAGTTTCAGAATGTTGCGCAGAGTGTGATGAGCAGCTGCAAATGGCAGAGTTCCAGGTGTGTAATACAACAACACTGACAAGTAAGGCCAGTGGCACGAGGACCAAGTGCCCCTCGCAGGAACACTTCCCTGTCCTAGCAAAGGGCAGGGACCTAGAAACTTTCCTGAGGGGATTTGAAAAGACGTGTAGCCGGTACTGTCTACCCCTCAACCAATGGGCTGAGTACTTAACTCCAGAACTTACAGGCAAAGTTCCCCAAGCAGCAGGATGGTGACTATCAGGCCATCAAGGCAGCCTGGATCTGCAAGTACAACCTCACGTCAAAGGGCTACTGGCAAAAGTTCCAGACTCCGCCTCGGATTCCTGGATAGCTACATCAACCTGGCAGATGGCCTGAGTATTGCCTTGCAGCAGTAGACCCTGGGGCTATCCATTTCCATCTACAATGGCCTGAGCTACCTTATAAAGTGGGAACAGTTTCTGGGGGTCTGCCCAGAAGAGGTGCAGCAGTTCATCAAGGACTGGGAACCCCTAGGATTTGGCTCAAGCAACCCACATCGCCACCAACTACATTGTCAATTTGAAGCTAGACATACAGAAGTCCAACAGAACCAACTGGAGAGGGGGTAAGCAGAACAGTAACTCTGACAAACCCTTCTCCCATGTCCCTACATCCTCAGGGGGGTCTGCTCCTTTTCTCCCCTCCAGGCCCTCTGCTGATACTCGCAGATGTTTTTCCTGCAGTGAAGTGGGCCATGTCAGCATCAACTGCCTTGACCAGAGGAGGGGGGCTGCCCCTTCCAAGCCTCCCATGATGGTTACAGCTGTGCTGTTGGTGGGTGGGCATTCTGGAAGAAGCAACAATCTCCCCCCTCACCCAATCGGTCACCCTGGGTGAGAAAGTGACAGTGGGTTTGCTGTACACGGGCACTGAGGTGACCATCATCCTCCCTAAACTGATGTCCCCATGGACATCATTCTCAGAAGGACTATGACTGTGATGGGAATTTGGACACCCACCATACCCTGCCGATGGCCCGGATGTATCTTTTTTGGGGTGTGGGATGAAGGAAGTTGGGGTGTCAAAAAACATCCCCGTCAATGTTTTATTGGGGGCAGATCTTGGAGACGTAATGGCTCAGTATATGCCATGAGAACCCTCAAGTTCTGGCCTCCCTTGCAATGTCGCTGTAAGTAATGAGGTCACTACAATGCATAACCTTGTGGAGATCAGTAATGCACCAGTCAGGTATAGCAACATCATTTTTGACACAGTGTGCATCCCTCTAGAGCTCACTGGGGTATTACCATGCAATGATGATACGAACTTATACATCTGTAATATGGTGGGTCTCAATGATGTCACACCCATGTGTTGAGTAACTGAGGATCCAACGATACCTGTAACAATAAGTGTCAACACTACGGAAGCCGTTGTGTGTACTGTTCCTGTGATGCCTGTGTGCCCCACCTCTGGGGGCAGTATGATAGGTAGTAGCAGGCCTGAGAGCCACTTGGGTGCAGAGTGTGCCAGTCAGAAAGGACAGGGGGTGTGACCCCCCACAAGGTCCGGCTGGCATATTTGCTGTCACCCATAGTCAGAGTGCCCAGAATGCAGGGACATGCCACTGTCTTCTGGACACATGGCATACCCATCTGGCCGGTCCTGGAGAAGCCCACTGGGGTATCGACCGTAATATCACTTCTGGCTGTACCAAGCCAGGAGTGCAAGGCTGCTGCGTGTGCTGACGGCACCCTGAGTGCATTGAGGGACCTCACGAGGGAACCCCCCCTGCGTCCGATGAGGGAGAGATCCTGGTGGATCTGCTAGCCACTGCACGGGTGAGAGGATCCATCGAAGACACAGATTTCGACCTGCAGCTCTCTGAGGACCAATAGTCACAGCTGCAGGTTGTCCTGCCACCCTTCATATCCACCTTCACTGGGAAACCAGAGAGGGCCCAGTTAACAGTTCACCAGGTGAACACTGGGAGCCACCCGCCGGTGAGGCAGTCCGCCTATTGGGTTTCCTTGAAGTGCAGGTGGATATGAAGCGGGAGGTTGATGAGATGCCGCGCCTGGGTGTCATTCAGAAGTCCCAGAGTGCATGGGCTTCCCCTGTAGTCCTGGGAAGAACCAAACAACCCGGTTCTGTGTGGACTACAGGGGGTTGAAAGGAATCACGGTGTCCGACGCTTATTTGATGCCCCGCATCGATGAGCTGTTGGACAAATTGGTGAGTGCCCAGTACCTCACCATAATGGATTTAAACCGTGGGTATCGGCAAATACCCATGACACGGCTTTTATCTTGCCATTCGGACTGGAGTCCAAGATAATGCCCTTTGGCATGAAGAATGCTCCCGTTACTTTCCAGGGCTTGGTGGATCAGCTGCTTGAGGGGCATTGGGAGTATGCCATTCCATATTTATACAACATCATCGTTTACATGCCCACATGGGAGGAACACCTGGATCATCTGTCGCAGGTGCTCAGATGAATCCAGGTAGCAGGTCTCACCATCAAGCCTGGGAAGTGCCAGATCGGCATGCAAGAGATGCAGTACCTAGGGCACTGTGTAGGGGGGGAACACTGAAGCCACAGCCTGGGAAGATAGATGCCATCCGGGCCTGGCCTAGCCCAGCCTCAATACCAAGAAGCAGGTCATGTCCTTCTTGGGTGCCGCCGGGTACTACCATAAGTTTGTACCGAACTACAGGGCCATGGACAAGTCCATCACTTACCTGATGAAGAAAAATCTGCTTCAGGTGGTGAGTTGGACCTCAAAATGTGAGCAGTCATTCACAGCCCTAAAGATTGCTCTCTCCAGCACTCCAGTCCTGCAGGCCCCAGACTTCACCAGGAGGCTTGTGGTGCAGACAGATGCCAGCAGTTATGGCCTTGGCACCATCCTCAGCCAGGTAAATGGAAAAGGAGAAGAACACCATGGGCTTTACCTCAGCTGGAAGCTCCTGTCTAGAGAGGTGGCCTACACCACGATCGAGAAAGAATGCTTAGCCATAGTCTAGGCTCTACAGAAGTTACAGCCATTTCTATAACTTCACGGTAGTCACGGATCACAACCCACTCAATTGGTTGAACTGTGGGGCTGGAGAAAATGACAAGATCCTACACTGGAGTCTGGCGCTGCAGTCCTACGACTTCACTATCCAGCAAAAGAAAGGAAGTGAACATGGTAATGTGGATAGACTGTCTCATTGAGGTGACAAGGATGGGCTTTGGAAGTGATCTGTAGAGATTAACCACCATTGCCCATCCAAAAAGGGGAGGTGTGATATACAGATATTGATAAAGTGTCCCCCCAACTGTCCATAGCAACTTGCCGTTCAGGATACTGGTAAAGATTAATTCAATGTTTTAATCTCCCCTTCCCCATATTCCATATATTTTCCTCAGGAAGCCTGTTGATCATGATGGCAATAAAGTTAAGGCAGTAACAGGTAGATGTTAATTAATCCCCTGCCAGTAAAGGTCCACACCTAGGATATTTCTCATAGACGCGCTGGCACCGCGACTGCTAATGTCTGTATCAAAGGAAAATTTAATATTGGCGATTATGGGTCACATGGAAGCCCCAGCTCAACGTCACGTACATTTTCAGAACTGAGAGGACACTGTGGACCTGGTATAGTTACTCCCATCTCTAATGGACCTCCAGGGGGTGTGGTTCTGCAGAAGCTTTAAAACTAACTGGGTTCCTTATCCAATTTGCCAGACCATAGAGGTATGCTGTGGCATATAGACTCTCCCTTTGTTTCCAGGAACTCCACCAATCAGAACCTTGGGCCAGATATCTCCAATCTAGTATTTTTCCTTTTTTTTCTAACTGCTTATTTTCAAATACTGTTTATTGTGTATACCTGTATACCCTCATACTCCCATGTAACAACCTTTTTGTATATCCAAAGGATGTACAAAAAGGTTGTTACATGGGAGTATGGGGATATATATATATATATATATATATATATATATATATATATGCATACCCTTAGGGTGCTTTCAGACAAGAGTGTGCGTACATGGGTGCGCACAAAACCACGCGTCTATTAGAACCATTGGTTCCCTATGGTGTATTCACATGTCCGTGTTATGCAGGTGTACGCGTTATACAGGCAGGTACGCAAGGTCGCCGCCCGGGCTCATAGCTAGAAACCGCTGCAAGCCTCCTGCATGCAGAATTTGGTCCACCCATGTGAGCCCGGATGAAATGTGGACACACATCTGTTCTTCCTTAGTAACCTGCATGCAAATCTGGTGAAAATCAAAAATTACATTCATGTGTCATGAGAATATATTATATGCTAGTTGTATGTAACATAACACAAGCCACTGTAGTATCTTGCATAAAATATACAGTATTGTTAACGACAATGATGTTCGACATAATGCTGTGAATAGCATACGGCTGTACATATACTGTATCTGATAAAATGATGTATACGTGAAGGTTGCTTTCAAAGATTTCCATAAATCTCTGTAGATTTAAAGACAAATCTAACATCCCGAGTTGGTTTTGATTCAGGCCTAATTGAAAACATTTTCGCTCACTAAAGATTTATGTGATTAATGGCCCTATCCAAAGCATGTGGAATATACCCTTTAGCCATAAATCTCTCATACAACTCCTACACTTTGTTTTTTATTATGTCATTCTCAGAATAGTTTTTCTTTTGTCTGGGGAATTTACTAAAAGGTACAATCAAGACTACAACAAAATTATTAAATATGGCTTAAGTATTTATTATTATCTTCACATGAATTCAAAAACGTACATACTCAAATGTAACTATAAAAATAAATACATACCAATAAAAAAAAGTTACAGAGCTTTTCATGTTGCTACTATTCTGTGCTTATTTAGTCACTTTAATTCCTTTGTGAAAGCTTTTTTTCCCCAAAATCTTTTAAACCATAAAAGAGGCCTTGTTCACATCTGTGTTGTTGTCTCTTATAGGAGCTTCTGTTGCAGATTCTGTAATTGTTTTTTACAGGAAAAATTGGTCTGCTAAGCATGGACACCTTAGTGGACCCATTTAATATCAATGGGGTCTGTCACATTCTCATGGAATCTGTCTTGCAACAGATCGATAGTGTGTTGTGTTTTCCTTTATAGACAGAAGCAACAATTCAGATGTGCCGTAGAAGTGCAAATAAATGGGCAGAGCGCCCCAGATAGGAGGCCGATAGGAGCTGGCATGCTTGCGTGTTGAAAAAAGGGTAGTGCTGAACAGAAAAAAGGTAGATTAAGTGCTGCTGTCCTAGTACACTGGGAAAACAATGGTCTTAATTAGAGATGAGCGAGCATACTCGGCCACGCCCCTTTTTCGCCCGAGCGCCGCGATTTTCGAGTACTTCCGTACTCCGGCGAAAAGATTCGGGGGGCGCCGTGGGTGAGTGGGGGGTTGCAGCGGGGAGTGGGGGGGAGAGGGAGAGAGAGAGGGCACCCCCCTGTTCCTCGCTGCTACCCCCGCTGCGCCACGCCTCCCTCCGCCCCCCTGGCGCCCCCCGAATCTTTTCACCCGAGTACGGAAGTACTCGAAAATCGCGGTGCTCGATCGAGTAATTACTTGAAACGAGTAAGTTCGCTCATCTCTAGTCTTAATAGCATTTGTGAAATTGTAGAAGAGGTGAAAAATCTAGGGCACAGACCGCTTGTGGTGTAGTCTTAAAGAACCTGCAAGTTATATACTCTGTAGAGTCCAAGTTTACATATATAGAGCCAAATAATGATTTAGTAGAGTTGAGATAGTAGCATAAAATCCAAGTTACGTTTTACTTAGAAAAATTTAACCAGTAATGGAAAGTGTTTCGAGGCATGCAGACCTCTTCCTCAGACAGCAGGGTAATTACTGTTAACAGCCAATTATAAGTACATAAGGAAGGTAAAAATGATAAAACATCTGGTTCACAGAAAAGTAGTAACAAAGATATAAAAATATAAAGGGGAGGGGGAGAGTTCATTTAAGATTGAAATAAATAGTGGAGTAAAATAAGGAAAACATATTTTGAGCAGGAGACATATTTTATAAAACATAATTTGAGTACACATTTTAGATAAGTAAAAATTATGCAAAAATTAGGCTACCATTAGAGATGAGCGAGCACCAAAATGCTCGGGTGCTCGTTACTCGGGACGAAATTATCGCGATGCTCGAGGGTTCGTTTCGAGTAACGAACCCCATTGAAGTCAATGGGCAACGCGAGCATTTTTGTATATCGCCGATGCTCGCTAAGGTTTCCATTTGTGAAAATCGGGGAAATTCAAGAAAGTGATGGGAACGACACAGCAACGGATAGGGCAGGCGAGGGGCTACATGTTGGGCTGCATCTTAAAGGGGTTGTCCCGAGGCAGCAAGTGGGTCTATACACTTCTGTATGGCCATAATAATGCACTTTGTAATATACATTGTGCATTAATTATGAGCCATACAGAAGTTATAAAAAGTTTTTTACTTACCTGCTCCGTTGCTGGCGTCCTCGTTCCCATGGTGCCGACTAATTTTCGCCCTCCGATGGCCAAATTAGCCGCGCTTGCGCAGTCCGGGTCTTCTGTAGTCTTCTATGGAGCCGCTCGTGCCAGAGAGCGGCTCCGTGTAGCTCCGCCCCGCCACGTGCCGATTCCAGCCAATCAGGAGGCTGGAATCGGCAGTGGACCGCACAGAAGAGCTGCGGTCCACGAAGACAGAGGATCCCGGCGGCCATCTTCAGCGGTAAGTATTGAAGTCACCGGAGCGCGGGGATTAAGGTAAGCGCTCCGGTAAGCTTCCTTTACTTCCCTGCATCGGGGTTGTCTCGCACCGAACGGGGGGGGGGTTTGAAAAAAAAAAAAACCCGTTTCGGCGCGGGACAACCCCTTTAAGTTCCCAGGTCCCACTATTAAGCCACAATAGCGGCAAGAGTGCCCCCCCCCTCCCAACAATTTCTACTTCTGAAAAGCCCTCATTAGCAATGCATACCTTAGCTAAGCACCACACTACCTCCAACAAAGCACAATCACTGCCTGCATGACACTCCGCTGCCACTTCTCCTGGGTTACATGCTGCCCAACCCCCCCCCCCCCCCCACACACACACACACGACGCAGTGTCCGCAGCGCACACCAAAGTGTCCCTGCGCAGCCTTCAGCTGCACTCATGCCACACCACCCTCATGTCTATTTACAAGTGCGTCTGCCAGAGGAACCGCAGGTACACACTGCAGAGGGTTGGCACAGCTAGGCAGCTACCCTCTTTAAAAGGGGCGGGGCGATAGCCCACAATGCTGTACAGAAGCAATGAGAAATATAATCCTGTGCCACCGCCATCAGGAGCTGCACACGTGGGCATAGCAATGGGGAACCTATGTGCCACACACTATTCATTCTGTCAAGGTGTCTGCATGCCCCAGTCAGAGCGCGTTTTTTTATAAATAGTCACAGGCAGGTACAACTCCGCAATGGGAATTCCGTGTGCACCCACAGCATGGGTGGCTCCCTGGAACCCACCGGCTGTACATTAATGTATCCCATTGCAGTGCCCATCACAGCTGAGGTAACGTCCGATTAAATGCAGGTGGGCTTGGGCCCACACTGCATGCCCCAGTCAGACTGGGGTTCTTTAGAAGTGGACACATGCAGTTACAACTCCGTGTGGACCCACAGCATGGGTGGGTGCCAGGAAGCCACCGGCGGTACATAAATATATCCCATTGCATTGCCCATCACAGCTGAGGTAATGTCATGTTTAATGCAAGTGGGCTTGGGCCCACACTGCATGCCCCAGTCAGACTGGGGTTCTTTAGAAGTGGACACATGCAGTTACAACTCCCTGTGAACCCACAGCATGGGTGGGTGCCAGGAAGCCACCGGCGGTACATAAATATATCCCATTGCATTGCCCATCACAGCTGAGGTAATGTCATGTTCAATGCAAGTGGGCTTGGGCCCACACTGCATGCCCCAGTCAGACTGGGGTTCTTTAGAAGTGGACACATGCAGTTACAACTCCGTGTGGACCCACGGCATGGGTGGCTCCCTGGAACCCACCGGCGGTACATAAATATATCCCATTGCAGTGCCCAACACAGCTGATGTAACGTCAGCTGTAATGCAGGTGGGCAAAAAATTAATTGGATTACACTGTAGGCGAGGGCCCCCAAAAATTGGTGTACCAACAGTACTAATGTACCTGAGAAAAATTGCCCATGCCCAACCAAGAGGGCAGGTGAAACCCATTAATCGCTTTGGTTAATGTGGCTTAATTGGTAACTAGGCCTGGAGGCAGCCCAGTTAAAATAAAAATTGGTTCAGGTGCAAGTTTCAACGCTTTAATGAGCATTGAAACGTATAAAAATTGTTTACAAAAATTATATGACTGAGCCTTGTGGGCCTAAGAAAAATTGCCCATTCGGCGTGATTATGTGAGGTTTCAGGAGGAGGAGCAGCAGGAGGAGGAGGAATATTATACACAGATTGATGAAGCATAAATGTCCCCGTTTTTGATGGTGATAGAGAACGATGCTTCCATCCGCGGGTGCAGCCTACGTATTGCTTAGGTATCGCTGCTGTCCGCTGGTGAAGAAGAGAAGTCTGGGGTAATCCAGGCTTTGTTCATCTTGATGAGTGTAAGCCTGTCGGCACTGTCGGTTGACAGGCGGGTACGCTTATCCGTGATGATTCCCCCAGCCGCACTAAACACCCTCTCTGACAAGACGCTAGCCGCAGGACAAGCAAGCACCTCCAGGGCATACAGCGCGAGTTCAGGCCACGTGTCCAGCTTCGACACCCAGTAGTTGTAGGGGGCAGAGGCGTCACGGAGGACGGTCGTGCGATCGGCTACGTATTCCCTCACCATCCTTTTACAGTGCTCCCGCCAACTCAGCCTTGACTGGGAGCGGTGACACAGTCTTGCTGGGGAGCCATAAAGCTGGCAAAGGCTTTGGAGAATGTTCCCCTGCCTGCGCTGTACATGCTGCCTGATCTCTGCGCCTCCCCTGCTACCTGGCCCTCGGAACTGCGCCTTCTGCCACTAGCGCTGTCGGATGGGAAGTTTACCATCAGTTTGTCCACCAGCGCCCTGTGGTATAGCATCATTCTGGAACCCCTTTCCTCTTCGGGAATGAGAGTGGAATGGTTCTCCTTATACCGTGGGTCGAGCAGTGTGTACACCCAGTAATCCGTAGTGGCCAGAATGCGTGTAACGCGAGGGTCACGAGAAAGGCATCCTAACATGAAGTCAGCCATGTGTGCCAGGGTACCTGTACGCAACACATGGCTGTTAGAGATGAGCGAACGCGTTCGTCCGAGCTTGATATTCGTGCGAATATTAGGGTGTTCGGGATGTTCGTTATTCGTAACGAACACCATGCGGTGTTCTGGTTACTTTCACTTACTTCCCTGAGACGTTTGCGCGCTTTTCTGGCCAATTGAAAGACAGGGAAGGCATTACAACTTCCCCCTGTGACGTTCAAGCCCTATACCACCCCCCTGCTGTGAGTGGCTGGGAAGATCAGGTGTTCGCCTAATATAAAAGTCGGCCCCTCCCGCGGCTCGCTTCAGATGCCTGGTGAGTTAGATGAGGGACAGTGCTGTTTGTACCGGAGCTGCTGTAGGGAAAGAATTGGTAGTTAGTGTAGGCTTCAAGACCCCCCAAAGGTCCTTATTAGGGCCACTGATAGCTGTGTGTTGGCTGCTGTTAGCAGTGGCATTTTTTTTTTTCTCAAAATCGGCTCTGCAGAGCGTTGCACCTGGCATTAGGGACAGAAGTGCTGCATAGGCAGGGAGAGTGTTAGGAGTGAGTGTAGCCTTCAAGAACCTCAACGGTCCTTTCTAGGGCCATATTTATCCGTGTGCAGTTCTGTTCAGGCTGCTGTTAGCTGTGCTGCATTTTTTTGGGGCTTCTCAAAATCGCCTCTGCAGAGCATTCCACCCTCCATTGATACTGCAGGGAAAGAATTGTATAGGCAGGGCCACAACACAGTTATTATTCATAGAATATACGCAGTGCGGCCTTTTGCTTGTAAAACAAGTGAAAATAATTCTATTTGTCCAGCCTCTGTCCGTCCTAACGCCTGTGGACACGTGTGAGCTGCGTGAAAAACATTGCTAAATCATACGCACCCAGCTACGCTTTACTGCTGGCTTCGCCATTTGCTTTCCTTAATTGGGAAAAAAAATACCTGCTCTGCCAGAGTTATAATAACTCTGCTACCCTCACGTTCTGTGACACATAAGCAGGGACACAGCACAGTTATTAAACTTCTCATGTTCATTGAATATACGCAGTGCTGCCTTTTGGTGGGAAAAAACTGAAAACAAATCTATTTGTCCAGCCTCTGTCCGTCCTAACGCCTGTGGACACGTGTGAGCTGCGTGAAATACATTGCTAAATCATACGCACCCAGCTACGCTTTACTGCTGGCTTCGCCATTTGCTTTCCTTAATTGGGAAAAAAAATACCTGCTCTGCCAGAGTTATAATAACTCTGCTACCCTCACGTTCTGTGACACATAAGCAGGGACACAGCACAGTTATTAAACTTCTCATGTTCATTGAATATACGCAGTGCTGCCTTTTGGTGGGAAAAAACTGAAAACAAATCTATTTGTCCAGCCTCTGTCCGTCCTAACGCCTGTGGACACGTGTGAGCTGCGTGAAATACATTGCTAAATCATACGCACCCAGCTACGCTTTACTGCTGGCTTCGCCATTTGCTTTCCTTAATTGGGAAAAAAAATACCTGCTCTGCCAGAGTTATAATAACTCTGCTACCCTCACGTTCTGTGACACATTAGCAGGGACACAGCACAGTTATTAAACTGAGATTATTCATTCACTAGAGGCAGTGGGGCCTTTCGTTTTCCAAAAAGGGCAAAAATTATATTTGGCCTGCAGTCTTGCGCCAATTTATTTCCTGCCTGTGAAATCAAATCACTGGTAATACAGCATGCTGAGGGGTAGGGGTAGGCCTAGAGGACGTGGACGCGGCCGAGGACGCGGAGGGCCAAGTCAGGGTGTGGGCACAGGCCGAGCTCCGGATCCCGGTGTGTCGCAGCCGACTGCTGCGCGATTAGGAGAGAGGCACGTTTCTGGCGTCCCCACATTCATCGCCCAATTAATGGGTCCACGCGGGAGACGGTTATTAGAAAATGAGCAGTGTGAGCAGGTCCTGTCCTGGATGGCAGAAAGTGCTTCGAGCAACCTATCGTCAACACGCAGTTCTGCGCCGTCCACTGCTGCAAATCCGAATCCTCTGTCTGCTGCTCCTCCTTCCTCCCAGCCTCCTCACTCCACTACAATGACACCTGCTCAGGAGCGGGAACACTCCCAGGAACTGTTCTCGGGCCCCTGCTCAGATTGGGCAGCAGCGGTTCCTCTCCCACCAGAGGAGTTTATAGTCACTGATGCCCAACCATTCGAAAGTTCCCGGGGTCCGGGGGATGAGGCTGGGGACTTCCGCCAACTGTCTCAACAACTTTCTGTGGGTGAGGAGGACGATGACGATCAGACACAGTTGTCTTGCAGTGAGGTAGTAGTAAGGGCAGTAAGTCCGAGGGAGCAGCGCACAGAGGATTCGGAGGAAGAGCAGCAGGACGATGAGGTGACTGACCCCACCTGGTGTGCAACGCTTACTCAGGAGGACAGGTCTTCAGAGGGGGAGTCAAGGGCATCAGCAGGGCAGGTTGCAAGAGGCAGTGCGGTGGCCAGGGGTAGAGGCAGGGCCAGACCGAATAATCCACCAAGTGTTTCCCAAAGCGCCCCCTCGCGCCATGCCACCCTGCAGAGGCCGAGGTGCTCTAAGGTCTGGCAGTTTTTCACAGAGACGCCTGACGACCGACGAACTGTGGTGTGCAACCTTTGTCGCGCAAAGCTCAGCCGGGGAGCCAACACCAACAGCCTCACCACCACCACCATGCGCAGGCATATGATGGCCAAGCACCCCACAAGGTGGGACGAAGGCCGTTCACCGCCTCCGGTTTGCACCCCTGCCTCTCCCCCTGTGCCCCAACCTGCCACTGAGATGCAACCCCCCTCTCAGGACACAGGCACGACCGTCTCATGGCCTGCACCCACACCCTCACCTCCGCTGTCCTCGGCCCCATCCTCCAATGTCTCGCACCGCACAGTCCAGCCGTCGCTAGCGCAACTGTTGGAGCGCAAGCGCAAGTACGCCGCCACGCACCCGCACGCTCAAACGTTAACCGTCCGCATAGCAAAATTCATCAGCCTTGAGATGCTGCCGTATAGGGTTGTGGAAACGGAGTCCTTCAAAAGTATCATGGAGGCGGCGGCCCCGCGCTACTCTGTTCCCAGTCGCCACTACTTTTCCCGATGTGCCGTCCCAGCCCTGCACGACCACGTCTCCCGCAACATTGTACGCGCCCTCACCAACGCGGTTACTGCCACGGTCCACTTAACTACGGACACGTGGACAAGCACAGGCGGGCAGGGCCACTACATCTCCCTGACGGCACATTGGGTGAATTTAGTGGAGGCTGGGACCGAGTCAGAGCCTGGGACCGCTCACGTCCTACCCACCCCCAGAATTGCGGGCCCCAGCTCGGTGCTGGTATCTGCGGAGGTGTATGCTTCCTCCACTAAAGCACCCTCCTCCTCCTCCTCCTCCTCCTCTGTCTCGCAATCAAGATGTGTTAGCAGCAGCATGTCGCCAGCAGTCGGTGTCGCGCGGTGTGGCAGCACAGCGGTGGGTAAGCGTCAGCAGGCCGTGCTGAAACTACTCAGCTTAGGCGATAAGAGGCACACGGCCCACGAACTGCTGCAGGGTCTGACACAGCAGACCGACCGCTGGCTTGCGCCGCTGAGCCTCCAACCGGGCATGGTCGTGTGTGACAACGGCCGTAACCTGGTGGCGGCTCTGCAGCTCGGCAGCCTCACGCACGTGCCATGCCTGGCCCACGTCTTTAATTTGGTGGTTCAGCGCTTTCTGAAAAGCTACCCACGCTTGTCAGACCTGCTCGTAAAGGCGCGCCGGCTCTGCGCACATTTCCGCAAGTCCCACACGGACGCTGCCACCCTGCGCACCCTGCAACATCACTTTAAGCTGCCAGTGCACCGACTGCTGTGCGACGTGCCCACACGGTGGAACTCTACGCTCCACATGTTGGCCAGGCTCTATGAACAACGGAGAGCTATAGTCGAATACCAACTCCAACATGGGCGGCGCAGTGGGAGTCAGCCTCCTCAATTCCTTTCAGAAGAGTGGGCCTGGTTGGCAGACATCTGCCATGTCCTTGGTAATTTTGAGGAGTCTACCCAGGTGGTGAGCGGCGATGCTACAATCATTAGCGTCACCATTCCTCTGCTATGCATCTTGAGAAATTCCCTGCAAACCATAAAGGCAGCTACTTTGCGCTCGGAAACGGGGGCGGGGGAAGACAGTATGCCGCTGGATAGTCAGGGCACCCTCCTGTCTATTTCTCAGCGCGTACAGGAGGAGGAGGAGGAGCATGAGGAGGATGAGGAGGAGGGGGAAGAGACAGCTTGGGCCGCTGCTGACGGTACACCGGCTGATTGCCTGTCATCCTTTCAGCGTGTATGGCCTGAGGAGGAGGAGGAGGAGGAGGAGGAGGAGGATCCTGAAAGTGATCTTCCTAGTGAGGACAGCCATGTGTTGCGTACAGGTACCCTGGCACACATGGCTGACTTCATGTTAGGATGCCTTTCTCGTGACCCTCGCGTTGCACGCATTCTGGCCACGACGGATTACTGGGTGTACACACTGCTCGATCCACGGTATAAGGAGAACCTGCCCACTCTGATTCCCGAAGAGGAAAGGGGTTCGAGAGTGTTGCTATACCACAGGACCCTTGCGGACAAGCTGATGGTAAAATTCCCAGCCGACAGCGCTAGTGGCAGAAGGCGCAGTACCGAGGGCAAGGTAGCAGGGGATGTGCGTAGATCGAGCAGCATGTACATCCCAGGCAGTGCAACAGTCTTTAAGGGCCTGGCCAGCTTTATGGCTCCCCACCAAGACTGTGTCACCGCTCCCCAGTCACGGCTGAGTCGGCGGGAGCACTGTAAAAGGATGGTGAGGGAGTACGTAGCGGATCGCACGACCATCCTTGGTGACGCCTCTGCCCCCTACAACTACTGGGTGTCGAAGCTGGACACGTGGCCTGAACTCGCGCTGTATGCCCTGGAGGTGCTTGCTTGTCCTGCGGCTAGCGTCTTGTCGGAAAGGGTGTTTAGTGCGGCTGGGGGAATCATCACAGATAAGCGTAGCCGCTTGTCAACCGACAGTGCCGACAGGCTAACACTCATCAAGATGAACAAAGGCTGGATTTCCCCAGACTTCTGTTCTCCACCAGCGGACAGCAGCGATACGTAAGCAATACGTAGGCTGCACCCGCGGATGGAAGCTACGTTCTCTCTCACCATCCAAAACGGGGACATTTCTGCTTCATCAATCTGTGTCTAATATTCCTCCTCCTCCTCCTCCTGCTCCTCCTCCTGAAACCTCACGTAATCACGCTGAACGGGCAATTTTTCTTAGGGCCACAAGGCTCAGTCAAATAATTTTTCAGAACAATTTTTAAAAGTTTCAATGCGCTTAAAAGCATTGGAACTTTAACTTGAACCAATTTTTCGTTACACTGGGCTGCCTCCAGGCCTAGTTACCACTTAAGCCACATTAACCAAAGCGATTAATGTGTTTCACCTGCCCTCTTGGCTGGCCATGGCCAATTTTTGGGATGTACATTAGTACTGTTGATACAGCAATTTTTGTGGGCCCTCGCCTACAGTGTAATCAAATTAATTTTTAGCCCACCTGCATTACAGCTGACGTAACCTCAGCTGTGTTGGGCAATGCAATGGGATATTTTTATGTACCGCCGGTGGGTTCCAGGGAGCCACCCATGCTGTAGGTGCACACGGAGTTTTTAATACATCTGTACACTTCTAAAGAACCCCAGTCTGACTGGGGCATGCAGTGTGGGCCGAAGCCCACCTGTATTACGCACAACATTACTACCTCAGCTGTGTTGGGCAATGCAATGGGATATTTCTATGTACCGCCGGTGGCTTCCTGGCACCCACCCAGGCAGTGGGTCCACAGGGAGTTTAACCTACATGTGTCCACTTGTAAAGAACCCCAGTCTGACTGGGGCATGCAGTGTGGGCCGAAGCCCACCTGCATTAAGCACGACATTACTACCTCAGCTGTGTTGGGCAATGCAATGGGATATTTTTGTGTACCGCCGGTGGGTTCCAGGGAGCCACCCATGCTGTAGGTGCACACGGAGTTTTTAATATATCTGTACACTTCTAAAGAACCTCAGTCTGACTGGGGCATGCAGTGTGGGCCGAAGCCCACCTGTATTACGCACAACATTACTACCTCAGCTGTGTTGGGCAATGCAATGGGATATTTCTATGTACCGCCGGTGGCTTCCTGGCACCCACCCAGGCAGTGGGTCCACAGGGAATTATAAATGCATCTGTTTCCACTTATAAAGAAACCCAGTCTGACTGGGGCATGCAGTGTGGGCCGAAACCCACCTGCATTAACCCTTTCCAGTCCACTGTGTGACCTGTGAAGACATTAGGGTTTAAGGCTGTACAGCTCCGTTGTTGGTAGACGTCCGTCGGGGTTCTCTTACTGTATATTGCCAGCCTCTCTGCTGTCGGAGCCTATCCTACGTGTCAGCTCATGCAGTACTGGCTTTAGCCAGCATATAGCGCCGTTGTATAACGGCAGAAAAAGAGTAAGCCCCCTAGGAAAACCATATACAAATTGGATTGGAAAGGGTTAAGCACAACATTACTACCTCAGCTGTGTTGGGCAATGCAATGGGATATTTCTATGTACTGCCGGTGGCTTCCTGGCACCCACCCATGCTGTAGGTGCACACGGAGTTTTTACTACATCTGTACACTTATAAAGAACCCCAGTCAGACTGGGGCATGCAGTGTGGGCCGAAGCCCACCTGCATTAAGCACGACATTACTACCTCAGCTGTGTTGGGCAATGCAATGGGATATTTCTGTGTACCACCGGTGGGTTCCAGGGAGCCACCCATGCTGTGGGTCGACAGGGACTTCACAATAGGGAGTTGTACCTGCCTGTGTCTATGAATTAAAAAGCCCGGTCTGACTGGGGCATGCAGACACCTTGACAGAATGAATAGTGTGTGGCACATAGGTTCCCCATTGCTATGCCCACGTGTGCAGCTCCTGATGGCGGTGGCACAGGATTCTATTTCTCATTGCTTCTGTACAGCATTGTGGGCTATCGCTCCGCCACTTTTAAAGAGGGTCGCTGCCTAGCCGTGCCAACCTCTGCAGTGTGTGCCTGCGGTCCCTCGTCATGGCAGACGCAATTCTAAATAGACATGAGCGTGGTGTGGCATGAGGGCAGCTGAAGGCTGCCCAGGGACACTTTGGTGTGCGCTGTGGGGGGGAGGGGGGGCGGTTGGTCAGCATGTAACCCAGGAGAAGTGTCAGTGGAGTGTCATGCAGGCAGTGATTGTGCTTTGTTGGAGGTAGTGTGGTGCTTAGCAAAGGTATGCATTGCTAATGAGGGCTTTTCAGAAGTAAAAGTTGTTGGGAGGGGGGGGGGGGCCCACTCTTGCCGGTATTGTGGCTTAATAGTGGGACCTGTGAACTTGAGATGCAGCCCAACATGTAGCCCCTCGCCTGCCCTATCCGTCACTGTGTCATTCCCATCACTTTCTTGAATTGCCCAGATTTTCACACATGAAAACCTTAGCGAGCATCGGCGAAATACAAAAATGTTCTGGTCGCCCATTGACTTCAATGGGGTTCGTTGTTCGAAACGAACCCTCGAGCATCACGGGAAGTTCGTTCCGAATAACGAACACCCGAACATTTTGGTGTTCGCTCATCTCTAATGGCTGTCCTCACTAGGAAGATCACTTTCAGGATCCTCCTCCGGCTCCTCCTCCTCCTCCTCCGGCCATACACGCTGAAAGGATGACAGGCAAGCAGCATGTGTACTCTCAGCAGTGGGCCAAGCTGTCTCTTCCCCCTCCTCCTCATGCTCCTCCACCTCCTCCTCCTTCTCCTCCTCAACGCGCTGAGATATAGACATGAGGGTGCTCTGACTATCCAGCGACATACTGTCTTCCCACGCCTCCGTTTCTGAGTGCAAAGCGTCTGCCTTTATGCTTTGCAGGGAACTTCTCAAGAGGCATAGCAGGGGAATGGTGACGCTAATGATTGCAGCATCGCCGCTCACCATCAGGGTGGACTCCTCAAAGTTTCCAAGGACCTGGCAGATGTCTGCCAACCAGGCCCACTCTTCTGTAAAGAATTGAGGAGGCTGACTCCCACTACGCCGCCCATGTTGGAGTTGGTATTCCACTATAGCTCTACGCTGCTCATAGAGCCTGGCCAACATGTGGAGCGTAGAGTTCCATCGTGTGGGCACTTCGCACAGCAGTCGGTGCACTGGCAGATTAAACCGATGTTGCAGGGTCCGCAGGCTGGCAGCGTCCGTCTTGGAGTTGCGGAAATGTGCGCTGACCCGGCGCACCTTTCTGATCAGGTATGACAAGTGTGGGTAGCTTTTCAGAAAGCGCTGAACCACCAAATTAAAGACATGGGCCAGGCATGGCACGTGCGTGAGGCTGCCGAGCTGCAGAGCCTCCACCAGGTTACGGCCGTTGTCACACACGACCATGCCCGGTTGGAGGCTCAGCGGCGCAAGCCAGCGGTCGGTCTGCTCTGTCAGACCCTGCAGCAGTTCGTGGGCCGTGTGCCTCTTCTCTCCTAAGCTGAGTAGTTTCAGCACGGCCTGCTGACGCTTGCCCACCGCTGTGCTGCCACGCCGCGCGACACCGACTGCTGGCGACGTGCTGCTGCTGACACATCTTGATTGCGAGACAGAGGTTGCGTTGGAGGAGGAGGAGGAGGAGTGTGGTTTAGTGGAGGAAGCATACACCGCCGCAGATACCAGCACCGAGCTGGGGCCCGCAATTCTGGGGGTGGGTAGGACATGAGCGGTCCCAGGCTCTGACTCTGTCCCAGCCTCCACTAAATTCACCCAATGTGCCATCAGGGAGATATAGTGGCCCTGCCCGCCTGTGCTTGTCCACGTGTCCGTTGTTAAGTGGACCTTGGCAGTAACCGCGTTGGTGAGGGCGCGTACAATGTTGCGGGAGACGTGGTCGTGCAGGGCTGGGACGGCACATCGGGAAAAGTAGTGGCAACTGGGAACCGAGTAGCGCGGGGCCGCCGCCGCCATCATGCTTTTGAAAGCCTCCGTTTCCAGAAGCCTATACGGCAGCATCTCCAGGCTGATCAATTTGAAATGTGCACGTTTAACGCTTGAGCGTGCGGGTGCGTGGCGGCGTCCTTGCGCTCAAACAGTGGTGCTAGCGACGTCTGGACGCTGTGCTGAGAGACATTGCTGGATGGGGCCGAGGACAGCGGAGGTGAGGGTGTGGGTGCAGGCCAGGAGACGGTAGTGCCTGTGTCCTCAGAGGGGGGTTGGATCTCAGTGGCAGGTTGGTGCACAGGGGGAGAGGCAGCGGTGCAAACCGGAGGCGGTGAACGGCCTTCGTCCCACCTTGTGGGGTGCTTGGCCATCATATGCCTGCGCATGCTGGTGGTGGTGGCTCCCCAGCTGATCTTGGCGCGACAAAGGTTGCACACCACTGTTCGTCGGTCGTCAGGCGTCTGTGAAAAACTGCCACACCGTAGAGCACCTTGACCTGTGCAGGGTGGCATGGCGCGAGGGGGCGCTTTGGGAAACAGTTGGTGGATTATTCGGTCTGGCCCTGCCTCTACCCCTGGCCACCGCACTGGCTCGGCCTGTGCCCACACCCTGACTTGGGCCTCCGCGTCCTCGCCCGCGTCCACGTCCTCTAGGCCTACACCTACCCCTCAGCATGCTGTATTACCAGTAGTGCAGAAACAGAACGCTGTAATTAAATGTGCCACTTATTGGCCTGTGGTTGGAGGCTGAGTTCGCTTACGGAACGCACAGCAGAGCCAGGAAATAATTTTGCGCAAGCCTGCTGTCACACTTAGCTGGCTGCGTATGAATTAGGAGGGCAACTACACCCAGCACAGACCCAGTACACTGAGGACAGTCACAGGCAGCCCAAATAGATTTTTTTTCCCAAATGTTTTTGGAAAGGCCCAATGCCTATATTCAATAAATATGTCTTCTGTCCCTGCGTCACCACTACTGGCCCTGGAGTATGTAAAATAACTGCAGACTGTTGCACTGTGGACAGTTATACAGCGGTGATGTAAGAGGCAACACAGAGCCAGGAAATAATTTTGCGCAAGCCTGCTGTAACACTTAGCTGGCTGCGTATGAATTAGGAGGACAACTACACCCAGCACAGACCCAGTACACTGAGGACAGTCACAGGCAGCCCAAATAGATTTTTTTCCCCAAATGTAAAAAGCAGCCTCCACACTACTGTACACGGTTAGATGTGGCCCTAAGAAGGACCGTTGGGGTTCTTGAAGCCTAAAATACTCCTAACACTCTCCCTATAGCAGCTCCGGCACCAACAGCACTTTCCCTCCTCTATGTCAGAATAAATCTGTGGCGAGCCGCGGGAGGGGTCGATTTTTATACTCGGGTGACACCTGATCTCGCCAGCCACTCACTGCATGGGGGTGGTATAGGGCTTGAACGTCGCAGGGGGGAGTTGTAATGCCTTCCCTGTCTTTCTATTGGCCAGAAAAGCGCGCTAACATCTCAGAGATGAAAGTGAAAGTAACTCGAACATCGCGTGGTACTCGTCACGAGTAACGAGCATCTCGAACACGCTAATATTCGAACGAGTATCAAGCTCGGACGAGTACGTTCGCTCATCTCTAGCTACCATATTAGGAAACAGATAAAAATGAAAATAGGAGTTTCCTAATTTTTGACAAAATATGCTTATTAGAGTACATGTGGGTGGATTATTCTTGTTTATGTAATTTTCCACAAACATATATTTTATTACTTTTATTTTTACGTTTTTTTAAAGGTTTTTTATTTACAAAATTGCACAGGTCTGCGTGCATGAGTGTGTATATGTATATACATACATGTTATAAATATATTAGATCATATATATGCATAGACTCATGCACTCAGACCTGTCCAACTATGCAATTGATTAAAACCTTATAAAAACTATAAGAGAAAAGTATTAAAATTACTTAATAAGCAGTCTTTTCATCTCCCACTATTTCAAAGTTGCCTCCTCCCATATAGAATGCATTAATCTCCTAACGTCAATTCCAACTTCCTAAGTCGTCCAATTTACCCAATGCCACCAGACAGCTTATTTAAAATAAATGGGACTGCCAGCAAGCAATATGTCTATTTCAATTACATCTGCCCTATTCAAAAATGGCTGCCAGAGCACATACTCGGGTCATGGCCATTTTTGTTCACATAAGCATGTGAACAAAATTTTGAACAATTTTATTCACACATTCTGATGTACCTTTACTTATATACCTCCTTTCTTACTCTTTATAAAGTTGATTATTGTTAGTGGCACCTATTTACCTACCAATACTGGTACCCTTTTTCTCCATTTCCCCTGTAGTTCCATCTAGTCAACTTTATCATTTTGAGTAAACTCCTAACTATTTCCTACCCTCCAGCCCTTTGTACACATCTGCCCCACTGCCCTATTTAATATACTGTCTTCTTTTTATAGGTCCTTCCGTTTCTCTAAATCTGGGATCAAGATAATATAAATACTAGCTGATATACCTGGCTACACCCAAGTTAATTTGGAACAGGTGTTTATCTGTTGTTCGCACAGAAAATTTTATGGAGTCATTGTTACTTCAGAGGAATTGAAGAATAAAATATATATACACATAGAGAAGCATTAGAGTGTCCTTAGACTGCATGTATCAATGTCCCTCTGCAGAATGTGCCACTCCTCCCACTCTCCTCACTTTTTACCTTTAAAGGTAACACAGACTTTTTCTTAGCCTTAAAGGCATGCTTCATCCTGCAGTCCACTTCCTTATGTACTTTACAGCCTTTCAGTATATGCACACAGAGGTAAGTTATATTCTCCTCAGTATACACACATAGAGGTGAGGTAGATTCTCCTCAGTATATACACATAGAATTGAGGTAGATTCCACTCAGTATATGCACACAGAGGTCAGTTAGATTCTCCTTAGTCCATACACATAGAGCAGCATTAGATTCTCCTGAGTATATACACATAGAGTAGCGTTAGATTCTCCTCAGTATATACACATAGAGATGAGGAAGATTTTACTCAGTATACAAATCATGTCCTGAGGCTTTATGGTTTCTGAGAAAAAAGCTCTATCATGTATTAGGGATTTTCACAGTTTTTCATGATTAGAATTGAATATTGAAATTGCAATAAGGGTGTACTTACTTTTGTACTTTACATTGAATAATCAAGTTGTGACCTCTTTAATTTTCCTATTTAGGACCTAAAGAATGGTCGTGCCAAATTTCACATTTGTACAACAGCGGGAGGTTACAGAATTAGTTGCGAGTCCGTTAGTGAGTCAGTCAGTGAGGGCTCTCAACTTTATATATAAGTTTATATATATATTGACTGACCAAAACAAAGACTCATATTTGGAGAATCTTACCCCTTTGTAACGATTCCCATATGCTTAACCCCTTCCTGCCCCATAACGTAAAGGTACATCATGGAAGGCGGGTACTTCCCGCAAAATGACATATCCTTACGTCATGGGGATAGAGTGAGATCATAGCCAACTGTCACTAGTAGCTGGTGTCCCGCTGCAACAGCGGGGGGCATCGGAGATGCGCCCCCCCCCCCCACTGTTAACCCCTTCCCTTCTGCGATCTAAGTAGATCTAAGTAGATCTAAGTAGATCTCGGCAGGGAAAGGGTTCACAGAGGGAGCGCGCTCCCTCTGTGTCTCCAGCCGACTCTCGCGATGTTATCGCGAGTGCCCGGCTGGTTACTATGGCAACAGGATGCCAGATACCGGTGTCCTGTACTGCCATAGCCTATGATCGCTATAGTAAGCGAGAAGGCATGGCAGGGAAGAAGCCCTGCCATGCATTATCGCGGCGATCTGAAGTGCTACAGTAAAAGTCCCTCAGAGGGACACAAGTGTTGTAAAAAAAAGAGAAAAATAAAATTCAAAAAATAAAAATGTAAAAAAATATTAAAAAACACTTTTTTTAATGCTTTTTCTCATATTAGCATAAAAAAATTTTGAAAAAATTAAAAACCCCACATATTTGGTATCAACGCAACCGTAATGACGCATACAAAACATTGAACATGCTTTTATCCTACACGGCAAAAAGCATTAAAAAAAATGCTAAAAAACTGAGGCAAAATGCTAAGAATTAGCATTTTGCCTCCCATAAAGGGCAATAAAAGTGATAAAAAAAAACCTATGTACCCCAAAATGGTACCAATAAAAACTACAGCTCGTCTCACAAAAAATAAGCTCTCACAGAGCTCCGTCCATGGAAAAATAAAAAAGTTATAGCACTTTGAATGCAGTGAGTTTAGAAAAAAATAATAATTTCCAAAAAAAGGGGTTTTATTGTGGAAAAGTGGAAAAACCTAAAAAAAATATAAGAATTTTGGTATCGTTGTAACCGTACTGGCCCGCAGAAAAAAAATGTGCTGTATCATTTATGCTGCATAATTAACGCTTTAAAAAAAAAATCTATGGCAGAATTGATGCATTTTCTCTCCCTACGATCATAAAAAAAATTATAAAAGTTTTACAATGTAGTCTATGTACCCAAAAATGGTACCAAAAAAATCTGCAGTTCACCACGCAAAAAACAAGCCCTTATACGGTCGCGTCAACGGAAAAATAAAAAAGTTATGGCTTTTGAAATATTGAGATGGAAAAATACCAAAAATCGCTTGGTCCTCAATGCCAAAATAGGCCATGTCATTAAGGGGTTAATTTATGAAACTACAGAAAAACGAGAAATGTTAGATTTCCTGACTAAATACCCTCCTAATGGTCTAAACAAGGTTTAAGAAAATGTTTTTAATAATTTGTAATAGACATTATTTAATTAAAACCTCTAATTTATCCTTTTTTAAAAAAAGAATGAAGAATACTCCACATGACTTCCACTGATACAACATCCCCGAGTTTCATAGTCCCAAATATTCACTTCTTTTTTATGTTTTTTATCTTTACAAAAAGAAATGTATGTATTTTTTTAATTATATAATTTTTATATATAATATTCATTTTCTTTGATGATTCTATAATTACATATTTTTGTTTTCATGTATGACCATCCTGTATTTTATTTTAATTTATCACATTTTACTTTGATTTGATTTTATTATTAGACTTTGATTTGATACCTTTCGTCTGTATTCATGTTATCTTTTATACCTCCAACTAATTTTAACAATATTGTTTCAATGATGTATTTATTTGCTCTGTCCTTTTAATTAATTTTTACTGTTACTTCAACTATTAATTATTATTTATTTAATTTCTCTCAATGTTCTAATTTAAACTACATTTAAGTTATATGTTTATATTTTCACTTCTGATACTTACTGGAATCTTATTGGATTTTTTGGAGCTTCACACCAGCATGCTGGGCTTACTTTGAGCCGACCTGGATTCAGAGAAGTATTTCTGATTTAGGGTGGCTTCACACGAGCATGTGCCGTACATAGGTGCACACAAAAGTGCGCACCCACGTACATGCACAAACATGCGTGAATGCAGGTCCGTGCCCATTGCAAGCAATGGAGCTGTGGCTGCTTTTGACAGCCCCATTGCAAGCAATGGGCTGCCGGCAACCCCTGCAGTGATTTTCGGGGAAGGGCTTTAAATATAAGCCTTTCCCTGAAAATCATACCTGTTTGTGTAAAAAAAAAAAAAAAATATATATATATATATATATATTAGAGATGAGCGAACGTACTCCTCCGAGCTTGATACTCGTTCGAGTATTAGCGTGTTCGAGATGCTCGTTACTCGTAACGAGTACCACGCGATGTTCGAGTTACTTTCACTTTCCTCTCTGAGACGTTAGCGCGCTTTTCTGGCCAATTGAAAGACAGGGAAGGCATAACAACTTCCCCCTGCGACGTTCAAGCCCTATACCACCCCCCTGCAGTGAGTGGCTGGGGAGATCAGGTGTCACCCGAGTATAAAAATCGGCCCCTCCCGCGGCTCGCCTCAGATGCGTTGTGACTTAGCTGAGGGAAAGTGCTATCGTGCTGGAGCTGCTGTAGGGAGAGTGTTAGGAGTTAGTGTAGGCTTCAAGAACCCCAACGGTCCTTCTTAGGGCCACATCTAACCGTGTGCAGTACTGTGGAGGCTGCTGTTAGCAGTGTTGCACTTTTTTTTTTTTTGCTATATCGGCCGTGCAGAGCATTGCGCCCTGCAGTAATACTACAGGGACAGAAGTGGTGGTTAGCCAGGGAGAGTGTTAGGAGTTAGTGTAGGCTTCAAGAACCCCAACGGTCCTTCTTAGGGCCACATCTAACCGTGTGCAGTACTGTGGAGGCTGCTTTTAGCAGTGTTGCACATTGTTTTTTTTTGGTATATCGGCCGTGCAGAGCATTGCGCCCTGCAGTAATACTCCAGGGACAGAATTGTGTAGGCAGGGCCAGAAGACATATTAGATTGAATATACGCAGTGGTCCTTTTGAAAAAAAGATTTAAAAAAAATCTATTTGGCCTGCCTGTCACTCTGCTCAGTGTTCTGGGTCCGTGTCTGCTGGGGATACTATTTCTCAAAATAAATACGCAGGCAGCTAAGTGTTACAGCAGGCTTGCGCCAAATTATTTCCTGGCTCTGAAATCACCGCTCTGTTGCACTTAATAACAGTGCAACACTGCAGTTCCGTCACACAGTCCAGGGACAGACTTGTGTAGGCTGGGCCAGAAGACATATTAGATTGAATATATGCAGTGGTCCTTTTGAAAAAAAGATTTTAAAAAAATCTATTTGGCCTGCCTGTCACTCTGCTCAGTGTTCTGGGTCCGTGTCTGCTGGGGGTACTATTTCTCAAAATAAATACGCAGGCAGCTAAGTGTTACAGCAGGCTTGCGCCAAATTATTTCCTGGCTCTGAAATCAACGCTCTGTTGCACTTAATAACAGTGCAACACTGCAGTTCCGTCACACAGTCCAGGGACAGAATTGTGTAGACAGGGCCAGAAGACATATTAGATTGAATATACGCAGTGGTCCTTTTGAAAAAAAGATTTAAAAAAAATCTATTTGGCCTGCCTGTCACTCTGCTCAGTGTTCTGGGTCCGTGTCTGCTGGGGGTACTATTTCTCAAAATAAATACGCAGGCAGCTAAGTGTTACAGCAGGCTTGCGCCAAATTATTTCCTGGCTCTGAAATCACCGCTCTGTTGCACTTAATAACAGTGCAACACTGCAGTTCCGTCACACAGTCCAGGGACAGAATTGTGTAGGCAGGGCCAGAAGACATATTAGATTGAATATACGCAGTGGTCCTTTTGAAAAAAAGATTTAAAAAAAATCTATTTGGCCTGCCTGTCACTCTGCTCAGTGTTCTGGGTCTGTGTCTGCTGGGGGTACTATTTCTCAAAATAAATACGCAGGCAGCTAAGTGTTACAGCAGGCTTGCGCCAAATTATTTCCTGTCGTTCCGTAAGCGAACTCAGCCTCCAACCACAGGCCAATAAGCGGCACATTTAATTACAGTGTTGTGTTTCTGCATTCCTGGTAATACAGCATGCTGAGGGGTAGGGGTGGGCCTAGAGGACGTGGGCGCGGCCGAGGACGCGGAGGCCCTAGTCCGGGTGTGGGCACAGGCCTAGCTCCTGATCCAGGTGTATCGCAGCTGACTGCTGCGGGATTAGGAGAGAGGCACGTTTCTGGCTTCCCCACATTCATAGCACATTTAATGTGTCCACGCGGTAGACCTTTATTAGAAAATGAGCAGTGTGAGCAGGTCCTTTCGTGGATGGCAGAAAGTGCTTCCAGCAACCTATCGTCCACCCAGAGTTCTGCGCCGTCCACTGCTGCAACTCAGAATCCTCTGGCTGCTGCTCCTCCTTCCTCCCAGCCTCCTCACTCCATGAAAATTAGACATTCTGAGGAGCGGGCAGACTCCCAGGAACTGTTCTCGGGCCCCTGCTCAGATTGGGCAGCAGTGGTTCCTCTCCCACCAGAGGAGTTTATCGTCACTGATGCCCAACCATTGGAAAGTTCCCGGGGTCCGGGGGATGAGGCTGGGGACTTCCAGCAACTGTCTCAAGACCTTTCAGTGGGTGAGGAGGCCGATGACGATGAGACACAGTTGTCTATCAGTGAGGTAGTAGTAAGGGCATTAAGTCCGAGGGAGGAGCGCACAGAGGATTCTGAGGAAGAGCAGCAGGACGATGAGGTGACTGACCCCACCTGGTTTGCTACGCCTACTGAGGATAGGTCTTCAGAGGGGGAGGCAAGGGCAGCAGCAGGGCAGGTTGCAAGAGGCAGTGCGGTGTTCAGGGGTAGAGGCAGGGCCAGACCGAATAATCCACCAACTGTTTCCCAAAGCGCCCCCTCGCGCCATGCCACCCTGCAGAGGCCGAGGTGCTCAAAGGTCTGGCAGTTTTTCACTGAGAGTGCAGACGACCGACGAACAGTGGTGTGCAACCTTTGTCGCGCCAAGATCAGCCGGGGAGCCACCACCACCAGCCTCACCACCACCAGCATGCGCAGACATATGATGGCCAAGCACCCCACAAGGTGGGACGAAGGCCGTTCACCGTCTCCTGGCCTGCACCCACACCCTCACCTCCGCTGTCCTCGGCCCCATCCACCAATGTCTCTCAGCGCAACGTCCAGCCGTCGCTAGCGCAAGTGTTTGAGCGCAAGCGCAAGTACGCCGCCACGCACCCGCACGCTCAAGCGTTAAACGTGCAAGTAGCCAAATTTATCAGCCTTGAGATGCTGCCGTATAGGGTTGTGGAAACGGAGTCCTTCAAAAGTATGATGGCGGCAGCGGCCCCGCGATACTCAGTTCCCAGTCGCCACTATTTTTCCCGATGTGCCGTCCCAGCCCTGCACGACCACATCTCCCGCAACATTGTACGTGCCCTCACCAACGCGGTTACTGCCAAGGTCCACTTAACAACGGACACGTGGACAAGCACAGGCGGGCAGGGCCACTATATCTCCCTGACGGCACATTGGGTGAATTTAGTGGAGGTTGGGACCGAGTCAGAGCCTGGGACCGCTCACGTCCTACCCACCCCCAGAATTACGGGCCCCAGCTCGGTGCTGGTATCTGCGGCGGTGTATGCTTCCTCCACTAAACCACCCTCCTCCTCCTCCTCCGCAACCTCTGTCTCGCAATCAAGATGTGTCAGCAGCAGCACGTCGGCAGCAGTCGTGTCGCGCGGCGTGCCAGCACAGCGGTGGGCAAGCGTCAGCAGGCCGTGCTGAAACTACTCAGCTTAGGAGATAAGAGGCACACGGCCCACGAACTGCTGCAGGGTCTGACAGAGCAGACCGACCGCTGGCTTGCGCCGCTGAGCCTCCAACCGGGCATGGTCGTGTGTGACAACGGCCGTAACCTGGTGGCGGCTCTGCAGCTCGGCAGCCTCACGCACGTGCCATGCCTGGCCCACGTCTTTAATTTGGTGGTTCAGCGCTTTCTGAAAAGCTACCCACGCTTGTCAGACCTGCTCGGAAAGGTGCGCCGGCTCTGCGCACATTTCCGCAAGTCCCACACGGACGCTGCCACCCTGCGCACCCTGCAACATCGGTTTAATCTGCCAGTGCACCGACTGCTGTGCGACGTGCCAACACGGTGGAACTCTACGCTCCACATGTTGGCCAGGCTCTATGAGCAGCGTAGAGCTATAGTGGAATACCAACTCCAACATGGGCGGCGCAGTGGGAGTCAGCCTCCTCAATTATTTTCAGAAGAGTGGGCCTGGTTGGCAGACATCTGCCAGGTCCTTCGAAACTTTGAGGAGTCTACCCAGGTGGTGAGCGGCGATGCTGCAATCATTAGCGTCACCATTCCTCTTTTATGCCTCTTGAGAAGTTCCCTGCAAACCATAAAGGCAGACGCTTTGCACTCGGAAACAGAGGCGGGAGAAGACAGTATGTCGCTGGATAGTCAGAGCACCCTCCTGTCTATATCTCAGCGCGGTGAGGAGGAGGAGGAGGAAGATGAGGAGGAGGGGGAAGACACAGCTTGGCCCACTGGTGAGGATACACATGCTGCTGGCCTGTCATCCTTTCAGCGTGTATGGCCTGAGGAGGAGGAGGAGGAGGAGGATCCTTAAAGTGATCTTCCTAGTGAGGACAGCCATGTGTTGCGTACAGGTACCCTGGCACACATGGCTGACCTCATGTTAGGATGCCTTTCTCGTGACCCTCGCGTTACACGCATTCTGGCCACTACGGATTACTGGGTGTACACACTGCTCAACCCACGGTATAAAGAGAACCTTTCCACTCTCATACCCGAAGAGGAAAGGGGTTCGAGAGTGTTGCTATACCACAGGACCCTGGCGGACAAACTGATGGTAAAATTCCCATACGACAGCGCTAGTGGCCGAAGGCGCAGTTCCGAGGGCCAGGTAGCAGGGGAGGTGCGGAGATCAGGCAGCATGTACAGCTCAGGCAGGCCAACACTCTTTAAGGCCCTTGACAGCTTTATGGCTCCCCAGCAAGACTGTGTCACCGCTCCCCAGTCACGGCTGAGTCGGCGGGAGCACTGTAAAAGGATGGTGAGGGAGTACGTAGCCGATCGCACGACTGTCCTCAGTGACGCCTCTGCCCCCTACAACTACTGGGTGTCGAAGCTGGACACGTGGCCTGAACTCGCGCTGTATGCCCTGGAGGTGCTTGCTTGTCCTGCGGCTAGCGTCTTGTCAGAGAGGGTGTTTAGTGCGGCTGGGGGAATCATCACAGATAAGCATACCCGCCTGTCAACCGACAGTGCCGACAGGCTAACACTCATCAAGATGAACAAAGCCTGTATTTCCCCAGACTTCTCTTCTCCACCAGCGGACAGCAGCGATACCTAAGCAATAGGTAGGCTGCACCCGCGGATGGAAGCATCGTTTTCTATCACCATCAAAAACGGGGACCTTTTCGCTTCATCAATCTGTGTATAATATTCCTCCTCCTCCTCCTGCTCCTTCTCCTGAAACCTCACATAATCACGCTGAACGGGCAATTTTTCTTAGGCCCACAAGGCTCACTCATCTAATTTTTCTAAACAATTTTTATACGTTTCAATGCTCATTAAAGCGTTGAAACTTTCACCTCCACCAATTTTTATTTTAACTGGGCTGCCTCCTGGCCTAGTTACCAATTAAGCCACATCAACCAAAGCGATTAATGGGTTTCACCTGCCCTCTTGGTTGGCCATGGCCAATTTTTCGGATGTACATTAGTACTGTTGATACAGCAATTTTTGTGGGCCCTCGCCTACAGTGTAATCAAATGAATTTTTAGCCCACCTGCATTACAGCTGACGTTACATCCGCTGTGTTGGGCAATGCAATGGGATATTTTTATGTACCGCCGGTGGGTTCCAGGGAGCCACCCATGCTGTGGGTCCACAGGGAGTTGTAAATGCATCTGTTTCCATTTCTAAAGAACCCCAGTCTGACTGGGGCATGCAGTGTGGGCCGAAGCCCACCTGCATTAAACATGACATTACTACCTCAGCTGTGTTGGGCAATGCAATGGGATATATTTATGTACCGCCGGTGGCTTCCTGGCACCCACCCATGCTGTGGGTCCACAGGGAATTGTAAATGCATCTGTTTCCACTTCTAAAGAACCCCAGTCTGACTGGGGCATGCAGTGTGGGCCGAAGCCCACCTGCATTAAACATGACATTACTACCTCAGCTGTGTTGGGCAATGCAATGGGATATATTTATGTACTGCCGGTGGCTTCCTGGCACCCACCCATGCTGTGGGTCCACAGGGAGTTGTAAATGCATCTGTTTCCACTTCTAAAGAACCCCAGTCTGACTGGGGCATGCAGTGTGGGCCGAAGCCCACCTGCATTAAACATGACATTACTACCTCAGCTGTGTTGGGCAATGCAATGGGATATATTTATGTACCGCCGATGGGTTCCAGGGAGCCACCCATGCTGTGGGTCCACAGGGAGTTGTAAATGCATCTGTTTCCACTTCTAAAGAACCCCAGTCTGACTGGGGCATGCAGTGTGGGCCGAAGCCCACCTGCATTAAACATGACATTGCTACCTCAACTGTGTTGGGCAATGCAATGGGATATATTTATGTACCGCCGGTGGCTTCCTGGCACCCACCCATGCTGTGGGTCCACAGGGAGTTGTAAATGCATCTGTTTCCACTTCTAAAGAACCCCAGTCTGACTGGGGCATGCAGTGTGGGCCGAAGCCCACCTGCATTAAACATGACATTGCTACCTCAGCTGTGTTGGGCAATGCCATGGGATATATTTATGTACCGCCGGTGGCTTCCGGGCACCCACCCATGCTGTGGGTCCACAGGGAGTTGTAAATGCATCTGTTTCCACTTCTAAAGAACCCCAGTCTGACTGGGGCATGCAGTGTGGGCCGAAGCCCACCTGCATTAAACATGACATTACTACCTCAGCTGTGATGGGCAATGCAATGGGATATTTTTATGTACCGCCGGTGGGTTCCAGGGAGCCACCCATGCTGTGGGTGCACACGGAATTCCCATTGCGGAGTTGTACCTGCCTGTGACTATATATAAAAAACCGCGGTCTGACTGGGGCATGCAGACACCTTGACAGAATGAATAGTGTGTGGCACATAGGTTCCCCATTGCTATGCCCACGTGTGAGCTCCAGATGGAGGTGGCACAGGATTGGATTTCTCATTGCTTCTGTACAGCATTGTGGGCTATCGCCCCGCCCCTTTTAAAGAGGGTCGCTGCCTAGCCGTACCAACCCTCTGCAGTGTGTGCCTGCTTTTCCTGTGGCAGACGCACTTATAAATAGACATGAGGGTGGCGTGGCATGAGGGCAGCTGAAGGCTGGGCAGGGACAGTTTGGTGTGCGCTGTGGACACTGGGTCGTGGGGGGGGGGGGATTTGGCAGCATGTAACCCAGGAGAAGTGGCAGCGGAGTGTCATGCAGGCAGTGATTGTGCTTTGTTGGAGGTAGTGTGGTGCTTAGCTAAGGTATGCATTGCTAATGAGGGCTTTTCAGATGTTAAAGTTGTTGGGGGGGGGGCCCACTCTTGCTGCTATTGTGGCTTAATAGTGGGACCTGTGAACTTCATATGCAGCCCAACATGTAGCCCCTCGCCTGCCCTATTCGTTTCTGTGTCGTTCCCATCACTTTCTTGAATTGCCCCGATTTTCACAAATGAAAACCTTAGCGAGCATCGGCCATATACAAAAATGCTCGAGTCGCCCATTGACTTCAATGGGGTTCGTTACTCGAAATGAACCCTCGAGCATCGCGAAAAATTCGTCTCGAGTAACGAGCACCCGAGCATTTTGGTGCTCGCTCATCTCTAATATATATATATATATATATATATATATATATATATATATACACTCACCTCTCTGCCGCTGCCGTATAAATATTCCCCATGGGGAGTCCCCTTGGTACCCCCATCACTGAACACTGTGACAGCACTGTCACAGTGATCAGTGCCGAGAGGACTCCCTGCGGGGAGTAAAGAACCCCCTGCCACAGCTGTCACAGTTGTGGCAGAGGATCACGATGTGCTCCCTTTGCTTTCAATGGGACCGGCACTTCTGCAGTCCCATTGAAAGCATTGGGCTGCTGGCAAGCCTTGCAGGGATTTTTGGGGAAAGGCTTTAAATATAAGCCCTTCTCTGAAAATCATCCCTAGAATGTGTTAAAAAGAAAAAAAATATATACTTACCTCTCCTCAGCTGCCGGGATGCAGTTGCATCTAGCCTGTCTTCTCCCTGCACTGCTCTGAAGCTCTTTCAGCCGGCAGGGATTTAAAATCCCCGCCTGCTGAAAGGGCTGTATCTGATTGGCTGAGCACTCAGCCAATCACAGGCAGCTCTCAGCCATTCATTGAAGCCAAGTAAAACATCACTTGAATTCTGCACCAACTCTACTTTACTAAATTGTTATTTGGCATATGCTAACTTCAACTCTACAGAGTATACAACTTGCTAGTTCTTTAAAACTACACTGACTATAGGTCGTGTCTGAGTCCTAGCTTTTTCTCCTCTTCTCCAACAACACATGTGTAAACAGAGGCTAATTGACAAGAAAATTATTGATTTAAAAAGTAACCAAAGCCTGTCTGCAAAGCTATGTTCAAAGCAATACTCATGAAAAAGCATTAAAACAAAAGGAGGAAACAAGTGAATATACTGTTCAATACATTCAAAACAAATGTATACAATATAACTAGAAGACTAATTATAAAATACACAAATAAAGACATATATATATATATATATATATATATATATATATATATATATATATATATATATATATATATATATATATATATATGTATATATAAAACTGATCTAGTGAGTGGAATGGTTAATATTTCAGTGTTTTAAAAGGTCCTGTTTGTAGTCAGATCAAAGCAAATTTATTGCAGGTTGTCAAAGAAGAAGAAAATATCATACAAGTGATGAAAAGAATCCTCAATGCAGACATCAAGCAAATGTAGCAAGAAGAACAGCCAAGTCTACAATTGAACTCAGTGCTAAAGAATATCCAAGCAGGAAAGAAGTAATTAACATTATAAACAAGGAGTTAAAGGATTTCTTCTTCCAATATTATACAATAAGAAAATAGCTTCTGGGCACAAGAGGGTCAGCAGTTGTTCGTAAACAAAAACACCAGTCATTAAATTATTTAATACTGATTACACAATTACTTATGTAATAGTTGTAGAAAATAAGTGTTCAAAATATTAATTATTTTTGTTTAGGTCTCCTGATATATAATTTCCAGGTGTTACTTTACATATCTTTCTTTTACTAGGTGAAGCTTATGTGAAACATCAAACAAAACTTTTTGTACGTAGAGAAAAATTGTTTCCATGCAAGGACAAATATCCATAGACTAGTTCTACAGTGTAGAAACTGGAGATGAGCGAAACACTCACTTTTGGCTTTGCTGGCTTATCACATGCAACCATACAGCTTATTTATGGTGTGAGCAACATGAACTTTGTATTTCATTAACTGATCAAAAGTGAATAATAATACGCAAAAGTTTTGGTAATTTTTCTACTCATTAGGTTCTAAATAGAGATGAGCGAGCACAAAAATGCTCAGGTGCTCGTTGCTTGAGTCGAACTTTTTGTAATGCTCGAGAGTTCGTTTCGAGTAACGAACCCCATTGAAGTCAATGGGGGACTCGTGCATTTTTGTATGGGACCGATGCTTCACATAGGTGATGACTTGTGAAACACCAGAAAACATCAGAAAGTCATGGAAAAACCACAGAAACGGATAGGCAAGGGGAGGGGCAGCATGCATGCTGCATCTGAGCTCCCAGGTCCCACTATTAAGCCAAAATGGGGGTAAGAGCCTGGCGGTCACCCCTCCTAACAATTTACTTGGGACAAACCCTCATTAGCAAGGCACACATACTGGCACATCTTAGCTAAGCACCACACTACCTGCAACCAAGGACAATCACTGCCAGCGTGTGACACTGCTGCCTCTCCTCCTGGGTTACATGCTGGCATTGCTGTCCAACCCCCCCACATGACCCTGCCTCCACAGCGCACACAAAATTTTCCCTGCGCAGCGTTCAGCTGCCCTCATGCCACACGCTCGCTTTATAACCACACCACCCTCATGTCTATTTATAAGTGCAGAGAGTTGGCAGGGCTAGGCAGCGACCCTCTTTGAAAGTGTGGGCGATAGCCCACAATGCTGTTGAGCATTGATGATAAATTGACGTACGATCATCATTTCAATCCCGTGCCACCTCCGTCACAAAATTGTCAGGAGCCGCAAACGTGGGCATACAGGGGACTCAGGTGCAAGCACTTCTACACATTTCCACAATGGAGTGGGAAGCACGTGAGCGGGCCCAGGGTCAGGTTCCGTCCCAGCCTCCACCTTGTGTGACCCAAGATGCCGGGAGTTACATAGCAATGGGAGATCCATGTGTCCCCACACAATTCATTCTGTGTAGGTGTCAGATAGCTCAACACCGCAATGGAAAGTCTTTGAGTTCGTTGGGCTTGCCTATGCTGTCGGTGCAAAAGATGGTATTACATAGGAGGAAATCAGAGTGCCCAAACATGGCAAAGTTTCACCCCACCAAGGGCCTCGGCATTGGCCCACATTTTTTCCCTAGTCAGTCAGTGTATTTGTGCCAGACAGGTGAAACACCGCAATGTGAAGTCTTTGTGCACCCACAGCATAGGCGAGCCCCTGGAACCCAAGGAAAGTATAACACATGAAGAAATCATAGTGCCAAAACATGGCAGTTTCACCCCGCCCAGGACCTCTGCCTCGGCCTACATTTCTGTACAATTTATTCTTTGTATGTGTCAGATAGCTGAACAATGCAATGGGAAAGCTTTTGTGCACCCACAGCATAGGCAAGCCCATGAAACTCAAAGACAGTATTAAAAATGAAGAAAAGAGAGTGCCCAAACATGGCAGAGTTTCACCCCGCCCAGGACTTCGGCCCACACTTATGCCCTAGTCATTCAGTGTATTTGTGCCAGATATATAAAACACCGCAATGGGAAAGCCGTCTGCACCCTAGCCAAGTCAGTCAGTGTATTTCTGCCAGATAGGTAAAACAACGCAATGGGAAGTCTTTGTGCACCCACAGCTTAGGCCAGCCCCTGGAACCCAAGGAAAGTATTACACATAAAGTAATCAGAGCGCCCAAACAAGTCAGTTTCACCCCACCAAGGACATCAGCCTCGGCTCACAACCTCAGTAATCGTGGGCATAAAGCGGACTCGGATGCTACTGCAGCTGTGAACGTCTCATTAATGCAGTAACGCTCCTTTGGTTTGGACCAAACCACTGTCTCAGATAACTGTGGTAACACGAGAGAAAATACATGTTGCTCAGCGCAGATCCCCAGACCCCAAGCAGGAGGAGAAGGTGGCATTATAAGGCCGAGAAACCATGACCGAGGTAGGACCTGCAATACTCCGTGTGGGAAGTATGTGAGCGGGCCCTGGGTCACGCTCGGTCCTAACCTCCACCTTGTTTGACCCAAGGTGCCGTGAGTTAAATAGCTATGGGAAATCCATGTGTCCCCACACACTTCATTCTGTGCATGTGTCAGGCAGCTAAACACCGCAATGGGAAACCTTTGTGCACCCACAGTATAGGCAGACCCCAGTGACATTTCTGTAGCAAGAGTATAGGCAGACCTAAGTAACATTTCAGTAGCAAGAGTATAGGCGAACCCCTGTAACATTTCTGTAGTAAGAGTATAGGCAGACCACTGTAACATGTCTGCAGCAAAACTACAAGCGGATCCCAGTAACATTTCTGTAGCAAGAGTATAGGCAGACCCCAGTAACATTGAGGTAGCAAGAGTATAGGCGAACCCCTGTAAAATTTCTGTAGCAAGAGTATAGGCAGACCCCAGTAACATTTCTGTATCAAGAGTATAGGCAGACCCCAGTAACATTTCTGTAGCAAGAGTATAGGCAGACGCCAGTAACATTTATGTAGCAAGAGTATAGGCAGACCCCTATAACATGTCTGTAGCAAGAGTATAGGCAAACCCCAGTAACATTTCTGTAGCAAGTGTATAGGCGGACCCCAGTAACATGTCTGTAGCAAGAGTATAGGCAGACCACAGTAACATTTCTGTAGCAAGAGTATAGTCAAACCCCTGTAACATGTCTGTAGCAGGAGTATAGGCGGTCCCCAGTAACATTTATGCAGCAAAAGTATAGGCGGACCCCTGTAACATTTCTGTAGCAAGAGTATAGGCAGACCCCAGAAACATTTATGTAGCAAGAGTATAAGCAGACCCATGTAACATGTCTGTAGCAAGAGTATAGGCGGACCCCTGTAACATTTATGTAGCAAGAGTATAGGCAGACCCCTGTAGCATGTCTGTAGCAAGAGTATAGGCAGACCCCAGTAACATTTCTGAAGCAAGAATGTAGGCGGACCCCAATAACATTTCTGTAGCAAGAGTAGAGGCGAACCCCTGTAACATTTCTGTAGCAAGAGTATAGGCGGACCCCAGTAACATTTCTGTAGCAAGGGTATAGGCGAACCCCTGTAACATTTCTGCAGCAAGAGTATAGGCGGATCCCAGTAACATTTATGTACCAAGAGTTAAGACGGACCCCTGTAACATTTATACAGCAAGAGTAACATTTCTGTAGCAAGGGTATAGGCGGACCCATGTAACATTTCTGGAGCAAGAATATAGTCGGACCCCAGTAACATTTATGTAGCAAGAGTATAGGCGGACCCCAGTAACATTTCTGTAGCAAGTGTATAGGCAAACCCCTGTAACATTTCTGTAGCAAGAGTATAGGCGGATCCCAGTAACATTTATGTACCAAGAGTTAAGACGGACGCCAGTAACATTTATGTAGCAAGAGTAACATTTCTGTAGCAAGGGTATAGGCGAACCCATGTAACATTTATGTAGCAAGAGTATAGGCGGACCCCAGTAACATTTCTGTAGCAAGAGTATAGGCAGACCCCAGAAACATTTATGTAGCAAGAGTATAAGCAGACCCATGTAACATGTCTGTAGCAAGAGTATAGGCGGACCCCTGTAACATTTCTATAGCAAGAGTATAGGTGGACCCCAGTAACATTTATGGAGCAAGGGTATAGGCAGACCCCAGTAACATTTATGTAGCAAGAGTATAGGTAGTCCCCAGTAACATTTATGTAGCAAGAGTATAGGCAGACCCCTGTAGCATGTCTGTAGCAAGAGTATAGGCAGACCCCAGTAACATTTCTGTAGCAAGGGTATAGGCGAACCCCTGTAACATTTCTGTAGCAAGGGTATAGTCGAACCCCTGTAACATTTCTGTAGCAAGGGTATAGGCGAACCCCTGTAACATTTCAGTAGCAAGGGTATAGGCAGATCCCAGTAACATTTATGTACCAAGAGTTAAGACGGACCACTGTAACATTTATGCAGCAAGAGTAACATTTCTGTAGCAAGGGTATAGGCGAACCCTTGTAACATTTATGTAGCAAGAGTATAGGCGGACCCATGTAACATTTCTGGAGCAAGAATATAGTCGGACCCCAGTAACATTTATGTAGCAAGAGTATAGGCGGACCCCAGTAACATTTCTGTAGCAAGTGTATAGGCGAACCCCTGTAACATTTCTGTAGCAAGAGTATAGGTGGATCCCAGTAACATTTATCTACCAAGAGTTAAGACGGACGCCAGTAACATTTATGTAGCAAGAGTAACATTTCTGTAGCAAGGGTATAGGCGAACCCATGTAACATTTATGTAGCAAGAGTATAGGCGGACCCCAGTAACATTTCTGTAGCAAGAGTATAGGCAGACCCCAGAAACATTTATGTAGCAAGAGTATAAGCAGACCCATGTAACATGTCTGTAGCAAGAGTATAGGCGGACCCCTGTAACATTTCTATAGCAAGAGTATAGGTGGACCCCAGTAACATTTATGGAGCAAGGGTATAGGCAGACCCCAGTAACATTTATGTAGCAAGAGTATAGGTAGACCCCAGTAACATTTATGTAGCAAGAGTATAGGCAGACCCCTGTAGCATGTCTGTAGCAAGAGTATAGGCAGACCCCAGTAACATTTCTGTAGCAAGGGTATAGGCGAACCCCTGTAACATTTCTGTAGCAAGGGTATAGGCGAACCCCTGTAACATTTCAGTAGCAAGGGTATAGGCAGATCCCAGTAACATTTATGTACCAAGAGTTAAGACGGACCCCTGTAACATTTATGCAGCAAGAGTAACATTTCTGTAGCAAGGGTATAGGCGAACCCTTGTAACATTTATGTAGCAAGAGTATAGGCGGACCCATGTAACATTTCTGGAGCAAGAATATAGTCGGACCCCAGTAACATTTATGTAGCAAGAGTATAGGCGGACCCCAGTAACATTTCTGTAGCAAGTGTATAGGCGGATCCCAGTAACATTTATGTACCAAGAGTTAAGACGGACCCCAGTAACATTTATGTAGCAAGAGTAACATTTCTGTAGCAAGGGTATAGGCGAACCCATGTAACATTTATGTAGCAAGAGTATAGGCGGACCCCAGTAACATTTCTGTAGCAAGAGTATAGGCAGACCCCAGTAACATTTCTGTAGCAAGAGTATAGGCGGACCCCAGTAACATTTCTGTCGCAAGAGTATAGACGGACCCCAGTAACATTTATGTAGCAAGAGTATAGACTGACTCCAGTAACATTTCTGTCGCAAGAGTATAGGCGGACCCCACTAACATTTATGTAGCAAGAGTATAGACGGACTCCAGTAACATTTCTGTAGCAAGAGTATAGGCGAACCCCTGTAACATGTCTGTAGCAAGAGTATAGGCAGACCCCAGTAACATTTCTGTAGCAAGAGTATAGGCGGACCACTGTAACATTTCTGTGGGAAGAGTATAGGCGGACCCTAGTAACATTTATGTAGCAAGAGTATAGGCGAACCCCTGTAACATTTCTGTAGCAAGAGTATAGGCAGACCCCAGAAACATTTATGTCGCAAGAGTATAGGCGGACCCCTATAACATGTCTATAGCAAGAGTATAGGCAGACCCCCAGTAACATTTATGTAGCAGGAGTATAAGCAGACCCATGTAACATGTCTGTAGCAAGAGTATAGGCGGACCCCTGTAACATTTCTGTAGCAAGAGTTTAGGTGGACCCCAGTAAGATTTATGGAGCAAGGGTATAGGCAGACCCCAGTTACATTTATGTAGCAAGAGTATAGGCAGACCCCTGTAGCATGTCTGTAGCAAGAGTATAGGCAGACCCCTGTAACATTTCTGTAGCAAGAGTTTAGGTGGACCCCAGTAAGATTTATGGAGCAAGGGTATAGGCAGACCCCAGTTACATTTATGTAGCAAGAGTATAGGCAGACCCCTGTAGCATGTCTGTAGCAAGAGTATAGGCGGAGCCCAGTAACATTTCTGTAGCAAGAATGTAAGTGGACCCCAATAACATTTATGTAGCAAGAGTATAGGCGAACCCCTGTAACATTTCTGTAGCAAGAGTATAGGCGGACCCCAGTAACGTTTCTGTAGCAAGGGTATAGGCGAACCTCTGTAACATCTCTGTAGCAAGAGTATAGGCGGATCCCAGTAACATTTATGTACCAAGAGTTAAGACGGACCCCAGTAACATTTATGTAGCAAGAGTAACATTTCTGTACCAAGAGTATAGGCGGACCCATGTAACATTTCTGTAGCAAGAGTATAGGCGGACCCCTGTATCATTTTTGTAGCAAGAGTATAGGCGGACCCCAGTAACATTTATGTAGCAAGAGTATAGGCGGACTCCTGTAACATGTCTGTAGCAAGAGTATAGGCAGACCCCAGTATCATTTCTGTAGCAAGGGTATAGGCGGACCACTGTAACATTTCTGTGGAAAGAGTATAGGCGGACCCCAGTAACATTTATGTAGCAAGAGTATAGGCGAACTCTTGTAACATTTCTGTAGCAAGAGTATAGGCGGACCGCTGTAAAATTTCTGTAGCAAGAGTATAGGCGGACCCCAGTAACATAAATGTAGCAAGAGTATAGGCAGACCCCAGTAACATTTCTGTAGCAAGAGTATAGGCAGACCCCTATAACATGTCTGTAGCAAGAGTATAGGCGAACCCCTGTAACATTTCTGTAGCAATAGTAAAGGCGGACCCCAGTAACATTTATGTAGCAAGAGTATTGGCGGACCCCTGTAACAGTTCTGTAGCAGGAGTATAGGCAGACCCCTGTAACATTTCTGTAGCAAGAGTATAGGCGGACCCCAGTAACATTTATGTAGCAAGAGTATAGGCGGACCCCTGTAACATGTCTGTAGCAAGAGTATAGGCGGACCCCTGTAACATTTCTGTAGCAGGAATATAGTTTGACCCCAGTAACATTTATGTAGCAAGAGTATATTCTGACCTGAGTAACATTTCTGTAGCAAGGGTATAGGCGAACCCCTGTAACATTTCTGTAGCAAGAGTATAGGCGGATCCCAGTAACATTTCTGAAGCAAGGGTATAGGCGAACCCCTGTAACATGTCTGTAGCAAGAGTATAGGCGGATCCCAGTAACATTTATGTACCAAGAGTCAAGACGGAACCCAGTAACATTTATGTAGCAAGAGTATAAGCGAACCCATGTAACATTTATGTAGTAAGAGTATAGGCGTACCCCAGTAACATTTATGTAGCAAGAGTATAGTCAAACCCTTCAAACCTTTTAGTACCAAGTGTATAGGCGGACCCCTGTAACATTTATGTAGCAAGAGTATAAGCGGACCCCTGTAACATTTCCATAGGAAGAGTATAGGTGAACCACTCAAACCTTTCAGTACTAGGCAAACCCATGTAACACTTCTGTAGCAAGAGTGTAGGCAAACCCCTGAAACATTGGTGTAGCAAGAGTATAGGCGAACACCTGTCCATTGGGGACAGAGCAGTTTTCTTTCAGTAAAATCCCACGTATGGCTTTCAACCAAAAAGACTCAACTTGTTAATTTCCGTCACATATAACTGTCCATAGTATGAGCTTTAAACGGGACTTTACAAAACACTCCCACTTTATGGTTTGTACAATCCTTTCTGAATAAACTATAACCCTGTAAGTTAATTGCCCAGTCATAGCTTTCATCCGACCAGGTTTCACCTATTCCTACTATGTTACAGTTTCCCTCAGACATTACATTTCGTTAGTCAACTTTATTGATCAGACTTCTGGCATTAGTCGCCATGCAGTTTAGTGATTTTAGGTTATTTTATTATTTTAACTGTATCTCCATTAACTGTTTTGCCAGTTCTAACTGTACTAACCTCCCACTATTTCACCCTACTTTCATTACTTAGTTCCAAGTCACAATTTGGTATTGTCATAATTGTACTGACCCTTCTAATAAACGTAGCACATTATTTACACTGCACGGTTAATGTCACAAAATTTAAAAAGCAAAAAGTAACAGTGGAATTGCAGTTTTTTTTTCTCACCACCAGAAAGGGTTTATAAAGTTAATTAATATTACAAATGTACCCCAAAAATCATACCAATAAAAGATACAACATAACCTGCAAAATAACAAGCCTTCATGCTGCTACATGGATGGAAAAATAAAAACGTTATGGCTCTCAGATCTAAAAATGGAAAAATTCCTGTTGTCCTGAAGAATAAAATAATTGTGGTCTTGAAGGGGTTAAAATATTCTGATAACTTTGAGTTAATTTTAAAATGTGTACAGTTTTATTGAACCATTTACTGACAGTACTTGAATGATCAACTATTTTGCAATGGCATTGTTGGCTAATAAAAGCTCTACAAAGCATTTAATCTAAATGATACTTTCTTTCTGTATTAAGACTATGACATATAATTATATTACACATTCAAAAGAAAAATGAGAAGGAAAATGTAAAACACTACTTCAGGAATATCTAGTGCAATAGCAGTTGGCAGCACAGATGGCAACACATGGTAAACTTGTAAGAAACTTATTGTGCTTGACAATTTTTCCTTTATGTTCAGTAACCTTTTTCTTTATTTATTGTTAGAAATAATTATATTCAGAATGCTTTGCTATTCAAAGTCTGTGTTATGCATGTATCACACTGGAATACTTTACTGTATGCTGATACATTATATTGCACTGTATTCAGCGGTGTTTGCTCTGTTTTATTTCTGTTTTATAATTAACCTATTATCGAGCAGCCTATTCTGGGCCTTCAAGATGAAACTAACTTTTTCATTGGTATACACCAAGAGTCATAACTTTTTTTTCTTTTGACAAATCTTTCTGAAATCTTAAAGCATAGCTGCACTTTTCACAAACTGTTGACATGTCAGAGTGACATGTCAAAAGTTTTGTTCAGTGGGGGTCCTGCTGAGAGCCCCACTGATCCCTAGAATGAGGGAGCTTCAACAATTACCCAAGTGTTGTACCCTTTCAGCCATCTTTACTGCTTTTCAGTTTCTCCCTGCTGCTAAAGATGGACACATAGAGATCTATAGACTCACCCGCTGATCAAAACCTCTGACATGTCAAAAATTTGTGAAAAGTGCAGTTACTCTGATTATTTTTGAGTTGTAGTTTCTGTTGACACAATTGTGGGGTATATACTTTATTGGTAAACTTTTTAAAAAAAAGTTTTTTTTTCCAAGGGGGATGTATCATGAAACTATGTTTTTATAGTTTGTTTAAGTTTTTGTACTTTTTCTGAATATAAATCTGCTGAAAAAAAAATTGTGTTATCACAATCCCAGTTCAGTTTTTTTTTAATTTTGTAGTCAATGTAGCCATATGAGGGCTTATTTTTTTGTGGATGTGTTGTAGTTTTAAGGCACCATATTAAACTGGTTAGCTTTTATTAATTCTTGTAGGGAGGAATTTTTCTTTAAATATTTTAAATAATGTGTAATCATTTTTTCAACAGATTTACCATTTAAAAAAATATTTTTTAAAGAAAAAATGTTTGTTTTTTTTAGTTTTCTTTGTGTTTTGGCTGCAGGGAAAAAAAACTTCTGCAGGAAAAAAAAAACTTTACATTTTCCCTTCTCCGGATTTTCAAATGCACAGGATGATGCAGACCATAAGGCCTTAGTCACACGGGCGTTTTTTCCCGCGATTTGCGGATCGCATGACGGATGCGCATCCGCAAAACGCGTGACTGGGGCCGAAAAATCGACCGAAAATACTGCTCCTAGCCGCGTTTCAATAGAAACGGGCCGGAGCTGTCCAGCGCATTGAATTCAATGGAGTGGGCAATACAGACGGCTCCATTGAAAGCAATGCGCTGCGGGCGATCGCGGGATGAATTTTCGGGAAGGGCTTAAATATATAAGGCCTTCCCTGAAATTCATCCAGAAATGTGTAAAAACAAAAAAAAATATATATACTCACCTTGTCCCGGCAGACAGAGTTCAGCCGCGGCCGGCGGCAGTTCTCTTGAACTGCTCAGAGTAGTATTCAGCAGCCGGGGATTTAAAATCCCCGCCTGCTGAATGAGCTGCCTCTGATTGGTCACAGCCTGACCAATCAGAGGCAGCTCTCACTCACACCCATTCATGAATTCATGAATGGGTGTGAGTGAGAGCTGCCCCTGATTGGTCCCTGCGCTGAACCAATCAGAGGCAGCACTCACTCACCCATTCATGAATACTACTCTGAGCAGTTCAGGAGAACTGCTGCCGGCCGTGGCTGAACTCCGTCTGCCGGGACAAGGTGAGTATATATATATATATTTTTTTTTTCCCGAAAATTCATCCCGCGATCGCCGGCAGCCCATTGCTTTCAATGGAGCCGGCTGTATTGCCGGCTCCATTAAATTCAATGGGCAAACATCATTCTTCTCTGCCACAGCTGTTACAGCTGTTACAGCTGTGGCAGAGGAAAATAATTTGTCTACTATATGTTCTCAATGGGGTCGGCGCTGCTGTCGCCGGCCCCATTGAGCGCATATAGAGAAGAGAAGAGGAATTGCAGATCGCAGATAGGTGCGATCTGCGATTTCTGTTCTATAATTTATCGGACGAGCGCATAAAAAGCGCTCATGTGTCCGATACCATTTCAAAGCAATGGTTTTATAAAATCGCCAGATGCATGCGCAAATCGCGAGGAAAAACGCCCGTCTGACTGAGCCCTGAAACTGTGGTATTATTTTAAACTATATCGCACTAGTATTTGACAGTGTAGAGTATAATCACACATGGCAGATTTGTTGCAGAAATGTTTACAACTGTTCTATTTATCTAAATGGAGCTTGCAGAGTCCCATGCACAAGTTGCAGAAGCTACTCCATTCAAATTTATAGGATTATTTTTTTCTGTCACAGAAATTTCTACAATTAACCTGCCACATATGAACATACCTTAATGAGAAGTGGCAGCATTATTTCTATCTTTTCAGTTGGAGTATGAAAGGTTGGCCCTAGGGCTTCCACATGTCTTGATCTGATCTTGTTTCCATTGCAGTAAAAACAATTCTATTTTTTTCTATGTTACCTATAAAGAATATGGATAGGAAGATTATAGAAAACAAAATAAACAATAAAATAGGACTAAAATGGCAATTCTGATTTAATAGCACAGCCCTGCACTCATTTAGTTCAGTGTTTACCCAATGGAATTATGTTACAAAATAAATCTTATTTGGTAATGTTGATTTTATGGTGATTTAGAGTCAATGCTATGTTGCTGTGGGTCCACAGCTTTACAGATTAAGACGGATTACAGATAGGAACACAACATAATCACCATATGCCATAATACATATATGCATTTATCGGCATATTTGTGTATGCATCTTTTATATAAACTGTTTGTGTTAAAATATTAAATATATAACTGAAAAATATATATGAAAAAATCATTAACTACATTCATTTTCTAGCATTTTTAGCATTAATCACATGATCCATTTTTAGTATTGGTAATAAAATTCTAAATTAGCCCCATAATACAAGGATTCCACATCCATAGTGGCTAGGATAATCAGCATCCCTGGGTTGCCAGCTTTATGTAGTTTTGGAAGCATGTAGAATGTTCCAATCTTGGGGTTCTCCGGTATCAAATCCAGAAGTTTTGTGGAGCCCACAGACATCTAATACATCGGACTACAAGAAAGAAGCAGACAGACAGCTAACAGACACCAGATACTACACCAAACTGAATCAAAACCCGACTCAGAAATATGTGAGGGAATTGAGAAGGGTCATCAAAAGCCTGTCTGTGGGCTCCACAAATCTTCTGGACTTGATACTGGAGAACCCCAAGATTGGAACATTCTACATGCTTCCAAAACTACACAAAGCTGGCAACCCAGGGAGGCCGATTATCTCAGGTGTGGGAACTCTCACTGAAGGAATCTCAGGATGGGTGGAAGGCATCCTCAAACCACTGGTGAGAAACACAACCAGCTACTTGCAAGACACCACGGACCTACTGAACAAACTGTCAACCGTAGGTCCCCTCCCGGATGGTGCCATCCTGGCATCCTTGTATTCCAACATCCCACATGGAGAGGGACTGACTGCCTGTCAGGCACACCTTGAGGCCAATGGGGTCGCCTCTTATGCAGTACTACAACTCACAAGATTCATCCTCACACACAATTATTTCTCCTTTGGCAAAGAGATATTCCTGCAACTCATGGAACTGCCATGGGCAGTAAAATGACACCGCAATATGCCAACCTTTTTACGGCAAAACTGGAGAGTGACTTTCTGGCCTCCTGCCCCAGCAAACCATTGGCCTACTTCCGCTACACTGATGACATCATAATTATCTGGACCCACACTGAACAAGAATTAATAAAATTCCATGAGAGATTCAATGCATTCCACCCCACCATAAACCTGACATTAAGCTACTCATTTACCGAAATCAACTTTTTGGACACCACCATAAAGATTTCAAACAACTTAATACAGACATCCCTATACTGAAAACCAATTGATAGGCTCACATACCTCAGATGGGACAGTTCCCATCCTAAACACATCAAAAAGTCCATCGTCTACAGCTAGGCCATCAGATACAACTGGATCTGCTCCAACCCAACAGACAGAGATGAACATTTATACCATCTTAAAAGGACATTTTTAAATTAGGGCTACCATCCCACCTCAATTGATGACCAAATCTTTAGAGCCACCAGGATACGCAGGAATCAACTACTCCAATACAAGGAGAAGAAAAAAAAACAATCATGTGCCTTTAGTAGTGACCTACAATCCTCAACTAGAGGTACTAAGGAAAACTGCAAAGAAACTCCACCATACCCTACACAAGGATGACCGTCTGAAAACCATATTCCCAGACCCTCCTCTTCTGTGCTACAGGCAACCTCCTAACTTGAGGAACTTTATAATCAGGAGTGCATTACCCTCTGACACAAAAAAGGAACTTATCCCTGTAATGTAAGGAGCTGCAAGACCTGCTCACATATACTGACTGCAGACAGGATACGGATCCCCAACACACAGAAGGACTATAAGATCCCAGGGTCATTCACATGTTCCACTTCCAATGTTGTGTACCTGTTCATGTGCAGTAAATGTCCTGTTGGGGGTCTTTATGTCGGAGAAACAGGGCAAAGACTGAAAGCAAGGATGAGATCTCATTGCCACATTATTAATCACAGAAAAAGAGAGAATTATCTGTGGCCGAGCACTTTTCTAACCATGGACATGACATAGGAGATATGAGAGTTTTGATATTGAAGGGTGGTTTCAAGTCACAAAACCATAGAAGAATTTGGGAATATAAATTAATAACAACTTTTGACATGCTGAATACTCGGTTAAATTATTCCCCAGGATTTATGCGTGAATGGGAGGTGTGAGACATTTATTGCACAGATAAGACTGCTGACCTGGTGAAAACCACCCTTAATTATTCTGGGACCATAAACTTTCAATCCCTTATAGTGTCTAGTTAAAAATGTTTGTGTACCTCTTGCAGCATTTCTGGCTTGACGACCCCCCCAACAGTAATTCAGAGACCATAAAACTTTCACTTCGTTATCAGTGCCTAGACAAAAAAGTTTGTTTTCTGTTGCAGTATTCCTTTTATGTGCAAACCAATCACATCCATGCCTGTGCCTTGTCATAAGTATGTATGTTATAAGTGTGTATAAATATTCATGCCTCTTCAGATCTATTCTATTTTTAGCCTGATGAAGAGCCCGAGAGGTTCGCAAGCTCACTATTGCATAATGTATTTTTGTTAGCCATTAAAAGGTATCATATCTACAAGATTATGTGGTTTCTCTTGCTGGGAACAATCACATTTAGCACACCCTGCTTATGAATGGAATTTCTATTGAGAGAAATTGTAGTCCTTAACAAAGTTTGCAGAAAATTAAAGGTGGAAATATATATGACACATGCCACCAAGAGTAAAAATTTTTAAGATGTAATATATTGTGAAAAATATTACAGTTCTGCTTCGTATTTACCAGTAACATTTCCAGATATAAGCCGAAACACAGATTTTTAACAAAAAACACAGAAATGGGGCAGTTTTATAGCTCAAAGATTCCTATCAGTCTTAGGTGAACAGTTCCGTGCTGTCTGTAGTATGGTGATTGAAGTTATATTGCACTCTCATTCTTTTATATTGCTCTGTGATACATTATGATGTCTTACAATGCTATTAAATATGGTGTTCTTTGACACTATAATCTCTCCATACAGAATTTGGAAACATATTGTAACAAGACACAAGAGTTTTACATTTTAGTAACAAAGCTTACTCAGATCTACTAATTGAAAAGTTCATAACACTTTGAAAAAAACTATTTTTTTATTATCATTATTATTGTACTTCCCTAGTAACCAAAAAAAGGGGTTTTGTTGACTTAGACTAGAAATCTATGATATGCAAAAGCTAATTTATGTATTATTATTCATCCTAGGGGTATAAATGTTTATGTAAGCCGTTTGCAATTGAAAATTTAATAAGAAGATCGTACTATATAGTAATATAATGCAAAATAGCCTAATATAAAAATGATGTAATTACAAAGAAAGAAAACATTTTACCAAATATTATATATGTTTAAGTTAAAGCAACAACAATATAAATGAGATCTCTATACTTGCAACACAGACTTTAATTAGGCCTCCCTGTGCATTATCCAATATTAAAACTAATATACTTGTTTTGTTTATGTGCTATGTCCTACTTTCCAATAGATAGTACTTCCTTTAGGGAATACAGTATGTTATTTAAATGTCATTTCACAGGAAATGCTATGCAAAGCTGGGTTGTGTAGGCCATCAAAATTAACTGTATAGCTGGTATGCAGCTGTAAAAAACTAGCATCCGTTTGATCTTTTTTTGATTAGGGGAGTGATTTGTTTTGCCATTTTCTGGAGAAGGATCGAAACATAAACTGTGCAAATATATTCAAGCATATGTCCATTTAAAAATGGTATATAATACTGTCATATACACACCTTCACGGCATGTGATCTGGGTGTGACCGTAAAGGATAAATGTATTTCCACTTGATCGTGCAATGGCCATTTATTCAAGTGTAAAATTTGCAGAAATCATACTCCTCCCAAACAATCCACACACCCAAGGTACACAAATTATTGCCATCTTCCTCTGATTTATGAGCCAATTGCTACCCAATACATAAATGTACCAGCACGCACTGCTTAACTGAAGGGTCAACACACTTCAAGGAAGATTTATAAGTTTTACAGAGACTTGCAAGGTACAAGTTTAAAATTACCTGCAACACTGTTACAAGATGAATGGGATAAATGAGAAAAATCTTATCACTTAAAATTTCTCCTGTTTTCTTGAGGGTAAGAGTCCAGTCACACGAGCAATTTTTAAGCACATGTATAGGCGCGTTTTTTAAACTTGCAGTTCGCATGTGTAAAAATCGTGTGAGCGAAGCTATAGATGCGTTTTTTATTCGCACTTCTTTGCGGTCACACGGTGGAATTATATGCACTTTGCAGCTTAGCCGTGCATTAAGCTATTAATGGACGGATCTTTATCCCGGTACAAAGAATCCTTGTCCAGCCAAATGCAAGCCGCTATAAAATGGGGGCAATTATGGCGGAGCTTCATTCTGCTTCTGGTTCTACCCGGATTTCCAAGACAGCTACTGGATTTGGAGACATGTCGTCCTGAGATGAGATTCATTTTGGCTGGTTGCTGTTGAGCGAATTTAGGCTGTTGCGTCGGACCCCGGAGCAGGTGCCTTGCTAGTGACCAACCTAGTACTAGCAATAGATGGTACATCCGATGGAGTCGTAGCATGACTGTATTGGGCACTTTTACTTCCTTTACACAGACTTGAAGCGTTACCCTGACAAGCTCATCGGTTTCTGTCGTTTGTCGGTCGCTATGTTCTGGAGGGGGTGCGTTCCAGGTTTACCACCATGCGTAAGTGTGTCTGTGATGAGCAAAGACTCCTGGTCACTATGTGGTAAGTTCAGATGTGCCTCTATGTTCCAACATGTGTGTTTGTTAATTTTTGCCCTTCCCTCTGTAGCCTTTGTATCTTTGAGTGTTTTTTTTTTGTTGAGAAGCATGCGCCTTTAAGTGCTCCATGCACATGGGCCAAGTTGTGACCTATACATGAAACACTATGAAAGGCTCCATGTTCACGGCACATTTTTTACGGCTTTGAATCCCCACTTTAAAGGGCTGAACACAAAAAATGTATGTTTATTTTTGCCATTTTTCGGCATGCATTAATTGCCCCAAATCTCAGTGTGTAGCAAATGCCCTTTTTGGGCCCTTTTGTAATGGTTACCCACTGAGCCTGCGTGAATGGAGGCTAAAGGCTGTTTTAAAATAGCAATAATGCCTTACATGCAATTACAATCTATTAAACTATTGCAATAGTGATAGTTTGCTCGAACATTTGGCATAAAGTATTAAGATACAGTAAGGTCCGTTTGCACTGTATAAACCTCATTGGCATAAAAGTGACCCCCCCCCCCCCCCCCCGGGTGCTGCATGCAGAAAACAGCAGGTGGTCTGAGCTTTGCAATTAGCTCATTAGTCTTTGCATGGACTAACAGCTGAAAACAAAGTAATTAGCAGCTCCCTTGGAGAACATAACACCATGGCAATGAAACACAGCATGCAGTCTGTGTTATCTACTTTGCGTGCTAACAAACAATTTAATCTAACATGAAATTTCTACGTTGTGACGAACAGTGCAAGATGGGGGCCTAACACACAACAATTAGCGTGGAAAGTAGTGTATTTGCGCAAAAGTTGTACTTGCAGCCGCACCCCAAACCGCATTTTTTTCATCATGTGGCTGACGGCACATTTATACATATTTTTTACAAAATGTTCGTGCAAAACCCTCCTTTGCGTAATAATTGTAACCAATGAGGTTTACACAGTGCAAACGGATCTTAGTGTCTCTTAACGCGTTATAGCAAACTTTCAGACAAACTGTCAATATTGCAAACGTTTTACAGTTTGTAATTGTGTGTAAGGCTTTATTTTTTTGGTACCAAATTTTGGCTACTACACACACTGTGTAGGCAATGCCTGTTTTTGGGTCCTTTACAAGTGCCACCAAAATGATACTGTAAAAAGGAACAAAAAAGTGTCTTTTCTTAATGGTTTAACATTAACTCCTTAGTGTTACAATGCAGCTATTGTGCATGCTTTATTAATAGCATCTATCATAGTTTTGTTTGCGGATGGCAATTCTATCAGAGGCCTTATTTTTACTTCCCTTTCAAATAATTTAAGATACTTTGTGGTTGTGGGGCTGGTTACCTGTTGTCTGTGTCTGCTTATGCTGCTAGTGTTTGAAGATTGTCGTAAGGTCTCTTCTCTCTCTCCTTCCCCCAGGTTTCTACCACTGGGAATTCCTTTGCTTCGCTGCATTTGAATTTCTGGGTTGGTCGCTCTACCATCTGTGGAATTGTTATGGAGACCTGTGACGTCATTTGTCAGCATCTGTTGCCCTTGGTAATGGGTCCGCCCTCTCCTCAGGATTGGATGGACGTCGTTGGGGGATTTCTGGATGCTGTGCTGTTGCCGAACTGCATTGGGCCGCTGGACAGAAAGCAAATGTTTGTGTCAGAAAGCCACCAAACTCAGGGTCTCAGTATTTTAACTATAGGCAGTTCTTTTCGGTGGTTCTGCTGGCTATGGCTGACAATGACTATCGCTTCCTGCTGGTTGATATTGGGGCCTTTGGGAGTGGTGGGGATGCTTACATTTTTTGAGCCTCCAGAATGGGTAGGTAGCTGATGGCCGAGCAGCTCTCTGTGCCTGCATCCCAGACCCTTCCTGGCTCATCAGGTCCAGAAGCCCCATTTGTCTTTGTGGTGGATGAGGCATTTGGCCTGTCGAATCATGTTATGCATCCCTTTGCTCTCAGGGACAAAGACACCAGGAGGCAGGTGTTTAATTACTGCCTCACATGTGCCCAATGTTATGTTGAGTGTGCGTTTGGGATTCTAACCAACAGGTGGAGAGTTTTAGTAAGTGCCATTCAGCTTGCTCCGGAAAACGTGTGTGTGGTAATTCACACCTGTGTGGTTCTTCATCATTTTTGCTGGCAGAATAATACTGTTTATAATGCAGTGCAGGCTCAGGCCACTGCTTTCGGCCGGTAACTTGTAGAAGAGACGGTACAGTATGGTAGGCCAGCAGATTCTGCTCATTGAGTCAGGAACCTGTTGGTGGACTACTTCCTGTCCCCTCAGGTAGAAGTTCTGTGGCAGTTGGACCATGTATGGTGTCACAGATTAGCTGGTCTCTCCGAATAGTATGTTTTTTTAAGCTAGCTGTGCCCCTTTTTTTCTTAGATAGTGACTTATTGGCACCTGTTTTTAGTTACAGACTGGCAATACAATGAGGACCCTTGACGTGGGTTGCGAGCTTGTACTAGATTGGGCAGCTCCCACTCGTTTACAAAAATGTGTGAGACCCCTTAGAACTTTGTAAACCTTTCCCCCCTGGAGCAGAAGGTGGCCAATGAAGTTAGCAGATACCACATTTATTTGCCTTTTCCAGGGCCCATGTCCTAAATGAGAGGTGTCACATTAATTGTCAAGTTCTGTTTCTACCATTCCAGTGAGCCCCTGATTTCTAATTGTTTTCCGCCTTATGTTCCCACAGTCAAGTTTCACCCCATTTGTATTAGTTGTGCTTTTGGAAGCCTTTAAAAATAAAATTTTAGTCTCCTCATTTTTTTTTTGTTGCCCCTACATTTTGCATGGGCTGTTCGGCCAACCCCACTACACATTTTAAATAAAGTATAGCAGTGGCAGCAAATAAGAATGCAAGTAATTAATCCAACGAAGCTTTATTCCTCCATGCAACGTTTCGATCTGGATATCAGATCTTTGTCAAGCATAATACAAAAGCACCAAATGCACAACTTATATAGCCATCACCATTAAGATAAAACACAGAACAACTGGTAGCAACAGAAAACACTACCTGTGAGAAGCATGCTTCCGATCACCATGGCGTCCGGAGTCCTCCGCGTCGTCAAAGTAGTACTGCGCATGTGCGGGAATGTAGAAAACTTGCGAGATTACGGAGGCAAACAGTCCAGCAACTCGTCATATCCCATCAGTAATAGATGTCACACCATCTTCACTCTTCAGTCTTCTCCAAGCAAGGTAAAATCACCTTGGTCAAAGTGCCTCACAATGACCAGCCACCCCGGCCGGATTTTCGAGGGCCAAGGCTTTGATGATACCCAACAGATTACAGCATGAATTACACCTCTGTTTACACAGGGTGACATGCTGCCATCTTCTTGAAGTGACTGAACTTGGGCAGATTGAATTACTGTTTGTGGTTTGCCCATATTTCCGTGAATTACTTTGTGTGCATTGTTGTCCATTTAAAAATTAGGAGTGCAGCTACATTTAGCACCCACAATAAGGCTGCCTCAAGATGGGATATGGGTGTAGGCAACCTTACAAATGGTCCAACAATGTCTAAAAGTTGTGTAAAGCAAATAAAGGCAGAATGTGGTGTAGAGGAACACCTGAGTTGCAGTACTTTCCACACACCCCATGTCAGCTGGCACTCAGTTTGAGCAAGCCCATATATGTGTGAGGCGTCTGTTTGTTTTCTGACCTAGCTAGCCTTTTAATAAATTTGGAAATACAAAACCAATGGCCCAACAAGCTAGTGGTGCATTACTGTTTGGTGGTGGAAATAGTGTGTAGCTTTTGAAAATATTCTATACTGGGTGTCTACACCTGTTCTGTATAGCACAAAGCAGTTGCCCTGTCAAATCTTACAGACTTCAATTGTTTAAATGTATTGTGGCTAATGTACATAGTGTGTGAAATAAAGCAATGTATTTTTACAAACGTTTTTTTTTATATTTTCTCAAAATATATTGTCTTTTCAAAATTTGGACAAAACGCCAACAAGGCACATGTTTAGAACATAACTTAGAAACCTCTAGGACGGCAGGAAACACAGCTTCTGTAAATGAAGACAATGGGCCAGCCCGAAACAATGGCAATGCAGGGCCCTTTCTGCACTCCAACAGCCGCAAGTCACAGATACATTAAAAGATCCATGGGCAAGAGCGTTGACATGGACTGTGTGGAGGTGGGTGCTGGGTGGAGCGACCACTCTTCCGTTGTCGGGAAGAAAAACACTCCCCACTGATAGAGGTTTGCCAGGCGCTCCTGGAGTCCATCAAGGCCTCTCCGCAGGGCAGACACTTGCAGGTGGCATTGACAGATCTCCTAGAAGAACCAGGCCACCTTCTCCTCAGGGGGATTATCTCGCCACACTTTTGGTGAAAAAGAGTTTGTGTTAATACTACTTGGCATTTACACACACAAAATACACATCTGCCAACATATTTGTGGATATAAATAGGCCCTAATCTCCAGGTGATTGGCCACACATCTCCATGTCCATGCCACACAAAGCGATTAGATAAAGCTTGGCTAGCTTTGTGCAGCAAGGATTAGAGATGAGCGAGCGTACTCGTCCGAGCTTGATGCTCGTTCATGTATTAGGGTACTTGAGATGCTCGTTACTCGAGGCGAGCACCACGCAATGTTCGAGTCAATTCCATTTCCTTCCCTGAAAGTTTTGCACCATTTTCTGGGGAAAAGAAGCGCAGGGAAGGCATTACAACTTCCTCCTGTGACGTTTCAGCCCTATCCCACCCCCCCTGCAGTGAGTGGCTGGCGAGATCAAGTGTCCCCCAAGTATTTAAAGTGGGGCTGCCCGCGGCTCGCCACAGTCACACACTGGAAGAGATCAGAGACAGTGCTGGTGCTGCTATAGGGAAAGTGTAAGTTTAGGATCCTGTGTACAAGAACCCCAATGGTCCTTCTTAGGGCCACATCTGACCGTGTGCATTACTGTTGTGGCTGCTGGTAGCAGTTTTGCAATGTTTAGTTTTTTTGTATATCGGGCGTGCAGCCCCATTACAGCTATAGCGTTCTCAGGCTGCAGTCTGTACTACATAGTAGAGGGACAGCGTTGCTGAGATAGGGACAGTGGTAGTGTAGGATCCTGTGTACAAGAACCCCAACGGTCCTTCTTAGGGCTACCTGTGGCTGTCTGCATTTTACAGGTTGTCTGATGGGAGTTGTAGTCCATCACTATTGCACAGCTAGGCCTGTTTGCAGCCTTCCGTATAATTTTTTTCTGGCTGCAGTTAGCGTTACATAACCGCTGTCAGCCTCCAACTGTATGCCAATAATTCCAAATTTTTTTACACTGCTCTGTGTCTGCCGTCGACTTCACGCACAGCGTACGGCGACAGCCCCTGATAGAGGGAAAGTCCTATACACGCTATATAGCCGGTATTCTTTTTCAAAACTTTTTTTAAATAAAAGATCCTTCTTACGGCTACCTGTGACCGTGTGCATTTTACAGGTTGTCTGAGGGGAGTTGTAGTCCATCACTATTGCACTTAGGCCTGTTTGTGGCCTTCCTGACTATTTTTTTCTGCCTGGAGTTTGCCTTACTATACTGCTCTCAGCGACAAAGTCTACGCACATAATTCCAGGATTATTTACACCGGCCTGTGTCTGCAGTGAATTACAGATGCACAGCATGTAGTTAGCGTTACGATTCCGCTCTCTGCGTGAAAGTGTACGCATATAATTCCATAATTATTTACAGCGGTCTGTGTCTGCTCAGGTCCAGGTGTATCCCAGCCGGCTGCTGCGGGATTAGGAGAGAGGCAAGTTTCTGGGGTCCCCAGCTTCATATCACAATTTATGGGTCCACGTGGTAGACCTTTATTGCAAACAGAGCAGTGTGAGCAGGTCCTGTCGTGGATGGCAGAAAATGCATCCAGCAATGTATTGGGCACCCAGTCTTCTATGCAGTCCACTGCTGCAACTCTGAATCCTCTGGCTGTTGTTCCTCCTTCCTCACAGCCTGTACTTCTGCTACAAAAATGGTACTGGGGTCTGCATATGCTTCTGCTACATAAATGTTACAGGGGTCTGCTGATACTGCTGCTACAGAAATGTTACAGGGGTCTGCGTATACTGCTGCTAGAGAAATGTTACTGGGGTCTGCCTATACTTCCACTACAGAAATGGTACTGGGGTCTGCCTATACTGCAGCTACAAAAATGTTACAGGGGTCTGCCTATACTGCTGCTACAGAAATGTTCCTGGGGTCTGTTTATACCTTTGCTACAGGAATGTTACAGCGGTCTGTCTATACTATGGGTGCACTAAGTCTTTCCATCGCGGTGTTTTACATATGTGGCACAAGTAATACAGTGACTGACTAGGCCAGAATTGCTGGTCGAGGCCAAGTTGCTTGGCGGGGCAAAACTCTCCCATGGTTGGCCACTCCGATTTCTTCCTGTGTAATACCATCTTTGTGCACTTACAGCATAGGCTAGGCCAAGGAACCCAAAGACTGCCCCTTCCAGTGTTGAGCTACCTATGTTGCGACACATGGATTTCCCGTTGCTATGTAACTCAGGGCACCGTGGGTCACAAAGGTGGAGGCTTGGAACTGAGCCTGACCCTGGGCCCGCTAACGTGCTTCCCACACAGACTATAGCGGGTCCTGGTCATGGTGTCTTGGGCTTGTAATGCCACCTCCTCCTCCTGCTTGGGGTCAGGGGATCAGCACTGGGCATCATGTATTTTCTCCCGTGTTACCACAGTTATCTGAGACACTGGTTTGGGCCAAAGAAGAGGAGCGTTACTGCATTGATGAGACCTTCACAGCTGTACTAGCATCGGAGTCTGCTCTATGTCCACGATTGCTGAGGGTGTGTGCAGAGGCCTATGTACTCGGCTCAGTGAAAGTCTGGCATGTTTGGGCACTATCATTTCTTCATGTTTATTACTGTCTTTGGGTTCCTTCGGCTCGCCTACGCTGTGGGTGCACAAAGACTTCCCATAGCGGTAATTTACCTGTCCGGCACAAAGTCACTGACTGACTTGGGTAGGGTGCATAGTGCAGATGGCTTTCCCCTTGCGGTGTGGATAGAGCTATCAGACACCTAGACAGAATGAATACTGTGTGGGCACATGGACTTCACATTGCTATGTCAGTCGCGGCACCTTGGGTCTCACAAGGTGTTTGCTGGGACCGAGCCTTGCCAAGGGCCCGCTCACATCCTTCCCCCACAGGCTACAACGGGCCCTGGTCATGGTTTCTTGGCCTTGTAAGGCCACCTCCTCCTCCTGCTTGGGGTCAGGGGATCAGCAATGCGCATCATGAATTTTCTCTCGTGTTACCACAGTTATCTGAGAAACTCGTTTGGGCCAAAGGAGAGGAGCGTAACTGCATTAATGAGACGTTCACTGCTGAACTAGCATCGGAGTCCGCTCTATGCCTGCGATTGCTAAGGGTGTGGGCAGAGGCCTATGGCCTCGGCGCACTTTAAGTCTGCCATGTTTGGGCAGTTTGATTCCTTCATATTTAATGCTGTCTTTTGGTTCCTTCGACTCGCCTATGCTGTGGGTGCACACAGACTTCCCATAGCGGTGATTTCCCTGTCCTGCACAAAGTGACTGACTGACTGGCTTAGGTAGGATGCATAGTGCAGATGCCTTTCCCCTTGCGGTGTCGCTAGAGCTATCCGACACCTAGACAGAATGAATACTGTGTGGGCACATGGACTGCCCATTGCTATGTCAGTCGCAGCACCTTGGGTCTCACAAGGTATTTGCTGGGACCGAGCCTGGCCAAGGGCCCGCTCACATCCTTTCAACACAGGCTACAGCGGGTCCTGGTCATGGTTTCTTGGCCTTGTAAGGCCACCTCTTCCTCCTGCTTGGGGGCCGGTTGTTAAGCAATGCGCATCATGCATTTTCTCTTGTGTTACCACAGTTATCTGAGAAATTTGTTTGGGCAAAGGAGAGGATAGTAACTGCATTAATGTTACGGGGGTCTGCCTATACTTCAGCTGCAGAAATGTTACCGGGGGCTGCCTATACTTCAGCTGCAGAAATGTTACTGGGGTCTGCCTATACTGTTACTACAGAAATGTTACTGGGGTCTGTCTATACTGTTACTACTAAAATGTTACTGGGGTCTCCCTAGACTTCTGCAACATAACTGTTACTGGGGTCAGCTTATACCTTTGCTACAGGAATATTACAGGGGTCTGTGCATACTATGGGTGCACTAAGTTTTCCCATAGTGGTGTTCTACCTATCTGGCCCCCAAAAAAACACTGACTGACTAGGGCATGTACTGTGGGCCGAAGCCAACATGTATTTTCTCTCACGTTACCACAGCTATCCGGGGCACTGCAATGGGATTTCTTTATGTACCTTCTCTGGGTTCCTGGGACCCACCCATGCTGTGGGTGCACACAGACTTCCCATAGCGGAGTTGTACCTGCCTGGCAGTTAAAAAAAAAAACAGACTGACTAGGGCATAGAGTGTGGGCCGAAACCAACATGCATTTTCTCTCACGTTACCACAGCTATCCGGGGCACTGCATTGGGACAAACAAGAGGAGCAATACAGCGCTATTGAGACGTTCACAGCTACGCTAGCATCGGAGTCCGCTCTATGCCCGCGATTGGTGAGGGTTTGTGCAGAGGCCCATGTCCTGGGCGCAGTGAAAGTCTGTCATGTTTGGGCACTCTGATTTCTTTATGTGTACTGTCTTTAAGTTCCTTGGGCCCACCCATGCTGTGGGTGCACACAGACTTCCCATAGAGGTGTTTTACCTGTGTGTCCTCAAAAGACTGACAGACTCGGGTAGGGTGCAGAGTGCAGATGGTTTACCCCTTGCATTGTCGATGAGATATCCGACACCCAAACAGAATAAGTAGTGTGTGGACACATAGATTCCCCATTGCTATGTCACTGGCAGCACCTTGGGCCACACAAGGTGTTTGCTGGGACCGAGCCTGGCCAAGGGCCCGCTCACATCCTTTCAGCACAGGCTACAGCGGGTCCTGGTCATGGTTTATTGGCCTTGTGAGGCCACCTCCTCCTGCATTGCGCATTATGTATTTTCTCTCGTGTTACCACAGTAATCTGAGAAACTCGTTTGGGCCACAGGAGAGGAGCATAACTGCATTAATGAGACCTTCATAGGTGTATTAGCATCGAAGTCCGCTTCCTGCCTATGATTGCTGAAACTGTTGCCTGAGGCCTATGTCCCGGGGGAACTGCAACGGCGCCAGGTTGGGCCTGTGGAACTTTTTTCTGGCTAATGCAGTCTTTGGAGCGGTGAAAGAAAACGTAATGGATTGACTGAGACCTTCACAGGTGTACTAGCATTGAAGTCCGCTTCATGCCTACGATTGCTGAAGCTGTGGGCCGAGGCCTATGTCGTCAGCGCAGTGTAAGTCTGCCATGTTTGGTCACTCTGATTTCTTTATTGTTCATGTCTTGGGTTGCGTTGGACCCACCTATGTTGTTGGTGCACACAGACTTCCCATCGCGGTGTTTGACCTGTCTGGCACAAAGACACTGACTGACTTGGGTAGGGGGCAGAGTACAGATGGCTTTCCCCTTGCGGTGTCGATTGAGCTATCTGACACCTAGACAGAATGAATACTGTGTGGGCACATGGATTCCCCATAGCTATGTAAATCATGTCCACGTTTGCAGCTCCTGACAGAGGTTGGTACTTTATTGGAATGAAGATTGAACGTCAATTTCTCATTGATTCTCAACTGCATTGTGGGCTATCGCCCCGCCCCTTTTAAAGAGGGTCGCTACCTGGCCCTGCCAACCCTCTGCAGTGTGTGTCTCCGGTTCCTCCTTATCGCAGACGCACTTATAAATAGACATGAGGGTGGTGTAGCTATGAAGTGAGCGTGTGGCATGAGGGCACCTGAAGGCTGCGCAGGGACACTTTTGTGTGCGCTGCGGAAGCAGGGTTGTGCCGGGGGGGAGGGGTTGGGCAGCATGTAACCCAGGAGAGGCAGCGGTGTGTCCCGCAGGCAGTGCTTGGGCTTGGTTGGAGGTAGTGTGGTGCTTAGCTAAGGTGTGCCTTGCTAATGGGGGTTTGTCCGAAGTAAAAATTGTTAGGGGGGGGGGCTCACTCTTGCCGCTATTGTGGCTTAACAGTGGGACCTGGGAGCCTGAGATACATCCCAGCATGTTGCCCCTCGCCTGCCCTATCCGTTTCTCTGTCGTTTCCATCACTTTCTTGGGTTTTCCAGATTTTCACAAATGCAAACCTTAGCGGAGCATGGGTCATATACAAAAATGCTTGAGTCGCCCATTGACTTCAATGGGGTTCGTTACTCGAAACGAACTCTCGAGCATCGCGGAAAGTTCGACTCAAGCAACGAGCACCCGAGCATTTTGGTGCTCGCTCATCTCTAGTAAGGATTAAAATAAAAACTAGCCTTGCCCACACATCTTTGATCAGGAACCCTGGGTCAAAAGTGTCTGCGCTTTTGAGCCAAACTTTGCGGGAATGTAATCAGTCTGTAAAGCTATAAGGTGGCATTATTTTGATATTTTAAATAAGGTTTTGCTTTAATTACAGACAGTTCCCCATATATGGATGTTTCATGCAGCAACCACTTTGTGTTGCTGATGGTCTGCTTGGTGTTTTAAATAGTTTCTCCAAAAACTGAGAAACACATAAAAGGTGTGTGGCCACTGCTCAGCCACTGGCATTTGGCAACCAATTTCTGCTATAAATATGTGCGTTTTTTTTACTTTAAAAAACTAACAAAAAAAAGGTCCAAATGTCAAGGGGCACACAGACTGGCAATGAGCTTGTGTTTATGTCATGTGTTCATCTTCTCAGTTTTAACATAATACAATAGTGTTTGCAGCTTCGCCTGCTCTTGGTATATGGTCAGTTTAACCTGTCACAGGGCAGGATGGGTAAAACATTTGGCCTGGCACCTCTACCAGAGGCTGTGAGGTCCTCAGAGGTGACATACACCGCAGGAGAAGCCTCTTCCACCGAAGAGAAAACAGCTTGGACTCTTCAGCTTGCAAAGAAAAGAGGACATTATGTTTTAAAGGTTGTAAAAAAAAATGTGGTAAAAAACAAACTTACTGGGAGGCTCCTCCATTGAGGCTGGTGGTGGAGGTGAGGGCTGGCGTGCCTGCCGTAATGTGGAGGTTCCACCCTGTGACGGCGTGACTCTTCTGTTGGGACATAAATTGTACAAAAGGACTTTGTCACAGCATCAAAAAAGCAGGATGGTTGTAATCAAAGGACAAAGTAATAGGTGATCCAAGAGCCACATCTAGGGAAACACAGTATCAGGCATGCTTAATTTTTGGCCCTTGCCCCACATTTTCAAGTGTGTCCCCACATGCCTCTTCAAATCAGGCAATGTCCCTAAAAAAAACACAAATTAACCAAACTGTGTTTCCTCCCATGGACAGGGCTACGCCACCTCAATTATAGGGGTGATTTGCACACTGGGCGATGATGGCATACATGTCACACTTTCAGACATACCCCTCTAAGATTAGAGCAATAATCACACCATATGTAGCAATTATGAACAGTCCCTGGGACTGTTGACATCTTAAAGTGTGAGAGCAATGATGATCCTGGAGCAAAGAGAGCGAGTTTGGTAAATACCTGAAATGTGCCCAAACGCATCATTCACGTGATAAATATTCACATTAACAGATGACTACAATAGCCACCGATTCCACCGCCCCACATCCACATGTGCGAACATGATGTACTATCATGTTACCTCTTTCCCGATGACAATTCTCCCGATAGAGCATCCGTAAATGCCTTGGGTCCTTTAATTTTAGGTCGCTCCACCTCTTCTGTAGTTGCTCCTGCCTCTGCACAGTCCTGTATTTGCGTGAGATCCTTTTCTTGTGGCTGTTGGGGTGCAGGTATGGCCTGTGCTTGCCATCATAGTCAAGCTGGTCCATCATCTAGACCAGTAGCTGTGTTTCCCACCATTCCATAGGTGATGCTCTGCCAGACATTTTTTTGGTAAAGGATGTTGCCAAAGCAAAATGGCGAATTACTTTCAGTTTTGTGCGTAAGAGGCATGCCGGGGACACACATTAGTGCTCGGGGTTCGCCATGCACATATGATTTGAGAAGCACAGTTGACTCCTCCTATAGCATTTGCCTCAACACAATATTCGTTGCGCAGCTAAAGCTAGCAATAATTAGCGGCGCATGTTCGGACGACCAAGCGTTTTAAAAACGTGCTGCAAGGAATTAATCTCTTCGAGAATGGATTAATTATTGTCCACAAATTAAATAAAAATACACCAAATAGGGTCAACACACACTTGATGATGCCAACAGCTTTAGGGCCAGACAAGAGCCTAGACATAGGTGAATACACTCAGGCAGGAACCTGCAACATTGCTAAGGTGCCTTTTGTGGGAGCATCGAAGATGTTGCTTAAGCCATGTCCAAACAAATTCAAAGATATGGATCCAATTTGGCCCAATCTAAGCTGGTTTGGTGCATGGCAAATGATCGATTCTGAGAAGTTTTACAACTCCAAAATGTTCCGTGCAACGAAGATTATGGGGAAAAGAATAAACACCAACATTAAAGGAGATGTCCCGAGGCAGCAAGTGGGGTTATACACTTCTGTATGGCCATAATAATGCACTTTGTAATATACATTGTGCATTAATTATGAGCCATACAGAAGTTATAAAAAGTTTTTTACTTACCTGCTCCGTTGCTAGCGTCCTGGTCTCCATGGTGCCGACTAATTTTTGGCCTCCGATGGCCAAATTAGCCGCGCTTGCGCAGTCCGGGTCTTCTGCTGTTCTCTATGGGGCTCCGTGTAGCTCCGTGTAGCTCCGCCCCGTCACGTGCCGATTCCAGCCAATCAGGAGGCTGGAATCGGCAGTGGACCGCACAGAAGAGCTGCGGTCCACGGAGGAAGAGGCCATCTTCAGCGGTGAGTAGAGAAGTCACCGGAGCGCCGGGATTCAGGTAAGCGCTGTGCGGGTGGTTTTTTTAACCCCTGCATCGGGGTTGTCTCGCGCCGAACGGGGGGGGGGTTTAAAAAAAAAAAAACCCGTTTCGGCGCGGGACATCTCCTTTAAGCCTTTTATGCTAATAACCAAAAATACTGCACATTGTTGGCTAAAAAATGGACCCCATGGCATTTTCCTAATAGTAACTAACGTGGACTAGTGCCAAGGTGTGGTGTGGATGTTGCTGCCCACATTCAATGGCACATGCTTCTGTTCATGTGAATTAGAGGCTTCAAAGATCGGCCTATTGGCTAAAGGCCTGGAAACATCACTTAGAGGAGCTTAGGCCCATAATGCTCCGGGAAAACCTACCTTAACCCTTCATCCTTACCCCATGTTGACTATGGCAACCAAACTATGTATCTCGCTGCATTTAACCACTGTATCCTGCTTTGGAGAAAAAATTATTTGGGGCATAGCTAAACACCCCCCCCCAAATGCGTGAAATAAACCCTCAAAGAAAACATGTGAAAGGAACATAAGGAAAGTACAACGTCAAAAGGTGAACAAATGATTTTACTGTGTAAGAAATAAAACTGCCCTTGGCCACAAATAACAAAACAAGACATAGTATTTAAAAAAAAAAAAACATAAGCAGATTTTCAATTTTAATAATTAAACAAAACATGGCGCCTCCTGGGTGGCAGCCGTGGGCGTTGCAGCATTTTCCATCCTGCCCTGGGTGGACAGCCATGTCACTTTACTGTTGGGAATAAGGGCGGGGGAGAGGGGAACAGGCACAGCAGTTCTAGCTAAAAACACAGACTGCGATGATTCTGACCCTGAAACAGCTTGTTGCACAACTGGGGATGGGGAGAGGCGAAAGAGCCGTGAACAGCCAGCCTGCTCCCTCTTGCTTCTAGCTTGCCCATCAGGGGACTGCCAATCCCCTTGGTGCCTTACAGGGGACCTTATTTGGGCTGGAGAGCTTGGTGGCCTTGAGGATGGTGAGCCAAGCAAAACATGTTGGGAGGGTGGTGGAGGTTTCATCTGGCTGGAGGTTTAGAGATAAATACTTGGCTCCGCACGTCAGATCTCAGGACCTATAGTTTATTTCCCGCCTCTGGCAGGACCTACCCCTGCTGTTGAGATGCCAGTGGTCCAGAAACTAAAAGACCTCTGTGGATGGTTCAGGCAGCCTCCAAAACCGTCTCAACGGCCACCCTCACTGTACCCTCCATGCACCTGTGGAGCTGACACAAGTCGGGTGCGAGCAACCTGCAGAACAAATCTGAAAGTTTTATGGCACAGGAAGTAAAAGAAATACTACCTGGAGCTAGTATTTAGACATCTAAAGGAATTGTACATCTCTTCGCTTTGCAGCCATGGACATAGAGATGGCACCCTCCCTCTTTTGCTGCCCTTGGAGTCAAGCTCTCCATCTATCATCACTCCAAAATCCCCATATACAATCAAACCTCCTTGTTGTATCTTTTTTACTTTCCTCATCACCTCGGCCAAAAATTGGATCTGTAATGAGTTTGGTGTATAAATATGGACCAAAGTCATGAGGAAGTTGTTAATTTTAAATATCAGAATTATATATGCATCCCCTTCGTCTAATTCTGTTTTTAAGGTTTGGCAGACCACAGAATCACTAATCGACCCTTCTTTCTTCCTCACTGCATTGGCTGTAATAATTCTGGGGTATTCTGGAAGCGTTAAAGTAGGGCAGTTGTTCTTTGCAAAGTAGGTTTCCTGTACACAAATAATGTCCGCTCTTGACAGGAGGAATTCTTTCCACAGTGCATTTCTTTTAAATGGAGTATTAGGACCTCTTGCATTGATGGATATGAGATTTATATCCATATTGTTCATCGTGATTTTGATTATGAACCCAATTTATGAAGGTCAAAGTTTTGGGGCATACAATTCAGCCTGTATTTATAGGGTACCTCTTCTGTTGCTGAGAGGACCACCGGCTCTGGAATTATCAATTTTCATCTTTACAATTAAGCAATGAGTTGGAGCCTTCCTTTGGGCTTTCGGTGCAGAGTTCTGTGACCAGTTTTTGTTTAAATATTTAGAAGCACTTTCTGAAGAAGCATTGAATCTAGAGATGAGCGAGCGTACTCGGATAAGCGGTACTCGCTCGAGTAATTGGCTTTATCCGAGTACCGCTATGCTCGGGGCTAAAGATTCGGGTGCCGGCACGGAGCGGGGAGCTGCAGGGGAGAGCGGGGAGGAACGGAGGTAAGATCTTTCTCTCCTTCTCTCCCGCCCGCTCTCCCCTGCTCCCCGCTGCGACTCACCTGTCAGCCGCAGCGGCACCCGAATCTTTAGCCCCGAGCACAGCGGTACTCGGATAAAGCCAATTACTCGAGCGAGTACCGCTTATCCGAGTACGCTCGCTCATCTCTAATTGAATCCCCATTTTTTTAGGAGAAAGAGGCCATCTTCTAGGTTTGTGATGCCGTCCCTGTTTATGAGCATTTATATAAAATGTTCTTTTCTCTGAGTAGTGTAGTTATTATGCTGTACGCTTCCATGCTAGCATTGTTGTTTGTGAAAAGTCTGAGAATAACTTTATATTCTCATAAAGGTGGAGGTAGATCTCCAAGCATCCCAGAAGCATTTATCATAGCTTCCTTGCTATGGAAAAAATGGACGCGTATGATCACATCTCTTGGTACATCCTCTGAGATTGTTTTGGGTCTAAGTAGTCTGTGTACCCTATCTAGGATATGTTCCCTCAGATTAGAGTCGGGCAGCAGAATTCTTATGAAGTTCTTCCATTCTGACTGTTTCTGCTATTCTTCAGAGTTTGACATGATTTCATCTATTATGGCCCTCCAGGTTTGCCATTTAATTTTTGCTCCACTTCAAGCTCTTCCACCACTTTGTAATGCACATCAACTAGCTTATTATGAGAGCTCGGTATTTCACCTGTTTTAGATTCAAGATGATCAACTCTCTCTCCTAGGTCTGATAAAGCAGAGCTGGATGTGCTATGAATCATTGAAATTTCTTATCTCAGGGATACCCTCAGGGTAAGTACCATATCTCTTATAAAGAACTCAGAGGCATTTTGACTAGAACAAGCTATATTCAAGATGGGGTCTGTATCATTTGTCTCCTCTTCTTCTTTCTGCATCTGCTCTCTTCAGTGTGGGGTCCCCCCAGCCCGCCACCTCGGGCTTCGGCTGTACCTGCACTATCTTCCCTGCAGGCTGTGCTTCTGGCTCCTCTTCCCCGTCTCACACTGGGAAGAAGTCAGTTAGATGCTTCAATCCTGACTTCCTCAGCTTTCTTCTTGTCATTCCGATGTGCTCTGTAATGCACGGCTTCTGCAAGCAGTCTCTGCGGTCCTCGGTAGTTGTTGAGTTAGCTGCTATGAGGTTGGTATTAACGGAGCTCAGGCACTCACATCAACCATCTTAGCCTTCCAAGCCATGCCATTCTTTTGCCAACCCTGGCTCCCCATAAAACTGATTGGAAAGTGATCAAAATAATGTATGTACCCCCAAAGTGGTACTAATGAAAACTATAGCTGACTCTACAAAAAATGAGTTCTCGAGCAGTGCTTTTAACAAAAAATAAAAGTGTTATGAGTCTCAGAATACAGAGATAGAAAATTAATTTTCTTTAAAAAAAAAGTCTTTATTTTTTAAAAATAGCAAAACATTTAAAAAAAACGACAGAAATTTGGTATCACTAGGATCAAACTAACCCACAGAATAAAGCTCAAATGTCATTTTTAGTGCACCATGATCCCGGTGAAAACTAGGATAAAAAAATTGTGCAAAGAACACCTGTCAATCTTCATAGTTCCATAGGCTATAATATCTTTATTTGTATAGCGGCAACATATGTCGCATATATATATATATGTTTGTGTGCATACATGCATATATTTTAAACTGCTCATGTCATGAGGAGATGTATGCAAACATCAACATATCTAAATTCACACCAGTAGAAAAAGCTTACTTCCCCGAAACACTGTTCATACTGGAATACAATAACAAGAAAACTGACTTTCAGAATATATCTATTTGCTGAATATGACAAAAAGTTAAAAGCGGTAAATTAGGAAACTTAAATGTGACAGAGCATGATAGATGTGAGTTGGCGTAGTTTGAAAATGAGAAACATTAAAATCATATATTAGAATAGATCAAGCTTTGCATGCCAGTATGTATGTCAGCAAGTTTTTTTGAGTTATCAGCAATTTCAAATGGTTTTAAAAGAAATAAAATTCATAGTATTGATTGCCTTATTAGTTTAGACAAACAAGATGTCTATGGTTAACAGTGGCAGTTTAAATATACTAGCAAAACTTACAACCCAAATGATTGATAACTCAAATTATTATATATGACAAATAAATATCCAAGCAATCAACATGGTATTTTGTTTCTACATATTAATTAAACATAGCATGAAGATTTCATGCACATATCCATATTATGGATTTCTTGTACAGTTCCATTATGTAGTACCCATAACTTGCTATGGTCCCATACTATACTTCCATGTCCCACTGCAGAGATTGTGCACATGTGATATTGCGTGTGCACGAGCGCTATTTGTACACAGTTGTGCACAGTAGTTTTACAGTTTATGTGTATTCTTAACAGATAAGAAAGTTTGTATATTTTCTAAAAATGATTACAAATTATTATCTGACTGAGAGAACAAATGTAAGTTTTAGTTTTTTGAATATATGAGCAATTTAAAAATTAGAATTTCAGATGTACTTAAAGGGGCTGTTTATGATACAATATTATATTTGTCTGTTACACCATGAAATCATAACAATTTTCAATCTGAATAATTAAAAGAAAATGTGCTTGTGTCTAGAGATCGCTGTTATGTACTTGTTATAGCCTCCCCTGGAGTGCTTTTGATTTCATTGCAGCAATTCCATGTCATCCAAATAGACCACTATGAATCAATTTAGAAGATTCTGGAAGATACCATTGCTAAAGTGCTTAAAAGAAGCTGGAACATTACAAAGACCAAAGTGCATGACAAGGGATTCAAAATGACAATACTGCATTTGAAATGTTGTCTTCCACTTTTCACTGGGTCATACCCAACCAGTTTGTAAACCCGTAGAAGGTCAAGCTTATTTTTGTATTTCAATATTTTTTATTGAAACGATAACATCTCTTTATACTCAACCAACTTGAGTTAATACACAATTTCAATAAACTTATTCCTAAACATCATTACAATCATCTTGTATATTATAACAAGATGAACAGGCTCTTAACAGGGAGGAAGGGGGTGGCATAGCAATGGGGGGTATGGCATTACCGATTTCTAGTATTAAGGTAGTTAAATGCTATTTTTCCTTATCCTCTTAAGGGGTGTCTGTTTCCCTAGTCTGCGGGGTTGGCTATAATTGTTTCAGCCCTTTGTTGTGGTTTATCCATTGTGACCAAGAAGCCTCATAACTGGGTATTTTGTTGTTCCTAATAGCTAGTATTTTCTTCATAAGTTACATGTTCAAACATCCTGTCTATAATATTTTAAAAGGAAGGTGGCTCTATGGTCTTCCAATTCCTTGCTATGGCCAATTCAGCTATTACTAATAGATAGACAACTATGCTTCTTTATCTGCTACGAATCCAGCATTAGTAATGCCATCTGGGGGTTGGGTGCCAATCGGACTACCCTGAGTTTATATATTAAGTTTAAACTGTTTTATGTAACATAGTCATACAACGCATGGTGCAAAGATTTATCTTGCTATGCAGAAATACAACACCCGTATATATTGAATACACAACATCGGGTATAGATATGTGATGAGATATCAGTCAAATAATTGTGAGTTGTCTAGAACTGAAAACTTAGGAGGAAGCCCTTAAAGATCTCCTGGTTGCTCACATAATAGATATAAACACAAATATTGTATCCATAGCAACTGCAATCTTATGTTTGCCAGTATAGCATTAAAAATATGACCTTTAACAAACATTAAGTAATAATTAGAGATGAGCGAGCACCAAAATGCTCAGGTGCTCGTTACTCGGGACGAAATTTTCGCAATGCTCGAGGGTTCGTTTCGAGTAACGAACCCCATTGAAGTCAATGGGCGACCCGAGCATTTTTGTATATCGCCGATGCTCGCTAAGGTTTTCGTTTGTGAAAATCTGGGCAATTCAAGAAAGTGATGGGAACGACACAGCAACGGATAGGGCAGGCGAGGGGCTACATGTTGGGCTGCATATCAAGTTCCCAGGTCCCACTATTAAGCCACAATAGCGGCAAGAGTGCCCCCCCCCCCCCACTGTCAGAGTAAAGATCGTTCTCCTCTGCCATAGCTGTAACAGCTGTGGCAGAGAAGAACGATGTTTGCCCATTGAATTCAATGGAGCCAGCAATACAGCAGGTTCCACTGAAAGCAATGGGCTGCCGGCGATCGCAGGATGAATTGTCGGGAAGGGCTTAAATATATAAGCCCTTCCCTGCAATTCATCCAGAAATGTGTTACAATAAAAATATATACCGGCGTATAAGGCGACGGGGCGTATAAGACGACCCCCCAACTGTCACCTCATACGCCGGCAATACAGTGGAGCAAAGAATAAAAATCATTACCCACTTCTTCTGACGTTCTGCGGCACTCCTGCAGGCTGTCGCTCCCTCCTGGTTCCCGGCAGAGCATTGCTTTCTGGACGCAGGGCTTGAAATCCCCGCCTCCAGAAACACAGCCAATCACAGCCATTCAATGACATCATTGTCATTGGCTGTGATTGGCTGAAGGCACGTGTGTTTCTGGAGGCGGGGATTTAAAGCCCTTCGTAGAGAAAGCAATGGTCTGCCGGGAACCAGGAGGGAGCGACAGCCTGCAGCAGCACTGCAGAACGTCAGAAGAAGTGAGTAATGATTTTTATTCTTTGCTCCACTGTATTGCCGGCGTATAAGGTGACAGTTGGGGGGTCGTCCTATACGCCCCGTCACCTTATACGCCGGTGTGAGGGTATATATATATATATTGCCATATGTTCTTTATACTTTTATACCTATATGCAAGTTTTATTCAATTCCAAATGAAAAAAACGTATATGTCGCCTTACATCAGATATTCCAAGAGGCTTTGCAAGGCTGAGAGATGTTCTAGAAATTCAGAGAAAACCACCGAACCAGACATGAAGGCCGCGTGTACTCGGCCGATTTCCCAGAAGCGCTGGAACAAGATATCAAGATGTTCAACCATGTACATAATTTTCACTGTCTCAGGCCTGAAATCCGGACTGCCCATATATGGTTATGAGCCCATCACCCCCTGGCTGGGGATGGGACAAAGGGTATAAGATCTCATGTAATCTGTAATAAAGCACGTCGGCACAGCGCAGCCATGTCCCGTGTGAGGAATGATCCAAGACCTCCCTGTGTGGTGTTTTTTTCTTTACCGCCGGCAACGGGGCAAGTGGGGTGGGCCCGATTGGTGCTGTACTTAGAATTTTAACCCTGATAAATGGCGCAACCAACTGGGGCGGTAAAATCGGAGCTTACAGCGCAATTCACCCGGATCCACGCTACTGAGAAGCCGTCCTGCTGCAAACCGAGCCTGATCAACTCACTTAGAACTCCAGGTAAGACAAGCATATATTTATGTTGTGTTTTACGCTGAGAGTCTTGCAGCGGGACTGACTATCTGTGGTTTGTGACCGGATGGGTTGGGTTAAGAGTTCTACACGGTAACTCGTGTGGGCTCCGGGTTTGCCGTCATGGACCACTGACCGTGATATGCGCACCAATGGCTCACCCAGAAACTAGTCTGTAGTTTATTTGTACTTTGAAGTTTTAACGTTTTAATAATAGTGGAGATTGGTGTATCTGCAGAAGTTTTTTTTTCTCTCTTTATTTTCATTTAATCTCACAAGAGAAGGGACCCTCAGTTTAGTTTAGTTAGTTGTTAATGGTTTAGCAGAGAGGGATGCATTTTGTGAGATAAGGCTTCATAAGAAAAGGGACTCTCGGTCGGTTTGCCTTATACATGGGGCTAACGATTTGATTTCAGAGAGATGCATTTTTATGGGACTGGTTCCATAAGGAGAAGGGACCCTCGGTTGTTCTGCCGGTATATAAGGGGCTGACAATTTGAAAATTAAGAGGGATGCATTCTATGGAGCGTGTTATTTTTATTATTGTTGATGTTCTAATATGCGTAAGATCTTATTAAAGAAGATAGAGCCCCTCAAGGGCTGCCGCCGTGTGGATGAATCTGTAAAATGTAAGAAAACTCTAATGAAAATGTGTGACACCGACCCGCACGGCAGATTACAAAATGGTGTCTGGGAGGGAGGTCTTTAGGTCCCAGAGGTGCCTTGGAAGATCAGGTTTTGCTAGACAGTGCTGGAGGAGGAGGAGAGAGAGAGAGACAGTCAGAGAAAGTTAGGTATGTACACATTATTAGTTTAAGAAAGTATCCGTAAGTGAAATGTTGAAAAGTACAGTAAGTGATCAAGAGGGCGTCAGGAGAGTGTCTATTAAAGGTTATATTGGCAGTTAGGTAGGGGAGAGAAATAAGGGGAGAAGGCAAGTCGATAAGTAAGTTACAATGCATGTGATTTGTTGGCAAAGAAAGAGATGAAAATGTGTATAATACAAGATAGATAATAGATAATATGTATAATCCATACTAGGTGGATATATATGTGTATATGTATATACTGTAAGTGCAAATAGTTAACTGAGCTTGCTTTTAGGGGAGAAAGATTGTTGACATGTAGCTGCGAGCTTGTGTTCAGTCTCCAAGGTCGGAAGATAACAGCGAGAGAGAAAATGCAATAACAACCTTGGTTAATATCTTGGCTTGCTTACAATGAATTGAAATGAATTTAATTAATTATACTGTCTTAGTAGGCAGGGAAATATAGTAATTTCTAATGTATATTCTTACTTATACAGGGGTTGAAAATGAATGTTGCAAGGTCCCAGCATATGTGTTAATTATGATTTCAAAATGCAGGCAATAGTTTAAGCTAAAACTTATTCAGTCTGTGTTTCATATTCGCGGAGAGATAACAGTCAGGGTCAAATACAGAGAAAGAGAGATAAGGGGGGCTGAAAAATACCCAGAGATTCTAAAATACTTCAGCGTTTAAATACAGCATATAATAGCTTCAGTAGATAAGAAATATTGAATGTATCAGCAAACTTTTTTTCACATAATTTGTCAAAGATAGCGCTCATTCACAATCTCATCTCAATAGAATTATGTACTTTATAAGATAATAGCACTCACCTCAATGTTTTTCAACTGATGTATGTATGTTTGTCAAACTTTTTTTGTCCGTGCATCTGTATGTACTGGTACACCTCAATAAGGGGGTGACGGAGCAGACTTGAGAGCATGGATGGATGTGAGTTAGTGACCCGTGTTTGGGCTGCGTGGAATGTGTGATGTGGATAATTGACTGGGGATAAAAGTCCTCCCCATGCATGGGACTTTGCTTGGTTGAGATGTGGACGTGTGGACTGTTACGCTGAAATGGAGCTGAGAAGACGGACGCAATGTGCCAATATCGAAGGGGTGGAGCTAGATGATGTAATAGTACGTAGTAATGTTTCATCCTTCTTGTCCAAGGGAGGGGGTGAGGATTTTGAGCAGCTAGTGAAAGTTTTTTTTTTTTTCTCCTGTCTGAAATTTGATAAAGATATTGCAGGCAGGATCAGACTAATAATGAATTCACTTAAAGGGATATCACATTTCAAATATGAATAGATGTTTTGTAGATTATTCTGCCCCGATGTAACTCATGTTTCTGTTATAGGTGCTAACATCTTACAGGCCTTATCTGCATCCATCAAATCTTTTTACAATGTGGTACTAACTTAAACCCGGCTACTATTCTTCCAATTGCGTACCCGGGTTCAAAGGGGGGGAGGAGAAGGCATAGGTGATCTAGGTATTGCAAATCAGCCATTTTTAAATTTTTTGCAAGTCAGCCATTTTTAAATTCAGCCATTTTTAAATTTTTTGCAACAAGGTTCTGATCTTTTTGAAATAGAATACCAGTCTGATTGTCTAGCAGTGATGCAACAAGAAAATTTAAGTTTTAAAAAGTTACTGAAGCCCTTGTTAATAATGCATATTTTGAGTTGTTTTTTATAGATGGTACCAGGGTGATTGACGACTCCACACTGGATATACGGTGGTTACACAACAAGATGTCCTAAAAAGCAGAATGTCTCCGCATGTCGCAGTACAAGAAGCGGAATTAAAAGCACTCACGGAGGCGTGTAGAGTGGAGGAAGGTAAGACGGCAAACATTTACACTGACTCCCGGTATGCATTTGGCATAGCTCATGATTACGGCCCAACCTGGAAGGCCAGACAGTTTTTTACCACTGCAGGACAGCCAATTAAGAATGATGCAGCGGTGCAGTCTCATGGAGACCCTACTTCTACCTGACAAAGTGGAAAGCTCACACCAATTCCTACACCGGAGAAGCAAGAGGCAACGCCATCACAGGCCACACAGCAAAAGCAGCGGCCCTCAAGCCGTGGAAGAAAGAAGAAAAGAAGAATTTGATAAAAAACTTGGACTTTGATAAAAAACTTGGACTTTGATAAAAAACTTGGACTTTGATAAAAAACTTGGACTTTGATAAAAAACTTGGAGTTTGATAAAAAACTTGGCCTTTGATATGCTAATGACTTTACAGTTACAAGCCAGCAAGGAAGAAAAAGACAAATGGACTAAAAAGGGACGGCGTATGGTGAACAGTCAACAGAACTTGCTTACCATAGTCCCTGTGCCCCATGATGGCCCAGCTGACGCACGGAAAGACGAACCTCTCAAAGCAACAATGATGTCGACGCTTGAACAAGGACAGGTGGCTCCTTGGTTTTCTGTAACTGCTGCATCATTTGTCCAGTTTTGCATGATCTTTGCCGAAAGCAACAGGGCAGAAGTAAATTTGCCACATAACACTTGCCGGGGCCTCTCTACCCATTTCAGGGATTGCAAATTGGCTACACTCAGCTCCCACTTGTTGGGAAGCATGAATATGTGCTTGTTGATGTTGATGTTTTTCAGGTTGGAGACCTACCCTGTTACCAAAGTAAATAAGCAGGTAACCGCACAGAAGCTCATGAATGAGGTAATCCGCAGATATGGGGTACCGGAAGTGATTGAGTCAAACAAAGGTACACACTTCACAGGTGAAATAATGCAACACATCATGTCTGTTTTGGGTATATTCTAGGCTTTTCACACACCCTACCATCCGCGGAGTAGGGGGAAAGTAGATACAAAAGGCAATGGAGAAAATGGGCAAATCTTGAATTGAGTGTTTTCCATTAGTTTTTCTTTTTTCCAGGAGGATACATACCACAGTAGCTGAGTTTGGGAAATTATTTTCTTGTTAATTTTGTCATGAGCCTCTCCAAGGAATTGTCAATAATGTGTTCTGTAGTCTCTGCTTTTCTCCCAGGTCCTACAGATGAGTGTCACAATCTGAAACCAGGTGACAGTGTCTATGTGGAAAAGTTTGAGAGACAAACCCTGTTTGAATGTCCTTACCAGATGTTGCTTACCACCCCAACTGCAGTCAAGCTCGAAGGAAAGCCCACTTGGATCCACACTTCGCACTGAAAAAACTAATGATCCTGTATATCCTTTACATGCTATAATTTGGTACAATTCCTCTAACACACACCTTTGACTACTGTACACTAGCCCCCTGTTTCAGAACAAATTAATACAATCAAATGTGCAATAATAAGACTACACTGAGGGTGAGAATCCAACACCACATCGTGCTAGGAGAGACATTGACACTCCAGGTGGTAACTTTAATCCACATGTATATATAGATGCAATAGGAGTGCCAAGGGGGGTGCGAGATTAATTTAATTCTAGAGATCAGGTTAAAGCAGGTTTTGTGTCCTTATTTGCTTTTGTCACTGTTAATAATAATGTAGATTGGATGAATTATATCTATTACAATCAGCAGAGGTTTGTAAACTACACCAGAGATGCTTTGCAAGGGTTAATTGACCAGTTAGGGCCCACTGCAACCATGTCGTTCCAAAATAGAGTGGCCGTGGATATGATTTTAGCAGAAAGAGGTGGGGTATGTAACTTCCTGTATGTGTATTATCCCTTTGATCAAAAAGAGTATGAGTAAGGGACTGGACAATGTGACACCAAAATTTCCCTTGTTGAAAAAAGATGAAGAGCCAGTTCCGATAATGCCAACCAGGTACGTTACCAGAAGAATGGAGAGATGGACTAGTACTGTGTCTGCCTCAGTCTCATAAGATGGACTGTCAGTGGAATTCCCATTTGCCTAGGGAAAGTGCAGAAGACCTTAGGTTCCGGCGAGGGCACACCCTGCGGGGTGTTAACTTGTATAGATAGAGGGTATGGATGCCCGGAAATAAGCCCAGGGAATCCATGGCCTCCTTCTGAGGTGAGGTAGGGATCCCTCCCTTTTAGGAGTAGGGACTTACGGGCAGTGGAGAAACCCTGACGCAAGGGAGAGACGACCGAGGAAGAGTGCAAAGTCTGATGCTTGATCTCCATATTAAGTTTTTTAGGGGGGTTTGTGAGGGTATATATATATATTGCCATATGTTATTTATACTTTTATACCTATATGCAAGTTTTATTCAATTCCAAATGAAAAAAACTTATATGTCGCCTTACATCAGATATTCCAAGAAGCTTTGCAAGGCTGAGAGATGTTCTAGAAATTCAGAGAAAACCACCGAACCAGACATGAAGGCCGCGTGTACTCGGCCGATTTCCCAGAAGCGCTGGAACAAGATATCAAGATGTTCAACCATGTACATAATTTTCACTGTCTCAGGCCTGAAATCCGGACTGCCCATATATGGTTATGAGCCCATCACCCCCTGGCTGGGGATGGGACAAAGGGTATAAGATCTCATGTAATCTGTAATAAAGCACGTCGGCACAGCGCAGCCATGTCCCGTGTGAGGAATGATACCAGACCTCCCTGTGTGGTGTTTTTTTCTTTACCGCCGGCAACGGGGCAAGTGGGGTGGGCCCGATTGGTGCTGTACTTAGAATTTTAACCCTGATACCGGTATATATTTTTATTGTAACACATTTCTGGATGAATTGCAGGGAAGGGCTTATATATTTAAGCCCTTCCCGACAATTCATCCCCGCGCACGCGATCTGCGATTTCTATGGCCTAAGAACCGTTGGGGTTCTTGAAACCTAAAATACTCCTAACACTCTCCCTATAGCAGCTCCACCATGATACCACTTTCCCTGAACTAATGTCAGAATGCATCTGTGGCGAGCCGCGGGAGGGTCAGATTTTAATACTCGGGTGACACCTAATCTCGCCAGCCACTCACTGCAGGGGGGTGGTATAGGGCTTGAACATTGCAGGGGGAAGTTGTAATGCCTTCCTTGTCTTTCTATTGGCCAGAAAAGCGCGCAAATTTCTCAGGGAAGAAAATGAAAGTAACCCGAACACCACGTGGTGCTCGTTACGAGTAACGAGCATCTCGAACACCCTAATACTCGAACGAGTATCAAGCTCGGACGAGTATGCTCGCTCATCTCTAGTAATAATCAATCAAAAAGGGGGGTGAGAGTGAAAGGAAAGAGAGGGAAGATGGAGTTGCGAAGTTCTAGGGAAAGGGGTAGTAAAGAGGAGGTGAGGGGATAAAACATATCTTGTCTGGTGGCGCTCATTTCACTCAATATTTGATACTGCCTTGATCTGCCTACCCTAGGAATTCCTGGAAGTCTGCCGTCTCCAAGAAAAGGGTCCAAGCTGACCACTTTCCCATGCAGTCCCCACACTCTGGGTAGTCTTCTGACATTAATTCTTCCATGTATGTCAGGTGACACAATTCTTGAACAAATTCAGGTATCGTGGGTGGCCGTGTACTCCACTAGTGCCTAGGGATCACTGCTCTGGTCGCTGTGAGAAAGTGGCGGAAGAGGCCCTTTTTAATCACTGACAGACTCCCTGGGATAATGAAGAGCAGTGTCAGCTGGGCTGACTGAATGACCACTCCATGTGTCACCCTTTCATACAGGTGGAATACATCACTCCAAAAAGGCTTCAGGTCTGGGGATTCCCACCATATGTGGAGCATCATCCCTGTTGCACCGTTACGCAATTAGCACTGGTTTGAGACTGATGGATATATATACGGTGGATATAGTCACCTATACCACCTGGAAAGGATGTTATAGTTATTTTCCTGTGCGGTGAATGCCACCGGTAGCTTGTGTTAGAACAGATATGCCCTATGCCAATCAGAGTCCGATACTGAAATGGCTAATTCTCTCTCCCAACTGAGGACAAATGAGGGGGGCATCTGGAGTGATGATACTCAGTAATATACTGTATATCTGTGAAAGGCCATGTGAGGGAAGGGAATTCTGCAAAACCAATTTTTTAAATGCCATAGGAACATCTCCCAGCTGGAAGAATTTTCTTGTCTGGATGGATGGCCTAAAGTGTGGGCAATGAGGGTAACAACCCCCTTGGGGGCCACCTCTGCCAGTTCAAAACAGGAACCTGTGTGCATTGAGACTGTGTGGAAACGCCGGGTTGCAAAATAAGGGAGCCAAGGCTCCCCTATGTATTGGGAGACTCTTTTTGGCCACCAACCCGTCCCACACATCCAGGCAATTTGCAGCAAGCGGGGAAGACAACATAGAGGAGGGTTTGTCTTCAGGAGACAACCAAGGCAGATCTTATAAGTTAGTTCCGATCATGGGTGTGTCTACCTCCATCCATTGTTTGGTAGTGGAACAGAAGCGCCATTTGAGAAGTCTGGTAAGTACAGCTGCCAAATAGTATAGTCTAGGGTCCGTGACTCACACCCCTCCATGTGTTTTATGGGGAGAGAGAGTGTGGTAGATCAACCTACTCCCTCCACATACAAATCTGCAGAAAGCTGCTTGGGTTTGCTTGAAAAAGTGAGCTGGAATTTTAATAGGAAGTGTCTGGAATATGTAGTGGAATCGGGGAATTACGTCCATTTTAAGAATGTTGATTTGCCCAAACCAGGATAAGTGTTTCCTGGAGTAGGTGTTGAGATCTCAAGTTTTTTTCTTTAACAGTGGGGTGCAATTTAATTGGAACAGCTGGGATAGATCGACAGGTATGTGGACATCTAAGCACTTTAGGCAGGAGGATCTCCACCGACAGGGGAAGTGACTGGGTAACTGTTCGACCTCCTCTGTTTAATGCCTTAGTCTTGTGCATGTTAACCTTAAAATTGCTAAGCTGGCCAAAATGTGCAAACTTTCTCAAGATGACCGAGAGAGAGGTTCGAGGCTGTGAGATGTACATGAGGAGATCATCAGCATAGAGGGCTGTTTTGTATTGCTCATGCCCAATAGTAACACCACATATGTCTGTGTTATTCCGAAGAGCTATGGTCAAGTGTTCCATTACGATTGCATATAACATCGGCGAAAGTGGGCAGCCCTGTCTAGTTCCATTTTTAATGGAGAATGGTTCAGATGAGAAGCTATTAGTCCTTAGCTGCACTGCAGGATCAGAGTAAAGGGCCATGATTTTAGTCAGGAACCTGGGACCTAAGCCAATTTGCTACAGAGTAGAGCCCCCAAAGCACCCTGTCAAATGTCTTTTCAGCATCGACGGAGAGTACGCATAGCGGTAGCTTTAGGGTGGAGGCTCTTGAAATAAGGAGAAGGGTTCTATTGGTATAATCCCACTTGGTTGTTATGTATGATTGAGAGTAGAAGAGGGCCCAAACCGTTTGTTAGGATTTGGGAAAATAATTTGACATCAACATTAATCAGTGAGATGGGACGGTAGTTTCCACACACCAGAGTATCTTTCCCTGGCTTGGGTATCATTTTGATATAGGCCATAAGTGCCTGACGTGGGTCTGGAGAAGCTAAGGACACTTGATTAAAGACTGATGTCATGAAAGGGGAGAGCAGCTCCCAGAATTGCTAGAAGAATTGGGGCGTAAATCCGTCAGGGCCGGGGGATTTGCCCCTTGGGGACCCTTTAATGACTGTCTCTACCTCTTCCTCAGATATGTCTCTCTACAAGAGACCACATGTGTCTGCTGGGATTGGGGGGAGGGCAGTTTCTCACACAAAAAACTGGAAGCATGCGTGTAGGGCCTCTGGTGCCATAACGTTAAAATGACCTATAAGTTGATATAACTCTGCATAGTAGTCCTGAAAGGTGTTTGCTATTTTAGTTGGATCATACGTTTTCTGCCCTGATTTCCCGTTAATTGAGGGTATGTAAATGTGGCCTCTTTTTGTGTGGAGAAGGCATGGCAGGGGACGTCCACATTTCTTGTAGTGTTCAAAGGAATATTTTTGGAGTAGATCGCGGGCTTGCAGATATTTTTGATCTAGTATCCATCTCAGTTCTTCTCTGGTGTTAAGCAATTTGGTCAGGGCAGACTGGGATCAATTGTTTTTGTGTGTACCTTCCAGTATATTGATTTTGTTAATTAATGTTATGATTTTATGAGAGTTTTCTCTTTTCAAACGCGTCCTGTGTTGAAGGAGGTGTAGGGTCCAATGTGTGGTGTAATAAGAAGTCAGATATTGTTCATTTGATATCTTGTCATTAAGCCTTCAATTCCAGGCTCCCGAAGGGAGAGAAAAATTGGTGCGTGGTCAGACCATATCATATTGCCAATAGACGCCTTTGGATATAGTTTTAAGGCATAATGGCTCAAAAAGAAAATGTCTATATGGCTCTATCATTGATGTGCGGGTAAGGCTGCCTGCACACGAGTGTTCCGGATTCCGCTAGCGGATTTTCACGCGCGTATGGTACCTAAATGTGCTTGCGGATAGGTGCGGATGCGTGAAAAATCACGCGCAGATATACGCGGATGTGTTGCGGAAAAAAACGCGCAGAAAAACCAGCAGACGCTCCTTATTGTAAACCCAACCCCTAGAGAACTGCCCATTCCTTGGAAAACAGCTTAAAAACCAACACACAGACTCCATTTTGTCCCTCTTGCTTGTGCGAGCACCGTTAAATTATTCTGGCAACATGCTTTCACCCGGTGAGCAGATGTCTTTGTGGGCATGGTTGATCCATGTAACTTTTTTCGGGCGCTTCTCCAGCGTGACTTTATTTCAGTCACTGCAAAAAAATTCACAAGAGGAATTCATTACTACAGATTTTGCGTTCTTACATCCTGCATTGGCAAGAAATACTACCTATCTCCCTCTACACATTGCGGGTGTCTGCTGAACAAGGCTATTAACCCAATAAATGCCGCTTCAGTGGCACCAGTGGAAAATACAACTGTTCCCGCAAAAAACAAACAGGGAGGGCTTAGTAACTTGGGTGCATCCTGGCGGTTGATGCACCCGTCTTCCTGCACAAGACGGCCGCAATGCAGGATGGATGTCTTTCCACAGAGCTGGAGAAAAGAACACAAGTCCGGCAATGGAGACGGTCATGTGCTCTTTTCTGCCAGCGTTGCGGAGAGTCGTCCGTCCTGCAGTGTGACCGTTTTGGTATCGCTGCACCCTTAAAAGTCTGATCTATCAAAGTAATGTATGATTTATCCTGCACGGTGAATGTGGTAAAAAAAAATAAAGAAACTACGCCCGAAATGCACTTTTTCGGTCACCCTATTTCCGAGAAAAAATGTAATAAAAGGCGATCAAAAAGTCAACTGTACGCAAAAATACCAACAGAAACGTCAGGACATACCACACAAAATGAGCCCTCACACAACTATGTCGCCAAAGAAATAAAAAAGTTATTGCACGCAGAAAATGGACACAGAAAATAATTTAAAAAAATTAAATATCTTAAAAAAAAAAAAAAATACAAGTACTACAGCAAAAAAAATACTATATAAGTTTGGTAACGTAGTAATCGTACTGACCCATAGAATAAAAATATCAGGTCGTTTTTGTTGCACTTTGCGCGCTGCAGAAGCGAAAGATGGTGGAAAGTCTATTTTTTTCTCTCCGATTACAATTTTTTAAAGGTTTTTCAGTAAATTATATGGTACAATAAATAGTGCCATTGCAAAATACAACTCGTCCCGCTAAAAAACAAGCCCTTATACAGCGACGTCGATGGATAAATAAAGGAACTACGATTTTTTAGGGAGTAGGGGAAAAAAAAGGAAAAAAGCTCCGTCACTAAGGGGTTAAGAGTGGGGATGGAAAAAAGCACAATAAAAACAAAAGTAAAACTGCTTGGCCACTAAGGGGTTAAAATGAAAAAAAGGGACATTTGACGCAATAGCGAATAATACTCACGCAAGTTCTTCCTTTCCGCTTCTATTGCGTTCGTCCAGGCATTCCCATAAACCTGAGCGGAGAGTTGAAGCCAGGATTGTTCCTTTCGATTCTTGTTTAAGTACTCTGGGGAGTTACTGTCCCATATGCTAGGGAAGTCTTGCATCATTGCGACAAGTTTGCCCATGTCGATCATTATTCGTTACGCCTGGTGGCTGGTGGCTGCAGGCTGGTGGCTGATGGCTGGTGGCTGCAGGCTGGTGGCTTGTGGCTGCAGGCTGGTGGCTACTGGCTGCTGTCTGGTGGATGAGGTGACTGGAAGGGCAGTGCTGCTGCTGAAAATTGCCTGTGAAGCTCTGTGCTGTGTGTTGGGACGCCTCCTACCACGCCTACTTCCTGTAGTCATAGCAACCAGTGACTCCATCCGCAGCTGAACTGCGGATGTACTGCGTGAAAAAACGCACCCATTCACTTGTATTGGAGGCTTCACGCGCAGAATCCGACCCAAATTAGAACAGGTCGCAGATTTTTTCAAGCGCGTGAAAAAACGCGATACAAATCCGTCCGTCTGGGGACAACTGCAGATCCTCATAGGAGTATATTGGCTGCGGTCTGGGGCGGATAATGTGCCTAAAATAACGCGCTAGAAATTCTGTTCGTGTGCAGGCACCCTATGGCCGCCTGCAGACGAGCGGGTCGGATCCGGCAGTGAGCCTGCAGGGACGAGCGCATACTCTTCCGTGCCTGGCGTGCACCGCACAAAAATAGGACATGCCGCGGTTTGTTTGCCGCGTGAGATTTCGCGCGGCTACACCGCGGCCGTCTGCATAGGAGTGCGTATTGTAATGCACTCCTATGCAAACTTTCAGTGGCGGAAGTCCCGCGGGAAATCCCGCGGCGGGATTTCCGCCCGTGTGCAGGCGGCCTAAGTGTGAGAAAGACATACCTGCTCTCGGGATCTACATAGGAGTCCATGACATTGTGTGGCAGCATCTTGTGGATGGCAACCAGTGCTCCCTTCACTTTTGTGGTCTGGTTTATGCTGTGGAACCAGGAATTATACTGTCTGTCCTTGATGAAGGGGAGGTGCCCATACCAGAAGTGAGTCTCCTGTAGAAACAATATTTTAGTCTTTTGTTTATGTAACTGATACAAAATCTAGTACCACTTTTGTGGGGAATTCAAACCCTTTACATTTAGGGCTCCAACCCACTTGCGTTTTTTTCACGTGTTATAGCTTGCCTTTTTTTCCCGCGTTATAGCTTGCTTTTTTTTCACGTGTTATAGCTTGCTTTTTTTTCACGCGTTATAGCTTGCCTTTTTTTCACGCGATTGTCAATGGGACTTTCTAATGTTAAAAACGCCTTGCAAGTTGGTGCGTTTTTAACATTAGAAAGTCCCATTGACAATCGCGTGAAAAAAAAAGCAACAATATAGCATGAAAAAAAGGCAAGCTATAACGCGGGAAAAAAACGCAAGTGTGCAGGAGCCCATATGGCATGAAAAAAAGCAAGCCATAACGCGTGAAAAAAACGCAAGTGGGTTGGAGCCCTTAGGGAGCATAAATTCAATGGGGCCATTATCTAAAGTCATACTTGCCACAACTGCCCCTCCCCCCTGATGGTGCCCTCCAGAAAAGAAAAGGGGGAAAGTGAGGGAAGGCTGGGTAGGAAGGAGAGAGGAGAAGTAGAGGGAGAGAATTGAGAGAAGAAAAAAAGGGAAAGGATAAGGAAAAGAAAGTGTAATAGAATACACGAAATTACTGCAGAAACCTGCAGAAATATGGGCCAATTGGGCTTACAAAATTGGGTGGAACAATGGAAATGAAAAATCAGCATTTGCTACTCAAAGCAGTAGATGCAGTTCCGAAGTGGAGTATGGGCTATCCATGGAGGTGGCTCCACCTATCCGAGAACCTGCCACCATGAATCAGCAAGGGTTCCCTGCTTAACCTTGAGTGTTAGTAAACAGCTGCACCCCCAGGCTAGGAGTGAATTTAAACTATTGTTGGATAAGAACTCAGAGTCCAGAATCCTGTAACTGGGATCAACGATGGTCAGGATGATGACCTTTTGTCTTCAGACAGGCCATGTATTTTTGTCTACAAGAGATCCCCTAGCCCTGCGGGGGTGGGCTCGTTATGGACGTTGGGATAGATATTCCCTGGTGAAGCCCGACAACAGGCTTGGCCATTCTGGAATGGAGAGGTGTGGCAAACCGAGAGCCTCCAGGAATCCAGGGAGGTCTGCTGGAGTTCGGAAGATGTGGGTTGCTCCGTTATGGAGCACCTGCAGTCGGAAAGGAAATCCCCAGTTGTAGTTCAGGTTATGGGTTTTCAGGGACTCAAGTAGCGGACGTAGAGTGTGGCATTTCTACAGAGTGAGGTGGGATAGTTCTGACAGGATTTGAATAGGGTTGCCTCTGTATACTATTGTTACTCCATCAGTCTCCTGGAGATTGCTTCTTTTTGCAGGTAATGGTGGACCCTGCAGATCATGTCCCTGGGGTGGTTAGTATTTGTTGGTTTCGGGTCCAGGGCCCTATGCACTCTATCCAGCTCTAGGGGTGTATCTGGTGGGACTGCAGGTTATTGCGCTGACTTCATTTCTCTATGCCATCTATCATATCCCATAGGTAACAAAGTTGTACTGAATGGTTGTCTAATTTTGTTTGGACAGTGTCGATTCTGTCAGAGTTTTTTTTGTAGCTCATTTTTTGCGTCTAGCACTCTGTGTCCTACTGTCTGTTCTTCAGATCTAAGCAAGGAAATTTCTGCCCGATACATAGCCTCCAGGCGACCTATATAGTCTTCCATGTCATTTTTGGTTAGTATCGTGTTGATGCGAGAATGCAGGTCTTGGAGTTCTTTCATGGTACAGCTTACATCTGTTGTGCTTGTTAATGGGGCTGATGCAGGATGGTTTGCAGAGGTCCCTGTGTCAGGTGCACTAGAGTGGACACTTGTCACAGCATTTATTTTTAATGCACTGTGGGGCTGGGGAGCTATTTCATTTTGGGGTTCCCTGTTGGCCCCAGAAGGGGACAAAGCCCTTTCCTTTATGAGGGGACTGCTTGTGTAGTAGCCCAGAAATAGGTCCTACAAAACATTTGCCCTATTTTGTGGCATTTACGAAACATTGCAGGCAAGCAGAGGTTAACTGGCAGGTTAATAAGCCCTGTTACATAGAGCTAGTTACAGTCTGCCCGGCATCCAGGCTTATCTCATTGGCTGCTGGCAGACACAGCTCCTATTGGTCAGATGTGAGAATGAGCCGGGGCAGCTAAATGATGAGGTGACAGGAGCATGGAAGCCTGTGATTGGAGGGCCCATTGCCCAGAGACACTAGAACAGCACACGGGATGAAAGACAAGGACAGCGTGCGTATGCTGTGGGAGGCAGTTGGTTCAGTCAGTGAGTCCAGTCAGTTGGTCCATTCAGTGAGTCCAGTCAGAGGAGAATAAAGAGAGGAGACAGGTCAGTCATCCCTGTGAAAAGATAGAAACTAATGTTAAGTCAGTGAGTCAACTGCTAGATAGATAGGAGTGAATGCAGTATCTATGAGCCTGCACAAGAATAAAGAGATAATGAGATCAGAAATATACTGAGATAGATCAGTTTGTAAGTGTACAGTCATTTGTCAATCAGTGTATACAGCAGATAATAAGTCATTGTCAGTACAAGAGAGTGTCAATAGAATAATGATAGTCTGGTAGTCTGTTATAGGAAAAGAGAGTAGTAGAGTGGAGCATGCCCATAGGAGTTGTTGTAGGGACACAGTCATCAGAGAGGTAAGAGAGAGTGTTAGTGGCACTGTGAGCTGTTGTCAGGATGTCAGAGGAGCCTGGAGCCCTGTGGATTCCAGTCAGAAACCCAAAAGGAGGGCCATCTATCCCTGCCTTGATTTACAGCCCCTTACAGCAGAGTGATGGTGCTGAGCCCAGAAGGGAAAGAGATCAAAAAATCACTGAAGAGGGCTAAGTACCAACAAAACCCCCTTTCTATAAACCATCCCTTATTGGGGTTGCTCTGGAGACTATTTATGTCAGAGGGCCCAATCACAAGGCTATAAAAGGAAAGTCCATACATATAGGTCACCAGTTTGTGGATTTGTTAAAAGTGTATAATTGCTGTGGATTGAGTGTAATGTACACACATATAAGTATGTTTATCATTTCCATTACAAAAAAAAAGAGAAAAATTATTGTTTTTTTTTCTAAACCCTGGCTTGGTGTGGTTTATTCATCATTCTCATCACCCACTACATGCGCTGCAAAGTGCTGGCGTCACAAACACATTAATGAGAAAAGTAAACATATTCCGCCACACCCATTTATAACATCACGTGGAAGCCATTGATATGGGAGCTGCAGGCGGATGCCAGGGAATTACCGCTAGTATGGAAAGAAGACAGCAGACCTCCGTCACCATAACCAACTGCCATTTCTACACTTCTATCTGGAGAGTGAGGGATAGGAGGAAGCCATCTTACCTAGCTCTCCTGATGAGGGATCTCCCTGTTCCTCCGCCCCAACATCCATCTCCAGCGCCACGGCTCTGGCACCATCTTGCAGCTCCTGCTCCCCTCCACTTTCACGCGAGACGAAGAAGTCACTGAGCCTCTTTGGTCTTGTTTTCATGGCTCTCTATCAAGTTATGATGCTCTGTCTGCTCTTGTCTTCCTAGGCTCATCAGCTGTCAATTGCAAGTAGCTTTTTCCTGCTTTTGACCGAGATCTCATTTAAGCAGCATCTTCCTGGGCTTCCATTCAGGTTCTGCCCCCAGGAGGTCAAGGTTATTGAAAATTTTTGCTGACTATTCTTTTTCAAGTAACTCTGGAATAAGGAGAAGAGGATAGTAATTATTAATAGTCATTTGGTTAAGCCCTCTATAGTCTATGCCAGTAATGGCGAACCTTTTAGAGACCGAGTGCCCAAACTGCAACCCAAAGCCCACCTATCTATCGCAAAGTGCCAACACGTCAGGGGGCGGGGCTTATCACGATGTATAATTTTACCCCCGTCATTCTAAAAAGGACAGGGGCACTTTAAAATAGACAGCAAGCAGATTTTGACTGCTTTTTGGATGCAGAAATACTGCAGAATGTCCTCAGCGGAAATTTCTGTGGAAAATTCTGCAGCATTTCCGCATCCAAAAAGCAGTCAAAATCTGCCCCCTGTCTATTTTGAAGTGGCCCTGCCCATTTCCGCCACCTCTAAACATACCCCAGCAGTAATAGTGACATCCCACAAACCCCCCAGCGGTAATAGTGACATCCCACAGCAGCCACAGCGGTAATAGTGCCCCCTCCAGAGGCCTTAGCAATAATAGGGACGCCCCAGTGATACTAGTGACCCCCCTAGCGGCCCCCAGTGGTAATAGTGACTCACACCAACAGTAATAGTGACCCACCCAGTGGTCCCAGTGATAATAGTGACCCCCCACTGGTAATAGTGACACCCCCCAGTGGCCCCAGGGATAATAGTGACCCCCCCTCCAGCGGTAATAGTGACCCCACCCTTAGCGGCCTCAGCAGTATTAGTGGACCCCCCAGCATTAATAATGACCCCCCCAGCGGCCCCTATGGTAATAGTAAACCCCCCCCCCCCACAGCGGCCCCCCTCATGATACTGATACTCCACAGTAGCCCCCAGCATGATAGTGACACTCCAGAGTGGCCTCCAGCATGATAGTGACATGCCACAGTGGCCCCACTATGATAGTGACACCTCACAGCGGCCCCCACTATGATAGTGACACCTCACAGCGGCCCCCACTATGATAGTGACACCCCACAGCGGCCCCCCCGCATGATGATGAGACTCCAGAGCGGCCCCCAGCATGATAGTGACACTCCACAGCGGCCCCCAGTATGATAGTGACATCCCAAAGCGGCCCCCAGTATGATAGTGACACTCCATAGCGGCCCCCAGTATGATAGTTACCCCCCCCCCCCCGAGACCCACATACTTACCCCCTCCTCCTCGTGGAAGCTCCACCCATCCTTTGCTTGGCGTTGTTGCTCAGCGATGATTCCGGCACACACTGTGACGTCAGTGTGTTGCCGGATGCCTCCTTCCCTGCTCCCGCGGAACCTAAGAGGAAACGTCAGGGGAGGAGGATCCCAGCTCCACACTAACGTCACAGTGTGCGCCGGGATCAGTGCCGCTAGCAGCGCAGTGAGTGAATACCAGCAGGGGAGCTGCGCCCCCTGCCGGTATTCACTGATGTGGTGAGTGGCCGACAACGACGCGTGCCAGCAGGGACGGCTTAGCATTTTGCCTCTGGCACGTGTGCCATAGGCTCACCACCACTGGTCTATGCAATTACATTAAATGCCATTGTTTTTTAGGAACTATATATGTATATATATATTTTTGAAGAAGATAATACTGTGTGAGAAGTTGAATGAAGTTGGCTAAATTTTATTTCATAAATTCAACAAAAGCCTTAGGTTCTGACTCCAGGAGTGGGTAGATTTGGCAAAAAGGTGTGGCCGCACCAGGTAAAAGTTCAATAGTATAGTCAATGAGGAGTTAGCTGCTCAGCATTTTCTTGTCACAAACATCCTTAAATCCTCTTCAATTTTGTGGGAAATTGACTCTCAAAAAGCTCCCAACTGAGAGAGAATGGATTTGTTTAGCTGACAATTCATTTGACAGAATTCAGAGGTGAGTGAGGAAGGGTTCTGGGATCATTATGAAAATGTTTTTCTTGCTTTTCTTCCCAGAGTCTTTGGTCAATAAGAAAGCATAACCAAATATAGTCTATAAGCTCTGATAGAAGATCTACAGCACTTTAGCAAACTCATCTTTCACCTGTTCCAAAATACCTTCATTAAAATGCCATTTTAATTCGGAAGAGTTTCACGAGATATGTGAAGCGCAGTGACGAAACTCTATTACCAGATGACCAATTACTTTTGTTGGTTAATATATGTAGGTGTCTTTCATCTCCAAATGGTGAACTGGTGTGCTTCATGTATGTGTAGTGCCCTATTGTTTTGCAAGGCAAATAAGAAAGTTATCTTTCATAGATACTGTTCACAGCCTGTACTCATAACTGATGTTAATGTGATCTGGAGAGAAAGGTGACATACCTTCTGGCAGATTAACCTACATGTAAGACCTGATTGCTATTTTCAGCCAAAGCTGTGGAATTTGGAAAATAAAAAAAAGGGTATAGTCCTTTTGGAGGAATGCCTATCTATTGCCTAGGAGAAATAGTGGCACCTGTAGATGATGGATATTGTTTGAACTGTTGAGAAAAGGGATTGGAACTGTGGATTGCACTACTGATAACTATAATGTGGCTGTTTGTGTTTTTTGTTATCTGGGTTACTTTGAGAGTTATTGCCAATATGAGAAAAGGGCACCCAACCACTTATTTCCTGTAATAAGTACACTGTCAGGGGTACAGTGTGAAATACTACCAAAGGTGTAATGTTGAGAAGTGTACCAGCACAAATAGGTTTTTTCCAATTGCTACCAGACAGAAATTTGAACCTGTGTCAAATATTGTGAGATAAGTCTAAGGTGAGTTACAATGGGGAACTTTCAAGAAAATGGTGGAAAGGGCAGTGCCTGGAAGCAGCTGGTTGAGAGGAGCTAAGGTAAAGATGCAGTGCAAGGATGCCAAGCAATGTTAAAAAGAGCTAGCATGAATCCAGAAGGATGCTTGGAGAGTTGTACAAGTGGAAATTGGACATGTGTTGTTTTGTTGCCAGGATCATATGACTGATAGTGGGCAAACTCATCAAACTGCTGTGAATAAGACCTTTATTACCTGAGCTTTGTTCACTATCTACAGTTTGGCCGATTCTAGTTTCTGAATATAAATAAATAAATGTTCTTGGTTTTTTTGTAGTGTGGATTTGCACCTTGTAAGTGGGGGGAAGCTTTCTTATATAGAGTCTTGATTAGAGACGGTTAACGGTTTCTTGCTTCCCTTCAAAGATAGGATGAATGCTGAAGGGAGGGGCTGTCAGCTTCAGCAAGCTGTGTTAAAAATGTGTTACTGCTGCATAGAATTATGCACAAGGAATCAGATGGAGAAATAAACATGTTGTATTGGTGGTTTGAAAAAGGATATAGGGGGTTTGAGGAAGTGAAAGGAGGATGTTGGATAGCAGATCATGACGGGAAGAAAATGAAGTGTGAAAGATATGCTTTAACAGAGAGATAGACAACAAGGGGTGAATATAGAGGATGGAAGGAAAGAGAGGGATAAAGAGTATGTAATGCTTTTGCCCCTTCTCAATATAGACCAGTCTAGCAAAGAAGGAAAGGGGAAAAAAAGAGTGTCATATGCACAACACAAGTACATGGTGTATTTAAAATATTGGTTTCTACTTATTTGAATCCTATTATAGTATGATGCTAAAATGAGATAATTATGTACTTGACAAACCTGATGTGTGTGTTGCAAACAGAATCAAATGAAGAACAATAATTTACTTAAAGGGTTTCACATTCCCAATGTGGGTAGATTTATAGTGCCAGGGACCTGCCCAGACAACCTATTAGAGCAGACATACTTACAGTGATACAAGCAGAAATTGAATATACTCTAAATGGTTTTAGGGTTACTAGGCCTTTAATGAATCAACAATTAGCCACCATTTGTGCAGTTCCTACGTCCCTTCTGCAGGCATGAAAATCCTTCATTGAGTACAAATTAAAAATCCTTCAGCTACTGGATTCACTACGTTTGAGACAGTTCTGCTAGCACCCTTACATGACAATCAAAATAGTTCTAACTACAGCTTCATTCCTTCTGCTGAATTTGAAAAGAGGGGAGGTAGGGTCAGCAGAGGCAGACCATAACATTAAATTTCAAGCGCATGATTGTCTGGAATCGATGGAAGAAAAACTAGGGGCTTTGAAATGTGTTGTGTCTGCATGGGGCACACTAGATACGTAACCTGAAAACACTAAGCTACCTCACAAGAAACAGTACAAAATAATAAAGACAACTGCAAAAAGGAAACAAACTCTCCCTAATAAACTAAAACAGGAAAGGACCTGCCTAACCGTAGATTACCCGTCCTCACAAGGATGAACCTGACCTTGTACCTTAGCCACTAGTTAACTCTATGACGGATAGGGGAAGAACATGAAAAAACAGAATGAAATAAATATAAACTGCTGTACTCAGCTTTGCGTTGTCACGGGTAACAGGGGATCCAGCTCCAAGCTTCTGGCTTTCTCCACAGCCAGCAGATGACTGAAAATAAATCGCACCCAAGCCAAGGCCCAGGCCTGGCTAAATAACCCTGACAAAATACCCACTTGTCTCACCTAATACCACTTCCAACAGAGCCAGAAGACAGAAATACATACAAAACTTGAACCAGACTATCTAGCAGGAAAGCAATTCCAGAACCGAACCAACATGTTATTTAACATCCCATTGCTAATGCAGATATCGACTAGAGTCATAAAATTGTCTCTCCGATGCATAAGATTCTAACACAATTCCTAGTCAGTGACACTGCACCTGTAAAACTGTTTGGGGCGGATGTGCTATAAGCCTTGCAAGCGACTATCCACCTCCCTGGTTCTCCTCCCTTTACCTCTAACATTCACCCAGCTAGCTGCCTGCTTTTCCTGCTCTACCGAACTACCATCCTCACCCGCATCTACCCTGGCGAGTGCCTGCTCAGTGTTGCTGGTTGCTCATTTAGCTTTAGGACCTGGGCTTCCAAACGTGCGATGTGCATGCATCTTGCACAACAGTATACACCCTTAATCGGCTGGTCAAGGACCGCATACATTGCACAACTAGCACACTCTACAGACTTGTCAAGCATGGAACTCATTCTAGCGGGGATCTACAAATTTACTTACAGAGGTAATGGAAATCAACTATATCACACACCTGGACATATAGGGTGGACGTTCTGAGAGGAAGTTAAAAGAACACTAGTTAGTATCAGTAAATGTTTGTAACAGAAATGTTTAGATGCAAGAACATTAAAAAAAAGTATTGACAAATTATGTTTTGCTAAATTTATCAGAGAAATGTAATATTCAGTTGTTGGACAACAACTTTTAAATGTTTTTTTTTATTTTTAAAATTGGAAATGTTTAGTATCATATTCTAATGATACAGGGTATTACTAAAATTGCACGGAAGCGCCACCCACTTATCAGTCTTTTGCATCTATACATCTTTTTGTGAAGAAGAGATTACACAACCAATGTATTTTTGCTGATTTAGTTGCCAATTCTATACTGTATTGATCTCAATGTGAAAAAAAGCAAAAACAAAGAGTAGGACAATTGATATGTTATTCAAAAAATGTAGTCAAGTCAATAGAATGCTAATTGTACAATGAATATAAAGTTATTCAAATATCTTAATCGTACATGTAATCTTAAAATCAATATCAGTTTTGTCAAATTGAATAAGCTTTAAACAAGTTATGTATGTTTGAACTAATGTCAATGTTTTGGGACTGAATTTGTAAAACAGATATATTGTAACAACTTAAAATCTAATTATATTCTTTTTGCATTTTGTCTTTTTAAATATTTTATTTTATTTGATTGGTATAATTGTAACATATGTAATAGGTTGGAAAATTTTTATTAGGACCTACTATCCCAAATGGTGTTTTTCAGGCTTTCTGGAAGAATACAAATCTTACATTACTATCTTGACATATTCCTTGTGATAAAGTATTCATAATAGAAATGAAAAGCCAGAGGGATAGCACAAATCACTGCCTATTTTATATAATGAACGAAGCAAAAAGATGGCAAATAATTAGACATGTGCCAAAGGGAGAAAGTGTGGGTCATAGCTCTTATAAATTTAGTGCAGTAGCCATATACGAGAGAGAGAGGTGAATTTTTATGAGCAGCTAGTCCACTCTTTTGAAGGATTTCACTATGTACACTAATAAAAAATGAGAGAACAAATGAAAATAGCATAATAAATGTAAACACTGCTAATGACTTATAAAGTGAGCCCTGTACTGATTGGAACATTTTTGTTTTTGCTTTGCAGCAAGAATGGATTTAAATAAAATTTGAGGAGGGAGATGGGTACCTATTAATACATTTTTAACCTTTATTCTAAATTACAATCTACTAAATTAATAAGAAAATTTAATATGACAAGGACTCTCATGTTTTAAAATAATTTACCTAACTAAAATAATTGATATTTTATCCATAAGACTAGAACCAGGGATAACCTTCTTGCCCTATTAAAGGAATAATTAAATTGATTGTTTCAAGAAGACAACTTTGCATATGTTCCACTAGAGCATATCAAAATCTCCTCTTTGCTGCTCCCTTTGTTAACTGGCTAGAACAGCTTATTGCCAGTGCTTACTGAACCTAGATGCATGGTGATCATTTGATTGAGTTGCCTTGGTGAGACAACCCCTTTAAAATATTGTAGACAAAGATCAGATGAAGAGTACTTAGCTCCATATTACTTCACCTTTATTTGATATGTGCAAAGACAAAGGCAGGTAATTGTGAAAAGATAAGCTACATGCATGATGTGTTTATGATGTCACTGGTACTTAGTCATAGCCTCACGGGAAATGGGAAACACTTTACCCTTATATGCACGTCAATAACATTAATAAGAAACAGGTGAATAGCAAGTCTTAAAGCAAACATTTGTAACACATAGTACTAAACATATGAAATACATATATTCTATTTAATAGCACAATGTAAAAGCTATCTAAAAACTGTTTGGATAATATTCTGTAGCATTAAAATCACTTTAAATATTGTCTAATTTGGACACACGATTACAATAAATAGATGTCGCAATGGTGAGTTGAGTCCTCCAAAATGAATATAAAAACACACATTGAAACCAAATGCATGCATGAGAAGAGGGTGAAACACTGTTTACAATTTACTTTCTACCCTGGCTAATTAAGAAAAGTGCCAAGAGGGAGATTCTTTCCATTACACCAATACACACCCTAATAGGACATAAGAATGATCTAAGCCAGAGTGCAACAAAACAAAATGCCTCAGTTTCCAGAAAAGCACCAGCTATAATGCCACAGGAAGGATGTTGTGTTCACTTTGCTTGATGGAGATAACTATTATGTCCATCCAAATATGTTTTTAGTATAAATTCTGATTAATTTAGTTATCTAAAAATAATCACAGTTTTGCAGCATGTAGTCCATAAAGCGACCCTCCACCTTTTTGACTGCCTGATGCACACTGTGCATAGTCTGCTTTGGTAGTCTAAGACACTATATGCTGCTCTGACTGCTTAGTACTGCTCACATGAGCAGCACAGGTCAAGAAAAGCAGGTGTAGTGTCCGACTAATGATCCATATTAGTGCACAGTGTGCATCAGGCAGTCTGTAAAGCTGGTGTGGAAATCTTTGTTTCTCCAGGCCCGGCCAGTCACTTAATAATAATTTCTTGGGAGATATTTTTTGCTTTAGATGAACTGGCAAAATAAAAACATTGTTTCTAAAATCATAAAAAAACATTTAAAATCGAACTCCCCCTTTAGGCTATTGCTGTAGAAAATATTAGCACATGTAAACAGAAATAAGTTATGTAATATACTAAAATGCTAATAGTCCATATAGACCATTCTCCGGTCTTTGTCAAGCTTGACAAAGACCGGAGAACGGTCAAAACGTTGCAGTGCTGTGGAACACATTTTTTGAATAAACGCAGTTTGATCTTAGGATCCTCGTGTGAGTATACGCTCAATCAAATTATCCTAAACTGCTGCTCTGCTACATTATATATGGACTATTGTCTTTGGATCCTGCTGTTCGGATCATGAGACAAAGAGTGTAACATAAACGGTGTGGAGGGTTGACTGTTCTCCCCTTGCGGGGTTGCAATTTTCTGGTGCTGCTGTATTTGTGAAGTTGTGAAAGGTATATACTAGAGATGAGCGAACGCGTTCGTCCGAGCTTGATATTCGTGCGAATATTAGGGTGTTCGGGATGTTCGTTATTCGTAACGAACACCATGCGGTGTTCTGGTTACTTTCACTTCCTTCCCTGAGACGTTAGCGCGCTTTTCTGGCCAATTGAAAGACAGGGAAGGCATTACAACTTCCCCCTGCAACGTTTAAGCCCTATACCACCCCCCTGCTGTGAGTGGCTGGCGAGATCAGGTGTTCGCCTAATATAAAAGTCGACCCCTCCCGCGGCTCGCCTCAGATGCGGTGTGAGTTAGATGAGGGACAGTGCTGTTTATACCGGAGCTGCTGTAGGGAAAGAATTGGTAGTTAGTGTAGGCTTCAAGACCCCCCAAAGGTCCTTATTAGGGCCACTGATAGCTGTGTGTTGGCTGCTGTTAGCAGTGGAATTTTTTTTCTTCTCAAAATCGGCTCTGCAGAGCGTTGCACCCGGCATTAGGGACAGAAGTGCTGCATAGGCAGGGAGAGTGTTAGGAGTGAGTGTAGCCTTCAAGAACCTCAACGGTCCTCTCTAGGGCCATATTTATCCGTGTGCAGTACTGTCCAGGCTGCTGTTAGCTGTGCTGCATTTTTTTTGGGCTTCTCAAAATCGCCTCTGCAGAGCATTCCACCCTCCATTGATACTGCAGGGAAAGAATTGTATAGGCAGGGCCACAACACAGTTATTATTCATAGAATATACGCAGTGCTGCCTTTTGGTGGAAAAACAAGTGGAAACAAATCTATTTGTCCAGCCTGTGTCCGTCCTTACGGGCGGTGGACACGTGTGAGCTGCGTGAAAAACATTGCTAAATCATACGCACCCAGCTACGCTTTACTGCTGGCTTCGCTATTTGCTTTCCTTAATTGGGAAAAAAAATACCTGCTCTGCCAGAGTTATAATAACTCTGCTACCCTCACGTTCTGTGACACATTAGCAGGGACACAGCACAGTTATTAAACTTCTCATGTTCATTGAATATACGCAGTGCTGCCTTTTGGTGGAAAAACAAGTGAAAACAAATCTATTTGTCCAGCCTCTGTCCGTCCTAACGCCTGTGGACACGTGTGAGCTGCGTGAAAAACATTGCTAAATCATACGCAGCCAGCTACGCTTTACTGCTGGCTTCGCCATTTGCTTTCCTTAATTGGGAAAAAAAATACCTGCTCTGCCAGAGTTATAATAACTCTGCTACCCTCACGTTCTGTGACACATTAGCAGGGACACAGCACAGTTATTAAACTTCTCATGTTCATTGAATATACGCAGTGCTGCCTTTTGGTGGAAAAACAAGTGAAAACAAATCTATTTGTCCAGCCTCTGTCCGTCCTAACGCCTGTGGACACGTGTGAGCTGCATGAAAAACATTGCTAAATCATACGCACCCAGCTACGCTTTACTGCTGGCTTCGCCATTTGCTTTCCTTAATTGGGAAAAAAAATACCTGCTCTGCCAGAGTTATAATAACTCTGCTACCCTCACGTTCTGTGACACATAAGCAGGGACACAGCACAGTTATTAAACTTAGATTATTCATTCACTAGAGGCAGTGGGGCCTTTCGTTTTCCCAAAAGGGCAAAAATTATATTTGGCCTGCAGTCTTGCGCCAATTTATTTCCTGCCTGTTAAATCAAATCACTGGTAATACAGCATGCTGAGGGGTAGGGGTAGGCCTAGAGGACGTGGACGCGGCCGAGGACGCGGAGGGCCAAGTCAGGGTGTGGGCACAGCCCGAGCTCCTGATCCCGGTGTGTCGCAGCCGACTGCTGCGCGATTAGGAGAGAGGCACGTTTCTGGCGTCCCCACATTCATCGCCCAATTAATGGGTCCACGCGGGAGACGGTTATTAGAAAATGAGCAGTGTGAGCAGGTCCTGTCCTGGATGGCAGAAAGTGCTTCGAGCAACCTATCGTCAACACGCAGTTCTGCGCCGTCCACTGCTGCAAATCCGAATCCTCTGTCTGCTGCTCCTCCTTCCTCCCAGCCTCCTCACTCCACTACAATGACACCTGCTCAGAAGCGGGAACACTCCCAGGAACTGTTCTCGGGCCCCTGCTTAGATTGGGCAGCAGCGGTTCCTCTCCCACCAGAGGAGTTTATCGTCACTGATGCCCAACCATTCGAAAGTTCCCGGGGTCCGAGGGAAGAGGCTGGGGACTTCCGCCAACTGTCTCAACAACTTTCTGTGGGTGAGGAGGATGATGACGATCAGACACAGTTGTCTTGCAGTGAGGTAGTAGTAAGGGCAGTAAGTCCAAGGGAGCAGCGCACAGAGGATTCGGAGGAAGAGCAGCAGGACGATGAGGTGACTGACCCCACCTGGTGTGCAACGCTTACTCAGGAGGACAGGTCTTCAGAGGGGGAGTCAAGGGCATCAGCAGGGCAGGTTGCAAGAGGCAGTGCGGTGTCCAGGGGTAGAGGCAGGGCCAGACCGAATAATCCACCAAGTGTTTCCCAAAGCGCCCCCTCGCGCCATGCCACCCTGCAGAGGCCGAGGTGCTCTAAGGTCTGGCAGTTTTTCACAGAGACGCCTGACGACCGACGAACAGTGGTGTGCAACCTTTGTTGCGCAAAGCTCAGCCGGGGAGCCAACACCAACAGCCTCACCACCACCACCATGCGCAGACATATGATGGCCAAGCACCCCACAAGGTGGGACGAAGGCCGTTCACCGCCTCCGGTTTGCACCCCTGCCTCTCCCCCTGTGCCCCAACCTGCCACTGAGATGCAACCCCCCTCTCAGGACACAGGCACTACCGCCTCATGGCCTGCACCCACACCCTCATCTCCGCTGTCCTCGGCCCCATCCAGCAGTGTAGTTCAGCGCACCGTTCAGCCGTCGCTTGCGCAAGTGTTCGAGCGCAAGCGCAAGTACGCCGCCACGCACCCGCACGCTCAAACGTTAACCGTCCGCATAGCAAAATTCATCAGCCTTGAGATGCTGCCGTATAGGGTTGTGGAAACTGAGTCCTTCAAAAGTATCATGGAGGCGGCGGCCCCGCGCTACTCAGTTCCCAGTCGCCACTACTTTTCCCGATGTGCCGTCCCAGCCCTGCACGACCACGTCTCCCGCAACATTGTGCGCGCCCTCACCAACGCGGTTACTGCCACGGTCCACTTAACTACGGACACGTGGACAAGCACAGGCGGGCAGGGCCACTACATCTCCCTGACGGCACATTGGGTGAATTTAGTGGAGGCTGGGACAGAGTCAGAGCCTGGGACCGCTCACGTCCTACCCACCCCCAGAATTGCGGGCCCCAGCTCGGTGCTGGTATCTGCGGAGGTGTATGCTTCCTCCACTAAAGCACCCTCCTCCTCCTCCTCTGTCTCGCAATCAAGATGTGTTAGCAGCAGCATGTCGCCAGCAGTCGGTGTCGCGCGGTGTGGCAGCACAGCGGTGGGCAAGCGTCAGCAGGCCGTGCTGAAACTACTCAGCTTAGGCGATAAGAGGCACACGGCCCACGAACTGCTGCAGGGTCTGACACAGCAGACCGACCGCTGGCTTGCGCCGCTGAGCCTCCAACCGGGCATGGTCGTGTGTGACAACGGCCGTAACCTGGTGGCGGCTCTGCAGCTCGGCAGCCTCACGCACGTGCCATGCCTGGCCCACGTCTTTAATTTGGTGGTTCAGCGCTTTCTGAAAAGCTACCCACGCTTGTCAGACCTGCTCGTAAAGGCGCGCCGGCTCTGCGCACATTTCCGCAAGTCCCACACGGACGCTGCCACCCTGCGCACCCTGCAACATCACTTTAAGCTGCCAGTGCACCGACTGCTGTGCGACGTGCCCACACGGTGGAACTCTACGCTCCACATGTTGGCCAGGCTCTATGAACAACGTAGAGCTATAGTCGAATACCAACTCCAACATGGGCGGCGCAGTGGGAGTCAGCCTCCTCAATTCCTTTCAGAAGAGTGGGCCTGGTTGGCAGACATCTGCCATGTCCTTGGTAATTTTGAGGAGTCTACCCAGGTGGTGAGCGGCGATGCTACAATCATTAGCGTCACCATTCCTCTGCTATGCATCTTGAGAAATTCCCTGCAAACCATAAAGGCAGCTGCTTTGCGCTCGGAAACGGGGGCGGGGGAAGACAGTATGCCGCTGGATAGTCAGGGCACCCTCCTGTCTATTTCTCAGCGCGTACAGGAGGAGGAGGAGGAGCATGAGGAGGATGAGGGGGAAGAGACAGCTTGGGCCGCTGCTGACGGTACACCGGCTGATTGCCTGTCATCCTTTCAGCGTGTATGGCCTGAGGAGGAGGAGGAGGAGGAGGATCCTGAAAGTGATCTTCCTAGTGAGGACAGCCATGTGTTGCGTACTGGTACCCTGGCACACATGGCTGACTTCATGTTAGGATGCCTTTCTCGTGACCCTCGCGTTGCACGCATTCTGGCCACGACGGATTACTGGGTGTACACACTGCTCGATCCACGGTATAAGGAGAACCTGCCCACTCTGATTCCCGAAGAGGAAAGGGGTTCGAGAGTGTTGCTATACCACAGGACCCTTGCGGACAAGCTGATGGTAAAATTCCCAGCCGACAGCGCTAGTGGCAGAAGGCGCAGTTCCGAGGGCCATGTTGCAGGGGATGTGCGTAGATCGAGCAGCATGTACATCCCAGGCAGTGCAACAGTCTTTAAGGGCCTGGCCAGCTTTATGGCTCCCCACCAAGACTGTGTCACCGCTCCCCAGTCACGGCTGAGTCGGCGGGAGCACTGTAAAAGGATGGTGAGGGAGTACGTAGCGGATCGCACGACCATCCTTGGTGACGCCTCTGCCCCCTACAACTACTGGGTGTCGAAGCTGGACACGTGGCCTGAACTAGCCCTGTATGCCCTTGAGGTGCTTGCTTGTCCTGCGGCTAGCGTCTTGTCGGAAAGGGTGTTTAGTGCGGCTGGGGGAATCATCACAGATAAGCGTAGCCGCTTGTCAACCGACAGTGCCGACAGGCTAACACTCATCAAGATGAACAAAGGCTGGATTTCCCCAGACTTCTGTTCTCCACCAGCGGACAGCAGCGATACCTAAGCAATACGTAGGCTGCACCCGCGGATGGAAGCTACGTTCTCTCTCACCATCCAAAACGGGGACATTTCTGCTTCATCAATCTGTGTCTAATATTCCTCCTCCTCCTCCTCCTGCTCCTCCTCCTGAAACCTCACGTAATCACGCTGAACGGGCAATTTTTCTTAGGGCCACAAGGCTCACTCAAATAATTTTTCAGAACAATTTTTATAAGTTTCAATTAGCTTAAAAGCGTTGGAACTTTAACTTGAACCAATTTTTCGTTACACTGGGCTGCCTCTAGGCCTAGTTACCACTTAAGCCACATTAACCAAAGCGATTCACCTGCCATCTTGGTTGGGCATGGCCAATTTTTACTGAGTACATTAGTACTGTTGGTACACCAATTTTTTGGGGCCCTCACCTACAGTGTAATCATAGTAATTTCTATGTTCTTCGCCTGCACTCATGGTACAGAAAGGTGTGTGGGGTTGGCCTACACTTTAGCTACATAAATGTCACTTGTGCCTTGGCTATACTAAGGCTACTGAAATGGAACTAAGACTGCGCTCCCGCTATACTGCTGCTTCAGAATTGTTACTGGGGCCTGTCTTGAGTGCTACTATTGCTTACATGGAACGAAGACTGCGCTCCCGCTATACTGCTGCTTCAGAATTGTTACTGGGGCCTGTCTTGAGTGCTACTATTGCTTACATGGAACGAAGACTGCGCTCCCGCTATACTGCTGCTTCAGAATTGTTACTGGGGCCTGTCTTGAGTGCTACTATTGCTTACATGGAACGAAGACTGCGCTCCCGCTATACTGCTGCTTCAGAATTGTTACTGGGGCCTGTCTTGAGTGCTACTATTGCTTACATGGAACGAAGACTGCGCTCCCGCTATACTGCTGCTTCAGAATTGTTACTGGGGCCTGTCTTGAGTGCTACTATTGCTTACATGGAACGAAGACTGCGCTCCCGCTATACTGCTGCTTCAGAATTGTTACTGGGGCCTGTCTTGAGTGCTACTATTGCTTACATGGAACGGACACGTGGAGAGGACACGTAGTGCCTCAAAAACATCCCCCTCCTCCTCCAACAGGGAAAACATTGTTGGCAAATGTCTTTGCATTGGTTCGTCTGGTGGCAGTCCAAGAATTTCACCTTTACCGACACTACAAGAGAGCCCCCCCACCATCCCCCCGCCACGGCCCACTTAATCCTGGCCACATTCCGAAAACCAACAAAATACAACCGTGGTACTAGGTCCGCAGTCACCACCACATTACCACCAACGCGGTTACTGTTAAGGTGCATATTACCAGTCTGACTGGGGCATGCAGACACCTTGACAGAATGAATAGTGTGTGGCACATAGGTTCCTCATTGCTATGCCCACGTGTGCAGCTCCTGATGGCGGTGGCACAGGATTATATTTCTCATTGCTTCTGTACAGCATTGTGGGCTATCGCCCCGCCCCTATTAAAGAGGGTCGCTACCTAGCCGTGCCAACCCTGTGCAGTGTGTGCCTGCGGTCCCTCGTCGTGGCAGACGCACTTCTAAATAGACAAGAGGGTGGTGTGGCATGAGGGCAGCTGAAGGCTGCGCAGGGACAGTTTGGTGTGCGCTGTGGGGGGGAGGGGGTGCGGTTGGGCAGCATGTAACACAGGAGAAGTGGCAGTGGAGTGTCATGCAGGCGGTGATTGTGCTTTGTTGGAGGTAGTGTGGTGCTTAGCAAAGGTATGCCATGCTAATGAGGGCTTTTCAGAAGTAAAAGTTGTTGGGGGGGGGGGCCCACTCTTGCCACTATTGTGGCTTAATAGTGGGACCTGTGAACTTGAGATGCAGCCCAACATGTAGCCCCTCGCCTGCCCTATCCGTCACTGTGTCATTCCCATCACTTTCCTGAATTGCCCAGATTTTCACACATGAAAACCTTAGCGAGCATCGGCGAAATACAAAAATGTTCTGGTCGCCCATTGACTTCAATGGGGTTCGTTGTTCGAAACGAACCCTCGAGCATCACAGGAAGTTCGTTCCGAATAACGAACACCCGAACATTTTGGTGTTCGCTCATCTCTAGTATATACTAAAATGCTGTTAATTTAGTCATATGTTCTTTAAAAAATATTTCCAACCGTTTTTTTTTTCTATGTTTGATAATAATTAGAGATGAGCGAACGTACTCGTCCGAGCTTGATACTCGTTCGAGTATTAGCGTGTTCGAGATGCTCGTTACTCGTAACGAGCACCACGCGATGTTCGAGTTACTTTCACTTTCATCTCTGAGACGTTAGCGTGCTTTTCTGGCCAATTGAAAGACAGGGAAGGCATTACAACTTCCCCCTGCGACGTTCAAGCCCTATACCACCCCCCTGCAGTGAGTGGCTGGGGAGATCAGGTGTCACCCGAGTATAAAAATCGGCCCCTCCCGCGGCTCGCCTCAGATGCGTTGTGACTTAGCTGAGGGACAGTGGTATCGTGTTGGAGCTGCTGTAGGGAGAGTGTTAGGAGTTAGTGTAGGCTTCAAGAACCCCAACGGTCCTTCTTAGGGCCACATCTAACCGTGTGCAGTACTGTGGAGGCTGCTTTTAGCAGTGTTGCACTTTTTTTTTTTTTTGGTATATCGGCCGTGCAGAGCATTGCGCCCTGCAGTAATAGTCCAGGGACAGAAGTGTGGAGGCAGGGAGAGCGTTAGGAGTTATTGTAGGCTTCAAGAACCCCAACGGTCCTTCTTAGGGCCACATCTAACCGTGTGCAGTAGTGTGGAGGCTGCTTTTAGCAGTGTTGCACTTTTTTTTTTTTTGGTATATCGGCCGTGCAGAGCATTGCACCCTGCAGTAATACTCCAGGGACAGAAGTGTGTAGGCAGGGCCAGAAGACATATATTATTGATTGAATATAGGCAGTGGGCCTTTTCAAAAAAATATTGGAAAAAAATTTATTTGGCCTGCCTGTCACTGTGCTCAGTGTTCTGGGTCCGTGTCTGCTGGGGGTATTAGTTCTCCAAATAAATACGCAGCCAGCTAAGTGTTACAGCAGGATTGCGCCAAATTATTTCCTGGCTCTGAAATCACCGCTCTGTTGCAGTTAATAACAGTGCAACACTGCAGTTCCGTGACACACACATCAGGGACAGAATTGTGTAGGCAGGGCCAGAAGACATATATTATATTGATTGAATATACGCAGTGTGGTCCTTTTCAAAAAAATATTGGAAAAAAATTTATTTGGCCTGCCTGTCACTGTGCTCAGTGTTCTAGGTCCGTGTCTGTTGGGGGTAGTAGTTCTCCAAATAAATACGCAGCCAGCTAAGTGTTACAGCAGGCTTGCGCCAAATTATTTCCTGGCGTTCCGTAAGCGAACTCAGCCTCCAACCACAGGCCAATAAGCGGCACATTTAATTACAGCGTTGTGTTTCTGCATTCCTGGTAATACAGCATGCTGAGTGGTAGGGGTAGGCCTAGAGGACGTGGGCGCGGCCGAGGACGCGGAGGCCCTAGTCAGGGTGTGGGCACAGGCCGAGCTCCTGATCCAGGTGTATCGCAGCCGACTGCTGCGGGATTAGGAGAGAGGCACGTTTCTGGCGTCCCCACATTCATAGCACATTTAATGGGTCCACGCGGTAGACCTTTATTAGAAAATGAGCAGTGTGAGCAGGTCCTGTCGTGGATGGCAGAAAGTGCTTCCAGCAACCTATCGTCCACCCACAGTTCTGCGCCGTCCATGGCTGCAACTCAGAATCCTCTGGCTGCTGCTGCTCCTTCCTCCCAGCCTCCTCACTCCATGAAAATGAGACATTCTGAGGAGCGGGCAGACTCCCAGGAACTGTTCTCGGGCCCCTGCTCAGATTGGGCAGCAGTGGTTCCTCTCCCACCAGAGGAGTTTATCGTGACTGATGCCCAACCATTGGAAAGTTCCCGGGGTCCGGGGGATGAGGCCGGGGACTTCCGGCAACTGTCTCAAGACCTTTCAGTGGGTGAGGAGGCCGATGACGATGAGACACAGTTGTCTATCAGTGATGTAGTAGTAAGGGCATTAAGTCCGAGGGAGGAGCGCACCGAGGATTCTGAGGAAGAGCAGCAGGACAATGAGGTGACTGACCCCACCTGGTTTGCTACGCCTACTGAGGACAGGTCTTCAGAGGGGGAGGCAAGGGCAGCAGCAGGGCAGGTTGCAAGAGGCAGTGCGGTGGCCAGGGGTAGAGGCAGGACCAGACCGAATAATCCACCAACTGTTTCCCAAAGCGCACCCTCGCGCCATGCCACCCTGCAGAGGCTGAGGTGCTCAAAGGTCTGGCAGTTTTTCACTGAGAGTGCAGACGACCGACGAACAGTGGTGTGCAACCTTTGTCGCGCCAAGATCAGCCGGGGAGCCGCCACCACCACCAGCCTCACCACCACCAGCATGCGCAGGCATATGATGGCCAAGCACCCCACAAGGTGGGAGGAAGGCCGTTAACCGCCTCCGGTTTGCACCGCTGCCTCTCCCCCTCTGCCACTGAGATCCAACCCCGCTCTGAGGACTCAGGCACTACCGTCTCCTGGCCTGCACCCACACCCTCACCTCCGCTGTCCTCGGCCCCATCCAACAATGTCTCTCAGCGCAACGTCCAGCCGTCGCTAGCGCAAGTGTTTGAGCGCAAGCGCAAGTACGCCGCCACGCACCCGCACGCTCAAGCGTTAAACGTGCACGTAGCCAAATTGATCAGCCTTGAGATGCAGCCGTATAGGGTTGTGGAAACGGAGTCCTTCAAAAGTATGATGGCGGCGGCGGCCCCGTGATACTGAGTTCCCAGTCGCCACTATTTTTCCCGATGTGCCGTCCCAGCACTGCACGACCACGTCTCCCGCAACATTGTACGTGCCCTCACCAACGCGGTTACTGCCAAGGTCCACTTAACAACGGACACGTGGACAAGCACAGGCGGGCAGGGCCACTATATCTCCCTGACGGCACATTGGGTGAATTTAGTGGAGGCTGGGACAGAGTCAGAGCCTGGGACCGCTCATGTCCTTCCCATCCCCAGAATTGCGGGCCCCAGCTTGGTGGTGGTATCTGCGGCGGTGTATGCTTCCTCCACTAAAGCACCCTCCTCCTCCTCCTCCAACGCAACCTCTCTCTCGCAATCAAGATGTGTCAGCAGCAGTAGCACGACGCCAGCAGTCGGTGTCACGCGTCGTGGCAGCACAGCGGTGGGCAAGCGTCAGCAGGCCGTGCTGAACCTACTCAGCTTAGGAGATAAGAGGCACACGGCCCACGAACTGCTGCAGGGTCTGACAGAGCAGACCGACCGCTGGCTTGCGCCGCTGAGCCTCCAACCGGGTATGGTCGTGTGTGACAATGGCCGTAACCTGGTGGTGGCTCTGCAGCTCGGCAGCCTCACGCACGTGCCATGCCTGGCCCACGTCTTTAATTTGGTGGTTCAGCGCTTTCTGAAAAGCTACCCACACTTGTCAGACCTGCTCGGAAAGGTGCGCCGGCTCTGCGCACATTTTCGCAAGTCCCACACGGACGCTGCCACCCTGCGCACCCTGCAACATCGGTTTAATCTGCCAGTGCACCGACTGCTGTGCGACGTGCCCACACGGTAGAACTCTACGCTCCACATGTTGGCCAGGCTCTATGAGCAGCGTAGAGCTATAGTGGAATACCAACTCCAACATGGGCGGCCCAGTGGGAGTCAGCCTCCTCAATTATTTTCAGAAGAGTGGGCCTGGTTGGCAGACATCTGCCAGGTCCTTGGAAAGTTTGAGGAGTCTACCCAGGTGGTGAGCGGCGATGCTGCAATCATTATCGTCACCATTCCTCTGCTATGCCTCTTGAGAAGTTCCCTGCAAAGCATAAAGGCAGACACTTTGCGCTCGGAAACAGAGCCAGGGGAAGACAGTATGTCGCTGGATAGTCAGAGCACCCTCCTGTCTATATCTCAGCGCGGTGAGGAGGAGGAGGAGGAGGAGGAGGAGGAAGATGAGGAGGAGGGGGAAGAGACAGCTTGGCCCACTGGTGAGGGTACACATGCTGCTGACCTGTCATCCTTTCAGCGTGTATGGCCTGAGGAGGAGGAGGAGGAGGATCCTGAAAGTGATCTTCCTAGTGAGGACAGTCATGTGTTGCGTACAGGTACCCTGGCACACATGGCTGACTTCATGTTAGGATGCCTTTCTCGTGACCCTCGCGTTACACGCATTCTGGCCACTACGGATTACTGGGTGTACACACTGCTCGACCCACGGTATAAGGAGAACCTTTCCACTCTCATACCCGAACCCCTTTGTTCGAGAGTGTTGCTATACCACAGGACCCTGGCGGACAAACTGATGGTAAAATTCCCATACGACAGCGCTAGTGGCCGAAGGCGCAGTTCCGAGGGCCAGGTAGCAGGGGAGGCAGGGAGATCAGGCAGCATGTACAGCACAGGCAGGGCAACACTCTTTAAGGCCCTTGACTGCTTTATGGCTCCCCAGCAAGACTGTGTCACCGCTCCCCAGTCACGGCTGAGTCGGCGGGAGCACTGTAAAAGGATGGTGAGGGAGTACGTAGCCGATCGCACGACCGTCCTCGGCGACGCCTCTGCCCCCTACAACTACTGGGTGTCGAAGCTGGACACGTGGCCTGAACTCGCGCTGTATGCCCTGGAGGTGCTTGCTTGTCCTGCGGCTAGCGTCTTGTCAGAGAGGGTGTTTAGTGCGGCTGGGGGAATCATCACAGATAAGCGTACCCGCCTGTCAACCGACAGTGCCGACAGGCTAACACTCATCAAGATGAACAAAGCCTGGATTTCCCCAGACTTCTCTTCTCCACCAGCGGACAGCACCGATACCTAAGCAATACGTAGGCTGCTCCCGCGGATGGAAGCATCGTTCTGTATCCCCATCAAAAACGGGGACCTTTTCGCTTCATCAATCTGTGTATAATATTCCTCCTCCTCCTGCTCCTCCTCCTGAAACCTCACATAATCACGCCGAACGGGCAATTTTTCTTAGGCCCACAAGGCTCAGTCATATAATTTTTCTAAACAATTTTTATACGTTTCAATGCTCATTAAAGCGTTGAAACTTTCACCTCAACGAATTTTTAATTTAACTGGGCTGCCTCCTGGCCTAGTTACCAATTAAGCCACATTAACCAAAGCGATTAATGGGTTTCACCTGCCCTCTTGGTTGGGCATGGGCAATTTTTCTGATGTACATTAGTACTGTTGATACACCAATTTTTGGGGGCCCTCGCCTACAGTGTAATCAAATTAATTTTTAGCCCACCTGCATTACAGCTGACATTACATCAGCTGTGTTGGGCAATGCAATGGGATATATTTATGTACCGCCGGTGGCTTCCTGGCACCCACCCATGCTGTGGGTCTACAGGGAGTTGTAAATGCATCTGTTTCCACTTCTAAAGAACCCCAGTCTGACTGGGGCATGCAGTGTGGGCCGAAGCCCACCTGCATTAAACATGACATTACTACCTCAGCTGTGTTGGGCAATGCAATGGGATATATTTATGTACCGCCGGTGGGTTCCAGGGAGCCACCCATGCTGTGGGTCCACAGGGAGTTGTAAATGCATCTGTTTCCACTTCTAAAGAACCCCAGTCTGACTGGGGCATGCAGTATGGGCCGAAGCCCACCTGCATTAAACATGACATTACTACCTCAGCTGTGTTGGGCAATGCAATGGGATATATTTATGTACCGCCGGTGGCTTCCTGGCACCCACCCATGCTGTGGGTCCACAGGGAGTTGTAAATGCATCTGTTTCCGCTTCTAAAGAACCCCAGTCTGACTGGGGCATGCAGTATGGGCCGAAGCCCACCTGCATTAAACATGACATTACTACCTCAGCTGTGTTGGGCAATGCAATGGGATATATTTATGTACCGCCGGTGGGTTCCAGGGAGCCACCCATGCTGTGGGTGCACACGGAATTCCCATTGCGGAGTTGTACCTGCCTGTGACTATATATATAAAAAACGCGGTCTGACTGGGGCATGCAGACACCTTGACAGAATGAATAGTGTGTGGCACATAGGTTCCCCATTGCTATGCCCACGTGTGCAGCTCCAGATGGAGGTGGCACAGGATTGGATTTCTCATTGCTTCTGTACAGCATTGTGGGCTATCGCCCCGCCCCTTTTAAAGAGGGTCGCTGCCTAGCCGTGCCAACCCTCTGCAGTGTGTTCCTGCTTTTCCTGTGGCAGACGCACTTATAAATAGACATGAGGGTGGCGTGGCATGAGGGCAGCTGAAGGCTGGGCAGGGACAGTTTGGTGTGCGCTGTGGACACTGGGTCGTGGGGGGGGGGGGATTTGGCAGCATTTAACCCAGGAGAAGTGGCAGCGGAGTGTCATGCAGGCAGTGATTGTGCTTTGTTGGAGGTAGTGTGGTGCTTAGCTAAGGTATGCATTGCTAATGAGGGCTTTTCAGATGTTAAAGTTGTTGGGGGGGCCCACTCTTGCTGCTATTGTGGCTTAATAGTGGGACCTGTGAACTTGAGATGCAGCCCAACATGTAGCCCCTCGCCTGCCCTATCCGTTTCTGTGTTGTTCCCATCACTTTCTTGAATTGCCCAGATTTTCACAAATGAAAACCTTAGCGAGCATCGGAGATATACAAAAATGCTCGAGTCGCCCATTGACTTCAATGGGGTTCGTTACTCGAAACGAACCCTCGAGCATCGCGAAAAATTCATCTCGAGTAACGAGCACCCGAGCATTTTGGTGCTCGCTCATCTCTAATAATAATGTTCTAAAGCAAGAGGGACATTGTTGTAAAATTATTTACTTTTTCCCACAGAAATAGATTTGCAAAGACTTGCCAAAAATAACATACTTTTAATGATTAACTATGCTGAAGGTTTACAATTACATTTCTTGTTTCTGTATTTACACTAAGACAAACTAAGGCTGGGCAGTGCATGTAGTCAGGCTCTGTAAAAAAAAGTAAAAATAATAAAATAAAACAAATGAAAGCCTAGGATAAAAGCACATTTTTTTACTGTTATAACAAATATTGTTGCTTTGGTTTAAATCCTTCATAACCAAGCAAATACATATACACCTTTGGTAAGCAGGGACTGGATTCAGTTTGTGTGAAACAACTGACCTTCTCCTACAATGGCCTTGCTTAGAGTTAGCTCCAATTGTGGGTGTTTAAGATTCCTCCTTCTCAGCTTGTTAGGATGATAAAGCTCTGCATGCTTATAGAAGATACAAAAACCTGCACTTGCCCACAGTTTTTTGTTTTAGCAATAGATATTGTCACAGACATTCCTAGTTTCTCTAATTGCTCTATGATCTGGGTTGTTGTTGACCAATTTTCAAAAATGGTTCACTTTGTCCCTCTGTCTATTCTCCCATTCAACTGGCTCATCTCTTTGCCGAGCATATTCTCCACCTTCCCCAACTAATTATCTCGGACCGTGAAGTAAAGTTTACTTCTCACTTCCGGAGGACACAAGGCGTTTTTTCCTCCACTTTTTACCCTTAATCCAATGGGCATTTGTAGCAAGTGAACTAGATGCTTGAGATCTACTTTTAACACTATGTATTTTTCTGACATTTGGGGTTCACTCTGCCTTATGTGAAGTTTTCATATAATAATCATGTCAATGAATGTACAGGAGCTTTTTCCTTCTTTACAGTTTCTAAACAGCGTCCACAAGTTCTGCTTCTGGTAGCTCCAGCTTCTGAAGTTTCAGCGGCTAATAATTTTCATCAAGACGTCCTTAAGAGTCGGTGGGAGGCCTGGAAGTTCTTGTCTCAGGCAGCCATCCTTAGAAAACAGGATGCTAACAAAGGTCAGTGAGCTCCATCTTGCTATTTTCCTGGAGACCTTGTTTGGCTATCTTCCAAGAATATCCGCCTGAAGATTCCACCATTCAAATTCATAACTAGGTTTCTGGTACCATTTCACATCAAACAATTGAACCTATCTGTCTACAGACTCTGTCTTTCTTCTTGCTGGCAGAATCCTAATTCAAATCATGTCTCCCTTCTGAAGCCTTAAATTCTTAATTAATTATCCAGGTTTTTAGTCCTGATTACTGTGTCTACTAGTCATGAAGAATTTAAAGTGAAAGGGATCCTGGGCATTAAGAAATTAAGAGGGAGACTATTTTACTTGGTGGACTGAAAAGTCTGTGATCCCAAAAAGAGATTTTCAGAACTTGTAGAGAACATGAATGTCCTAGCTCTCTTCAAGAAATTGCATTAACAGTCCTGAATAAAGAAGAGGAGGTATAGGGATGTACTGTCACATTCAGTGACCACAGTCAATAGCTCCTCCTAGTTTCCTGTTTTGCCAACTGGCAAACAACAAGTTCGGATATCGCTTTAAAGAAGGACAAGTGGGTTGATACAACAAAATGTATTAATACAAATGAATAACTGATGATAATAAAAAAAATTTACATAAAAGTAGGTGATAAAACATAAACACACTTTACAATACAAAAGACTTGCAAGACATACTTACAAACCTTAAACACTTCTGCCTGGAGTTCATCTTTTCACTGGAGAGGTCACAGTGAAAAGCAGATAGGTTTCATGGACCAACACTGTAAGAAATCGTCTTCACCTTACAGGTACAAGATGCTTCTAATGCATTACAATTTGTGTCCTATTTTATACACTGTAACTTGCTGAGTCATAGGCCATATTCTCCAAGCTTTGCAACCAAGATGTTATCAATCTGAGACCCCCCACCATCTGAAGTAGCCAGCTTCATTGATCAAAGGTTCAGAATCAACAAAACTCAATTCCCTAGACAATGATGATGGTATCACAGGAGTGGGCTGCATTCCCACGAACGTATATCGGCTCGGTTTTCACGCCGAGCCGATATACGTTGTCCTCATCTGCAGGGGGGGAGGATGGAAGAGCCAGGAGCAGGAACTGAGCTCCTGCCCCCTCTCTGCCTCCTCTCCGCCCCTCTGCACTATTTCCAATGGGGAGAGGCGGGATGGGGGTGGCGCTAATTCACGGAACTTAGCCCCGCCCCGTCCTTTCATTGCAAATAGTGCAGAGGGGCTGAGATGAGCAGAGAGGTGGCGGGAGCTCAGTTCCTGCTCCTGGCTCTTCCATCCTCTCCCCCCTGCAGAGGAGAACGACGTATTTAATGCAATTAGCATTGTTCTGTATAACTAAAACCAATATACATATGTTAGACCTCTATCTTATACAAAGAATTAACAAGTCGCATACATATTTCACAGTTACATCAAAGCTTCCTACACCAAATAGAAGTCCACATGAATGTTCATAGCTATTCGCATTTGAAATACAAAATGGAGAATAAAGGAAGATACAAAATGGAGGATAAGGGAACATAAATAGCCATTTATATAGGCCTGCATTACAATAAGATACAAAATGGAGGGATACAAATAGCCAATTATATTTGCACCACACTTCCTTACCCCCAGTCCTATTCTGTTGTCAGATGTGGCAGGTGGTAAATCTTCCTTCAAGCTATAACTTATGTAATTTCTGTCTGAAGGGCCAGTGCACACTTCTAACTTTTCCATCATTAGACAATCTAGATCGTTTTTTTTAATAAAAGAGGTGCCCTCTCCCACTGCTAGGTGCCTAAGTAATTATTCTTGACTGGTATGCAAAGATGTTTTCTTGTTCTGATTGACTGCTGTTTTGTACCATGCCTGTTCAACTTAGATTTTTTATCTTCTCCATCTCTGATCTCAGCTTGTTTCTAAACTATGCTTAATCTCATTTCTATTTGCCCTGATATTTGACCTGTTATTTTGTTATGCAAGAACTCTTCCTGCTCTAACCTTATTTTAATTTCACAGCTGCATCTCTACCTGCTCCTCCAGACTGTACTGTGGTAATCCTGACCAGTTTGTGCCAGCTGCCACAATACCAATACTGCTTTTGAGGTAATAGTTTTGGGCAAGGGGGGAAAGTCACTGCAGTTAAAGGGGTTCTGACATGAAAAAAAAAAAGTTGTACTCACCTTGCCTGGCCTGGCCCGATCGCCAGGCATGTCCCCTCCAGCCGGCATCTTCTTCTGTGCCTTTAAATCAGAGCAGGAGCGGTCAAAAAGACCGCTTCCTGCTCTGGTCCGTCCGTCAGGCACTTCCGAGGTCAACGGACGGACCGGCCACATCAAGCACGTCACAAGCAGTGCTTGCTGTGGGCGGCCCGTCCGTCCGGCTGAACTCCGGAGTGCTGCGCATGCGCAGTTGAGACGCAGCCCGTCCTGACTCCTGTCAGAGGGCACCTCTCCACTGCGCATGCGCGCGATCTCGGAGCGGCGCGGCTGCTGCAGGAAGAAGAGGAGGAACAGCGCCTGCCGGGAGCTGACCCCCGCGATGTCAACAACAACAGAAGGACAGGTAAGCATTATCTTTTTATGCTTTAGCAGCCATTAACCCATGGGTTCCCTGGGTCCATTAGGCAGACCAGTGAACAATGGCTGCTAAAGCATAAAAAAATTATTCATGTCAGAACCCCTTTAAAACCAGTTTCCGATTTAGGGATATAAAAGGTGTAACCAGGGGACCCAGGTGCCAACCTGAGGAGTAGCTCCAAGCAAAATCAATTTGTTTATATGAATTAGAAAACAATGATAATTTTGTACATATTTATACCATTCATATAGAAAAAGAGAAGTAATGAAAGGAAAAAGTAACATAGAAAACCTGTGGAGTAGGGGAGAGTTGACCTACTTTTCAAGTCCCTGTCATGTGTTTATGTTACTGTAATAAACGGCCTGACCATTGTCTGTGTGTATAGCATTCCTTACTCTCCACTTCGCCATACTGCGCACATCTCCAGCCCCTTTACCTTCTGTATCACCCCACTATTTGTAGTATGTAAGCTCGTTAGAGCAGGACCCTCACCCCTACTGTTTCCATCAATTGATTACTTCATGTAATTGTGGTCTTGTTTTATTTCCCCTGTATTGTAAGCACTGTGGAATATGTTGGCGCTATATAAAAAAAATTATTATTATTATTTTTATTAATAAAGCCTGTAATGTTTCCCCAACACCTAAGTTCTGCATGGGATGGATATCATGGTATTTTGCCTGTAAGCATCCACATCTCATAGATGCAGTGTAACTGCTAAATCTCAAATAGTGTAAAGAAAAAAAAAAACAACCCTTGAATTAAAGAATGATTTAACAGAGTATAAAAAATCAATAGCTCTGAAAAAAATATATATAAATATTTAAAAATGTGGGGCATTTGGAGAGTTTTTCAAAACTGCAACACAATTAAAAATTTCCTACAATAAACCAGATTTGGCTAAGATACAATACCGATTCATTCTAAGAGCTTATTGTCCTGAACATCTGGCAGCAGCATTATTGCTAAGCACATTGAAAATATGCTGTGTATATATATGATATACTACTACGCTATACATAAATATACATAGTCTAGTAGCGTTCCAGGGAGGAGTACAATACCATCTTAAATGCATATTTGTAGACTGCACATGGGAGACAACAACTAATGCAGCAATACATTTTATGTGTCAAAACCAGGCTGTCACATACAACCTGGGCACAATGCACTCCTCGCCCAGGACAGACGCAATGCATGGTTCCCCATTGAAAATAATTGGAAACACTTGCCGATCCAGAGGATGACTACTTTCCTGAAGTAATGTGAGGCATGTTTGCACAAAAACGCCTCACATCTGCAGGAACATCGCATGTTTCCAAGCACGATATCAGCCTAAGGCCGCCTGCAGACGGAAGGGTCGGATCCGGCTGCGAGAATTCTCGCAGCGGGACCCGACCCGAGCGTCTGCAGAGAGCAGCGTGGCACTCACCTCCTTCTGCGGCTCCGGCTTTTTTATGTGCCGGCTGCCGGGCAGCCGGCGCATGTGCCGACCGAGGCCGGTACCTTGGGAGTAAGATTTCTTTGCCGCCCAAGATTTCGCGCGGCCAAATTGCAGCCGTCTGCCTAGGATTGTGTTTGTTAACGCAATCCTATGGCAGCCTTCACGGGCGGAAATTCCGCGGGAAATCCCGCTGCGGAATTTCCGCCCGTTTGCTGGCGGCCTAAAGGTGAGTTAGATTCTTTTCAGTATATACACAGATAGGTAAGTTAGAATTTCCTCAGTATATACACATTAGGGCTTCTTCACATGGGTGTGATTTAGTCCTGTGATAATTACGGACGGATAATGAGACAAAAATGAAACCATTGATTTCAATGGTTTTGTTTTTATTAGCGGTATTGTCACCTGTTAATGGTATGCATGAGAGAAGGTAGGACTTGCGCTATATATAGTATTAACTATGTTTAGGAAAGATAGGGCAAGACCTATCTCTCTGCTGTTTTATTCAAACTTGAGTGCTATAGCACAGAATAATGCAGTTAGAATAATTTCCAGGTATTTAATATAGGAGGAGGGCCATCTAAAAGCGTGTTGTTTTTTCAGGTCGTTGGCTATGTGAGACGGGGCAGAGATATTTAGTGCTTCTGATGTATCGTAGTTGATTTTGAAGTTGGACAGCCTGCCGAAAAGGTTGAACGTCTCCATGAGCGCTGGTAGGGCTATTTTGGGGTTACTGACAAGGACCAAGAGGTCGTGAGCGAAGGCTGCTGTGGTGTGTGTTGTGTCCCCTATCTGAAGGCCCTCAATGTCTGAGTTTTGTCTAATTCTTTGAAGTAGGGTCTCCATTACCAGGATAAAGAGAGTGGGGGACAGCAGACAGCCTTGCCTAGTGCCGTTTCTGATAGAGAAGGGCTTAGAGAATGTACAATTGACCTGAACTCTAGCCGTCGGAGCTGAGTATAGGGAGAAGATGGCTCTAACAAAAGGACGCGGGAAACCAAACTTTGTCAGAGTACTCTCCATGTAATTCCAATTGACCCTATCAAAGACCTTTTCAGCGATTGTAGAGATCAGGACCAATGGGATTTTGTAACGTTTAGCGTAGTGTATAGCATGAATTTCTTGGGTCGTATTGAATTTTCCCTCTCTCCCCAGCACAAATCCCACCTGATCCGGACTTATCAGTTTAGTGAGAAAAGGAGCTATTCGTAGAGTGAGTAATTTCACCCATAGTTTAATGGCCGAATTTAGTAGAGAAATGGGGCGGTAACTATTACACAGATCTGGGTCCTTGTCTTCCTTGGGGATAAGCGAAATGTGAGCTTCTAGGGATTGTTTAGGGAGTGCCGCGCCAGAAAGGAGGGAGTTACAAAGTTTGGTCAGGTATGGAGTGAGTATGTTGGCGAACTTTTTATAGTAAAGGATGGGGAGTCCATCAGGGCCCGGGCTCTTCCGATTAAGAATGGAGGCTAAAACCTCGCCACTTCGTCCTCCGTAACCATCCGTAGAAGTGAGGAGGTGTCTTCTTCGGTCAACCCCGGAAGTTTTAGAGTGTTTAAGAAGTTAAGTGTGGTGTCCTGTGGATCCTCGCTGTCTCTGCCCAAATTGTATAGAGTAGTGTAATATTTTTCAAATTCTGTGGCGACGTCCTCTGTAGACGTCAACATCTTTCCTGTAGGGGCTTTGATTTGGGATATAAAGGATTTCTCTTTTTGCTTTTGGATGAGCTTCGTCATTTCTCGCTTGTTTCTCTTGCCTTTTTTAGGATCGCTGAGGTGTCTAAGTAAGGCCGCCTGCACACGAGCGGAAATCCCGCCGCGGGATTTCCTGCGGGATTTCCGCCGCTAAAAGTTTGCATAGGAGTGCATTAAAATACGCACGCCTATGCAGACGGCCGCGGTTTGGCCGTGCGAAATCTCACGCAGCAAACAAACCGCGGCATGTCCTAATTTTCTGCGAGGCACGCACTCACCCGGCCGCCGGCTCCGGTCTGCGCAAGCGCCGGCTTCGCGGCAGCCGGCACATGAAAGAGCCGGGGCCGCCAGGCGCGGGTGAGTACGCGCTCGTCCCTGCAGGCGCTCGGGTCGGATCGCGCGGCGAGAATTCTCGCTGCCGGATCCGACCCGCTCGTCTGCAGGCGGCCTAACTCAGGAGGCCACAGATAACGTCTCTCGGGGGTTCCGGTGGCGAAGATTTAGGCCTCAAAGCTCTATGTATTCATTCTATCACAATTTTGTCTGCTCTGTCTTTCCCAAGCAAGGATTGGAATATATGTGAAGCGGCTGAGTTTAATGCCTCCGGTGCTATGGATTCTAGCGGGCCTCTAAAGCTAATATTTTTCCTTCGGCTTCTGTTTTCTTTGTCTTCAATTAGGAGCATTGCTTGATTTATCTGGTCTTGTTGCTCCGTCAGAGTGGATTGGAGGGCTAAGTTATGTTGTATCAGTTCTTTTTGTGTATTCTCTAGGTCTTCCACTCTGTGGCCGATTTGTTTAACTTCAGATTTTATGTCTGCCAGCTCTTTAATGACCAGGGAGATAGCTTGGGTCAAGATTTTCTTAAGGAAAGAGCGAGAGATTGGGTCTCTATCTAGGTCTTCGCTGTGTTCCGAGGCGACAGAAGCGCTTTCTATGTCTGAGTCCTCCGTATGTTGATCAGCTATATTTTCATGAGAGGATCTCTGTCTTTGTGCCGCGGGGAAGCTGTGTTTTTTTTTAGGTATTTGTCCATCTCAACTTGATTTTTGCTGGCCTTGGGTGTTTCTGCGTGATCCTTGTTTTTGTCTTTCCCAATTTTCACAATTTTGTAGGTATAGGCAGAAATACTTCGCAAGAAGCTGTTAACTCAGGATTAAGCGTCTGTGCAGTGTTTCCTCCTCTCTGTTTGGTAGGATCACATGGATCTCGGGGGTCTTCTGTCTCATAGTAGGGAGTCAGGTACCCATTTTGGGCACTCTGCACCCCAGCTTCTTAGTGACTAGGCTCGTTGGTTTTAGCGGGTGTATCCAGAGTCTCGGACCTCTGCAGCCGCACTTCAGAGTAGGTGATTCTCCCTATCCACCACACCGGTCTGGGCACCGGCTGCTGGCTCTCCCGATATTCTGGGGGAGGAATTGTGGAGAGAATACAAGCGGAGCAGTAGGGCGGTCTAGGCGGGTTAAGGATGAGTAATGCGGCGTTTGAATGGCGTCTGGGAGCGGCTGTTTTAAATGTGCCAGCGAGGGTTAAATAGTGGCCCTCAGGCATTGTGCCTCCAGTCTCTGGAGGTCCTCTCTGCTGACCAGTTTGCTGCTGTCTGCCTGCCAGCAGGGCATCAGTGTCCTCTCTAGGCATTTATGCCTGTCGGTAGTCCCAGGCTGTATATTTAGAGTCCCTTTAAGTGATGGCGATCAGAAGCACCTTGGGCCCCTCTCTCACCCCCTCCTGTCTTGAAGCCCACGTTAAGGTTGTTGAGGTGGCTGAGGGTGGGGGGAGGACGCAATCCCTGCGCTGTGTTTTCCCGCTCCTCTGCCCTCCGGCACCTGGGAGCTGAGGTGTGACCCTGGTGTTGGGTTCTCTTGTGTCCCGCTGGTAGGGCTGACCATGTTCCTACCTCTGGCGGCTCGCTCGCAGTCGGTGGTGTTCGCGCCGGCCGACGGCACCCGAAAATTTAGGCCGGGGATGTGGCCACCGGAGTAGGCCCCGTCCGCGATCTCCTTTGTTCTGGCCCAGAGCGGTGTCCTCCTTTTTCCACTCACGGTAAGGAGTGCAGCGGTGTGGGAGTCTGGGTGTCCAGGGGCGCAGGTAAGGCAAGAAACCCCAAAGTTCCCCACTTCTTTGAGGAGCCCAGCAGGCTGCGTCCTCCTTCCTGCTCAGCTAGATCCGCCCCCCTGAACAATTGAGTTGTGACCCCTTTACTTTTCCTATTTAGGACCTAAAGAATGTTCGTGGCAAATTTCAAGCTTGTATAACACTGGGAAGTTAAAGAATTGGTGGCGAGTCAGTCAGTCAGTGAGTCGTTGAGTGAGGGCTTTCACTTTTATATATATATAGACTAGCTGACAGACCTGACTTCACTCGAGTTAATATGAAGAAGCCCTTAGTGATGAGTCATTCAGTGAATGAAAAATCAGTGAGAGCTTTCACATTTATATATACTTTATATATACAGATGTAAGGTCGATTCTCCTCAGTATATACACATAAGAGCTTCCTTACATGGGTGTGTTTTAGTCACATTATGTGTCCGTGATAATCATGGCTGCATAACGGAAAGGAACGAAACGATTGATTTTAATGGCCTTGTCTTCATTATCATTATTGTTGCCCGTTAATAGTACGGGTGAGAAAAGATAAGACTTGCCCTATCTTTCCTGCATGCAGTATTAACTATGTGCGGGAAAGATTGAGCAGGACCTATCTTCTGTTTTTTCAAATTCGTGCGCTATGGAGTTTGGATGGTTCGATAAAACAAGAAAAAAAACCTGGTTCAGGCGCAACTATATTCCATAGTGGAGAGCATAGTTGTACATGTGCCTGTGTGTTTTTGCCCTACAGGTGAGGTAGATTCTCCTCAGTATCTGCAAACAGAGATGGGGCAGATTCTCCTCAGTATGTATAGTAGGTGAGGTAGATCCTCCCAAGTATATAAACATAGATGTGAGCTGGAATCTCTTAGGTAAATACAGAAAGAGGTGAGGTGGATTCTCCTTAGTATATACTTATAAAGGTGAGGTAGGTTCTCCTTAGTATATACACATAGAGGTGAGGTAGATTCTCCTCAGTATATACACATAGAGGTGAGGTAGATTCTTCTCAGCATATACACATAGAGGTGAGGTAGATTCTCCTTAATATATGCACAAAGAGATGAGGTAGATAATCCTAAGTATATAAACATAGATGTGTGCTGGATTCTTCTCAGTATATACACATAGAAATTTGCAAAAGAGTCTGCTTTGTATGCCTTCACAACCTGAAGGTAGTGTGTGTGTAAAAAATAATTTCCCTAGACTTTATGGTTTCTGAGAAAAGAAGTATCTCATGTATCATAATTTTTCACAGATTTTGGTGCTTAAAAATGAATAATCAAGTTGGGACCCCTTTACTTTCCCTATTTAGTACCTAAAGAACATTCATGGCAAATTTCAAGTTTGTATGACACCGGGAAGTTAGAAAATGAGTTGTGAGTCAGTCAGTCAGTGAGTAGGTCCTTGAGTGAGGGCTTTTGCTTTTATAAATGTATATAGATTAAAGCTAGGAATTGAAAATAAAAACTGAATGCTACTAACTACAGCTATCCTGGTTTGATAGATGCCACCTAATTAAAATATCCTCCCAAAATATTATACCTATTGCAGACGTTTTCTATTAATATTATTCATGCTCTTTGAAACTTAAAAAGATAGTTACCCAATTCACATGGAAATCAAAAAGTCAAAGAATTAAATACTAAACATTGATGAATCATAAAATAATGGAGACATTGACTTACCTGATTTTGAAAATTATGGAAATGCAGTCTATCTAAGCAGAATTACAGAATCAGGAGGGGTATCATCATTCCTTAAGGAGAGCACCTGGAAGGTGAGTGAGGAGACTTATAATAGAAAGATTGCAAGCTCACCTATTCCAGTGGGCTTTAAATCCACTGCTTCTTTGGAAGTGCACAGGTAACTCCAGTGAGCAACAAGTCCTAGCAGCTGGAACCCTTTTCCATAACAAAAAGGTAAGCTGGGTTTCTCAGTGCAAAGGGAGACTTATAAGGTCATTCATGCTGCAGAGGTATTGTTCCATCTTCTTTATTTGTATTATAGAATGACATGTCAATTCCTTAGGAGACTCTGGGCTGAACTGGAAAAATGCACAATTGTGCAAAACATTTTGCTCACAGTTTGGGCAACAAAATTGAATACCATACTACAAAAGTATAAACAACTCTGATATTTCTTACAATTTTTTACTTCTATGAAAAAATCTGATGCTTACAAGCTGTTGAATTTAGAAGTCCTCTATTAAACATCTATTTAGTAGTCTGTCTAAATCTGCCCTCCTACTACATATGATTTTACCTATAAATTAGTGTTAATATTGTGATTAGTGCTATTAGATGCAGTGATGTAAATGCATGCATTATTAATGTCATTAGTCATTTTTAGAGTGTGTTAGATTTATTCTTCAATGTATAAAAATTACAGCCCCCTTTTTCTTCTTTCTTTTCCTAGGTAAGTGTGGGTGTATTTATATGCATAATTTAATAAAATGCTAACAGAATTTGTTATGCTAACATAATGTAACAGATTGACATTTTTCATTTTTGCAATTTTTCAAATTTTATTTTGAATTTAATTATTATTTTTTAACATTTTGTAAATGGAAAAAAATAAAAAATGTACTGTATGAACTACTTACTGAGCATAGATGTAATATTTTAATGATAAAATGCCAAAAGCGGAACACCGAATATCCAGTTTTAAATTTTGATTGAATTTTTCTGGTATATCCTTTTACCCAAGGTAAAGAAGGCTGAGATTTTATAGACTAGTTATTAAACTTTGTAAAATGTGCTTTGATTGTACATTAGTCATGAAGACAAGGGTAAGCCTGTGGTTGTCAAAGATATCATTAGAGTGAAGGTTAATGAGATAGAGATTGTGAACAATTTTTCAAGACTACTTTGGAGATAGGTATGTTGATGGCATATAAATGACAACTTAATAGTGATTTGTGTCTCTTTGAGATATATGCATAAGCTGGCCATTATGCTTTAAGAAACATGTCTGCAAAAACAGTAAAGAAAGCACTTTTTTTTCTAAACAAAAGTGCAGTAGCAAAATATGTTTGGAAGAATTATCTGGCCTTCAATTTTTAATTTAGCTATTTAATTAATTAATAATACAGCTTCTCAGTTATATGTGCAATACATGATATCTGGTATATTGAACATAATGAAAGGTGGATAAGGAGGTAAAGTACAGGTTTGAGTACCTCTACAATGTTTCTTTACAGTGACACTTAGTTCAGTGATTGCAATTTAGAGGTAAGTCATTTAAAAATATGTAATTGATAGAAATGTCATTTGCTATTTCAATGTCAGCTCTAATTTTTACTTGACACTATGGGACCAGTTTGTATATGTAAGCTTTTTTCATGTTCCTGTTTCAGGTTTTCCCCGACTCTCCATCTCAGTTTTCTATCTCACATGTCAAAAATTACACTGAAACAGAAACCTGGATAGAATCATAAGCTATAATATGTGAAACAGTGCCACCATTGGTCTCTGCTTTACAAGGTTTATATCCCTATCAATCTTTTTATCTGGATACAAAGGCGCAGTGGTCAATGTTTTTCTATCCTAGTATAAACACTGATAAGGATGTGGAAATCTTGTGAAATATAGTCAAAAGGGTTCTCTGCTTTACAGACTATAGTTCCATTTTAATGCTGTTTTGGCATGCGAGACAGAAACTGAAGACAAAGAGTGGGGCAGACCTGAAACAGCCCGCCAGCAGATGAATGTCTTTTCCTTGTGAATAAGACTCTGGTTTGGCTTATGTCCTTAGTCATATTTCAAGGCCTGTTGAAAAGTCAGATATTGATATATAGAGATGATAGAAAAAAAGGAAAACCAGGCAAAGCATCCCAGAAGAGGAGGAAGCATAAATAGATTGGTGCACTGGCGTACTGAATTTTAATGGAGTGATAGAGGAATATAGAAAGGTGCTGCTGACCTAGTTTGCTGGTCAACTTTTGGTCAGATTAGCGTTTAGTATAATGATAAAGTGGAGGTTAACACCAGAGTCCCAACTTTTTATCTTCCCCTTCATTATATTGACTTATAGAAAAGCCACCTTCTAATAGGTGGTTCTGTCAAGTTACGTTTATTCACTACTTGCAGACTGTGCAAGGACACACCCTGACCAGTAAATTTCAGTTGTCAATTTATTCATAATTTCTATAAGACAAACTTTTTGGTACAAGAAGAATGACACAATGTAGATATCTAAGAAATGTTGCTCTAGAATTGTTAATTTGCAAAAAATGACAGGTCCTTTTTTAAGTAAATATCGTGTTGGGTGCCAGCAGCACAATCTTCAATGCTGAATTCAGTAGGGCAAATGCAGATGCATGGTCACCAAAAGGACTTCGTCCAAAGTCCAAAATTACGTATATAGAAGAGGCGTGGCAGCAACAACGGTGCAGATAACCACTTCTTTATTCCTCTCAGATGAAAAAGATGACGACGTTTCCACTCCACGAGTCTTTTAAGGACTTTTGACATCTTAAAAAGTGAATGCATATTATATGGCTGTGATATACCATGACTTTATAACTGGTGGAGGTCTGATTTATGGGACCTCAGAATCTTGAGAACAAAAGGGCTACAACATGGGCTTAGTGCAACATCCCTTCAATATTGTTCCCATCACATCACTGTTTCCAGACATTTGCGGCAGGGATCTTCAGCACAATGCAATTCAAATGAATGAGGCTGGCTAGAGCTTTTCTGCTCACCTCAGTGGCCAAGAGTGCTGCTGTGCAAGAAAATCACAGCATGAGCCCCGTGTGGTGCATGGGGGTTAAGGCAGCAGAATACAGTCCTAAGCTCTCACTCACGACCTATAGGTTGCAATTTCAATCACCGCCTTCCATGCTTCCGAGGTTGGTAAAATGAGTACCCAACTTGCTGGGGAAGTAATAAACAAATGACCTGAAAGTGCTGCGGAATAAGTTGGAGCTATACAAATAACAAGTCCATTCCCTTATACCACTGCTATGGAAACTTAATTTTCAGGATTGGTAGGAGTCTAACTCTCCACTAATCATACAGTGATGGCATATCCTAATCTAATATGAATAAGCCTACATGCTTTTTTCTTGCACCACACTTTGACCCCTTTTCTTGAACTTTGGTGCATGATGTTAGTGTCATTAGATGACACACATGCTCACCAGTGCCGTAAAATCATCAAATGTGAGTTTAATACATTCAGGGACCTGTCAGGCAGGTTGAAAGTTACAATGTTAAGTCTATGGGTGGCACTGCTGTGCTTCAGGCATGTGCTGGAATGAGTGAAGCGTTGCTAAGCAATGCAGCAGCTGCACCATACACTGCCCAACAAAAGCAATAGAGAGACAGAGAGAGAGACAGCAATAGAGAGACAGAATGAGAGCGTGATAGAGACAGAGAGAGCGGTAGAGAGAGAGACAGTAAAAGAAAGAGCGATAGAGAGACAGCAATAGAGAGAGAGACAATAGAGCGACAGGCACAGAGAGAGAGAGCAATAGAGAGACAAAGTGAGAGAGTGATAAAGAGAGAGACAGTGAGAGAAAGTGATAGAAACACAGAGAGAAAGCAATAGAGAGACAGAGAGCGAGCAATAAACAGCAAGAGAGTGATAGTGAGACAGATAGAGAGAGCAATAGAGAAACAGAGAGAGCGATAAAGAAACAGAGAGAGAGCAATAGAGAGACAGACAGGAAGAGAGAACGATAGAGAGACAGAGATAGCAATAGATAGACAGAGAGAAACAGAGAGAGAGAGAGCAATAGAGAGACAGAGAAACACAGAGAGAGAGCATAGAGAGACAGAAAGAGACAGAGAGACAGAGTGATACCAAGATAGAAAGAGAGAGAGAGACAGAGAGAGTTAGACAGACAGAAACAGAGTGAGAAACAGACAACGAAAGAGACAGATAGAGAGAGAGGCAAACAGAGAGAGACAAACAGACAGAGAGACAGACAATGAGAGAGATAAACAGAGAAAAAGAGACAGAGTGAGAGACAGACAGAGAGAGAAAGACAGACAAACAGAGAGAGACCTGTAGGCTTTTTATATTAGATATCTGCTCCAAATACAAAGTGACACTCTAAATAATCACCTAACCAAGCAGATTTAGAAGTTCACAACCACCACTTTTGAAACATTTTTTGTTCATGAAGCGAACATCAGGTCAATCTAGTGATATAAATTGATGCACAATTATTAGCCAACATGAAAGATAACGAAGTTTAAATATAAGGCTTATAGCGGACTTTTTAGATAGATAAACTTCACTACTCACGCTGTAGAAGGAAGGGGGGGTGTCTCCTTGAACTGTTAAGTGACATTAGGTCTCTTATAGAATAAGGCTTCTGTGATCAGTGGTCACTGCACAGATATATGGACATTTATTACTGCAATGTACTAATATAGTAAGGATGATATTAGAGATGAGCGAGCATGCTCGTCCGAGCTTGATGTTCGTTTGAGCATTAGCATACTCGATAGTACTCGTTACTCGAGCGAGCGCTAAATTATTTTCAATAGAGCTGCTGCCAGCGGCTCCATTGAAAACAATGGTCTGCCGGCACTCCTGCATTATTTTTCATGGAAGGGCTTTACATATAAGCCCTTCCCTGAAAAACAAGGATTTTAGTGAAAAAAAAACAGCTTACCTATCCGCCACTGCCGTGCCCCCGTGGGGATGGAGAGCACATCTGCCACATGCGGCAGATGTTTCCTTCATCCCCGCTAGTAAAAATAATTCACCGAATGAATGACAGGCGAGACCTGCTTGTGATTGGCCGAGCGCCTCAGCCAATCACAATCAGCTCTTTCAGCAGGCGGGGATTTAAAATCCCCGACTGCTGATAGATCAGCACTTCAGAGCCGGGGACAGCGAGGAGAAGACGCGGCTGAGCCCCGGCAGCTGAAGGGAGGTGAGTATCTTTTTTTTGTTTTTTACACTACTTTTACTGGGTTTTCAGGGAAGGGCTTTATATTTAAAGCTATTCCCTGAAATCCATTGACGGGGCACCAGCAGCAGAATCCTCTACTGCAGCTGTCATGTATGACAACTGCGGTAGGGAATTGAGGAATTCCACTGCTGCATCTATCACAGATGTGGCAGGTGCAGCAGCAGGGAATTGTTTTTACTAGTGAGGTTGAAGGAAACATCTGCGACATGTGGCAGATGTGTTCTTCATCCCCGCGGGGGATATGGCAGCGGTGGATAGGTAAGTTTTTTTTTTATTTATTTTTTTTTACACTAAAATCCTTGTTTTTCATGGAAGGGGTTATATGTAAAGCCCTTTAATGAAAACAATGCAGGGGTGGCCGCAGACCATTGTTTTTAATGGAGCCACCGGCAGCAGCCGTGGCTCCATGGAAAAGTCCTTGGGTCTCCCATTGACTTAAATAGGGTTCGTTACTCGAAACGAGCTCTCGAGCATTACAAAAAGCTCGGCTCAAATAACGAGCACCTGAGCATTTTGGTGCTCGCTCATCTCTAGATGATATCCTATTTAAATACTACAGCAGTGTGAGTAGTAAAGTCCATCTGTACAAAAAGCCCATGATAAGGGCTCAGTCTCACGGGCGCATCGGCACCCGTACACCGGCGCCGATGCGCCCGTGTGACTGACAGTTAGAAGACAGCCGTACCTGAAGACGGACGTCTCTCTCCAGCGCTGATGAAAGAACATATGACCGGCAATGAAGCCGGTCACATGTTCTTCCTCCCAGCGCTGCAGAGAGACGTCCATCTTCAGGTACGGCCGTCGGCTAGCTGCAGTAACACGGGTGCCGATGCGCCCGTGTGACTGAGCCCTAAGCCTTATAATTGAACTTTGTTATGGTTGATATTATAGTGATATACAATCACTTGATGGGTATAAACGCTTACATTTAAAATAGGCAATGGATTGGGTAGCCCTGTTTTGGATGTTTCGGATTAATTGAAATTGCATTTTATTGATGACAATAGTGCAAGTATGTGTTTTCATAAAATTCTTATTGTCCCAATATTTAGGATTTATGTATTTGGAAATGTTAAAAATGGTAGTTCTATCTTGTGAAATAAGCATGGAAATGCATAGGAGCCAAACATGAGGTGATATTGTTGACCAGTTATTTAAAATGTTAAGAGTAAAATTAAAAAAAAAGCCATACATGTGAAGTAAAATAATTATTTAATTCCATGTGACTAAATTAAATTTTTTAGTATCTGCAGGGAAAACACATTTCAAGTCAGACAATGAATCAAGTCAAGAACATCTGTCCAAGTTGTAATATTAAATTATGTAATAGAATTATTTATTATTTCAAACAAATTTTTTTGGAATACATCCAAGCTAATCTGGATGAGTTAATTTTCCAATTAGCCATTCAATTTGTTTGCTACTTTAGCAATAAAAATTTCTTTGTGGTAGAAAAAACAAGATTTCCTGTGTTTTTTAAGGTAAGCAAAATGTTAACTGACAAAAATCTTTCCAATTTAAAAATGGTGTTAGGCCGCCTGCACATGACCAGATTTCAATAGCGGAATCTGCGATCGTCACCTGTGAGGACATTCTGAAATATTCCGCACTAGAGATGAGCGAACGTACTCGGATAGGCACTACTCGTCCGAGTAATGTGCCTTATCCGAGTACCGCTGTGTTCGTGCTGAAAGATTCGGGGCACTCCGCTGCTGACAGGTGAGTCGCAGCGGGGAGCGGGGCAGAGCGGCCGGGAGAGAAGGAGAGAAAGATCTCCCCTTCGTTCCTCCCCGCTCTCCCCTGCAGCTTCCCTCTCCGCAGCGCGTCCCGAATCTTTCAGCACGAACACAGCGGTACTCGGATAAGGCACATTACTCGGACGAGTAGTGCCTATCCGAGTACGTTCGCTCATCTCTATTCCGCACCCATTGAAAAAATAAAACATTTGCATATCCACTCATATGAGCTGATAGTGATTGCGATTTCTGCAAAAGGATTTAAAATCACAGCATGTTCTATTTTTGAAGTCAATGGAAGCTGTCCCACCTGCAGCCCATCCACAATTGACGATGCAGATAGGCTGCGGGTACCCATATTTAGAATGATATATGGATACGATATGTAAAGTGATAAAGTATATACATATTCAATTAATATCCTATATATTTTAAACATATATTAAAACATATATTCAAAATTTCATAAATCTATATCTATATATATAAAGGCAAAAGCCCTCACTGACTGATTCACTGACTCACTGACATGCCACTAATTCTCTAACTTTGCAGTATCATACAAATGTGAATATTGGCACGACCATTCTTCAGGTCCTAAATAGGAAAAATAAAGGGGTCTCAACCTGAAAATTCAATGCTAAGTGCAAAAGTAAGTGACCCCCTTCATAATGTACCTAATCTAATTCTCTAACTTCCCGGTGTTGTACAAACATGAAATTTGGCACAACGATTCTTTAGGTCATATATAGGAAAAGTAAGGAGGTCACAACTTGATTGTTCAATTTTAAGTAGAAATGTAAGTGACCCACTATGTATTGTACCTAACCTAATTCTCTAACCTCTGTGTGTTGTACAAACGTGAAATTTGGCACAACCATTGTTTATGTCCTAAATAGGAAAAGTAAATGGGTCACAAGTTAATTATTCAATTCTAAGTGCAAAAGTAAGTGACCCCCTATAAAATGTACTTAATGTAATTCTCTAACTTCCCGGTGTGGTACAAACGTGAAATTTGGCACAACCATTGTTTAGGTCCTAAATAGGAAAAGTAAATGGGTCACAAGTTAATTATTCAATTCTAAGTGCAAAAGTAAGTGACCCCCTATAAAATGTACTTAATGTATTTCTCTAACTTCCCGTTGTGGTACAAACATGAAATTTGGCACAACAGTTCTTTAGGTGGTAAATAGGAAACGTAAAGGGGTCACAACTTCATTATTCAATTTTAAGTGCAAAAGTAAGTGATCTCCTGTGTAACATACCTAATCTAATTCTCTAACTTCCCGTTGTCATACAAACTTGAAATTTGTCGTGACCTTTGTTTAGGCCCAAAATAGAATTGAATAATCAATTTGTGACCAATTTACCTTTCCTATTTGGGACCTTAACAAAGGTCATGGCAAATTTCTAGTTTGTGCGACACTGGGAAGTTGGAGAATCAAATTATGTACATTACATAGGGGGTATCTTGCTTTTGCACTTAGAATTGAATAATTAAGTTGTGACCCATTTAATTTTCCTAAGTGCAAAAGCAATTGAGCCCCTATGTAATGTGCCTAATTTAATCCTTCAATTTACCAGTGTTGAGCAAACTTGAAATTTGCCATGACCTTTGTTTAGTTCCTAAATAGGAAAAGTAAAGGGGTCACAATTTGATTATTCAATTCTAAGTGCCAAAGTAAGTGACCCCCTATGTAATGTAACTAATAACACATATCTATACTGCACAAACATTTCTCACCTATATAGACATGGCAGCATGCTTCACATGCCTAATACAATCTGCTCTTGATGCCATTGAGAATATGTTACCAGATCCAGAGAATATGGTTTTACCTTGTAGAATAAATCCTCCAAGGGATCCACTTTCCAATAAGAAAACTAATATGGAAGGAGTGCTTTTGGTCATTAAACTGCAAACCGTGGGTCCCATTGACTCCACCTGCTCTGATTGGTTTAGGCACTTGGCCCATTGCAGAACAAATTGCTATTGCAAGTACTCTTCCAGTTCCAACCAAGAATCCCAATAAATATTTTCATAAACAGTACACTTTGTATGATATATACAAAGCTATATGGTCAGATCTTATAAACTTGATGCACGCCTGCTTTCTCAGACAACTAGAAAACTATATAGAGAAAAGGAAGAAGGGGTAAACAAAAATAGCCAGAGGTCCGGATGTAATTTACAAACATGCTACAGCAATGGGTAATAAAGATGGTAGGAGCACACAGTGTCAGACTGTTTGCCAAGAGCCTGAGGAGTCAGTAAGGACTACTTAACCAGACTGAAGATTGCCTTTGAAAATTATGGTCATGACTTGGAATGACTAAGGGACAATGAACTATTCAGAAGTTGCTTTACTAATGGCTTGCACAGCATCCTTCATGAAGAGCTGATATGCCGGAGATCAAAGTGCTTTCAGGTAGAAGTATTGCAGCCTTTTTTTTGTTCTAAAAAAGATAGAGGAATTACAAAAGAAGAAGCCTCAGACTGCAGTGATGTTGGTCAGTGAGATAGATGGGGAGGTAATGGTAGTTAGAGAGAACAGTTGTGATAGATATAACACACAGGGTGGGGGCATCCCTGAAATTTCTAGACCTAGATGCTCACTGACTTGTTACAACTATGGCAAGGAAATCCACTTCATGAGGAACTGTCCTGAGCCCCTCACACCCTGTGCACAGTGACGTTCCCCAAAATCGCAATAAGAAATTGTCATTTCTGTATCCAGCCCCATCCCAATAACAGCCCTCCAAATGCCCTCTAGGGTGTGTCCTTCTACATTCATGGAGGTGATGATATCATGGGGAGATAATATCAAAGCAGTTGTAGATACAGGAGCAAGCTGTTCCATACCACCAATGTCAACAAAAAAGGTATTGGGAACACGGCTGGAACCAATTACTTGCATTGATTCCTGAAACATTTTGGGTGAAAAGTAAAACAGATGTGGGTAAGATGCCAGTGACCCTTGTAAAAATACAGGTCATAGATGGAGCATTAACACCCAAACTAAAATAGTATTCTCTCAGTCCAGCGCAGATCCAAAGTTTGAACATACAGATTGGTGAACATCTGAAGCTGGATGTCATTAGGAAATATTTTTCCCCTTATAACATGACCCTTTTTCCCTGTAGAGAAGAAGAAACCCAAAGACCAACCTATTGTGTACCAACTGATTTATGGCCTTTGGGCCATTAATGTCATTATTGTGTCTTAGACTCTAGTAGTACCAAATTCATACAATCTCTTATCACAAATACATGCCAAGACCAAATGGTTCACTGCGATAGATCTTGATTATGCCTTTTTTAGTATTCCACTAGGTGGCAACAGTGCATGATAGGGAACATCTTTGCTGCATCTGTCTTCCCCAAGGGGGTAAGAATTCTCCTAATCAATACCATAGGGCTGTTACTCAGGTCTTACAGGAATAAGTCCCTGAAGGGGAGAGTATTGAGATCTTTCAGTACCTAGATAACTTGTTGTTCTGTAGTTGAGATGAAGAAGATTGCAGGCATGACAGTGTTTCTCTCATGAAATTCTTGGCATAAAATGGGTGCAAAGTCTCAAGATACAAACTCCAGTTTTGTTTAACTAATGTTGTGTTTCTAGGACCTTGTATTTCACAAAGTACCAAATATTTGTCACAGGAGCAGAGAATTCTATCCTTCTTGTGCCTATGCCTAAAAACACACAACAACTCTGTACTTTTCTAGGGTTGGTTGGATATTGCAGGGAATAGATTCCCTCAGCATCAGCTCTCATGCAACCACTGTATGATTCCTTAGGCAGACAACCATTTTCCCTAACCCAGGATTAGATTACTTGTGTGAATCAGTTGAAACACTCCATAATGTTTGCCTCAGCCCAGGGACTGCCCAAATACAACAGACCTTTTTTGTGCTTTGTCATAAGGTAAAACGTCATGCCCAGGAAGTTCTATCCCAACTACATGGGGAAAGCATAGGCTTGTAGCCTACTACTCTTGCAGGTTGGATCTTGTTATTAGGGGTCTTTTTCTTGCATCAGAGCAGTGGCTGCTGCAGCCTTGTTGTAGGATATAGCAATTGACATTGTTCTTGACCACCCCTTGATCCCTATGGTGAAACATGCAGTTAGTGAAATCTTAAACCAAACTCACACCAAACACATGTCAGTTTCTTAAATTGCCAAGTACGAAGCTAGCCTCCTTACACCATGCAAATTAACTATCAAGAGATGTATGCTGTGCTGTGCTGAATCCTGCTACATTACTTCTGTAGCCTTCAACACAGGAGGAGGAAGAGAGGTACCATGATGAGTGGGAAACGTTCGAGGAGTACATGGAGAAGGTTCTAAGGCAGGCAGACTATTACTGTCTCTATTCGTGGTAGGACAAGTTCCTAGAGTATTCAATTTCCCAGTTTCCAGATGAGCAGCATGGTTGTTTGGAATTTCTGAAAATTTAGACAAAATCTTTTGACCATGTACACGAAGAATCCATTGCTAACACAAATCTTACGTTTTTTGTAGATGGTTCCAGGTACAATCTTGATTGATCCTATAAAGCAGCTTATGCCATCACAATGCTGACTGAGGTAGTGAAGTTAAAACCCCTCCCTCCATCTCGGCACAGGAGGCGAAGCTGAAAATGTTTGCTGAAGATTGTGAGTTAGCCAAGGCTAATGTAACTAACACATACTCTGATTTCAGGGTTTTTATTGACATTGTTCACAATTACAGACAAAGTTAGAGGAGTAGATAATTTGTTTAGTCCTCTGGTAAGCCAGTTAAAAATGTACAGAGTGGTCTACAAATATCAAACAATTTTAAATACTTGGGCATCCAGGTCACCAACACGACAAACCGGGTTCTTGATCTGAATGTACTTTCCTTAATTGACCTCTACAGATCCAAATTTAAGACCTGGGGATCTCTCCCTCTGTCGGTGGCGGGTCGTATTAATTTAATCAAAATGATAGTCCTGCCCAAGTGCCTCTATACTTTACAACACATCCCTGTGCCTGTCCCAAGGAAATTTTTCCGGACCATGAACTCTCTTATGACCACCTTTATATGGGGAAGCTCTCGACCAAAACTCAAACTTTCCACCCTACAAAGACCCAAGAATGAGGCCGGGGCAGCACTCCCAGACTTGTTCCTATACTACCTAGCGGGTCAACTGGTGCATCTGAAACCCTGGCTAGGAGACAACCTGCTACCTAACTCGGAAGCACATCTAGCTTCAACCCTGAACATACCTAACCTTTGGCCGGTGCTAGAATTTCTCACCACAGTGGCGGGAGGAATGCTACCCATCCACAAACTGGCGACACAAGTGTGGCGCCTGGCTAGGGAAGTGAACGGGTTTGTCGACATAACAGCAGATATGCCACTGTGGAAAAACTCCGGGCTACGGGAACTAACACTGCTACCCGTTCTCGAAGCTTGGAAACAGCATGGCATGATAAACCTGGGTGACCCATATAACTCAAACACTTTTCTATCCTTCGAGCAACTGCCAAACCAATTTCAAATACCCCGAAACCACTTGTATAAATTCCTGCAGATCCGACACGTGCTCCAGGCGCAATTCCCACTGGCTATCAGCAATATATCACATTATCCGTTAATAGGCATATTAAGATCACAGGGCCCCAGAGGTCTCATTTCAACACTATACTCCCAACTAACAACCTCAAAAGCTGCTCAGGAGATCCCTCCAGCCCTCTCCAAATGGAAGTCTCTAATTCCAACACTGACAGAAGAAACCTTCCAAGAAGTCCTAGAATCCCCTCTATTGGTCTCCCCCTCAGCAAACAACAAAATGACCCAACTTTATATAGTTTACCAATGCTACCTCACCCCGGCGAGGCTTCACAAGATGGGCAGAAACCCAACGCCACACTGTACTCGCTGCAATTGCACGTACGTGGACTTTTGGCACATGATTTGGGACTGCCCACAGATCCAGACATACTGGAATGAAGTCATAAACTTATTATCCACAATCCTGGACGTCCCGGTTCCCATCACCCCAGAAATCTGCCTCTTTGGCGTTCTTGACGCAGAACACTGGCACCACTATAATAGAATCTTCTTACGGGAAGTATTATTTCTTGCCAGAAAGGTTATCGCGTTACGCTGGATGGACCCGAGAGGTCCAACTCTGACATTGTGGAGAAAGATCACCAACGCAACCATACCGTACAACAACTTCGTATACAAAGCGCAAAAATGCCAAGACAAATTCCAAAAGGTATGGGGCCAGTGGTGTGACTCGTCGCTGACCCTCTTTCTTCAGCAACCCTTTACCCTAGCCATATCAGTACTACAAAGGCGGCAACGTTAGCTTGAAGATACAAATCGATCACTGCCTATATGGATTCATCTCCTCAAACCACCTCACCTTTATCCCTTACTTATATATCTTCCAGAAGACGCTTCTCCACTACCTCTTTACTCCCCCACTCCTCTCCTCACCTCCTTTCCACTGACGAGAGTACTGTATGTAACTAATACTATATAACTTATAGATGCCTGAATCTAAGCTTTATGAAAGTCTATATACTGCAGTTGTTGTGTTGTACTAGTTGTTAACTTGTCAATAAAATGAGTTTTAAAAAAATATACAGAGTGTGAGGGAACTGTTTGAGGCCCTGGGTTTTTCCCAAACAGGTAGGTATTGTAAAGGTACAGACTCACACAAAGGAAACTATACTAGAAGCAAAAGGGAGCAGACTGGCAGATGAAGCATCAAAAGCTGCTGCCCTCCTACCTTTAAAGATGGAGAAGGTACATATGGTTAAACTAGAACAGGGATCAGTAGATGTTGGCCTGCTTAAACAATTCCAAGCTCAATTTTCCAAAATCTAATGAGAAGTAGAAGCAAGAGGATGCTGTTCAGGAGGTGGATAGCATATGGAGAGAAGGTATGAAAGCGAGTCTACCCCAAGCCATGTACACAATAATGATTCAACTGACATAGGGTCCTACATATGCATCCAGGGAAGGAGTGTGTGATGTTTTGGCTACTGCCCAGATTCAGCATTGCTGCCACAAGATTTGTCCAGTGCTGCTTCATTTGTGTTTGCCATAATCCAAGTATGATGGAAGGCATACTTTCAAGACTGCCTACCCACTTCAGGAACTGCAGGTGGACTGCAAACAGCTCCCAGCAGTTGGCACGTATGAGCATGTCTTGGTGTGCATTAACCTTTTCTCAGGGTGGCTGGAAGCTTGGATTGTGACATCAGCAAATGCTAAAATTATGCAAAAGAATCTGATGACTGAGGTGCTGTGTAGTTATGGGGTCCCAGAGGTCATAGAAAGTGACAGAGGTACACATTTCACAAAGTGTTGCAGGAAGTAATTTATGTTCTGGCAATTTATCAAGCTTTCCACACTCTACTATCCACAGAGCAGTGGGAGGGTGGAAAGATTAAATGTGACATTTAAATTAAAGATACAGAAAGCAATGGAGGAGACAGAAAAGCCATGGACAGAGTGTTTGCCCATTGCCCTTTACTCAGTCACAACTTCCCACATGTAGTCTGTTTGAGATTTTCTTTGGCCAGGCCCACAAGATAGGGCTAAATTTTCCCCAAAAGGCTCAGATGCAACACTCAGTTATCATGCAGTATGTTAGCACACTGCAAAATTGCCTTACAGAAGTCAATAAACAGGTTTATGATTCTATTCTAGATCCAGACTCAGTTGAAGAAGGTCATTTTATAAAGCCAGCAGATTGGAGTATGTGAAAAGACTTGTAAGAAAGGCACCGATGATGCAAACATGTCTGATTGCCCTGAGGACCATTGATGCTGAGTTTTGTGATAAACTGATAGAATTATCAAAGAATACATTTTTGAAAATTCATGCTACTGTTGCATCAAACACAGGACTAAGTGATTGTTGGTTATGTATTCACATCCCTATATCTTTGGATATTATGCCCTAGACTATCACACCACTTACAAAAAAAAGCCCTTAAAATGACTAGACTCCCCTCTCTAGAAATCCTGATGTTCCAAAGATGCTACCTCTTACAGGAGTCACCTGGAAAAAAAAACTCCCTTGAATGCTCATTTGAACTGGTAACCCTCAAGTAAAGACCCTTGTTATCCAACCCAGTTATGTCCTCAGCTGTTATGTCAACTATGCTGAATGTGACTGCAGAGCATACGACATCAGGAACAAAGAAGGTGTGCATGACTTCCTGATTTCACTCAACAACACTGACTGTGAGGGAAGATCTAATGACTGTCAACTGTGTTGATGTAGCTGGTATAGTGTCTAACAAAGTCTTGCTTGGCTTGCACATGAAATTAGATGACAACACATTAGAGTATGACAGGGACACCAACAAAATACTCATAGACATGGTGATAGCGGGTTGACTGGTGGGAGTTTTTAATCAATCAGAGCAGGCTCTTCCACACAATGCCTAAGCTCTGTGTGGTTATAGCACATGTAGATGGCAACTATTACACCAATCTGGGGTTTGCACACTAGCTAAACTGAGTCCAACAACTTGAGTGTGGGAATGCAAGTACATTCAGATACAGCAAGTGCCCAACTATACTTTAGTTATGAGAGCCAAAGGAAAAGCTAAGCCTCTAGTGCACATGCCATGGGATCGGAAGTTTGGGTACACAGTGACAATTGTGGGACTACAGATTAAGAATGCACATGCCATGGAGAAGTTAGCTGAACTTCCTGACATTATCACCAATGATATTTTTAACGTCTTAAATATAACATCATCTGTGCTTAGTCATATACTCATTGTGACCAATCACCACACTCTGGTTCTGTATTTCCAGTTGAATTAGGTGGCATGTTTCAAATGCTGGACCCTGTTTATTGCCATTATGTAGATGAGGATGGCAAGGTGCAGTTGGTGTCAAACATAGCATATGCAAAGCGACTGGAAAAACAATACCAGAAGGCTAGCTTGCAAGAAGTCTAGAATCCCAAATGGCCTGTTTGGCTCATTTGTTTCAACCCACCTAATTGGTTTACTGATGTTCAGGGTTAGATAGGAGGAATACTTGCTACCATGGCACAACTAGTCCTTGTTACCTTGATGTTGCATGTGTACTTTAAGGTTGTGCTCAAAGTAGTTCTAAGGTGTTTAATGTTATGTTTTGCTTCAGCTAAGACCTATAAAATACGGAGGGTACATGTGTTCCCCAACAAACTGTATGACAGACAGGTATATGCTGAATTAGAACTGAATATCTAGGACAATATGATTTACAGCACCTGCATATCTCATGAAAACCTGAGGGATGGCTGGTGTTGCCCAATATTCAGCACTTGTAGCCCAAATGACGCAGGAGTCTGCAGTGTCTGCAAAATACCTAAACCTTAAATATTTACCCTTGTGCTGTTCCTGATATTACAGCACTGGAAGCAGGAATCCAGCTGATGAATAGCTATTGGCCCTAGTGGACTATCGATGACTGGTGGTAAATTATATTCAAGAGGAGCAAAATGTGGAAGAAATTAATTTAATGAATAGAATTGTACCAATATCTGGTACAATAGTTCACTGCTGGATAACCTGTAGTAATCTAATTGCCTAATCAATTATTAGAATTATTTGAATTCCTGTAAACCTTTGTACTAACAATTCTTACAAGTTTATTAGGAAAGAGGAACTTTTGAGGATGTTAGCAGTTATTTCGGAACTTTACACTTTTATCTATGGGACAAAGGGAATTGAGATTTAGCTACCGGCAAGTAAGACAATTCAGACTGTTAGTCATAACCATAAAAATATGGAAGTGCTATTGCAGGGGATCTTTACGACCATACACAGAATAGCTTTTATATATATATAGTGTGATTGTACATATTCAAAGGATGTAAGGGGCTGATTCCAGGGAGAAAAAAAAGTGGTTTTTGAACGTATGTCCCAGAGAGCAATACAAATGCATACAAGTGTGCCTGTATTGTATTTCTCTCCCCAGCCAGCCCATACGGTCCCTCTCCCCAGAAGGAAGAATTAATTGGGAACCCACAGACAAGGTGAGATGCACCTTGAAGTCTTACTTATATTTCGCAAGAGTAGGGTGTAAGAAGAAGTTTAATTTTATTTCAAACACCAGTGTCTGTGTGTAAATCACTCGCCTTTAAGTCGATTTTTTTTACAATGACAACATCCCAAACAGAGATAACAACCTAGCTTTGGATAACCAAACAAAGACTGATGTAACATAGTAACATAGTTTGTTAGGCCGAATGAAGACAATGTCCATCTAGTCCAGCCTTCTATCCTCCTGTGTTGATCCAGAGGAAGGCAAAAAACCCCAAGAACAGAAGCCAATTAGCCCTTTTGGGGGGAAAAATTCCTTCCCGACTCCCTAATGGCAATCAAACTGTTCCTTGGATCAACCCCTAATAGTTCCTACCTGCTGTATACCCGGATTACCAATTAAAGGGGTTGTCCCGAGAAAGCAAGTGGGGGTAAGCACTTCTGTATGGCCATATTAATGCACTTTGTAATATACATCGTGCATTAAATATGAGCCATACAGAAGTTATTCACTTACCTGCTCCGTTGCTGGCGTCCTCGTCTCCATGGTGCCGTCTAATTTCAGCGTCTAATCTCCCGATTAGACGCGCTTGCGCAGAAGGGTCTTCTCCCTTCTCTTGGGTCTCGGCACGAGTGGCGTTCTGGCTCCGCCCCCTTCTACGCGTCATCGCGTAGCTCCACCCCGTCACGTGTGCCGATTCCAGCCAATCAGGAGGCTGGAATCGGCAATGGACCGCACAGAGCCCACGGTGCACCATGGGAGAAGACCCGCGGTGCATCGTGGGTGAAGATCCCGGCGGCCATCTTGGTAAGGTAAGTAAGAAGTCGCCGCAGAGCGGGGATTTGGGTAAGTACTAAACTTTTTTTTTTTAACCCATCCCTTATGTTTGTCTCGCGCCGAACGGGGGGCCTATTGAAAAAAAAAAAAAGCCGTTTCGCCGCGGGACAACCCCTTTAACCTAAGATTTATAACCTATAATATCCTTCCTCTCCAGAAAGACATCAAGTCCCCTTTTAAACTCCTCTATTGATTTTGCCATCACCACTTCCTCCGGCAGAGAGTTCCACAGTCTAACTGCTCTTACAGTAAAGAATCCCTTTCTATGTTGGTGATGAAACCTGCTTTCCTCTAAACGTAGCGGATGCCCTCTTGTTACCGTCATAGTCCTGGGTATAAACAGATCATGGGAGAGATCCTTGTTTTGTCCCCTCATGTATTTATACATAGATATTTGATCACCCCTTAGCCGTCTTTTTTCTAGAGTAAATAATCCCAATTTGGATAGCCTCTCTGGGTATTCCAGTCCCGTCATTCCATGTATCAGTTTAGTTGCTCTTCTTTGAGCCCCCTCCAGTACTGTAGCATCTTTCCTGAGCACCGGTGACCAGAACTGTGCGCAGTATTCCATGTGGGGCCTGACTAGTGCCTTGTATAATGGAAGGATAATGTTCTCATCCCTCGCCCCTATACCTCTTTTAATACACCCCAAGACTTTATTTGCCTTTGCAGCAGCTGACTGGCATTGGTTACTCCAGTTTAGTCTACTATCCACTAGTACCCCCAGGTCCTTTTCCATATCACTTTTCCCTAGTGGTACCCCATTAAGTGAATATTGGTGATATCCGTTTTTGCTGCCCATGTGCATAATCTTACATTTTTCAATATTAAACTTCATTTGCCATTTTTCTGCCCAAGCCCCCAGTTTATCTAGGTCCGTTTGTAGCCGCACATTGTCCTCCGTTGCATTACTTATATTGTATCATTTTGTGTCATCTGCAAATATTGATATTTTGCTGTGCAGTCCCTCTATCAGGTCATTGATAAATATATTGAACAGAATGGGGCCTAATACTGAACCCTGTGGCACCCCACTAGTGACTGTGGTCCAATCAGAGTACGAACCATTTATTACCACCCTCTGCTTTCTATCATTGAGCCAATTCTTTACCTAATTACACACGTTTTCACCCAAACCGAGCTGCCTCATTTTGTATATTAGCCTATTATGTGGCACGGTGTCAAAGGCTTTAGAGAAGTCCAGATATACGAGATCAATAGATTCTCCCAGGTCCAGCCTAGAGCTTACTTCATCGTAGAAACTGATCAGATTTGTCTGACATGACCCTTCATGAATCCATGCTGGTGAGGAGTTTTTCCCTTGTTCTCCTTGAGGTACTCATCGATGGCGTCTCTCAGAATCCCCTCGAAAAGTTTTCCCGTTATGGAAGTGAGACTTACTGGCCTGTAGTTACCAGGCTCACTTTTGCTCCCCTTTTTGTAAATTGGAACCACGTTGGCAATGCACCAATCCAATGGTACAACCCCGGTCTTGATAGTGTCTAGAAATATTAGATATAGCGGCCTAGCTATCTCGTCACTTAGTTCCCTTAGTATCCTTGGGTGTATTCCATCTGGGCCTGGTGATTTGTCGATATTAGTCTTCTTTAATCACTTCCGCACTTCCTCTTGTGTTAGGTATGACATATTTTGTGAGGAGATCATTTTATTCCCCTGCATCTCGTGTGGCATTTCCTTTTCATTTGTGAATACACTTGAAAAGAAACTTTAATAGATTTGCCTTCCCTCCATCATCTTCAATTATTTCTCCTGCATTACTTGTTAAAAGGCCAGTGCTCTCCCTGCAAATCCTTTTGCTGTTAATATAGTTGAAAAATAGTTTCGGGTTGTTTTTGCTCTCTTTGGCGATCAGTCTTTTATATTATACACCAGGCTCACATCGGTTTTAACTAAACTATCTTAAAGATTTCTAGATCTTCTATAGGTCATACATGGTAACGGGTAATTAAAAAAAAAAAAAATGGAAATGTTTGACACAAAATGCCTTTTCACATCTGGCAATATTTGCCTCTTTACCACTAACCATTGAATATACGATGAAACGGACTAACAGAAACATTTGCATTTATTTCTATTTTATATATTATTCCCCATTGACAATCTATCAAATGTGGCAGATAGTTTCTTTCAAGAAATTTATTACACATATACTCCATTTTATCCTCTAAATAAACTAGATGTTGAACAATCCATTCAATTCTAAGCATTTCTCTATATGGAAATGACCCCAACATAGATCTTGGATAGTGAGTATCAAATCTTAATAGATTATTGCAGCCTGTGGGTTTCCTGTATAAATCTGTCATAAATTCATCATCAGATCAATATACCACAGTATCCAAAAAATAAAAGGATTCTTGGCTTGCTTACTGTAACTTGCTACTGATTAATCTTCCCCTCACTAAACACTCCATTTTCCAATCTATCCTGAATGCAGTAACCAGACTTATCTTTTTGTCCAACAGCTACAGTGATGTCTTCACTTTGGCCTATCACTTCAGTGGTTACCTGCTGTCGGGAAGGCAGATGTGGATCCATCTTTACACATAGCAGTTTGGCTTTGGGCTTTCTGACTAGGTAGCACCTGTGAAAGCCTAGTTTTCACCCTTGATCTCTACAAGTGGGATATGGTGTTTCCAACAGGGTCCCCAAGCCATGACTCACACAGATAGTCCTGGTAGTTTGACTGCTGATGCTGCTCTGGGCTAAGGTGCTGCACCTGAAGGTGTGAAAAGGTGCATATCCAAAACACTTGCTATGGTCAGGACTGATGGTACAGGTACAATTACAAGGTCCAAGCTGAAGGTCAGAGCAGACAGCAGACAATAACAAAGTCCAGAATACAGAGCTGTGATCAGGGAACACAGAAGTCAGAATTGTCAGGAGTCAGGCAAGGGTCAGAACTGCAATAAACACAAAAAGGGACTTGTCACAATGGCTTAATATCACTAATTGCTTAGGCATCCTTCATAGTGAGTAGATGCATAATAAAACAGAATGTTGAAAGTGGGGACAACTTAGGGAGTAAGTACTGGCCCCTTAAGAGAGAGCAGGAGCACACATGTACCCTATGGGCAGAGAGCTGAAAGTTAATAGAGGAGGAAACATGATATACAGCATGTTACAGACAGTGATGCCCGATGGCAACCCCAGGAGTAGGTGAGCAGGGTGAGCAACGACAGCATAACATGACACCTGCCAATTATAGAATACAATTTAAAATCATCACTCTCCTCCATGATGCTCTCCACAGTGATGCACCACCCTATATTTCTGTCTATCACTCTCCTCATGCTTTCCATTCTGCTAATGTCTTTACACTTATTTTCTCTTTAATACGAACATTCCATTCCTGTCTTGATGATTTTTTTCCGATCTGCACCAGTTCTCTTGAATTCACTACCTCATATAGGTTAATCCACTATACTCAGAGTTTCAAGTGTGCCCTAAAACAGATCTTTTTAAGGACAGTTTGCCATAATTTCTAATCTAACTATTCTATCCAGCTTCTACATTTCCCCTGAAAACCCAACCATCTTCATCTCAATGTATCCTGGAAAACCCATACACCCTAATGCAAATCATATCTGTATGTACACAAATACCAGCTGATGACTGACTCATATATATTCATTTAAACTACTAAAAGAAGAACATGTAACTCTTGTGTCACCCCTATTTCCTCATAGATTATAAGTTTTTGTGAGCAGGACCCTTACTCCTATGTTCCCTGTAATTCGTAAAGTGCTGTGAAATATGTTGGTGCTACATAAGCAAATAAATTATATATATATATATATATATACATATATATATATATATATATATATATACATATATATATATATATATATATATACATATATATATATATATATATATATATATATATATAGTGGTTTATTAAAGCTTTATGCATCCTTATCTATTTATGTTTGTTTTTTTATAGTAAACTAGCTTACCCGTCGCGCATTGCTGCGAAGACAGACAGACATACATTCATTCGTTTTTATATATCTAGATAACAACCAATCACAGCACAGCTTTCATGTTACCTTAGCAGTAAGAGAAATAACAACCAATCACAGCGAAACTTTTATTCTGCCTCAGCAATATAAAAAATAGCAACCAATCACAGCGCAACTTTCATGTTACCTCTGCGGTATTATATATAGCAACCAATCACAGCGCAGCTTTCATGTTACCTCAGTGGTATAATATATAACAACGAATCGCAGCACAGCTTTCATGCAACCTCAGTAGTATAAGAAGTAGCCACCAATCACAGCACAGCTTTCATGTTACCTCAGCAGTATAAGAAATAGCAACCAATCACAGCACAGCTTTCATTTTACCTCAGCATTCTCAATATCCAGCAATTGTCTTGCGAAACGTTTGGCGGTGCATCATTTTCTGGTTATCCCGTTGCTCGTAATGCCTTTTGCTTTCGTGCTTGAGATGGAAATCAAACGATCTTTGTCTGGGGGGCATAACTGTCGACAATGCTCGTACGCGCGGCACCTATCATAGGATAGTTGTACTATGCCTATAATCTTCCCAGGAGTGTACTCAGCAACTTCCCAAAGTCTCATGGCAATTGGATGAATGGTGTAGTAATGCATAAAAGACAGACAGACGTACATTCATTTATATATATCAGGAAGTGAGAAAATTACATTCCGTAGGTAAAATTTGGACGCTAATTTTTTTGCGCATAGAATTGAATAATCGACTTGGGACCCATTAACTTTTCCTATTTATGGCATAATTAATGCCCGTGCCAAATTTCAAGTTTCTATGTGAGAAAATGACATTCCGTACGTAAAATTTGGACGCTAATTCTTTTGCGCATAGAATTGAATAATGGAGTTGGGACCCATTAGCTTTTCCTATTTATGACATATTCAATGCCCGTGCCAAATTTCAAGTTTCTATGTGAGAAAATTACATTCCGTACGTAAAATTTGGACGCTAATTCTTTTGCGCATAGAATTGAATAATCGAGTTGGGACCCATTAGCTTTTCCTATTTATGACATATTCAATGCCCGTGCCAAATTTCAAGTTTCTATGTGAGAAAATTACATTCCGTACGTAAAATTTGGACGCTAATTCTTTTGCGCATAGAATTGAATAATCGAGTTGGGACCCATTAGCTTTTCCTATTTATAACATATTGAATGCCCGTGCCAAATTGCAAGTTTCTATGTGAGAAAATTAGATTCCGTACGTAAAATTTGGACGCTAATTCTTTGGCACATAGAATTGAATAATCGAGTTGGGACCCATTAGCATTTTCTATTTATGACATATTCAATGCCCGTGCCAAATTTCAAGTTTCTATGTGAGAAAATTAGATTCTGTACGTAAAATTTGGACGCTAATTCTTTGGCGCATAGAATTGAATAATCAAGTTGGGACCCATTAGCGTTTCCTATTTATGACATAATCAATGCTCGTGCCAAATTTCACGTTTCTATGACATTGGGAAGCGAGAAAATTAGATTCCGTACGTAAAATTTGGACGCTAATTCTTTGGCGCTTAGAATTGAATAATCGGGTTGGGACTTATTACCTTTTCCTATTTATGACATAATCATGGCTCGTGCCAAATTTCAAGTTTCTATGACATTGGGAAGTGAGAGAATTAGATTCCGTACGTAAAATTTGGACGCTAATTCTTTGGCGCTTACAATTGAATAATCGAGTTGGGACCCATTACCTTTTCCTATTTATGACATAATCAATGCTCATGCCAAATTTCAAGTTTCTATGACATCGCGAAGTGAGAGAATTGGTGGCAGTGATGGAAATCAAACGATCTACGTGGGGGGGCGCAACTGTCGACGACGCTCGCACGCGCGCCATTTATCGTAGGATAGTTTTACTATGCCTATAATCTTCCCAGGAGTGTACTCAACAACTTCCCAAAGTTTCATGGCGATCGGATGAATGGTGTAGTAGCGCATAAAGGACAAACACACAGACAGACAGACAGACACGCAGACATACATTCAATTTTATATATATAGACTAGCTTACCCGTCGCGCGTTGCTGCGAAGACAGACAGACATACATTCGTTTTTATATATCTAGATAACAACCAATCACAGCGCAGCTTTTTTAGGTTACCTCAGTGGTATAATATATAACAACCAATCACAGCGCAGCTTTCATGTTACCTCAGCTTTATAATATGTAACACCCAATCACAGGACAGCTTTTATGTTACCTCAGCAGTATAAAATATAACAACCAATCACAGTGCAGCTTTCATGTTACGTCAGCGGTATAATATATAACAACCAATCACAGCGCAGCTTTCATGTTACGTCAGCAGTAAGGGAAATAACAACCAATCACAGCGCAACTTTTATTCTGCCTCAGCAATATAAAAAATAGCAACGAATCACAGCGCAGCATTCATTTTACCTCAGCGGTATAATATATAGCAACCAATCACAGCGCAGCTTTCATGTTACATCAGTGGTATAATATATAACAACGAATCGCAGCACAGCTTTCATGCAACCTCAGTAGTATAAGAAGTAGCCACCAATCACAGCACAGCTTTTATTTTACCTCAGCATTCTCAATATCCAGGAATTGTCTTGTGATACGTTCGGCGGATGCATCATTTTGTAGTTGAACACGCATCCCGTTGCTCGTAATGCCTTTTGCTTTTGTGCTTGAGATGGAAATCAAACGATCTTTGTCTGGGGGGGCATAACTGTTGACGACGCTCGCACGCGCGCCACCTATCGTAGGATAGATGTACTATGCCAGTAATCTTCCCAGGAATGTACTCAACAACTTCCCATTAACTTTTCCTATTTATGACATAATCAATGCTCGTGCCAAATTTCAAGTTTCTATTACATCGGGAAGCGAGAAAATTTGATTCTGTACGTAAAATTCGGACGCCAATTGTTTTGCGCTTAAAATTGAATAATCGAGTTGGGACCCATTAACTTTTCCTATGTATGACATAATCAATGCTCGTGTTAAATTTCAACTTTCTATTACATTGGGAAGCGAGAGAATTCGATTCCGTACGTAAAATTTGGACGCTAATTCTTTTGCGCATAGAATTGAATAATCGAGTTGGGACCGATTAGCTTTTCCTATTTATGACATATTCAATGCTCCTGCCAAATTTCAAGTTTCTATGTGAGAAAATTACATTCCGTACCTAAAATTTGGACGCTAATTCTTTTGCGCATTGAATTGAATAATCGAGTTGGGACCCATTAGCTTTTCCTATTTATGACATAATCAATGCTCCTCCCAAATTTCACGTTTCTATTACATTGAAAAGCGAGAAAATTAGATTCCATACGTAAAATTTGGACGCTAATTCTATGGCGTATAGAATTGAATAATCGAGTTGGGACCCATTAGCGTTTCCAATTTGTGACATATTCAATGCTTGTGCCAAATTTCAAGTTTCTATGTGAGAAAATTGTATTCCGTACGTAAAATTTGGACGCTACTTCTTTTGCGCATAGAATTGAATAATCGAGTTGGGACCCATTAGCGTTTCCTATTTATGACATAATCAATGCTCCTGCCAAATTTCACGTTTCTATTACATTGGGAAGCGAGATAATTAGATTCCGTACGTAAAATTTGGACGCTAATTCTTTGGCGCATAGAATTGAATAATCGAGTTGGGACCGATTAGCGTTTCCTATTTATGACATATTCAATGCCCGTGCCAAATTTCACGTTTCTATGACATTGGGAAGCGAGAAAATTAGATTCCGTACGTAAAATTTGGACGCTAATTCTTTGGCGCTTACAATTTGTAGTTGAACACGCATCCCGTTGCTCGTAATGCCTTTTGCTTTTGTGCTTGAGATGGAAATCAAACGATCTTTGTCTAGGGGGGCATAACTGTCGACGACGCTCGCACACGCGCGCGCCACCTATCGTAGGATAGATGTACTATGCCAGTAATCTTCCCAGGAGTGTACTCAACAACTTCCCATTAACTTTTCGTATTTCTGACATAATCCATGCTCGTGCCAAATTTCAAGTTTCTATTACATCGGGAAGCGAGAAAATTCGATTCCGTGCGTAAAATTCGGACGCCAATTGTTTTGCGCTTAAAATTGAATAATCGAGTTGGGACCCATTAACTTTTCCTATGTATGACATAATCAATGCTCGTGTCAAATTTCAAGTTTCTATTACATTGGGAAGCAAGAGAATTCGATTTCGTACGTAAAATTTGGACGCTAATTCTTTTGCGCATAGAATTGAATAATCGAGTTGGGACCGATTAGCTTTTCCTATTTATGACATATTCAATGCTCCTGCCAAATTTCAAGTTTCTATGTGAGAAAATTTCATTCCGTACCTAAAATTTGGAAGCTAATTCTTTTGCGCATTGAATTGAATAATCGAGTTGGGACCCATTATCTTTTCCTATTTATGACATAATCAATGCTCCTGCCAAATTTCACGTTTCTATTACATTGGGAAGCGAGAAAATTAGATTCCGTACGTAAAATTTGGACGCTAATTCTTTGGTGCATAGAATTGAATAATCGAGTTGGGACCGATTAGCGTTTCCTATTTATGACATATTCAATGCTCCTGCCAAATTTCACGTTTCTATTACATTGGGAAGCGAGAAAATTAGATTCCGTACGTAAAATTTGGACGCTAATTCTTTGGCGCATAGAATTGAATAATCGAGTTGGGACCGATTAGCGTTTCCTATTTATGACATATTCAATGCCCGTGCCAAATTTCACGTTTCTATGACATTGGGAAGCGAGAAAATTCGATTCCGTAAGTAAAATTTGGACGCTAATTCTTTGGCGCATAGAATTGAATAATCGAGTTGGGACCCATTAGCGTTTCCAATTTGTGACATATTCAATGCTCGTGCCAAATTTCAAGTTTCTATGTGAGAAAATTACATTCCGTACATAAAATTTGGACGCTAATTCTTTGGCGCATAGAATTGAATAATCGAGTTGGGACCCATTAGCGTTTCCTATTTATGACATAATCAATGCTCGTGCCAAATTTCAAGTTTCTATGTGAGAAAATTACATTCCGTACGTAAAATTTGGACGCTAATTCTTTTGCGCATAGAATTGAATAATCGAGTTGGGACCCATTAGCTTTTCCTATTTATGACATAATCAATGCTCCTGCAAAATTTCACGTTTCTATTACATTGGGAAGCGAGAGAATTCGATTCCGTACGTAAAATTTGGACGCTAATTCTTTGGCGCATAGAATTGAATAATCGAGTTGGGACCGATTAGCGTTTCCTATTTATGATATATTCAATGCCCGTGCCAAATTTCACGTTTTTATGACATTGGGAAGCGAGAAAATTAGATTCCGTACGTAAAATTTGGACGCTAATTCTTTGGCGCTTACAATTGAATAATCGAGTTGGGACCCATTAACTTTTCCTATTTATGACATAATCAATGCTCGTGCCAAATTTCATGTTTCTACGACATTGGGAAGTGAGAGAATTAGTGGCAGTGATGGAAATCGAACGATCTACGTGGGGGGGGCGTAACTGTCGACGACGCACGCACGCGCGCCATTTATCGTAGGATAAATGTACTATGCCTATAATCTTCCCAGGAGTGTACTCAACAACTTCCCAAAGTTTCATTGCGATCGGATGGATGGTGTAGTAGCGCATAAAGGACAAACACACACACAGACAGACAGACAGACATACACGCATACATTCAATTTTATATATATAGATTAGCTGATATACCCGGCTTCACCCAAGTTAATTTAATACAGGTTTTTACATGTTGTTCGCATGGAAAATTTTATGAAGAAAAGGTTACTTTAGAGGAATCGAGGAATAAAATATGTATACAGATGCATGTACCGATGTCCTTCTGCAGAATGTGCCATCGCCTCTCACTCTCCTCACTTAGGACCTAAAGAGTGCTCGTGCCAAATTTCACGTTCGTACAACACAGGGAAGTTACATTACATAGGGGTGCACTTACTTTTGCAATTAGCATTGAATAATCGAGTTGTGACCCCTTTACTTTTTTAATTTAGGAACTAAAGAATGGTTGTGCCAAATTTCATGTTTGTACAACACCAGAAGGTTACATTACATAGAGGTGCCAATACTTTTGCACTTAACATTGAATAATCATGTTGTGACCCCTTTACTTTTCCTATTTAGGACCTAAAAAATGGTCATGCCAAATTTCATCTTTGTACACCACCTGGATGTTAGAGAATTAAATTAGGTACATTACACAGGGGCGCCAATACTTTTGCAATTAGCATCGAATTTTCGAGTTGTGATCTCTTTACTTTTCCTATTTAGAACCTAAAGAATAGTCATGCCAAATTTCATGTATTGTCAGTCAGTCAATGAGTTAGTCAGTGAGGGCTTTTACCTTTATATATATAGATTTCAAGTACTACTACAAGCAATAGTAAAAAGGCAACTCAGAATTCTGATCTTACATGCAAACAACTCAAAAAAATTATCCTAATGCGCAAATAGTAGGAATTAGTTAAGCAGGCAAAACAATACAAATACCGGTGATCACGAAAAAGAGGAGGAAAGAGGAAAATATATAAGATGCATTGATCCCATTAAAGATTGCTGGATAAGTGTTTGATGCCTTCTTTTAAGAGGAAAATAAGGAAAGGTATATGTATGATTTGGTGCTGATAACAGAATGCAAGAGCTAATATATCAGAAAAATGACCACTATATTTTACAACATTCCTTTAACCCCTTGAGTGGCGGGTTTCCTACCACCCTGTCATGCCCACCAGGGCAGGTTTTTTAAAATGGTCTAATCATTGAATTTCAACTAATTTTGCAGTTGCGTCTCAAGAGCCATAACTTTTTCATTTTTCCATTGACATGGCCATGTGAGGGCTTGTTTTTTGCGGGACAAGTTGTGATTTTTTAAACAGGGGGGAGGAAAAAAAGAAATGGGGAAAAAAGAAAAAAAGGGGCCATGTCATTAAGGGGTTAAATAATGCATTAACTTCCTTCTCTGGGTCATTAAGACGCATGGATACCACATGTGTGATTGTATTTTTGATTTTTTTACAAAGTAAAGGGAGACAAGTGTTTTTATTATTTTTTAATTTTTTTTATTTTTTTTGTCCCTTTAGGGGACTTCCACAGGGACCCATCAGGACCCCTGATCACATTCTGGGGGTCCGATGGTGACAGCCCTTTACATGCTGCAGTGACAGCCCTTTACATGCTGCAGTCACATAGACTGCAGCATGTAAGGGGTTAACACAGCAGAGATCAGAGGTTTTCTCTGATCTCTGCTGTAAGAGCTAGTACCCAGCTGTCCTCTGACAGCCAAGCACCAAGCTCTCCCTGCCACAGAGACCATCGGCTTGCTTCTGACAAGCCGATGGTCTCTATGGCAACCTGTAAACAAAGCAGGAGATTGCCGACATATCGGCAATATCTTCTGCTGGTTTTTCAAAGCCCTTGCTTTGTTCTCTGTGGGTCTGTGCAGGCAGAGCACACTGTCACAGCTTGTGGCATTGTGCTCTGCAGCTCCCATAGTGATACATAGCACGGAAATCTTCCGGGCTATGTTGCTATGAGCAGTGGAGCTCGTCCCGGAAAATTTCCGGGCGTGCCACTCAAGGGGTTAATTGATTAAGACTTGATGGACATTATAAATAGTGGTGTTGGTCGTGTTTGTCAGGTGATAAAATTGACTTGGTTTTTGCCAAATCAAATCATATGGTAGTAACATAGTATGTTAGACTGAAAGGAGACAATGTCCATCTTGTTTAGCCTGCTTCCATCGCCCCTTGTTGATCCTGAGAAAAGCAAAAAAATAAAACAATGAGGCCAGGCCAATTAGCCCTATTGAGGGAAAAAATCTGGATCAACATTTGATAGTTTCTACCTGACTCCAAGACCCATATCAATAATTCAGCTGGTTATTTAATGTCTATATCCTGTAATATAGAGTTCTAGAATCGCATCCAGTCCTCTCTTAAACTCCTTTATCAATTTTACAATCCCCACATCCTCAGGCAGAGAGTTCCACAGTCTCACTGCTCTTATAGTAAAGAACCCCCTTCTATGTTGTGATGAAACCTGCTTTCTTCTAGAGGTAGAGGATGCCCTCTTGTTACAGTCACAGTTTTGGGAATAAACAGATGATGGGAGAGATCCTTGTATTGTCCCCTAATGTATTTATACATAGTTATTTGATCAAACCTTAACCATCTTTTTTCCAGGGTGAATAATCCCATTTTTTTAAATCAGATTTTTATTAAAGTTTTTCATAAGATACATCAGAACATGCACATTGAAATGAGAAACATAGACTGTCAGTGTAATGATATCACCAAATGGCGAAAAAATAGAACACACAACTTAGACTGTGGTGAACCCAGAATGAAACAGGTCCCCATTCATAGAATTGAGTATGAATATACTAAATCCTGTTGACAGAGGACTACATTTTATTACACAGCCTGAAACAGAACTAAGGAGAAACAATAGTGGCTGAAAATAAATAATACAGAGTGGATGAAGGGGAAAGGGTGGGAGGGAAAAGGGGAGAGGGGGGGGGGATCAGGAAAGAACTGAAAAGAGAAGGAAGAGCTGAAAGAGAGGAGAAGGAAAAGGGGCTGGCGTACGCGTACGCCTAGTGGACCCCAGATAACACTGAGGAGCGAGAATCTTCCCGATAGGGCTGGACCAAGAACTCTGATCTCTATGAAGGATGTAGCCGAGACCCTGTTGGTTTCAATAGGTGAATCACACTAGCCATTGATAACGGTAGAAGGTTTACGTCGCCGTTCTCCCCCGTCCACCACCCGGGAAAGCAAAGGCCTAATGCTCATCTCTCAGACTACGCCATGAGATCCATATCTGAAGAAACTTGTCATGGGTACCCCTAGACCAACTGATAGCTCTTCCAGGTTGTAGATCAAGTCTACTTTGTCTCTCCATTGGGTCAGGGTCGGGGGTGTTTTTGTAGCCATAGCGTTGGAATAAGTGCTTTAGCCGCATCAATCAGGAGAGCGACCAATTTATGTTTAAGAGGGTGGAAGACAGAGGAAGGCCTCCAGAGCAAAAAAAATCTCAGGAGTTATGCTAAGTTTTGGGGAGATTTTTCCCTGTGCACACCCCACGTCACGCCAAAAGGAATGCAGTATCTGGCAGTCCCACCAAATATAACGATATGAGCCTATTCCTCTGTCACATCTCCAACATTTATTATGAACTGCCAGGTTGTGGTCGTGAAGCCATTGTGGAGTCCTGTACCACCTCACCAGAAGCTTATAGTGCGCCTCCTGTGACAGAATGCAGGGGGACAGTCCGTAAGCCGTTTTCAGAACAACCTTGATGTCACTCTGTGAAAGAGAAATGTTCAGTTCTCTCTCTCTCCCAAGAGATGAGGAAGGCGGGTTTATATAGTACTGTAGGGGAAATAAAGCGTTTACGAAGGGGCGCTATTTTCCTAGAGGCGGGCTCGTCATCTCCCATGGCCCGCTTAAAGAGGGGGAGGGGTCTAGTGGACTTGTATGTCTCCAGAAAATCCCCAAACACTCTGGTCACATGAGATGACTGTAGGAAAGAGAGAGCTTGAGTTGGCGCAAGGGATTGAAAAGCAGTCAGCGGGTTCTTATGTGCTAGCAGTTGTAGGTGTTTAATATTCCTATCTGCAAACACTGACAACAAGCTTGCTGTTTAGGGGTCTGATGCACTGCCCATGAGTTTGTACAGCGTGTGCAAAGGGGTGATCAGGGATGGTTTAGGTGCTAGGTCTTCTTACAACCTGTCCCAGGTCTCACAGTGTCCCCTCAAAAGAGGGTTGAATCCTACAGATCTATAAATGTTCTTTTTTGGAAACCACAGGTCCTCAAGGAGAGTGACCCCATATGATTTTTCAGCTAGAAGACACAGGAGCCTATCTTTCACAGGCTTGACCAGTTCCATCCAGTAGCCAAGTTGGGAGGCTAAATAAAAGTCATGAACGCATGGCAGGCCAATTCTGCCCTCCCAGCCTCTCTTTATCATCAGGCTATAAGCTAGCCTCGGTCTCCTATGTCTCCAAACGTATCCAGAGAAAGTCGACCTGAGAGTTTTGAAGAAACTTGTCGGGAGATATATGAGAAGTAAGCGAATTGTATACAGAATTGTGGGGAAAACATAAGACTTCAGGATATTTTTCCTGCCGAACCATGAAATAAAGGGTAAATCGTAAGAGCGTAGGAGATTCTTCACTTTTGCAATAAGTGTGGTGAAATTAGATGCGTAAAGGTCTTAAGCTCTTTTAGTTAGCTTTATACCTAAAAAATCTATCTCTGACTCCGACCAGGAGAAAGGAGAGTTGGGCTTCATGGTTCGGCATCTGACTGAGGGTATAAGGATATTTAGCACCGTTGACTTGGAGAAGTTAATTTTAAAGTTGGATAGGTCACCAAACTGTTCCAATATGGAAGTAAGCTTGGGAAGGCCCATGTCATGGGATGTTATTAAGAAGACTATATCGTCTGCAAAAGCCGCAGTTGTGTGTGCTTGTTTGCCCAACTGCAGTTCCTGAATCTCGGGATCTAGTCTAACACTCTGGAGAAGGGGCTCTAGCGCAAGAATAAAAAGAGTAGGCGAGAGCGGGCATCCCTGGCACGTGCCATTCCTAATGTCAAAAGAGGGGGACAGAGTGCCATTTATTTTAAGTCTAGCATACGGCTTTGCGTATAAGGAAAAAATTGCGGCCACAAGGACAGGGGGTATCTTTAAATGTAGCAGTACTGATTGCATGTACACCCAGTCCACCCCATCAAATGCCTTTTCGGCATCAGTGCTTACCAGTGCTAAGGGTATACCTTGTGACCGGGCGAACTGAGTAGCATGCAAAACCCTGAGGCAATTGTCTCTGCCCTCTCTTCCCTTTACGAAGCCTGTCTGTTCGGGATTTATCAAGTTGGGAATAAGGTCTTCTAGTGTTTTGGCGAGTAATTTGGCCCACAGCTTAAAGTCTAGGTTAATGAGGGAAATGGGCCTATAACTACTGCAGCTCTCTTGGTCCTTATTCTCCTTTGGGATCAATGTGATGTGCACCTCTTAAGCCTGTCTAGGGAGGGGGTAACCCTGGAGCAGGGAGTTGAAAAGTTCAGTTAGACGTGGCACTAAGGAGGAGCGAAAAGATTTGTAATATATAAGGGGAAGTCCATCAGGGCCCAGGCTTTTACCAGGAGGCGAGGAGTCAAAAAGGTCCTCTACCTCTGCATCAATGACCAGAACCGTGAGGGAAGTCCCCTTTTCCTCATTTAGCTTAGAGAGATTCAACTTCCCAAGTAAGGAATCAATCCAGGCCTCCATATCTAATTTGTTGGCTGGGGATAGTTGGTCTCTGAGGTTATAAAGATGAGAATAGAATTTTTGTAATTCTTTGGCGATGCCTGAGGTGGACGTGACCTTAGAACCTGAGGAGGTTTCAATTGAGTTAATATGTTTTTTTGCTTGTGCCTTCTTTATTAAAGCAATCATGTTTTTGCTCTCTCGGTTCCCCTGGGCATAAACTACTTGTTTGAAGTAGAGATGCTTTCTGTTAAATTTCGATTCTAGGCAGGGATGACAGCTTCTCGAGATTATCTTTGCTCAGGAAGAGTTTTGCTACATATTCAAGTTTAGGTGGTTGTGATAATTTTTCGTCAATTTCTTTTTGTTGCCGTTTTTTGATCCTAGAACCAAATTTTGATCCTAGAAACCCTAGAACTTAGAATCTCACATACGCCTTGTGGGTCTCCCAGACCACAGGTGTTATTTGCCCATTAGAGAAATTTAACTGAAAAAACTCATCTTTGTGTTTTTAAGATGGGTTTTGTCCTCTTGTGAGTCTAAAAGAGAAGCGCTTAGTCGCCATATCCACTCCCGAGGAGTGACCTGGAGAGGACGGAGGTCAACATGTAGAGGTGCGTGATCAGAGATTGTAATTGAGTCAATGCTAGCCTTCAGCAAGGACGCCAGGAGACTTGTGGAAATGAAAATGTAATCAAGTCTCTGAAAAGAGGAGTGGACTTGAGAAAAATAGGTATAGTCTTTAACGGAGGGTGAGAGAAGGCACCAAGCGTCCATGACATTCAGCTCCTGTAAGCAGCAAATTAGTTTCTTAAGTATCCCCTGCGAGACCTGGGAGCGACCCACTGATGAATCCAACAGGGGATTAAGAGTGACATTGAAGTCCCCTCCAAGCAGGATAGGTCCCACTGCAAAATGTTTGAGTGCGTCCAATTGGTTGACCAACCAGGAAGTCTGATTGGAGTTTGGGGCACACAGGTTAGCTAAAGTTATCTTCACATTGTTGATGGAACTTCTTAAAAATAAGGGTTCTACCCTCTACGTCAGAGTGTTGGGAGACACAGCAAAAAGTCATAGACTTATGGAAAAAAATTGACACTCCCTTTGAGGCAGACGTGGGATGTGCACTGTGGAACCCCTGTGAAAATTGTCTTACAGGTAAAGATAAACATCTACCCCTCTTAAAATGTGTCTCCTGTAAGAAAGCAATTTGGGTACTACACCTTTTCAGAAGGAGAGCGACATTATGTTTCTTAGAAGGAGAATTCAGGCCCCTTGTGTTAAACGAGGTGAGACGACGAGAGCCTCCCATGTTTGGAACAGCGCTGGAGTAAGAGGACCACTAACAAGTGCGTGGAAAAAAGCACAGATATTAGAAGGGATGTATACAATCACCAGAACTATTGAGTACTCCTCAGGAATAGGAGGGAAGGAAAGGTAGAAGACAATCATGGGAAAGCACAAGGGGTGGGGGAGACAAGGGAGAAAACGAGAAGTAAATAAAAAAGAGAAGTAAATAAAAGTCTGAGCAAAAGAGCCCCGAAAATATTTGGAGGGGCTCTCTAAAACCGAGAACGCCACCAAATTTGGTAGGGTGAGATAGCTAATCTGCAAAGGAGCAGACTAAGCTAACAGCACACTTGGCCTGGTCTGACAGGCACGATGTAGGACCAGTAGAACATTATAAGTGAGAACTTTCAAATAAACCTTATGGTTTGAGGGGAAAATGTAGAAGCATAGGACTTATGCAACAGAATCTCAACTACTCCACCAAAGTGTAGTCCTTCAAGGGCGGAAAGAGGAGAGGCTGTAGTCCCAGTATCATCGGAGCTGCCACGGCCAGGTATGAACAGCCAAAAATAAAGAAAAGTCCCATAAGACTAAGTGCTCAATAGAACGGGACCCCCCTCAGGAGAGAACCACAATCCGTAACATAGTGATAAGTCATCAGGTGCCGATCCGGGCTCAGATGTCGACCCCTGGTGCAGCTTCTTTACTCTTCTTCTTTTTATTTCTTAGAGATTTGATGTTTCCCGCTAGCTGCCAAGCCTCTGGGATTGCCAGATTGGTAAAGTTTGGAAGATCTGGAAGCGGGAGCCAGCAGGGAAGCTCTATTGGCTCGATATTCAGGAGCTGCCAGCAGGATTGTAAGTCCTCCGGTGTTCTGATATTCATTTCCTGCCCTCTGTGAGAGATCCCTAGGCCAAAAGGGAAGAGCTATGCGTATTTGATGTTATTGGCCCGCAGAGCATCTAATAACGGGCGCAAACGTCTGCATTTGGCCAATGTAGAAGGGGCTAAGTCCTGGAAAATTTGAAGGGGCGCATCGGCATACTTTAGATCTTTGTGATTTCTAGCAGCCCTCAAAATGGTGAAGGCGTCCTGGAAGGAGAGAAGCTTGCACACAATGTCTCTCGGTGGGTCTGTGGGTGCAGGTGGAGGTCTGAGCGCTCTGTGGATGCGTTCAATTGAGATTGCGGCCGCTCTCTAAAGCTCCCAGCATGCTGGCAAAGATTTCCTTTGCTATCTTAGGGAGGCAATCAGCAGCCCAAGACTCAGGTAGCCCTTTGATATGGACGTTGTTGCGTTTATTCCTATTCTCTAAGTCCTTCTGCATGATAAAGGCTCTATTCAGGTGGATTTGCTGGTCTTTAAGGGCTTGCATCATCCCTATAGAATGTGTGGTGAGGGTGGCTGAAGATGACTCTAAATCTTCTACCCTGTGCCTCATGTCTTTTAAGTCGTTCTTAATCTCTGCAAGATCAGACAGGAAAGGGTGCAGGGCTTTTATCATAAACTCCTTCATGAAGCTTCTGGAGAATGTCTCTCTCTCCCCCCCCCCCCCCCTTCAGAGGAGTCCCCCTCCTCCCCTGCCTTACTGTGTGTGGCAATGGAGTCTCTCATCGGTGCCATCTTAGGTGCAGCATGTCGCGAGCGGGTGCTCCATTTTTTTAGATACCGCTGCATGTCGGCTTGTCCTCGATTAGCCCACGGGGTCCCCTGATGTTCTGTACCCTTCTGTCTTCAGTTTTCCTCATTTTTGGCAGAAAATAGCTACTGCAAAGGTCTCAGGAAGAACCGCACTGACAGAGCTCTGTGCTCAGGCAACCATTAGGCTCAGCAGTCAGGCTCCGCCCCCGAATAATCCCAATTTTGACAGCCTTTCTGGGTATTCTAGTCCTTCCATTCCATTTATTAATTTAGTTGCCCTTCTTTGTACCCCCTCAAGCACTACAACATTTTTCCTGAGCACCCATAAGAGACACATAGTCTGTAGCAGCACAACGATGTAGTAGAAAAGTAAAACACTTTTATTCCTCCATCTCAAAGCATGGCGAATGTTCATTGGTATATGGACAGAATTTTAAAAGACACACTCCTGTCTATATACGGTCTCACAGCTTACAATGCAGTCTCTGGAGAGACCTGAAAATGTCCACAGACAATCCCCATCCAAACTGACAGAGCTTTAGAGCCTCTGCAGAGATTATATGCATGTGTTAATGTTGTGCGTGTGTTTTGCAAAGTTTTTGCTTATCTATTTTGATTTCTCTATCTTGGACTGGTAATTTGATAAACTTCCAATAGCACATTATTAATCATGCTTGTGCAGGACATAGTTCTAAATGGTTGTTAAAGTCTTTGCTCAGATACAGAAAACACCACTCCTCTATTCTTATCAGCTACCGTAGTGGTTCCGAGGTTATATATGTCAATTTCACGTGTACTATAAGGCTGGGTACATTCTCGCTCGCTCGCTCTATATTATTATAGTTGTGGGATTGGTGTAATGTATCTAATTTGGTTATAAATCAGAGGTGCTGTCAATGCCAATTTTTTGTCTGTATGCTATAGCATATTCTCATGGTTTGAGTAAGGGCTCCTGCACACTTGCATTTTTCTTGCGTGTTTTTTCATGCGATATTGCTGTGCTTTTTTCATGCAATATCACTGCGTTTTTTCACGCGATTGTCAATGGGACTTTCTAATGTTAAAAACGCATCGCAAGTTGGTGCTTTGAAATTTTTGTGCAATGCGTTTTTAGCATTAGAAAGTCCCATTGACAATTGCGTGAAAAAAACGCAGCAATATTGCGTGAAAAAAACGTGCAAGAAAAACGCAAGTGTGCAGGAGCCTTAAGGGTTGTATGCCCTTAGACACGTCAATAAGAGAAATTATAAAAGTTCCTACAATGCCAATATCTACTTAGTCAATAGTTTCATTTGATTGGTACTATCAGTATGATTGCATTAAATATTTAATTTTATGCTGGATCTCTTTGTTTCTATACCTAAGCTGTAAATTTAAATTTGTAAATTTTTGGTTCTGCATGGTTACAGCAATTTCTAAATGATTTAATGAAAACATTATTTGTTTCAGTATATTTAATTACGTTTTCAAAGTATGCTGTTTTAAAGAGAGCCACTACATCTGCATTACGCTTAGTCAAAATGTCTAGCTCTCAGAATGGTTATAAATCTCATGTTTAGCTAGAAATAAACATTGATGCTGTTCATAACTGAACATCATTGCCCCATGACAGCAGGGTTTTTCTAATATTGTTTTATATTTGCCTTCCAGTTATTTGCCCCAAGTTGTGTTTGTTTTCTGCTTTGAAAAAAAATTAAAATTTAATGATAAGTTTTTTTTTTCAGCTCACTCCTTTTGCTGCCCACTGTGCTGCTTTCAAGTGTTTGATCCAGGTCACTACTAAAACAGTATCTAATTGTTAATTTCATGACCTCGTAAAACTTCCTCATATATTTAATGAAAAATTTCAATCGTATATAAACAAAAAAATGGAAAGCAATGAACGAGAGAAAACTTTTCCAAAATAAAATACTTAGGAATAAAAAGTCAATCTATTGTCAACACTCTATCTTTAGCCCCTTAATGACATGGCCTATTTGGGCTTAAGGACGCAACGATTTTTGTCGGATTTTCATCTCCATTTTTCAAAAGCCATAACTTTTTTATTTTTCCGTCAACGTGGCTGTATAAGGAGTTGTTTTTTGCATGGCAAACTGTAGTTTTTGATGGTGCCATTCTTGGATACATAGACTATATTGTAAAACTTTTAATTTTTTTTATGATAATAGGGAGAGAAAATGCATAAATTCTGCCATACATTTTTTTTATAGTGTTAATTATGCAGCATAAATGACACAATATATTTTTTCAGCGGGTCGATACGATTACAACAATGCCATTTTTTTTTAGGTTTTTCCACTTTTCTGCAGTAAAAACCCTTTTATTGGAAATCTTTTTTTTTCTAAATCGCTGCACTCAAAATCCTGTTCCTTTTTTTATATACGGAGATCTGTGAGGGCTTATTTTTTGCGAGATGAGCTATAGATTTAATGGCACCATTTTGGGGTACATAAGGCTTTTTTGATCACTTTGATTGCGTTTTTTGGGGGGCAAAAAATTAGCATTTTGCCTCAGTTTTTTAGTGGTTTTTTTTACGCTTTTTGCCGTGTATGATAAAAAGCATGTGGAACTTATTGTACACATCAATATGGACATGACGATACCAAATATGTGGGAATTTAATTTTGTCTCACATTTTTTATGCTAATATGAGAAAAATCATCTAAACTTACGCCCTGAAGCGAGAAGGGGTTAATGTTGTAAAAGGCATTCTAGTTACAATATTATGCTGCCTTATAAAAAAAATGAACACAATTTGAGAGAATATTAGGGGAAGATGACTATCTGTTCTGTAGATATTTGCTATCTTTCTATATACCGAGTGTACTTTCCTCATTGACCTGAAAGAGAAAGTCAAAATCCGCAAAGAACCTACAATAAAATGTATTGGCTTAAATTTAGCTGCAGATTACCTGCTGATCTACAGGAAAATCTGCAGCTGTGAGTTTGAAAAGAATTGGGGTTTGTTTTGCATAATTTGCAGGAAATTCCACATGACTTGGTGCAAATTTTACAGATTTACATATGGATTGTTTGCATATTAGGAGAGGAAAATTGATGCAGTAAATGCTACTCAAGACCACTTACGCTAACTCTACAGGTAATTCCATACCAATTTGGTGCTGAGATCAGGAGTCTGTGGATGCTATACTAGCTGTTGAAGAACGGCTGCTGTTTACACTGAACTATCATCATTCAGGATTTTAATCTGCATAAAATCCTGAACGATGATCATTCAGCATAAACAGTAGCCGTTCAGTATTAAACGGACACTGTGTAAAGTAAATGAAGAGGGGCGGGAGAGAGCGAGGAGTGAAATCTGCTCCAGCCGTCCCGGCCCCCTGCTGGCCGCTCTGTGAGCGAGCCAGCGATACTCGCTCCTGTGCAGCAGCATGGGAGCGAGTACACACAGGGACGAGTGTCGGGCATCATTTGCCTGACATTCGTCCAGTGTAAATGGACCTTAAGTTTTCCCCTATCCTGTGTATAGGGGATAACGTGCTTTTGTAGGAAATCCCGTTTAAGATAATACTTTAGAAATGTAGTTTTGAAGTAATTTATTCCTTTGCTGATGAAAGTTAGGTCTATTTGCAGATGCAAATTCGGACATGTTTAATTGGTAGCATTGATGGAATTCTGAAATCAATGCATCAAGAGTCTTTTGACATTAGTAAAGCACAGTGAAAAAGACAGAAGTAAGAAGATGCTGACAGCAGGCAGCGGCAAAGTTTCAAGTTAGTCCTGCACCATTGCAAGGACAAGTTTACCACTTAGTTGGTAATCTTCTGCCATTGTCCCAGCATAAACCTCAATTTCTACAAATTGATTTAGTTGGTGAAGATGAACGAGAAACAAGCTTGAGATGCAGCAATTTGCCTGGCGTAAAACACAATTTGGTTAAAAATTTGCAAGCCATGCTGCACAATAAGAACTCATACATAACAAGCTTAAAAACTACTCTAGAGAAAATACCTCAAAATACCATCAACAATTTTCTACAGAAGGTTAACATCCACCAGAAAACTACACTCTCAGCATTTTTCAACCTATGCAAAACATAATATTTAGCAAAACCTCTTTATGTGGAAATTCCTTCCAATATGTATGGAAAAGTAACAGATTTGAGAGCAGAAAAGGTGGAAATGACGTTGATGGTTGGCCAAAAGTAAAAAGGGATCAAGCTTTGGGCAGAGTGTACACTGTCCACTAGAGATGAGCGAATATACTCGATTCGAGTAATTACTCGATCGAGCACCGCGATTTTCGAGTACTAGCGTACTCGGGTGAAAAGATTTGGGGGGCGGGGGGAGGCGTGGCAGAGTGGGGGGTAGCAGCGGGGAACAGGGGGAGCCCTCCCTCTCCCCCTCACTCCCCGCTGCAACCCCCCACTCACCCACGGCGCCCCCCGAATCTTTTTGCCCGAGTACGGAAGTACTCGAAAATCGCAGCGCTCGGGCGAAAAAGGGGCGTGGCCGAGTAGGTTCGCTCATCTCTACTGTCCACCCTAATAATGCTGAGTGCTATTGTCTTTGATTTATACTTCATGAAATTAGAGGGCTAACGTAATTCTTGTAATTGAAGACTGTTAAAAGCATTGTTCACATGACTTATCAATCAGTCTGTAAGGCTCTAGGCTTGTAGAGGATGACGAGTACTGGAATGCTACTGTGGAAGAAGCTTTTTTTTGTGACTATGCAAACTTTTCTCAGTATTGCTGATATTTTGTCAACTATCAGACGCTTTATGTCTTTGGGAAAAATACGAGGATAGTATGTCGGAGGACATAAAGCATCATATAGTGTCAGAATCGCAAGAAAATGTTCGCCACATTATGGATGAAATTTATAATAAATGCCTGATTTCTATTGAAGACGCAGTCTTGTCTTTGGGAGGACAATGTTTAGAACATTATGGCTTACCTCAACCTACAAGATGTGATACAGTCTTACAAAATAGAGATAACCTTACAGAGATCAGTTACGACTAGAGATGAGCGAACACCAAAATGTTCGGGTGTTCGTTATTCGGAACGAACTTCCCGTGATGCTCGAGGGTTCGTTTCGAACAACGAACCCCATTGAAGTCAATGGGCGACCAGAACATTTTTGTATTTCGCCGATGCTCGCTAAGGTTTTCATGTGTGAAAATCTGGGCAATTCAGGAAAGTGATGGGAATGACACAGTGACGGATAGGGCAGGCGAGGGGCTACATGTTGGGCTGCATCTCAAGTTCACAGGTCCCACTATTAAGCCACAATAGCGGCAAGAGTGGCCCCCCCCCCCCAACAACTTTTACTTCTGAAAAGCCCTCATTAGCATGGCATACCTTTGCTAAGCACCACACTACCTCCAACAAAGCACAATCACCGCCTGCATGACACTCCACTGCCACTTCTTCTGTGTTACATGCTGCCCAACCGCACCCCCTCCCCCCCACAGCGCACACCAAACTGTCCCTGCGCAGCCTTCAGCTGCCCTCATGCCACACCACCCTCATGTCTATTTAGAAGTGCGTCTGCCACGACGAGGGACCGCAGGCACACACTGCACAGGGTTGGCACGGCTAGGCAGCGACCCTCTTTAAAAGGGGCGGGGCGATAGCCCACAATGCTGTACAGAAGCAATGAGAAATATAATCCTGTGCCACCGCCATCAGGAGCTGCACACGTGGGCATAGCAATGGGGAACCTATGTGCCACACACTATTCATTCTGTCAAGGTGTCTGCATGCCCCAGTCAGACTGGTTATATGCACCTTAACAGTAACCGCGTTGGTGGTAATGTGGTGGTGACTGCGGACCTAGTACCACGGTTGTATTTTGTTGGTTTTCGGAATGTGGCCAGGATTAAGTGGGCCGTGGCGGGGGGATGGTGGGGGGGCTCTCTTGTAGTGTCGGTAAAGGTGAAATTCTTGGACTGCCACCAGACGAACCAATGCAAAGGCATTTGCCAACAATGTTTTCCCTGTTGGAGGAGGAGGGGGATGTTTTTGAGGCACTACGTGTCCTCTCCACGTGTCCGTTCCATGTAAGCAATAGTAGCACTCAAGACAGGCCCCAGTAACAATTCTGAAGCAGCAGTATAGCGGGAGCGCAGTCTTCGTTCCATGTAAGCAATAGTAGCACTCAAGACAGGCCCCAGTAACAATTCTGAAGCAGCAGTATAGCGGGAGCGCAGTCTTCGTTCCATGTAAGCAATAGTAGCACTCAAGACAGGCCCCAGTAACAATTCTGAAGCAGCAGTATAGCGGGAGCGCAGTCTTCGTTCCATGTAAGCAATAGTAGCACTCAAGACAGGCCCCAGTAACAATTCTGAAGCAGCAGTATAGCGGGAGCGCAGTCTTCGTTCCATGTAAGCAATAGTAGCACTCAAGACAGGCCCCAGTAACAATTCTGAAGCAGCAGTATAGCGGGAGCGCAGTCTTCGTTCCATGTAAGCAATAGTAGCACTCAAGACAGGCCCCAGTAACAATTCTGAAGCAGCAGTATAGCGGGAGCGCAGTCTTAGTTCCATTTCAGTAGCCTTAGTATAGCCAAGGCACAAGTGACATTTATGTAGCTAAAGTGTAGGCCAACCCCACACACCTTTCTGTACCATGAGTGCAGGCGAAGAACATAGAAATTACTATGATTACACTGTAGGTGAGGGCCCCAAAAAATTGGTGTACCAACAGTACTAATGTACCTCAGTAAAAATTGGCCATGCCCAACCAAGATGGCAGGTGAATCGCTTTGGTTAATGTGGCTTAAGTGGTAACTAGGCCTGGAGGCAGCCCAGTGTAACGAAAAATTGGTTCAAGTTAAAGTTCCAACGCTTTTAAGCTAATTGAAACTTATAAAAATTGTTCTGAAAAATTATTTGAGTGAGCCTTGTGGCCCTAAGAAAAATTGCCCGTTCAGCGTGATTACGTGAGGTTTCAGGAGGAGGAGCAGGAGGAGGAGGAGGAGGAATATTAGACACAGATTGATGAAGCAGAAATGTCCCCGTTTTGGATGGTGAGAGAGAACGTAGCTTCCATCCGCGGGTGCAGCCTACATATTGCTTAGGTATCGCTGCTGTCCGCTGGTGGAGAACAGAAGTCTGGGGAAATCCAGCCTTTGTTCATCTTGATGAGTGTTAGCCTGTCGGCACTGTCGGTTGACAAGCGGCTACGCTTATCTGTGATGATTCCCCCAGCCGCACTAAACACCCTTTCCGACAAGACGCTAGCCGCAGGACAAGCAAGCACCTCAAGGGCATACAGGGCTAGTTCAGGCCACGTGTCCAGCTTCGACACCCAGTAGTTGTAGGGGGCAGAGGTGTCACCAAGGATGGTCGTGCGATCCGCTACGTACTCCCTCACCATCCTTTTGCAGTGCTCCCGCCGACTCAGCCGTGACTGGGCAGCGGTGACACAGTCTTGGTGGGGAGCCATAAAGCTGGCCAGGCCCTTAAAGACTGTTGCACTGCCTGGGATGTACATGCTGCTCAATCTACGCACATCCCCTGCAACATGGCCCTCGGAACTGCGCCTTCTGCCACTAGCGCTGTCGGCTGGGAATTTTACCATCAGCTTGTCCGCAAGGGTCCTGTGGTATAGCAACACTCTCGAACCCCTTTCCTCTTCGGGAATCAGAGTGGGCAGGTTCTCCTTATACCGTGGATCGAGCAGTGTGTACACCCAGTAATCCGTCGTGGCCAGAATGCGTGCAACGCGAGGGTCACGAGAAAGGCATCCTAACATGAAGTCAGCCATGTGTGCCAGGGTACCAGTACGCAACACATGGCTGTCCTCACTAGGAAGATCACTTTCAGGATCCTCCTCCTCCTCCTCCTCCTCCTCCTCAGGCCATACACGCTGAAAGGATGACAGGCAATCAGCCGGTGTACCGTCAGCAGCGGCCCAAGCTGTCTCTTCCCCCTCATCCTCCTCATGCTCCTCCTCCTCCTCCTGTACGCGCTGAGAAATAGACAGGAGGGTGCCCTGACTATCCAGCGGCATACTGTCTTCCCCCGCCCCCGTTTCCGAGCGCAAAGCAGCTGCCTTTATGGTTTGCAGGGAATTTCTCAAGATGCATAGCAGAGGAATGGTGACGCTAATGATTGTAGCATCGCCGCTCACCACCTGGGTAGACTCCTCAAAATTACCAAGGACATGCCAGATGTCTGCCAACCAGGCCCACTCTTCTGAAAGGAATTGAGGAGGCTGACTCCCACTGCGCCGCCCATGTTGGAGTTGGTATTCGACTATAGCTCTACGTTGTTCATAGAGCCTGGCCAACATGTGGAGCGTAGAGTTCCACCGTGTGGGCACGTCGCACAGCAGTCGGTGCACTGGCAGCTTAAAGTGATGTTGCAGGGTGCGCAGGGTGGCAGCGTCCGTGTGGGACTTGCGGAAATGTGCGCAGAGCCGGCGCGCCTTTACGAGCAGGTCTGACAAGCGTGGGTAGCTTTTCAGAAACCGCTGAACCACCAAATTAAAGACGTGGGCCAGGCATGGCACGTGCGTGAGGCTGCCCAGCTGCAGAGCCGCCACCAGGTTACGCCCGTTGTCACACACGACCATGCCCGGTTGGAGGCTCAGCGGCGCAAGCCAGCGGTCGGTCTGCTGTGTCAGACCCTGCAGCAGTTCGTGGGCCGTGTGCCTCTTATCGCCTAAGCTGAGTAGTTTCAGCACGGCCTGCTGACGCTTGCCCACCGCTGTGCTGCCACACCGCGCGACACCGACTGCTGGCGACATGCTGCTGCTAACACATCTTGATTGCGAGACAGAGGAGGAGGAGGAGGAGGGTGCTTTAGTGGAGGAAGCATACACCTCCGCAGATACCACCACCGAGCTGGGGCCCGCAATTCTGGGGGTGGGTAGGACGTGAGCGGTCCCAGGCTCTGACTCTGTCCCAGCCTCTACTAAATTCACCCAATGTGCCGTCAGGGAGATGTAGTGGCCCTGCCCGCCTGTGCTTGTCCACGTGTCCGTAGTTAAGTGGACCGTGGCAGTAACCGCGTTGGTGAGGGCGCGCACAATGTTGCGGGAGACGTGGTCGTGCAGGGCTGGGACGGCACATTGGGAAAAGTAGTGGCGACTGGGAACTGAGTAGCGCGGGGCCGCCGCCTCCATGATACTTTTGAAGGACTCAGTTTCCACAACCCTATACGGCAGCATCTCAAGGCTGATGAATTTTGCTATGCGGACGGTTAACGTTTGAGCGTGCGGGTGCGTGGCGGCGTACTTGCGCTTGCGCTCGAACACTTGCGCAAGCGACGGCTGAACGGTGCGCTGAACTACACTGCTGGATGGGGCCGAGGACAGCGGAGATGAGGGTGTGGGTGCAGGCCATGAGGCGGTAGTGCCTGTGTCCTGAGAGGGGGGTTGCATCTCAGTGGCAGGTTGGGGCACAGGGGGAGAGGCAGGGGTGCAAACCGGAGGCGGTGAACGGCCTTCGTCCCACCTTGTGGGGTGCTTGGCCATCATATGTCTGCGCATGGTGGTGGTGGTGAGGCTGTTGGTGTTGGCTCCCCGGCTGAGCTTTGCGCAACAAAGGTTGCACACCACTGTTCGTCGGTCGTCAGGCGTCTCTGTGAAAAACTGCCAGACCTTAGAGCACCTCGGCCTCTGCAGGGTGGCATGGCGCGAGGGGGCGCTTTGGGAAACACTTGGTGGATTATTCGGTCTGGCCCTGCCTCTACCCCTGGACACCGCACTGCCTCTTGCAACCTGCCCTGCTGATGCCCTTGACTCCCCCTCTGAAGACCTGTCCTCCTGAGTAAGCGTTGCACACCAGGTGGGGTCAGTCACCTCATCGTCCTGCTGCTCTTCCTCCGAATCCTCTGTGCGCTGCTCCCTTGGACTTACTGCCCTTACTACTACCTCACTGCAAGACAACTGTGTCTGATCGTCATCATCCTCCTCACCCACAGAAAGTTGTTGAGACAGTTGGCGGAAGTCCCCAGCCTCTTCCCTCGGACCCCGGGAACTTTCGAATGGTTGGGCATCAGTGACGATAAACTCCTCTGGGGGGAGAGGAACCGCTGCTGCCCAATCTAAGCAGGGGCCCGAGAACAGTTCCTGGGAGTGTTCCCGCTCCTGAGCAGGTGTCATTGTAGTGGAGTGAGGAGGCTGGGAGGAAGGAGGAGCAGCAGACAGAGGATTCGGATTTGCAGCAGTGGACGGCGCAGAACTGCGTGTTGACGATAGGTTGCTCGAAGCACTTTCTGCCATCCAGGACAGGACCTGCTCACACTGCTCATTTTCTAATAACCGTCTCCCGCGTGGACCCATTAATTGGGCGATGAATGTGGGGACGCCAGAAACGTGCCTCTCTCCTAATCGCGCAGCAGTCGGCTGCGACACACCGGGATCAGGAGCTCGGGCTGTGCCCACACCCTGACTTGGCCCTCCGCGTCCTCGGCCGCGTCCACGTCCTCTAGGCCTACCCCTACCCCTCAGCATGCTGTATTACCAGTGATTTGATTTAACAGGCAGGAAATAAATTGGCGCAAGACTGCAGGCCAAATATAATTTTTGCCCTTTTGGGAAAACGAAAGGCCCCACTGCCTCTAGTGAATGAATAATCTCAGTTTAATAACTGTGCTGTGTCCCTGCTTATGTGTCACAGAACGTGAGGGTAGCAGAGTTATTATAACTCTGGCAGAGCAGGTATTTTTTTTCCCAATTAAGGAAAGCAAATGGCGAAGCCAGCAGTAAAGCGTAGCTGGGTGCGTATGATTTAGCAATGTTTTTCACGCAGCTCACACGTGTCCACAGGCGTTAGGACGGACAGAGGCTGGACAAATAGATTTGTTTTCAGTTTTTTCCCACCAAAAGGCAGCACTGCGTATATTCAATGAACATGAGAAGTGTAATAACTGTGCTGTGTCCCTGCTTATGTGTCACAGAACGTGAGGGTAGCAGAGTTATTATAACTCTGGCAGAGCAGGTATTTTTTTTCCCAATTAAGGAAAGCAAATGGCGAAGCCAGCAGTAAAGCGTAGCTGGGTGCGTATGATTTAGCAAGGTTTTTCACGCAGCTCACACGTGTCCACAGGCGTTAGGACGGACAGAGGCTGGACAAATAGATTTGTTTTCAGTTTTTTCCCACCAAAAGGCAGCACTGCGTATATTCAATGAACATGAGAAGTGTAATAACTGTGCTGTGTCCCTGCTTATGTGTCACAGAACGTGAGGGTAGCAGAGTTATTATAACTCTGGCAGAGCAGGTATTTTTTTTCCCAATTAAGGAAAGCAAATGGCGAAGCCAGCAGTAAAGCGTAGCTGGGTGCGTATGATTTAGCAATGTTTTTCACGCAGCTCACACGTGTCCACCGCCCGTAAGGACGGACACAGGCTGGACAAATAGATTTGTTTTCAGTTTTTTCCCACCAAAAGGCAGCACTGCGTATATTCAATGAACATGAGAAGTGTAATAACTGTGCTGTGTCCCTGCTTATGTGTCACAGAACGTGAGGGTAGCAGAGTTATTATAACTCTGGCAGAGCAGATATTTTTTTTCCCAATTAAGGAAAGCAAATGGCGAAGCCAGCAGTAAAGCGTAGCTGGGTGCGTATGATTTAGCAATGTTTTTCACGCAGCTCACACGTGTCCACCGCCCGTAAGGACGGACACAGGCTGGACAAATAGATTTGTTTCCACTTGTTTTTCCGCCAAAAGGCAGCACTGCGTATATTCTATGAATAATAACTGTGTTGTGGCCCTGCCTATACACTTCTTTCCCTGCAGTATCAATGGAGGGTGGAATGCTCTGCAGAGGCGATTTTGAGAAGCCCAAAAAAAATGCAGCACAGCTAACAGCAGCCTGGACAGTACTGCACACGGATAAATATGGCCCTAGAAAGGACCGTTGAGGTTCTTGAAGGCTACACTCACTCCTAACACTCTCCCTGCCTATGCAGCACTTCTGTCCCTAATGCCAGGTGCAACGCTCTGCAGAGCCGATTTTGAGAAAAAAAAAAATTCCACTGCTAACAGCAGCCAACACACAGCTATCAGTGGCCCTAATAAGGACCTTTGGGGGGTCTTGAAGCCTACACTAACTACCAATTCTTTCCCTACAGCAGCTCCGGTATAAACAGCACTGTCCCTCATCTAACTCACACCGCATCTGAGGCGAGCCGCGGGAGGGGCCGACTTTTATATTAGGCGAACACCTGATCTCGCCAGCCACTCACAGCAGGGGGGTGGTATAGGGCTTAAACGTTGCAGGGGGAAGTTGTAATGCCTTCCCTGTCTTTCAATTGGCCAGAAAAGCGCGCTAACGTCTCAGGGAAGGAAGTGAAAGTAACCAGAACACCGCATGGTGTTCGTTACGAATAACGAACATCCCGAACACCCTAATATTCGCACGAATATCAAGCTCGGACGAACGCGTTCGCTCATCTCTAGTTACGACACAAATCTCTGGGCGCAAGTAGTGTCTAATAACAAAAGTTTGTTAACTGAAGAACAGTGTCCAGTTTACAACCAAATTTAAGTGCTTGGAAAGGCATTGGTCAAATATTTTTCGAGGATGCTCCTGGGGGTATTGGCAAAACATTTGTCCTAAATCTACTACTAGCCAGAATACTGAAAGATCATGGTATAGCCTTGACTATTACCTCTTCTGGCATTGCTGCCACATTACTAGATGGAGGTAAGACAGCGTATTCTTCTATTTAAACTGCCCTTACATCTGATGCAAGTAGAGACACCCCTTTGTGCAACATATCAGAGCAGAGTAATATGGCGGAGGTGCTGAAAAAGACTAAGCTAATGGTATGGGATAAATGCACTAGGCTCATAAAGGTGGAGTTGAAGGACTCAGTAGAAAGCTGAAAGATATAAGGGCAAATTATGGCTTAATGGGCGGTGGTGCAAGTCTCTAAGCTAGAAACTTTCAGCAAACTTTACCAGTCATGACCATTTCACTTAAAAAATGTTAACGTTTTTCTGTATATTATGTGGTCCATAAATATTAACATTGAAGAATACAACTAGTCCTGCAAAAAAACAAGCTCTCAGACAGCTACATTGATGGATAATTAAAAGAGTTTTGATTTTTAAAAGTGCGGAGGAAAAACAAAAAATTAAAAAATAAGTACTATGTCCTTGAGGGGTTAAGGACTCTAAAGTGATGAAGTGATGGGGTCTGTTCCACAGGAAAATGCTATAGAAATGTAGTACCAATGTTCAAAAAGGGGTAAAAAAGTGAACGCAGAAACCAGCTGGTAAGTTTAACTTCTAGGTTACAAGGAGGTTTGAGGAATGGTTTGGGTAACAATAATACTACACTACCAGTCTGTCAGCATAGAAGAGAAGAAAATAATGTACCAACATTTCTTTTTCGAGAAATATGCATGCTCTATGGGGATTTTAAAATCATCTCAAAATATTACCCACTCTTCATATTTTGTAACTAATGAAAATGCAGTACTTCTAATCACATACTGATCTTTCTCTATTAGGCTTAGTCAGACGGGCGTTTTTTCACGCGATTTGCGCATGCGTCCGGCGATTTTTTTAAACCATTGCTTTGCAATGGTATCGGACACATGAGTGCTTTTTATGCGCTCGTCCGATAAATTCTAGAACAGAAATCGCAGATCGCACCTATCTGCGATCTGCGATTTCTGTTCTCTTCTCTATATGCGCTCAATGGGGCCGGCGGCAGCAGCGCCGACCCCATTGAGAACATATAGAAGACAAATCATTCTTCTCTGCCACAGCTGTAACAGCTGTGGCAGAGAAGAACGATGTTTGCCCATTGAATTCAAAGGAGCCGGCAATACAGCTGGCTCCATTGAAAGCAATGGGCTGCCGGCGATCGCGGGATGAATTGTCGGGAAGGGCTTAAATATATAAGCCCTTCCCTGCAATTCATCCAGAAATGTGTAAAAATAAAAAAAATATATACTCACCTTGTCCCGGCAGACGGAGTTCAGCGCGGCCGGCCTGCAGTGGGTGTGAGTGGGTGTGAGTGAGAGCTGCCCCTGATTGGCTCAGCGCTGAGCCAATCAGAGGCAGCTCTCACTCACACCCATTCATGAATTCATAAATGGGTGTGAGTGAGAGCTGCCTCTGATGGGTGTGAGTGGGTGTGAGTGAGAGCTGCCCCTGATTGGCTCAGCGCTGAGCCAGTTAGAGGCAGCTCTCACTCACACCTATTCATGAATTCATGAATGGGTGTGAGTGAGAGCTGCCTCTGATTGGCTCAGCGCTGAGCCAATCAGGGGCAGCTCTCACTCACACCCACTCACACCCACTGCAGGCCGGCCGCGCTGAACTCCGTCTGCTGGAACAAGGTGAGTATATATATATATTTTTTTTTATTTTTACACATTTCTGGATGAATTGCAAGGAAGGGCTTATATATTTAAGCCCTTCCCGACAATTCATCCCACGATCGCCCGCAGCGCATTGCTTTCAATGGAGCCGGCTGTACTGCCGGCTCCATTGAATTCAATGCGCTGGACAGCTCCGGCCCGTTTCTATTGAAACGCGGCTAGGAGCATTTTTTCGGGCGATTTTTCGGCCCCGGTCACGCGATTTGCGGATGCGCATCCGTCATGCGATACGCAAATCACGTGAAAAAACGCCCGTGTGACTAAGGCCTTAGGGTGATTTCACACATACTGTATCATTTTTGGGAAAAGTTTTGTAACATTCTACAAAAACACTGTGACTCTAAAGACAACAGGGAAATGTTAAATGCACTACAGATAATGTATTTTTTTACATTCTTCTTAACTCTTGGTGCATTTGTGTCTTTTTACACAGCATGCTCTTGGTATGGCATTTTTTTGTTCAAACATTTTTCACACTGTTCATAGAAAAAAAAACACCAAACATGCATAAACTTCAGGGCATTTTTAACAAGCCAGAAAAATGAATAGCAGAAAAGTTGGTGGGGGAAGGGGTTGGAGTAGCCTTAGGCCTTGTTCACACAAGCGTGTATTTGTGCACGTGTATGTGCGCACAAAACACCACATCTATTAAAACCATTGTTTTCCTATGGTGTGTTCACATGTCCGTGTTTTATGCAAATGCGCACACCTGCAAAAGATAGAACATCCATGTGCCGGGAAGATCCATGCTGCATGTAAATATTCCCCGCGCGGAGTCCCCTCATCACTGAACACTGCGGCAGCACTGTCACAGTGTTCAGTGATGATGGCACCACCCGCGGAGAGTAAGGAATCCCCTGCCACAACTGTCACAGCTGTGATAGCTGTGGCAAAGGAACACAATGTTCTCCCATTGCTTTCAATTGGGCCGCCGAAAGCAATGGGATGCAGGCAACCACTGCAGTGATTTTTGGGGACGGGCTTTAAATATAAGCCCTTCCCTGAAAATTATCCCTAAGTGTTGGAAAAAAAGAAATTACTCACCTAGCTGTGCTGTCCAGGCTCAAGAGCATATTCGCTCTGGCATCCCTGGCAGTGTTCAGAAGCATGTTCCCTATGTGGGAATTTAAAAATCCCCACCCGGGGGAAAACACTGTGTCTGATTGGCAGAGCGCTCAGCCATTCACTGAATGACAGCTGAGCACTGTGACCAATCACAGGCAGTGCTCAGCCATTCATTGAATTCAATGAGCGCTCAGCCAATCAGACACAGCCCTTTCAGGAGGCAGGGATTTTCAAATCCCCGCCTATGGAAAGAGCTTCAAAACACTGCTGGGGAATCCAGGGACAAGACACACATGAGCCCCGGAAGAGGTGAGAATATTTCTTTTATTTTTCCAAGCAGATACGGATGATTTTCAGGAAAGCTAATATTTCAAGCCCTTCCCCCAAAATCCCTACGGGGCTTGCCTTCATCCCATTGCTTCCAATAGGGGGGCAGCAGCCCTGGCCCCATTGAAATCAATGGGAGAGCTTTGTGATCCTTTGCCACAGCTGTGACAGCTGTGGCAGGGGATTCTTTCATCCCTGCTGCAGTCCCCTCATCACTGAACACTGTAACAGTGCTGTAACAGTATTCAGTGATGAGGAGACCTTCGTGGAGCAGCTGCTCCAGTGAACAGGCAAAGTGTCGTGCGCAAACTTTGCCCATTCATGAGTTCTCTGCATAAGTGGGGAACGCATTTTTTTCGCACACAAATATCCACTCAAGTGTACAAGGCCTTACTCAAATGATCATCAAAATATTATCTGATATACTATTAACTTCATAAAAGTAAATGCAAAAATCTATTAACATGTTCAATTGAAAGGAATTAATATTATTACCAGTTCCTCTGAGAATGATGATAAAAGCATGAAGGAATATTATCCCATCTTACCTTCTAGCTAGCTAACAGCTGCATGCTGTGCTTCCTCCCTTTCCTACACTCTACATAGTTGAATTTTAGTTCAATAAGTTACATCAATATGAAATTTAATGTCTGCATATTGTTATATAACAAAATACAGTACTGTCATACTCTTAGCACACAATCAGCAGTTAATTAGAAATGAGCGAGCACACTCGTTCGAGCTTAATACTCGTTCAAGTATTAGGATACTCGAGATGTACACCACGCGGTACTCGAGTCAATTTCTTTCCCCTCCCCACATGTTTAGCGCCATTTTCTAGCCAATAAACATGCAGGCAAGGCATTACCACTTCCTGCTGTGACGTGCCAGCCCTCTGCATGTCTACAGCAGTGAGTGGCTGGCAGGATCAGGTGATCGCCAAATACTTAAACTGGAGCCGCCCGCGGCTCGCTTCAGACGCATGCTGGCAGAGGTTAGGGAAAGTGCTGCTGCTGATATAGGGAAAGTGTTAAAGTAGGGATCCTCTCTTCAAAAACCTCAACGGTCCTTCTTAGGGCTACTCTTCATAGTGTGCATTACTGTTGTGGCTGGCTGGGAGCAGTAGTGGGCCGATTCTTTTTAAATCATCTCGGCCTGTGCAGAGCATTTCAGCTATACCGTTCTATGTGTGCAGTGCATTAGGCAGATTTCTCATCATTAAACAGTACTAATATTTCCTGGTCCACTGCAGAGCATTTCAGCAATACCGTTCTATGTGTGCAGTGCATTAAGCAGAGGTCTCATCGCTAAATAGTACGCTAATATTTCCTGGGCCACTGCAGAGCATTTCAGCTATACCGTTCTATGTGTGCAGTGCATTAGGCAGAGGTCTCATCGCTAAATAGTACGCTAATATTTCCTGGGCCATTGCAGAACAGCATTTCACAGATACCATTCTCTGTCTTGGGTGAAGTAGCTGCAGTTATTAGCACTACCCACGAGCTTTAGAGTTTTCTGGCCCAGTGCAGAGCATCTCACAATACCCTTTTCTTGGGGTGGTTGAGGTAGCTGCAGTTACCAGCACTTTACACTGGCTGTATAGCTTTCTGCCCCTGGTCAGAGTGTCTCACAATACCATTTCCTTGGGTGCGGTGAAGTAGCCGCAGTTATTAGCACTATCCATTGGCTTTATAGCTTTCTGCCCCTGTGCAGAGCGTCTCACAATACCCTTTCCTTGGGTGTGGTGAAGTAGCTGCAGTTATTCAAACTATCCACTGGCTTTATAGCTTTCTGCCCCTGTGCAGAGCATCTCACAATACCCTTTCCTTGGGTGTAGTGAAGTAGTTGCAGTTATTAGCACTGTCCACTTGCTGTACAGCTTTCTGCCCCTGTGCAGAGTGTCTCACAATACCCTTTCCTTGGGTGCGGTAAAGTAGCCACAGTTATTTGCACTATCCACTGGCTGTATAGCTTTCTGCCCCTGTGCAGAGCGTCCCACAATACCCTTTCCTTGGGTGCGGTGAAGTAGCCGCAGTTATTAGCACTGACCCGTTCTGGGGTGGTGCACTCAGTAGGTGTGGTACGGTGACTGCGCAAGTGCAGCCACTCGCAGGTTTCTCCTGTTCCTGGGCAGGTGCGGCCTCCAAACATCTGATTTCGTGTGCGTGGTGTGAGCTGATGATGCCGGCGATGATTTTCCTTATAGGCCAGATAGGTGTTCTGGCGGTCCTTCCCCTTGTGCGGTGGGTGTGGTGGCTCCGTAGAACTTTGGTGGCATGCATGTTGTGTCTGAGTTCCATCTCTGTCTGCTACCCGTCCTGCGTTATGCAGTCTGTATTCCAGTCCCGGTTCCGTCCAGCTTAGTAATTTCCTTACTCTCTCCCATTTTGCCATCTTTGCCTTGGTGTCAGGTCCTTTTTAGATAAATCCTGTACACGTGCACGGTTTGGAGGAGTTGCATATAGTTGGTATTTTTAACATCATTGTTTTGGTGTGCATTTAACATATTTTTAATTATATTAATGTTTGAGGCGGAAAAAAAAAACCCATGCAATTTCACTAGAGATGAGCGAACGTGCTCGTTTAGGACAATTACTCGATCGAGCATTGCTTTTTTCGAGGGGGGAGCTCTCTCTCTCTCTCCCACCCCGCAACCCCCCGCTCACCCCCGGCGTCCCCCTGAATCTTTTTGCCTGATTAGGCCAGTTGCTCGAAAAAAGCGATGCTCGATCAAGTAATTGCTCTAAACGAGCATGTTCGCTCATCTCTAAATTTCACAATTTCTTTTTTGCATTTTAAATTTATTCCGGTCATCATAGAGCATAAATAGTATGTTATGATTTATTTTCTATGGGTCGGTATAGTTATGCTAATGTCCAGTTTCTCAATGGTCTTCAATCACCAGTATCACCAACACCAGGTACATGTGACTGCTGCAGCCAATCATTAGTCCACTTAGACCAGTGATTAACTGCAACACGTCCCAATGTCTCACCAGCTCTTTGATATTTTTTTAAAATGTGAAACATACCAACAAGTAGTTTTTTGTGGAGGGATGCTAGATTTGAATTGCAGCCCTTAAGCTTTTCTTTTTATGTACCCTAAAATCTTCTTTGTTTTTTTCTGCTTACTTACATAATTATTTATATTTTCTTCCTAAATATTAATGCCAAATACTTTCTCTATTAGGCTAATTCCACACGGGTGATTGCAATTTTGCCACGAGAAAATCGAGGCAAAATCGTGTTTTTTTTTCCCTGCAATTTTTGAAGATCAGCACTGCTTTTACTTGCAAAATCATTGCTACAGCTCGCAATTTTCTCATGCGTTTTTCTCGTGTAATTTCGCTGCAATTTTTTTGTGAAAGTCAATAGAACTTCCTAATGTTAAAATCACATCACAACACAAGTTTGTTGCGTTGCTATAAAAGGAGGCTTCTTAGGGAAAAAGCGTGACTGCTAAACTCCCTCTTCTCTTCTCCTTTCTGCCCCTAACCACTGTTTTCAATGGGAGGGGGCGGAGCTAAGCTCTACCTGCTCCGCCCCCTCCCATTGCTGGCTGCGGACAAGGTGCACGGAGGGAGTGGGAGCTTAGCTCTACCCCCTTCCCACCCCCTCCCATTACACATGGCTGGAAGGGAGGAGAGTGGAGGTAAGCTGGCGGGGGGAGCGAAGGGGGAATGTCTCCCCAGGCCCCATGGCATTGCAGCCCCGGCGTATATGTGCCAGCGCCCTTTGCTGTTAAGGCATTTTTACGGCACCGGTGAGTGCATGTAAAACGCCTACGGCTGTGTAAATTGGCCCTAAATATAGTGCAAGTGCTTTTCAATAAGAAAATGCAAACCACTATATGAAAATAAAAAACGGACAGCGAATTCAGATTACATTTTTTGGGTTGAATTTTCCCTTAGGCCTTATTCACAAGGCAGGTGCACTTTTTGCCAGTGAAAACTAACTGATCTCACTGTGAGTTTATGTGCATGTAACATTATTTTTGTTCAGTTTTTGTGTTTTTAACTCATGAGTGCCATCTGTTATTCACTCATCTGAAAAAAGCAAAATATGGCCCGACTGATGTAATTTAAATCTCCCACTGATGTCAATGGGTGTGTGAAAAGAAAAAGCGAAATACACACGCATGCCATGTGAGTGCATTCTGTTCCCTTTTTAATGCACCCATTGACTTGAATGGGTAAATCTGGTCTGTAAAATATACCAGAACAGGACATCCCCTGATAATTTTACACGGATCAGCAATTTGTGAAATAATTGTACATGTGAATACACACATTGACTTTAATGGTTCTGAGTTCTGTCCAGTCTGATTTCTGTCAGTTTTGAAGTCGGACATAAAAATCGTCTGTGTGAATAAGCCCGTAGAAGTGCTGATTTCACATGGAATAAAGAAGGTCATAATAGATTTCCAATATTATGCGTCAAAAAATAATGTGTTAATATGTACAGTGAAAGGCTTCAATTTATTCAGGCTGACAAAATAACTAATTTTTTTTACACCATTTATATGAACTTTTATTTTAGAAATGATAAAGAAATGCCCTGTATACATTTCAGAATGACAAATATGTTGTAGATGTTTTTGACATAGGTTTGTCTAGATACTTCATCTTTCTTCATAACACAGTCACACTGTTCACAGCCTTTCTAAATGAGACAGGTTAAGCAAAGAGGTGACGACTGAAATTTCTAGATATTTTTGGCATTGTTCTAATGTAAAATCCTTTTATCTGAGTACACCTTTAGAAGTCAGGTTTCACTTGAATCACTTTGACTTTTTTTGTTTCTATTTTTACTTTAACTGTTGTTTTCTTCTAGAAAAATAACAAAAGGAAAAAAAAACTATAGTTGTTAGCATAGCTGTTTTATGTGAATTTTACTCCCTCCCATTTTAATACATTCATGCTTTTTTTTTGTTTCTGGCAGTCTCCATATGCTAGACTTTAATATTTAATCAGTCCAACTTCACCGAGAACACTGCTGGCCCCATTAGATAATTAATGCATTTTTGAATTTTATTTGCTTCAGTTGATAAATATGCAACCAGTAATTAGAGAAGGAGTTTATTAGGTACACTGTATTTGTTTATTCAGGAAGCAGTTTCTCCTTTGATTGAAGCCTCTGGGACTGGCATATTTAGACCGTCTGTCTTCTCATTCAGTAGGGTTCCATTGTTTATACTTTATGCTACAGTTTTGCAACACTGCACATCCTAGCCATTCCAAGAACAGTTGGTGGGTTAGGTATTACTTCTGTAATTTAGAGTTTACAGTAATTGGGTGATTCAGAACAGCAAAACAACATAATGTTTCTGTAGGAAGGCAGGAAATCTTGCTGCATTATATTTGTGTACATTCATATCAATACAGATCTAATTTGCCAAACATATATCTAAATATAGATATGCTTAACAAGGAACATTATGAAAATATTGTAAACTATAAATATTTTGTGGAATATATAATACCGGTAGGATCTGTTCGTTGTCTTAATATTTACAGATTTCATTTATAGAAAATATATATTTCTGGTATATTTGTGCTTTATTGGTGCTACAGACCATATTTTTCTTGCTATGGATTAATGGGAGTACCATAGGCAAAGCTTGCCTTAGGTGGGATGGTCATCAGTGCAGTGCCTAATGCAGTGTACATATAATGCCCAAATAACACAATGCTGCCGACCATACACTGCCCAAGAATCAGTGTCATACCATAGCTTACATAACACCATTTAATCACTCAATCAAGTAGGGAATGTAGCCTCATCCTGTTACTTGCCTCTGCATAGGTTAAGGTAACAAGTGTGGAATCAAGGCTGTCAGTTCCTAGGCAAGAGCCAGCGGCTTATCCTTAATTCGTGAAAAGAGATGTTCCTTGTGTTACTGTACAGGTCACACACTGTAAAGTCAACCATTGACTATACAATGGACCCCCACAATCTGCAAGCTATGACATATTAGTTTTGGTGTTATAATTAGAGATGAGCGAGCGTACTCGGAAAAGCACTACTCGCTCGAGTAATTTGCTTTATCCGAGTATCGCTGTGCTCGTTCCTGAAGATTCAGGTGCCGCTGCGGCTGACAGGTGAGTCGCAGCGGGGAGCAGGGGAGAGCGGGCGGGAGAGAGGGAGAGAAAGATCTTACCTCCGTTCCTCCCCGCTCTCCCCTGCAGCTCCCCGCTCCATGCCGGCACCCGAATCTTCAGGGACGAGCACACCGATACTCGGATAAAGCAAATTACTCGAGCGAGTAGTGCTTATCCGAGTACGCTCGCTCATCTCTAGTTATAATCAATGCAATATGTTGAAAGTTTTAGATGAAATGCCTCTCACTTGTTTAGTGCCCCACTGATATATTTATTTTACTTTCTTTTTTTCTCAATTGGATTGGCTCTATTTCAAAATGTAATTGAAGTCCTTTTAGTAGGAAATTAGCTATGACTAATGGATAATGTAATCCAAATAGAGTATACAATTTTACCGCACTAATAGAATTTTATAATGCTTGAAATAAAGATTTCTGGCTAGTATTCCTTCTATAGAGTGCTGAACCTTTTGTTTGCCTTTCAATGGGTTCCCACTCATACCAACACACCTGGCTTGAACTGAATTGATCTTCATTTTACCCGTGAAGTTGATATTGTGTGCTTGTTCCTTAACAGTCATTTATTGTGACCAATTGGCTACTTTCAAGTGCAGTTAGAAATTTAAAAAAAGTTATCTGATTGCTTGTCAAGTGCTTTATTTTTCCTTGCACTAGTGTTATGCAAGGTCCCCATTGTGTTAACAGAAACATGTTTTCTGGTTTACTCACACAGTGAGCATCTGGATGTACAGTACAGTGTTTACACACAAAAAAATAAAACACAAAATTAGCATGATGACCTTCAGACTTAAAACAAAGCATAACAGTGATTTTACATTTGCATTTGTAATATATTAAATTTATAACCAAGGCAAAAAATAAATTAATACTTTATGCTTTAGGGCCCATTCGCAATGGCATGTTTTGTGTCTGTAATATGCCAGATTTATACAAACATATTTGCGTGCACAATGAACAGAGAATAGAAGCCCATTGATTTCAAAGGGTTCATTCCCACTTTTTGCTTTTGCACATGCATTACGGGTGCACAAGAAAAACTCTACATGCTCAATTTTAGTGCACATTTGCACACCAAAGGCCCCTTAGAAGCCTATGGGAGGTGCACGCTCAATACCCATGCGATTCCACAATACACTGCGAAATTATGTGGGGAAAATAACAAGGAACTCATTAGGCTAAATAGCCATTTAACGATGGATTCAGACGAGTGTAGTTTTGCCCCTTTATATGGTGGTGATAATCACTGCCATATTACGGGACAAAACAAAACCTCTAATCTCTATGGAATTTCAGTGGTTTCATATTCACCACCTCTTTTTCCAGCCATGATTTGTAAGGCCAGGAAAAGATAGGACCAGCCTTATCTTCCCCGTACATAGTGAAAGCCATGTGCGGGAAAGATCGAGCAGCTTCTGTGTTCCCACCTCTTTTTTTTCAAACTCCTGTGCTCTGGTGTGCAATTTGACTGCCAGAGAAGGGGAAGGAAATCCCCTCATTCTGGTACAACTATGTTCTGTGCCAGTGAGTGTAGTTGTGCCTATGGCAGTCTGAATAAGCCCTAAACTCGGGGCAACCCCTGCAGCAATAATTTTTGGGTCTGTCACTCAATAGCTGAGCGCTGTTTTTGATTGATCACAGTACTCAGCCAATCAGAGGCAGAGCTTTCTTCAGGCAGGGATTTTTCAATCTCCAGCCACCAGAATACAGAAGAAGACTGCCGGGGACGGGTAGAAGGGCCAGACAGCGCTTCTAGGTGAGTTACATTTTTTTTTACAGCTAGGGATGATTTTCGGGGTAGGGCTTATATTTTAAGCCACCCTACAAAAATCATCGCTGCAGGAGTTGCCTTCACCCCATTGCTTTCAATGGGGCAGCAGCAGCGCCGGCCCAATGAAAGCAATGGGATAGTATCGCGGTCCTCTGCCACAGCTGTGACAGTGCTGTCACAGTGTTCATTGATGCGAGGACCTTCGTGGAGCAGCTGTGCTTCTACAAGGGCAATTTCACAGAAATCAGGTGTGCATTTGTAAACCCTCATAGATTCTTATGGTGCCTCAGAGCATGTCACGCTTTTTTTTTCATGCGCAAAAGTGAACTGAGAATGAACCCATTGAAAACAATGGGTTCTATTCTCTGCACAAAGCGTGCACAAACTTGCTTATGTGGGACCACCCTAAGGCTAACCTCACATGGGCGAACAGGAAATAGGTCTGTCAATCCTACCCCCATATCGTGCTCCCCACCATGTGAAAGCCCCTCATGTTAAAACAGCCTTACATGCAGGGTCTTTCAGCGTGGCTGTCACAGCTGTGGCAGAGGATCGCAGAGTTCTCCTACTGCCTTATATGGGGCTGATGCTACTGCCACCGGCCCTATTAAAAACAAAGGAGCTGCGATGCAAGATCATGCAGCCAGATAGAACATGGTGTGATTTGTTTCCTGCATAGTATTGTGGTGCCATGCGGGAAAGCATCGTTCATGTGTATGAACCTATTCAAATGAATGGGGTTCATATTTGTGCTAGAGTTGTGCATCGCCTGTGTGAAGCCAGCCATAGGCCTTCTTTGTTTCATTTTTGGTTTGTGTGAAAAACGCAGTGAATACGGATGCAATGTGGATGTTAAAAATGTGCACATGCATCAGAAACACACGCATCATGCACATACACACACAGTAATAACAGTGCATTGTTCCCGGGCCGAAATACAACCCTGTGAATGAGTGATTATATGTTTATTGCACTTGTATGATAGATAGTAATAGAGTAAACATTTTAATTTATTGAGTCACTAGGCATCATTTTGGCTAGTTGCATAGTAATCATTCAATGACATCATTGTCATTGGCTGTGATTGGCTGAAGGCACGTGTGTTTTCTGGAGGCAGGGATTTAAAGCCCTGCGTCCAGAAAGCAATGCTCTGCCGGGGACCAGGAGGGAGCGACAGCCTGCAGCAGCACCGCAGACCGCCGGGGGAAGTGAGTAATGATTTTTATTCTTTGCTCTGCTGTATTCCCGGCGTATAAGGTGACAGTTGGGGGGTCGTCTTATACGCCCCGTCGCCTTATACGCCGGTATATATTTTTATTGTAACACATTTCTGGATAAATTGCAGGGAAGGGCTTATATATTTAAGCCCTTCCCGACAATTCATCCCGCGCACGCCGGCAGCCCATTGCTTTCAGTGGAACCTGCTGTATTGCCGGCTCCATTGAATTCAATGGGCAAACATTGTTCTTCTCTGCCACAGCTGTTACAGCTGTGGCAGAGAAGAATGATTTGTCTTCTATATGTTCTCAATGGGGTCGGCGCTGCTGCCGCCGGCCCCATTGAGCGCATATAGAGAAGAGAACAGGAATCGCAGATCGCACATAGGTGCGATCTGCGATTTCTATGGCCTAAGAAGGACCGTTGGGGTTCTTGAAGCCTAAAATCACTCCTAACGCTCTCCCTATAGCAGCTCCGGCACCAACAGCACTTTCCCTGAACTATGTCAGAATGCATCTGTGGCGAGCCGCGGGCGGGCAGATTTTAATACTCGGGTGACACCTAATCTCGCCAGCCTCTCACTGCAGGGGGGTGGTATAGGGCTTGAACATCGCAGGGGGAAGTTGTAATGCCTTCCCTGTCTTTCTATTGGCCAGAAAAGCGCGCAAATTTCTCAGGGAAGAAAATGAAAGTGACTCGAACATCACGTGGTACTCGTCTCGAGTAACGAGCATCTCGAACACCCTAATACTCGAACGAGTATCAAGCTCGGACGAGTATGCTCGCTCATCTCTAGTGACAACCCATATGTGTTTTCACATCCTCGGTGTCTGGGCTTTATTCTACGGGGCTGTAAAAACACGCTGGCCCTGTAGAATAAAGCCTTGGGTTCTGGCAGTGTGACAGCTCCTATCTATCGGCTACCAGAAGTAGTTGTGAGCCTGGGGCTATCATTGAGGGCTGTGGTGTGCAGCCCCCAGTCACGTGATCGCCATTATCAAATGGATAACAGCAATCACATAAAAGTTAAAAAAAAGTTAAAAAGAGTTAAAGTTTAATCTCTCATCACAGATGGAACCATGAGAGCAGATGAAACTACTCACCTCTGGCAAGAACCTGTCCCTGCAACAACCTGCTCCTGGCCTCTGTGCATGCGCACCAGCTGCAAAATGTCGGTTGCATGAGCAGATGCTAAGAGTCAGGAAATTTCACGGGGGGCCACGATGTGTGGTCGCTGGATTGGATCCATGCGGGGAGATGAAATCACTTACCTAAGGTTTCCAACGATTTTAAAACTGTTTTTAAAATTACACGAATTTGTCCCCCCAATGGGATCTTTATTCACGAATCTTTCCCTGGCTTCTGCTCATGCGCCCGTCAACAAAATGGCAGACATATGAGCAGAAGCTGGGTAGGACCGGGGCAAATTAAGATTTCTCTGCGTCTACCTACCAAAAGTAGCTAAGAACCTGGAGATGTCATCGGAGGCTGATGTGTGCAGGCCCCAGTCACGTGATCATCATTATCCAATGGATAATGGCAATCATGTAAAAGTAATTTAAAAAATCCATGAGAGGAGATTAAACTACTTATCTAAAGCCTCTAACGATTTTAAAACATTTTTTTAAAATTACACAATTGTCTAAAAAAGGGAAAAACGTTAATTTTTCATTCTGCATTGCCTACATTCATTCAAAAATTGTGTGGTCAAAATACACAGTACACCCCTAGATGAGTTTGTTAAGGGGTTTAGTTTTCAAAATTGTGTCATTTGTGGGGGTTTCCTATCATTTTCAACGGCCTACACGTATGGAATGAGGCCTTTAACACCTTCAAGCAAAATTTCTGTTCTGAAAGCCACCGGCTGCTCCTTTTGGTTTGCACCCCGTTGTGCATACAGATATAAGATTAGGGCCACAATGGGTATGTTTCTGGACACAGGGAAAACAGGGGTATCCATTTTGGGGTGAAAGTCTTCATTCAGATGTGTGCTGTACAAAAAAAACTGTTTTTAAAATGACACAATTGCCAAAAAAATGAAAACCCTAATTATTTTCCTTCTGCTTTGCTCAGATTCATTTAAAAACGGTGGGGTCATAGTATGCAGTACACCCCTTAATTAATCAGTTTAATGGTCTAGTTTTCAAAATGGGTTCATTTGTGGCTGCTCAAAATTTCTGTTCTGAAAGCCACCGGCTGCTCCTTTTGTTCTGGGACCTGTTGTGCATAAAGACATAATATTAGAGCCATAATTGGTATGTTTCTGAACAGAGGACAGACAGGGGTATCAATTTTGGGGTGCAAGTCCTCATGTTCATGTTCACAAAAAAAAACTTTTCTTTAAAACAACATATTTGCAAAAATACTAAAGTTTACTTTTTCGCTTCTAAGCTGCATTAACTCCTGAAAAAAAGTGAGGTCAAAATACTCATGACACTCCTCAGTCAATTCATTAAGAGGTTTTTTTTTTTTAAATGGGGTCATTTTGTGGAGTATCTATCATTCTGACATCTATGAGCCTTTGCAATCTTGGCTTGGTGTAGGGAAAAAAATGTTCCTCAAAATTGTAATAATCAGTGTTAAATTTGTATGTCTCCTAAATGGTTAAAAAAGACTAAAGCTTTTCAAATGTGCTCCCATAATAAAGTAAACAGATGGAAATATATATATATATATATATATATATATATATATATATCATCAAAAATTTCTACAGTATGTTTGCACATATTTGACATAGTGCAGTTCAAAATTTGTTTCCAAATTTTAGAGCTTTTATTAAATATACACAAATTCTATCAGTCTATTTTTACCACTTAAATGAAGTACAATATGTAGCAAAAAAGCAATGTCAAAAATTACTTGCATACTCAAAACCTTTATGGAGTTATTCTATGTTAAAGTGACACATGTTAGATTTCCAAAATTTGGCCTGGTCATTAAGGGGCAACCAGGCTTGGTCACTAAGGGATTAAGAACACCAGAAGCACTGAAATCACAGAATATACACACATCATGCAGCAGACATTGTTAGTAGAGATGAGCGAACGTACTCGTCCGAGCTTGATACTCGTTCGAGTATTAGCGTGTTCGAGATGCTCGTTACTCGTAACGAGTACCACGCGATGTTCGGGTTACTTTCACTTTCCTCTCTGAGACGTTAGCGCGCTTTTCTGGCCAATTGAAAGACAGGGAAGGCATTACAACTTCCCCCTGCGACGTTCAAGCCCTATACCACCCCTCTGCAGTGAGTGGCTGGGGAGATCAGGTGTCACCCGAGTATAAAAATCGGCCCCTCCCGCGGCTCGCCTCAGATGCGTTGTGACTTAGCTGAGGGAAAGTGCTATTGTGCTGGAGCTGCTGTAGGGAGAGTGTTAGGAGTTAGTGTAGGCTTCAAGAACCCCAAAGGGTCCTTCTTAGGGCCACATCTAACCGTGTGCAGTACTGTGGAGGCTGCTTTTAGCAGTGTTGCACATTTTTTTTTTTTTGCTATATCGGCCGTGCAGAGCATTGCGCCCTGCAGTAATAGTCCAGGGACCGAAGTGTGGAGGCAGGGAGAGTGTAAGGAGTTAGTGTAGGCTTCAAGAACCCCAACGGTCCTTCTTAGGGCCACATCTAACCGTGTGCAGTACTGTGGAGGCTGCTTTTAGCAGTGTTGCACATTTTTTTTTTTTTTGCTATATCGGCCGTGCAGAGCATTGCGCCCTGCAGTAATACTCCAGGGATAGAATTGTGTAGGCAGGGCCAGAAGACATATATATAGATTGAATATACGCAGTGGTCCTTTTGAAAAAAATATTTGGAAAAAATCTATTTGGCCTGCCTGTCACTCTGCTCAGTGTTCTGGGTCCGTGTCTGCTGGGGGTAGTAGTTCTCCAAATAAATACGCAGCCAGCTAAGTGTTACAGCAGGCTTGCGCCAAATTATTTCCTAGCTCTGAAATCACCGGTCTGTTGCAGTTAATAACAGTGCAACACTGCAGTTCCGTGACACACACATCAGGGACAGAATTGTGTAGGCAGGGCCAGAAGACATATATCATAGATTGAATATACGCAGTGGTCCTTTTGAAAAAAATATTGGAAAAAAATCTATTTGACCTGCCTGTCACTCTGCTCAGTGCTCTGGGTCCGTGTCTGCTGGGGGTAGTGTTTCTCCAAATAAATACGCAGCCAGCTAAGTGTTACAGCAGGCTTGCGCCAAATTATTTCCTGGCTCTGAAATCACCGGTCTGTTGCAGTTAATAACACTGCAACACTGCAGTTCCGTGACACACACATCAGGGACAGAATTGTGTAGGCAGGGCCAGAAGACATATTATAGATTGAATATACGCAGTGGTCCTTTTGAAAAAAATATTGGAAAAAAATCTATTTCGCCTGCCTGTCACTCTGCTCAGTGTTCTGTGTCCGTGTCTGCTGGGGGTAGTAGTTCTCCAAATAAATACGCAGCCAGCTAAGAGTTACAGCAGGCTTGCGCCAAATTATTTCCTGGCGTTCCGTAAGCGAACTCAGCCTCCAACCACAGGCCAATAAGCGGCACATTTAATTACAGTGTTGTGTTTCTGCATTCCTGGTAATACAGCATGCTGAGGGGTAGGGGTAGGCCTAGAGGACGTGGGCGCGGCCGAGGACGCGGAGGCCCTAGTCAGGGTGTGGGCACAGGCCGAGCTCCTGATCCAGGTGTATCGCAGCCGACTGCTGCGGGATTAGGAGAGAGGCACGTTTCTGGCGTCCCCACATTCATAGCACATTTAATGGGTCCACGCGGTAGACCTTTATTAGAAAATGAGCAGTGTGAGCAGGTCCTGCCGTGGATGGCAGAAAGTGCTTCCAGCAACCTATCGTCCACCCACAGTTCTGCGCCGTCCACTGCTGCAACTCTGAATCCTCTGGCTGCTGCTCCTCCTTCCTCCCAGCCTCCTCACTCCATGAAAATGAGACATTCTGAGGAGCGGGCAGACTCCCAGGAACTGTTCTCGGGCCCCTGCTCAGATTGGGCAGCAGTGGTTCCTCTCCCACCAGAGGAGTTTATCGTGACTGATGCCCAACCATTGGAAAGTTCCCGGGGTCCGGGGGATGAGGTTGGGGACTTCCGGCAACTGTCTCAAGACCTTTCAGTGGGTGAGGAGGCCGATGACGATGAGACACAGTTGTCTATCAGTGAGGTAGTAGTAAGGGCATTAAGTCCGAGGGAGGAGCGCACCGAGGATTCTGAGGAAGAGCAGCCGGACAATGAGGTGACTGACCCCACCTGGTTTGCTACGCCTACTGAGGACAGGTCTTCAGAGGGGGAGGCAAGGGCAGCAGCAGGGCAGGTTGCAGGTTGCAATCCACCAACTGTTTCCCAAAGCGCCCCCTCGCGCCATGCCACCCTGCAGAGGCCGAGGTGCTCAAAGGTCTGGCAGTTTTTCACTGAGAGTGCAGACGACCGACGAACAGTGGTGTGCAACCTTTGTCGCGCCAAGATCAGCCGGGGAGCCACCACCAGCAGCCTCACCACCACCAGCATGCGCAGACATATGATGGCCAAGCACCCCACAAGGTGGGACGAAGGCCGTTCACCGCCTCCAGTTTGCACTGCTGCCTCTCCCCCTGTGCCCCAACCTGCCACTGAGATCCAACCCCCCTCTGAGGACACAGGCACTACCGTCTCCTGGCCTGCACCCACACCCTCACCTCCGCTGTCCTCGGCCCCATCCAGCAATGTCTGTCAGCGCAGCGTCCAGCCGTCGCTAGCGTAAGTGTTTGAGCGCAAGCGCAAGTACGCCGCCACGCACCCGCACGCTCAAGCGTTAAACGTGCACGTAGCCAAATTTTTCAGCCTGGAGATGCTGCCGTATAGGGTTGTGGAAACGGAGTCCTTCAAAAGTATGATGGCGGCGGCCCCGCGCTACTCAGTTCCCAGTCGCCACTACTTTTCCCGATGTGCAGTCCCAGCCCTGCACGACCACGTCTCCCGCAACATTGTACGCGCCCTCACCAACGCGGTTACTGCCAAGGTCCACTTAACAATGGACACGTGGACAAGCACAGGCGGGCAGGGCCACTATATCTCCCTGACGGCACATTGGGTGAATTTAGTGGAGGCTGGGACAGAGTCAGAGCCTGGGACCGCTCACGTCCTACCCACCCCCAGAATTGCGGGCCACAGCTCGGTGGTGGTATCTGCGGCAGTGTATGCTTCCTCCACTAAACCACCCTCCTCCTCCTCCTCCTCCTCCTCCTCCTCCAACGCAACCTCTGTCTCGCAATCAAGATGTGTCAGCAGCAGCAGCACGACGCCAGCAGTCGGTGTCGCGCGTCGTGGCAGCACAGCGGTGGGCAAGCGTCAGCAGGCTGTGCTGAAACTACTCAGCTTAGGAGATAGCAGGCACACGGCCCACGAACTGCTGCAGGGTCTGACAGAGCAGACCGACCGCTGGCTTGCGCCGCTGAGCCTCCAGCCGGGCATGGTCGTGTGTGACAACGGCCGTAACCTGGTGGCGGCTCTGCAGCTCGGCAGCCTCACGCACATGCCATGCCTGGCCCACGTCTTTAATTTGGTGGTTCAGCGCTTTCTGAAAAGCTACCCACGCTTGTCAGACCTGCTCGGAAAGGTGCGCCGGCTCTGCGCACATTTCCGCAAGTCCCACATGGACGCTGCCACCCTGCTCACCCTGCAACATCGGTTTAATCTGCCAGTGCACCGACTGCTGTGCGACTTGCCCACACGGTGGAACTCTATGCTCCACATGTTGGCCAGGCTCTATGAGCAGCGTAGATCTATAGTGGAATACCAACTCCAACATGGGCGGCGCAGTGGGAGTCAGCCTCCTCAATTCTTTTCAGAAGAGTGGTTGGCAGACATCTCCCAGGTCCTTCGAAACTTTGAGGAGTCTACCCAGGTGGTGAGCGGCGATGCTGCAATCATTAGCGTCACCATTCCTCTTTTATGCCTCTTGAGAAGTTCCCTGCAAAGCATAAAGGCAGATGCTTTGCACTCGGAAACAGAGCCGGGGGAAGACAGTATGTCGCTGGATAGTCTGAGCACCCTCCTGTCTATATCTCAGCGCGGTGAGGAGGAGGAGGAGGAAGATGAGGAGGAGGGGGAAGACACAGCTTGGCCCACTGGTGAGGGTACACATGCTGCTGGCCTGTCATCCTTTCAGCGTGTATGGCCTGAGGAGGAGGAGGAGGAGGATCCTGAAAGTGATCTTCCTAGTGAGGACAGCCATGTGTTGCGTACAGGTACCCTGGCACACATGGCTGACTTCATGTTAGGATGCCTTTCTCGTGACCCTCGCGTCACACGCATTTTGGCCACTACGGATTACTGGGTGTACACACTGCTCGACCCACAGTATAAGGAGAACCTTTCCACTCTCATACCCGAAGAGGAAAGGGGTTCGAGAGTGTTGCTATACCACAGGACCCTGGCGGACAAACTGATGGTAAAATTCCCATAAGACAGCGCTAGTGGCAGAAGGCGCAGTTCCGAGGGCCAGGTAGCAGGGGAGGCGTGGAGATCAGGCAGCATGTACAGCACAGGCAGGCCAACACTCTTTAAGGCCCTTGACAGCTTTATGGCTCCCCAGCAAGACTGTGTCACTGCTCCCCAGTCACGGCTGAGTCGGCGGGAGCACTGTAAAAGGATGGTGAGGGAGTACGTAGCCGATCGCACGACCGTCCTCCGTGACGCCTCTGCCCCCTACAACTACTGTGTGTCGAAGCTGGACACGTGGCCTGAACTCGCGCTGTATGCCCTGGAGGTGCTTGCTTGTCCTGCGGCTAGTGTCTTGTCAGAGAGGGTGTTTAGTGCGGCTGGGGGAATCATCACAGATAAGCGTACCCGCCTGTCAACCGACAGTGCCGACAGGCTAACACTCATCAAGATGAACAAAGCCTGGATTTCCCCAGACTTCTCTTCTCCACCAGCGGACAGCAGCGATACCTAAGCAATAGGTAGGCTGCACCCGCGGATGGAAGCAACGTTCTGTATCCCCATCAAAAAGGGGACCTTTTGCTTCATCAATCTGTGTATAATATTCCTCCTCCTCCTCCTGCTCCTCCTCCTGAAACCTCACATAATCACGCCGAACGGGCAATTTTTCTTAGGCCCACAAGGCTCAGTCATATAATTTTTCTAAACAATTTTTATACGTTTCAATGCTCATTAAAGCGTTGAAACTTTCACCTACACCAATTTTTATTTTAACTGGGCTGCCTCCTGGCCTAGTTACCAATTAAGCCACATTAACCAAAGCGATTAATGGGTTTCACCTGCCCTCTTGGTTGGCCATGGCCAATTTTTCTGATGTACATTAGTACTGTTGATACAGCAATTTTTGGGGGCCCTCGCCTACAGTGTAATCAAATGAATTTTTAGCCCACCTGCATTACAGCTGACGTTACATCCGCTGTGTTGGGCAATGCAATGGGATATTTTTATGTACCGCCGGTGGGTTCCAGGGAGCCACCCATGCTGTGGGTCCACAGGGAGTTGTAAATGCATCTGTTTCCACTTCTAAAGAACCCCAGTCTGACTGGGGCATGCAGTGTGGGCCGAAGCCCACCTGCATTAAACATGACATTACTACCTCAGCTGTGTTGGGCAATGCAATGGGATATATTTATGTACCGCCGGTGGCTTCCTGGCACCCACCCATGCTGTTGGTCCACAGGGAGTTGTAAATGCATATGTTTCCACTTCTAAAGAACCCCAGTCTGACTGGGGCATGCAGTGTGGGCCGAAGCCCACCTGCATTAAACATGACATTACTACCTCAGCTGTGATGGGCAATGCAATGGGATATTTTTATGTACCGCCGGTGGGTTCCAGGGAGCCACCCATGCTGTGGGTCCACAGGGATTTGTAAATGCATCTGCTTCCACTTCTAAAGAACCCCAGTCTGACTGGGGCATGCAGTGTGGGCCGAAGCCCACCTGCATTAAACATGACATTACTACCTCAGCTGTGATGGGCAATGCAATGGGATATATTTTTGTACCGCCAGTGGCTTCCTGGCACCCACCCATGCTGTGGGTCCACAGGGATTTGTAAATGCATCTGTTTCCACTTCTAAAGAACCCCCGTCTGACTGGGGCATGCAGTGTGGGCCGAAGCCCACCTGCATTAAACATGACATTACTACCTCAGCTGTGATGGGCAATGCAATGGGATATATTTATGAACCGCCGGTGGCTTCCTGGCACCCACCCATGCTGTGGGTCCACAGGGATTTGTAAATGCATCTGTTTCCACTTCTAAAGAACCCCAGTCTGACTGGGGCATGCAGTGTGGGCCGAAGCCCACCTGCATTAAACATGACATTACTACCTCAGCTGTGATGGGCAATGCAATGGGATATTTTTATGTACCGCCTGTGGGTTCCAGGGAGCCACCCATGCTGTGGGTCCACAGGGATTTGTAAATGCATCTGTTTCCACTTCTAAAGAACCCCAGTCTGACTGGGGCATGCAGTGTGGGCCGAAGCCCACCTGCATTAAACATGACATTACTACCTCAGCTGTGTTGGGCAATGCAATGGGATATATTTATGTACCGCCGTTGGCTTCCTGGCACCCACCCATGCTGTGGGTCCACAGGGAGTTGTAAATGCATGTTTCCACTTCTAAAGAACCCGTCTGACTGGGGCATGCAGTGTGGGCCGAAGCCCACCTGCATTAAACATGACATTACTACCTCAGCTGTGATGGGCACTGCAATGGGATATTTTTATGTACCGCCGGTGGGTTCCAGGGAGGCACCCATGCTGTGGGTGCACACGGAATTCCCATTGCGGAGTTGTACCTGCCTGTGACTATTTATGAAAAACCGCGGTCTGACTGGGGCGTGCAGACACCTTGACAGAATGAATAGTGTGTGGCACATAGGTTCCCCATTGCTATGCCCACGTGTGCAGCTCCAGATGGAGGTGGCACAGGATTGGATTTCTCATTGCTTCTGTACAGCATTGTGGGCTATCGCCCCGCCCCTTTTAAAGAGGGTCGCTGCCTAGCCATGCCAACCCTCTGCAGTGTGTGCCTGCTTTTCCTGTGGCAGACGCACTTATAAATAGACATGAGGGTGGCGTGGCATGAGGGCAGCTGAAGGCTGGGCAGGGACAGTTTGGTGTGCGCTGTGGACACTGGGTCGTGCGGGAGTGGGGGTGTGGTTGGTCAGCATGTAACCCAGGAGAAGTGGCAGCGGAGTGTCATGCAGGCAGTGATTGTGCTTTGTTGGAGGTAGTGTGGTGCTTAGCTAAGGTATGCATTGCTAATGAGGGCTTTTCAGATGTAAAAGTTGTTGGGGGGGGGCACTCTTGCTGCTATTGTGGCTTAATTGTGGGACCTGGGAACTTGAGATGCAGCCCAACATGTAGCCCCTCGCCTGCCCTATCCGTTTCTGTGTCGTTCCCATCACTTTCTTGAATTGCCCCGATTTTCACAAATGAAAACCTTAGCGAGCATCGGCGATATACAAAAATGCTCGAGTCGCCCATTGACTTCAATGGGGTTCGTTACTCGAAACGAACCCTCGAGCATCGCGAAAAATTCGTCTCGAGTAACGAGCACCCGAGCATTTTGGTGCTCGCTCATCTCTAATTGTTAGGCCAAAAAATAAAGCCTTCCCTCACATATTTCCCAAAGAGGGTGTCTTCATCGTTATTAAACACACTGTAGTGTTTCAATGTCTTGACGAAATCTCAGATGATTAGAGGAGATTTCCTATTCTAATTTGTTTGATCAACAATATCCTATTTACCATAATACTGTAAATCTCTATTTCACCAATACTAAGCAATCCTTTTTTATTCGTAGCACACTGGACCATCTGTCTATTATCAAACAAGGCGCTAATCTGTGGCATGGATATCAACAACTGAAAGAAGCAGTGCAAAACCAAAAAAACATGGAGGGAGCTCGCCTCTAGGGTTACCGAGGGTCGTGAACGACTAAACAGCTAACAACAACAGTCTGTGGCGACTTTAACGTTCTCCCAAATAATTCCTTAGACAAAGTATTACATGTCCAACTACCTACAGGATCTAATTTTCCAAAATTATCTGAACTATGATTGTAAAATACAACATGCTAATAAATGTGACTACTCATTCTTCTCACACTTCAATAAAATATATTTGCGCATTGATTTTTTTTCTGGTAGATGAATGGCTACTGCAAAAATTCCCCCTTCTAGCATAGATATCATATCCTGGTCCAATCATACCCCTATGTCTATTACCATTAGAGAAGAAGTCAAGCTAGTTCCATCATCCCCTTAGAGGCTTAATAATTCTATCCACAATAGAATTACATCTGTATGGTGTGCACACAAAGTTGTAATGAGAGAAAACGGTTGAAAGAAATAGATGACTTATTAGCACATATTAAGCGCCTAGAAAACCTAAATAAAAATAATATTTCAGATAGAAGTCTATTAGAATTAAAAATGATGCGCTTCCAGCTACAAAACCTAATGCTAAATAAATACGAACTATATCTTCGTAAATCGAAGCTTATCAATTACAGCCAAGGAAATAAAGCTTCTAAACTTTTAGCTAAAAGGATCAGGGTCAAAGAAGCTAAAATTAGAATCCCATTCTTGTTCAACTCCCTTAACAATAAGGTCATTATTAACCCAAGTGAAATAGCAGAGGAATTTGCTCGTTACTGCAGCTCACTTTATAACTTAAAAGATGACTCAAGCATTTCATATCTTAACTCACCACTTATTAAACGCTTTTTAAATAATGTTTCTCTTCCTTTTCTTTCTAGTTCTCAAAACGCATTTCTCAATAAAAACATTTCCATAAAAGAGATCTTAGACAACATTTCCTCTTTAAAACAAAACAAATCCCCGGGGCCAGATGGTCTCGAACGAATATCCCAAAAAATTCTACAACACTCTCGCCCCATATCTCTTAGAGATCTTCAACCATGCAGTCCAAAAAGACTCTTTTCTATCTTAGGCCTCAGTCACACGAGCATTTTTTCCTACTCATTAATAGGTATGTGAAAAGAGCACTCCTAAAAGAACCAATGGGTTCCTATTAGAGATGAGCGAACGTACTCGTCCGAGCTTGATACTCGTTCGAGTATTAGCGTGTTCGAGATGCTCGTTACTCGTGACGAGTACCACGCGATGTTCGAGTTACTTTCACTTTCATCTCTGAGACGTTAGCGCGCTTTTCTGGCCAATAGAAAGACAGGGGAGGCATTACAACTTCCCCCTGCGACGTTCAAGCCCTATACCACCCCCCTGCAGTGAGTGGCTGGCGAGATCAGGTGTCACCCGAATATAAAAATCGGCCCCTCCCGTGGCTCTCCACAGATGCGTTCTGACATAGTTTAGGGAAAGTGCTGTCTTGGTGGAGTTGCTATAGGGAGAGCGTTAGGAGTATTTTAGGCTTCAAGAACCCCAACTGTCCTTCTTAGGGCCACATCTAACCGTGTGCAGTACTGTGGAGGCTGCTTTTTGCAGTGTTGCACATTTTTTTTTTTGTATATCGGCCGTGCAGAGCATTGCGCCCTGCAGTAATACTCCAGGGCCAGAAGTGGTGGTTAGGCAGGGACAGAAGACATATATTGTGAGGCAGGGACAGAACATATATATTGTGAGGCAGGGACAGAAGACATATTTATTAAATATAGGCAGTGGGCCTTTGCAAAAACATTTGGGGAAAAAAATCTATTTGGGCTGCCTGTGACTGTCCTCAGTGTTTTGGGTCTGTGCTGGGTGTAGTAGTCCTTCTAATTCACACGCAGCCAGCTAAGTGTTACAGCAGGCTTGCGCAAAATTATTTCCTGGCTCTGTCTGGGCTGTTAAATCACCGCTGTATTCCAGTCCACAGTGCAACACTCTGCAGTTATTTGACATACTCCAGGGCCAGTAGCGGTGACGCAGAGAGAGAAGAGATATATTTATTGAATATAGGCAGTGGGCCTTTGCAAAAACATTTAGGGAAAAAAATCTATTTGGGCTGCCTGTCACTGTCCTCAGTGTTCTGGGTCTGTGCTGGGTGTAGTAGTCCTCCTAATTCATACGTAGCCAGCTAAGTGTTACAGCAGGCTTGCGCAAAATTATTTCCTGGCTCTGTCTGGGCTGTTAAATCACCGCTGTATTCCAGTCCACAGTGCAACACTCTGCAGTTATTTGACATACTCCAGGGCCAGTAGCGGTGACGCAGAGAGAGAAGAGATATATTTATTGAATATAGGCAGTGGGCCTTTGCAAAAACATTTGGGGAAAAACATCTATTTGGGCTGCCTGTGACTGTCCTCAGTGTTCTGGGTCTGTGCTGGGTGTAGTAGTCCTCCTAATTCATACGCAGCCAGCTAAGTGTTACAACAGGCTTGCGCAAAATTATTTCCTGGCTCTGTGTTGGCTGTTAAATCACCGCTGTATTCCAGTCCACAGTGCAACACTCTGCAGTTATTTGACATACTCCAGGGCCAGTAGCGGTGACGCAGAGAGATAAGAGATATATTTATTGAATATAGGCAGTGGGCCTTTGCAAAAACATTTGGGGAAAAAAATCTATTTGGGCTGCCTGTGACTGTCCTCAGTGTTCTGGGTCTGTGCTGGGTGTAGTAGTCCTCCTAATTCATACGCAGCCAGCTAAGTGTTACAGCAGGCTTGCGCAAAATTATTTCCTGGCGTTCCCTAAGCGAAGTCAGCCTCCAACCACAGGCCAATAAGCGGCACATTTAATTACAGCGTTCTGTTTCTGCACTACTGGTAATACACCATGCTGAGGGGTAGGGATAGGCCTATAGGACGTGGACGCGGACGAGGACGCGGAGGCCCAAGTCAGGGTGTGGGCACAGGCCGAGCCAGTGCGGTGGCCAGGGGTAGAGGCAGGGCCAGACCGAATAATCCACCAACTGTTTCCCAAAGCGCCCTCTCGCGCCATGCCACCCTGCAGAGGTCAAGGTGCTCTACGGTGTGGCAGTTTTTCACAGAGACGCCTGACGACCGACGAACAGTGGTGTGCAACCTTTGTCGCGCCAAGATCAGCTGGGGAGCCACCACCACCAGCATGCGCAGGCATATGATGGCCAAGCACCCCACAAGGTGGGACGAAGGCCGTTCACCGCCTTCGGTTTGCACCACTGCCTCTCCCCCTGTGCCCCAACCTGCCACTGAGATCCAACCCCCCTCTGAGGACACAGGCACTACCGTCTCCTGGCCTGCACCCACACCCTCACCTCCGCTGTCCTCGGCCCCATCCAGCAATGTCTCTCAGCGCAGCGTCCAGACGTCGCTAGCGCCAATGTTTGAGCACAAGCGCAAGTACGCCGCCACGCACCTGCACGCTCAAGCGTTAAATGTGCACATTGCCAAATTGATCAGCCTGGAGATGCTGCCGTATAGGCTTGTGGAAACGGAGGCTTTCAAAAGCATGATGGCGGCGGCGGCCCTGCGCTACTCGGTTCCCAGTCGCCACTACTTTTCCCGATGTGCCGTCCCAGCCCTGCACGACCACGTCTCCCGCAACATTGTACGCACCCTCACCAACGCGGTTACTGCCAAGGTCCACTTAAGAACAGACACGTGGACAAGCACAGGCGGGCAGGGCCACTATATCTCCCTGACGACACATTGGGTGAATTTAGTGGAGGCTGGGACAGAGTCAGAGCCTGGGACCGCTCACGTCCTACCCACCCCCGAATTGCGTGCCTCAGCTCGGTGGTGGTATCTGCTTCCTCCACTAAACCACCTTCCTCCTCCTCCTCCTCCTCCTACGCAACCTCTGTCTCGCAATCAAGATGTGTCAGCAGCAGCACGTCGCCAGCAGTCGGTGTCGCGCAGCACGGCAGCACAGCGGTGGGCAAGCGTCAGCAGGCCGTGCTGAAACTACTCAGCTTAGGAGAGAAGAGGCACACGGCCAACGAACTGCTGCAGGGTCTGACAGAGCAGACCGACCGCTGGCTTGCGCCGCTGAGCCTCCAACCGGGCATGGTCGTGTGTGACAATGGCCGTAATCTGATGGAGACTCTGCAGCTCGGCAGCCTCACGCACGTGCATAACTAGCCCATGTCTTTAATTTGGTGGTTCAGCGCTTTCTGAAAAGCTACCCACACTTGTCATACCTGCTCGGAAAGGTGCGCCAGGTCAGCGCACATTTTCGCAACTCCAAGACAGACGCTGCCAACCTGCGGACCCTGCAACATCGGTTTCATTTGCCAGTGCACCGATTGCTGTGCGACGTGCCCACACAGTGGAACTTTACGCTCCACATGTTGGCCAGGCTCTATGAGCAGCGTAGAGCTATTGCGGAATACCAACTCCAACATGGGCGGCGTAGTGGGAGTCAGCCTCCCCAATTATTTACAGAAGAGTGGGCCTGGTTGGCAGACATCTGCCAGGTCCTTGGAAACTTTGAGGAGTCTACCCAGATGCTGAGCGGGGATGCTGCAATCATTAGCGTCACCATTCCTCTGCTATGCCTCTTGAGAAGTTCCCTGCAAAGCATAAAGGCAGACGCTTTGCACTCGGAAATGGAGGCGGGGGAAGACAGTATGTCGCTGGATAGTCAGAGCACCGTCATGTCTATATCTCAGCGCGTTGAGGGGGAGGAGGAGGGGGAGGAGCATGAGGAGGAGGGGGAAGAGACAGCTTGGCCCACTGCTGAGGGTACACATGCTGCTTGCCTGTCATCCTTTCAGCGTGTATCGCCAGAGGAGGAGGAGGAGGAGGGGGAGGAGCATGAGGAGGAGGGGGAAGAGACAGCTTGGCCCACTGCTGAGGGTACACATGCTGCTTGCCTGTCATCCTTTCAGCGTGTATGGCCAGAGGAGGAGGAGGAGGAGGAGGATCCTGAAAGTGATCTTACTAGTGAGGACAGCCATGTGTTGCGTACAGGTACCCTGGCACACATGGCTAACTTCATGTTAGGATGCCTTTCTCGTGACCCTCGTGTAACATGCATTCTGGCCACTACGGATTACTGGGTGTACACACTGCTCGACCCACGGTATAAGGAGAACCTTTCCACTCTCATTCCCGAAGAGGAAAGGGGTTCGAGAATGATGCTATACCATAGGGCGCTGGTGGACAAACTGATGATAAACTTCCCATCCGGAAGCGCTAGTGGCCAAAGGCGCAGTTCCGAGGGCCAGGTAGCAGGGGAGGCGCAGAGATCAGGCAGCATGTACAGCGCAGGCAGGGGACCATTATCCAAGGCCTTTGCCAGCTTTCTGGCTCCCCAGCAAGACTGTGTCACCGGTCCCCAGTCAAGGCTGAGTTGGCGGGAGCACTGTAAAAGGATGGTGAGGGAGTACGTAGCCGATCGCACGACCGTCCTCGGTGACGCCTCTGCCCCCTACAACTACTGGGTGTCGAAGCTGGACACGTGGCCTGAACTCGCGCTGTATGCCCTGGAGGTGCTTGCTTGTCCTGCGGCTAGCGTGTTGTCAGAGGGTGTGTTTAGTGCGGCTGGGGGCATCATCACGGATAAGCGTACCCACCTGTCAACCGACAGTGCCGACAGGCTTACACTCATCCAGATGAACAAAGCCTGGATTTCCCCAGACTTCTCTTCTCCACCAGCGGACAGCAGCGATACCTAAACAATACGTAGGCTGCACCCGCGGATGGAAGCATCGTTCTCTATCACCATCCAAAACGGGGACCTTTTTGCTTCATCTATCTGTGTATAATATTCCTCCTCCACCTCCTGCTCCTCCTCCTGAAACCTCACATAATCACGCCGAACGGGCAATTTTTCTTAGGCCCACAAGGCTCAGTCATATAATTTTTCTAAACAATTTTTATACGTTTCAATGCTCATTAAAGCGTTGAAACTTTCACCTCAACCAATTTTTATTTTAAATGGGCTGCCTCCAGGCCTAGTTACCAATTAAGCCACATTAACCAAAGCGATTAATGCGTTTCACCTGCCCTCTTGGTTGGGCATGGGCAATTTTTCTGAGGTACATTAGTACTGTTGGTACACCAATTTTTGGGGGCCCTCGCCTACAGTGTAATCAAATTAATTTTTAGCCCACCTGCATTACAGCTGACGTTACATCAGCTGTGTTGGGCACTGCAATGGGATATATTTATGTACTGCCGGTGGCTTCCTGGCACCCACCCATGCTGTCGGTCCACACGGAGTTGTAACTGCATGTGTCCACTTCTAAAGAACCCCAGTCTGACTGGGGCATGCAGTGTGGGCCGAAGCCCACCTGCATTAAGCACGACATTACCTCAGCTGTGATGGGCAATGCAATGGGATATATGTATGTACCGCCGGTGGCTTCCTGGCACCCACCCATGCTGTCGGTCCACACGAAGTTGTAACTGCATGTGTCCACGTCTAAAGAACCCCAGTCTGACTGGGGCATGCAGTGTGGGTCGAAGCCCACCTGCATTAAGCACGACATTACCTCAGCTGTGATGGGCAATGCAATTGGAAATATTTATGTACCGCCGGTGGGTTCCAGGGAGCCACCCATGCTGTTGGTGCACACGGAATTCCCATTGCGGAGTTGTACCTGCCTGTGACTATTTATAAAAAAACGCTTTCTGACTGGGGCATGCAGACACCTTGACAGAATGAATAGTGTGTGGCACATAGGTTCCCCATTGCTATGCCCACGTGTGCAGCTCCAGATGGAGGTGGCACAGGATTGGATTTCTCATTGCTTCTGTACAGCATTGTGGGCTATCGCTCCGCCCCTTTTAAAGAAGGTCGCTGCCTAGCCGTGCCAACCCTCTGCAGTGTGTGCCTGCGGTTCCTCCTCATGGCAGACGCACTTATAAATAGACATGAGTGTGGCGTGGCATGAGGGCAGCTGAAGGCTGGGCAGGGACAGTTTGGTGTGCGCTGTGGACACTGGGTCGTGCGGGGGGGGGGGGGGGGTTGGTCAGCATGTAACCCAGCAGCGGAGTGTCATGCAGGCAGTGATTGTGCTTTGTTGGAGGTAGTGTGGTGCTTCGCTAAGGTATGCTTTGGTAATGAGGGCTTTTCAGAAGTAAAAATTGTTGGGAGGGGGGGGCCCACTCTTGCCGCTATTGTGGCTTAATAGTGGGACCTGGGAACTTGAGATGCAGCCCAACATGTAGCCCCTCGCCTGCCCTATCCGTTGCTGTGTCGTTCCCATCACTTTCTTGAATTGCCCAGATGTTCACAAATGAAAACCTTAGCGAGCATCGGCGATATACAAAAATGCTCGGGTCGCCCATTGACTTCAATGGGGTTCGTTACTCGAAACGAACCCTCGAGCATCGTGATAATTTCGTCCCGAGTAACGAGCACCCGAGCATTTTGGTGCTCGCTCATCTCTAGTTCCTATAGAAGCGTTTACATGAACGATTTTTAGACGCGCAAAATACTCACACCTCCCAAAGATAGATGCAACTCGCATCTAAGGTCCGTGGTGCGCATGAAGATAGAACCATGATTTAAAAAATCTTTTATTTTAATATGTTCCGGAATGGACTTCCGTTATAAATAATTTGGCAGTACTTACAACGACTACGGCCACATTTATATGAACCCACTATCACACTAGTCGTTGTAAGTGCTGCCAAATAATTTATACTGGAAGGAAGTCTGTTCCTGTAGACCGCGAACATATTAAGATAAAAGATTTTTTAAATTGTGATTCTACCTATGTAATATATCTTTTGGAATGCCCTTGTGGCTTAGTCTACATAGGGCGAACGACAAACACGTTAAGAATGAGAATTAACAACCACTGGTTCAATATCCTTAGTGGATATTCAAAACATAGTGTGTCAAGACACTTCAGCGAAAAACACAACTGTAATATTGATGATTTGAGGGTTACCCCTTTAGAAAAAGTACGGTCCTGGTCCTTTTCGCTTCGCAAAACATGCAAAATGTTTTGGATCTATAAAGTGAATATTCTAACACCATCCGATTTGAATGACATACTAGAAAAAATCTGAAGTTTTTTTTTTCTCTATTATAGTTCACCCAGCGACTCTACATTCATGCTCATGTACGTGTTCATATACATTTAATATTTTTACCTTTTTTTTCTCTCCCTTTCCCTTTCTTTATATATAGTTCATTCCACTATAGTTCACACAGCAATTCTACATTGATGCTTATGTACATGTTCATGCACATCAATAATTTTCCAAATTCATTAAAATCCCCTTTTTTTTTCATTCTGCTTAACATCCCACCATTAAGCCAGTGTACATTTTTTACTAATCCACATCTCTGTCGGGATTTTTTGTGAGTATCTTTATTCACCAACCATCCACATTCCATTATTATAAAGTTCATTATATCAAGATAGGAATCAATATTCATATATTTTATAACTATTTATTTTAAAAGCAGTGCATTACATCATGATAATAACGTTGTTTATAACTAGGGAAGGTCAGCATTCCTTTTTCTAATGCTAAGCATTATAACAATAAAGTTTTTGCCACTTGAAATTATAAGAAGTGGGGCTGATGGGTCACATGATCTTCTGTGGAATGCACATGGCGTTCCAGCTTGGTCCTTCCTTTAGTAGACTCCGCCCCGATGATGCAAGTACCGACAGGGCATCATGTGACCCCCAACCCCCAGCGTCACGTAGCGTAATCAAGATGGCGCCGTATGTGAACCGGACCTCCCGCTGGATGGTATGTGTATTCCATATGTTATTTAAAAGTTTTAATATGTGTCATATATTGTATACTTGAAAAAAGCTGTATATACAGCCGAAATGCGTTGTATCGTCTGCACAGCTCCGGAGGAGGTTTTTGTACTTTGGTAATAAATCTGACTATCTATATTTGGAGTTAACGTTGATACCTTCTGGATCATCACTACCCTCAGTAGATACGTGATTCATTCCACTTTTGATTGAGGCTTTCCAGGACCTAGAGGGAGGAGCACGGAGCCGTTTCTCTCCCCCCTCCTGAGTGACTACCCTCCACATTCTTGGTCTGCATGAATGGAGCGCATATATTTTTATCCTTCCTTATTATTCACCCCCACCACTGGTTGGTGGGGGGTTCTTTTTATTCTGCATATGCGGCTCTCCACTGATGGTCACAAGTGAATTGGAGAAGACCTCACTGGGACTCCTTCTGGCTCCCTTCAATTACCTCTGTTCCCAAGGCACTGTTCCTAACATCTGTTACTCTGTTTAACTACATTGATGTTTTTTGTTGTCTAAATAATTGCTTTATTCAAGGGTGGACATACTGCCTGCGCAACCAGTTCAGCTGCACAGATACCAAAGGGGATTGTGGGGTCCTGCTACCAGCTGACTGAAAGTAGCGTCACTGGCCATCCCAGTCATGGGTGAACTAGCTATTGAACCCACCAGGAAAAATCTTGGTGAGCTGGTAAGGTCCTGGAACCAGTTTAGGACAGATATATAAATGTTTTAACCCCTGCATAATTCATCCTTCTCTTGACCTCTAGACTGTTCGCCCATGGACTTCTGGGTAGAGCAACGATATGACAAACATACAAATGCTGAGGCCAAGGACTGTCTACAGTGATCACACTACCTGGAAGTTAGCCAGGAACTCGAGCGGCATCAATAGAAGAGGCCAGGAGTGGGAGGGATACAGGTGTGTATAACTGTTTATTTTATTGTATACAATGGGCATTACTACTAAATGGGTCCGTGAAGGGCATTATTATGCAACACGGATCGCCATGAGGTTCATTATTTATTACTTAATGGGGCCACGAGGGGAACTATCATTGAATTAGAGCATGAAGGGTATTTCTACTGAGTGAAGGGAACAACAAGGCATTATTAATGAGTGGTAGAATTTTTACTGTGTGTTGCCCTAAAAGTGGCACTTATTGTCTGGAGCCTACAGAGAGCATTAAAAGGAGTATACTCTTAGTCTGTGGGCAACATGGGTAGCATTATTACTACCTGGGGTACTATGAATGGGTGTATTGTGTAGACATTTAGAAATCAAAGCCAGGTGGTTGGAAATTGAGGCGTCAGAGATGTCTGCGTGTTAAATTCTGCAAAGACAAATTGTGGCTGAAAGAAGTTATCATGGTGGTCTGGGTCAAATGGAGAAGAAAAAGGAAAGGGAACCACTCCAGTCAATATAACAGTACTGTAATCACTTATACAATCTACAAAGGGTCTCTGTAGAGCTGGTATATTCTGCTATAAGGTCACTGGATGGGGGTAATATGGTATTTTTTTTATAACTTTACAGGTGACAGTTTGGCATTTCATAGTGACTTCTAATCCACTTATCAGTGATTGTCTCAAGTTCATTTACTATTAGTGATCTATACTGAAGATGGGTCACCAGTAGAGATGAGCGAGAACACTCGGATACAGCAGTTATTCGAGCAACTGCTTACTGGTCCGAGCGTGCTCGGGAAGGGGGGGGAGGGGGGCGGCTGGGGGAAGTGTGGGGAGAGAGAGAGATCTTTCTCTTTCTCCCCCCTGTTACGCCCTGCTGCCCCTCCGAGCACGCTCGGACCAGTAAGCAGTTACTCGAGAAGAGCGATGCTCACTCGAGTAACTGCTGTATCCGAGCGTGCTCGCTCATCTTTAGTCACCAGTAGTTGTCTACTGGAAAATCCATTTAAATATGAAACTTAAAAGTGTTGTTTAGTTTTGTTACTTATGTTGTAAACTTATAATAAAATGTACAATATAGTTTTCTGTGGTTTTGAATTTCTATGATGTTTTTTTTATTAACAAACTATATTTTTATGTGCATGTAGATTTTTTGTTACTCTTGTTTTGGTTTTTTTTGGGGGGGAGAGGAGGTACATTCTTTGCAAATGGATCCTTTGCACCCTTGCTGTATTCCTTGACTGTATTCTATCTACTATCTGTTTATTGAATATCAACCGTAGATTTGTTTCACCTTTACTTTTGTTTTTCACACTTTATCTAATAGTTGAGCAGATGGAATATGACATTTTTAGGTATATTAATTAAATATTTTAATACATAGAGTTATCTTTAGTAAGTTACATTTTTGCCTTATTTTAGGGAATTCATTTTTTTGCCAGACCATCTCCCTCCTAACATGTATAATAGATGTGATGTGGCCATGAGACAATACAATATAATACTAGAATAAAAAAAAAAAGTGCTCCATAGTGCAGGGGACCACTGAGGGAAACTTTGACAGGTGGCTGACAGACAAAAGAAATAGAGCTCATCATGTCAAGTTGTGTAAGCAGGCACAACACACTGAAGCATATAGTATATCAACTGCTGTCTCTCCAAAGATAAATAGATGCAAGCACACCCAAAACTGTAGAAGAAAAATTGGAGCAAAGACTGTATATTTCTGTCTCTGCTCACAGGAGATCTGAACCAGCATGTGCAGAATAAGATGTTAAAATTTATAGCCACAGCTACCATCTTATCTCCATTCTTCTGGTAACTGTGGCGCACATTGTTTCTATCACCTTTGCAGATGCCTGGCTTTAGCATGAGCTTTGCCTCTGTCCATTGGTCATAGGGTGCATGTGCCCATGCTTTCATCTTTCTTATTTGCACAAACTGCATCAGCCTCTCTCCCTATCTTTTCTCTGCTCTCCTGCAATATTGTGGGAAAGATAAGGAGCAAATCAGCACACATTAACCCCTTCTATTACAATCAATTAAACTACTTAGTTAGTATAGGCAATTGCATAGTATAGGTTTCATTTTTATCAATCTATCTAGAAATAAATTACGTTTTTAAGGGTGTGTTCACATGTGACAAGACCTTCTACAGACAAAAGCACATACAGAGATAAATCATAAAAAAAGTCTAAAATAACAAAAACCGAAGAACATTAGGAAATACCTGGTAGTTAAGCTAGTGAAAGTATATTTGCTAAGCCCATTGCAACACTGATAGATAAGTTGAAACCAGTGGAACAAAGTACCTAGAATCATCCATATTTAATAAAGAATATAACCCATTCTAGTTCAAGTTCTCCTGCCACATTGCCTATCTAGAATTATAGAAATGGTAATAGCGAGAATATTTATTAGTTGCCTGGAAAGCTTTATACCAAGTGGAAATATTCCCTATAATATTTAAACCTCTTTCCCATCTAGCCACACATGGAGGTAGAGCAGGCAGGACACTGTCAGAAATGGCTTGATATGTCTTGGAGAGTCCTCTATTTTTGCAAACCATTTAAAATGTATCAAGTGGGGTAACACAAGGCTGTGTCCTAGGCCTAGTGTTGTTCAACATTTTTATAAATGATCTAGAGGAGGGAATTGATGGGAAACTGATCAAATTTGCTGACGACACAAAGATAGGAGAGAAAGCTAACACTAGGGAAGAGAGAGAGTATTCAAAAATATCTGGAAAAGCTTGCACAGTGGGCAGCCACTAACAGAATGGTATTTAGCAAGGAGAAATGCAAAGTCCTACATTCGGGTAAGAAAAATGAAGAAAGCACATACATAATGGGAGGAATTGGCCTAAGCAGCAGCACATGTGAAATAAACTTAGTAATACTAATAGATTATAGACTGAACATGAGTGAACAATGTGATGCAGCAGCAAAAAAGGCAAACACAATTCTAGGATGTATTAGGAGAAGCATAGAGTCTAGATCAAGTGAAGTAATTATCCCCCCCTACTGGTACTTGAGATGAGCGACCACACTCGTCCGAGCTTGATGCTCGATTGAGTATTAGGGTACTCGAAATGCTCGTTACTCGAGACGAACACCACGCGGTACTCAAGTAAATTGCATTTCCTTCCCTGCATGTTTAGCGCCATTTTCTAGCTAATAAACAGGCAAGGAAGGCATTACCACTTCCTGTTGTGATGTGCCAGCCCTCTGTCCGCCAACAGCAGTGAGATGATCAGGTGATCACTGAGTACTTAAAATGGTCCTGCCCGCGGCTCGCCTCAGACACATGCTGGCAGAGGTTAGGGAAAGTGCTGCTTATACAGGGATAGTGTTAGCGTAGGATCCTGTGTTCAAGAACCCCAACGGTCCTTCTTAGGGCTACTTCTCATCGTGTGCATTATAGTTCTGGTTGGCTTGGAGCAGTAGTGCACCAATTTTTTTTTAAGCATCTCAGGCTGTGCAGGCCATTTCAGCTATAGCGTTTCCAGTCTGCAGTGCATTATGCAGAGTTTAGGGACAGAGCTGCCTATATAGGGAAAGTTTTACAGGACTCCTGAGCCTCTGTGCAAGAACCCCAACGGTCCTTCTTAGGGCTACATCTCACTGTGTGCATTATAGTTGTGGCTGGCTGTGAGCAGTAGTGCACCAACTTTTGTATTGCGCATCTAGGCCTGTTCCCAGCCTTTCGGTTATAGCATACTCAGCATGCAGTGCCTTGCAATGAACTCTCACTGTGAAACTGCACTCTAAAATTACCTAGGCTACTGCAAAGTACTTCAGCTATAGCGTTCTCAGTCTGCAGTGCATTACGCAGAGTTTAGGGACAGAGCTGCCTATATAGGGAAAGTTTTACAGGACTCCTGATCCTCTGTGCGAGAACCCTAACAGTCCTTCTTAGGGCTACATCTCACTGTGTGCATTATAGTTGTGGCTGGCTGGGAGCAGTAGTGCACCAACTTTTGTATTATGCATCTGGGCCTGTTCACAGTCTTGCAGTTATAGCGTTCTCAGCCTGCAGTGCCTCTCACCGTGAAACAGTACTCTAATATTTTCTAGGCCACTGCAAAGTATTTCAGCTCTGCCACTGTGCAGAGCGTCTCACAATACCCTTTCCTTGAGGGCTGTTAAGATAGCAGCAGTTACTAGCACTATCCACTGGCTTTAGAGTCTTCTCCCACTCCATACAGCCTCTCTTATCTACAAGTCTCTACGAGCGGTAAATTACCCCAAGGTATCAGCGCAAGATAGCGGCTTAATTTTTTCAAGCCACAGCATAGACCTTCTGCTATCTACAAGTCTCTGTGTGTGGTGAATTAGCCACAGTTGTCAGCGCTGTACAGTGGGGTAAATTATTTGGGCCCTGCTTCTTAATCCACCAGGATGAGGAGTAGGGGTTAGGGTCGAGGACGTTGACGCGAGCGTCCAAGTGAGGGTGTGGGCACAGGCCAAGTTCCTGGGCATGGTGAATCACAGCCAGCTGCTGAGGAATTAGGAGAGAGGCAAGTTTCTGGCCTCCCCAGCTTCATATCACAATTTGCGGGTCCGCGTGGTAGACCTTTATTAGAAACAGAGCAGTGCGAGCAGGTGGATGGCAGAAACCGCGTCCAGCAATGTATCGACCACCCAGTCTACTACTCCCGGCCTAGGGACTGCAACTCTGAATCTTCTGCAAAAAAAGGTGTGGGAATCCGGACACATGGATAAAATTTTTCCTTTGCTTTATTTCCATATCAAGCTTGCATAGTCAGGTACATGGTTTCACAGGTACATGGTTTTACAAGTACAAGAACGCGTATCGGCGTAAAGCCTTGTTCACCATCTGAATCTTCTGGCTGCTCCTCCTTCCTCCCAGCCTTCTCACTCCATGAAAATGACATATTCTGAGCAGGAGAAATCCCAGGTCCCTGCCCTGAGTGGAAAAAAATGGTTCCTCTCTCACCTGAGGAGTTTGTCATGACCGATGCCCAACCTTTGGAAAGTTCCCGGAGTCCAGGTGATGAGGCTGGGGACTTCCGGCAACTGTCTCAAGAGCTTTTTGTGGATGAGGATGATGACACACAGTTGTCTGTCAGTGAGGTAGTAGTAAGGGCAGTAAGTCCGAGGGAGGAGCGCACAGAGGATTCGGAGAAAGATCTGCTGGATGATGAGTTGACTGACCCCACCTGGTTTGCAAAAGGCTACTAAGGACAGGGCTTCAGAGGGGGAGGCAAGTGCAGTAGCTGGACATGTTGGAAGAGGCAGTGGAGTGGCCAGGGGTAGAGGCAGGGCCAGAGCAAAGAATCCCCCAACTGTTTCCCAAAGCACCCCCTTGCAGCAAGCCTCCGTGCAGAGGGCTAGGTGTTCAAAGGTGTGGATGTTTTTAGTGAGAGCGCGGACGACCGTCGAACAGTGGTGTGCAACCTGTGCCGCACCAAGATCAGCTGGGGAGCCACCACTACCAGCCTGACCACCACCAGCATCCGCAGGCATATGATGGCCAAGCACCCCGCAAGGTGGGACGGACATTCACCGCCTTCGGGTCACACCACTCCCTCTTCCCCTGTGCAACCACCTGCCACACAGATCCAATCCTCCTCCCAGGATGCAGGCACGAGCGCCTCCCGGCCTGCACCCATACCCTCATCTCCACCGTCCTCCACTCAATCCAGCAATGTCTGAGTGCAGCGTTCAGCTGTCGCTAACACAAGTGTTGGATCGAAAGTGGAAATACGCCGCTACTAACCCACATGCGCAAGCTTTAACTGTGCACATTGCCAAATTAATCAGCCTGGAGATGCTGCCATACAGGCTTGTGGAAAAGGAGGCTTTCAAAAACATGATGGCGGCGGCAGTCCAACGCTACTCGGTCCCCAGTCGTCACTATTTTTCCCGGTGTGCCGTCCCCGCCCTACACCAGCACGTTTCGCGCAAAATACATCGTGCCCTCACCAACGCGGTTACTGTCAAGGTCCACTTAACCATGGAAACGTAGGCAAGTACTGGCAGGCAGGGCCACTGTATCTCCCTGATGCCACATTGGGTGAACTTGGTGGAGGATGGGACCGAGTCAGAGCCTGGGACCGTTCACATTCTACCCACACCCAGAAAAGCGGGTCCTACCTCTATGCTGGTATCTGCGGGGTTTTATGCCACCTTCTCCAAACCCTCCCCGTTCTCTGCCACGTCTACCTCTCAATTAAGAAGTGTGAGCAGGCTGCCAGCAGTCGGTAGCGCGTAGTGTGGCAACACAGCGGTAAGCAAGCGTCAGCAAGCCGTGTTGAAACCAATCAGCTTAGGTGACAAGAGGCACACGGCCCCCGAGCTGTTGCAGGGTCTGACAGAGCAGACAGACCTCTGGCTTTCGCCGCTGAGCCTCCAACTGGGCATGGTCGTGTGTGACAACAGATGTTACCTGGTGGTGGCTCTGCAGCTTGGCAGCCTCACACACGTGCCATGCCTGACTCATGTTTTGAATCTGGTGGTTCAGCGGTTTCTGAAAAACGATCCTTGCTTGTCTGACCTGCTCAGCAAAGTGCGCCGTGTCAGTGCTCATTTCCACAAGTCCACCACGGACACTGCCACCCTGAGAACCCTGCAGCGTTGGTTTCAGCTGCCAGAGCACCCACTGCTGTGCGATGTGCCCACACGCTGGAATTCTACGCTGCACATGTTGGCCAGGCTCTATGAGCAGCATAGAGCAATAGTGGAATACCAGCTACAACATGTGCGGCGGAGTGGTAGTCAGCCTCCACAATTCTTTACTGAGGAGTGGGCATGGATGGCAGATATCTGCCAGGTCCTCAGAAACTTTGAGGTGTCTACTTAGATGATGAGCGGTGATGCGGCCATCATTAGCGTTACCATCCTGCTGAGAAGTTCGCTGCTAAGCATAAAGGCCGACGCTTTGCAGTTGGTACAGGAGACGGCGGATGCCAGTATGTCACTTGATAGCCAGACCCCTCTCATGTCTATATCTCAGTGCATTTTGGAAAAGGAGGAGGAGAGGGAGGGGAAGGAGGAGGAGGAGGGGGAAGAGACAGCTGGTCACACTGCAGAGGGTACCCATGCTGCTTGCCTGTCATCCTTTCAGCGTGTATGGCCTGAGGAGGAGGAGGAGGATCCTGAAAGTGATCTTCCTAGTGAGGACAGCCATGTGTTGCGTACAGGTACCCTGGCACACATGGCTGACTTCATGTTAGGATGCCTTTCTCGTGACCCTCGCGTTACACGCATTCTGGCCACTACGAATTACTGGGTGTACACACTGCTCGACCCACGGTATAAGGAGAACCTTTCCACTCTCATACCCGAAGAGGAAAGGGGTTCGAGAGTGATGCTATACCACAGGACCCTGGCGGACAAACTGATGGTAACATTCCCATCCGACAGCGCTAGTGGCAGAAGGCGCAGTTCCGAGGGCCAGGTAGCAGGGGAGGTGCGGGGATCAGGTAGCATGTACAGCGCAGGCAGGGGAACACTCTCCAAGGCCATTTGCCAGCTTTATGGCTCCACAGCAAGACTGTGTCACCACTCCCCAGTCAGAGCTGAGTCGGAGGGAGCACTGTAAATAGATGGTGAAGGAGTACGTAGCCGATCCTACAACCGTCCTCCGTGATGCCTCTGCTCCATACAACTATTGAGTGTCAAAGCTGGACACGTGGCACGAACTTGCGCTGTACGCCCTGGAGGTGCTGGCCTGCCCTGCCGCTGGCGTCTTGTCAGAGAGGGTGTTTACTGCAGCTGGGGGAATCATCACGGATAAGCGTACCCACCTGTCAACTGCCAGTGCCACCATGCTTACACTCATAAAGATGAACAAAGGCTAGATTTCCTCAGACTTCTCTTCTCTACCGGTGGAAAGCAGCGGAACCTAATGATTCTTTTCGCTGCAGCAGGAGAAAAATGCATCCTCTATCACCACAAAAAAAGGGGGAATTAGCTTTATCAATCACTCTCAGATATTAATACTTCTCCTACTCCTCCACCTTAAACAGCATGTCATCACGCTGAACTGCCAATTTTTCAGCATCCCAAAAGGCTCTTTAAAAGTTTTTTACAATTTTTCGAAGTTTCAAAATTATTGATACTTTAACAGAATCCAATTTTTTCACAGGGCTGCCTCCAAGCTCTGTTACAAATTAAGCAACAGCGAGCTGTATCTTTAAAAAATGTTTATGGGTTTCATCTGCCATTGTGGTTGAGCAGTTTTTCAGGGGTACATTTGTACTCTTGGTACACCAATTTTTCAGGCACTTGCCTATACTTTTATCTAACTAATTTTTCCGGCCTTCTTCTACACTCTTGGTAACCAAAGTTTTTCAGGTGTTCGCCTATACTCTTGGTACACCAATGTTTCAGGGGTTCGCTTACACTCTTGCTACAGAAATGTTACAGAGGTCCGCCTGTACTCTTGCTACAGACATGTTACTGGGGTCCACTTATACTCTTGCTACATAAATTTTACAGGGGTCCGCCTATACTCTTGCTACAGACATGTTACAGGGGTCTGCCTATATTCTTGCTACATAAATGTTATTGGAGTTCGCCTATACTCTTGCTACAGAAATGTTACAGGGGTCTGCCTATACTCTTGCTACATAAATGTTACTGTGGTCTGCCTATACTTTTGCTACAGAAATGTTACAGGGGTCCACCTATACTGTTGCTACATAAATGTTACTGGGGTCCGTCCATACTCTTGCTACAGAAATGTTACAGGGGTTCGCCTATACTCTTGCTACATAAATGTTACTGGGGTCCGCCTATACTGTGGGTGCACAAAGGTTTTCCATTGTGGTTTTCTGCCTGACACATACACAGAATGAAGTGTGTGGGGACACATGGATTTCCCATAGCTTTTTAACTCATGGCACCTTGGGTCACACAAGGTGGAGGCTGGGACCGAGCCTGAACCAGGGCTCACGTACTTCCCACACAGAGTATTGCAGGTCCTACCTCGGTCATGGTTTCTCGGCCTTATTATGCCACCTCCTCCTCCTGCTTGGGATCTGGGGATCAGCGGTGGGCAACATGTATTTTCTCTTGTGTTACCACAGTTATCTGAGACAGTGGTTTGTGTCAAACAAAAGGAGTGTTACTACATTAATGAGACATTCACAGCTGCACTAGCATCCATGTCCACTTGAGGCACACGATTACTGAGATTGAGGGCAGAGGCCAAGGTCCTGGGGGGGGGGGGGGGGGAGGAGAATCAACTGCACCAGATATGGCCAGTGGAACTTCTTTGTGGTTCATCCAGTCTTTGGAGCGATGAAAGCGACCATAACTGCTTTAAAAAGACGTTCACAGCTGTACTAGCATCCGAGTCCGCTTTATGCCCACGATTACTGAGGGTATGAGCCAAGGTCGAGGTCCTTGGCGAGGTGAAACTGCCTTGTTTGGGCGCTCTGATTTCTTTATGCGTAATACCTTCTTTGAGTTTCATGGGCTTGCTTATGCTGTGGGTGCACAAAGGCTTCCCATTGGATTGTTTACCTGTGTGGCAGAAATACACTGACTGACTTGGCTAGGGTGCAGACGGCTTTCCCATTGCGGTGTTTTACCTATCTGGCACAAATACACTGAATGACTAGGGCAGAAGTGTGGACCGAGGTCCTGGGTGGGGTGAAACTCTCTTTTCTTCATGTTTAATACTGTCTTTGAGTTTCATGGGCTAGCCTATGCTGTGGGTGCACAAAGGCTTTCACATTGCATTGTTTTGTTCAGCTATCTGACACATACAAAGAATGAATTGAACAGAAATGTGGGGCGAGGCCAAGGTCCTGGGTGGGGTGAAACTCTGCCATGTTTGAGCACTCCCTTTTCTTCCTGTTTAATTTTGTCCCTGGTTTCCAGGCGCTCGCCTATACTGTGGATGCACAAAGGCTTCCCCATTGCATTGTTCAGTTATCTGACACATACAAAGAATGAATTGGGCAGAAATGTGGGCCGAGGCAGAGGTCCCTGGTAGGGTGAAACTCTGCCATGTTTGGGCACTCTGATTTCTTCATGTGTAATACTTTCCTTGGGTTCCAGGGGCTCGCCTATGCTGTGGGTGCACAAAGACTTCCCATTGCGTTGTTTTACCTGTCTGGCACAAATACACTGACTGACTAGGGCAGAAATGTGGGCCTAGGCTGAGGCCCTTGGTGGGGTGAAACTCTGCCATGTTTGGGCACTCTGTTTTCCTCATGTGTAATATGATCTTTCAGTTCCTTGGGCTCGCCTATGCTGTGGGTGCACAAAGACTTCCTACCGCGGTGTTTTACCTGTCTGGCACAAATACACTGACTGACTATGGTAGAAATGTGGGACGAGGCCCTTGGCGGGGTGAAACTCTGCCATGTTTGGGCACTCTTATTTCTTCCTGTGTAATACCATCTTTGTGCACTGACAGCATAGGCGAGCCCAAGGAACTCAAAGACTTCCCATTGAGTTGTTGAGCTATCTGACACCTACGCAGAATGAATTGTGTGGGGACACATGGATTTCCCATTGCTATGTAACTCGTGGCACCTTGGGTCACACAAGGTGGAGGCTGGGACCGAGCCTGACCCTGGGCCTGCTCACGTGCTTCCCACACAGAGTATTGCTGCATTGTGGAGATGTGTAGAAGTGCTGGCACCTGAGTCCCCTTTATGCCCACGCTTGCGGCTCCTGACAATTTTGTGACGGAGGTGGCACGGGATTGGAATGAAAATCGTACATCAATTTATCATCAATTCTCAACAGCATTGTTGGTTATCGCTCACACTTTCAAAGAGGGTCGCTGCCTAGCCTTGCAAACCCTCTGCAGAGTGTGCCTCCAGTTCCTCCTCATCCAGTACGCACTTATAAAGAGACATGAGGGTGGTGTGGCTATCAAGCGAGCGTGTGGCATGAGGCTAGCTGAATGCTGCGCAGGGAAACTTTTGTGTGCTCTGTGGACGCAGGGTCGTGCGGAGGTCTGGACAGCAATTCCAGCATATAACCCAGGAAAAGAGGCAGCGGTGTCACCCGCAGGCAGTGATTGTCCATTGTTGCATAGTATACTAATGAGTATGGATGTAGCACACAGAAATAATCCACCTTCTACTCACAGGGGAGCTTTTGTGGCTAATGATGCACGCTCTCCGGATGAGGACCCGTCATCCCATATCAATGTAACATCAATCAGTAGTGAAGCAGCACCCGGGGTACTACGAGATTTCACAGACAGCATGATATTCTCATAAAAGCTCATTTTTATTGCCACAACCTTGCATATAAAACAGCCACGTTTCGACTGAACGCAGTCAGTCTTTATCAACCCTCTGGGCTTTGTTGTAGCCAGCTGCCTGCCCTGACCTTCAGCTTGGCCTTTTTTGGGATCTGTGCCTCCAGCCATGACTGCAACCTGTTTCTCTAATATATTCTTGTTGACACCTTGAAGTACCATGCTTCGGCCCAGTGGAGAGTCAGCAGCCACATTATTCAAACTATCTCTTTGTCCAATGGCTTGGGGGCCCTGAAGCAAAAAAATTATGCCACTTGAAGGGGTCAAGGGTGAAAACCAGGGTATCGCAGGTGCTCCATCTACAAATAGGCCAAAGTCAAACTGGTGTGTGGCAAGGTGGATCCATGTCTACCTGCCTGACAAAAGCAGTAGCCTAAACGTAATTAGTTGTTATGTAGACATTGGGTAATGCCACTGCATGTGTGAGTATAGATGGAGATTTTAGTGTGGCAGGTAAGGTCATATGTTCTGCACATAGGACAAACTTCAACTATTACTGATTGAGAATCTGGAGTAGGCACTATATTTCCACATTAATCACCCCAATATTGCAGACCATTTTCAGTTTTACCACAACACCTTTTTTTGCTAAACCTCATACAGTAAGGGTCCATTTTAAGCTGTTGATTTCTTGTATAAATGAGCGAAAATCTTTCTATGTTTCATACACATATGTTTAATAAATCAGATTTTATGTACTATTTACACAGGTTAGATAAATATCCTAGTAGGACATACAGCATAAGTACATTTTTGGTCACCTTTTACACAATTTAACATAGATCTGACTAAATTTGATGGTGTTTCTACATAAAAGACACTACATGTTCCCACATATGCTCAGTCACATTAGGGTTCTTAAAGATGACGCAACTGCGAGTAAATTATTACATCAAGAGGGAAATTTTGCATAATTAACTAGAGAATGAAAAGCATTCAAAGCAAGAAGTCAGCATCTGGCTTTACACCATAACAATTTTATGATAATAAGCTATAATTAGGTTACATTACAGACTTTCTTTTTGTCAATATTTTTCATTTAGGTATAATTTCTTCATGTTTAATGATATCTTGGGGAAATCAACTGAGCATGAATCATATATCAAGATAGGTTTTAATTTTACTTATCCTTATCAAATTTTCAATGAAATTTCAATGAGAGTTTATGGGAAAACACAATTGGAATAGGAATCATAATTGTTCATTAGACCTATTTAATTTATTATTAAAAACTTCAGTTGCAGTTGAAAAAAAATCAGCATACATATCTGCTTACATAAGCAGCTATGCACAGGTCTAAATTCAATGAAACACAACACCTGCTAAATGTTTGTAACTGCTGTAACAATTTAGCAATTGACCTGAGATATTGGCTACTTTCATTGCATGAACAGTACCAGTCAAAAGTCACACTTGACTGAATGTTGTTTTTTTTTAAATTCAAATACATTTTGATCTATAAAAATTGCAATTGATGCTTATTAGAGATGAGGGAACCTACTCGGCCACGCCCCTTTTTCGCCCGAGAGCCGCGATTTTCGAGTAGTTCCGTACTCGGGCTAAAAGATTCGGGGGGCGCCGTGTGGGATTGGGGGGGGGGGTTGCAGCGGGGAGTGTGGGGGAGAGGGAGAGAGAGGGCTCCCCCCTGTTCCCTGCTGCTACCCCCCGCTCCGCCACGCCTCCCCCCGCCCCCCGAATCTTTTCACCCGAGTACGGAAGTACTCGAAAATCGCGGTGCTCGATCGAGTAATTACTCGAAACGCGTATGCTCGCTCATCTCTAATGGTTATGTATAAGGAAATGGTAAGTTTTGTAACGATGCTTATTTTTTGACAGAAGATCTTGAACATATTTCCTCATAATTCATAAGGTGAACCAAGTGAGTTTGTGGAAATTGTACATAAAAAGTAAATGTCTTTTAACAATTCTTCAGACGACCGTATTTGCCAGTTTTTGCATATGTAAAATATTTGTATGTAATGCACAGAGAATAGAATCCAGAGATTTTAATGGGTTTGCTCTCATGAACATTTTTTTTACGCATGCATTCCCCACACGTGCAAAAAAGTAAGACCTGCTCTATTTTCCTGTGTATGTGCTCACCAATGGCCCCATAGAAGTTTATGGAAGGTACGCAAATATGCAGTCAATACTTGTGCAAATACACTGTGCATACCCACAGAAAAAAAACAACACATTTGGACCTCACTAGGCTAAATAGCTGTTTAAATCAGGATGTTTTGCCACGTGTACGCAAAAAATACAGTACTATGCACTGATACACTCGCAAAAATGTCTCGTTCATGTGCAAATGCTTCGCACTGAGGTGAGCGTATTTGTGCATACCTTCATCTGAAGAAGTCCTTTAAGTTATTTTGTGGAATGTCTTTCCTTGTTATTAATAATAATTTTTATTTGTATAGCGCCAACTTAATCCGCAGAGCTTTCAAGCATGGGAGAACACAGACAATACATGTGATATACAATCAGTTTGAAACAAATGGGGTGGGGGTGATACAGGAGGTACAAGGGGGGAAGATGAGGCAAGGGGAACACAGGCAGTATGAGAATTACATGTGGAAATCAGTTATTAGGAAGCAAACGGGGTGGGAGCGGTAAGGGGGTGCAGGGGTAGAGGTATGCGATTGGCAGGGTGGAAGGTGTGGGGAGCATTAGGGAAGGGTAAGGGGGCTAGCTTAGTGTGTTTTCACATGGGACAGAATATTCTGTATGACTTTGTGGAATGCAGAACTGAAAAGGGCAAAATTCGAGCAATTTCAAGTCAAAATCTGGATTTAGAGTATGGGTTTTGTTGCAGATTTTGACAGTGAAATATTTCTCTGCATCCTGCAGAATATTCTGTGACATGTGAAAGCAACCTTACACATAGGAAAAGATTCCAGGCATTAATTAATATCCGTAGTCGCATAACTCAAAGAGGGTATCTACAATGATCATTAAACTGGACAAAAACTATTGTTCATATATAACTAAAATAACCTTGTTGAAATCCAAACTCTTAAAAATATAAAGCTTTTAAGCTGGAATCTGTATTTTTCTCAAATTTTTGTAACACTGAATTTCACCAAAAGTGTGCTGCTATACTTAACACTTTAAGGACGCAGACAGTTTTGTGATCACAGCTCTATTTTTCAAATCTTACATGTCAGTTTATGTGCTAATAACTTTGGAATGCCTTTACTTATCCAAGTGATTCTGAGATTTGTTTTTTAAGATATAATAACTGTACGGTACTGGTAAATTAGTTTGATACATTTTGTGTTTGTGAAAAACAGAAACATTTATCAAAAAAGGGAAACATTTTCAAATTTTCTTTTTTTGCTTTTAATACAGTCACAAAATAGTTAATTGACATTTACCATGGCTATGTTATTTTGATATACTCTTATTTTTTATGATATTAAGAGACCTATGAGTTTAGCAGTAGTTTCAGCTTTTCAACTTAATTTTTAAACCCATTTTTCTACGGACCAATTTAGTTCTGAAGTGGCTTTGAGGGGTACACAGCAGGGCTTAAAATGGCATTTTCCATTTGGAGTACAGATTTTGCTGGAATGGTTTTCAGGCACTATATCATATTTGCAAGGCCCTTAAGTGACCATAACAGAGGTAACCCCACTTGAGCTCACGTTTAGGAAACTAAGGCCATTTATTTAGGGGTTAATGAGCATTTTGACCATGCTAGTGTTTTTAAGAAATGAGTCCAGTGTGGATTTTGCAGAGTTAAATTTGCTATTTATCCATAGATATGCCATTTTACATTCCTAATATTTTGAGCCCAGCTTGCATCACTGTGAATACACAAGTATCTAATAATTATTATATGTTTCTTGGTTTTATAAACACTCTACATGTGGCCCTAATTTTTTATGGATATATGGAAGGGGTCAGGTATGTACCTTGCAGGCCTAATTTGGTAAATTACACATCATTGGCCAATAATTATAATAGAGCTGAAGTGAAAGAGAAGATAAACAAACCCCCCAAGTTACCCCATTTAGGAAACTACATCTCTTAAAGGGGTTGTCCCGCGATAGCAAGTGGGGTTATACACTTCTGTATGGCCATATTAATGCACTTTGTAATGTACATCGTGCATTAAATATGTGCCATACAAAAGTTATATACTCACCTTCCCTGCGCTGGCGTTCCCGTCTCCATGGTGCAGTCTAATTTCAGCGTCTAATCGCCCGATTAGACGCACTTGCGCAGAATGGTCTTCTCCCTTCTGGTCGGTCCGGGCACGAGCGGCGTTCTGGCTCCACCCCCTTCTACGCGTCATCGCGTAGCTCCGCCCCATCACGTGTGCCGATTCCAGCCAATCAGGAGGCTGGAATCGGCAATGGACCGCACAGAGCTCACGGTGCACCATGGGAGAAGACCCGCGGTGCATCGTGGGTGAAGATCCCGGTGGCCATCTGAGGAAAAGAAGGAAGAAGTTGCAGAGAGGGGATTCGGGTAAGTAACATTTTTTTTTTAATTTCACCACATCCCTTGGGTTTGTTCTGCGCTGAACGGGGGCCTATGCAAAAAAAAAACAAAAAAACTAGTTTTGGCGCGGGACAACCCCTTTAATGCATTTATTAAGGTTTGTTTTCTATTGTGCTCAGCATGTGCCAATAAAGAAACACGCTGAATAAATTGTTAAGCAGGTTCTTCTTGGTATGAAAATGCCATATAGATTATGTGGACATTAATTGCCATTTAGGCATACTGCAGTGTTCAGAAGATTAGGATAACAATTTGGTTTCTGAAGCATTGTAATTTAAAAAAAGTTCACTTTGGTACATTTTTAAAATTCATTTACTATCTAGCTTTCCCCCCAGTATATATACGTGAGCCAGGGTTATCTTGGTTAGTTATTTCTGATCTATTTGAGGTTATGTGTTCATTTTGTAGTCAGATTTTCAGTCTGTGTGATGCTGTTACATGATCTCTACCACAGAAACCGCCCAGAGGGGAACACAGGCACTTCTGTTACAGTTACTGATAATGATCACACAGCTCCTGTAACACAGTTATAGTAGAGGTATCACAGCTTTGTATCACCTTCTTGCTATATACCTATGGTCTGAAGCTTATTTAGGTGAATACATAATGAATTCAGAAAAATTTCAGACCATTTCACTGTTTTATATTTTGTTATGTTGTGCCTTTTGCAAATTTTAAAACATAACCAGTTTTCCTCATCATTCTGCACTTAATATCTCAAAATCTTTGTCATTTAAAAAATAATGAAAAACCAACCTTTTTTCATTCACAAGTGTTTACACCCTATGCTTAGTTGAAGCCCTTTTTGCAGCTATTACAGCCTCCAGTCATCTTGGGTATGATGCTACAAGATTTGCACATCTGGATTTGGGGATTTTCTGCCATTCTTCTTTGCAAATCTTCTGAGCTTTGTCAGGTTAGAAGGGAGACATCTGTATACAGCCATTTTCAAGTCTCTAGCCAGGACTCTGGTTGGGTCACTTAAGGACATTCAAAGAGTTGTTCAAAAGCCACTTCTGTGTTGTCTTGGATGTGTACGTAGGGTCACTGCCCTGGAAGGTGGACCTTCTGCCCAGTCTGAGGTCCCTTGCACTCTGAATCAGGTTTTAAGTAAGAATTAGAGATGAGCGAACACCAAAATGTTCGGGTGTTCGTTATTCGGAACGAACTTCCCGCGATGTTCGAGGGTTCGTTTCGAACAACGAACCCCATTGAAGTCAATGGGCGACCAGAGCATTTTTGTATTTCGCCGATGCTCGCTAAGGTTTTCATGTGTGAAAATCTGGGCAATTCAAGAAAGTGATGGGAATGACACAGAAACGGATAGGGAAGGCGAGGGGCTACATGTTGGGCTGCATCTCAAGTTCACAGGTCCCACTATTAAGCCACAATACCGGCAAGAGTGGGCCCCCCCCCCCTCCCAACAACTTTTACTTCTGAAAAGCCCTCATTAGCATGGCATACCTTTGCTAAGCACCACACTAGCTACAACAAAGCACAATCACTGCCTGGATGACACTCCGCTGCCACTTCTCCTGGGTTACATGCTGCCCAACCGCCCCCCCTCCCCCCCCACAGCGCACACCAAAGTGTCCCTGCGCAGCCTTCAGCTGCCCTCATGCCACGCCACACTCATGTCTATTTAGAAGTGCGTCTGCCATGAGGAGAAACCGCAGGCACACACTGCAGAGGGTTGGCATGACTAGGCAGCGGCCCTCTTTAAAAGGGGCGGGGCGATAGCCCACAATGCTGTACAGAAGCAATGAGAAATAGAATCCTGTGCCACCGCCATCAGGAGCTGCACACGTAGGCATAGCAATGGGGAACCTATGTGCCACACACTATTCATTCTGTCAAGGTGTCTGCATGCCCCAGTTAGACCGGGCTTTTTAATTCATAGACACAGGCAGGTACAACTCCCTATTGTGAAGTCCCTGTCGACCCACAGCATGGGTGGGTGCCAGGAAGCCACCGGCGGTACATAGAAATATCCCATTGCATTGCCCAACACAGCTGAGGTAGTAATGTCGTGCGTAATACAGGTGGGCTTCGGCCCACACTGCATGCCCCAGTCTGACCGGGGTTCTTTACAAGTGGACACATGTAGGTTACACTCTGTGTGCACCTACAGCATGGGTGGCTCCCTGGAACCCACCGGCGGTACATAAAAATATCCCATTGCATTGCCCAACACAGCTGAGGTAGTAATGTCATGCTTAATGCAGGTGGGCTTCGGCCCACACTGCATGCCCCAGTCAGACTGGGGTTCTTTAGAAGTGGACACATGTAGGTTAAACTCCCTGTGGACCCACTGCCTGGGTGGGTGCCAGGAAGCCACCGGCGGTACATAGAAATATCCCATTGCATTGCCCAACACAGCTGAGGTAGTAATGTCGTGCGTAATACAGGTGGGCTTCGGCCCACACTGCATGCCCCAGTCTGACCGGGGTTCTTTACAAGTGGACACATGTAGGTTACACTCCGTGTGCACCTACAGCATGGGTGGCTCCCTGGAACCCACCGGCGGTACACAAAAATATTCCATTGCATTGCCCAACACAGCTGAGGTAACGTCAGCTGTAATGCAGGTGGGCTAAAAATTAATTTGATTACACTGTAGGCGAGGGCCCACAAAAATTGCTGTATCAACAGTACTAATGTACATCCCAAAAATTGGCCATGGCCAGCCAAGAGGGCAGGTGAAACCCATTAATCGCTTTGGTTAATGTGGCTTAAGTGGTAACTAGGCCTGGAGGCAGCCCAGTGTAGCGAAAAATTGGTTCAAGTTAAAGTTCCAATGCTTTTAAGCGCATTGAAACTTATAAAAATTGTTCAGAAAAATTATTTGAGTGAGCCTTGTGGGCCTAAGAAAAATTGCCCGTTCAGCGTGATTACGTTAGGTTTCAGGAGGAGGAGCAGGAGGAGGAGGAGGAATATTAGACACAGATTGATGAAGCAGAAATGTCCCCGTTTTGGATGGTGAGAGCTTCCATCCGCGGGTGCAGCCTACGTATTGCTTACGTATCGCTGCTGTCCGCTGGTGGAGAACAGAAGTCTGGGGAAATCCAGCCTTTGTTCATCTTGATGAGTGTTAGCCTGTCGGCACTGTCGGTTGACAAGCGGCTACGCTTATCTGTGATGATTCCCCCAGCCGCACTAAACACCCTCTCCGACAAGACGCTAGCCGCAGGACAAGCAAGCACCTCCAGGGCATACAGCGCTAGTTCAGGCCACGTGTCCAGCTTCGACACCCAGTAGTTGTAGGGGGCAGAGGCGTCACCAAGGATGGTCGTGCGATCCGCTACGTACTCCCTCACCATCCTTTTACAGTGCTCCCGCCGACTCAGCCGTGACTGGGGAGCGGTGACACAGTCTTGGTGGGGAGCCATAAAGCTGGCCAGGCCCTTAAAGACTGTTGCACTGCCTGGGATGTACATGCTGCTCGATCTACGCACATCCCCTGCTACCTTGCCCTCGGTACTGCGCCTTCTGCCACTAGCGCTGTCGGCTGGGAATTTTACCATCAGCTTGTCCGCAAGGGTCCTGTGGTATAGCAACACTCTCGAACCCCTTTCCTCTTCGGGAATCAGAGTGGGCAGGTTATCCTTATACCGTGGATCGAGCAGTGTGTACACCCAGTAATCTGTCGTGGCCAGAATGCGTGCAACGCGAGGGTCACGAGAAAGGCATCCTAACATGAAGTCAGCCATGTGTGCCAGGGTACCTGTACGCAACACATGGCTGTCTTCACTAGGAAGATCACTTTCAGGATCCTCCTCCTCCTCCTCCTCCTCCTCCTCAGGCCATACACGCTGAAGGGATGACAGGCAATCAGCCGGTGTACCGTCAGCAGCGGCCCAAGCTGTCTCTTCCCCCTCCTCCTCATCCTCCTCATGCTCCTCCTCCTCCTCCTGTACGCGCTGAGAAATAGACAGGAGGGTGCCCTGACTATCCAGCGGCATACTGTCTTCCCCCGCCCCCGTTTCCGAGCGCAAAGCAGCTGCCTTTATGGTTTGCAGGGAATTTCTCAAGATGCATAGCAGAGGAATGGTGACGCTAATGATTGTAGCATCGCCGCTCACCACCTGGGTAGACTCCTCAAAATTACCAAGGACATGGCAGATGTCTGCCAACCAGGCCCAACTCTTCTGAAAGGAATTGAGGAGGCTGACTCCCACTGCGCCGCCCATGTTGGAGTTGGTATTCGACTATAGCTCTATGTTGTTCATAGAGCCTGGCCAACATGTGGAGCGTAGAGTTCCACCGTGTGGGCACGTCGCACAGCAGTCGGTGCACTGGCAGCTTAAAGTGATGTTGCAGGGTGCGCAGGGTGGCAGCGTCCGTGTGGGACTTGCGAAAATGTGCGCAGAGCCGGCGCGCCTTTACGAGCAGGTCTGACAAGCATGGGTAGCTTTTCAGAAAGCGCTGAACCACCAAATTAAAGACGTGGGCCAGGCATGGCACGTGCGTGAGGCTGCCGAGCTGCAGAGCCGCCACCAGGTTACGGCCGTTGTCACACACGACCATGCCCGGTTGGAGGCTCAGCGGCGCAAGCCAGCGGTCGGTCTGCTGTGTCAGACCCTGCAGCAGTTCGTGGGCCGTGTGCCTCTTATCGCCTAAGCTGAGTAGTTTCAGCACGGCCTGCTGACGCTTGCCCACCGCTGTGCTGCCACACCGCGCGACACCGACTGCTGGCGACATGCTGCTGCTAACACATCTTGATTGCGAGACAGAGGAGGAGGAGGAGGAGGGTGCTTTAGTGGAGGAAGCATACACCTCCGCAGATACCACCACCGAGCTGGGGCCCGCAATTCTGGGGGTGGGTAGGACATGAGCGGTCCCAGGCTCTGACTCTGTCCCAGCCTCCACTAAATTCACCCAATGTGCCGTCAGGGAGATGTAGTGGCCCTGCCCGCCTGTGCTTGTCCACGTGTCCATAGTTAAGTGGACCGTGGCAGTAACCGCGTTGGTGAGGGCGCGTACAATGTTGCGGGAGACGTGGTCGTGCAGGGCTGGGACGGCACATGGGGAAAAGTAGTGGCGACTGGGAACTGAGTAGCGCGGGGCCGCCGCCTCCATGATACTTTTGAAGGACTCCGTTTCCACAACCCTATACGGCAGCATCTCAAGGCTGATGAATTTTGCTATGCGGACGGTTAACGTTTGAGCGTGCGGGTGCGTGGCGGCGTACTTGCGCTTGCGCTCCAACAGTTGCGCAAGCGACGGCTGGACGGTGCGCTGAACTACACTGCTGGATGGGGCCGAGGACAGCGGAGGTGAGGGTGTGGGTGCAGGCCAGGAGACGGTAGTGCCTGTGTCCTGAGAGGGGGGTTGCATCTCAGTGGCAGGTTGGGGCACAGGGGGAGAGGCAGGGGTGCAAACCGGAGGCGCTGAACGGCCTTCGTCCCACCTTGCGGGGTGCTTGGCCATCATATGTCTGCGCATGGTGGTGGTGGTGAGGCTGTTGGTGTTGGCTCCCCGGCTGAGCTTTGCGCGACAAAGGTTGCACACCACTGTTCGTCGGTCGTCAGGCGTCTCTGTGAAAAACTGCCAGACCTTTGAGCACCTCGGCCTCTGCAGGGTGGCATGGCGCGAGGGGGCGCTTTGGGAAACACTTGGTGGATTATTCGGTCTGGCCCTGCCTCTACCCCTGGCCACCGCACTGCCTCTTGCAACCTGCCCTGCTGATGCCCTTGACTCCCCCTCTGAAGACCTGTCCTCCTGAGTAAGCGTTGCACACCAGGTGGGGTCAGTCACCTCATCGTCCTGCTGCTCTTCCTCCGAATCCTCTGTGCGCTGCTCCCTGGGACTTACTGCCCTTACTACTACCTCACTGCAAGACAACTGTGTCTGATCGTCATCGTCCTCCTCACCCACAGAAAGTTGTTGAGACAGTTGGCGGAAGTCCCCAGCCTCTTCCCCCGGACCCCGGGAACTTTCGAATGGTTGGGCATCAGTGACGATAAACTCCTCTGGTGGGAGAGGAACCGCTGCTGCCCAATCTAAGCAGGGGCCCGAGAACAGTTCCTGGGAGTGTTCCCGCTCCTGAGCAGGTGTCATTGTAGTGGAGTGAGGAGGCTGGGAGGAAGGAGGAGCAGCAGACAGAGGATTCGGATTTGCAGCAGTGGACGGCGCAGAACTGCGGGTAGACGATAGGTTGCTCGAAGCACTTTCTGCCATCCAGGACAGGACCTGCTCACACTGCTCATTTTCTAATAACCGTCTCCCGCGTGGACCCATTAATTGGGCGATGAATGTGGGGACACCAGAAACGTGCCTCTCTCCTAATCGCGCAGCAGTCGGCTGCAACACACCTGGATCAGGAGCTCGGCCTGTGCCCACACCCTGACTTGGCCCTCCGCATCCTCGGCCGCGTCCACGTCCTCTAGGCCTACCTCTACCCCTCAGCATGCTGTATTACCAGTGATTTGATTTCACAGGCAGCTAATAAATTGGCGCAAGACTGCAGGCCAAATATAATTTTTTCCCTTTTTTGAAAACGAAAGGCCCCACTGCCTCTAGTGAATGTATAATCTAAGTTTAATAACTGTGCTGTTTTCCTGCTAATGTGTCACAGAACGTGAGGGTAGCAGAGTTATTAACTGTGGCAGAGCAGGTATTTTTTTTCCCAATTAAGGAAAGCAAATGGCGAAGCAAGGAGTAAAACGTAGCTGGGTGCGTCTGATTTTTACAGGTTGCACACGCAGCCGACACGTGTCCACCGCCCTTAGGACGGACAGAGGCAGGACAAATAGAATTATTTTCCGGTTTTTTGCACCAAAAGGCAGCACTGCGTTTATTCTATGAACATGAGAAGTTTAATAACTGTGCTGTTTTCCTGCTAATGTGTCACAGAACGTGAGGGTAGCAGAGTTATTAACTGTGGCAGAGCAGGTATTTTTTTTCCCAATTAAGGAAAGCAAATGGCGAAGCCAGGAGTAAAACGTAGCTGGGTGCGTCTGATTTTTACAGGTTGCACACGCAGCCGACACGTGTCCACCGCCCTTAGGACGGACAGAGGCAGGACAAATAGAATTATTTTCCGTTTTTTTGCACCAAAAGGCAGCACTGCGTATATTCTATGAACATGAGAAGTTTAATAACTGTGCTGTTTTCCTGCTAATGTGTCACAGAACGTGAGGGTAGCAGAGTTATTAACTGTGGCAGAGCAGGTATTTTTTTTCCCAATTAAGGAAAGCAAATGGCGAAGCCAGGAGTAAAACGTAGCTGGGTGCGTCTGATTTTTACAGGTTGCACACACAGCCGACACGTGTCCACCGCCCTTAGGACGGACAGAGGCAGGACAAATAGAATTATTTTCACTTGTTTTACAAGCAAAAGGCAGCACTGCGTATATTCAATGAATAATAACTGTGTTGTGGCCCTGCCTATACAATTCTTTCCCTGCAGTATCAATGGAGGGTGCAATGCTCTGCAGAGGCGATTTTGAGAAGCAAAAAAAAATGCAGCACAGCTAACAGCAGCCTGGACAGTACTGCACACGGTTAAATATGGCCCTAGAAAGGACCGTTGAGGTTCTTGAAGGCTACACTCACTCCTAACACTCTCCCTGCCTATGCAGCACTTCTGTCCCTAATGCCGGGTGCAACGCTCTGCAGAGCCGATTTTGAGAAAAAAAAAATTGCCACTGCTAACAGCAGCCAACACACAGCTATCAGTGGCCCTAATAAGGACCTTTGGGGGGTCTTGAAGCCTACACTAACTACCAATTCTTTCCCTACAGCAGCTCCGGTACAAACAGCACTGTCCCTCATCTAACTCACACGGCATCTGAGGCGAACCGCGGGAGGGGCCGACTTTTATGTTCGGGTGACACCTGATCTTCCCAGCCACTCACAGCAGGGGGGTGGTATAGGGCTTGAATGTCACAGGGGGAAGTTGTAATGCCTTCCCTGTCTTTCAATTGGCCAGAAAAGCGCGCTAACGTCTCAGGGAAGGAAGTGAAAGTAACCCGAACACCGCATGGTGTTCGTTACGAATAACGAACATCCCGAACACCCTAATATTCGCACGAATATCAAGCTCGGAAGAACACGTTCGCTCATCTCTAGTAAGAATATCTCTGTACTTTGCACCATTCAGCTTTCTTTCAACCCTGACCAGTCTACATGTTCCACAGCATGATACTGCCACTACCATGATTTTCTGTAAGGATTGTATTGGATTGTGATTGTGATGAACATTGCCTGGTTTCCTTCAGGCATTACAATTAAAATTGAGGCCAAAACGTTTAATCTTGGCTTTATCAGACCAGAGAATCTTGTTTCTCCCAAATTGAAAGTCCCTTAGGTGCCTTTTAGCAAACTCCGCTTCTGCACTAATGGTTGACCTTCTGGAAGATTCTCTCATCTGCACACATAACCTTTGGGGCTCAGGTAAAGTGACCACAGTTTTTTTTGCTAGTTTGTTGGTTTAAAAAAGTTTGTTACAAACTTCTTCCATTTAAGAATTTTTGAGGCTACTGTTTTCTTGGTAACTTTCAATGGAGCAGAAATTTTTTGTAGTCTTCATATCTGTGTCTCCACACAAGACTGTCTCTAAGGTCTACAGACAGTTATTTCCCCTCATGGCTTCGTTTTGGCTCTAATATGCATCTTACATAGACAGGAGTGTGTCTTTTCAAATTATGTCCAATCAACTGAATTTACCACATATGACTCCAATCAAGGTGTAGAAACATTTCAAAAATAATCAGGAGAAATGGGAGGTGACCAAAACTAAAATTTAAGTGTCATACCAAAGGGTCTAAATACTTATATCAATGCAAAATATTAGTTTTTCATTTAAAAAATGTCAAAGATTTCTAACATTCTGTTTTCACTTTGTCATTATGGGGTAGTGAGTGCAGAATGATGGGAAAAGAAACTTTATTTTTTTTAATTTACACAAGTTCACAACACAACAAAATGTGAAAAAAGTGAATAGGCCTGAAGACTTTATGAATGCATTGTAACAGGTAGTGATAATTAAATTGTCCCTAAAGCATGCAAACAATAGTATAACCTCAATTAATGCTGTGCTGATGCATTATAGGATAGATGTGAAACTGAAAGTAAATAATTCTCACTCTCAGGATAGTGCCTGATAAGCATCAAATAGGGGGCTGCACTTTATGGAAAGATACAGTGTACAGATTTAATATAGTGTTTTAATTTTAATATTTAATATATTAATCCAGTGTAATATTAAAGACAATTACCTGAACCAACTTGTGCAGGAACCAACAAGAGGGAGGGCCATTCTGGACCTAGTACTAACTAACAAACCGGAACGTATAAGGGGGGTGCAGGTTGAGGGGCACTTGGGGAACAGCGACCACAATATAATCAACTTCCAGCTGTTAATCAATAGGAAGCCTTATCAGGGAGTGACAAAGAGACTAAACTTTAGTAAAGCAAAATTTGATGAGCTTAGAACTACTATCGGTAACATTAATTGGGACAACATCCTCAAAAATATCAGTACGGAGGAAAAATGGGAAAAGTTCAAAAGGATCCTAATCACCTCATGTGAGCAGTTCATTCCCTTTAAAAATAAAAGAAACTCAGCTAAAAGGAAACCAATGTGGCTCGACAAGACGGTATGAGGGGCAATAAACGAAAAGAAGAAAGCGTTCAAACTACTAAAGCAAGAAGGCAGCGAAGAAGCGCTAAAATCATACAGGGAAAAAAACAAAATATGCAAAGATACGATCAAAACTGCCAAGGAGGAAGCAGAAAGACGGATCGCAAAAGAGAGCAGAAACAACCCGAAGCTATTTTTCAACTACATAAACAGCAAAAGGATTTGCAGGGAGAGCGCTGGCCCTTTAAAAAACAATGCAGGAGAAATCATTGATGATGACGAAGGGAAAGCAAATCTACTAAACAGCTTCTTCTCAAGTGTTTTCACCAAAGAAAAGGAAATGCCACACGAGATGCAGGGGAATAAAACGAACCCCTCACAAAATATCTCATACCTAACGCAGGAGGAGGTGCGGAAGCGTCTAAAGAAAACTAAAATTGATAAATCACCGGGCCCAGATGGATTACACCCAAGGATACTAAAGGAACTAAGTGACGAGATAGCTAGGCCGCTATACCTAATATTTCTAGACACTATCAAGACCGGAGTAGTACCATTGGACTGGCGCATTGCCAACGTGGTTCCAATTTACAAAAAAGGGAGCAAAAGTGAGCCTGGTAACTACAGGCCAGTAAGTCTCACTTCAGTAACGGGAAAAATTTTCGAGGGGATTCTGAGAGACGCCATCGATGAGTACCTCAAGAAGATTAAGGGAATAACTCCTCACCAGCATGGATTCATGAAGGGTCGATCATGTCAGACAAATCTGATCAGTTTCTACGACGAAGTAAGCTCTAAGCTGGACCAGGGAGAATCTATTGATCTTGTATATCTGGACTTCTCTAAAGCCTTTGACACCGTGCCACATAATAGGCTAATATACAAAATGAGGCAGCTCGGATTGGGTGAAAACATGTGTAAGTGGGTAAAAAATTGGCTCAGAGATAGAAAGCAGAGGGTGGTAATAAATGGTTCGTACTCTGCTTGGACCACAGTCGCTAGCGGGGTGCCACAGGGTTCAGTATTAGGCCCCACTCTGTTCAACATATTTATTAATGACCTGATAGAGGGGCTGCACAGCAAAATATCAATATTTGCAGATGACACAAAATTATACAATATAATTAATGCAACGGAGGACAATGTGCGGCTACAAACGGACCTGGATAAGCTGGGGGCTTGGGCAGGAAAATGGCAAATGAAGTTCAATGTTGAAAAATGTAAGACTATGCACATGGGCAGGAGGAACGGATGTCACAAATATTCACTTAATGGGGTACCGCTGGGGAAAAGTGATATGGAAAAGGATCTAGGGGTATTAGTGGATAATAGACTAAACTGGAGTAACCAATGCCAATCAGCTGCTGCAAAGGCAAATAAAGTCTTGGGGTGCATTAAAAGAGGTATAGGGGCGAAGGACGGGAACATTATCCTTCCACTATATAAGGCACTTGTCAGGCCTCACATGGAGTACTGCGTACAATTCTGGACACCGGTGCTCAGGAAAGATGTCACAGTGCTTGAAGGGGTTCAAAGAAGAGCAACTAAACTAATAAATGGAATGACGGGACTGGAATACCCAGAGAGGCTATCCAAATTGGGACTATTTACTCTAGAAAAAAGAAGGCTAAGAGGCGACCAAATAACCATGTATAAGTACATGAGGGGACAACACATGGATCTCTCCCGTGATCTGTTTACACCCAGGACCACAAAGGTAACAAGAGGACATCCGCTACGATTAGAGGAAAGTAGGTTTCATCACCAACACAGAAAGGGGTTCTTTACTGTAAGAGCAGTTAGACTGTGGAACTCTCTACCGGAGGAAGTGGTGATGGCAAAATCGATAGAGGAGTTTAAAAGGGGACTTGATGTCTTTCTGGAGAAGAAGTATATTACAGGATATAAATATTAGGTTAAGTGTCAATCCTGGTATACAGGCAGGTAGGAACTATTAGGGGTTGATCCAGGGAACAGTCTGATTGCCATTAGGGAGTCGGGAAGGAATTTTTCCCCCAAAAGGGCTAATTGGCTTCTGGCCTTGGGGTTTTTTGCCTTCCTCTGGATCAACACAGTAGGATAGACAGGCTGGACTAGATGGACAATGTCTTCATTCGGCCTTACATACTATGTTACTATGTTACTATGTAATATAGGCAAGGATCAGAACAGAACAGCTTACATTTTTAAAAAGTCAGGAAAACAAATGGAAAGAACACCACACCAGGAGAATCTATCAGTGTCGTGTACATGATACACTGTAGAATATGCCCTAATGGAATTTATAGTGGAGAAATTAAATGAAAACTACAGTCCAGGATGAATGTGCATGGACATACAATAACAAAGAAGCTGGATACACCTGTGATGAACCATTTTTCTGGACCAGATCCCAGTTTAACCCCTTAATGACGCGGCCCTTTTTTTTTTTTTTCATTTTCGTTTTTTCCTCCCCCCTTTAAAAAAATTGTAACTCCGTATTTATCAATCGACGTCGCTGTATAAAGGCTTGTTTTTTTTTCAGACGACGTTCACTGTGTGGAGTAACAATTAAAAAAACTTCATAGATTTTTTTTAAAATTTTACTTTTAAGTCCCCCTGGGGAACTACAACATGCGATGCTTTGATCGCTCCTGCAGTATGACATAATACAATAGCATTACATCATACTGCTTTTTGACAGGCAGTCTATCAAGCTGCCCTTTCAGAAGGCCCCCGGCTGCCATGACACCTGCACAGCTCCCCCGATCTCACCACGGGACCCCTGAATATCGTTCAGGGCATTTAAAGGGATAATAGCCGCTATTGGCCACACAGTCGATTGCAGCTATTGCCCGTAAGTGTCAGCTGTAATAAACAACTGATGCCCGTGCTGTATGAAGAGAGGTCGCCATGTGACCTTTCTTCATACATACCCCGACACTCCAAGACGTAAATGTACATCCTGGAGCGGGAAGGGGTTAATGGTTTAAGCGTTTTAGTACTCAAATGTCTTTTTTTTTTTTAAATAACAGAACGAAAGATATGTGAATTTAAAATGATGAGGACTTTGTAGACATTAACACATGGGCTTTATGTCTCTTTATATAGAAACGTCATTCCCATAAACTTAATTGATGACTTCCTCAATCATCACCTCCCCCCTTTAATCTTAAACAGAAACTTTATTATTCTGTGAGTGCTGTGCTTTTTCTTCCATTTGTTTTTAAAAATAAATTAGTTACACTGTCTCTAATGAGTTGTGTTTCCTCAGTTGTAATCAGAAAATCTCTGATCTGTTCTGTATAAATATGTTTCCTCAATTATAATCTGACAAACCTGATAAAGGGGCATTTAGCAGCCTTGAAAGTTTGTATATATAATTTTTCTGGTTAGTTAATAAAGCATCATCTCTGTAATACTTTGTCTTTTTTATATAGGAGTATTTAAAAATATAAGTATTTTTCTAGCTGACACGTTACTGCACTAATTTTTTAGCATGAATTTTGTACAAGAAACTGGTTTTGCTTTTAAAGTGTATCATGACATCCCTCTTATACATGTTGTCACTGTATAGTTCCCTGCTGTTACCACTTTTAAATGTTTGCACAAGTAGCAACCTAAGAAGGCCTCTCTGGTTATTAGCTCACTCTGCCATATGCTGCAGCATTTCTGAAATTAATAGTATGGTCTCAAGTGTTTTTTCCAGAGTTTCCTCCTATGAGAGTGATCCCCCAGATATTCATATATGATCAAAACATGAAGTTTCAGAGGAACAAAGTCACCCAATATTTCAAACCATCACTTACAGTAATACAAATGTGCGAGGATCAACCAGAAGAACAGAAAGAGGAGAAGATGCAAAGGAAGAAGGGACCATAATAGAAAATGTAAGGAATGCCATATTTAAAAAGGACAAACTGAACTGATTAGGATTTTTAATTGGACTTCACACATATTCTTGTAAAATGAATAGTCTTCACTTCCAAAAGGCCTGTCAAATTGTCCAACACAAAAAACAAGTAAGTTTCAATTATTCTTGGATATAAATGCCTTGTGAGTTAATGGAATAGGAACTAGATGAAGAAACAAAGAAAAGAAATAATAAAATTAATAATATAAAAAAATATAGACCAGGACATAATATTGTTAGTTAATTGATTTACTGTACCTAGCCCTGGTTATTGCTAATTTTGGAAAATAGTTTTAGCATTATAGTGACTCAGTGGCTAACACTGCTGCCATGCAATGCAGAGGTTCTGAGTTCAAGTCAGACCAAGAACAGCAACCAATTGTAGCATGCATGCTCTGTGGAATTGCTTGAAAGTTGTCATTATGGCATCACTTTCAACTGGTGCTGAAAAAAAGGACAGTGATCAAAATGACCAATACCCACTTGCACTGTAAATAATAATGCATATGGGCATTTTTGTAATGCTTGAGAGCTCATATTGAGTAACAAACCCCATTGAAGTCAATGGGAGACTGGAGCAATTTTCAATGCTCGGCAGCTCCATTGAAAACAATGGTCTACCGGCACCCCTAAATTGTTTTTCATATAAGCCCTACCCTGAAAAACAAGAATTTTAGTGTAAAAAAAAACTAAATAAAATTTTTTAAAGTAAAAAACTTACCTCTTTGCCGCTAGCGTGTCCCCCGCGGGGATGCAGAACACATCTGCCGCATGTAGTGCTGATCTATCAGCAGGTGGGGATTTAAAAGCCCCACATGCTGAAAGAGCTGATTGTGATTGACTGAGGTGCTCAGCCAATCACAGGCAGCTGTCGCCTTATATTTATTTGGTGAGAGCTGTCTGTGTATGGCTGAGTGCCTCAGCCTATAATAATCAGCTCTTTCAGCAGGCGGGGGTTTTAAATCCCCACCTGCTGATAGCTCAGCACTACAGAACCGGGGACAGCGCAGAGAAGATGTGGCTGACCCCCGGCAGCTGAAGGGAGGTGAGTAGGTATTTTTCTTGTTTTTTACACTACTTTTACTGGTTTTTCAGGGAAGGGCTTATATGTAAAGCCCTTCCCTGAAATCCATTGACGGGGGTGCGGGCAGCAGGATCCTCTACCGCAACTGTATTGTGTGACAGCTGCGGTAGGGAATTTAAGAATTCCTCTGCTGCATCTGTCACCAATGTGGTAGGTGCAGAAACAGGGAATTCTTTTTACTAGCAGGGATGAAGGAAACATCTGCCGCATGCAGCAGATGTGTTCTGCATTTCCGTTGGGGACACGGTAGCGGTGGAGAGGTAAGTTGTTTTTTTTTTGTTTGTTTTTTTACACAAAAATTATTGTTTTTCAGGAAAGGGCTTATATGCAAAGCCCTTCCATGAAAAACAATTCAGGGGTGCTGGCAGACCATTGTCTTCAATGGAGCCACCAGCAGCTGCGGCTCCATTGAAAACAGTTTAGTGCGTGTCCTGTCCATCCGCACTATATAACAAGACTGTACTCATTTTACACTGCTTATTTTTTGCTAAAGTATATGCAAAATACTATTTTGCATACACTTTAGCAAAAAATAAACATGTGGGGAGGAGAGGGTGAAATTTTCTTGAGCACCCGAGCACAGCGTGCTGCTCACTCGAGTAACGAGTACTTTCAAGTATGCTAATGCTTGAACGAGCATCAAGCTCGGACGAGCATGCTCGCTCATCTCTAATCATTAGCAGTAAATTAATTTTAAAAATCTCTGAAACACAAATGAGTAAACCCGACCTCAAAAATAGGGAACAAATAGCTGTTAAGAAATTAAAAAATAATGGAAATTTAATTAGTAGGTCAGCAGAGAAGGGGGCAGTACAGTGGCACAATAATGTGACTTCTATCAAAGAAAATCTTTATGCATTTTGTATAATTTTTATTAGAATAAAATAGATAAGGACCCCACCATTGAATAGAAAATTGAATATATGGATTTGATCTGTGCTGCTTTTACAAATAGGAATACTTCATAAGAAGATAAAGAATTCTCTCAGTGCATATGCCACAAACACTGTTTTTTATCATCTCCCTAAAATCCATACAGATGCATATATCTCTCGTGAGAGAACAATCATATCAAAGATTAGCTCCCTTGCCAATCAACTTTTGCACTTTATAGATTTGTTGCTACGAAAAATTGAAGTTAAATCTTCATCCATTTTAAAAGACTCCATGGCTCCATGAGGGAGATAACATGGAAAAAAACTACCTCTTACTAACTCTTGAATCTTGGGGATAGAAACAATGGCTACCAATATGCACTCACAAAGTTATTTTAAGGATAGTCAAACCAATTTTTATTGGAAGGTTAACACTTTATTCTGACACATGCAACACATTATTTGGGATGACTGCTTAAAAGAAGTGCAATTTCATCATAAAGTTCTAAAGCATTACTTTACTGTATGAATAGAGATGAGCGAGCACCAAAATGCTCCGGTGCTCGTTGCTCGAGTCGAGCTTTTTGGAATGCTTGAGAGCTCGTTTTGAGTAACGAACCAAATTGAAGTCAATGGGAGACTCAAGCATTTTTTAGGGTGACCCATGCTCCGCATAGGGGAGGTTGTGTGAATCACCTAAAAACATCAGAAAGTGATGGAAACACCACAGAAACAGATAGGGAACAGCTGGGCCATCATGCATGGATGCATCTGAGGCTCCCAGGTCGCACTATTAAGCCAAATTGTGGGCAAGAGCCTGGCGGTCACCCACCTAACAATGTAGTTGGGATAGACCATAATCAGCAAGGCACATGCTTTGGCGTATCTTAGCTAAGCACCACACTAGGTGCAATGAATGCCAATGACCAACTGTAGGTGACACCACTGCCTCTTCTCCTGCTGTCCAATCCCCCCCAGAACGCAGGCACGAGCCTGCGTCCACAGCATACTCAAATTTTCCCCAGTGCAGCGTTCAGCTGTCCTCATACCACGCGGTCACTTGATAGCCACACCACCCTCATGTCTATTTATAAGTGTGTATTGGATGAAGAGGAACCGGAGACAAACACTGCAGAGGGTTGGCAGGGCCTGGCAGCGACCCCCTTTGAAATTGTGGGCAATATCCCACTATGCTGATGAGAATTGATGATAAATTAACGTATGATCAGAAGTCCAATCCCATGCCACCTCCGTGACAATAATGTCTGGCCCAAAAGAGGAATCAGATGCCAGTACTTCTACCCATCTCCACAATTCAGCAACGCATTCTAAAATCAAAGATTAGTTTGAAGCAGGAGGTGTCACAAAAGTAGCCACCACAGGTATACAGTGAACCTGTCAAAGTCTCATTAAATCAGTTATGCTTCCTGTGAACACTCCAATCTAGTATCTCGGATAACTGTGGTAAAATGAGAGATAATACATACAGACCAGCGCTGACCCCCAGGGATGCGTGCATTTATCAGACCCAAACCAGACCGTCTGTTTACCACTCAGGGTATTTTACGTCCGCTTAAATCCAAAAATAGACAGTGTGCAATGACTTCTGTCTTGTAATACAGTGCTGATAAGAATTGCAATCCCATGCCACATCCATCACAAAATTGTCAGGAGCCACAAACGTGGCCATAAAGTGGACATAGATGCTAGTACTTCTAACCATCTGCATAATTCAGCAACACACAAAGATTGGTTTTAAGCAGAAGGTGTCACAAACGTTGCCACCACAGGCATACAGTGAAACTCTAAATGTCTCATGAAATCAGTTACGCTTCCTTTGATCGCTACAAGGACAGCAGGACACATGAAGAAATTTGAGTGGCCAAAGCAGGACAATTCATTCTGTCTAGGTGTCAGATAGCCGGACACTGCTGGGGTACATTTGTGGACTCTGTGGGCGTATGAAGCTGGAACTAGGACTTTTGCTGAACTCTAGTGGTGAAGCTCTTCAAAATTGGGGGCAAGAACCTGGAGGTGGCCCTCCAAGAAAATTGCTTTGACAGAGGCTGGAGGCAGCCCTGGTAAAAAAAATTGTTTTTAAAGAGCCTATGAGGCCCTCTGAAGAATTGGCTGCTTAGCATGCTGACATGCTGGTTTAGGAGGAGGAGGAAGATCAGAGAAGGATAGACCAAGCTACTTCTATCAATGGGACACACACTTGGGCCTATTATGCAGATGCTTTCAAAACAAAATTAATAAAAGAATGAAAAATGAGAGTTTTGTTAGTTCCTATATAGTCTGTGTACACCAGTAGCAGTATACTGTAAAGAAGCGGTAACAGTATGCGGTATACAGCCAGGATGCTTGTGAATGCTTTGGAGCCACTAGTGGTCCCAGGCAGCCAAACTAATGATGCACACAATGAGAAGAGTTGTAGTCCTGGAAAGGACTGTTGGGTTCCAATAATTCCAATCCCATGCCCCCTCTATCACAAAATTGTCAGGAGCCATAAAGGGGACTCAGATGCCAGTACTTCTACACATCTGCACAATTCAACAACCCATTCTACAACCAAAGATTTTTGTACCCAGACTGCAAGCTCCACCAAATGCATGGAGTCCTTTTAATAATAAAGATGCCGTTTGGATTTTTTACCATATGAAGACTACCTAAGGATTTCTTGAAAGAGTTTCCTAGAGTTCTGCTTGTACCAAGAGTATAGGCGAACCCCTCAAAAATTTGTTTACTAAGAGTATAGGCAAAACATTGAAAAATTTGTTTACTAAGAATATAGGTAAACTCCTGAAAATTTTGTTTACTAAGAATATAGGTGAACCTCTGAAAACTGTGTTTACTAAGAGTATAGGGGAAGCCCAGAAAAAATTTGTTTATTAAAAGTATATGCGAACCCCAGAAAAATTTGTGTGACAAGAGCATAGTTGTACCCCTGAAAAAATTGTTTACCCAGAGTGCAGGTGAAACCCAGAAATTTTTTTTAAATACAGCTTGTACTTGCTTAATTTGCTAACTGAGCCTGGAGGCAGCCCTCTGAAAAAATTAGTTTTTACAGTGCCTTTTGGTCCTCTGAAGAATTGGCTGTTCCGTGTGCTGACATGCTGGTTTAGAAGGAAGATCAGAGAAGGATAGACCAAGGTACTTCTCTCCTTTTTTGGGGTGATAGAGGGTGCATGGTTCTTCTGTTCCAGCTTAAAGATTCTTTATGCTACGCTGCTTTCCACCAGTGGAGAAGAGAAGTCAGGGGAAATCCAGGCTTTGTGCATCTTAATGAGTGTAAGCCTGTCAGCGCTGTCAGTTAACAGGCGGGTATGCTTATCCGTAATAAGCCCCCCAGCAGCACTAAACACCCTCTCTGATAACACACTAGCAGTAGGGTAAGGCCAGCACCTCCAAGACATACAGCGCAAGTTCGTGCCACGTGTCCAGCTTTGACAACCAAAAGTTGTATGGAGCAGAGGGATCACGGAGGATGGTGGTACGATCGGCTATGTACTCCCTCACCATCTTTTTACAGTGTTCCCTCCTACTCAGCCTAGACTGGGGAGTGGTGACACAGTCTGGATGGGGTGCTATAAAACTGGCAAAGGCCTTGGAGAGTGTTCCCCTGCCTGCGCTGGACATGCTGACTGTTCCCCACATCTCCCCTGCTAGTTGGCCCACTGAACTACGTCCTCTACTGCTAGCGTTGTCAGATGGGAACTTTAGTATTAGCTTTTCCACCAGGGCCTTGTGGTATTGCATCACTCTCGTACTCCTTTCCTCTTCGGGAATGAGAGTGAAAAGGTTCTCCTTATACTGTTGGTCGAGATGGGTGAACACTTAGTAATCCGTGTTGGCCAGAATGCGTCTAATGTGAGGGTTACAGAAAAGGCAGCTTAGTATGAAGTCAGCCAAGTGTGCCAGAGTCCCAGTACGCAACACATTGCTTTCCTCACTAGAAGGATGACTCTCAGTCTCCTTCTCTTCAGCCCATACACGCTGAAGAGATGTGAAGAAAGTAGCATGGGTACCCTCTGCAGTGTGGGCAGCAGTCTCTTCCTCCTCCTCCTCCTCCTCCAATAAGCGCTAAGAAACTCAAAGTTTCCTAAGAGCTGACAGATGTCAGACATCCATACCCACTCCTCTGTGAACAACTACGGAGGCTGACTACCACTCCGACGGCCATGTTGCAGCTGATATTCAACAATGGCTCTGCGCTGCTCATAAACCCTGGCCAACATGTGCAACGTTGAATGCCAGCACGTGGGCATGTCGCACAACAGTCGGTGCACTGGCAGCTGGAAGTGATGTTGCAGTGTACTGAGGGTGGCAGCATCTGTGGTGGACTTTCAGAAATGTGCGCACACGCGATGCACCTTGCTGAGCAGCTCAGACAAATTGGGGCAGTTTTTAAGAAAACGCTGAACCACCAGATTGAACACGTGGGCCAGGCATGGCAAGTGTGTTAGTCTGCCAAGCTGCAGAGCCGCCACAAGGTTACGACCATTGTCACACATGACCATGCCTGGTTGGAGGTTCAGCGGCGAAAACCACAGATCTGCCTGCTCCTTCAAAGCCTGTAACAGCTCTTGGGCAGTGTGCCTCTAGTCACCTAAGCTGAGGAGTTTCAGTACGGCCTGCTGGCGCTTCCCCATGGCAGCGCTGCAGTGCCTCAAGCTACCGACTGAAGGCAACGTGCTCACACATGGTAATTGAGAGGTGGAGGAGGAAGGAGGGGTTTGGAGGAGGTGGCATAATAGGCCAGGGAAACCATGACCAAGGTAGGACCCACAATCCTCGGTGTAGGTAGCACGTGAGTGGTCCCAGGGTCAGACTCGGTCCCAGCCTCCACCAGGTTAACCCAATGTGCCATCAGGGAGATGTAGTGTCCCTGCCCGCCAGCACTTGTCCACATGTCGGTGGTTAAGTGGACCATCCCAGTAACCGCGTTGGTGAGGGCACGGTTTATATTCCGTGACATGTGCTGGTGTAGGGCGGGGACGGCGCAGCGGGAAAAATAGTGGCGACTGGGGACCGAGTACCGAGGTACGGCCGCCGCCATGAGGTTGCGAAAAGCCTCCATTTCTACTAGCTTATATGGCAGCATCTCCAGGCTGAGTAGTTTTGAAATATGCATGCTTAGCGATTGTGCATGTGGGTGGGTGGCAGCATATTTCTGCTTGCGTTCCCATGCTTAGATTATCGACAGCTGAATGCTGCGCTGAGACACATTGGTGGAGGCAGTGGACGACCGTGAAGGTGTGGTTGCAGGCCGGGAGACGCTCGTGCCTGTGTCCTGGGAGGGGTATTGTATCTCAGTGCCAGGATGTGACACAGGGGAAGAGGCAGTGGTGTGACCTGCAGCCGGTGAATAGCCTTCGTTCCACCTTGTCGGGTGCTTAGCCATCATATGCTTGTGCATGCTGGTGATGGTCAGGCTGGTAGTAGTGGCTCCCCTGCTGATCTTGGTGTGGCACAGGTTGCACACCACTGTGCATCAGTCGTCCGCACCTTCGAACACCTAGCCCTCTGCACGGAGGTTTGCTGCGAAGAGGTGCTGTGGGCAACAGTTGGGGGATTATTTGCTGTGGCCCTGCTTCTCCCCCTGGCCACCCCACTGCCTCTTCCAACCTGTTCTGCTGCTGCACTTGCCTCCACCTCTGAAGCCCTGTCTTCAGTAGGCTTAGCAACCCAGGTGGGGTCAGTCACCTCCTCATACACCACCTCTTCCTCTGAATACTCAGTCTGCTCCTCCCTTTAGACTTACTGCCATAACAACAACCTCACTGACAGACAACTGTGTCTCATCATCATCATCCACAAATAGCTCTTGAGACACTACATGGAAGTCCCCAGCCTCATCAACCTGAGTCTGTGAAAGGTCAAAATTTTGGGCATCGGTCACGACAAACTCCTCAGGTGGCTGATGAACAGTTTTTTCTGACTCAGGGCAGCTACCCGAGAACAGTTCCGGAGAGTATGCCTGTTTTGAATCTCTCCTTTTCCGGAAGTGACCAGGCTGGAAGGAAGGAGGAGCAGCCTGGGAGGATTCAGAGGTGCAGTCCCTTGGCTAGTCTGAGTGGACAGTGTGGAAGACTGGGTGTTGGATAAATTACTGGACGCGTTATCATCTATCCACGTCATCACCTGATTGCACTGTTGAGCTTTTAATAATGGTCTACTACGCGGACCTGCGAAATGTGAGATGAAGCTAGGTAGCGTAGATATACGGCGCTCTACTAATCCCTCAGCAACAGGCAAAGTTTCACCCCACCCAGGACCTTGGCCTCTGCCCATACCCTCATTCAGATGCCCACGTCCTCGACCTCGACCCTTACCCCTAGTCTTCATCATGTTGGATAATGCATTTGGACAAAATGCTACTCAAAATGCAAGTTATTTTGCGTATGCTTATAGGCCAAAATAGACACAATAAACAGTGTATACTGTTGTTAGATAGCATTGATTGACAGCACCCAGACATGAGTATATACCATAGGCTTTCAGCAGGCACAAAAAAAAATTAAAGTGTGTATACTGTTGTTAGATAGCGTAGATTTACAGCATCCAGACACGGGTATATATCATACACTATCAGCAGGTCCCCCAAAAAATTAAACGGTGTATACTGTTGTTAGATAGTGGAGATTGACAGCACGCAGACCCAGTTATATACCGTACACTATCAGCAGGCCCCCAAAAAATGTAAAGTGTGTATACTGTTAGATAGCGGAGATTGACAGCACCCAGACACGGGTATATACCGTATGCTATCAGCAGGCCCCCCAAAAATTTAGAGTGTATACTGTTGTTAGATAGTGTAGATTCACAGCACCAACACACGAATGTATAGCGTACCCTTTCAGCAGGCATAAACAAAAAATTAAAGTGTGTAGACTGTTGTTAGATAGCATAGATTGACAGCACCCAGACGCGAGTATATACCGTACGCTATCAGCGGGCCCCCAAAAAATGTAAAGTGTGTATACTATTGTTAGATAGCTTAGATTTACAGCACCCAGACACGGGTATATACCGTACGCTATTAGCAGGCTCCCAAAAAATTTAAAGTGCGTATACTGTTAGATAGCGTAGATTGACATCACCCAGGCACGGGTATATAGCGTACACTTTTAGCAGCCCCCCCCCCCCCCAAAAATGTAAAGTGTGTACACTGTTGTTAGATAGCGTAGATTGACAGCACCCAGACATGGGTATAGCGTATGCTTTCAGCAGGCAAAAAAACTAAAATGAAAAATGATAGGAGTTTTGTTGCTTCCTATCTACTCTGTGTGCAAAAAATTTAAAGTGTGTATTGTTACAATGCGGCGGTTGCTGGTCCTCCCAGGGCGGCGGTGTGCAGGGTCCCGCGGTCGGAGCGCATCCCCCCGGCCTGCTGTCCGGCTGCCGGGGGCACAAGTGCCTGGCCAGCATGGTGCTGGTGGCGTGCGGCGCCGTATGCACACGCACCTGTGAGTGCAGCTGCCGTGCACGAGCTGCCTTTTGTTGTTTTCTGTTGGGGGTTGGCTGTCTCCCTCTCTCCATTCCTGGGTGGAGGCTTTTGTTTAAAGGTCGGGCAGAGACTTGCAATCACTGCCAGTTATTGGTTTCCCTCACTGTGCTAGCTAGTCTGCCTCTGTTGGTCTCCTGCTTCTGTCAGCTTGTCTGCTATACTTTGCTATTATCCGCCAGGTTTTTCCATCTGCCTCAGTTCTGCTTTGTATTGTTCGTGTTGGTTATTTTCATCTGCCTATTCTGTTGGTATTCTACCCTTTCCATCCAGGTATGCCAGCGTCCCTTTTTTAGTCCCTAGTGAAAGTAGGGACCGTCGCCCGGTTGCCAGCCTGGGGTTAGCCAGGAGTGGAAGCAAGTAGGCAGGGACAGGGGTTGTGAGTGAGATCTAGGGCACCAGGGCTGGCGTATCAAGGGTAGTATACCGTAACATAATAACTGGCCCTTAAAATTGCTCTCCAATGGAGGCCATGAGTACCCTCGCAAGTCGGTTGCAAGATTTAGTGGTCGTGATCCAAGACCTGTCCGGTCGTATGGTGGCTCAGGAGCAGCGGGAGTTAGTGCATGTTTCTATCACCCCTTCTATCCCTAAGCCCAAGTGTCCACTTCCTGAGGTATTTTCAGGGGAGAGGAGCAAGTTTTTTGTTTTTCAGCAGGCATGCAGATTGTACTTTCGGTTGCGGCCCCACTCCTCTGGCAATTTGCCCTTTTGGGGGAAAAATTCCTTCCCGACTCCCTAATGGCAATCAGACTAATCCCTGGATCAACCCCTAATAGTTCCTACCTACCTGTATACCCGGATTAACGATTAACCTAAGATTTATATCCTGTTAGGGCGCCCACCCACTGGCGTTTGCGATTTTCGTGCGTGAAAAACGCAGCGTTTTCGCTGCGTTTTTTGCCGCGTTTTCGTGGCGTTTTCGCGGCTTTTCCATTAATTTCCATTGACTTTCATGGGTGCATTAGGAGAAAAATAAGGACACATATGCAACTGACAGTTCCTATGTTAAAAAACGCAACGCAACGCAACGCAAAAAAAAACGCCAGTGGACAGGAGTACATTCAATTCTAATTGCTCTTGAGAAAAAACGCAAAATGCAAAGAAAAAAAAATCGCCAGTGGGTGGGCGCCCTAATATCCTTCCGCTCTAGAAAGACATCAAGTCCCCTTTTAAACTCCTCTATGGATTTTGCCATCACCACATCCTCAGGTAGAGAGTTCCACAGTCTCACTGCTCTTACAGTAAAAACCCCTTTTCTGTGTTGGTTATGAAACCTGCTTTCCTCTAGACGTAGCGGATGCCCTCTTGTTACAGTCACAGCCCTGGGTATAAAGAGAACAGGGGAGAGATCCCTGTATTGTCCCCTCATGTATTTATACATAGTTATTTGATTACCCCTTAGCCGTCTTTTTTCTAGAGCAAATAATCCCAATTTTGATAGCCTCTCTGGTTATTCCAGTCCCATCATTCCATTTATTAGTTTAGTTGCCCTTCTGTGAACCCCATCCAGCACTATAACATCTTTCCTGAGCTCCGGTGACCAGAACTGTGCGCAGTATTCCATGTGAGGCCTGACAAGTGCCTTATATAGTGGGAGGATAATGTTCTCGGCCCTCGCCCCTATACCTCTTTTAATGCACCCCAAGACTTTATTAGCTTTTGCAGCAGCTGACTGGCTTTGGTTACTCCAGTTTAGTCTAAAATCCACTAGTACCCGCAGGTCCTTTTCCACATCACTTTTCCCTAGCAGTACCCCATTTAGTGTATATGGGTGACATCCGTTTCTCCTGCCCATATGCATAACTTTCCATTTTTCAACATTGAACTTCATTTGTAATTTTTCTGAACAAGCCCCCAGCTTATCTATGTCGGTTTGTAGCCGTAGTTTGTCCTCCGTTGCATTGGTTATATTGTATAATTTTGTGTCATCTGCAAATATTGATATTTTACTGTGCAGCCCCTCTATCAGGTCATTGATAAATATGTTGAACAGAATGGGGCCCAATACTGAACCCTGTGGCACCCCGCTAGCGACGGTGGCCCAATCAGAGTACGAACCATTTATTACCACCCTCTGCCTTTTATCTCTGAACCAATTCTTTACCCAGATACACACGTTTTCACCCAATCCGAGCTGCCTCATTTTATATATCTGCTTCTTATGCGGTACGGTGTCAAAATTGCTCTAAATTTAGACTGTATGTAGGTGAAACCTCTTGGAATGATAGCGCCCTTAAAGATGTGTTTTTGTTGGGTCTTTCTGACGCTGTCAAGGATCTACTCATTTCTCATCCCGCTCCCGGGACACTCAATAATGCGATGGAATTGATAGTTGAAGCTGACAGGAGGCTGAGATCTAGAAAAGGGGTAAGTCAGGCCCGTAAGGCTAGGGAATCCAGCAGACCCGCTCCCACTTCTCCCATGCCAACTTCTGGTGCCAAGCCTATGGAAGTGGATCGGTTAAGTCCCGAGGAACAGCGAGGGTTACGGATGATTCATCATCTCTGCCTCTATTGTGGGAAAGCCGGACATCGTGTAGCGACCTGTCCTCAGAAGTGTCTACAACATCAGTCTGAACATGCGGAAAACTTCAGATCCTAGGCGATTTTTGGGAGGATCGCCTAGTATCACAGGTACTCCCTAAGTTGTTGGTGCCTTGTCAGATTGGCTTCTGGAATTTCACTCGGTCCGGTCAAGCTTTTATTGATTCGGATGCTGCCGCCAATTTGATTAGTTTAAATTTTGTCAGACCTCTGATGACTGAGTTCTCGGCATTAAAGATTCCCACACGCTTCACTAGTATTGATTCTACCCCTCTGTCTGCAGGTGTTGTACAATGGAGGACTCCCATTTTACAGTTCACTGTGGGTGTTCTCCATTCTGAGAATCTGTCGTTTTTGGTAATGGAAAGGATGTCCGTTGATGTAGTGCTTGGTATGTCCTGGTTGGCACTGCACAATCCCCAATTTGATTGGTCCACTCGGGAATTGACACATTGGGGGTTGTCCTGTCATCGTCACTTAGCTACTAAATCCATGTGTTCAGCAGATACCATACTTATTCCTGAGTATTTGTCTGATTTTCGTGACGTATTTTCCAAGAAACTGTCTGAGACTTTGCCTCCCTATAGGGAGTGGGACTGTGGTATTGATTTGATCCTCGACAGTCCCATCCCTAAGGGAGCCATTTTCAATTTGTCTGGGCTTAAGCATGAAGCCCTTAAGTCCTATATCTCAGAGTCTCCTGCCAAACGACATATCAGGCTGTCCAGGTCCCCTGCCAAGGCAGGTCTCTTCTTTGTAGAGAAGAAGGATGGGACATTGAGGCCTTATGTGAATTATCAGGCTTTGAATAAAATCACAGCGAAGAACCAGTGCTCCTTGCCCCTGATTCCTGATTTATTGAATCAGGTGGTAGGGGCCCACTGGTTTTCCAAATTGGACTTAAGGGGGGATTACAATTTATTTCACATCCGAAAGGGATATTAGTGGAAGACCGTGTTCAACACCTCATTCAGACATTTTGAATGTCTAGTCATGCCTTTCGGACTTTGTAATGCCCCCGCTGTGTTCCAGGGGTTTATGAACGCGGTCTTCTACGACTTCCTGGGGGTATTTTTGGTCATATATCTCAATGACATTCTGGTGTATTCCCCAGACTGGGATTTACATGTGCGGCACCTGAGGATGGTTCTGACCCATTTGCGTGAGTACCAACTTTTTGTCAAGTTGGAGAAATTCATTTTTGGTACTAAACAAGTATCTTTCCTTGGTTATGTGATTTCACCCACAGAGATTCAAATGGAGTATGATAAAGTGGCAGCAATCTCCCAATGGGTCAGACCAGATAACCTGAAAGCTCTCCAGCGGTTTTTAGGTTTTGCTAATTTTTACCGTAAATTCATTAAGAATTATTCTGTCATTGCTCAATCCCTGACCGATCTTACCAAGAAGGGTGCCGACTGGGTAAGATGGCCGCGAGAGGCCCTAGAGGCTTTTAGTCAACTCAAAAGGGAGTTTACTGCTGCCCCGGTGCTAGTACAGCCTGACGCGTGGCGACCGTTCTTCGTTGAGGTCGATGCGTCTGAGGTAGGGGCGGGGGCTGTATTGCCTTAGGAAGTCAACGGGAGATCTGGGTATAGTCCATGTGCGTTCTTCTCGCGGAAGTTCAGTTCAGCAGAACGTAACTATGACATGGGTAATCGTGAGTTATTGGCGATTAAGTGGTCTCTAGAAGAGTGGTGCCACCATCTTGAGGGGGCAAGGCATCCCATTACCGTGTATACTGATCATAAAAGCTTGGCATATCTCGCCAACGCTAAGAGACTCACAGCTCGTCAGGCCAGGTGGGCGTTGTTTTTCGCCAGGTTTAACCTCGTCGTTACATATATTCCAGGGGATAAGAACGTGAAGGCAGATGCCCACTCACGGAGTTTCGGTTCGCCGGAAAGTGAGACAGTGCCTCCCAAGAATATCTTGGCATCTGGGGTGGTGGTCGCAGTTGTAAAGTCTGATCTCGTTCCTCATCCACAAAATTGTCAGCAGGATGCTCCCTCGGGGGTGCCGGAGGGCAGATGGTTTGTGCCAGAGACCTTGCGTCCTAGAGTCATTGAAGAGCCTCAGTCATCTTTTCTCGCAGGCCATCCAGGGGGTTCAAGGGGCTCTGGATCTTTGTACTAGACACTACTGGGGGCCAGGCATGTCTCGGGAGATCCGTGATTTTGTTAAGGGATGCTCTGTCTGTGCACGCAGTAAAAGTCGGCTGCGTCATCCGGAAGGGCCTCTGAGACCGTTACCGGTGCCTTCTCGTCCGTGGTCGCATTTATCTGTAGATTTTATCACTGATCTACCTGAGTCTCAGAAGTTCACTACTATCCTATGTGAGATACTGAGGGGCGTAGTGGTGGACGGTCGCTACGTCACCCCTAGGTTCCGGTACTATGCATAAGGGGACTGGAGGAAAGTCATGTCCCGCTCTCGGAGACGTAAGAAACCAGAAGCATAATGTGGTCTCCAGCAAGCAGTTGCTGGAGATCTGTTCTTTAAAAATATCCGTTCCACCTCCTCCACTCCAGGGTGTGGGCGAGCTCAATCAGCCCAGGTGCTGAGGCTGAGCCAGTGTGCACATAAATAGCAGGTGCACGGGCACAGGGTAGCTGAGATGGCTGCTGGACCCTGGCAGCCTGTGTGAGCGGCTGGAGTTAGAAGCCCTGCTGTACGCTGCACCTGCTAAGTGGGACCTGATCAGGCCGGGACGGCCTGATAGCGGGATTTTGGACTATTATGTGTTTGCCGGAAGCTAAGGTTGGACTGTTTATGTTGCTGTTATAAAAATAAACGCAGGCCACGCATGCTTTGGACTGCATCCGCTGGTGTTTCCTCTATGAATATCGCTAAACCCACATGCTACCGAGCTAATCTCCCACACCTAGTTGTTGTAGGCCGTTTCTCAAAAATGGCACATTTCGTGGCATTAAAGAAGCTACCTTATGCGATAGAATTTTCCAAGATTTTTTAAAAAGAAATCCTTCGTCTACATGAGGTTCCCGAAAACATCGTATCTGATCGGGGTGTTCAGTTTGTTGCGCAATTTTGGCAAGCCTTCTGTAGAAACCTGGGGACGTCACTTTCCTTCTCGTCAGTATTCCACCCGCAAACTAATGGTCAGACTGAGCGAAAAAAACAGGATTTAGTGCAATATTTACGGTTGTTTGCTAGCGAAAAGTGGGCAGAATTCCTGCAATTGGCAGAGTTTGCGCTAAACAAGTGTACTTGTTCTTCCACTGGGGTGTCTCCATTCCTTTGCGTATATGGTCAGCATCCTCGCTTACTTACAGCTATTTCTGCGTCATCTGCCTGTCCTGCAGCTGATGTCACCAGAGATGCGCTGCAGGGGGTATGGAAAGAAGTACAGAAGAACTCGGAAGCAACGGGGGCTCGTATGCAGTTGCGTAGTGGGCGGAGTCTGTCAGTATCTGAACCTTACAGGATGGGACAGAAGGTATATTTGTCTTCTAGAAATCTCAAATTTAAGGTTTCTTCTTTGAAACTGGTGTCGTGTTACGTAGGTCCCTCTATCATCACGCGTGTAGTAAACCCGCTTGCTTATGAACTTGTTTTGCCAGCTACATGGAGGGTTCACAGGGTTTTTCATAAGTCATTATTGAAACCTTTTGTCCCTTCGATGAGAGACTTGCAATCACTGCTAGTTATTTGTTTCCCTCAGTGTGCTATAGCTAGTCTGCCTTTGTTGGTCTCCTGCTACTGTCAGCTTGTCTGCTATGCTTTGCTATTATCTGCCTGTTTTTTTCATTTGCCTCAGTTCTGCTTTGTATTGTTTGTGTTGGTTATTTTCATCTGCCTATTCTGTCGGTATTCTACCCTATCCATCCTTGTATGCCAGCATCTCTTTTTCGGTCCCTATTGAGTAGGGACCATCACCCAGTTGCCCGCCTGGGGTTAGCCAGGAGTGGAGGCAAGTAGGCAGGGACAGGGGTTGTGGGTAAGATCTAGGGCACCCGGGCTGGCGTATCAAGGGTAGTATACCGTAACATGTATACTGTTGTTAGATAGCGTAGATTGACAGCACCCAGACACGGATATATACCGTACGCTATCAGCAGGCCCCCCAAAAATTTAAAGTGTGTATACTGTTGTTAGATAGCGTAGATTCACAGCACCAACACACACGTGTATAGCTTTAGTAGTTTTATCCAACCCATAATTCTAAACCTTTGTTGTATTTACAGTACATTTATTAAATAAAATGTGTAACTCTCCAAATATTCCAAGATTAATGTTAGAATAGCTCCACCTGCTGTTCTATTCTGTGTGCACTTCAGTAATTGTTCCAAGGTGGTCACACATGCTCAGTCTTCTTTCTCTGTTTCACTGGATATGTGGAGAGATCCCTGGTGTGCTGAGCAGCTACTGCTGAAGTTCTGAGTCGTCACTGTTGTCAGAAAGGATTGTGAGCAAGTGATAAGAAAGTGATACAGCATTACTGCAGAGAAGCAAAACTGAGTAAGTGTGACTACCTGGGAACATTACTGAGACAGGCACAGAAAGGCTCTTCAGTAGAAACAGCAGGGGACAATATTCTAATATTAGTCCTAGAATATCTGGGAATAGAAACATTTTTTTTTAATTTGTAAATGCAAAAAATGTTTATAATGTGGCTGGATTTAATTAGAAACAGTATTTTTCATGGAAAAGCTCATTTAATTTACAGTTATTGTTCTTTTACTCCTATGTGTAGAGCACACCCATATTCCATGTCATGTCTGAAACACAAGTAAGACAATACAATCAGAACAAAACAAGAAGGCATATGAACATATGATTGAGAAACTCGAGTGTATCTTTGCGCCCGATCGGCCTCCCACGCTGGCGGCCCCTAACTGATGTCTCTTTAACTTCTATCACATGGTATGTTTGTTAAACTATTAATAGCAGGGTATGTATTGTTTATGTATGCTTGATAAAGGCGTTTTTTGACGACGAAAGGCGTTGCATTATACTTGTCTAGTCCCTGTAAAATAGAGGTATTATTGCCTCTTGTTATTCTTTTATGCAATAAATTTTGTTATAAAACTTGTACAAATCCACCTCTCTTCGGACTCTGAAGGCTATTCCACTGAAGCGCAGTAAGAAAGGTTTTTTCTTTTACGCTATTGAGGAACATTTGTGCTTATTAAAGGCAATTAGTAACCTACAAACTTATATATATATATATATATATATATATATATATATATATATATATATATATATATATATATATATACACAGTTATATATGTATTGTAAGACAACCCTGCTGTATTGTATTAACTCAGATTATAGCCACAGTTTATAATAAAAACAAATGCTAGTGCTATATTAAAATCAGCAATACTAAGAAAATGACAGTTAGGAAACAAAACTATTTCTAAGGCTGAAAATATATTCAAATCTGGGTTAATTAGCTACTGTATATAGATCATAATGATAGCAATTAAAAACAGATTAATACTAGATTTCATTTGAAATCATGCCAGCCATAATTTACTTTCTTGCATGATTCAAGGTAATTGTTAAATTTAATAGACAACACTAATTTCAAAACAAGTATAAGCCTCTACTTTTAATGTCTATTGTATTATCTTAGGTTTTACATTGTGTCTCTGCCCATTTTCATATAAGATCTGATTAAAATTTGATGAAGATTGATTAAAAAGTTACTTTTGACTATGACAGAAAGGTGTCAGGACACATGTACATCACATCTTGCTGCATATATGGCTGGGTACACACCAACCATGCTGACCCTTGTTCACTGCCAAAAGCATTTACGATGGCCACATTAGCATCAGAATTAGACCATAGATTAATAAAAAAGTTTTTGCATTAAAGACAACAAACATAATAGTTCTAACAGCTGAAAAACAAATGTGGGAAGTGTATGGGAAATGATGGTCATCTCCCCAAAAATGAATTGTGCATAAGTAAATAATTAAAATAAAAAAAGGTCAAATAGGGGGCAAGGGGAAAATGGAAACTTTCTCATCCATTAGATGTAATATATGTGTGAAAGGTAAAAAAAAGAGAGAAAGAGAAAAGGTATATAATGTAAAGATAATTGTTCTGGGATCTTACTAGTCTATTCGTAAATTTATCTCTGCTCAAGGTAAGACCAAATAGTTGGGTAGGATATATACATTTTTATTAACCTATTTAAGATTTCAAAAGTTTTTTAACACGCAGCATTAGGGCAAAATTTCTATTTCCTGTGTTCTCAGGAAGACAGCTCCTCTAGCCTGAAAATTTGATCCAATATCCTAATCCATTGTCTCATAAAAAGAAGATCTGTGTGCTTCCAAGATGCAGTACTAATTTGGTCATAGCCAGGAGAGGTCTGATTTGAGACTTGATGGACTGAGAAAGTTTGTCTAGCATAATAGAGAATAGATAGAAAGGCTATACTAAGAATGAATATAACTTTCAGAAGCCTTTGATATTACTCGAGAAAGTTTAGATCTTTGGACAAGTCCACCACATATTAAAGTATGACTCTATTTCTTTTTGACATTTCCAACATAGCTTTGGAACAGAATGTTTCCATATTATGCTATGTTAATGAGGTCATATACCATCTAGTTAGGACTTTGAGGGCATTTTATAGGATATCATACATCTAGGTACTGCCAAGGTGGAGGACATTATCTCTTCAGAGAACTTGGTTTGTATTTCTTTCTCCCACGTGAAAACAAAGGACACGTTATCTCTACTTGGGCTGTTGCAGGCAATAGCATCTTATAAATAGATGAAATTATTGTTTTACGCAGCATGGTCTGAAAAGAACTATCTATTCAAACTTAGTTGGTGAGTTATTATTTGGCAGATTTTTCAGTAAGGTTTTGAGGGCTATAGCTACTGTATTATAATTAATGATGCGTTTTGATTAGAGATGAGCGAGCAAGCTCTGTAAGGTCAGTTACTCGAGCGAGCCTCACTTATCTCAAGTAACTGCTTTCTCCTCCAAGCGTGCTCGGGGGGTGGTGGGGGTGAGCGGCAGGAGAAAGTGGGCAGGATAGAGAGAGAGATCTCTCTCACTTCCCCCTCCGCTCTCCCCCGCTGCCCCACAAGCACACTTGGAGGAGAAGGCAGTTACTCGAGATGAGCGAGGCTCGCTCGAGTAACTGACCTTACCGAGCGTGCTCTCTCATCTCTAGTTTTGATGCATAGGATATCCCTGGCCTCCTTTAAAATGGAAATTAGACCATCCTCTACCAAAAGTGAGAAAGAGTCTTACTCATTCTAAGTACTTCAGGTATAGTTTCATTAATAGTATTTTCCAAAGTTAGTAATAATCCCTTACTTGTAGGAGGAAGTAGGTAAAGGTAAATCCACTGGTGCAAGCACCGAGTCATGACTGACTCCCAGGATGATGTCACATTGTGACATTTTCTTGACAGACTGTTTTTGTGGGGTGGTTTGCCATTGCCTTCCCCAGTAATATTTTACCCCCCAGCAAGTTGGGTACTCATTTTACTGACCTCGGAAGCATGGAAGTAAGGATGGCTGAGTAAACCTTGAGCTGGCTGCCATAAGGGGATTAATCTATTCAGTGAGTTAATGGAATGTCAAATCTCAAAGGTTACTTTGGTAAATAATTTCCGTATTATAGACACGTTAGTAATATTTTTCTCTTTTTAATATTAACTGTCTTAGAGGTATTGCGAAACATAACCTTCTTTAAATTCAATGTTTAGGCTCTGGCTGTCAAAGTCAGTGTATGACTCTATTTAAATATATTGCTTTGTATTAGAGTAGAGGATCTAGAAGGCCAATACCCCCTTTAGCATCTAGTCTTATTAGTGTTCTATATGCTATCCGAGGTCACAATTATTTTCAAATATACATTATATTAGTGTGATGAAGAAGGGTAATGGCAGGTGAATAGGTAGGGCCTGCAATAAGTACATGACTTTGGAAATTATTAGGCACTTACTAAGGTTATTATGTCCCATTTATGATGCAAAGAGTATAGAGTTGAGTGTTTCAGGTAATTGGTCAAGTAATGGAAGATAATTCAATTGATAAATGGAGGATATAGCTGAAGAAATATTGATATCCAGATATCTGCTAAAATTCTTGGACCAGTCAAAGTGAGATATAAGCAGTTCAGTTGGTTTCTTAGGTTGCTATGCAGGACCTGAGACTTTGATGCATTAATTTTAAAAGTCAAGAGAAAACCAAAAGATTTTAAAAGATTCTGAATATGTGATAATGCAAATTGTGGATTACCAAAAATTACTAAATTGTCAACATATGCTGCTATATTGTGTCCTCTTAGATTTGGACACTCTGTTGGAGAGTTTCAATGACAATCACAAAAAGTAAGGGTGAAAGAACAACCCTGTCTTGTGCCATTAATTATAGAAAAGAGAGAGAAAAAATCTTATTGAACACCAACTTTAGAGATTGGACGCTGATACATAGAAAAAATAGCTTCAATAAATTTGTTGGGTAAATTACATTTTTAAGTACTTCTCTCATGTTTGGCCAACTGATTTTCTTAAATTCGTCAGGAGCGTAGTTGGGGTGTGTTTGTTTCTCATGTATTGAATGAACTGCAGAATCCTGTATGGGTATTAGTGTATATTGACGCAACCGGAAGTACTGATGGAGCCAAGATAGAAGGTGTTTGACAAGGGGTTGACGCCCCCTGTTCATTATTGGCTGCAGGCCATTGTTCGCTTTCTCGGGCTCACAGGTCCTCTTTTTTCCCCAGCGCTGACTGTAGCAGGTGTTCCAGCATCCCCGGTCTCACTGTCCCTGGCAGCCCCTTTTTCGGCCATTACAGATTTTGCTGTTGGCCCTGCTTTCACCTCCGCTGCCTTCGAGCAGGGCACTGTTACTCTCCCTAGCAACCCTTCCTGCACCCTTCCACGCTGTGAGTGTAGGGGAGGCACAGAGGACTGCAACTGAAAAGGTGAGTATACATTCCCCCCCACCGCCGCCAGTGCCCACGGCGCTCTGTTGCGATAACTAAAACCTGCGTCTGAAGTCAGGAGCGGCAGCGCTCAGCGTTGCGGACCACAGCAGCAGAGCCATAAATGGAGCAGCGATGCTCACCGCTCTGGGCCACAGCACAACTTTCGGAAGTTCACCGGGCCGCATGTCACTGCTCCCACGTACAACTGCGCTGCACAGTGCAGACCGACTGGTCGTTGCTTCCTCAACGGCCTCGTCTGCTAGCCACAACCGCTTAGAAGTACTGAGTGCTGCCTCCACGGCGGCCGGGGGTGGCTACAGGACCTGTGAGGGTGAAGACGCCCAGAATGCAGGATACCCAATGAGTAACAGGGGGCGTCCAAACCCCTGTCAAACTCCTTGCATCTTGACTCCACCTGTACTTCTGGTGGCGTCAAGATACACTAATACCTCCTGTATGTGTTTTCCTCTCTCTCTTTGTGGGATGAAAATCACTTGACCTGGGTTTATAAGCTTGGGGCAAAACCTTTAACCTATGCCAGCAGTTTTGCATAGATTTTTAAATCTAAATTTGATAGTGAACTGCTCTTTTTCCTCAGACACACAGATACCTGGCTTGGCTAGATAAAACCCCAGATGGATTAAAGGAATGACATTTCAAACCAGATTCTTCAGTCACATCTAAATCCTGCCCCAAAATTCAGTAAGAAAATAAAAATAACTGTCCCTAGTCATCTGCCTAAGTTTTCTACAACAAATCCACAGAGAATTCCGCTGCAGCAAATCTGTACCATTTCGGTGTAGGTTTGCTTGTGGATTAGCCGCTGCAGAATGGGATCCCCCTCTCAAAAAAATGTGATATCCTGGATCTTCTCCCTACTCTCTCTGAGGACTCTTGTCAGCTGAATCAATGGGCTCCTGGCCTGCAATGATGACATCTTGTCCAGTTTGACCACTGCAGCCTGCAACTGGCTGCAGCTGTCACGTATGATGCATCAGCACTGCAGGCCAAGATGCAGGAACTGGCAGTGGAGCAGACAGGTGCCTTCATAGGAGTGAAAAGAAGATCAATCCAGTAGGTTAGTATATATGCATCTTTTTTTTTATATTTTACACCTGTTTTTATATTTTACAAAATGTTCATACATATATATATATATGTTGCTGCTTATCTGTGGGTAATCACCAAGGAAATTCACAAAGTGTGATTTATTGTGGATTTTGACTTACTTATTGAACTCCATGAAGAAAATCCGCAACAAATCTGCCAATGCTGCCATATGCAGCATAAGATCAGATTCTCATATTGCAGATAAAATTCTGTGACAAATCCCACACCAAAATCAAACCCAAAAATCTGTGCGCAGTTTTGGCCTGGATTTTGATGCAATTTTCACTGCAGAATTCACTTACTGCATTACAATGAATAAATTCCACTGTGAAAATCCACTGCATTTTTTCATCAAACAGAGCATGCTGTGTATTTAAAAACCATGTCACTATCGTATTCCACTGCAGAATTTTTCTTTCATTTGTCTTACATTGCCTTTCATTGCTCCTAAATTTTAGCATGAAATCTGCAGTTAAAATTCTGCAGCAACTTCACAATGTGTGAAGCCACCATAAATTGACATCCTGTAAATTTAAAATAAGTACCACAGGTCAATTTACTCTACTGATTTCTTTTATGGAAAGTGTGAATGAGATTTCTGTAAACCCCAGCCACTTTGCTGCTGTAATGCTCTGCAAATTTTTCACATGAAGAGTTGTAACAGAAAATGCACAGTGTATTTGCCTCTTGTGAACATACCCCTATTCTTGCTTAAAGAAGCTTAATTTGCTATCTTTTTCCTTAAACAATATCAATAACAGCATTCTTTGACAAATATACAATTGGTGTTGCCATTATGAAAAACAGAACTTGTCTAGTCTTGCATAGACCTAAGACATCCAAAATCACATTTCAGACATTTTCAGGAATGTGACGGGTTATTTTTCTGTATTTTTACATCTCATGTATGTTTCTTTCATAAAAGTTACAAGTTTTTTTTCATTTTCTCAAATTACTATGGTGATGGATAATCAAAAGGAGTTTAGATTCATTAATTATAATTAGGTGACTTCCTTCTACATTCATTCTTGTTACATGAAATGACCACCTGTAGTAAAAGTTCTGAGGAGAGAAACATCCCACTGAGTTAACCAATTATCTACATGATTTAAGATGCATATTTTAGCAATGAAAAGAATAATAATCAACCATTGTGTGAATTTAGAGTTACTGTGGATCTTATCGCATTCGATGAAACACAGGACTATGAAAGCCTTTAATAATTTTTCTAGTATCTAATTGTTTAACTTCTATTGCTAATTCATAAAAATACTGCCCATCATACATAGGAACTGTTCAGTTTTAGGCCTCATTTACGCGTAAATACGTCGGCCAAAGATCGCAACCATGTGAAGCATTCAATTCCAATGCATTAATTCAAATGAGCGATTTTCGGGTGTGTAAAAAAATTGTGTCGTCAAAATTCGAACATCGATGACTTTTTTTGGTTACTGATTTTTGTCACTGCATGAAAAGATAGGTCCTGACTAGAGATGAGCGAACTTACTTGTTTAGGGCATTTTTGCACTCGAGCACCGCTTTTTCCGAGTAACTGACTACTCGGGCGAAAAGATTCGGGGGGCGCCAGGAGTGAGCGGGGGGGTTGCAGTGGGGAGTGGGGGGGGGGGAGATAGAGAGAGCTCCCCCCTGTTCCCCACTGCTACCCCCCACTCCACCACGCCGCCAGTAGTCAGTTACTCGGAAAAACTGGTGCTCGAGTGCAAAAACGCCCTAAACGAGTAAGTTCGCTCATCTCTAATCCTGACCTATCTTCTGCTAAAAAATGCTGAAAGCTCCCATAGACTCCTATGGGAGCTGGAAAGAAAGGAGACAGAGGGAGTTTACCTGCGTCCGACGCTCGAAAAAGATGACAGCTGCCTCTGTTTAAGCTATTACTAGTCATTCCATGGGTTTCTGCCGATCAAAAGATTTCCGTGCTGCAGCAAATTTTTCTACTGATATGGCGCGTGAATGGACGAGAAAATGCTAATTAAGCTCGGCACTAGAGCGCGGTTATTCCTCATTGATGCAATTTTATGGAACCTGCGGGCGACCATAAAAACGCATACACTCGTGTGAATGAGGCCTTAGTTTGCACATAGCAAGCGGTTTCCATCTTTTTTTCTTTTTTTTAGGCCCAATTCACACCAGCTCTCTACTTTCATGTTGGCTGGATCGCGGTTGAAAATCGCGTGAATGAAGAATAGCCATGAGCAAGTCGTGGCCAAAATTCACGTTTTCTCGTCCATTTACATGAGTGGCTGCGGCATATATATGCTGCAACTCTGAAAATCCTTGGTCGGATTAAATCCTTGGAATTATATTCTAATGGCTCAATAGAGTTAACTGCCATGTTTTAGCAGTGTTGGATGCTGCTAAACTCCTCCCCCTCTCTTTTTCGGCAGCTCCCATAGAAGCGTATGGGAGCCGTTAGCATATATTGGCCGAAAGATAGGGCGAGACCTATCTTTTCCCGGCTGCGTATAAAATCGCACGTTGTATTCAGTTGCCGATGTTCTATCTCTCCCAGCACAACATTTTTACGTGGAATCCAATGCTTTAGATCGTCGCGATTTTTTAATTGCAGCTAAATTAGCCATGTAAAAACGCCTGTGTGAATGAGGCCTTAGGGTTAAAAATGAAATATGTTGTCGCCTATGGTAAATATTTGTAATGTGGATGAGGATGATGTTAGTTCCCTTTAAGATAGAAGACAATCACAGACCAAATAAAGATACAACAGATAAACTTTACTAACATAATTGCAATTGCAGTGGCTTTCAAGTATATTGGTTACTATCTCTTATAAAGGTTCTACATTTCTTAGCGATTACAACAAAGTGGTAGAATTTCTAGAATGTTGCTAAAGATCTTTATAGAACATATAATATTTGTAGAGCATTCCTTGACAGCACCCCATTTTTCCCACAGAGACTATACACAGACTATGTAACCTCACTCAGTCTCACTCAAACAACACACTAACAAAGTTGTCCATCACAACTTTCTTCTTACCCTCAAGAGTCACAATTCCTAGGGCGTGGCCTAACTGAGCACTGAAAAGGCTGCTTAAGATTGGAGCTCCGAAAACTACTAAAAGCACCTATAGAGGCACCTTACCTTCACCACTGGGATTCCTGAAGCCTCCTTCATTAGCTGATGAGACGCCGAAAGTCCTCTCACATTCTCCCAGGACACCTGGAGGACTTCTTTATCACCTGCACCAGAAAGAGCGGCGCTGCTCTCGAAGCCTTGGAGTCTTTGCCCCCTCCGACGGAGGTTGGGGGTGAGTTCGCCACTCCTGCCAACGCCTTTCTACCAACCGCTGCTGCTCCTATGTTCCCGATCTGTCTGCCTGCTCTGACGGGGGACAGGGGTGAGTTCACGCACTTGTCAACTCCCCGCAGCCAACCGCTGCTGTTTCGGAGGTCCCAACTGGGCTGCCTGAGCTGACAGAAGATAGGGATGAGCCCTTCACTCCTGTCAACTCCCCACTGCCGATCACTGCTGCTCCTGTGGTCCCGATCTTCCTGCTCGCTCTGTTGGAGGGTGGAGGTGACTTCCCTCCACAAGCTAGCCCCGCACTGTTGGCCACTGCTGCGTCTGAGACTCGGATATCTCTGCATGCTCTGACGGAGGATAGGGGTGAGTGCCATACATCTGTTAATCCCTCACTGCCAGGACTTGCCCAGGGAAGGGTACTACAAGTTAGTGTCCCTCAAGACCCCTCTGCTAGACTCCCTTTCGGCGCAGAAGAAACAACAATGACCTCTAGAGGAAAAAATGCACATAAAGGAGCACAACATGTGCGCAAGATGGCGCCATCTCCCCGCACTCAGGAACAACCACATGTCTCTCCCTCTGCCAGCTCGCTTAAACAGAGGCAGAAGCTCATGCAGGATCAAATAGAAGATTCAATAGCATCTAATATGGAGGATATGATTTCTGACATGCCAACTTCTGAAAAGCCAGTTACAGAAACTTTCATGAAAGAAATAGTGGTAGCTTTAAAAAATTCCTTGCAAGCGAACTTTGATTCTCTGAAATCTACATTAAAGGCTAGTTTAATGGAGTTTGATGAGAGGATTACGCATACTGAAAACAAAATGGGTGAATTACCTCATTCACACAATGACCTTACTGACTCTCACTATGCTTTGTCCGACGAGGTGGATAAAATAAAAATTAAACAAGCTGACATGGAGGATAGAAACCTCCATAACAATGTTAGAGGAATACCGGAGTTGGTCTCACCAATGGAGCTTACTAAGTATCTACAACAACTGATAAAAGCCATCCTCCCAGACATATCTTCTACAGAGCTAATTATTGATAGAGCTCACAGACTGCCTAAACCTAAGTTCATACCAGAAAAAATACCAAGAGATGTAATTGCACAAATACACTACTTTCATGTAAAGGAAGCTGTCATGCAGGCAGTTCGGAAAATAAACCAACTACCAGCACCTTTCGGTGATGTGCTCCTCTACATAGATTTATCCCAAACTACTTTACAGGCAAGAAGAAAATTTTCTAATATTACCAACGCCCTCAGGCAGGAAAAAATTCTCTATAAATGGGGTTTTCCCCCTAAGCTAATAATCCAAAAAGATGGAATTACCCACATTTTTTCTAAACGGGAAGAAGCGACTAGCCTACTGTCCTCCTGGGGTATAGGCATGACAGAAACCACTCCTGCAGTCCCATCTAGGTGACCTAGAACTCACGAGAAAAACCCTACATCTAACGATCTAGGTCTATGAATATTAACAATGGTGTCCAAGAGGGACTTCCTGATATTTCAGTTGTAGTTCTCAAACATGTGGACTTTGCCTACCCCCAAGCCCAATTTATGCTTTACGGATTTGTGTGAACTTTTTTCCACACCCTACGTACAAGCCCAATTTTATGCTTTACGAGCTTCTTGCTCTGATTTGTTCTGAATGTCTATAAAGAATCTAAGGCTGTATTTACAGTAATGTTTGTTTTACCTGTTAGTAGAAGACATCCAACTAGAGATGAGCGAGCATACTCGTCCGAGCTTGATACTCGTTCGAGTATTAGGGTGTTCGAGATGCTCGTTACTCGTAACGAGTACCACGCGGTGTTCGAGTTACTTTCACTTTCTTCCCTGAGAAATTTGCGCGCTTTTCTGGTCAATAGAAAGACAGGGAAGGCATTACAACTTCCCCCTGCAACGTTCAAGCCCTATACCACCCCCCTGCAGTGAGTGGCTGGCGAGATTAGGTGTCACCCGAGTATTGAAATCTGCCCCTCCCGCGGCTCGCCACAGATGCATTCTGACATTAGTTCAGGGAAAGTGCTATCGTGTTGGAGCTGCTATAGGGAGAGTGTTAGGAGTATTTTAGGTTTCAAGAACCCCAACGGTCCTTCTTAAGGCCATAAATCTTCTCTATATGCGCTCAATGGGGCCGGCGGCAGCAGCGCCGACCCCATTGAGAACATATAGAAGACAAATCCTTCTTCTCTGCCACAGCTGTAACAGCTGTGGCAGAGAAGAACGATGTTTGCCCATTGAATTCAATGGAGCCAGCAATACAGCAGGTTCCACTGAAAGCAATGGGCTGCCGGCGTGCGCGGGGATGAATTGTCGGGAAGGGGTTAAATATATAAGCCGTTCCCTGCAATTCATCCAGAAATGTGTTACAATAAAAATATATACCGGCGTATAAGGCGACGGGGCGTATAAGACGACCCCCCCCAACTGTCACCTTATACGCTGGCAATACAGTGGAGCAAAGAATAAAGATCATTACTTACTTCTTCTGACGTTCTGCAGCGCTCCTGCAGGCTGTTGCTCCCTCCTGGTTCCCGGCAGAGCATTGATTTCTCTACGAAGAGCTTTAAATCCCCGCCTCCAGAAACACACGTGCCTTCAGCCAATCACAGCCAATGACAATGATGTCATTGAATAGCTGGGATTGGCTGTGCTTCTGGAGGCGGGGATTTCAAGCCCTGCGTCCAGAAAGCAATACTCTGCCGTGGACCAGGAGGGAGCAACAGCCTGCAGGAGCGCCGCAGAACGTCAGAAGAAGTAAGTAATGATTTTTATTCTTTGCTCCACTGTATTACCGGCGTATAAGGTGACAGTTGGGGGGTCGTCTTATACGCCCCGTCGCCTTATACGCCGGTATATATTTTTATTGTAACACATTTCTGGATGAATTGCAGGGAACGGCTTATATATTTAACCCCTTCCCGACAATTCATCCCCGCGCTCGCCGGCAGCCCATTACTTTCAGTGGAACCTGCTGTATTGCTGGCTCCATTGAATTCAATGGGCAAACATCGTTCTTCTCTGCCACAGCTGTTACAGCTATGGCAGAGGAGAACGATCTTTACGCTGACAGTGCGGGGGGGGGGGGGCCACTCTTGCCGCTATTGTGGCTTAATAGTGGGACCTGGGAACTTGAGATGCAGCCCACCATGTAGCCCCTCGCCTGCCCTATCCGTTGCTGTGTCGTTCCCATCACTTTCTTGAATTGCCCAGATTTTCACAAACAAAAACCTTAGCGAGCATCAGCGATATACAAAAATGCTCGGGTCGCCCATTGACTTCAATGGGGTTCGTTACTCGAAACGAACCCTCGAGCATTGCAAAAATTTCGTCCCGAGTAACGAGCACCCGAGCATTTTGGTGCTCGCTCATCTCTACATCCAACCAATTCCACATTATCTTATAGCATCATATATGTTATATATGGCTGTTAAGTTTCTCTACATAAATGCCAATTGGCTGCAGTCGCCATTCAAAAGGTCTGCAGTGGGGAGAGAGGCTCTCGCCAATAATGCCGATATTGTTTGTATTCAAGAAACTCATTTTGATGATTCCTCCGCATGCCCCAAAATGGCCCATAACAAATTCTCCAACATCTATTTAGCCTGTGCATCTGAAAAGAAAGCAGGTGTTCTGATTGTGTTCAAAGACACTATCAACATGGACATTTCAGTTTTAGAGCAGGGCCCTAGGGGAAGATACATACTTCTCTTGGGTAAACTGAACTCTATGCCTTTTACTTTACTAAATAGCTATGCACCTAATTCCACACAGATAAGGTTTCTGAACAAAACTATTAAGAAACTGCTTAGGCATGAAAAAGGCACATTAATAATATGTGGAGATTTTAATCTCATTACGGATAGAGCTATTGATTCTTCATGTCACGTTCCCAGGAAAACCCCTTCCTTGCAGCACTGGCTCCAGAAAGAGGCATTTTATGATGTATTCCGATGCTTAAATGCTTCATCTAGAGAATATACTTTCTACTCCCCTCAACATAGAACCTTCTCTCGAATAGACCTCATATTGGTAGATAGATGGCCATTACCTTGTGTTACAGATGCGAAAATTGGTACTGCCACCTGGTCTGACCATGCACCAATATTAGCTATCTTCTTGTGGAGACAAAGTGCCAGGAGGGGCCAAGACTTGGAGGAATAACCTCTTCTTGATGGGTCTCCTGCAACATCTTGAAGATATTTTTGAGGTTTTAACAGAATATTTTACCATTAACTCCACTCCGGAGATTTCACCTCTTACGGTCTGGAACACACATAAAGCCTTTATCAGGGGAGTCCTCATTAAGATGAGTGCCAAATTTAAAAAAGAAAAGGAAATATGGGTATCTGAAGTGCTCCTACAAATTTTCAAACACAGAAAAAAATCTTCAATCCTCCCCCTCAGAAGTGGAACATAATAATCTTTTTAAGCTACGTCAGAAACTGTGCAGTCTCTTACTAGAAAATTTTGGACATGAAATGCTCTAGAGCAAATTATTATATATCAAACAACAAACCCTTCCGAATGATGGAAGGATTAGTAAAAAAGAGGAATTTAAAAGCAATGGTACCTTTTATTTCATGCCCAGACATGCCAGGGAAAAAATATTCCACCCAACACAAATAGCAGACTGCTTAAGTACATTTTACAAAAAAATGTATAATTTGAAAGATGACACCTCCATTCCCCAGCAGACACGACAAGGGATCCTATCATTTCTGTCTAAGGTTAACCTCCGTCCAGTGGCCCAGGGTAGTTTCTTGAACGAACCCATCTCACATAATGAAATTTTAGAGAGAATTAAACTGCTGAAAAACAAAAATCCCCAGGTCCAGACTGATTATCTAATGAGTATTATAAACACTTTGCTAATATGTTAACTCCCCATATGACTTTAGCATTCAATCAAGGTATAACACAAGGCAAACTCCCGATAGAAATGCTGGAAGCTACGATAGTCGCCATCCCTAAAGCAGGTAAAGATCCTTCGTCTCCAGCCAATTTCTGACCTATCTTTTTATTAAACTGCGATACGAAACTTTATTTAAAAATTATAGCCCAACGACTTCTAAAAATTATGCCAGACATTATACATTCAGACCAAGTAGGTTTTACAAAAGGGAGACAGGCACCTGACGGAACGAGAAGAATCCTATGTCAAAACTAGCGTGCCATTTTTCTTGCTCTAGATGCTAAGAAGGCCTTTGACAGGCTACATTGGAGCTATGCCTTCTTAGTTTTTGAAAAAGTTAGCTTTGATGAAAATATTCTTAAAGCAATTAAATCACTTAAATACACTTCCCCCTCAGCTAAAGTCTTAGAAGACAGTACTCTTTCCAATTCTTTCCATATAACAAATTGAACCCGACAGGGCTGTCCACTGTCTCCTCTTAATTTTACTCTAGTGTTAGAACCTTTAGCAGAATATATCAGACAACATCCTAATATACATGGGGTACATGCGGCACTAGACCTCATAAAATAAGCTTATTTGCAAACGATATACTATTGACATTAACAAAACCTATAGACTTCTCTTTGTAATGTATACTCAACTCTCTCACAGGTTTCCGCTATCTCCTATTATAAACTGAATGTGTCCAAATCACAAATTCTGGGTATACATATAAATGGAGAGCAAAGCAGAGAGATAGAACAAGAACAAGAATTTCCTTTTCAATGGCAAACAAAAAATATACCCTACTTAGGTATTAACATATGCTTTTCCCTATCAAAATTGGTGTCTAATAACTTTCTCCCTCTATGAGAAGAGATCCAAGAAGAATTGGATGCTTTTAAGAGACGACATACTACTTGGATCAGATGTATGGTACCTTATAAGATGCTAATTCTCCCCATGATACTATACTATTTTTACACTTTACACTCTACCAATACCAATCCCGCAAACAATCTTGTCAAAATTCCAAAAACAATTGGCAAATTATGTCTGGCTGGGGAAACCACCTAGAGTATCTTTCTCTATTTTATCTCTTCACAGAGCCCAAGGTGAAACTGGTAAGCCTAATTTAGAGGCGTATCACAATGCCTTGCTCCTACAATAGTCTATCTTCTGGTTTACACAATCCTCAGCGATCAGCTGGCCTAGTATATAAACAGAATGGCTGGCTTAATCCCCTTATCTTCATTGATATATGCAAAACTCATAAATGCTACATCTCCTTCTCTCATATTAAATTCATATATGCCCCCCCCCCCTTCTCTTCCTATTAAGGCGACTTTTAGAGGTCTGGGGTAAATTTCTAAAACTCTCGGATGCAACGTTTACCTGCCAATTAAAACAGATCCCTATAAGAACTGTGGAAATTTTTATTCAAGATCTGCAATTCAGCTCTTGGGTCAAGAGAGAGGTAAAATTTATGGCAAATCTTTTCAAGGAAGATATTATTAAAGGAGTTGTCCGGCCACACAGGGTAAAAATTTTTATAATGCTGCTGCTTCCCTTTCAGTAAGGATAGTAACAGACAGCATACAGGGGCTCAAACCGGCCAGCAGATCAGCTGCAATGTCAGTTTATTACCTTAGACTGATCTTCTCTGCAGTTTTCAAAGATGGCGCCTCTGTGCTGCCTTCTCAGATGCCCTGCGCTCCCCCCTCTTCTGTGTGCGCGCTCCCGATGGTAGTAAGACATGAAAAGGCAGGATTTCCCTCAGCTCACGTCCTAGCCCCGCCCACGACACGCCCACCTCTATTGAACTGCTCTACAGTCTCTCCCCGCCCAGGCCCCGCCCCCTGCTAAAGTAAAGTAAAACATTTCCCCATACACACATGCCCTCATAGTGCCCCTCTCACAATGACCCCCCCCCACACTTCTGTCAGCCGGGTCAATGCACATACACATCACTGCACCCCCCCCCCCCTTCCCCTGCACACATCCATCCATCCATCCATCGATCTCTCCCACTCCACCCCCCCCCCCTTCCCCCGGGACTTCTGTCAGCCGGTCTGTGCACATACACACACATCACTGCACCCCCCCTTCCCCTGCACACATCCATCCATCCATCCATCCATCGATCTCTCCCACTCCACCCCCCCCCCCCTTCCCCCGGGACTTCTGTCAGCCGGTCCGTGCACATACACACACATCACTGCACCCCCCCTTCCCCTGCACACATCCATCCATCCATCCATCCATCGATCTCTCCCACTCCACCCCCCCCTTCCCCCGGGACTTCTGTCAGCCGGTCCGTGCACATACACACACATCACTGCACCCCCCCTTCCCCTGCACACATCCATCCATCCATCCATCGATCTTTCCCACTCCACACCCCCCCCCTTCCCCCGGGACTTCTGTCAGCCGGTCCGTGCACATACACACACATCACTGCACACCCCCCCCCCCCCGTGCACACACCCATCCATCCATCTCTCCAACATTTCTCCCCTTCTCCCCTACTCCCCTTCTCCCCTTTCACATACTTTAAAAGTCCCGACGGTGTCTTCTTGGCTCTTGTCCAAGCAGCAGCGGCAGGCAGTCACTCACTCCGCTCTGGTATATGAAACCAGGAAGTGAGTGTACTGCGCATGCGCCGACCGGCGGCGCGCGTCCCCTGCGATGATGAGGTAAAGAGCGCGGTCCCGGCAGAAGAAAGAAGGACTGCGCATGCGCGGAAGGGAAGAGGAGCGTTCCAGCGCCGACGAGAGCTGCTGCCGGCCTGACAAGAAATGCAGAAGATTTCTTGTCGTAACCTGGGACGACCGAGGGTCAACACAGGGGGGGGCACCCCTAAAGGTAAGTCCAAAACTTCTGTTTGCTTCATTTTCCATGCACAATGTATATTACAAAGTGCATGGAAATGGGCAAACAGAAGTAATGAGACCTGATGTTTCTGGCCGGACAACCCCTTTAAGCCCTTCATGTCTTTGGTTGAGGAGTTTGGAATACCTAAAACAGATTTGTTCAAATGTCTACAGATTAGAGATGAGCGAGCACCAAAATGCTCGGGTGCTCGTTACTCGGGACGAACTTTTCGCGATGCTCGAGGGTTCGTTTCGAGTAACGAACCCCATTGAAGTCAATGGGCGACCCGAGCATTTTTGTATATCGCCGATGCTCGCTAAGGTTTTCATTTGTGAAAATCTGGGCAATTCAAGAAAGTGATGGGAACGAAACAGAAACGGATAGGGCAGGCGAGGGGCTACATGTTGGGCTGCATCTCAAGTTCACAGGTCCCACTATTAAGCCACAATAGCGGCAAGAGTGGGCCCCCACCCCCCACTGTCAGCATAAAGATCGTTCTGCTCTGCCATAGCTGTAACAGCTGTGGCAGAGAAGAACGATGTTAGCCCATTGAATTCAATGGAGCCGGCAATACAGCAGGTTCCACTGAAAGCAATGGGCTGCTGGCGATCGCAGGATGAATTGTCGGGAAGGGCTTAAATATATAAGCCCTTCCCTGCAATTCATCCAGAAATGTGTAAAAATAAAAATATATACCGTATATACCGGCGTATAAGGCGACGGGGTGTATAAGACGACCCCCCAACTGTCACCTTATACGCCGGGAATACAGCGGAGCAAAGAATAAAAATCATTACTCACTTCTCCTGGCGTTCTGCGGCACTGCTGCAGGCTGTCGCTCCCTCCTGGTTCCCGGCAGAGCATTGCTTTCTGGACACAGGGCTTGAAATCCTCGCCTCCAGAAAACACACGTGCCTTCAGCCACTCACTGCAGGGGGGTGGTATAGGGCTTGAACGTTGCAGGGGGAAGTTGTAATGCCTTCCCTGTCTTTCTATTGGCCAGAAAAGCGCGCAAATTTCTCAGGGAAGAAAATGAAAGTAACTCGAACATCGCGTGGTACTCGTCTCGAGTAACGAGCATCTCGAACACCCTAATACTCGAACGAGTATCAAGCTCGGACGAGTATGCTCGCTCATCTCTACTACAGATCAGATCATTCCTCCAGAGGACTCATATACATAAAGTTAAAGTTCCAAAACCAATCTAAATAAGCTTAACAATTGTCAGACAAAAGAAAAATCCCAAACAAGGAACTTCTATGATTATATGGTGGGGGACTTGAGAGGAGGGGAAAAGTGTCATCTTTTGAACTGGGAGAGAGATCTCAGCTTGGGAATCTAATTAGAAGATTGGCTAAAATCCTTTAGTTGGACAAAACAAGCCTCCAGGTGCACAAATTTGATAAAAGTACATCTGAAAGTGTTTACAAGCTGGTATTTTACTCCTCTACAACTTAAAAATAGACATCTAATTGCAGAGGCCTTATGTTGGAGGAATTGTGGCAGGGAGGGATCGCTTTTATACATATTTTGGTCATGCCCATTAATTGGAAACTTTTGGCAAGAGCTTTATATGATATTAAATAAAGTAAAAGAAAATCCGGTCCCAAAGAACACAGCTGTTGCCTTGCTACTTTTAGACTTAGAGAAAATTAACCCAAAAAATAGACGTTTGATTAGTCATCTTTTGTTAGGAGCAAAAACATTAATAGCTAGGAAATGGAGAACGAGTGAATCCCCTTCATTAAAGGATCTTATACAAATCATGTCTGAACATGGCATTTATAAAAAATTCTTTGACCTTAGAAATGACGCTATAACTAAATATGAAGCTATGTGGAACCCATGGAATAAATTGTTCCTGTCGTGATGTCTGAAATTTTGTTCCATCTTTGTTGGTGAATTTTGTATGCCTTTTTTTTTTACTTTTGTTTTTTTTTAAATTTTCCCTTACTCAATGCAACCCTTACCCCTGCTCCTCCTTCTCTTCTTTTTATGGAAAACATATCTTATTGATATACATTTGTCTGAAACTTTAGATTTGATAATCACATTTTAATTTTTTTTGTGCAGCCCTTACAACTGCTGGTTGTCTGGATTTTATGATATTTGATACAGTAAAAAATTCATTGATAAAAAAAAAGATTCACAATTCCTAACTCACAAGGGTCTTATATTTTGCACACTTCTCACTTTTCATATTCAACAGGTGCGACCCTTACCACCACAGAACACACTGAGCATGCTTCCACTTTTGTCTAATGTGTAGATGTTGATGTGGATCTGCAAATCAGTAGCAACATCCTCATAAGACTTTAGGTGCAGATATTTTTGTAACATTTGTAACACATGAAAGCACCCCAAGAGTGATTTCACTTTTTCCATTTTAATGCAGTTTTTTTAAGCTAAAGAATGGAGCGTGGATCTTCTATCTAGATTTGTGGACTAAAAATCTACAATGGAATAGAGTAACAACAAAGTAGGTGAGATTTAAACAAATTTCATCCACATGTTACAGAACTAGACCTGCAATGTGGATACTTAAATCTGTCTCATGTCAATTCATGTTGCGGATTGGCTGCAGTTTTAAAGTTGCAGGTTTTCTCCATTTGAGTTCAATCGAAAAGTTAAAACCTGCAACAATACCCAATTGTTGCAGATTTTGATGTTAATTGCCTGCAGATCCTTAAACTCTAAAAGTCATAGTAGGTAGTGAAAAAAAAGCCAAAAAAAATGTTCTATGTAATTTTTAAAAGAAAACTGGTATACTCACCACCCCTGGTACTTAGCTTTTCTTCCAAAATCCACACAATTTGGTATAGATTTACTGCTTAGGAATTCATTGCATATTTCTGTGGATATGCTGCCGAAATTTTCTACAGGAAATATGCTAAATGTGGACCTACATGTACTCTGTTTTTTTATTTAATTCACTCCTTTTGCATCAACATTTCTCTACTAGCTCTTCCTTATCTGAGAAAGTGGAACAAATCTCTGCTTCTAGAGAAGTCACTAAAAGAAGTATCACAGGCCCATGGTGACAGCTCCAAGCAGGGAGCTGTCACACTCCCTGGCCCCACAGCTTTATTCTACAAGGTCAAGGTGTGTTTACAGCCCTGTAGAAAAAAAGCCCAGAAACTCAGGACAAGAAAACATGTCTGGGTGGTCACTAAGGGGTTAAGGATATGGCCTCTATCAGTATAAACTGTCACTATGTGCCAAATTAGCTAATTTGTATATTTTCATTGGTAAAGTAGCCCAATGGTGTACAAAGCAAGGCTATAAATGCATACTGTCTCTGGATTCTTTCCCACGAGCGTATATCGGTCACCGTTTTCATGGCTGGCCGATATATGTTACGTTAGGAGAGCTAAAACCCGTGAACGGGCGCACAAATCAAACCTTTGTAAGCCCGTTTGGATGGCATGGGTCCCAGCGCATATACGCCGAGACTACCATGCCGTCGCCCTTTTTTCCTCCCTCCCCATCGCAGGCTCACCTGTCCTCTCCTCCCTGCTCATTCTTTGCAATGGAAAGGGGCGGTAAAGGGGGCATAGCTAAGCGATATCCCACCCTGCCCCCTCCCATTGATGGCTTAGCTCCACCCACATCCTGCCCCTTGTCCACAGCCAGCTATGGGACAAGGCGGGGTGAGTTGGTGCTTAGCTCCGCCCCTGTCCCAGGCCCTCCTATTGTAAAGAACGTGTGGGGAGGAGAGGACACGTGAGTCTGCACAGGGGAAGGAGAGCAGAGCCACGCTGCTAAATTCTCTCCCACCTGCTGCCGCTGCCATGGGCTCCCATAGGAACCAATGCAGCTGCCGACGTATTCCGGCCCAAAAGATCCAGGACTATCTTTTGGGCCTGACGTAAAAACGCTCAGCGCTATATTGGCCGGCTGGGCACTTTTACATCTCAGGAATACGGCCATGTGATCTAATGCATTGGAATCCAATGCATCAGATCACAGCGTATATCAGCCGGCCGTGAAAATGGCCGGCTGATATACGCTCGTGGGAAAGAAGCCTCAGGAGGGGAGGGATATGGTGCCAGAAACCCAAACCAGAATATAGCCAAATTTAATACTGGCTATTTACTTCTTGTCTATCCTAGCTATGCTCTTTTAGTCCTATGCAACTTGTATTTAAAAAATAGTCTATAACGGCCTTCTCTCTCTTTTTCATACAAAATGGAGAAAAGGGTATTTTGCTTTAACAATATAAATTCTAAATGTTATTTCCTTCATATCTGAAGTTTGATGACTTTACATCTACTGTATGTGAACTATTAATGAAATCGTACATTTGTTTGTAATAAAATATGTTTAATGTTAATATAGATAGTAAAAAAAAGTTAATAGAAAAGGAATTTTTAAAATAATGTATTTATTTATATATTTGTTTATTTATTTAGTCTATGTTCTAAAATGAAAAGATGAAATGCAATGGTCAGATATGTTCCTTTTGGCATAGCAGTTCAGCATTAGTTGCAAACAGCATGATTCCCCTTGTGCATATGTTGTACTGTAACTGATATGTGATGCACAGCTGGGTTCTCTGTTTTATGTACAGTGCAGATATACTTCAAAGAGAGTAAGCTACATTTGTAGAAAGAATGCTTTCACTGAGAAGAAACTATTCAAGTGAAAAGCAATATACTGTATATGAACAGCCTTGTACAAAGTTATTTATTTTGACATTGACTGTAAAGCACATTAGCTCTTTTAAGAGGCTGAAAGAAGAGCTATGAAAAAGTTACATTAAGTAATTTTAGATATTTAGGTTTTTTCTCTTTTTTACTACTAAATATATTGTTAGAAGATATGTATATAGTTGACATCCATTTACTGTGATGTGGATAAGGTGTCTAAGAAGCTTAGTTAGATTAACTACTTCCAGAAAACACCTTTACGAGATTTAGCCCTTTAGTGACAAAGCTTTTTTTTGGTTTTTCCATTTTCGTTTTTTCCTCCCCCCTTTTAAAAAAATCCTAAATCCTTTATTTCTCGATCAACATAGCTGTATGAGGGATTATTTTTTGCAGGATGAGTTGTATTTTTTAATGGTACTATTTAATGTACCATATAATCTAGGGAGAAACTTAAAAAAAATTCTAAGTGGAGAGAAAAAAAAAATGAAATTCCACCATCTCTCGGTGCATCTTTTTTCTACGGTGCACAAACTGCAACAAAAATGACATGATAACTTTATTCTATGGGTCAGTATAATTACTATGATACCAAACTTATATAGTTTTTTTGCAATACTACTTGTATTTTTTTCAAAGATATTTAATTTTTGTTTTCAACATTAGATTTTTATTGAAAAAATTTGATAGGATTATACACAATGAGATAGTTGTAATCCAGACGACTGTATATAATTAGAGATGAGCAAGCACACTCGTAAGAGCTTGTTGCTCGTTCAAGTATTAGGGTACACAAGATGCTCGTTACTCGAGACGAACACCACTCGGTATTCGAGTCAATTGCAGTTCCTCTCCCGCATGTTAAGCACCATTTTCTAGCCAATAGATATGCAGGGAAGACATTACCACTTCCTGCTGTGACGTGCCAACCCTCTCCCCCCCCCCCCCCCCCAGTAGTCAGTGGCTGGGCCGATCAGGTGACCGCCGAGTACTTAAAGTGGTCCTGCCCGCGGCTCGCCTCATGCTGGCAGAGGTTAGGAATAGTGCTGCTGCTGATATAGGGACAGTGTTAGAGTAGGATCCTGTCGTCAAGAACCCCAACGGTCCTTCTTAGGCTACTCTACATAGTGTGCATTACTGTTGTGGCTGGCTGGGAGCAGTAGTCCACCAATATTTTTTTTTAAGCATCTCGGGCTGTGCAGGCCATTTCAACTATAGCGTTCTTAGTCTGCAGTGCATAACGCAGAGTTTAGGGACAGAGCTGCTTCTATAGGGAAAGTTATACAGTCCGGATCCTCTGTGCAAGAACCCCAACGGTCCTTCTTAGGGCTACATCTGACCTTGTGCTTTACTGTTTCGGCTGACTGGGAGCAGTAGTGCATTAATTTTTGTATTACGTATCTAGGCCTGTTCCCAGTCTTTCAGTAATAGCGTTCTCAGCCTGCAGTGCATAACGCATAGTTTAGGGACAGAGCTGCTTCTATAGGGAAAGTTATACAGTCCGGATCCGCTGTGCAAGAACCCCAACGGTCCTTCTTAGGGCTACATCTGACCGTGTGCTTTACAGTTGTGGCTGGCTGGGAGCAGTAGTGCATCAATTTTTCTATTACACACCTAGGCCTGTTCCCAGCCTTTCCGTAATAGCGTTCTCAGCCTGCAGTGCCGTACAACTAGCTCTCACCGTGAAACTGCACTCTAACATTTCCTAGCCTACTGCAAACTACTTCAGTTATACCGTTCTGTGTGTGCTGTGCATAACGCAGAGTTTAGGGACACAGCGACTTCTATAGGGAAAGTTATACAGTCCTGATCCTCTGTGCAAGAACCCCAACGGTCCTTCTTAGGGCTTCATCTGACTGTGTGCTTTACAGTTGTGGCTGGCTGGGAACAGTAGTGCATCAATTTTTGTATTACGCACCTTGGCCTGTTCCCACCTTTTCAGTAATAGCGTTCTCAGCCTGCAGTGCCGTACAACAAGCTCTCACCTTGAAACTGCACTCTAACATTTCCTAGCCTACTGCAAACTAGTTCAGTTATACCGTTCTGTGTCTGCAGTGCATTAGACAGAGGTCTCACCGCTAAACAGTACTGTAATATTTCCTGGGCTACTGCAAACTATTTCAATTATATCATTCTATGTCTGCAGTGCATTAGACAGAGGTCTCACCGCTAAACAGTAGTGAAATATTTCCTGGGCAACTGCAAAGTATTTCAGCTCTGCTACTGTGTAGAGCGTCTCACAATACCCTTTCCTTGGTGGGGTTGAGATAGCCACAGTTACCAGCACTATCCACTGGCTTGAGAGTCTTCTCCCACTCCATACAGCCTCTCTTCTCTACGAGTCTCTGCAAGCGGTAAATTACCCCTAGGTATCAGCACAAGACAGTGGGTTCATTTTTTCAATCACAGCATGGAGCCTCTGCTATCTACAAGTCTCTGTGTGCGGTGAATTAAGCCACAGCTGTCAGTGCTGTACAGTGGGGTAATTTATTTGGGCCCTGCTCTATTCTTAATCCCCCATGATGAGCAGTAGGGGTAAGGGTTTAGGACGCGGACGTGGGCGTCTAAGTGACGGTGTGGGCAGAGGCCAAGTTCCTGGTCCAGGTGAATCACAGCCGGCTGCTGTGGGATTAGGAGAGAGGCAAGTTTCTGGGCTCTCCAGCTTCATATCACAATTTACAGGTCCGCCTGGTAGACCTTTATTACAAACAGAGCAGTGCGAGCAGGTCCTGTCATGAATGGCAGAAAACGCATCCAGCAATGTATCGACCACCCAGTCTTTTACGCAGTCCACTACTGCCGGCCTAGGGACTGCAACTCTGAATCCTCTGGCTGCTCCTCCTTCCTCCCAGCCTACTCACTCCATGAAAATGACATATTCTGAGCAGGCAGACTCCAAGGAACTGTTCTGGGGTCCCTGCCATGAGTGGGAAAAAATGGTTTTGTCGTGACCGATGCCCAACCTTTGGAAAGTTCCCGGAGTCTGGGTGATGAGGCTGGGGACTTCCGGCAACTGTCTCAAGAGCTTTTTGTGGATGAGGATGATGAGACACAGTTGTCTGTCAGGGAGGCAGTAGTAAGGGCTTTAAGTGCAAGCGTATAGAGGATTCGGAGGAAGAGCTGCTGGACAATGAGGTGACTGACCCCACCTGGTTTGCTAAGCCTACTGAGGACAGGGCTTCAGAGGGGGAGGCAAGTGCAGCAGCAGGACAGGTTGGAAGAGGCAGTTTCGAGGGCCAAGTAGCAGGGGAGGCGTGGGGATCAGGCAGCATGTCCAGCGCAGGCTCTCTTGCTACAGAAATGTTACTGGGGTCTCTCTATACTTTGGCTACAGAAATGTTACTGGGGTCCGCCTATACTCTTGCTATAGGAATGTTACTGGGGTCTGGCAATGCTGTGGGTGCACAAAGACTTCCCATCGTGTTGTTTTACCTATCTGGCACAAATACACTGACTGACTTGGGCAGAAATGTGGGCCAAGGCCGAGGTCCTTAGCGGGGTGAAACTCTGCCATGTTTGGGCACTCTGATTTCTTCTTGTGTAATACCATCTTTGTGTACAGACAGCATAGGCGAACCCAAGGAACTCAAAAACTTCCCATTGCGGTGTTGAGCTATCTGACACCTACACAGAATAAATTGTGTGGGGACACATGGATTTCCCATTGCTATGTAACTCGCGGCACCTTGGGTCACACAAGGTAGAGACTTGGACCAAGCCTGACCCTGGGCCCGCTCACGTGCTTTCCACACAGAGTATTGCTGCATTGTGGAGATGTGTAGAAGTGCTGGCACCTGAGTCCCCTTTATGCCCACATTTGCGGCTCCTGACAATTTTGTGACGGAGGTGGCATGGGATTGGAATGATGATCGTACGTGAATTTATCATCAATTCTCAACAGCATTGTGGGCTATCGCCCATACTTTCAAAGAGGGTCACTGCCTGGCCCTGCCAACCCTCTGCAGTGTGTGCCTCCTGTTCCTCCTCATCCTGTATGCACTTATAAATAGACATGAGGTTGGTGTGGCCATGAAGCGAGCGTGTGGCATGAGGGCAGCTGAACGCTGCGCAGGGAAACTTTTGTGTGCGCTGTGGACGCAGGGTCATTCGGATGGGGGGATGGGGGTGTTGGACAGCAATGCCAGCATGTAACCCAGGAGTAGTGGCAGCAATGTCACCTGCAGGCAGTGATTGTCCTTGCAGGTAGTGTGGTGTTTAGCTAAGATGTGCCAGCGCATGTGCCTTGCTAATGAGGGTTTGTCCAAAGTAAATTGTTAGGGGGGTGACGCCAGACTCTTGCCCCCATTTTGGCTTAATAGTGGAACCTGGGAGCCTCAGATGCAGCCATGCATACTACCCCTGCCCTTCCCTATCCGTTTCTGTGGTGTTTCCATGACTTTCTGAAGTTTTCTGGTGTTTCACAAGTCATCACCTGTGCGGAGCATCGGTCCCATACAAAAATGCTCGAGTTGCCCATTGACTTCAATGAGGTTTGTTACTTAAAATGAGCTCTTGGGCATTACGAAAAGTTCGACTCGAGCAACGAGCACCCGAGCATTTTGGTGCTCGCTCATCTCTATGTATAATACATCCATATATTTAACCATACAATGTAGATCATAACAACAATATAGTTACAGATTGATTAATAAACAGATTACACCAATTCTGTGTATTCTTTTCTGTTACTAGTAAATGTGTTTAAGCTAAAACTGTAATTGTGAATAAGTATCTTATATTATTTTCCCATATTAATGACATCAAAGTAGATACAAGAAAAAAAATCATATAGACGAAAAGTTAACACTAACTAGGCATCAATATATTATTAGCATCAGACCAATGGCTTAGTTAAGTTTCCCACTAGTCCCAGGCCTCAACATATTTTTTCAAAGAATTGTTATGAATAGGTAACCACTTTTCGAATATACATTGATCTGCCCTACGACTCACAAACTCTGCTCCTAGCCGCGTTTCATTAGAAACGGGCCGGAGCAGTGCAGCGCTGTCCAGCGCATTGAATTCAATGGAGCCGTCAATACAGCCGAGACAGCTGAGAGCTGCCCCTGATTGGTCCCTGCGCTGAGCCAATCAGAGGCAGCACTCACTCACCCATTCATGAAAGTGAGAGCTGCCTCTGATTGGTGAGGGCTGTGACCAATCAGAGGCAGCTCATTCAGCAGGCGGGGATTTTAAATCCCCGGCTGCTGAATACTACTCATGATAGTTCAGGAGAACTGCTGGCCGGCCGCGACTGAACTCCGTCTGCTGGGACAAGGTGAGTATTTTTTTTTTAAACTTTTTACACATTTCTGGATGAATTTCAGGGAAGGGCTTATATTTTTAAGCCCTTCTCGAAAATTCATTGGGAGATCGCCCGCAGCCCATTGCAATACAGCCGGCTCCATTGAATTCAATGGGCAAACATCATTTTTCTCTGCCACAGCTGTTACGGCTGTGGCAGAGGAGAATGATTTGTCTAGTATATGTTCTCAATGGGGTCGGCGCTGCTGCCGCCGGCCCCATTGAGCGCATATAGAGAAGAGAACAGGAATCGCAGATCGCAGATAGGTGCGATCTGCAATTTCTGTTCTATAATTTATCGGATGAGCGCATAAAAAGCGCTCATGTGTCCATTGCAAAGCAATAGTTTAATAAAATCGCACATCGCATGTGCATCAGCAGATTGCACGGAAATTTGCCGTGTGACCGAGACCTCAGTTGCAATTTTGATTGGGATTCAAATATTTCCATACCTTTGGTAAATTTGAAGTGTTTATATAGGCCTTTTGCCAGGAATCAATGGGTATCACCTCCCCAGCTCTTTTTCCCAATTTAATATATGAGACTTTTTCTTTAGAATTCCGTTGTCTGTCATATCTAAAAAAAACTGGTTTCAGCTTTAGAAGCACTTTTATTTGTATTAATTCTTTGTATAATTGTATTAGGGAGTTGTATTTTATGTATAGGTAAACTTTGTAAAAAAGAGTTGATTCTAAAATGACCAAATAGTTCTTTTTGTGGCAAATTGTACCTGGAGCTCAGCACTGGAAACGATCTAATAGTGTTAGCAGACAAAAGATCATCTAGCTTTCTTACCCCCCTTGCCTTCCATTCTCGCAAATATAAATCAGGTATTAAGAAGCCTAAAGTATCGAGTGGCAGAGAAGATCTAAGCAGGCTGTCAGATATAGTTGCTTTCTGCGAAAACGCATTCCAAGCTTTGATAGATGCTAACATGGTGGAGGACAGTCCTGATACATGAAGCTTCAGATCTGGTAATTTGGATAGACTCAATAGTGACACTGCATATAATAATGCTTGACCTGAGGCTCCTTTTGCTAATTTTTTTTCTATACTTATCCAACTCATAGCACACTCTTCATCCACCCAGTGTCTAGATTGGTTAAAGGGGTTCTGACATGAATAATGTTTTTATGCTTTAGCAGCCATTGTTCCCTGGTCTGCCTAATGGACACCGGGAACCCACGATTTAAAGGCTGTTAAAGCATAAAAACATGATACTTACCTTGTCTCCTGTTGTTGTTGACATCAGGGGGGTCATCTCCCAGCAGGCGCTGTTCTTCCTCTTCTTCCTGCTTGTGACGTGCTTGCTGTGGGCGGCCCGTCCGTTCACCTCGGAAGTGGCTGACGGACGGAGCAGAGCCGGAAGCGGTCATTTTGACTGCTCCTGCTCTGCTTCTACAAGCCACAGAAAAAGATGCCGACTGGAGGGGACATGCCTGGCGATCGGTCCTAGCCAGGCAAGGTGAGTAAAAAAATTTTTTTTTTAAATGTCAGAACCCCTTTAAGCACTATAGCTTTGTAGTACATCTTTAGGTTGGGGATATCTGCTCCACCATTCTTGTGATGTAATGTTAGAACTGATAACGATAAACAGGGTTTTTTCCCTCCACAAATAAAATTATTTAACTGTTTCTATAAATTGTTTAAAATAGAATTTGAGATTGGAATTGAGATGACTCTGAAAAAAATATAATATTTTGGGTAAAATTTTTATCCTGTAGGACATAATCTTGCCATACCATGTTAAGTTCAATTTAGATAGGTGGTCAATTTCCTCCTGGGTGGAATTAATCAGTGACGGAAAGTTAGCATGTTCCATATGTTTAAGATTGGATGTCAAATTTACACCTAAGTATGGTATAGATTTCTTCTTCCACTCAAAAGGAAACTCAGATTCATTTGCAGCTTTTAAATTAATTGGTATATGTATTCTAAGAATAAGAGATTTGTTCACATTTAATTTGTACATAGAAACATTACTAAATTGTTCCACGATCTGGTGGGCAGCTCTTACAGACTCCAAGGGGTGGGATATAGTCAGGATAATATCATCCGCGAACAGACATATTTTATGTTGTCTCAAATTCAATGAAATACCTCTCATTTCGGATGATAAGTGTATTGTTTCTGCCAAAGGCTCAACTGTGAGCACATACAGAATCGGGGAGAGTGGACAACCTTGTCTTGTACCATTTGTTATTTCTAGCGAATCCAACAGGGCTCCATCAATTAACACTCTGGCCGTCGGGGATGAATACAGGGCCTGGATGGCATGTATTACACCTTCCCCCAACCCAAAAATTTTCAATGTTTCAAAAGCATTTCTCCAATGGACTGTATCAAATGCTTTTTCAGTGTCTAAAGCTAACATAATAGTCGGTGTTTGGGAGAAATCCACCGAGTGAATTAAATTTATAATTTTTCTTGTGCCATCCGAGGCCTGTCTGCCCCTGACAAAGCATACCTGGTCCGTATGAACCAACCCTGAGAGAACCTCCAACAATCTATTTGCCAAAGTTTTTGCATAAATTTTTATGTCAGTGTTGAGCAACGAAATTGGTCAAAAATTAGCAGGGTCATTTAGTTCTTTACCAGGTTTAGGTATAACTACAATTGTAGCCTGGAGCATTTTCCTCGGAAAACTGCCTCTCTGCATAGCAGCATTGAAAGTATTAACTATAAATGGGGACAATATTACCCAGAAAGCTTGGTAATATTCTGCTGAATATTCATCGGGCCCCGGAGCTTTTTGTTTTTTAGAGATCAGATTGTTTTCGCTAGTTTAGGCATTGTACATTGTTGGTCTAATATTGCAGATTGTTTGGAGTCCACCGATGGAAGATTAGTTTTATGTAGAAATTCTTTTATTGTAACACTGTTTGGCTGGATTAGTTGTGTATCTTCTTTTAAATTACACAATTTACTATAATATCACCAGAACGCTTCTGCTATATGTTTTGGGTGGGTTAATTTGTGTTCTTTCTTATTAGAATTCCAAATATAGGGAATGTTGGCTTTTATCGTTTTTCTTCTCATTAAAGAGGGCATCCATTTTGAGGGTATATTCAGGGAGGAGTAGATATTTGCCCGTTGGGCATTCACTTATCTGTCCAAATCTCCTAACAACACTTTACGGAGATCAAGTCATAGCTTATGTAGATCGTCATGTATTTTTGAGGAGAGGGAACATTGCAACACTTTTTCTAGAGAGGAAATTTGGGACAAAAGATCATCTGTCTTTTTCTTTTTTTCTTTTTTGTATTTAGCTCCCATTTTGATTAGGATACCTCTCATGAATGCTTTATGAGTGTCCCACAAAATTATAGGATCTATTCCTGGGCTGTTGTTAAATTTAAAGAATTCCTCCGAAGCATTTTGAATGGGTTTTTTTTTGGTTCGGTAGCCTCATTAAATAGGTATTGTTTCTCCATAATTTATTTAGTTGGGGCTTTCCCTCAAAATTTAATTGTGTTATTATTGGGGCATGATCGGACCACGTGGCGGTACCTATCTTTGCCTTAGATATTGATGTTAGGAGGCTTTTGTCCACTAAGCATAGATCAATATGGGAAAAGGATCCCTGTCTGGGAGAGAAGTAAGAAAATTCTCTTGCAGATGCATTGATGCATCGGAAGGTATCATATAATGCTGGTCTATGCAACCATTCCCTTAACATATTTCCTTTTTTATATGCATGGTTAGTGGTGTCAGTTTCTTCATCCGGGACCAGATTAAAGTCTCTGCACATAATTATTGGGCCTTTAGCCACACAAGTTATTTTTTTCAAGAGATTATTAAGGAAATTAATTTGTTTTGAATTTGGGACATAAACATTCACTTTTGTAATTTGTGTATTGTTAAGAGAGCCCACCAGAATTATATACAGATCTCTAGAGTCACATATTTGTTTATCAATAGTGAAAGTAATATTGTCTCTAAAAGGCAATCAAGACCCCTGCATGTTTCTTTGGAGCACAAGCAAAGACAGTTTGATGAAACTTCTTATGGGACATATGTTTGGTATCAGATTCTAGTAAATGTGTTTCTTGGGATGCCACAAACAAGAAGGGGCTCACAGAGAAAAATAACATCAAACAATACAAGAATGGCATAGCAAGACATTGCTTGTATGGACATTTGGGGGGTGAAGAGTCCGACTCAGACGGCAGGCACTTTTTTTTTATTATCTCCATATTGCAACAGAGAAAGGAGAGAAGAAAAAATAAAATAGGGACACATGGGGTCCCTTACTCCAGGGTGGAAGCTTTTTGGGAGTCATTACTTTGTCGCCACTTGGGACCAGACGTATTATGAGGTTGTGGAGTAACCTGAAGAGGTATTCCCCAGGTTTTCAAGGCTTGTTCTGCCGCCCCGGAGGTGAGGAATATATGAGTTTCATTGTCCTTGGTAGCAATAATTTTTGTGGGGAACCCCCATCTGTATAGAATGCCCACTTTCCTCAGGGCTGATGTTGCATTTGCAAATCCCCTCCTTGCCTCCATAGTTGCTTGAGATAGCTGTACAAAGACGAATATCAGAGTACAGGCTCAGAAGTGGCAGAGATTTCCTGGCCACATTCATCAAGGCTTCTTTGGTGAATGTTTAATAATGTCTCCGGGACTCTCTACTTTAAGGAACTTCAGGCGTGGGAGTCTATGCACTCTGTCTACCATAAGCTCTTGTTCAGGTATATTTGGCAGAAGCATTTTCATAAAACATGTGACATAGCCAGGAATATCATCATTATATTTTTTTTCAGGAGCTCCACGGATCCTGACATTATTGCGCCTGTTTCTATCTTCAAGATCAGTTAATTTGCTTTGCAATTTAGAGACTGTGTCTTCCAGCTCATGGTGAGCATCAATTAGAGAATTGTGTGATTTGACAATCTCCTCCATTTTACTTTTAGATTTATCCATCCTGTTTTTTACATCAAGAACAGTTGCATTTACATCAGAGGATAGAGTCTCTGAGAGCAACCATGATTTCTTTTATATAAAGCTCTGCAGCTGGCTTGTTAGATGCAACAAGGGTGTCTATACCCTCCCTCCCCAGCATTCTGCAGCATCCCCACAGCAGCACACACAAACTCACTTATAGGGGACATTCTCTGGTTTTCTGGGCTGCCAGAGGGAGATGAACAGTTCAGCAACTGCTCTGTCGGCACCATCTTAGCTAACATGTGCACTGAAGCAGGGACCCCCTCTGTCACCAACCTTTCATCTGCAGAAGCTTCTATTCCCTGCTCAACACCACCGCTTGTGTAAGAGTCTCTGCCGGAAGCCGTCTTAACTATTCCCTCATCTGTGGCAGGTACTGTTTCTCTGCTGTGTTCTCTCTTCAGGGAGCGGGATAGGGGGATTCCCCACAGCCATTTCTGCAGCAGACCCACGCACGACAAAGGAGGACTCCAGCCTTGTAGGCACTGGTTTAGAGGACCTTCTTCTGGACATATCCTCTGTCCTGGAGCTTTCCTGAAGCAGCTAAGCAGTTTTTCTTTCTCTGCTACAGGCTTTTAAGTTGCTGTTAATGCCTTTGCCGAGAGGAGCCTAAGCAACTGCTGCCGTCTCGGTGCCTCTCAAAGCCACGCCCCAAAGATTTTTAGTTTTTTAACATTATTTTCTGCCGCCATCTTCTGTGCGCAATAGCTTTTTTTCCCCATTGACATGGATGTGCGAGGGCTCATTTTTTGCAGGACGACCTGTGTTGGGACCATTTTGGAATACGTACGACTTCTTGATCACTTTTCATTGCATCTTTTCTTGGAGACAGGGTGACCAAGGAAGTGCATTTCTGGCATTCTTTTTTTCTAGTGACGTTCACCATGCGAGGTAAATAATGCATTAGTTTGATTGACCTTTTTTTTTTTTTTGATGCAATACCAAATATGTATTTTTGTTTTAATATTTAGATTCTTTTATTATAAATATGGCAAAAGGTTTTTTTTTACTTTTATTACTTTTTAAAAAAAATAATTATTAAAGTTTTATTGATCTTATTTTTACTTTTTTTAGTACCCAGAGAGGACAACAACTTACGATTAGAGATGAGCGAGCGTACTCGGCAACGCCCCTTTTTTGCCCGTGTACCGCGATTTTCGAGTACTTCCATACTCGGGCGAAAAGATTCGGGGGGTGCCGTGGGTGAGTGGGGGGTTGCAGCGGGGAGAGGGGGGGAGAGGTAGAGAGCTCCCTCCTGTTCCCTGCAGCTACCCCCCGCGCCACCCCGCCCCCCCCGCCCCCCGAATCTTTTCGCCCGAGTACTGAAGTACTCGGAAATCGCGGTGCTCGATCGAGTAATTACTCGAAACGAGTACGTTCGCTCATCTCTACTTACTATGCTTTGTGACTTGAAACCAACCTTCAATATCATAACTCTCATATTTTCTAAGTTAGAGAGTTATGATATTGAAGGGTGATTTCAAGTCACAAAGCTATAGAAGAATTTTGGAATATAAATTTATAACCATTTTTGACACTTTCAATGGAGGGTTAAATTATTCACAAGGATTTATGCATGAATGGGAGGTAAAAGACATCTATAACACAGATAAGACCACTGGCCTGATGACACCCACCCCCAATAGTAATTCAGGGACCATACAACTTTCACTCCTTTATCAGTGTCTAGTTAAAAATGTTTGCAGTATTTCTTTAAGTGCCACCAATCACATCCATGTCTATGCCTTGTCATAAGTCTGTGTCATAAGTGTGTATAAATATGCATGCCTCTTCTAATCTATTTCGTTTAAGCCTGAAGAAGAACCCTGCATTGGTTCGGAAGCTCACATTAACATCATGCATTTTTGTTAGCCATTAAAAGGTCTCATATCTACAAGATTACATGGTTTCTCCTGCTGGGAACAATCACATTTTGCTCTACTGGCTAACATGGTGGACTTAAACTGTGTGCTGGCGCAAGATGGCACCCAGCCTTCCTGTTCTTGTCCTTCACCTACACCCAAGCCCCCAAAAGTTTCCCGCCTCAGTGTTCCCGCTAGGTTGTGAGAAAAGAAGGGGGGTCAACCCTACCGCAGAGCAAAGTAAAAATCCAATACAGTTACAGCAAGCTGAGGACAGCCCCAGGGAGGAGTCATCCAGCTCAGTGAGTGGACCTCTGGATTTGACTTGCAGATTCTCAAAAGTTCAGTGGAAGAAAACATGGCCTCCTCCACCACTCTACGCTATGTGCCAGCTGGGTATCCATTGCCTTAACCCAGGTTTTACTGGAGGGATGAATCTGAGTTACAAGAGCTCACAGCAAGCATCTCTTCCGCGCCTCACTGCCAAGAAAAAGGAGCCTGGGACCGCGACCGGACCCGCGAGACTTGATGACTGCAAGGGATATTACACTTCCTGCTGCCATTTCCTCGGAAAATGAAGGGGCTAATTGAGGTAGCCCCTCTGAGAGTGTGCAACTGGCCAGATTTGCTCTGGATCGTCATCCACAAGAACAACCGGGAGGCGAGAGCGGCCATTCCCCCAGCTTTCTGCCCTTTTCGTTCGGGACTTTGGGGAGCCTGGCGTTAGGCTTTATTTCTCGGTTGGAAGTTGAAGGGAGCCCTCGAAAAGCTTGCTTCAGTCTTTCAGCAGCCCGTCAAGTCTGCCCACTGGCCCATCGCAACAGAGGATTGTCCAGGATTTTCATATCACGCAGCGGCAGTCCGCCCAGGACTGTTTTAAGCCAGCAGCGGACAGTGAGGACTGCGAGGTAAGAGTCTTCCTACGTAAAAGTCCTTCTCTGTGCTCTTCCTTTGACATAGACTCTTGGAGTACAAATCTGCCTCCTACAGGACTTACTACTGAATCGGAAGTAGAGGAGCCCTCTGTTCCTTACAGTAGGGTCGCTTGGTGCTAATTAGACTCCTGTATTGCCTAATGGACTCTCCTTTAAGAGACTTTACTATGTTTTTCCTGTTATGCCAAAATTGACTCAAAAGTTAATATTTTCCTTTCATAGTTTCTATAATGGCACTGTTTTCTATGTACATAATTTTGCAATGTTTTATAATGTGATTTGCATAAGGTGATTTGTGCCATGTTTAATGCAATGTTTAAGTGATGTGCAGGAGGGTAATGAAAGTCTGAAGTAAAGCCATATGCTTTGTAAAAGAATGTCTGTGTTTGAGTGAATTGTATGCAAATGTGTTCAGGAGGATTTTTCTGCATGTCTCCATCTAATCCACTTTAAGTGTGTGCCAGTGCCTGATTGTAATCTCGTCTGTAACAGGGGATTCAGCCTCATAATTTTTTCTCAACTCTGTTGGGGTATTGATTTTAAACTACCGCCCTTCAAGTAGTTTTTCTGGGAAAGTATTGGTCATTCCACTTGTCCTGTGTTCTTTAAGCCTGTCAGTCGCCATCTTCTATTTTTTGTATAGCTACAGTGAAGTACTCATTTTTCAGTCTTCTGTAGTTATGTAAGTGCCCCATAGCAATGCTAGTGTATCTTGGATTCTGTCCAACCTAGCAGTAATCTCCAGTGGTTATGGCCAAACCATTTTTCATACATGCTGTCATATAATAGTGCTGTACAAAGAAACTGACATCTGAGGTAGTCTATGTACACTGGGATGGGTAAGCTCTGAGTAGTAACCAGAGGGGCAGTAAGTGTTAAGGCTGCACCTTGTACTCTCCATGACTGAACAGTGAGCTATCTCAGTGATTTTTGGGTAGCGCACCGAGACTGACCCACTCCAGACATATACTCCGTTTTGGGGAGGTGCCAGGGTCGGCTTGTTCTAAGTAAGAGGGACTGTAGTGGCCCGGAATATCAGGGCCCCTCCATAATGTATGAATGCATTTGTCTCATGCCTATGTGTTGTCAGTGTCTTTTACCTTATGAATATGATGTGTATTGCATAACTGCAGCACTGAATGAGTTAACTATCTGGTATGTGATCGTGATATTTATGTGATTGCAAGGTGTTCTTCAAGAGAGTTGGTCTTCTGTTCTGGTCTTGCAAGAGTGAAGAGCGTTGTGAGGATCTGCAAGTAAGCCACACAGACACCTTCAGTTCTGTGTGGGCCAGAATGGAAGAGGCTAAAATGTATCCTCAGCCTTCCTTGGGTCTGCTTTAACCAGGAGATGCCATTGGTATCCTAAACCACTGAGCAGAAGAGTGAGAGTGGAGCCGCCATGCAGCGTGGAGTGCCCGCTTGCCAATGTGAGTGCTGACTGTTGGAGAGCTGGCGTGAGTGAAGGAGTTGGTACCAGGAACAGAACTCTGCAGATAATGTGGACTGTAGATTCTTCTGATGTCCTGTGATGTCCTCCATGTTGCACCACTTTGTGATTCTGCATCATTTTCCTGCTGGGATGCATAATTTTGCTGTTAGACTGTAAAGAGTTTACAAGTAAACGAGCACTGCTGACCATTCCCGGCTTAGCTACTAAAAGTTTCCCTGTGTGTCTGGATCACTTATTTTATAATCCGAATTCACCACAGAGGAACAGTAGCATCACCCATGACAAAATAACTTAAGGTAAACCACATATTGTATTACCCCTGTGCAAGTTCTCCCCAGCGTTGATGTGGACTGGTACCGTGCTACCCTCAGGTTAGAAGATGGTAGAGCCCCTTGACAAGTCACAAACTCTACCCCACTGTCTCCTAGGCTGTGGGCCCACTCTTTAGACGTTGCAGTACAGTCAATAATCTTTTGGGTGTCTGTAAAATTCATTACCTAGCAGACTGTCAAGGCTGCAGGCCATAACCTCAGAAATAATCTCAGCTGTAAGACTGATAACACAAACTAGTAGAAGTTTCTGTAATGCAGTACTGGAGGTGGTGGTCATAGAAGAAAGCTAGGGCAAGGTAAAGTTGAAATACTTTTTTGATGGTGAAACAGGCAATGGATCAGGGCAGAGAGAGACAGGATTTGCTCAAATAGCTAGTTTAGGTCAGCTATAGAGAATATGAGAAAGTTGAGTAGAATTAGCATGAATCAAAACCAGAACTGGCAGAACGCAAAACACCTTTGCATGAAAGAGAGGCAAATTGCTAGGCATTACTGTTGCTCATGTTGATAAAATCAACCCAATTTTTGAAAAATCTAATCAGATTAGTCTGAACCGATTTTTTTTTGGTCAAAATTGCAGGAAAATCGAATTTCCAATAATGTTTGCTGCAGGGGTCAGCATGCAGCCAACCAGCAGTCAGGGCACCTGGCTAATGTCACCAAATGTGTCCTCCATTTTGCATATAGGCAGCAGTTTTATTGGACGCCTGTATCACATGACCTAGCCATATTTAACAAAGGCACAATGCAATCATTTTACAGTTGAGCACAGGATAGAGAAGCTGCATCATGTTTACAGTAGATATAAAAAGTCTTCATATACCTGTTAAAATGCCATCTTTTTGTAAAAAAAAAACCTGACATATGAATCATTTCAGATTTCCTTACACTTTCAGTGTGACCCATTATCTTTACAATAACATTTAAAAGCAAACTGAAATCCTTGAGTGTAGAAAAAAACTAAAATTAAGTTGTTGCAAAATTATGCATACCCTAAAACGAATACTTTTTTGAGGTACCCTTTAACTTTATTACAGCCTTCAGTCTTTTTGGCTAGGTGTCTATCAGGATGGCACCTCTTGACTGGGCAATCTTTGCCCCCTCTTTTGCAAAAGCACTCCAAATCTGTCAGCGTGCAAGGACATATTGTGTGTACAACCCTCTTCAGGTCAACCCACAGATTTTTTGTGGAATTCAGATCAAGGTTATGACTGGACCATTTCAAAACTGTGATCTTCTGGCAAAGCCATTCTTTTATTGATTTGGGGGTATGCTTTGTCATGCTCTTCATCTTCAGCTTTTTAGCAAAGGCCTGAAGGTGTTGTGTCAAAGTGGACTGATATCTGGAACTGTTCATAATTTCTTCCACCTTCCAAGAATCCAGTTCCAGCAGCATAAAAAATAGCCACAAACACCTCCACCATGCTTCACTGTGGGCATGATGTTCTTTTGGTGATGTAAAATAATGGCTTTGTGCCAAACATACCTTTTAGAATTACGGCCAAAGAGTTCAACCTTGGTCTCATCAGGCCATAACACCTTCTACCACATACTTTTCACAGACTTGTAGGTTTTGGCAAAACATAGCCCGTCTTGGATGTTTTTCTTTGTTAGGAAAGTCTTCTGTCTTGCCACCCTAACCTACAGCCCAGTCATGTGAAGAATATGGGAGATGATTATCACATGCACTACAATAATTTTACTTGCCAGAAATTCCTGCAGCTCCTTTAATGTTGCTGTAGGCCTTCTGGCAGACAGCGAACCAATTTTCTTTTGGTCTTTTCATCAATTATTGAGGGACATCCAGTTTTTGGTAATGTCACTGTTGTGCCAAATTATCCACTTCTTGATGAAGGTCTTCACTGTGTTCTATGGTATATGTAATGTCATGGACATTTTTAGTACCTTTTATCTGATATATTTTAACAATCAGATCCATTCGATGTGTTGTAAGCTCTTTACGGACCATGGCTTTTGCTAAAATCCTATTAAAACAGCTGAACTTTATATGGGGTGAATCAGAATCCCTTTTAATAATGGCAGCTGTGTATTGACCACTATCCAACACAACCACATACTCAAAAATAGGAGGGTGTTTATGCAACCACATTATTTTAGTTGTGCTATTTTTATTTTTTCACCCCAAATTATTAAATTTTGTTTTTCAATAGAATTGTACAGATAATGGGTCACATTGAAGGTGGAAATAAATAAAAAATGACTAATTTTTGTTAGATTTTTTAACATTACAAAAACCTGGCATTTTAATAGGGGTGTGCAGATTTGTTATATCCACTGTATATGCCTATATAACATGTGGTCTGTTGTTAACAAGGACAGATATTCTAGAGAGAATATATTGCTGCTGGGGGGTAAAAGCTTGTGTACTAGCAGATAACTTAAATGGGCTTCTATTGGAGGGAGCAGAGAACGTTGCTGCAGTATATTTATTTGTTTATACAAAATGTGGTCTGTACATTGGGAGAGGGTAAATTTCTGCTGCTGTCAACATATATAGCAGCAAACCAGATGGACAAATTGTGTTTTGGTGGCGGTGGGGGGGGGGGGGGATTTTGCAGTTCTCTGTCTATTGCCTCAGACACTGTCCCAAACAGGGACAGTGCCCAAAGATACAAGTTATACTCTGTGGGCTTCTATTCTCACATATTGTTCCTCCCAGGGTTTATAGTTTATTTAGTTGGCAGTGCTTTTTTGTTGATTTTCTGCAAACTACAAAGTTAGCTGATAAGTTACATAAAACTACACTGAACCATGAACCCCCCAAAAATAAATTAAATAAAAATAATAAGGAAACACGAAGAATGCAAGGAGTAGCGGGCATGTTGGTGGTGGAAGTGGTAGAGGACAGGCCAAGTTGACACTTCAAGTGGCTCCCACTGAAGCAACAGCTCCACATTCTGCCATTCCATAGAAGTGGTTCTGTCCATGTTTTACATCAGTAGCATGCAGAACAGGTTGTAGAGTGGACGATGTAGCATGCCTAATTTACTACCACCTCCTCTTCCTCCTAGTCCCAGGCACAGAGCAGTCAGTCTGCACCAGCAATCCATGAATATTCCCCCTCTACTTTACCCTGTGCTAAATACCCCACACCCTCTGAAGCAGTCCACAAGAATTAGTGTGAGGAGCTGTTTGATCATTTATTGTCATGGAAGTCAACTGGGCACTCCAAACAACCAGAGGGAGAAGACCAAGACATTGAATGCACTTTTGCCCAACCACTTTTTTTCTTCAAAGAGGAAGATGAAGATGGATTAGTGTACGCAGTTATGTGAACTCAAGGGCATATGAAAACAAAGGTGCCAGCTCCTGGAGTTCACTGTGACATAGTCCACTCAGTAAGAAAAGGATGATGAAGAAGAGATAGAAGATGATAAGATACTTGATCCAACATGCAAAGACAGTAGCTTGCAGGGATAGCATCCTGGAAAGGCAGTGAGTAGGGTGTCGCAGAAAAACAAAAGGGCAGTGCCACCACTCTGAGCTACTACTAGTCACAGCAACATGAGGCCCATAGCTAAGTCTGCTCACAGGCCTTGTGCAGCCTGGTCATTTTTGGAACTGCAGGTGTTTACAGAAGAATGGTCATCTGTAAGATCTGCAGTAAGCATTTAAAATTCGGGAAGAATGCAAGCAATGACAACACAATGTGTGTGAGCAGTCACATGAACTCCCACCACCCGTTGCCTTGAAGAGCCCACCTCAGTTGGAGATCAAAGAGTCAGTTTCATCTTGCTCTCTCTTCAGCCGTCTTTTCCATCTCCCTCATTGTTCATGCAGTAGGCTCTGAGCAAAGAGATGCAGTTTTGCTTAGGGGTAGTGGCATGCCTACTTCAGGCCTCTACTCCAAATTTGACAATCAGACTGAAGGCTTCAGAGCCAAGAGTGAAAAATAGAGAGCAGAAACTGAGCCACCATCATCACCACCACCTTCACAGACATTGACATCTACCGCATATTCCAGAGTGTCCCCAGATCAGAAGCTGTTTCTCCAATCTCCAGCTACATGAGTGTAAAAAAAAACCACCCTAACAATCCACAAACACAGATCCTGAATGCAAGCATTGCATAGTTGCTTGCAATTGAAAGCTGCCCTTCTGGCTAGTGGACACAGACACCTTCTGCAACTTGATGCTCAGTGTTATCCCACAGTACCAGATGCCTAGCTGCTATTTCTTTGCCCAGAAAGCTGTCCCTGCCCTGAACTGCCATGGAAGTGATAACAAGTCTCTGGCATTAAAGAATGCTGTCAGTGGCAGGGTGCACCTGGATACATAGTCCAGCAAGAATAGTCAGGAACATTACACATCTTTAACAGCACACTGGGTCAATGTCCTAGAGATGGGGCATGAAGCCAAAAGTGGTGATCCATTTATCATGGTACCCCAAAGAGTTGTGGGACATTCATCCTTGTCTGTACCCTCATTACCCCCTTTATCCTCCTCCCAAACTGAAAATTTTCTAAAGCAGAAGAAACAGTTGTATCTCTACAGCTTTTCCTAGTAGAAGGCCCATTCTTGGCTGTTCTGTTCACCTGGTAGAATCTGTGCTTTACAAAGTTTATGACATAGCTCTTAAAACAAGCAGCAGACCTGCTGTCTTGTATAGTAACATTTTTGTTTGGTCTACAGCTTTTCTTTGAAGAAGGTCTGTGCTTGGCTTTTCTGTTCAACTGGTAGTATTTGCCCTTTGCAAACTTTGACATTGCTTTTAAAACGAGCAAAACACCCGCTATCTCCCTTGGCATAATTTTTTGTATCTCTCCTGCTTTATCTTGGTGTCGGAGGAGTAGGGGGCTCATACTTGAGTGTTGTGTTCCGCTTGCAGAATTTCTGTGTGTAAAATCTATGACATTGTTTTTTAAGCAAGCAGCACACCTGCTGTCTTGCATAGCAAAATATTTTGTAGCTTTACAGCTGTTCCTTGGAGCAAACCTGTGCTTGAGTGTTACCTTCAGCTGGCAGAATTTCTCCTTGTAAAGTTTATGACATTTCTTGTAAAACAAGCAGCACGCCTGCTGTTTTGCATAGTGAAATTTTGTAGCTCTACAGCTGTTCCTTGGAGCAGGTCAGTGCTTGAGTGTTGCCTTCACCTGGCAGAATTTCTCTTGTAAAATCTATGACATTGCTCTTCAAGCAAGCACCACACCTGCTATCTTACGTAGTGCAGTTTTTGATTTATGCAAGCCTTCATTTGTTGTCAGTGACACCCATATCCTATAATTAACCCCTGTACAATAATAAATTAACTACTGTACAATAATTTTTTAGGGGATCACTATGTTCTCCAGAGGTATAACTGTATTCTCATGCAATTTGTGGGGCTTTGGCTGCATTTCAGGACATTCTGTGGACAAATTAGTGAACCTTATTATTACTCCAGTGACTCTAATTGGAGTCAGAATCGACATGAACTGATTATTACACTAATTGTTCATTGCTTTTAGGCTCTCTAAAGTGGGAGGGAAAGCCCTAAATAGTTCAAAGCCTGGAAGAGTTTTCTGCATATGACAGGAAAAAAGATATAGAAGCTGCAGGCAACAGAAGGAAGAGGTGAGGTACATCAGAGGCCACGGCAGCAGCCCCAAATCATGAGAATGGTTATCTCTCACAGCCGCGCACTCAACCTATTGCTCTGTTCATTATCTGTGCACCTACTTTTCCATAGCAACAAAAATTTTACCCTAGAATAATGTTCCTTAAAGACCACTGTAAGAAGGTGTATTGGCAGTAATCAAGGGCTCCTGTCCATGGGCATATGCGTAAAACTTTGCGTTTTACTGATTTTGTAAACAACGGCTGTGCTGGCAAAGACCGTGTATGGCTGTGAGTAAGCTGTGCATGGACATGTGCAGTGTGACTCTTTTCTTTTAAATTCCCCTCTCTGTTTCAGAATGGGGATGATAATGAAAACGCTGCCAATACGCAAAGTATAGGGCTCATGCAGTGTGGTATACAGAGAAATAGAGCTTGCTGAAATCTATTTCTTGCGCGTATCGATATGCAGAGTCTACATGCACATGTGCATGGATCAATGAAAGTCCATTGACTTTTTTTTTTTTAAACATCTTTTTATTACTTTTTTCTTCACAGTATTTTGTCAGCATGTTAAAATTTAAGTAAGTTACTACAAGTTTGGTGAAAGCCTCGCAGGGCCAGTATTTTGTTAACATATGTGAGTTCAGTCCCGCAGGACCGATATTTATATGATCGTTATGAAAACGCTTGAACAACTTCTTTGTGCTTGTAACTTCTAAACCAGAACTAAACCTTCATCTTTCGTAGAAAAGTTGGAAAATGCAAGTAAGAGAGGGAGAGGGGAGAAGAAAACAAAATGAAAAGGAGAGATAGAGGGGAGAGGAAAAGGATATCACTTCAGCAGAGCCTGTCTCTTTACTGAGTGCCACTACTTTCTCTATCACCTATTGTAGGGAGTCTTAACCTGCCCATGAACCCATTCAACTCCTCCCTGAGATACCATGATGTGTGTTGAAAAGGTGTCACAATATTTGCGATATCTGAATCCGCGAAATGTGAGATCAAGAAAAGTTTCCATTTCCTGAAGAATTTTTTCGCTCCTCTTTCTTTATGTATTTCCATCTCTATGCGATCAAATCCCATCAAATCTTTGAGTTGTGTAATAATTTCCCCCATTACCGGGGTTGTACCTTTTATCCAGTGGGATAATAGTGCCCTTTTTGCTATATATAGTACTATGTGTATAAATGGTGATATGTTGTTTATATTGTGGGGAGGTGTTAAGACTGAAGTTCTGTTACAACACTAACTATAAACTTTAGCCCAATTCTCTTTTCAACCTGAGATGAGGATTCATCTCGGCATACAGTCATTCCTTTGTTTTCTCTGAATCTCTCATAAAATATGGCTTATTCAGTTATCTCAAAATTCCACAGTAGAAATATTATAAGTTTTTGAAGATATGGGCCTTGTGTGGGCAAAAGTGTTAAGCAGTGTTAAGCAGAGTTCAATCCCCACACAGTTCAGGTAGCTGGCTCAAGGTTGACTCAGCCTTCCAAGGTCGGTAAAATGAGTACCCAGCTTGCTGGGGGGTAATAAATAAAAAATTTTTAAAAACTACCTGAAAGCGCTGCAGAATAAGTTGGCGCTATACAAATAACAAGTCCCCTACTGTGTGTTGCTTCACATGAAAATGAAAAATTGTTTACGTGAAATAATAGTTTCACACGAGACATGTGAAGCTTTGGCATAAAGCCATGTTTACTCCTTCTTTTCTTGATAAAAACTCTTTTTGCAGCAATAAACTTTGGAATACAGCTACATGTCTGTGTCACATTTGAATTCCGCAGGCCTGCTATACATATACTAATTTGGAACTCAGCAACATATCATTTAGAGTCCCTGGAATAACAAACTTGGCACCCAACATTGGGGCTTGAGGCAACAGAAGGATGATCATTGTACTCCGATTCTCAGACTGCTAGCAGGAGGGAGCAGCGCTATACGATAGGACATTATCTTGCCAACCTGGTCTGTGCTTCTTGGTTAATCCTTCTCCTGTCTGAGGGTAGGTGTGCATGTTTCCTTGTAAGTCCTCGAATACATAAGAACCCAGATAGGCTGATATGTTGCTTGAGTGTGAAGATATTTGCTTGGCTGTTGGTATTTGTTTATATGTACTATTTCTAGTCTGGGTATTGTGAAGGTAGCACAGAGATACAGACAGTAATAAGCCGTGGAGCCCCCTTACTGACCTCTAAATAAGTACAACCTTTGAATTGCAAGAAGCCTAGGTAGAACAGGACTAACTTTCAATAGTAACTCCTGAAGAAAACTTCTTTTGTAAAAGAAGGGAAAATAGAATCCTGGAAGAAATAAGAGAGGACGGAAGTATAGCACACTAATGACAGACAATATGGGAAATGTACAGGGCAAGAGTACGCCTATATGGAAAACAGCCAAAGAAATTGTGGAGGAGAGGGAAGGTAAACAAGCTGTGGGGAAAGAATGTAGTAAGTTGTTGAGAAAAGCAGGCATTTGGGGAGAGGGAGTCTTAGACTAGCAAGTTTGGGAAAGATTAAGAGATAGTCACGGAGGTTAGATAAAAGTAGTAATAGATTGGGAGATATGTTGGACAGTTGGATTAAGGCAAATATAGACATGGCAGTAATTGGTTATCAGGGAAAGGGAATCCTTTTATAGTCTGTGTCCCTCTATGAAAAAAGTTCATGCAGGATCTGTGGACAATTATGTGACAAATAACCACTACTGTTCATCTTGTATGTCTTGATGTTATGTAATCTGATCTTAGTTGTACGTCTTAGTCTTAGTTGTACATCTTAGTGTCAGATAGCAAAATATAGCGGACAGCAAAATGAAAAAAAGCAACTAAACAATGAGTAAAGGAAAGATAGAAGAAGGTTTAACAGGGAACAGAAGGGACAGGGGGAGTAGTGTGTGATTGACCTTGCAAAATGTTGCAGCGGTACTCCTTCTGTGAATGGAATAGAAACTTGTAATAATGCAAGTGAATTATACTGTCTTAAAAAATAGGAACGATATAGGAATTTTAAGGTATATTCTTGCCGTTATTTGTGTAAATGTCAGTTCTGTGATTGTTTGGATGTGTGTATACTTGCTAAATGCTGTTACTGTTGTGTTTTTTTTCTGTGAGAATGTCCTGTAGAAAAAATGAGTTGTTAATAACCTCTGTGAGACCTGAGTGTTCCTATTATGGGAAAATATTAGTGATACTAGTGGTTGCTGTGGAATCTGTTGTACAGCTCTAGTGTTACAAACAGTTTGAATGTTCTTCTTCTCTTTGCTACTCTCCCTGATAACAGGAATTCCAGAGGGAGGTGGTAGCGATTGAATGCATTTGTATGCGAATGAGGAGGGTTGTACTACTTGTGTGATGCTGTTGCTAGCATCTCTCTGCTTTCCCTGTCTGCTTCTGTCCAGCACTGACAGGGTTACCCAGATCTCTCCTCTGAGCTCACCTGAGGGGTTTATTAGTCATTACACCCCTATTTAAGATGAACTGATGCACTTTAATGCCTTTCACTTGGTGTTTATTTGTTCCTGACACTCAGTCTTTTCTGGTTACTCTGTTACTCTGTTCTGTCTCAATTGTGCCCCGCTCTCTGAGCTCTGTCTGCAGTCTGAGTTTTGTCTGACCTGTCTCTAGTCAGCCTTTCTGTGGAGGATTATATTGCTCTTAATATTTATAAGAGAGAGACAGACTTGACTGACTGCATGGATGGATGAGAGTTAATGACCAGTGTTCAGGCTGTGATGAATGTAAAATATGTGATGCAGATATTGACTGGGGATAAAAATTTCTCTCCTACGCATAAGACTTTAATGACCGCTCTGAGTAGGATGTAAATTTCAGCCGCATTTTTGTTTTTCTATTTCTATGCCTTTGTATATGTCAGTGTCAGTTTTCACTGCAGTTGTGATATTCTATCCATGAACTCAGGAGTAAGCAAGAAACCCAAGATAAGCAGTGATAAATTTTGCCTCTCCAGTAAAGCCTTTTCCACCTTGCTTGCCCAGGCTTTGATTAAAAGAAAGGAATTGTTTAGTTTTGCTGTCCTCATTCCAGCTCAGACTGGTTGGTAGCGCCCTGTGGCATATTACACAGCACGCCTTCACCCTTTTGCTTGTGTTGCGACCTCTTGTATTAGAAACACTAAGGGTGCCTGCACACGGGCGGAATTTCTGCCGCGGTATTTTAAGCACATTGTCTGCCTCTGACCGCAGCCAATATACTTCTATGGGGATCCGCAGTTGTCCCCAGACGGACAAATTTGCATCGAGGATTTTCACGCACTAGAAAAAAAAAGCAGTATGTCCTAATTTGGGTCGGATTCTGTGCTTGGAGACTCCAATACAAGTGAATGGACGCTTTTTTTCACGCAGTACATCCGCGGTGCAGCTGCGGATGAAGGCACTGGTTGCTATGACATTAGAGGAAGTAGGCGTGGTAGGAGGCTCCATAGGCAAATTTCGGCCGCACCACTGCCCTCAGTCACCTCATCCAGCAGCCACCAGCCTGCAGCCAGCATCCACCAGCCTGCAGCCACCAGCCACCAGCCTGCAGCCACCAGCCACCAGCCTTGCTCTCACAAGCAAGAGGGACAAAATGGAGACTGGGTGTTGGTTTTTATGCTGTTTTCCTAGGAATTGGGCAGTTCTCTAGGGGTTGGGTTACTATATGAGGCAGCTGCTGGTTTTTTCGCACGTTTTTTTCCGCCGCACATCCACTTATATCCGCACCTATCCGCAAGCACATTTAGGTGCCATACGCAGGTCTCCCGCACATGAAAATCCGCTCGCGTAATCCGGAACGCACGTGGGCAGGCGGCCCAACTGGAGCTGGACAGAAGTTCTGAGATTTTTTGCTCAGCTTTTGCTCCATAGGATGTACTTTTACCTACGATGTGCCCTCCTCATGCCTTCTAGCATCTCTTTTCAATGGTGCACTACGTTGAGCCCGGCTACTCTTCTTCCAATCGAGTACCCTGGTTCAAATGGGGGGAGAAGACATGGGCACTGCAGATCAGTTAATTCTAAATTCTTTGCAGCAATATTCTGATCTTTTTTAAGTAGAACATCAGCATGATTGTCTAATATTAATGCAACAAGAAACTGCAGGTTTTGAAACAGTTACTGAAACTCCTTTTGACAATGCACATTTTGAGCTTTTTGTAGAGGGTTGCAGGTACCAGGGTGAGAATGGATAATTCCACACCGGATATGCAGTGGTCACACAACATGATGTCCTAAAAGCAGAAGCTCTGCCTTCGCAGGTCTCAGCACAAGAAGCGTAACTGAAAGCCCTCACTGAGGCGTTTAGAGTGGCAGAAGGTAAGACGGCAAACATTTACACTGATACCCAGTATGCATTTGGCATAGCTCATGATTACGGCCCAATATGGAAGGCAAGACAGTTTCTTACCTAAGCAGGACAACCAATTAAGAATGGTGCAGCAGTGCAGAGTCTCATGGAGGCCCTACTTCTACCTGACAAAGTAGCAGTCCTTAAGGTAAAAGCGCACACCAGAACTGACACTGGAGAAGCAAGAGGCAATGCACTCACCAACAGCACAGCAAAGATACTGACAGCACAAGTCAGAGACAAAAAACTTGGACATTGATATGCTAAGGACTTTACAGTTACAAGCCAGCAAGGAAGAAAAGGCTAAATGGACTAAGATGGGAGCAACAGAACAGGACAGCATATGGCGAACAGTCAACAGAACTTGCCTTCTACGGTCCCTGTTTCCCATGATGGCCCAGCTGACGCACAGAAATACGCATCTATCAAAAGCAGCAATGATGTCGACACTTAAGCGAGGATGGGTGGCTCCTGGGTTCTCTGTAGCTGCTGCATCATTTGTCCAATCTTGCATAATCTGTGCCATAAGCAACCCGGGGAAGAAGGTAAATGTGCCATAAAAACATTTGCCTAGGCCATTCTACCCATTTCAGAGATTTCAAATTGATTACATTTAGCTCCCACCTGTTGGGAAGTATGAATATATGCTTGTTATTGTTGATGTCTTTTCAGGTTGGAGGTCTACCCTGTTACCAAGGTAACCAAGCAGGTAATCGCAAAGAAGCTCATGAGTGAGGTAATCTGCACGTACGAGGTACCAGAAGTGATTGAGTCAGACAGAATTACACACTTCACAGGTGAAATAATGCTAGACATTATGTCTGCTCTGGGTGTATCCCAGGCCTTTCACACACCCTACCCTGTTTCCCTGAAAATAAAACACTGTCTTATATTAATTTTTGCTCCCGAAAATGTTCTGGATCTTATTTTCAGAGGATGATTATTTTTCCATGAAGAAGAATTCACATTTATTGTTGAACAAAAAAAAAATTAACATTTATTATATACTGTACAGTAGTTGTCATCACAAACCAGCATAACCAGACAAACTGTAACAAACCTCTAAAGAATCAAAGTGACACACTGGTTGCCTGACTCACACACAGGGCTACAAAAAATAAGGGCTGTAAAGTACCTGGCTCCCACACACTGTTTGGAGACTGTGACGATCACCCACAGCAGTTCCTGGACAACTTATACAGCAGGGACGGTATTGCAGCTTCCGGCCACCAGGGGGAGCTCATCACAGCAGACTCGCATAGCAGGGACAGAGCTAGGTCTTACTTTTGGTGGCTGACTTATATTTAGCACTTCAGCTAAACCTCTACTGGGTCTTATTTTCAGGGGGTGTCTTATTTTCATGGAAACATGGTATCATCCACAAAGTAGTGGGAAAGTGGAAAGGATGAATGGTACTCTGAAGTTAAAAATACAAAAGGCATGAAAGGAGGTGGATGCAATGGGCAGAAGGGTATGCCAATATGTGGGAATACCTGGCCCAGGATGTATTAAATATTACCAATATGTGTATGGCAAATCTTAAGAGCAGTGAGGACATACTGCGTACCTGCCTGTTGACAGTACCCCCCTCAACTTCAGTATTAAAAAGTGTATTCTCAATGATTCATAATGACACTGAGGTAGAGGACAGTGATATCCAGAATTTTGTAAATATCTATGACTACTGTCCAGGGTGCCCACAAGCAGAACACACCCAGGGGGCAAATATGACCAAGTTTCAAATCAGACAGGTGGCGGGAGCAGAAGTCTGTTATAACTTTTACCTGCAATAAATCTAAGATAGGGAAGTGCGCCCATATAACCCTTGGTGAACACTGACAAAAGACTCAATGATTCTGTGTAACTGAACAAAGTGCCAAAATATGACCAATGGTATAAAATTTAACAGTGTAAAAATTCCAAGCCATAATAGACATGTCAAGTTACCTACCGGTTCGGTCTTTTCTTCTGGGAATATTACATATACCTACATTCCTGTAAATATTACTGAAGGACCATGTGCACTGTCCCATCTAAGTATTTTTATGTACCAGAAGCCGGAACCTCTGCACCGGAGTAAGAGAGAAACAAAAGGACTAGATGAGAACTGTGAAGGCACTCCAGCCATTTTAAGTAATTCTGAGGTGATAGCATTGGGAGCCTCCATAATAGGAGTATGGAGCTAGGCAATATACAATGGACGAGTAATACATGGGATAGAATATGACATGGCCAAAGCTCAAGCCCTGGACTTGTTGCTCTTAGATGTACAAGGGGTGCGTAAAGCCACTTTACAGAATAGGGCCATAATTGACTACATGCTGCTGGCCTTATATTACCAGTGTAAGAAGTTTGAGGGAATGTGCTGTTTTGATTTGACTAACAATGCAGAATCCATACATAAAAAGATAAAGGGGATACAAAGCATAGTACAATCGATCAAACAGGACAAGGATCAGGGATGGTTTGATTAGTTGTTTGATTGTATACATTGGATGTTGCTGCATACAATGTATACCTTCTTTAATATCTCTATGTATGGGATGTTTTGGACACGCCAGAAAAAGTCTCCATGAAACTCTTAGCGTAACCACGCGATAAACAGAAATAATAATAATGCAATCTGTTACTGTACTCTGTGGTAATTTTGTTTTGTTTTTCTTTGTCATTTTATATTTGAAGACTGTGTTCATAAACCCCTGGAACACAGCGGGGGGCATTACAAAGTCCGAAGGGCATGACTAGACATTCAAAATGTCCGAACGATGTGTTGAACACGGTCTTCCACTCATCTCCCTTTTGGATGCAAATTAAATTGTAAGCCCCCGTTAAGTCCAATTTGGAAAACCAGTGGGCCCCTACCACCTGATTCAATAAATCAGGAATCAGGGGGAAAGGAGCACTGGTTCTTCACTGTAATTTTATTCAAAGCCCGATAATCCACACAAGGCCTCAATGTCCCATCCTTCTTCTCTACAGAAAAGAGTGCTGCCCCGGACTTAAGGGCTTCGTGCTCACACCCAGACAAATTGAAAATGGCTCCCCTAGGGATGGGACTGTCGGGGATCAAATCAATACCACAGTCCCACTTCCTATGGGGAGGCAAAGTCTCAAACAGTCTCTTGGAAAATACGTCACGAAAATCAGACAAATACTCAGGAATAAGTATGGTATCTGCTGAACACATGGATATAGTAGCAAAGTGACTATGACAGGACAACCCCCAATGTGTCAATTCCCGAGTGGACCAATCAAATCGGGGATTGTGCAGTGCCAACCAGGGCATACCAAGCACTACATCAACGGACATCCTTTCCATTACCATGAACAACAGATTCTCAGAATGGAGGACACCCACAGTGAACTGTAAAATGGGGGTCCTCCATTGTACAACTCCTGCAGACAGAGGGGTAGAATCAATACTAGTGAAGCGTATAGGAATTTTTAACGCTGAGAATTCAGTCATCAGAGGTCTGACAAAACTTAAACTAATCAAATTGGCGGCAGCACCCGAATCAATAAAAGCTTGACCGGAATGAGTGAAATTCCAGAAGCCAATCTGACAAGGCATCAATAACTTATGGAGTACCTGTGATCCTAGGCGATCCTCCCAGAAATCGCCTAGGCTCTGAAGTTTTCCACTGGTTCAGACTGATGTTGTAGACACTTTTGAGAAAAGGTCGCTACATGATGTCCGGCTTTCCCACAATAGAGACAGAGACGATGAATCATCCGGAACCGTCGTCGTTCCTCGGGACTTAACTGATCCACTTCCATAGCACCAGAAGTTGGCATGGGAGAAGTGGGAGCGGGTCTGCTGGATTCCCCAGTCTTAGCCGCCAATTCAATCGCATCATTGAGTGTCACGGTAGCGGGATGAGAAATGAGTAGATCCTTGCGTCAGAAGACCCAACTAAAACACATCTTTAAGGGCGCTATCATTCCAAGGGGTTTCACCTGCAAACAGTTTAAATTTCGAGCAGTAGTCCTCTACCCACTGCTGCCCCTGATGTAGAGACATGAGATGAGATACCACCGGCTCATCAAAAATACCTCCAAGTTCCCAAAAAAAAACAAATCAACTGACTGCAGGCAAGCTGAACTCTCGGGTAAGGAGTAGGCCCATGTCTGGGGGGAACATGCTAGCACACTGAGGGAAACCAATAACTGGCAGTGATTGCAAGTCTCTGCCCGACCTTTAAACAAAAGCCTCCGCGCCACCAGCAACCCGCCGCCCACGCTGGCTGGGCACCTGCGCCCCTGGCAGCCAGACAACAAGCTGGGGGGATGCGACCCGACTACGGGACCACTACCCTGGGAGGACCAGCAACCGCCGCATGGCAACATAAACATTTTGGTTCCGCTGGGTACAGAGACAAGCAAGGAGACTTCAGAATGCCGACCTGTAAATAAAACAGCCACTGAAGAGTTGCTGACTGTGGGAATCTGTCAGAGTACCTTTAATGCAACGTCCCCAAGAATCTTCAGATGAACTATTTTAAAAAGGGGAAATGTTAAGGCTAAAGTTCTGTTACTCTCCATTTTGTCTTGTCTCATACAACACTAACTATGAACTTTAGCTCAATTCTCTTTTCAATCTAAGATGAGCATTCATCTGGGCATACAGCCATTCCTTTGAATCTCTCATAAAATATAGCTTGTTCCGTTATCTCAGAATTCCACAGTAGAAATGTTACACGTTTTTGAAGATATGTACTGTGTGTTAGTTTCACATGAGAATGAAAAATTGTTTACATGAACTAATAGTTTCACACGAAACCTTATGTGAAGCTTTGACATAAAGCCATGTTTACTCCCTCTTCTTTTCTTGATAAAAACTCTTTTTGTAGCAATAAACTTTGGAATACAGCTACATGTCTGTGTCGCATTTGAATTCCACAGGCCTGCTATACATATATTAATTTGGAACTCAGCAACATATCATTTGGGCTCCCTGGAATATCCCTAACAGGAGGCAAAGCTTCTGTGGGAGAATAATGTAATATCAGAGTCTGGAGTTTTTCCTTCCAATGTGTTTTGACATACTATAGAATACAGTCCCAAAACTCTTGTGAGCGATCGCAAAACCATAATCCATGTGCAAGATCTTTTGCTGGGGTTTTACACTTTGGGCAATGCATAATACATTCTGGGAAGGCACTTTTGGCAGGCAGGTTAAAACCGTAGCTTATATTATGCATTATCTTAAAAAAATATTCCCTCCAGGTCTCCCCCACTATACATTTCTTATCCGTTGACACCCCCCCCCCCCTTGTAGAATTTTTTGCCTTATGTCCTGATCCTGTGTTGCTGAAAGATCTCATGAGCTTCTATTTTCAAAGATATCCCCCCACTTTTTCCTGTATGCAAAACAGCGAAGGTCTCCCCACAAGGGGACCCAGCCATGTATCAAAATCCGTGCTTGTCACTTCTTTTTGAGGGTTTATTAGCATACTCCTGCCTTGTCTGTAGAAAATGTGAATCTGGTAAATTAAATTTGGTTCTCAAATCATGAGGCTTAAGCCATCTATTCTTGCTTTCATGCATCAAGTGTTTGGCGGTACTCAGGCCCCTTTCCTTCTAATTCAAAGAAATCCTGTTATCAATCCCCCTAGAGAACTCCGGGTGGCCTATCAATGGCATGTACTTCAATATCAAAAATAGAAGGCCTGAGATTTTACGTAATTCCTTCCCGGTCCTTATTGTGTCTTGTAATAGTATAAAGCCTTTGACCTGTGGCAGCAGACAAGAGAAACGTGTATGTAAAATAGCAACTAAATTCAATGGTTTTGCAAAGTTAGATTCAACTGTACGGCAAGTAAAATGGTCTGCGCCCTTTAACCAATCAACTACATAGTGCATTAAACAGGCTACATTGTAGCTCCTGATATTGGGGAAATTTAACCCACCTTCCAATCTATTCAACATCAATTTTTGTAGCGAGATTCGTGGCTTTTCATTTGCACAAATAATTTTTGTGAGTGCTGAATTGTGAATTTTTTGTGAATGCTGAATATCTCTGTGTTTGAGTAGCATCAGGATAGTTTGCATGGGGTATAGAAATTTAGAGAAGCTCATCATCTTGATAAAGTGGCAGCGACCCATCAGGGACAATGGCAGGTGAACGCTTTGTCTTAGTTCTGCTGTCATTTTTTCAAAGAGTGGAAGGTAGTTTAAGGAGTAAATTTAGTTAGATGTTCTCCCTATTTTCAGACCCAAGTATTTGATAAATGGTTTGACCACTGGTTTCCCTCTTCCCAATGATGTCTAAAATTGCTGTGTACAGAGCCCGCCTAGCTAAATTGCTTCGCTTTTTGCTGGATTAATATTATACCTCGAGATAGAACCAAAGCATGTAATTTCCTCAAGGAGGGATCTAAGATGCCTCTCTGGTTTGGACATAAAAATAAGGACATCATCTGCGAACATGGGTTCATGGGAACCTAAATGTATCCCCTGATACAAGTTCAATTTTTCAAAGTATTGAAACAGAGATTCCAGGGCTAAATTTAACATCAAGGGGGAGAGGAGACATCCCTGCCTTGTTCCTCTGTAGATTTTGAATGGTTTGGATAAAAAAAAAACAGGCGTGTGAATTCTAGCCATGGGATTCCTATAAAGACCACCGAAAAACTGTCTGCAGGACACTTCAAATCCCATTTTATCTAGCACCATCTTCAACCTATCGTACCTGACATTATCAAAAGGCTTTTCCGCATCCAGGGACAGTAATATTGATTTATAATCTGTGGTGATTTTGGATCCTCTGTGTTGTGTCGTGTCTGGTGCTGCCATCACCTTTCGGATATTTGTTACTGCCGATCTTTCATTAATGAATCCCACCTGTGAGGGGCCTATCAGTAATTAAATCAGAACGCTTAGCCTGGGTTCACACAGGGCGGATTTGGTGCTTATTTGCCACGGTTTGCCGCTGCATATCCGCATTGCGGCCATTCCGTCGCGGTTGCAGTGCAATGCAGTGCCAATGTGATTGGCCAAAATCTCGTTCTCACAGGGCGTAAAATTTACCGCAGAGCCGCAGTGCGGATAAGCAACTGCGTCACGGTTTTGAAAGATGCAGCATGTCCAATCTTTCGACCTTTCCGCAGCGGTTTTTTTTCCATAGGGCCCCATGAACGCAGCTAAAACCGCAATGAAAACCGCTATTGCTTGTTTTGTAGCGGTTTTTCCATGCGGTTCCGCAGCATATTGTTCGCATGAGAAAGAGGGGCAATAAAGTTTGTTCACAGGAAGTGGTTCAGCGGCCATTTTAGCCGCTTGGCACCATTTCAGCCTGGACTTCATGGAGAGTGGAAGCTGCGAGCAGGAGCTCTGCCGGCAGCACCAGACCCCTCCACAGCGGCACCAGACCCCTCCACAGCGGCACCACAGCGATTGGCAGCAGCACCAGCCCAGGGGAAAATACTGGGCCACAGGCGGGAAACTCCACAACGTCAGTGGCGGGAAAAGCACCGCCATCAGCGGAGGCACCACCACTACAACCCCCCGCGGAGGCACCACCACTACCCCCAGCGGGGCATGCAACCCAGCGACACGAGCAGCGGGAAAATCCTCAACCTCGGATAAAGAAGGTAATGCACTACTTCGCCAATCATTGCAGGCAAGACGCGTCCAGCTCTACCGCACCATATTTTGCTCTCTCCTGCCCGCTTCGCGCTCTTTTGCGTCCTTTTTCTTTTGCATTGCAACGCACGTTATCCGCTTTTTTCCTCCCTTGCTTTGCTCCACAATTTATGGCCTTTTTCTTTTGCATTGTAACGCACGTTATCCGCTTTTTTCCTCCCTTGCTTTGCTGCACAATTTATGGCCTTTTTCTTTTGCATTGCAACGCATGTTATCCGCTTTTTTCCTCCCTTGCTTTGCTCCACAATTTATGGCCTTTTTCTTTTGCATTGCAACGCATGTTATCCGTTTTTTTCCTCCCTTGCTTTGCTCCACAATTTATGGCCTTTTTCTTTTGCATTGCAACGCATGTTATCCGCTTTTTTCCTCCCTTGCTTTGCTCCACAATTTATGGCGTAACTGTTCGTGGGGCACGGTTGGCGTTAAGTCAGTCCTTTCCACCATTATATGGCCCCCCACCCGGTTGCATGGCATTCCTTTGCACGGGCGAGGCCACGCGTTTAGTCCCTTTTTGCATTGCCTGCCCTAACTTACAAATAGGAAGCTGAAAATATTTTTCATCACTTTTATCCTTTTTTAGAATTGCTCACCCTTCGGCATCTCACGTGTGTAGATGTTAGCCTCGTTGTTATTTTTGGCGACTTGCAATTGTGCGCTAGTGGGCAATAATGTTGTTTATCTAGTGAAATGTAACCATTTTCTGATTGCTCACAGGACGAAAACCATTTTCAGTTGTCGCCAAGCACATTTCCGGACAATGGCGTGGTATCAGCGAATGGGGATCAACGTTGTCAGGATGATAACATTGGTGAGTGTAGTGTGCGCTGACACAACCATATCCACCCCCCTCGGAATGCTATTCAACTTGTTTTCTTCTTTCCTCCCCCCTGCAGGTTGAAAGTAGGCCTGAGATTTGGGACCTAGCCGAGCCGGGCTACAGTGACCGAGATTTAAAGGCGGACGCCTGGCTTGCGGTCTGCACAGGGATGTATCCAGATTGGGACTCCGCCAATGCTGCCGTCCACAGTGAAATCCGTAAGTTTACACTATTGGTAACGCTTTGTTGTTTCTTTCTTGGATGTACTCAGAACTGTACTGCATCTAACCACACTGTTTATTGCAGCTGTCGGTGGATTGCATCCTTTTGCAGACTGCTTGTACCATGTTTAATTGCCATCTGTAATTTTGCAGTTAAAGACGTCAAGAATTGTTGGTGGTCTGTTAGGGACTGCTACAAGAAGCACGAAAAGGATTGTGAAAAAAGCGGCATGTCCCCGTCAGAAAAAAGTGCCCACACCAGGAGGTACTGCACTTCCTCAGAACAAGTCGAGCATTGCGTGCGTAAGTGCAAATATCTAAGCAAGCTCGGCTTCGATGGCGTCGCATTTTGATGTTCTATGTCTCTAAACGGTACTCTTGTTTCGTCCACAGATCCAGCGGGAACATCACGGCTGCGCCTCCCACGGTCACAACCGCTTCACCCGACAAAGATGGGCCGGGACAGGAGTCGCGGGATGATGAGCCCAGAGAAGGTACCCCAGCCTTGGAAGACAGCCAGCGTAGCACACCCGATTTGTACCCCACTTCAGTAACTCCGGAAGTGGGGGAACAAAATGTGTCGTGTGGCAGTACTACTGCCCCTGCTAGCAGAGCATGTCGTAGCAGGGCGGTGAGTTTCGAGCGGACGAGCTGCAGCGTTGCTGCTTGCCCGCGTCGGAAGAATAACAAGCCAGATGCCACCCAAGAGGCGCTGTCTTTATTGCGGCGGTCTGAGACGGAGGATCAGTGGGACACAATGGGTACCGCCATTGCGTCATGCATTCGTGAACTGAGCTCGGAGCGTCAGTGGACTATTCCGCCAGTTCTTTACACTGTGTTAGAGATTTTTGGTTCTCAAAGACCCATTGCCGATAGCACTGCCATTATTGTGGCAATGAAAAATGCAGCCTTTCCAGTACAACCCTCAAACCGCATGTTGCCTGCACCCCAATCTTTCCCTGATCAACCTGCCAGGGTTTCTAGGACAACGGCATACCCCATGCACCATGGCTCTCAAGACACTGGCTACGGCGACACGGTCTCTGGCGGTTCCCCGTCACAATCGTCGTTTCTCTCACTGATGAACAGCCCTCTGCAACAGACATCGCAACACTCAACCGCGCGACTGTGCTCGCCACCAAATGCATCTCAATGCAGTATAGGAGAAAGCTCTTTTAGTTATACGACATTGCAGTGATCACAAACGTTTACTTTGGGATATCTGCAATGTCTTAGACGCTACCATTGGAAAGTGCAGGTTCCTTTGTGCTGTTGCCTTGTCTCACACTGCATGGAGTTGGCTGGTGTCCCAGAAATCCTACGGATGGTCATGGGAAAGATTGGGGTTGCAATTTCTTAACATCGCTCACTGCTGTCTACTATGTGCTCTGCTGCAAAAAAGGCTAGGCGCACTCATTCCTTCCCGTCAGTGGCATGACCGTTAAGTTCTTCGATGGCTGTGCCACTGTACGAGAAGGACTGTGTTTGCGCGTGGTTTTTTTTGTTTTTTTCCGCTGCCTTGCTGTCCTCCAAGGTTGGGGTAAATCACTTCTCGGACTCATTGTCCTTTGTTTTCCTTTATTTATTTTCCTGTCTATCTTCATGCTCGCTCTAGTGTAATGTATGTTAGCGGAGTTCGAGCATGAAAAAAAATACAAAAAATGGTGATGAGAACAGGGGCAGTCTGCGTGCCTGTTCCCATCATCATTTTCGCTTGCGGCATGTCAGTCAAGTGTGGCCAAAACTAAACTGGTTGTGGATTGGCCAGTGACGGAGAAAAACTTTACACCACATTGTACCGTTACCACGTGCGAAATGTGTGCAACTACAGGCCCTCCTTATTTGTTGCTAGAAATATAAAGCAAACACACAATACCGCTACCCGACAGTGATGTAAAATTGTGTCTGGATGAACGTGTTCTAAAAAATGTAGCAATGAAAAAAAAAAGGTGATTTGATGCACTCCCGGTGCGTGGCTAATGTAATGCTACATTATGGTGTGTCGTCAAGCTTGCGAAACTGGTTCCATTGCTGGTGCAAAATGTGTTCTATTCATGTAGTGGTAATCGTTAACTACGCTGAAAAGAAGGATACGGTTCAACTCATGCAATGTTCATTTAGCTATTAATAAAAAACCATCATAGCCTAACAATTTTCGTGAATTTTACAATAAAGTTTATGTATTTTGTGCGGCGAAAAAAATGGAAGAACTAATTTTTTTCTTGAAATATAAACACATTTTATTCTGCAAACGGTTGAACAATTTCTGAAAATTTGAAATTAAAGGTGGAGGAGTGACCTTTTGTGCCTTTAATAAAATACGTTTTTCTCCACGTACTTTGTTTTCCGCGTCCTTCTGGGGCTGGGCGCCGGGGGAGGGGTACACTGCAGTTAGGGCTGTACACCACCGACACAGGAGAACTGCCATGGCACAGTGCCTTGGTGACTAAGGAAATAGTCAGTGAAGTTCTCGTACCTGCACTGCAGTAGCAGGCGTCCTACCTCCCCCCCAGTTGATGACCGTGTCAAAGGCAGGATCGAGTTCTTCCACATCTACCTCGGGGCGATAGTCCCGGAGGTAGTTGTGAAGAACACAACATGCCTTGACAAGGTCATCAACTGTGTTAGGGTCTACTAACACTGTAGTCCCTAGAACTCTCCACTGACTTACCATAATCCCGAAGCCACACTCAACCACACGACGTGCCCGGCTCAGCTGATAATTAAAAATCCTTTTCCGGGCATTCAGTCCTCTTCGCGGGTATGGGCGCAACGGGTTTGGCATCAACGGGAAAGCCTCATCTGATACCATCACAAAGGGGACTGGATGTGTGGTTCCCGGGAAAGGTTGTGGGGCTGGGAGCGTAACGCCATCTCGGAGAATTTGCATCCCAATCTGTGATGTTCGCAGCACCCGAGAATCTCCAGTACTGCCATAGGCACCGACGTCGATGCAAACAAATTTGCTATGTGCATCAGCCACGGCCATCAGGTCAATTGAAAAAAAATTTTTGTAATTGAAAAATTTGGAGCCTGAGTGGGCTGGCTGAAGCACACGCACATGTTTGCCGTCAATGGCGCCTATGCAGTTAGGAAATTTGGCAACATCTTGAAAGCCTGCTGCAACACGTTGCCAAGTGTCCCCGATAGGTGAAGGCATCACGATGGGCTGCAACTTCTGCCAGATGGCGCTGCATGTGCACCTCACAATTTCGGTGATGGTAGATTTACCAACACGAAATTGGAGATGCAGGGATGCATAGCTCTCTCCTGTGGCCAAGAAGCTGAAAAGAAGCAGAGAAGAGAAACAAAAGTTAGTACACACTGAAGACTTGCATTACATCAACACTTCTATATATACAGTATTCAGATATATTGTTCTCAACACGAAATTGATTGGAGAACACAGTAGAATTCGTGTGAAGGAAATACGATTTGCAATTGAAAGGTATACATGGGGGGGGGGGGTGAAATTCTCACTTTCCACGCCACACATGGTTCAGATTTCCATTCTCCCCATCCACAACAAAAGGGGAGAGAGAATGAGAAAATGCAAACATGTTCCTGCCACACTCAGGAAGGTAACTTGGTCCCGTTCACTGCGGGTGCACAACAAAGGTTGCCCAAGTTTGCTAGTATGGTAAGTTCAACAATCTCACTGCTGACACTGTATCTGAAGTCAACCAGGCACAAGATGATGCTGTTTTGGTGTCACGCACGGGCAACCAAACACCCACCCGCCCGGTGAGATCGGGGTAGCCGTGCAGGTGTCATGATGGCTGTGCTGCTAATAAAAGGGGTGCTCGATAGCCTAGCTGTCAAAAAGCAGTGTGACGTAATGCTATAGCATTACGTCCTACTGCCGGAGCAATCAGAGCATAAAAACTGATACTGCGCAAAAATCACGGAAACAATAAAATTAAAAAAAAAAATTGGCTGTACACTCGCAAATTACATTACAGATAGAACAACAGTGAAAGGATAAGAACGGTTACTTACCGAAGGGTGATGAGCAGCCTTTCTTCTGCAGTGATCGCATTCCTCATCTGCGTATCCTGGTAGGTCAGATCCCGGCGCACCAGCTCCAGAAGGCGCTGAAAGGCCTCCATAGGCAGCCTGCAGAAAGCTACGAACTTCTCAGGATGGCTGCAGAGAGAGAAAGGGAGAGCAGGATAAAATAAATAAAAATTCTTAGCGCAACATCAAACCTATTCCCATGCTACACTTCACTTACTTTATAAGATCTTGGTAGAGGCTTGCAAAATGGCCCTTCGTCCCCCTCTGTGTCAGTAGGGGATGAACCCAATAGCGTCTCTGACGCCGGGAAGCACGATCAGTCTGTAAAAGAATATTAGCAGGAATTAAAGCACATGAATTAAAGCACATGGCCGCAATCGTACTCTAGTCCAAAGTGCATCAACAAACAACAAGGAAACTAAGCACACAATGACCATAAAAACAAATCGCTCACCTTTTCAGATTGTTCTCTATCCATCAGAAGCACAAAGGCAGTCAGTCTGCGTCGGTAGGCGCGCCTGAGACGGACAGTTCCTCGCTCCATGTCTGCTGACAAAATGGCCACAAATACAAAGCTCTTCCTACCCTATGCAGAAATGGGTGGGAACGATGACCTCACAGGAAACAGTTTTTTTTAGAATCTGCACCTAGTAAAATACACAAGCAAATCAGCAACAAAACCCGCGCCTCTCCCAAAATAACCGCAGCGTTTTTTTCTGCAGCAAAGGGCCTGCGGATTTACCAGCGGTAGAACTGCTGATAAATACGCGGTGAAAACCGCGTCTAAATTTGCCCATTGCATGCGGATTTGCCGCAGAAACGGAAAGGTTGCGGCAAAACCGCAGCGGCAAAACCGCGACATTTCCGCGACAAATCCGCCCTGTGTGAACCCAGCCTTAATCTGTCTGCCATCAATTTAGATACTCTCTTGAGGTCTTGATTTATGAAGAATATTGGTCTGGAAGATCCTGGTAAAGAGGGATCCTTGTCGGGCTTAAGAATTAATTTTATGTGCCACATTGGATTGCTGTGGAATCTCCCCTGATCATAACAATTTGGTAAAACATTTTGTTAAAGTGGGTACAATATGTTCCTTTAATGTCTTGTAGTGCTCTTCTGTATACCTATCTGGGCCTGGTGCCTTGCCATTGTTTAAAGACCATATTGTTTGGGTCACCTCCTCCTCTGTTATATCTCTAGTTAACCTCCACTTGTAAAGGATCAAGGCATGGTAGTTCAATTTTGTCTAGGAATTGTCTACCTTCCTTATCATACTGTTTTGGGCTCTCATATAGTGCTTCATATAATTTTTGTAGTGTTTCATTTATCTGTTGGGGATGCCCACATATCAGTTTTATTCATCTTTCAATGCTGTGATGTGTGTAGTTAGGTACTTGCATTTTGCTAGCCATGCCAGTACATGCCCTCCCTTGTTTTCAAATTTATTGAGTTCTGCCTGGTAATAGTAATTATATGCTCTCTCCCTTCTATTCATCCACAGATCAAAGTCTGCTCTTGCCTGGTTCCAAGTCTCTTTATGTTGTGAATTTGGGTGTTGCAGAAAGATAGTATAGGCTTTGCGCAAGTTCTCACTTGCTGTGTAATACTGCTGATTTATACGTTTGCGCAAGCCAGCCATATAGCTCAGTAACCTTCCTCTTAGTACGATCTTCGCCATCTACCAATACTTTATTGCATCATCTCTATTTTCCTGATTGTCAAAGTTATATTCCAACCACCAGTGCTTGAGCAAGTCAACAATGTTCTCATCTTTGACCAGGAAGTCACTACCTCTAGGGTATCTATCTCGTGAATCTAGTGACACCGGAGCATGATCCGAAAGGACCATGTGTAGAATTTCAATTGATTTTATATTCTGAACCACCTGCCCCTGTGTCAGCATGTAGTCTATACGTGACCAGCTTTGATGATTATGGGAAAAAAGTGAATTCCCTTGTGTCTGGGTGGTGTAATCACATACACCTAGGAGCCCAATGGACTCTGTAAAAGGGCCTAGGCTTTTGTCCCTATGGCTTACTTCCTTCTCTGTGTTTTTGCAGTCTTCCTGAGAACACATCCCTGTGTTTATGCCCCCCCCCCCCTATAATTTTTTTTGCTTAACTGGGTCACTAAGGATTAATTGTTTAATCTAGGTGAAAAATGACCTATTTTCCCCGTTTAGAACATACAAATTATATAAGCTATATCTACTATCTTCATGATCAAGACACACATATGACCAACGTCCCCCCTGGTCCTGATCTTCAGAAATTAAAGGGGTTGTCCCGCGCCGAAACGTTTTTTTTTTTTTTTCAACCCCCCCCCCCCCCCCCCCGTTCGGCGCGAGACAACCCCGATGCAGGGGTTAAAAAAGAACACCGGACAGCGCTTACCTGAATCCCCGCGCTCCGGTGACTTCTTACTTACCCGGTGAAGATGGCCGCCGGCATCTTCTCCCTCCGTGGACCGCAGGGCTTCTGTGCGGTCCATTGCCGATTCCAGCCTCCTGATTGGCTGGAATCGGCACGTGACGGGGCGGAGCTACACAGAGCTACACGGAGCCCCATTGAGAAGATAAGAAGACCCGGACTGCGCAAGCGCGTCTAATTTGGCCATTAGACGGCGAAAATTAGACGGCAACCATGGAGACGAGGACGCCAGCAATGGAACAGGTAAGTGAAAAACTTTTGATAACTTCTGTATGGCTCATAATTAATGCACAATGTACATTACAAAGTGCATTAATATGGCCATACAGAAGTGTATAGACCCACTTGCTGCCGCGGGACAACCCCTTTAAGTTCCCCCTGAATGTCCTACTAATGAGAATTATCACTCCTGTCTTATCCTCCCTTGCTGGAGAGCCTATCAACTCTCCCCCCCCAAAACATTTTCATTCTGTAGAAATCAGACTCTACTAGATGTGTCTCTTGTAGTATTACAATGTCTAGCTTAAACCTCTTGAGATGGCGCAATATCTTAGTTCATTTGTTCGGGGATCGCAACCCCTTCGCATTCCATGTTATGACATGCATTTTTAGCAGAGCTAATAAATGATTATGCCAAAACTAACCAAATATGAATAGAGTATCGGTCCACCTCTGCTGCCTTTTTCCAAGCGTGGAGTTTCTCAGAAGCAAAAGTGAGCCGATTCCCTCCTAAGTTCTGAGGAAAAGAGAAGAGAGAGGGATGATGAGGGGAAAAAAAGGAGAGGAAAAGATGAAAATCAAGGAAAAAGAGGGTAGGTCCAATGAATGTCTATATATATAGCTTGATCTAATTGTCAGCAATCAACTTATTCACAATCCGAATACTGTGTGCCTCGCGATTCTTAGTTTCACCAAAATTGTACCTGATCTATTGTTTACAGAAAGGTTGTACTACCACACCTCCCTCTCCAAATCTTGATTTAACCCTGTGGTGTTTTGCAGTGTAACCACGTTAGGTTTGAGACTTCGCCTTTTTCTGCGATGTAGGAGCCTTCACTTTAAGGCTGGATTGTACCCACTCCCCTTACTTTAACATACCACAGGAGAGAGGAGAAGAAAAAAAAGAAAGAGAAAAAAAAAAAAGAAAACCATATGGAAGTGCAACATATAACAGAAAGAACTGCTTCTGGGCTCACAGTTATCCCCGTTAGTCCTTTAAAAATTTGCAAATATCCTCTAAGTCTCTAGCTGTTCAGTGTAGCGATAGTGGAAGGGGAAGGATTCTGATAATTTTCACTCCTCTAACTTGCCTTCTTCCAGCATTTTCAGTGTCCATGGTTCAAAGTTATATTTTTATCATGAAGTTGTGGTAATCAACCACACTTTCTATAGTGTCACACATTTAGTAATTCTACTCACAGTGGATCAGACGGTCTCTTGTATTTGCAGGCTGAAGAAGACATTACTACTTTATCTGTTCCCTGGTTACTGTCCTGTTGGGGGCTCTGGTGTTGTATGTCCTCTCTGCCCTTGCCTCTCTGGTGTGTCAAGCATAGCTGGGGAGAGTTGGCATGCACCTCTATGTGGAGTCTGTAGTAGTGTCGCCTCTGCAGCTTCTGGGGTCGAGAAAACCCTGAAAGTGCCATCTGCATTAAACCCTTTAAGCACTGCTGGATACTGGACTTGGAACCTGGTCTTTTTTTGTACAGTGATGTGCATATGGTGCTGAACACTCTCCTGCATTTCGCTACCTCTGCAGAGTAGTCCTCAAACACTAGAATTTCACAAAAGTTTATGCGTAGGGGCTTCTTTCTAGCTCAAAAAGCCTGTAGAAGTGCAACTTTATCATTAAAATCTAGTAGGCGCCTGATAATTTGGCGTAGACGCACTTGCTGTGTGTTTCTCTAGGGGGAGCCCCTCCGAGCTGCCAGCTCTGGGCCTATACGATGGACCCTTTCCACCCTACAATAGTAGTTCAGTCCAAGAATGTCTGGTGGCTCTTTCTCACATATGTTAAACTGATTCCATTGCTTTATATCTTCTGATAGTCCCACTATTCTCAAATTGTTTCTTCATGAGTGATTTTCTAGGTCGTCTATTTTATCTGTCATGCATTGGATAGTTAGAGACTGTTCTGTTAGTGCCAATTCTACCCCATTCTTCATGTTATGTAGCTGCTGCACGGACTGCTCCAGCACATCCACTCTGCACAGTAGATGCAATTTCTTCATGAAGGTATGCAAAAAAGAGGACTGCAGGGCACGCTCCAGTGTTTTTTGTATGTCTGCAGCTATCTGCTGTGCCACTTCTTGTGCTAGCTGCTTAAGGTCAAAAGTATGTCTGCTCACCTCAGCTGCAGGGATTAATTGTAAGTTCTGCTGCTCGCTCTTTGCCTGGCCTCTGCTCGCCAGCATGATGAGCTCCTGTGCATGCGCCATCTTGTCAGAACTGTGTGAAGAATGTGCTGGATGAGCTTTCTGTCCGCTCTGTAGTCTCGTTAATAACGGTCCATAAATCTCAAAATTCTCTCTTTGTATATGCTGGACCTTATCTCCTCTAGTAGAGGTGACTAACTGTGTGCTGCTCCAATAATCCGCTTTCTGCAGCCTTGATTTGTGTGGGAGCTCCCTCTATTCCCTTCTCACATGGCAAAGCTGGAACCAGAAGTAAGTCCATTGACTTTAATTGACTCCATTCACTGCATATCACTCAGCCGTGCAACACACACATAATATGAGGTGAAAACATGGCTGTTGACATGAGCCCAAAGTGTTATACTGTCTCTGAGATGCTCATCAGGAAGAGATCTAATGTTTAGGTAGAGTGTAGGATTTGTGATTTGTTCTAAAGGCTCATGTGCACTTGTATGTAGCCTGTACAGCTCCTTAGTACAGAGTGTACACTCTATTCACTGCAGTACAGGTTCCATCAGACTCCATGTGTATGGATGTACTGTATTTTTCCCTGGAAACAATATTTCTTGGCAAAAATACCTCCATACATATGAATTCTGATGAAACATGCTGCATTTTTTTTCTCTTAGACATCTATGGCAGCTATGCCTTTATGCAAAATGGAACCAATAGACAGACCTGTGCATAAGCCTCAAAGCTGTGGATTTTGCATCAGACAATAATGTGAATGTTGTTGCTGGTTTCACCCATTCTTAAGACATTAACAAATTTGGTTTCACTGTGCATGCATTGTAATTTACGTTTGTTGCAGATTTTCTTTGTAGATTCCACACCAAAAACATGCACGACTAATCCACAACTAATCTACATTTGCACATGGCCTAAAAAAATCTATGAGTCTGATAAAAATTGTAAATGAGTGTCTACTAAATCTATTCAGTAAAGTGTGTTCTTTTCCTTCTTTGATTTATTCATGGTTCTGTATCAGTATAACTTACAAATTTATTCTTACACAGAATAGTATCTATTGATTTTATGCTAAAAGAATTGACATAGCTGTATGCTTATGGATCAGGTGTAGAGGGCCAACTGGATGACAAAGAAGATACTCATGTGAATCTCAAGAGCACATTCTGTACAAGCTCTATATTTCCAATCTAAATGCCTAATTTTTAAAAGTAAACAATATGCTAATATATTAACAATCAGATGTATCTGGTAAATTAAATATTTTTTATACATTTACATAACAAACCACAAAATGTTAATTGCTTTTTTTTATCAAAAATTGCTAAATATTTCTTCAGTTGATTGAATTTTTTGTGCATGCCACCTAAATGTTATTTCTTATTGTCTGTGCTGCAAGCTGTTCTTTATTACAGATGTAAGCTATATTTAAATGACTTTGCATCAAATCAAGAATTAAAATAAGCCTTGAAATCAGAATCTTGATACACTTGATGCTTGTACTAATTTAAAACAACAGATGTATTTCCATTTGATATGTTCAACAAATCTGTCTGACGCACTTATACTTCTGTCTCTATTAACCACAATGAGTTTAAAAGTTAAGTATCTATAAATGTCAACAATATTATTTAATTGAGGCAGATTATTTTTTAGTATTATTATTGACTTATCAAAATATGTAGTGGTTAAGCTTTAAATTTTTAATTTCCTTGTCATTCTGAGGCGCAAATGAATGATGCTTATTCTAAGTGCGCCCACCTAGGACTGAATAAAAAAGACAGCATCAATCTTAATTAATGAAACAATGGCCAAATAAGGCTATCAGGAGTCAAGCAGCCATACAAAGCATGTGCTAGAGAATGGCAAGTTGTGTTTTGAATTCCATTTTTGCAGGATTAAATTTTTTTCATTAGTTTTTTTTACTTTTAACATTCCAGACACCCTGTGGAAACCCAGGAAAATGTTTGGCACATCCACATTGCCTTCCCTGAAGCTTTTGCTAACCACAGCATTCCTTGTTTAATTAGGCATGGCCTAATGACCTGAGCTATGTGTGCATCTCTTGGATTTATATATTTTAGATGGCTTGTTGTCATCATAATGGGGGGGGGGGGGGAGATCAATGAAGCCTAGTACAGATTGTGTAACCTATGTAATCAAACTTTCAGATGTTTGTTGCACCTCTGAGGCTCCTGAATATTTTGTTGTATAAAATGAAGCTAATGAATTCTGCAGATCATTTTAAACTGAACTTTTAGAGACTTTTAGTGAAATTAAAGGGTAGAGATGAGTGAGACTTTCAAAAGCTCAGTTCAACCAGTATGTCGAATTTCATAAAAAAAACTTTGGTTCAGTCATACTTAGCTCAAACCAACTAAAAAGTTAATTTAAAAAACCCTAGCAGCCCTAAAACAATGGTAGTAGTGGTTGTCCTTGGTCGTATTTGTACATAGGACTCAGGCACTACAAGGCAACACTTCTAACCAGTCAGCCACCACATTTTTTTTTCTGTGTAAGAGGAGACGAGTAAAAATCCCAAAGGGAACATACAAACTCCATACATGGCATCCTTCATCAGATTTGAACGTAGGACCCCAGCACTGTAAGATGACGGTGCTAACCATTCAGCCACCATGCTGCTTCTTCTGCCTTTCTCCTAACTTCCTGTTGCTCTTTTTTTCATTCTTCTCTGAAGAAGGAAGAGGAGAAGAAGAAATAAGGAGGAGGAGCAGAAAAAGATACCAATGGCAATCAGCATTTGTGGATTGTGCAGCGGTCCAAAGATTATTATGTTCTAACTAGACTGTTTACCCTGAGTTCTATTCTGTGCAGTCCCTTTTAAAAATGGAGATTTTGTTGGAATCTGACATCCCTAATATGGGAATTGTAGATTATTTCTGCTTATTTAATAAAGATAAGGTTAATGATTTTATCAAAGCGGTCAAATTGACTGCCGAATCAGATTTTCTTAATGAAGATAAAAGTAAGAAACAGCAGATTTTCTATTCATCCACCACCCTCAAAAAAAAGAAAATAAATAGGGTAAAGGACTGCTAGACTATCTCTTATTTAAAGACTTTCTTGACGTTGACTGGCCTGAACCAGATATGTTTCACCTGGGTCACAGGTTTATATATATATATATATATATATATATATATATATAATCAAAAGCAACTAGAGGAATGAGAAAATTCATTTATAGTGCACCTTTCAACTGTATATTTGTCTAAAATGTCAGTGTTCTCTTTGGAGGAGTCACCACTTCTCAAAGCCCCTATGGTCAGAAAAGCTGAGTCTCTCCTCAGGCATAGGCATGCTTCCTCTATTGTTGTTTCTAAAGTTGCTTTAGATTCAGTGCCAAATGCTAGGGTAATTGTCGAGGCTATGGTTAAGTCAGCTAACAAGAGTCTTACAAGATGATATCCCTAGAGAGGAAACATTCCAAAATATTCTTAACCTTAAATTGGCTTCTGAGTTCTTGGCTGATTTTCCTCTTTTTTTAACTCTATTTTATTGACATTTTTATGGTATACATACATGAGTAGGCAGTAATAATCATAAAATTGTACAGTTGGAAGGGATCTCCAGGGTCATCAGGTCCAACTCAATCCTCCCGCCTGAATCATGCCACTGATCTTGTACTTCAAGGTTGAAATCTTTTCTAAAGAGTATCAACACCCCTACTTTTGAATTCACTGCTGGTGAACTATATACTTCCCCAACCCATAAACTGTGCATACAAAAATAGTCATTCTCCGCCAAATGTGTTTCTTCGCATAATGCTGTTTGCTTTCATTTGTTTTAAATGACGGTGTATTACCGGCCATTTCTGGGGTGATCTGAGTCCCTTGACATTCCAGGAAATAATTTGCATGTTATTATTTGTCTTTACTTATATCTTATCGTTAGACTATAACTGATTGCCAGTAAGCCCCCCCCCCCTCCACCCCCGCCTGCATGGGTAACCAAAATGTAACCCTAAACTTTTAAATAAAACCAATGAACCTAATGTTCTTGCCGATGCGTCTAGTGCTTGGTGCTTAACCTAGATCTGAACAGCAAAGAAAAAAAAGTAAAAATGCTGTCTCCTTTAGGGTGAAATGCCTAGCATAAGCCCAAAAGAAGAGTGCATGAGTCGACTTCCCTTAATTCTACTTCGTAAGAAATGTTTGGGGTCAAAGTCTAACTAGAGCCTCCTACTTGCGACCGTACCAGTATCTATATCACCTTTTCCATCTATGCTCCCCATGTAGATCATGACATGGAATCAAACGGAATATAACTCCACTTTTGCTTTCAAATGCATTTTCTCTCCGCTCCAGAAAATTACAACAAACATCAAGGAATATGAAAATTGGCACTCTAATAAAAATTCAATAATCCCTTTTGTCTAATGTCCTGTGACAGTCCTTCTTTTCTGAGTATCTCTCTTATATTGTTGCATACTCACAACCCCGCCGGAGGGCCTCACAGGGAAGGAGCTGGTGATGGTACAGTCTTGCGACAGTGTTCCTTGGGTGCGACAGAAGGACGCAGGATGTCATCCTGCCAGCTTCTATTTTCTCGTGTCAAGGGGGAGGCTCATCCCCCACGTCTGTCTGGCGAGCCTCTGGATGACTTTGAGTTTAGCTCTTGCTCTGCATTTTCTGGATCACAGAAAGGGAGGGTGGCACCATCAGTGCAGAATACCTTCAGTGTTGTTGGATATAGTAATACGAACCTTTGTTGTTTCTTGTGGAGGTCCCAATGGGTGAGCTTGTTCAACTTTGCAATTGTGTGCTATCCCAACAATGTTAGCCATTGTAAATTTGCACAGCTGGAGTAAGTCCTTTTGTAGATAGGATTCTGGGACCCCAATGATGGGCAAATTGTTTCATCTGGACCTGTTTTCCAGATCTTCCAGACGGTCCTATTTCAGATTTTCTACACATTTAGCTGTGGAGCTCTGCTCTGAGGACATGGTTTCCATCTCATATTCGATTGAATCTAGATGGTTACCATGTTGTGACACCATTTCCCAAAGATCACATAATGAGCCAGCCATCGTAGTCACTAAAGTCTCTTGCTTATCAGGAGAAATGAGTTTTGCCACTTCGATCGCAAGATTTATAATCTAGCACAGATGTTCCTCTCATTGCAAGGTTATCATTATTATGAACACATGGTGGGGGAGAAGCGGGGGGTCCCCGGTAAGAGTCCATTTTTAGGAATAGCTTCCATATCTGCTATTGCTTTTGCCATGGCATTTGCATTTACTTCTGTGTGCTTTGCTTTAGTACGTCCCATCTTAACAACAAATTCTTCCATACAGTGGCTTGGCCATGGATTTATTTATATATAATGTTGTAACGTGAGCCAGAAAGAATGGAAATACGTGGAAGATCTGTTATCAATCAGCTCCCACAATATCTTCTCGTTGCTGTCTCTCCCTTTTTCTAGTTTTGCTTTCTGAGCTTTGTTTTCGTATTGCTTCTATATGATAAAATAGGCTCTGATTCCTGTAGCCCACTGGTAGGGGGTTACTGGTAGTGAGGTGGATAAGGAAAGTTTCACCCTTCTAATATCCTCTTACTCTGTGGGTTATGTGTCTCTTCTGTGATCTTAGTATGAACAAAATGGCCACCACTGCCTCAGGGGGGAGAGGAACATGTGCTTTCCCACCGCTCTGGTCCTGTCTTGGCACCCCAGCTGGGCTTACTGGGTGCTGGGTGCTTTATTAAGGTTCCCCTACTTAATGTGGGTCTGTTTTTGGGCAGTGGTAGTTCCCTGAGTAATCCCCAGCAGGTCCGTCTTCTCTCCCTAGTGTCTCAATGTGTCCCGGTCAGAAACAATGGCAGAGCTGTCGCGTGGCCAATAACAGGGCTGATATATTTGGTGCCGCTGTGACCTCTCTATCCCCACTGTCTTTCAAACCCCACTGGTCCAGCTGAGCAGACATCTAGAGTGGAGTTTGGCTTTTTACCAGAGCCAAAGTCCGGTAGCTCTTCTTCCCTACTGCTTACTCCATGGCACCGGAGCCAAAGTGGCAGACTTTCCTCTTGATGTTCTTTGTCTTAACTATAAAAAACTCATCCCTTTTCAAACATGCCTGAAGAAGTCTTTGGTTAAAGGAATGGGTTGGGGACGTCCCCTTCATAAATAATTTGTGTGCCTTCTCATTTCATCCTAACAGTCCTCAACTTCAAAAAATCCTGAAACCTCTTAAAAATGACATGTATTTTTTTCAAACTTCTAAGAAAAAATATAATTTTTGTCCCCTAGCTAGAAGATCTCCTAGTAATTGGAAAGATTTCAGATCTGTACAAAACAGGCAGAAATCTAATCAACAGGTATACTCTGCTTCCTCCTTCTATAAAAGAAAGGTGTTTTATGAATTGAAGTAAAATGAAAAAAAGCTTTGGTACAAGAACAATCACACTATGAATTTAAGTGGAACAAATTAGGATGACAAAAATTAATTAAAAGTAAGAGCATGTTTTCAGGAGTTTTGCTCCAACTGGCACACAGTGTCTATTGATGTCTGGGTTCTGTCCACTGTCAAAAGAGGGGATTGTCTTGAATCTGTATCTTTTCTCCAAATCATTTTTTTTCTAAATCCTGGAAAAAAATCTGGTGATTTATCAGCTTGTACACGAATGTATAGAGAAAGGATCCTTGGAGGATGTCCCATTACATATCACAATCAAGCATGAACTTTTGTGAACAGATTTATCGGAAGAACAAAATTCAAGATGGAATTTATAGGATCAATTATTCCAATCTTTCAGGAGTGGAATTGTATGGGAACTATTGACTTGAAAGATGCTTTCTTGCATGTTCTTGTTCTATGGATTTACCCGATGTTCTTCGTTCCTTAGAATGGATGAACCAGGAGGGGCTATGCACCAGGCACCTTCATTTTGCCTGACTTCATTTTGACCTGGCATCCTCTCCTAGACTGTTCACCAAAGTTGTGGCTATTCTGGCACCATTTCTCAGATTAAAGGGAGTATATTTATTACCATACTTTAACAACTGGTTTCTTAGAGCCTCATCAGAACAGAAATGTTTGGGTCATTTGGAGCTGAATCTATGGACTCTCCCCAATCTGGGCTTCATAGTAAACTTAAGAAAAGTTTCATTTTGCTCCAAAAAGTTGATGTCTCTCAACATTAATGTAGATGGATCTACAGTGTTGACTTCATTCAGCTCATTTGTCACAAGGGAGATCTCGGAGACTATCCCCTCAGGTGGTGCTAACAATGGACATTTCAAATGAAGGTTGGGAGGCTCATGTGAATCAGATCTGGGTCTACAGAAATGGTCTGGCAGGGATTCAGGGAAATTATCCAATTTAAGGAAACTCAAAGTGGTATACTCACTCATCTTCACTTTGCCCCTTTTCTTCAACATTACAGTCATGCTACAATTAACCATGCGCAGAGAGGAAAGTGCCAGAACTATCATCTGACCACAGATGTTTAAGTTCAAAGGAAAACTGGCTCATATGCAGCTTCTTAGAGCCTAGGGAGTGTGTGATGTTCACCCTGAGCACAGGATGTACCATGCCCTGGACAAAAGTAAGGTTGTGTTCATACAGGAAGCAGACTGTGGAATAGAGTAAAATATCATATAAACTAAACAAAAGAAGGAAGGGACAACCTCACCCTGACTATTAGGACAAGAACTGCCCTGCCTCAAAACAAGGTTATTGCCTTGATAAAGATGGCCCCACATCTCGTGCTTCGGCTACTAACTCTAGCAACTAAAACAAGGAAAACACTGAGAAAGCAAAAGTACAACTTAGCTTTACAGCAGAACTCTTACTTACACAAACATGTCCACTCTTCACAAAGATTGAGAAAATAATTAGCAACAACAAGACCCAGAGGCAGATTTAAATAATGACCGGGGCACTGCAATTGGACAGACAGAGTTCCACAAACATCAGGGTAAAATCCACATACGAAACAGGAGAACAAAATCAGTGACAGATGAAACACTGAGGGAATACAAACAAATGATGAAAGTAACACCTAAAGAAAAAAAACCCCACCAAAAACATAAACAGCAACCTGTTGGACAGACTGGAATAGTGCATCCAGCCCTTTTAAGCATCGAGAGCACTGTGCCACGACCCGATCACGATCAAAAGACTGTGACAGAGTGGAGTCTTACTCTGGACATCTGCAATCCAAATTCAGGTGTCCAGTGATAGACAAGACCTATGGAAGAAAAAAAACAGGACAGAAAACCACCATATCTCAAGAATATGGTAACAATAAGGTGAAGTGTGAAACCAGTCTAATTGGCTGTACAAATATCATAAACCAACAACAAAAAATGTGCACAAAAATGCCTCATTAAAACAATATTTTATTGTAAACGCATTAAAAACTAGTATCTTAAAAAGATGAATCACCATAAGAAAAAGACTGAGCCATGTTTGAAGAATCCCGAGACAAATACATTAGTAAATTATCCACAAGAGGTCATATGTAGAATATCAATTGAAGTGCAAGTGCAAACTAATAAAGCAGCACATATAAAAAATAGTATAAATAGCTGTGCAAAAATACAATAATGAAGAAATACTTAGCTCAATTTTCTAGAATGCCTCACACCATGGCGTGAGATCTTTCAGCGTATGTACTTTAGTCTGGGGTTCTAATGATAGATGTAATGACCACATCACTTCAATTGCAAGACCTGGAGATTTTGCTCTCTCTCTACTTCTAATCTTCAGAGTATTATGGAAAATAAAAAAAGAGAAGGCCTTGTAGAGATTGGTTTACACTCATGTTAGAGATGTTAGGCCTCATGTCCACGAGTATGACTTTTTTGCAGAATTGCTGTGTCTCACCTGCACATGCAATCCACAGTTAAATCTGTCCATAAGGAATCATTGGGCATCTGCAGGTAATTAAATACCTGCAGATGTTTTTTTTTCCGGATCTCATACGCTGGTTAAAAATTGCAGCATGCTCTATTTTACCACGGATGACACGCGGAAGGTCCTCATTCATCTCTATGGTTGCGAATGATCCACAGTGCATCCGCAAATACATTTAAAATACATTTGCAGAATCACTGGGGATTTGAAGGTTAAAATCAATTAGGGAGGTGGGGAAAAGGCTGGGAGGTGAGGTTGCGGATATTTTCCACGCAGATGATCCACAGTGCATCTGTGTACATCCGTGCAGGGGAAAAAACACAATCTGCGATCTACCATGAGCAAAAATAAGTCAATGTATCCGCTGTGGATATCAACATGAAAAATCTGCGGGTGCCATGGACATGAGGCCTTAGAGCTTTCAAAAGAGAAATGCTAGAAACTTCTAATAATTCAAGATCTTCTTCTGCAGAAATGGGTGCATCATCCAGATCCAACATGGTTGCATATGACTGCATGGAGATAAACAGAAGAAAGTTAAATACCAATGGGATATTGGAAAGAGTTAGCAATTAGAGATGAGCGAACGTACTCGTCCGAGCTTGATACTCGTTCGAGTATTAGCGTGTTCGAGATGCTCGTTACTAGAGGCGAACACCATGCGATATTTGAGTTACTTTCACTTTCATCTCTGAGACGTTAGCGCGCTTTTCTGGCCAATAGAAAGACAGGGAAGGCATTACAACTTCCCCCTGCGACGTTCAAGTCCTATACCACCCCCCTGCAGTGAGTGGCTGGCGAGATCAGGTGTCACCCGAGTATATAAATCGGCCCCTCCCGCGGCTCGGCACAGATGCATTCTGACAGAGATCAGGGAAAGTGCTGCTGATGCCCTAGCTGCTATAGGGAGAGCGTTAGGAGTGATTTTAGGCTTCAAGAACCCCAACGGTCCTTCTTAGGGCCACATCTGACCGTGTGCAGTACTGTTGAGGCTGCTTTTTGCAGTGTTGCACATTTTTTTTTTTTTGTATATCGGCCGTGCAGAGCATTGCGTCCTGCAGTAATTTTACTTAGTCCAGGGCCAGTAGTGGTGGTGAGGCAGGGACAGTGAAAGACATATCCAGTCTATATAGGCAGTGGGCTTTTCCAAAAAAATTTGGGAAAAAAAATCTATTTGGGCTGCCTGTGACTGTCCTGACTGTACTGCGTCTCTGCTGGGGGTAGTTGTCCTAATTCATACGCAGCCAGCTAAGTGTTACAGCAGGCTTGCGCAAAATTCTTTCCTGCCTCTGCTGTGCGTTCCGTAAGCGAAGTCAGCCTCCAACCACAGGCCAATAAGCGGCACATTTAATTACAGCGTTCTGTTTCTGCACTACTGGTAATACAGCATGCTGAGGGGTAGGGGTAGGCCTAGAGGATGTGGACGCAGGCGAGGACGCGGAGGCCCAAGTCAGGGTGTGGGCACAGGCCGAGCTCCTGATCCAGGTGTATCGGAGCCGACTGCTGCGGGATTAGGAGATAGGCACGTTTCTGGCGTCCCCACATTCATCTCACAATTAATGGGTCCACGCGGTAGACCTTTATTAGAAAATGAGCAGTGTGAGCAGGTCCTGTCGTGGATGGCAGAAAGTGCATCCAGCAATCTATCGACCACCCAGAATTCTGCGCCGTCCACTGCTGCAACTCTGAATCCTCTGGCTGTTGCTCCTCCTTCCTCCCAGCCTCCTCACTCCATTACAATGACACATTCTGAGGAGCAGGCAGACTCCCAGGAACTGTTCTCGGGCCCCTGCCCAGAATGGGCAGCAATGGTTCCGAATCCTCTCCCACTGGAGGAGTTTGTCGTGACCGATGCCCAACCTTTGGAAAGTTCCCGGGGTCCGGGGGATGAGGCTGGCCCCTTCCGGCAACTGTCTTAAGAGCTTTCAGTGGGTGAGGAGGACGATGACGATGAGACACAGTTGTCTATCACTCAGGTAGTAGTAATTGGAGTAAGTCCGAGGGAGGAGCGCACAGAGGATTCGGAGGAAGAGCAGCAGGACGATAAGGTGACTGACCCCACCTGGTTTGCTACGCCTACTGAGGACAGGTCTTCAGAGGGGGAGGCAAGTGCAGCAGCAGGGCAGGTTGGAAGAGGCAGTGCGGTGGCCAGGGGTAGAGGCAGGGCCAGACCGAATAATCCACCAAGTGTTTACCAAAGCGCCCCCTTGCGCCATGCCACCCTGCAGAGGCCGAGGTGCTCAAAGGTCTGGCAGTTTTTCACTGAGATTGCAGACGACCGACGAACAGTGGTGTGCAACCTTTGTCGCGTCAAGATCAGCCGGGGAGCCACCACCACCAGCATGTGCAGACATATGATGGCCAAGCACCCCACAGGGTGGGACGAAGGCCGTTCACCGCCTCCGGTTTGCACCGCTGCCTCTCCCCCTGTGCCCCAACCTGCCACTGAGATCCAACCCCCCTCTAAGGACACAGGCACTACCGTCTCCTGGCCTGCACCCACACCCTCACCTCCGCTGTCCTCGGCCCCATCCACCAATGTCTCTCAGCGCACCGTCCAGCCGTCGCTAGCGCAAGTGTTGGAGCGCAAGCGCAAGTACGCCGCCACGCACCCGCACGCTCAAGCGTTAAACGTGCACATAGCCAAACTTATCAGCCTGGAGATGCTGCCGTATAGGGTTGTGGAAACGGAGGCTTTCAAAGGTATGATGGCGGCGGCGGCCCTGCGCTACTCAGTTCCCAGTCGCCACTACTTTTCCCGATGTGCCGTCCCAGCCCTGCATGACCACGTCTCCCGCAACATTGTACGCGCCCTCACCAACGCGGTTACTGCCAAGGTCCACTTAACAACGGACACGTGGACAAGCACAGGCGGGCATGGCCACTATATCTCCCTGACGGCATATTGGGTGAATTTAGTGGAGGCTGGGACAGAGTCAAAGCCTGGGACCGCTCACGTCCTACCCACCCCCAGAATTGCGGGCCCCAGCTCGGTGGTGGTATCTGTGGCGGTGTATGCTTCCTCCACTAAACCACGCTCCTCCTCCTCCTCCTCCTCAACCTCTGTCTCGCAATCAAGATGTGTCAGCAGTAGCACGTCGCCAGCAGTCTGTGTCCTGGAGGTGCTTGCTTGTCCTGCGGCTAGCGTCTTGTCAGAGAGGGTGTTAAGTGCGGCTGGGGGAATCATCACAGATAAGCGTACCCGCCTGTCAAGCGACAGTGCCGACAAGCTTACACTCATCAAGATGAACAAAGCCTGGATTTCCCCAGACTTCTCTTCTCCACCAGCGGACAGCAGCGATACCTAAACAATACGTAGGCTGCACCTGCGGATGGAAGCATTGTTCTCTATCACCATCAAAAACGTGGACCTTTTAGCTTCATCAATCTGTGTATAATATTCATCCTCCTCCTCCTGAAACCTGACGTAATCACGCCGAACGGGCAATTTTTCTTAGGCCCACAAGGCTCAGTCATATAATTTTTGTAAACAATTTTTATATGTTTTAATGCTCATTAAAGCGTTGAAACTTGCACCTGAACCAAGTTTTTTTTTAACTGGGCTGCCTCCAGGCCTAGTTACAAATTAAGCCACATTAACCAAAGCGATTAATGGGTTTCACCTGCCCTCTTGGTTGGGCATGGGCAATTTTTCTGACGTACATTAGTACTGTTGGTACACCAATTTTTTGGGGCCCTCGCCTACAGTGTAATCCAATTAATTTTTTGCCCACCTGCATTAAAGCTGACGTTACATCAGCTGTAGAGATGAGCGAACGTGTTCGGCTCCGCCCCTTTTCGCCCGAACACCGAACTTTGCGAGCAATTCCGTGCTCAGGCGAAAAAAGTTCGGGGGTCGCCGTGGCAGCGCGGGGGGGTGCAGCGGGGAGTGGGGGGGAGAGGGAGAGAGAGAGGGCTCCCCCCTGTTCCCCGCTGCTGCCGCCCGCGCCGCCGCGCCTCTCCCCGCCCCCCGGCGCCCCCCGAAGCTTTACGCGCGGACACTGAAGTCCTCGGCAAAGCCGGTGTCCGGGAGCGTAAGTGTTCGTTAAGAACACGTTCGCTCATCTCTAATCAGCTGTGCTGGGCACTGCAATGGGATATATTTATGTACCGCCGGTGGCTTCCTGGCACCCACCCATGGTGTCGGTCCACACGGAGTTGTAACTGCATGTGTCCACTTCTAAAGAACCCCAGTCTGACTGGGGCATGCAGTGTGGGCCGAAGCCCACCTGCATTAAACATGACATTACCTCAGCTGTGCTGGGCAATGCAATGGGATTTATTTATGTACTGCCTGTGGCTTCCTGGGACCCTCCCATGCTGTCGGTCCACACGGACTTCACAATAGGGAGTTGTACCTGCCTGTGTCTACTTATAAAGAACCCCAGTCTGACTGGGGCATGCAGTGTGGGCCAAAGCCCACCTGCATTAAACATGACATTACCTCAGCTGTGATGGGCAATGCAATGGGATATATTTATGTACCGCCGATGGCTTCCTGGCACCCACCCATGCTGTCGGTCCACAGGGACTTCACAATAGGGAGTTGTACCTGCCTGTGTCTATGAATTAAAAACCCCGGTCAGGTTGGGGCATGCAGTGTGGGCCGAAGCCCACCTGCATTTAATCTGACGTTAGCTCTGCTGTCCAGGGCACTGCAATGGGATACATTTATGTACAGCCGGTGGGTTCCAGGGAGCCACCCATGCTGTGGGTGCACACGGAATTCCCATTGCGGAGTTGTACCTGCCTGTGACTATTTATAAAAAAACGCGGTCTGACTGGAGCATGCAGACACCTTGACAGAATGAATAGTGTGTGGCACATAGGTTCCCCATTGCTATGCCCACGTGTGCAGCTCCTGATGGCGGTGGCACAGGATTATATTTCTCATTGCTTCTGTACAGCATTGTGGGCTATCGCCCTGCCCCTTTTAAAGAGGGTCGCTGCCTAGCCATGCCAACCCTCTGCAGTGTGTGCCTGCGGTTCCTCCTCATGGCAGACGCACTTATAAATAGACATGAGGGTGGTGTGGCATGAGTGCAGCTGAAGGCTGCGCAGGGACACTTTTGTGTGCGCTGTGGACACTGGGTCGTGCGGGGGGGGGGGGGGGGTTGGGCAGCATGTAACCCAGGAGAAGTGGCAGCGGAGTGTCATGCAGGCACTGATTGTGCTTTGTTGGAGGTAGTGTGGTGCTTAGCTAAGGTATGCATTGCTAATGAGGGCTTTTCAGAAGTAAAAATTGTTGGGAGGGGGGGGCCCACTCTTGCCGCTATTGTGGCTTAATAGTGGGACCTGGGAACTTGAGATGCAGCCCAACATGTAGCCCCTCGCCTGCCCTATCCGTTGCTGTGTCGTTCCCATCACTTTCTTGAATTGCCCAGATTTTCACAAATGGGAACCTTAGCGAGAATCGGCGATATACAAAAATGCTCGGGTTGCCCATTGACTCCAATGGGGTTCGTTACTCGAAACGAAGCTTCGAGCATCGCGAAAATTTCGTCCCGAGTAACGAGCGCCTGAGCATTTTAGTGGTCGCTCATCTCTATTAGCAATGCTTTACTTTGCACTCGCTAATGTACTACCTTATTAGTTTACAGAAATGTGTGGAGGAAATTCTTGTCTTGGTATTCTGAGAATAATTTTTTGTTATCTGAATTGCCAGCTGCCTTTTAGTTTGTTAAGAATGAGCTCGATAATGGGCTGAAATTTATTACACTTTAAGTGAACTTCTCAGCCATTAACCTCTTGTCAGATATTCTTAGATCAACCTTTGATTAAAAGATTCTTCAGCACTACAAAGCTTCAGTCAGATCACTAGTCTCCTCTTGTCCTTAGTTCTGAAACATACATAAATCCCCCTTTGAACCTGTACAGAAAACCAGTCTTTGTTTACTTACCATAAAAAACTCTGTTTTTAGTGACTATTAGAGATGAGCGAGCACCAAAATGCTCGGGTGCTCGTTACTCGGAACGAACTTTTCGCGATGCTCGAGGGTTCGTTTCGAATAACGAACCCCATTGGTGGTAATGTGGTGGTGACTGCAGACCTAGTAGTGCGGTTGTATTTTGTTGGTTTTCGGAATGTGGCCAGGATTAAGTGGGCCGTGGCGGGGGGATGGTGGGGGGGCTCTCTTGTAGTGTCGGTAAAGGTGAAATTCTTGGACTGCCACCAGACGAACCAATGCAAAGGCATTTGCCAAGAATGTTTTCCCTGTTGGAGGAGGAGGGGGATGTTTTTGAGGCACTACGTGTCCTCTCCACGTGTCCGTGGTTATATGCACCTTAACAGTAACCGCGTTGGTGGGAAATGGCCTCGCCGCCATCATGTCTTTGGGAAGCCTCTGTTTCCACACCCCAGAGACATACCATTAGCAGCGGCATAGGCAGAGCCCATAATTCGTAACATTTCAGCCGTAGCATTAGGACAGGCCCCACTAACATATCACTAGCAGCATTATAGGAGGAGCGCAGTCTTCGTTCCATGTCAGCAATAGTAGCACTCAAGACAGGCCCCAGTAACAATTCCGAAGCAGCAGTATAGCGGGAGCGCAGTCTTCATTCCATGTCAGCAATAGTAGCACTCAAGACAGGCCCCAGTAACAATTCCGAAGCAGCAGTATAGCGGGAGCGCAGTCTTCGTTCCATGTCAGCAATAGTAGCACTCAAGACAGGCCCCAGTAACAATTCCGAAGCAGCAGTATAGCGGGAGCGCAGTCTTAATTCCATGTCAGCAATAGTAGCACTCAAGACAGGCCCCAGTAACAATTCCGAAGCAGCAGTATAGTGGGAGCGCAGTCTTAGTTCCATTTCAGTAGCTGCAGTATAGCCAAGACCCAAGTTACATTTATGTAGCTAAAGTGTAGGCCAACCCCACACACACTTCTGTACCATGAGTGCAGGCGAAGAACATACAAATTGCTATCATTACACTGTAGGTGAGGGCCCCAAAAAATTGGTGTACCAACAGTACTAATGTACCTCAGTAAAAATTGGCCATGCCCAACCAAGATGGCAGGTGAAACCCATTAATCGCTTTGGTTAATGTGGCTTAAGTGGTAACTAGGCCTGGAGGCAGCCCAGTTTAACGAAAAATTGGTTCAAGTTAAAGTTTCAACGCTTTTAAGAGCATTGAAACATATAAAAATTGTTTCGAAAAATTAGATGAGTGAGCCTTGTGGCCCTAAGAAAAATTGCCCGTTCAGCGTGATTACGTGAGGTTTCAGGAGGAGGAGCCGGAGGAGGAGGAGGAATATTAGACACAGATTGATGAAGCAGAAATGTCCCCGTTTTGGATGGTGAGAGAGAACGTAGCTTCCATCCGCGGGTGCAGCCTACGTATTGCTTACGTATCGCTGCTGTCCGCTGGTGGAGAAGAGAAGTCTGGGGAAATCCAGGCTTTGTTCATCTTGATGAGTGTAAGCCTGTCGGCACTGTCGGTTGACAGGCGGGTACGCTTATCTGTGATGATTCCCCCAGCCGCACTAAACACCCTCTCCGACAAGACGCTAGCCGCAGGACAAGCAAGCACCTCCAGGGCATACAGCGCTAGTTCAGGCCACGTGTCCAGCTTCGACACCCAGTAGTTGTAGGGGGCAGAGGCGTCACCGAGGATGGTCGTGCGATCGGCTACGTACTCCCTCACCATCCTTTTACAGTGCTCCCACCGACTCAGCCTTGACTGGGGAGCGGTGACACAGTCTTGCTGGGGAGCCATAAAGCTGGCCAGGCCCTTAAAGACTGTTGCACTGCCTGGGCTGTACATGCTGCTCGATCTACGCACCTCCCCTGCTACCTGGCCCTCGGAACTGCGCCTTCTGCCACTACCGCTGTCGGATGGGAATTTTACCATCAGCTTGTCCGCCAGGGTCCTGTGGTATAGCAACACTCTCGAACCCCTTTCCTCTTCGGGAACGAGAGTGGGAAGGTTCTCCTTATAGCGTGGGTCGAGCAGTGTGTACACCCAGTAATCCGTAGTGGCCAGAATGCGTTGAATACGAGGGTCACGAGAAAGGCATCCTAACATGAAGTCAGCCATGTGTGCCAGGGTACCTGTACGCAACACATGGCTGTCTTCACTAGGAAGATCACTTTCAGGATCCTCCTCCTCCTCCTCAGGCCATACACGCTGAAATGATGACAGGCAAGCAGCATGGGTACCGTCAGCAGTGGGCCAAGCTGTCTCTTCCCCCTCCTCCTCATCCTCCTCATGCTCCTCCTCCTCCTCCTGAACGCGTTGAGATATAGACAGGAGGGTGCTCTGACTATCCAGCGACATACTGTCTTCCCCCGGCTCGGTTTCCGAGCGCAAAGCGGCTGCCTTTATGGTTTGCAGGGAAGTTCTCAAGATGCATAGCAGAGGAATGGTGACGCTAATGATTGCAGCATCGCCGCTCACCACCTGGGTAGACTGCTCAAAGTTTCGAAGGACCTGGCAGATGTCTGCCAACCAGGCCCACTCTTCTGAAAAGTATTGAGGAGGCTGACTCCCACTGCGCCGCCCATGTTGGAGTTGGTATTCCACTATAGCTCTACGCTGCTCATAGAGCCTAGCCAACATGTGGAGCGTAGAGTTCCACAGTGTGGGCACGTCACACAGCAGTCGGTACACTGGCAGATTAAAGCGATGTTGCAGGGTGCGCAGGGTGGCAGCGTCCGTGTGGGACTTGCGGAAATGTGCGCAGAGCCGGCGCACCTTTACGAGCAGGTCTGACAAGCGTCGGTAGCTTTTCAGAAAGCGCTGAACCACCAAATTAAAGACGTGGGCCAGGCATGGCACGTGCGTGAGGCTGCCGAGCTGCAGAGCCGCCACCAGGTTACGGCCGTTGTTACACACGACCATGCCCGGTTGGAGGCTCAGCGGCGCAAGCCAACGGTCGGTCTGCTCTGTCAGACCCTGCAGCAGTTCGTGGGCTGTGTGCCTCCTATCTCCTAAGCTGAGTAGTTTCAGCACGGCCTGCTGACGCTTGCCCACCGCTGTGCTGCCACGCCGCGCGACACCGACTGCTGGCGACGTCCTGCTGCTGCTGACACATCTTGATTGCGAGACAGAGGTTGAGGAGGAGGAGGAGGAGGAGGGTGCTTTAGTGGAAGAAGCATACACCGCCGCAGATACCAGCACCGAGCTGGGGCCCGCAATTCTGGGGGTGGGTAGGACGTGAGCGGTCCCAGGCTCTGACTCTGTCCCAGCCTCCACTAAATTCACCCAATGTGCCGTCAGGGAGATGTAGTGGCCCTGCCCGCCTGTGCTTGTCCACGTGTCCGTAGTTAAGTGGACCTTGCCGCTAACCACATTGGTGAGGGCGCGTACAATGTTGCGGGAGACGTGGTCGTGCAGGGCTGGGACGGCACATCGGGAAAACTAGTGGCGACTGGGAACTGAGTAGCGCGGGGCCGCCGCCGCCATCATAGCTTTGAAGGACTCCGTTTCCACAACCCTATACGGCAGCATCTCAAGGCTGATAAATTTGGCTATGTGGACGGTTAACGATTGAGCGTGCGGGTGCGTGGCGACGTACTTGCGCTTGCGCTCCAACAGTTGCGCTAGCGACGGCTGGACGGTGCGGTGCGAGACATTGCTGGATTGGGCCGAGGACAGCGGAGGTGAGGGTGTGGGTGCAGGCCATGAGACGGTCGTGCCTGTGTCCTGAGAGGGGAGTTGTATCTCAGTGGCAGGTTGGGGCACAGGGGGAGAGGCAGTGGTGCAAACCGGAGGCGGTGAACGGCCTTCGTCCCACCTTGTGGGGTGCTTGGCCATCATATGTCTGCGCATGCTGGTGGTGGTGAGGCGGTTGGTGGTGGCTCCCCGGCTGACCTTGGCGCGACAAAGGTTGCACACCACTGTTCGTCGGTCGTCAGGCGTCTCTGTGAAAAACTGCCAGACCTTAGAGCACCTCGGCCTCTGCAGGGTGGCATGGCGTGAGGGGGCGCTTTGGTAAACACTTGGTGGATTATTCGGTCTGGCCCTGCCTCTACCCCTGGCCACCGCACTGCCTCTTGCAACCTTCCCTGCTGCTGCCCGTGCCTCCCCCTCTGAAGACCTGTCCTGTGTAGGCGTTGCACACCAGGTGGGGTCAGTCACCTCATCGTCCTGCTGCTCTTCCTCCGAATCCTCTGTGCGCTGCTCCCTCGGACTTACTGCCCTTACTACTACCTCACTGCAAGACAACTGTGTCTCATCGTCATCGTCCTCCTCACCCACAGAAAGTTCTTGAGACAGTTGGCGGAAGTCCCCAGCCTCTTCCCCCGGACCCCGGGAACTTTCGAATGGTTGGGCATCAGTGACGATAAACTCCTCTGGTGGGAGAGGAACCACTGCTGCCCAATCTAAGCAGGGGCCCGAGAACAGTTCCTGGGAGTGTTCCCACTCCTGAGCAGGTGTCATTGTAGTGGAGTGAGGAGGCTGGGAGGAAGGAGGAGCAGCAGACAGAGGATTCGGATTTGCAGCACTGGACGGCGCAGAACTGTGGGTGGATGATAGCTTGCTCGAAGCACTTTCTGCCATCCAGGACAGGACCTGCTCACACTGCTCTTTTTATAATAAAGGTCTCCCGCGTGGACCCATTAATTGGGCGATGAATGTGGGGACGCCAGAAACGTGCCTCTCTCCTAATCGCGCAGCAGTCGGCTGCGACACACCTGGATCAGGAGCTCGGCCTGTGCCCACACCCTCACTTGGCCCTCCGCGTCCTCGGCAGTGTCCACGTCCTCTAGGCCTACCCCTACCCCTCAGCATGCTGTATTACCAGTGATTTGATTTCCTAGGCAGGAAATGAATTGGCGCAAGCCTGCAGGCCAAATATATTTTTTTCGCTTTTTTGCAAAGGGAGGTCCCTACTGCGTATATTCAATGAACAATAACTTTTATAACTGTGGTGTGGCCCTAAAAAAGTGTCACACAACTTTAGTGTAGCAGAGTTATTAACTCTGGCAGAGCAGGTATTTGCCAGTCAGGAAAGACAATGGCGCAAGCCTGCAGTAAACCGTAGCTGGTTGCGTTTGATTTTTGTACGTTCTCCACGCAGCACACACGTACACGGAGACCTTAGGACTGACACAGGCAGGCCAAATATAATTTTTTCGCTTTTTTGCAAAGGGAGGTCCCTACTGCGTATATTCAATGAACAATAACTTTTATAACTGTGGTGTGGCCCTGAAAAAGTGTCACACAACTTTAGTGTAGCAGAGTTATTAACTCTGGCAGAGCAGGTATTTGCCAGTCAGGAAAGACAATGGCGCAAGCCTGCAGTAAACCGTAGCTGGTTGCGTTTGATTTTTGTACGTTCTCCACGCAGCACACACGTACACGGAGACCTTAGGACTGACACAGGCAGGCCAAATATAATTTTTTCGCTTTTTTGCAAAGGGAGGTCCCTACTGCGTATATTCAATGAACAATAACTTTTATTACTGTGGTGTGGCCCTGAAAAAGTGTCACACAACTTTAGTGTAGCAGAGTTATTAACTCTGGCAGAGCAGGTATTTGCCAGTCAGGAAAGACAATGGCGCAAGCCTGCAGTAAACCGTAGCTGGTTGCGTTTGATTTTTGTACGTTCTCCACGCAGCACACACGTACACGCAGACCTTAGGACTGACACAGGCAGGCCAAATATAATTTTTTCCCTGCTTTTTTGCAAAGGGAGGTCCCTACTGCGTATATTCAATGAACAATAACTTTTATAACTGTGGTGTGGCCCTGAAAAAGTGTCACACAACTTTAGTGTAGCAGAGTTATCAACTCTGGCAGAGCAGGTATTTGCCAGTCAGGAAAGACAATGGCGAAAGCCTGCAGTAAACCGTAGCTGGTTGCGTTTGATTTTTGTACGTTCTCCATGCAGCACACACGTACACGGAGACCTTAGGACTGACACAGGCAGGCCAAATATAATTTTTTCCCTGCTTTTTTGCAAAGGGAGGGCCCCACTGCGTATATTCAATGAACAATAACTGTGTTGTGGCCCTGCCTACACAATTCTGTCCCTGTAGTATCAATGGAGGGTGCAATGCTCTGCACAGACGATTTTTAGAAAGAAAAAAAAATGCAACACTGCTAACAGCAGACAGCACAGTACTGCACACGGTTAAATTTGGCCCTAGAAAGGACCGTTGAGGTTCTTGAAGGCTACACTCACTCCTAACACTCTCCCTGCCTAAGCACCACTTCTGTCCCTAATGCCGGGTGCAATGCTCTGCACTGCCGATTTTGAGAAAAAAAAAAAAAAAACACTGCTAGCAGCAGCCTGCACACAGGTAGATGTGGCCCTAAGAAGGACCTTTGGGGTTCTTGAAGCCTACACTCACTACTAACACTCTCCCTACAGCAGCTCAGGCACCAGCAGCACTGTCCCTCAGCTATCTCACAAGGCATGTGTGGCGAGCCGCGGGAGGGGCCGACTTTTATACTCGGGTGACATCTGATCTTCCCAGCCACTCACAGCAGGGGGGTGGTATAGGGCTTGAACGTCACAGGGGGAAGTTGTAATGCCTTCCCTGTCTTTCAATTGGCCAGAAAAGCGCGCTAACGTCTCAGAGAGGAAACTGAAAGTAACCAGAACATCGCGTGGTACTCGTTACGAGTAACGAGCATCCCGAACACCCTAATATTCGCACGAATATCAAGCTCGGACGAGTACGTTCGCTCATCTCTAGTGACTATATCTACAGCAAAAAGGGTTGGTGAATTGCTGGTCTTAGTGTTAAGGGATCCGTTCCAAAAATTTGTCTGGATGCTTTAATTCTAAGAACTGTTCCAGGATTTCTTCCTGAGGCCTCAGTCACACGGGCGCATCGCACCTGTACACTGGCGCCGATGCGCCCGTGTGACTGCTGGAAGGAGACGGACGTACCTGCAGACGGCCGTCTCTCTGCAGAGCCGGAGGAAAGAACACATGACTGGCAATGAAGCCGGTCACATGTTCTTTCCTCCAGCGCTGCAGAGAGATGGCCGTCGCAGGTACGTCCGTCTGCTGGTGTCAGTCACAAGGGCGCATCGGCGCCGGTGTACGGGTGCCGATGCGCCCGTGTGACTGAGGCCTAAGTTTGTCTTTTCAAGCTTCCCCTTAATAAAGACATTTTTTTCAAAGGCTTACAATAGAATCAGCTTTGGGTATGGTTTATGCTTATACTCTGAATGTTAAAGGAGCATCAATCTTTTATCTGGATAAAATCTATTCATTCCAGAAATTAGTGGCTTTTTTAATTCAGTCGGCTAAATATTCCACTGTAGGGATGCGCTGCATCTCACTGAGTATTGTGCAGTGGTACTTGGGTACTTGAGAAGATGACTCGAAGGTTGGAGGAGCTTTTAAACTAGGGACTGGGGAGAGTGCAATCAGAGAAATAGATGGAAAGAAAGTGTAAACAGTGACCTGGGACTAAGAAATAGAAATGGGGGTGGACCGGCCAGAGGGGTTAGTACAGTTAGAACTGGAAGAACATTTAGTAGGAATACACGTAATGTAAAAATTAACCAAAATCTTCTAAAATGTATTGTGAATAATGCTAGAAGTCTGACCAATAAAGTAGATAAACTGGAAGTAATAGCGTCTGAGAAAAATTATGAGGGACAGACATTTTGGACTTAATATTAACCAACAGACCTTACAGAATAACAAGGGTGAAAACAGGGAGGCACCTGGGATATAGTGACCATAGTTAAATATATTTGAACTTATCTTTAAAGATAGGGTATTATCGGGGAGCTACTAAACTTTAGAAGGCAACATTTAACCAGACCAGTGATGCCCTAAACCATATTGACTGGGACAATGTCCTCAAGAATAAGAATATGGTCAATAAATGGGAAATATTTAAAAACATCATAAATACTTACTATGAGCGTTTAATACCTTACAGAAATAAAAGGGTTAGGAATAGGAGAAAAACAATGTGGCTCAATAAAGATGTAAAGGGTGCAATAAACAGCAACTACTAAAATAAGTATGCAGCGAAGAAGCACTAAAAACCTATAGGGAAAAAAATAAATTATGTAAAATCAAATAAAGGCCTTCATCAGATGAGCATGTGCAGAAAACGCGTGAATGGGCAATGTTTCATACGCGCATCGCATGAAACATTGCCCATTCACTGGAGCTGCTGCACTTGGAGAAGCCCAGCTGCTCCAGGATAAGAGAAAAGAAGCCACATAGGGCTTCGGGATTTCCTTAAAGCAAATTAAATCTGCCCCGTGTACATTGGGTCCAAGCTTAGTTTTTTGCTAAACCGCGTAAGTCCCTGTTTGCACATGTGAGCATTTTTACCTTTTTTATGAATATCTTCTAATAAAGATTAATTTTCTTATGAGAAGTGCTGGAGCTATATGCATCATTGTGTCCATATTTTACCTAAAAAAATCAGATGTTATATTAATATTACATATTAATAATATTTTCATTACATCTGTACTATAGAAAATCAAAAAATCTCATGCATATTGATAGAAATGATCTAAAAATAAAAACACTGATTTATTTTTAATCTTACTTTTACTATAAATAAATGTATTTGGCAGCAAACTATGAACAGCATTTTGCAAAAAATGTTTAATATCTGAAAGTCTTAATTTAATGCTCATATCATAATTGCACATCTCTTCTTAGGGGTGTGTGATTACTGCCCTGTGAAATGTTTTCATTTAATGTTGTACCTTTCTCAGAATTCTATGACTGTAAATATAGAAATATAGTAGTGGTTCAACTTTTGATTAATAGGCTTCTAAAGTGAAAAAAGAGCATAAAAAATATAATAAATCACAAATACAGGTATGTCGATGTGTGCATGAAATAGTTTCTGAAAATGTGCCATGCACATAAACCTCTTCCCCATATTAATGAAGGTTCAATCATAACTGAGAAATATGCACTATAACAGAGATGATGTGCTTAAAACAAGTGCACACCATTGGCTAGTCAATGTTAATGTCTTAAGACTGCTTCTCTCTCTCTCTCTCTCTCTCTCTCTCTGTATATATATATATATATATATATATATATATATATATATATATATGCTAAAGGCATATAACATAACTAGAAATCCTAACTATATAAATGTAGAGTGTAGAAGTCTTTTAACTACGGTAGTATAGCAATCAGCTCTGCCTTTTTGACTTTATTATAGTAGGTACAGAATTAGTAATTTATTAGAGATGAGCGAGCATACTCGTCCAAACTTGATGCTCGTTCGAGTATTAGGGTGCTCGAGATGCTTGTTACTCGAGACGAGCACCACGCGCATTGACTCAGTGCAGGGACCAATCAGGGGCAGCTCTCAGCTGAATGACAGCTGAGAGCTGCCCCTGATTGGTCCCTGCGCTGAGCCAATCAGAGGCAGCACTCACCCATTCATGAATTCATGAATGGGTGTGAGTGAGAGCTGCCTCTGATTGGTGAGGCTGTGACCAATCAGAGGCAGCTCATTCAGCGGGCGGGGATTTTAAATCCCCGGCTGCTGAATACTACTCAGAGCAGTTCAGGAGAACTGCCAGCCAGATGCGGCTGAACTCCGACTGCAGCGGAAAGGTGAGTATACATTTTTTTTTTATTTTTACACATTTTAGGATGATTTTCAGGTAAGGGCTTATATTTTTAAGCCCTTCCCGAAAATTCATCCCGCGCTCGCCCGCAGCCCATTGCTTTCAATGGAGCCGGCTGTATTGCTGGCTCCATTGAATTCAATGGGCTAACATCATTCTTCCCTGCCACAGCTGTTACAGCTGTGGCAGAGGAGAACGATCTTTATGCTGACAGTGCGGGGGGGGGGGGGTCTCACTCTTGCCACTATTGTGGCTTAATAGTGAGACCTCGGAGCCCGAAATGCAGCCCTGCATGTTGCTCCTCGCCTGCCCTATCCATTTCTGTGTTTTTTACATGACTTTGGTGATTTGCTAAGATTTTCACAAATGAAAACCTTAGCGAGCATTGGCGATATACAAAGATGCTCGAGTCGCCCATTGACTTCAAAGGGGTTTGTTACTCGAAACGAACTCTCGAGCATCACTGAAAGTTCGACTCGAGTAACGAGCACTCGAGCATTTTGGTGCTCGCTCATCTCTATAATTTATGCAAAGTTATCGTGTTACTTGGTTAGATGATTATAGGAGCGAATGCATTATTCATCTTATTTTGAAGGCAATACCATAGTGAAATGCTATTTGATGTTGGAAACCACTTTTAAAGTTTATTGTAACTACCTTGATTCGATAGTTAGTCTTTTTGACTTAGATATCTTGCTCCTGGTGGAGAAACATATCGAGTAGCAATTTTAAATAAACATCATATCGGAGCAGAAATTGTGAATAAAGATTATATTGAGTAGTGAATTCATGAATGGGTGAGTGAGTGCTGCCTCTGATTGGCTGAGCGCTGTGACCAATCAGAGGCAGCTCTCAGTTGTCATTCAATAGCTGAGAGCTGCCTCTAAATGGTCACAGCGCTCAGCCAATCAGAGGCAGCGCATTCAGCAAGCAGGGATTTTAAATCCCCGCCTGCTGAATACTACTGAAAGCAGTTCAGGAGAAGAGCCAGCTGGACGCGGCTGAGCCCCGGCAGCTGTAGAGTATAGATTTTTTTTTATTTTCTACACTTTTTTAGGATGGTTTTCAGGGAAGGGATTTTCAAGTACAATAAAGTACTTTATTGTACTTGAAAAGGGCCTACTGGTGTAACAGCCGAAACGCATTGTACAGAATTAAAATTGTGGAACCTTTCTACTGCCGACCACTTTCTACACGTCTGCTGGGATTGGGGGCGCCTGAGCACAGGCACCCCCATAAAGTAAGTTGTTGCATCTTACTATTTTCCTCATTTCAATTAGAAATACTGCCAGAGCATTGAGAGATTTTTTTCTTTGTCCTTTATCTCCTTCTCTGTCATAATTTTATGATTGGAGTATACTCAGGCCGCTCTCCCGCAACACGTGGGATTTCTTTCCTGATTAGCAGATCCCTTTCTCTTCTCCTCCCTTTATAATCTAAGAAGATCCATTGTGTTTTCCTCTTGGCGCGCTGCCTAACTCTTCCAAGGTGCAGAATAGGAGCAGGTGTAACCAATGAGATCAAAAGTAACTAGAGACTGAGTGAAGAAATAAGGCAGGGTTTAAACCAAAAATTATACAGGATTCAAACCGGTATTTAAACAGGCATCAGACAAGACTCAGACAGGTTCCAGCCAGGAGTCAGACCACAGTCCGAGCTCATTCAGACGAATGTAATTCTTGCCGTACTAGCAGCGCAAAAAGATCGCTGCTAACAGTGCTGTAAAGATCGCATGAACGGGCTGCTTCCAGCTACTTGAAGTAGCCTGTTCACACGATCGCAGGTGCATGCTGTGCACTATCCAGCTCCCAATAGGAGTCAATGGAAAGTCCTGCACAGCACGCAGCAAAGATAGGACAGGTCCTATCTTTTGTACGCACCACAGAGTTAGGGCGCCTACCCTCTGGCGTTGCCGATTTTCGTGCGTGAAAAACGCAGCGTTTTCCGCGCCTTTTTCGTGGCGTTTTTCGCGCCTTTTTCGCTGCGTTTTTTGTTCATTTCCATTGACAATCATGGGTGCATTAAGAGAAAAATAAGGAGACATATGCAACTGACAGTTCCTATGTGAAAAATTGCAACGAAACGAAAAAAAAAACCCAAATGGACAAGAACACATTCTATGCTAATTGCTCTTCAGAAAAAACGCAAAACGCAATTTAGCATCGCAGGAAAAAAAATCGCCAGTGGGTAGGCACCCTTACATGCGACTTGCACTCAAATGTCCTATCTTTGTTAGGTGCGTGCTATTTCGCACGCCTAACATTCTCGTATGTGAACGCTTCTATAGGAATCTACTGGTTCCTAATAGAAACGTATTCTGTGCACTGCAAGCAGCACAAAAATTATGTTCATCTGAATGAGCCCTCAGATAGTTTCAGCCAAGAGTTAGACAAGCATCAGGCAAGACTCAGACATTACATCAGGCAGCGTTCAGACTAGACTCAGGTTTGGATAAGACCCAGTCATGGACAACAAGACATATCATCTAAGGGATTACAGATCAGACACAGTTTAGACTAGACTCAGGCATCAGATATTATATCTGATACAATTCAGACAATCGGACTAGATTCAGATTCAGACATAAAGTCAGATGTTTTGTCTGACATTTTTCATACATGAATCAGACATAGAATCAGACATGTTCCAAACATGGTTCAGACATAAAATTGTAGTGGTCCAGAGTTAATGGGGTCCCCTCCAGAATGTTCTATGTTTGTTTCATGTCACTGTCTTCTCTGTGTCTTGTTTGTGGGATGCATAAGGTATATGTATTGGGTGTTTGCAGGACTGACAGGGTTAATGTCTGCTATGTCCTGTCCTGTCTCGAGAATCTATCGTTTTGTGTGTATTGTTTGTGGTCATGTGATGATGCATGATATATGTGTTTGTAGAATGCAAGGGAGTCAGTAAGAGAGGGAGTTGAGAGTCGAGGAGTCTGGTATGTTAGTCTGTCTGGCAGTCTGAGGACTAGTGAGTGACAGACACTAGGCTTGGAGAATGGAAGAGTCCCAGAGGCGGTTCATTGATCACACCTTTGCCTAGCCTTTACTGCCATCTACCAAGAAGTGAATGTACCCCGGACTGAGAGTAATGCATGGAAAACCAAATGGGTCCAGAGAGAGAGTAAGAAACTGCTAGCAAGCGAGAAGTGTGAGTGACTGGCGGAAGAGAGAAAGAGAGTTACCGGTAGAGTTAATGCCTTCAGATAACTGGGACTGTAGAGATGCAAATACCCCGTGAATCCTTCCTGTATCACCATTATAAGAACTGATGGACTGTTGTCGTTGATACCAGAAGTAAATGAGCAGAACTGAACATTCTTGGTTTCTGTTCAGAAAAAGTATACTTTGTGCATGGACTACTTTATTTCTTGGGTTTCACATTTCCAAAGATCCACTGAAGAGGACGGAACGTTGGCATCACAAGTGACAAATTGGACTACAGATAACAATGGTTACTATCCTTGTGAACTCCCCCAGCAGTAACGAGGTCGGGTCCCGAGCTACACTTAGGAAGGAGATCGCAGAGACCCATGACAAAGTTAACATCTCTACCTGGCTGTCTCTTTGGCTGAGGGCCTGCTCCTTGGATGCTGCAGAATCAGGATTCTGACATGACTCAGACAGAAATTCAGATATGAGTTAGACATAATACAGACAAAGCAACAGACTGAGATGTGACCAGCTTGCACGCTCAATCTAAAATAAAGTCAAGAGAATAAACAGCACCATCTGAGAGGAGGGGCCAGAATAAAAGAACACACAAGTAGTGATTGGCTGTCTTAGAAAATTCACCTCAGAACCAACCAAAACAACCACCATATGTGGAGAAGTGCTCCTGTCAGTGCTTACCACCAGCAAGACAAGGGACACATTGTCACAACCGTGACACCATTCATGTAATCCACAGTCATGTCAGGTCCTCCAGTAAGAGATGCTATTGATAATGGATCTTTCATCTAGATAATTCTTGAAGTTCTTAAACAGGGAACCACACCTATATTAACTAAATAATAGGCACACTTAGGAATGGGTTTTCTAAACCAGGCAATAGCCCAATTGTTTTTCTTTTGCTCTATTTCAGACTAGCTAGATTTTAGATGCCTGTATATTTCCCATGTCTCTTCGTATATAAAGTTCCATTATGTCAGTTCTAGAATCCAGGAATAAAGTATGTAATGCACACTGACAGAAGAAACTTTATTTTGTAGTACCAATAATTTAAAGTAATGAAATATATGAGAATATGGAAATAATATAGGCAAACATTTATAATTGTTTCTCCAAATTTCTTGTTTGCAGAAGAATTTACTACAAGAAGAAAATGAAAAAAGTCCTCAATTGTACATTAAAAATGTGCTTTTTTAAAATATATTCTACTGTAGATAAGTATTAGAGATGAGCGAGTACCAAAATGCTCAGGTGCTCCTTACTCAAGTCGAACTTTTCATTATGCTTAGAGATGAGAGAACCTACTCGGCCATGCCCCTTTTTCGCCCGAGCGCCGCGATTTTCGAGTACTTCCGTACTCGGGCGAAAAGATTCGGGGGGCGCCGTGGGTGAGTGGGGGGTTGCAGTGGGGAGTGGGGGGGAGAGGGAGAGAGAGAGGGCTCCCCCTGTTACCCGCTGCTACCCCCCGCTCCGCCACGCCTCCCCCCGCCCCCTGGCAACCCCTGAATCTTTTCACCCGAGTACGGAAGTACTCGAAAATCGCGGTGCTCGATCGAGTAATTACTCGAAACGAGTATATTCGCTCATCTCTAATTATGCTCGAGAGCTTGTTTCGAGTAAAGAACCCCATTGAAGTCAATGGGAGACTCAAGCATTTTTCAAGCTGGCCGATGCTCTGCATTGGGAAGGTTGTGTAAAAACACCTGAAAACATCAGAAAGTCATAGAAACACTACAGAAACGGATAGGAAACAGCAGGGGCAGCATGCATGGGTACATCTGAGGCTCCCAGGTCTCACTATTAAGCCAAATTTGGGGCCTGGCGGTCACCCCACTAACAATTTACTTGGGACAGACCATAAGCAGCAAGGCACATGCGCTGGCACATCTTAGCTAAGCACCACACTAGCTGCAACCAAGGAAATCACTGCCTGCGGGTGACACTGCTGCCTATTCTCCTGGGTTACATGCTGGCATTGCTGTCCAACCCCCCGCACAAGCCTGCATTCACAGCGCACACAAAATTTTCCCTGCGCAGCGTTCGGCTGCCCTAATGCCACATGCTCGCTTTATAGCCACACCACCCTCATGTCTATTTATAAGTGCGTATTGGATGAGGAGGAACCGGAGACACACACTGCAGAGGGCTGGTAGGGCCAGGCAGTGTTCTCCTTGAAAGTATGGGCGATAGCCCACAATGCTGATGAGAATTGATGATAAATTGATGTACGATCATAATTCCAATCTCGTGCCACCTCCGTCACAAAATTGTCAGGAGCCACAAATGTGGGCATAATGGGGACTCAGATGCTACTTCTACACATCTCTCACAATGCAGCAGCGCATAATAACACCAAAGATTGGTTTGAAGCAGGAGGTGTCACAAAAGCAGCCACCACAGGTATACAGTGACCCTGTGAACATCTCATTAAATCAGTTATGCTTTCTGTGAACACTCCAATCCCCTATCTCGGATAACTATGGTAATTTGTAACAAGAGAGATAATACATGCCGACCATCGCTGCTCCCCAGACCTCAAGGAGAAGGAGGAGGTGGCATAATAAGCCCGAGAAACTGTGACCAAGGTAGGACCCGCAGTACTCTGTGTGGCAAGCACGTGAGCAGGCCCAGTGTCAGACTCAGTCCCAGCCTCCACCTGGTTGACCCAATGTGCAGTCAGTTAAGGTTCCATTCATCACTCCAAAGACTGGATGAACCACGAAGAAGTTCCACAGGTCAAACCTGGCACAGTTGCACCCCCCTAACCCCCCAGGACCTCTGCCTCTGCCCACACCCTCAGCAATCGTGGGCATAAAGCGGACTCGGATGCTAGTACTGCTGTGAATGTCTCATTAATTCAGTTACGCTTCTTTTGATTGGTCCAAACCCGTGTCTCAGATAACTGTGGTAACACAAGAGCAAATACATGTCAACTAGCGCTGATCCCCAGACCCCAAGCAGGAGGGGGAGGTGGCATAATAAGCCTGAGAAACCGTGACCGAGGTAGGACCGCAGTACTCTGTGTGGCAAGCACGTGAGCAGGCCCAGGGTCAGACTCGGTCCCAGCCTCCACCTGGTTGACCCAATGTGCCATCAGTTACAGTTCCTTTCATCGCTCCAAAGACTGGATGAATCATGAAAAACTTCCACAGGCCAAACCTGCCACAGTTGCATCCCACTTGAGGACCTCTGCCTCTGCCCACACCCAAAGCAATTGTGGGCATAAAGCGGACTCGGATGCTAGTACTGCTGTGAGCATCTCATTAAATCAGTTACGGTTGCTTTCATTTCTCCAAAGACTGGATGAACCACAAAGAAGTTCCACAGGCCAAACCTGGTGCAGTTGCATCCCCCCCAGGACCTCGGCCTCTGCCCACACCCTCAGCAATTGTGGGCATAAAGCGGACTCGGATGCTAGTTACGCTTCTTTTGATTGGTCCAAACCAGTGTCTCAGATAACTGTGGTAACACGAGAGCAAATACATGTCGACCAGCGCTGATCCCCAAACCCCAAGCAGGAAGAGGAGGTGGCATAATAAACCTGAGAAACGGTGCCTGAGGTAGGACCCGCAATCCTCTATGTGGGAAGCATGTGAGCAGGCCCAGGGTCAGGCTCAATCCCAGCCTCAAACTGGTGTGACCCAAGGTGCCGTGAGTTACATAGCTATGGGAAACCCATGTGTCCCCACACAATTCATTCTGTGCATGTGTCAGATAGCTGAACACCGCAATGAGAAAGCCTTCTGTGCCCTACCCAAGTCATACAGTGTATTTATGCCAGATAGCTAAAACACCGTTTTGGGAAACCTTTGTGCACCCACAGCATAGGCGAGCCCCTGAAACCCAGGGGCAGTATTAAATATGAAGAAATCAGAGTTTCACCCCGCCCAGGACCTCGGCCTCTGACAACACTTCTGCCCAATTCCTTCTGCGCATGTGTCAGATAGCTGAACACCGCAATGGGAAAGCCGTCTGCACCCTACCCAAGTCATTCAGTGTATTTGTGCCAGATAGCTGCACCCACAGCACAGGCGAGCCCCTGAAACTCAGGAACAGTATTAAATATGAAGAAATCAGAGTGCCCAAACATGGCAGAGTTTCACCCTGCCCAGGACTTCGGCCTCTGCCCACACTTCTGCCCAATTCATTATGTGCATGTGTCAGATAGCTGAACAATGCAATGGGAAAGCCTTTGTGCACCCACAGTATAGGCAAACCTATCAAACCTTTCTGCAGCAATAGTATAGGCGGACCCCTGAAACATTTCTGCAGCAATAGTATAGGCGAACCCCTCATACCTTTCTGTAGCTATAGTATAGGCAAACCCCTGAAACATTTCTGTAGCAAGAGTATAAGCGAACCCCTCATACCTTTCTGTTGCAATAGTATAGGCGAACCCCTGAACCATTTCTGTGGCAAGTGTGTAGGCAGATCCCTGAAACATTTCTGTAGCAAGAGTATAAGCGAACCCCTCAAACCTTTCTGAAGCACTAGTATAGGCGAACCCCTGAAACATTTCTGTGGCAAGAGTATAGGCAGTCCCCTGAAACATTTGTGTAGCAATAGTATAGGCGAACCCCTCAAACCTTTCTGTAGCTATAGTATAGGCAAACCCCTGAAACATTTCTGTAGCAAGAGTATAAGCGAACCCCTCATACCTTTCTGTTGCAATAGTATAGGCGAACCCCTGAACCATTTCTGTGGCAAGTGTGTAGGCAGATCCCTGAAACATTTCTGTAGCAAGAGTATAAGCGAACCCCTCAAACCTTTCTGAAGCACTAGTATAGGCGAACCCCTGAAACATTTCTGTAGCAAGAGTATAGGCAGTCCCCTGAAACATTTGTGTAGCAAGACTATCGGCAAACACCAGAAGAACATTTCTGTGGCAAAGGTATAGGCGGACCCCTGAAACATTTCTGTAGCAATAGTATAGGCGAACCCCTCAAACCTTTCTGTAGCTATAGTATAGGCGAACCCCTGAAACACTTCTCTAACAAGAGTATAAGCGAACCCCTTAAACCTTTCTGTAGCAATAGTATAGATGAACCCCTGAAACATTTGTGTACCAAGAGTATAGACGGACCCCTGAAACATTAGTGTACCAAGAGTATAGGCGAATCCCTGAAACATTGGTGTACCTATAGTATAGGCGAACACCTGAAACATGGGTGTACCAAGAGTATAGGCGAACACCTGAAAAAATTTGTTTACCAAGAGTATAGGCAGAGGCCGGAAAAATTACTTTGCTAAGAGTATAGGCGAATGCCTGAAAAATAGGTGTACCAAGAGTACAAGTGTACCCCTGAAAAATTGGTTTACCCCGAGGGCAGGTGTAACCCATAAACATTTTTTAAAGATAGAGGTTGTTGTTGCTTAATTTGTAACAGAGCCTGGAGGCAGCCCTCCGAAAAAATTGATTTTAACAGCCTTTTGGCCCGCAGAAAAATTGGCAGCTCAGCGTGATGACATGCTGTTTTAAGAGGAGGAGGAGTAAGATCCAAGAGAGATAGACCAAGCTACATCTTTTTTTGGGGTGTTAGCGGATGCATATTTCTCCTGTTGCAGCTAAAAGAATCTTTATGATCTGCTGCTTTCCACTGGTGGAGAAGAGAAGTCTGGGGAAATCCAGCCTTTGTTCATCTTAACGAGTATAAGCATGTCAGCGCTGGAAGTTAACAGGCGGGTACGCTTATCCGTGATGAACCCCCCAGCTGCACTAAACAACCTCTCTGACAAGACACTAGCGGCAGGGCAGGCCAGCACCTCCTGGGCGTACAGCGCAAGTTCGTGCCACGTGTCCAGCTTTGACACCCAATAGTTGTATGGAGCTGAGGGATCACGGAGGATGGTGGTACGATTGGCTATGTACTCCCTCACCATCTTTTTACAGTGCTCCCTCTGACTCAGTCTTGACTGGGGAGTGGTGACACAGTCTTGCTGGGGAGCCATAAAACTGGCAAAGGCCTTGGAGAGTGCTCCCCTGCCTGCGCTCAACATGCTGCCTGATCCCCACGCCTCCCCTACTAGTTGACCCTCTGAACTGCGTCTTCTACCGCTAGCGCTGTCAGATGGGAACATTTGCATCAGTTTTTCCACCAGGGCCCTGTGGTATTGCATCACTCTCGTACCCCTTTCCCCTTGGGGAATGAGAGTGGAAAGGTTCTCTTTATACCGTGGGTCTAGAAGGGTGTACACCCAGTAATCTGTGTTGGCCAGAATGCGTCTAACGTGAGGGTCACGAGAAAGGCGGCCTACCATGAAGTCAGCCCTGTGTGCCAGAGTCCCAGTACACAACACATGTCTATCCTCAGTAGGAGGATGCTCCTCCTCCTCCTTCTCCTCCTGCCTCTCTTCAGCCCATACACACTGAACAGATGTGAAGGAAGCAGCATGGGTACCCTCTGCAGTGTGGGCAGCGGTCTCTTCTCCCCTCCTTCAAAACGCGCTGAGATGTAGACGTTAGGGTGGTCTGGCTATCAAGTGACATACTGTCATCCCCCATCTCCTGTTCTAACCGCCAAGCGTCGGCCTTCATGCTTAGCAGCGAACTTCTCAGCAGGCAAAGCAGAGGGATGGTAACGCTAATTATGGTTGCATGGCTGCTTAACATTTAGGTAGACTCCTCAAAGTTTCCGAGGACCTGACAGATGTCTGCCATCCATGCCCACTCCTCTGTGAAGAACTGCGGAGACTGACTACCACTCCGCCGGCCATGTTGCAGCTAGTATTCCACTATTGCTCTACGCTGTTTGTAAAGCATGTGCAGCGTAGAATTTCAGCGCGTGGGCATGTCGCACAGCAGTCGGTGCTCTGGCAGCTGAAACCGATGTTGCAGTGTCCTGAAGGTGGCAGCATCCATGGTGGACTTGCGGAAATGTGCGCACACGCGGCACACCTTGCCGAGCAGGTCAGACAAGTGGGGGTAGTTTTTCAGAAACCGCTGAACCACCAGTTTGAAGATGTAGGCCAGGCATGGCACGTGTGTGAGGCTGCCGAGCAGCTGAGCCGCAGAAACCATCACCGAGGTAGGACCCGCTATCCTCAGTGTGGGTAGCACATGAGAGGTCCCAGGCTCTGACCCGGTCCCAGCCTCCACCAAGTTCACCCAATGTGCCGTCAGGTAGATATAGTGTCCCTGCCCGCCAGTCCTTGTCCACATGTCAATGGTTAAGTGCACCTTCCCAGTAACCGCGTTGGTGAGGGCTTTTGAAAGCCTCTGTTTCCATAAGCCTGTACGGCAGCATCTCCAGGCTGAATAATTTGGCAATGTGCATGTTTAAAGCTTGTGCGTGAGGTGGGTGGCAGCGTATTTCCGCTTTCGTTCCAACACTTGTGTTAGCGACAGCTGAATGCTGCACTGGGAGACATTGCTAGAGGCCGTGGAGGACCGTGGAGGTAAGGGTGTGGGTGCAGGCCAGGAGGCGCTCGTGCCTGCGTCCTGGGAGGGGGATTGGATCTGTGTGCCAGGTTGTGGCACAGGGGAAGAGGCTGTGGTGTGACCCTGAGGGGGTAAATGGCAGTTGTCCCACCTTGTGGGTTGCTTGGCCATCATATGCCTGCGCATGCTGGTGGTGGTGAGGCTGGTAGTGGTGGCTCCCCAGCTGATCTTGGTGCGGCACAGATGAGCGATGAGAAATGTGGCTAATTCAGTCCACACAGCGAATGGGATATGTGAGATAGTCTGCACAGGCCTAGATGCTTGAAAAAAAGAATTGGTGCGCTACTGCTCCCAGCCAGCAAAAGAAGTAATGCACACAATGAGGAGTAGCCTTAAGAAGGACCGTTGGGTTCTTGAAGAGAGGATCCCTAGTCTAATACTTTCCCTATCTCAGCTACAGCTCTTTCCCAAACCTCTGCCAGCATGCGTCTGAGGCGAGCTGTGGGCGGCACCACTTTAAGTACTCGGCGGTCACCTGATCGGCCCAGCCACTCACTGCTGTGGGGAGGAATAATGAAATTGACTTGAGTACCGCATGGTGTTCGACTCGAGTACCGAGCATCTCGAGTACCCTAATACTCGAACAAGCATGCTCGCTCATCTCTAATAAGTATACATCTTCATTGTGCAAAAATAATGACTTGCCACCAGTTTGTTCATCAAATACCAATATATTACATTATTTTCAATGAGCTGACTATAGTATGGGACCTTAGGAATTCTTCTTACAACCCCAACCCAAGAAGTCACAGAGCAATGTGTTGAACAGTTTTTTAAACACATGCCATATTTTTATCAAATGGTTTATTATTACACCAGTATAGAAAATATTTGTGTTTTATTTTTTACTTTTATGTTGTTCTGAAAATTAATGTGTAGTTTTAATGTAGACGTTCAAAGTAAGTTATGTTTTTAGGCTTTATGTGAGGCTTTGTATTTATAACCCCAGTGTGAGGAACATGAATACAGTACATTCTTAAATAAAAGCCTTTAAAGCAAAATTATTCTTTCTTGGCTTAAATGTTGTGTTGAATAATTGCGATGTATTTAGGAACTTTATATTAATGCATAATTTTACTGATTCTGTTTATGAACAACATTTCTTTTTATCAATTGTCATTCTGCTTTAGTATAATTATTTACAACATTTATTCTGCTAGATAAATTACAAAATATATTTTGCCTAACGTTTATTAGCTCAGAATATATGTTGATATTTTTTTAAATATTTGCTCTATTAAACCGTTTATTTTCACTAATGCTATTTTTCATTACTTTTATATGTTTATTTATGTTTTTATTCTTCTATAATCTTTTCATACTACTAGGGGTTTAATGAAATTGTTTTGTTAAAGTGGTTTTCTTATCTTTCCATCCCCTTGCCATAGGGTCTATTAAAACATATTCATGGGCGCTACTAACAAACAGTGTCTATACATGGATGGTCATTCAAAGGAATGTCCACACGTTATATTTAGCTACCAGCTCGCCAGATTTCATATAAAGGGATCACCTGTATACAGACAACCCTTTAAATGGCAATGTTACTCACTGCATGTGTGTTTATATTTACTTGAGTTTGCTTTAGAAATCTGTTTGTTTTATACAAGTTGTTATGATCATTTTGTATCATTGAAGTTAAGTGCTGAGGAACTCAGAAATAATATAATAGCAACAGAAAATGGAAGGGTGAACTCAGCCTAACAAGGTGCCAACTTGTAGAGATAAAACTACTCTGGAACTCTCCATACAGTCATTGCAACATGGTAGTTCAGATTTGAAAATATCACAGTTTTTGCAAAATAACATGCTACATACAGTATTGATACTTTGTAATATGTAATTTATGCGTAGCAATGTATCCCATTTTTCCAAAATACAGATCAACAATGTTTCACTTGTTTATTAGAGATGAGCGAGCACCAAAATGCTCGGGTGCTCGTTACTCGAGTCGAACTTTCAGTGATGCTCGAGAGTTCGTTTCGAGTAACGAACCCCATTGAAGTCAATGGGTGACTCGAGCATTTTTGTATATCGCCGATGCTCGCTAAGGTTTTCATTTGTGAAAATCTGCAAAACACAAGAAAGTGATGGAAACGACACAGAAACGAATAGGGCAGGCGAGGAGCTACATTTTGGGCTGCATCTCAAGTTCCCAGGTCCCACTATTAAGCCACAATAGCGGCAAGAGTGAGACCCCCCCCCCCCCCACTGTCAGCGTAAAGATCGTTCTCCTCTGCCACAGCTGTAACGGCTGTGGCAGAGAAGAACGATGTTAGCCCATTGAATTCAATGGAGCCGGCAATACAGCCGACTCCATTGAAAGCAATGGGCTGCCGGCGATCGCGGGATGAATTGTCGGGAAGGGGTTAAATATATAAGCCCTTCCCTGCAATTCATCTAGAAATGTGTAAAAATAAAAAAAATATATATATACTCACCTGGTCCCGGCAGAACGATGTTAGCCCATTGAATTCAATGTAGCCTGCAATACAGCCGTCTCCATTGAAAGCAATGGGCTGCCAGCGATCGCGGGATGAATTGTCGGGAAGGGGTTAAATATATAAGCCCTTCCCTGCAATTCATCCAGAAATGTGTAAAAATAAAAAATATATACATTCTCACCTGGTCCCGGCAGACGGAGTTCAGCGCGGCAAGCTGCAGTTCTCCTGAACTGCTCTGAACAGCTGTGAGTAGTATTCAGCAGCCGGGGATTTAAAATCCCCGCCTGCTGAATAAGATGCCTCTGATTGGTCACAGCCTGACCAATCAGAGGCATCCCTCACTCACACCCATTCATGAATTCATGAATGGGTGAGTGAGGGCTGCCTCTGATTGGCTCAGGGGCAGCTCTCAGCTGTCCCTGCGCTGAGCCAATCAGAGGCAGCCTTCACTCACCCATTCATGAATTCATGAATGGGTGTGAGTGAGGGATGCCTCTGATTGGTCAGGCTGTGACCAATCAGAGGCATCTTATTCAGCAGGCGGGGATTTCAAATCCCCGGCTGCTGAATACTACTTACAGCTGTTCAGAGCAGTTCAGGAGAACTGCAGCCTGCCGCGCTGAACTCCGTCTGCCGGGACCAGGTGAGAATGTATATATTTTTTATTTTTACACATTTCTGGATGAATTGCAGGGAAGGGCTTATATATTTAACCCCTTCCCGACAATTCATCCCGCGATCGCCGGCATCCCATTGCTTTCAATGGAGTCGGCTGTATTGCCGGCTCCATTGAATTCAATGGGCTAACATCGTTCTGCCGGGACCAGGTGAGTATATATATATTTTTTATTTTTACACATTTCTAGATGAATTGCAGGGAAGGGCTTATATATTTAAGCTCTTCCCGACAATTCATCCCGCAATCGCTGGCAGCCCATTGCTTTCAATAGAGCCGGCTGTATTGCCGGCTCCATTGAATTCAATGGTCAGTGCTCGTTTAATCGAGACGAGTACCGCGTGGTGCTCGTCTCGAGTAACGAGCATCTCGAGCACCCTAATACTCGAACGAGCATCAAGCTCGGACGAGTATGCTCGCTCATTTCTATTGTTTATCCATTAAGAGAATGTTATGCCAACTTCACACAGGCCATATGTGCTTTGGGCTTTTGAATCAAGTCCAGTAATGGGCTGGGTGAAAGTGGGCGCAGCATACTAGAGGACAGGGGTAAAGTGGTGGAGCTGAGGGCCAATTAACTGACTACTGAAATAGTGAATAATCACTCACATAGGGCACATATAAAGAATTGGTGACCAGACATACTTACGGAGACCACATGACAGATGCTGAAACTTTTTAAATATGAACAACAACTGGTGGATAATATAGAAATGCATCTGAGTTGTTGGATTCACAGCACAGTGGGATAACATAGGGTTAAATAGTGTCTCTTTCCTCCTGCTATTTGTTTGGAGCTTCACAGACAGTGGGTGTAGTAGTAACATCCGATAAGTCTCTCTCACGTCTGTTATTTTCACAGGCCACCTGATTAATCAAGGCAGTAACTGTCAGCTTTCAGAAGGGAAGTAATGCGGTATTGAGAAGCCTCCCAGCAGAAACAGGCATCAGCAGTTAGAGCGGAGCTCCCTTGTACAGGGTCCAGTGCAGAACAATGTTCTGAGCAGAATCTTCAGTAGCTTTTTTGCAGCAACTTTGCTCTTTCCTCACATGGCCAGAACTGAACTCTGACACACTGGACTTCCTGTGCCCAAGCTGGTGAGAGTCCTCTCCCTCCCACAGACATCACCTCTTAAAGCAACAGCTGCCAGATTTACACCACAAAGTAATAATAGCAGATTAAAATGCAAGAAATAACATAAACCAAGGGTGTACCCCCTTACACTTTTCACAATGGAAATCCTGAAGCAAATACACTGGAAATTTGCAGTGGCCAAATCCATACCTAAGGCCACTCTCACACCAGCCACTTTTCACAGTATGGCATCCCAAGTACCGCGCTAATTGTGGTACATCACTCCGATTGATTTTAATGAGGCCTCGTAGACCAGCGCTCACTTTTCGAGCACTGTCTGTTCTATTTTCATGCATTTTAGTGCTTTTAAGTGCATCTCATCACAAGGAAGGGGTGCGTTAAAAAGTGCTGTCAAACGCTGTAACGTGCATCCAAAATTGCACTAAAAATGCCACGATTTTGAGCAGTATTTTCCGGACTCATGTGTGAGAGTGGCCTTAATGGTGCAGATTTGGTTGCATTTAATAATCATGGATCTGTTGAAGACTTTAAACCTTCAATTTGAAGAGTTTAATTTGGCAGCATAAATCTGCAACCTTAATGCTATAGCTTTAGAATCTGCAGAGCTTTCCAAAAAATTTGCAAATTTGTAGCGAACATTTTTAGCGCGACATGAAAGAGATTCTAGAAATGCCCTCCACATGGTTTGTACTGTAAATGCTGCATAATTTCCACAGCATAATCTGCTACAGAAATCCAGTAGCATTTACGTTGCGTGTAAAGCCACCCCCAGGGTATGCTCACATGGCAGAAATCGCTGCAGAATTTTCCATGCAAATTCCTGCTCTAAAAACTGCTGCAGAATCAGCGTAAGAGCTGTGGATCCACACATGGATTTAGCTCTGTCAATGGGCAAAATCTGCATAGAGAATTACAATGCATTTCTGTGAGTTTCCACATCAGGAAATGACATGTCCCTTTTTGATGCGGATACTAGTGTTTTCACATCTGTACATCTGTACACAGATCTTGGCTATTGGGAGGGTTACATTCACGTGCAATCCAGGGAAAAAGATTGCAGCAGAATGCTACAGATTTTGCATTGGTTTTTAGAGGCGCAATTTCCACAAAAATTCAGATTTTCTGATGCAGTTTTTTTTCTAACAATTATTTTGAAATAATTAACATAAAAAAAGACATGAGAGGTAATAGCTCAGAACTAAAGCAAAGACTAGGTAGGCACATCACAAAATGGGAACAATGGGTATTAAAAAGATCGTATACATTAAAAATAATTGCTTGAGTGTACAAAAAGATAATACATAAATATTAAAAATAATAATAGTAGGAGCTAAGTGTCAACCATCACTAAGTACCATAGAAAGGAAACAGAAAGAAGCAGGGGTTAATCTGATCAAAGCAATAGCACATCTCAGAAAGAAAAAAAATGTAGGTAATGTGGACATTATGAGGGGGGGGGGGTGGTTAGCCAAATATTCCATGCCCAGAAAGAATATGATGAGGTTTTGTAATGTGTCTATAACAATACTATTCCTCTAAATAATACGTTATATCAATGGAATTGATAACTTGATTCAAAAAAGGTGCTTCTGAAGAATTCAATTTTTTGGCAATTGCCAAGCGAAATGCAAGAAAGATATGGAAGATAATAACTGACGAAAATGATGGGAGTTTATCTGTAAACAAAAAGCAAAGAACCAGGGCCAAAAATTACAGTATAAACAAAATTAAAACTCATATTCCCAATAGAATGAATGACAGGGCAGGACCACCACATATAGAAGTAGGTACTCTTGAGAGAACATCCTTGACAACATGTTTCAGGGATAGAATTGTTTATTTTGGCAAGTCCAGCAGGAATTAGATACCAATGCATAAATATTTTTTGTGATGACTCCCAAAGCCTAAAAATGTAAGGGAAGGACCAAAATCAGAACCATATATATGTAAAGATACTGATGAAGAAAAATATTGCTGCCAGACATGAGCTGAGATTAGCAAGCTAGGTAACAAGTGAGATGATTCAGGGGGAGATTTAACTCCTAAGGGCGAAGTCAGATACCAATGCAATCAATGAATTGCTGAGCGCTGCCTTTGATTGGCTGAGTGCTGTGACCAATCACAGGCAGTGCTCAGCTGTCATTCTATAAATGGCTGAGTGCCACCTGTGATTGGCTGAGCATTCAGCCAATCAGACCCAGCACTTTCTAGAGGGCAGAATTTTTTAAATGCTAGGCCAGCAGAAAGTGCTTCAGAGCAGTGCTGGGGACCAAGCAAGAAGACATGCCGGAGCCCCAACAGTGGCAGAAGGTGATGTATATATATATATTTTTTTAACAGCAGTTAGAGATGATTTTTTTTAAGGAAGGGCTTATATTTCAAGACCTTCCCTGAAAATCACTGTGGGGGTTGCCTGCATCCATTGCTTTCAATGCGGCTGGCTGCAGTAGCTCCTGCCCCATTGAAAAAGCAATGGGCATAGAGTTTCAGTCATGCGCATTTTTAACATGCGTGGAGTGGGTCTTTTTTGTGCACGTAGGTGCACAACAAACAACGCTCATCTGACTGAGCCCTAAAAGAGAAAACAGAGCGGCTGCTATGATGGTGGACTCAATTGATACCCACCTTTCCAATGAAAAAGATGTCCACGAAAGTTTAATTTGGTACAATATTGCTGCGTGATAATAAGGTTTATTGTCAGGGCCTGGGGCTTTCATACCATTTATTTCATAGGCATACCACTGTCATACCACTTATTTCATAGCTAAAGTGCAAAATTCAATTCTAGCATGAGCGCCACCACAAATGAAATTGGTAAGAACAGTATGTAGTTTAGCGAAGAAGGAGTATGAGATAGAATATAAATAGTTCTAAAAATGTAGAGAATGTGTGTAAAACCATTATTTTAACCACAGCTATCCTTGCAGCCCAGAAAATAAAGGGTTTATTAAAGTTTAAGAGTTGCTGCATGTAGTTAAGCATTAGAAAATATTTTTGGTGAATGATTAGAAGCTAGGTCTTGTTAAGTGAAAGCCTAGATAAGGTATGGAATTGTAATTCCATACATACAGGAAGCAAATCATAGAAAAAGAGATATACAAAAAAAAGATCACAGAAATTGGCCATATACTTACCAATATACTAATACAAAATAGAAGGGCAGGTAGAAGCACCACACCTCTCAGCACGCAGGCAACCAAACTGCTAAGTAGAGAAGCATTGTACAGGAGCAAAACAGTGATGAACTACCACTCCCACACCTTTCTTATACTGAGAGGAGTGGCTGCCTAAAACATTGTTGAACATAGATAAAGCATACAAATGGTGCCATGCCAAATGAAACATGCAGTGCATCATGCAACCTTACAATCTATTAATGACTGCACATATCATTCAACCTAGTCGCCCTGCACCTCAAAGGTGAACCACTCTGGCACTGACACTCTAGGCTCCCCCAACATTTAAAAACATACTGCTTGTTGCAAAAATACTGATAAATAACTTCCCTCAATCGTCTGGCATCCAAGAGAAACAGACCAATACTTGAATAGGAAGAATGAGGCAAAGATAAAAAGGTAGAGTCTCTCTCAGAGCCACGAAGAAAAAACAAACATCATGTAAATCCTCTCTCTGAAAAAGCGGGACTCTAGGGGATGTTAATGTAGATCCAGAAATGGAATCCAGAGTCAGACCCATAACTTAAAGAAACTTCTAAGATATGAAAGAAAACTTGGATTATTGGGGGTCAACTCAATTCAAAGCATGTGAAAAAAATGTAACCTGTCGCTTCTACAGGAAATATATATACACTAAAGTGAAATAGGCATTATAATTAATAATTAATAATCTCACAGACAAGAATTATAAAAATTGTGAAACAACCCAAGAGATCTGCTGAGAAAATGATACCAAATTACCGAGTGCAATTTATATTCCTCTTTTTTCCTATAAGGGGTTGAAGCAAAAAATGAAAAATGCGAGAATTTAAAATGAGAGTAGTTGGAATGTTTATCTTTTATAAAATGTGTTTCTTGAGCAACGAATACAGCATGTAGCTTGAATGTTTTGCACCACAGCAAACTGCATTTAACCCCTTGAGTGGCACGCCCGGAAGATTTCCGGGCTATGTATCACTATGGCCTCCTTCCCACGAACGGATTTACGCCGCGTAAATCCGCGGCAAAAATCCGCTGCGTTGCCCCCTGCTATTAGGTTCTATTGAACCTAATAGCACAATGCTCACGATGCGTAATTCCACCGCGGAATTACGCACCGTGAAATCTCCCGTCCTCACCCGCAGCATGTTCTATTTGCTGCGGGTGTACGCGCTGACGGCTTCCATTGCAGTCAACCAGCGGAAGATAGCGTGAAAAAACGCTTCCCCGCCTACCGCCGCGCGTCATATGACGCGGCCGGCGCGTCACGTGACGCGACGGCGGTGGGCGGGGAAGCGTCTTCACGCTATCTTCCGCTGGTAAGTATGGGGTCTCTGGGGGGCGCCGTGACGGGCTTCACTGCGGAATATTACGCGGTGGAGCCCGTCACGCTCGTGGGAAGGAGGCCTATGGGAGCTGCAGAGCACAATGCCACAAGCTGTGACAGTGTGCTCTGCCTGCACAGTCCCACAGAGAACAAAGCCAGGGCTTTGAAAAACCAGCAGAAGATATTGCAGACATGCCGGCAATCTCCAGCACTGGTTTGTTTACAGGTTGCCATAGAGACCATCGGCTTGTCAGAAGCAAGCCGATGGTCTCTGTGGCAGGGAGAGCTTGGTGTTTGGCTGTCAGAGGACAGCTAGGTACCAGCTCTTACAGCAGAGATCAGAGAAAACCTCCGATCTCTGCTGTGTTAACCCTTTACATGCTGCAGTCTATGTGACTGCAGCATGTAAAGGGCTGTCACTGCAGCATGTAAAGGGCTGTCACCATCGGACCCCCGGAATGTGATCAGGGGTCCTGATGGGTCCCCGTGGAAGTCCCCTAAAGGGACAAAAAAAAATTAAAAAAAAAAAAAAGTTAAAAAATTATAAAAAAAAAATAATAAAAACACTTGTCTCCCTTTACTTTGTAAAAAAAATCAAAAATACAATCACACATGTGGTATCCATGCGTCGTAATGACCCAGAGAAGGAAGTTAATACATTATTTAACCCCTTAATGACATGGCCCCTTTTTTTCTTTTTTCCCCATTTCTTTTTTTCCTCCCCCCTGTTTAAAAAATCACAACTTGTCCCGCAAAAAACAAGCCCTCACATGGCCATGTCAATGGAAAAATGAAAAAGTTATGGCTCTTGAGATGCAACTGCAAAATTAGTTGAAATTCAATGATTAGACCATTTTAAAAAACCTGCCCTGGTGGGCACGACAGGGTGGTAGGAAACCCGCCACTCAAGGGGTTAAATGAACTGTTCAAGTACTTAAAATTTAGCAAAAAAAACAGTAATAGGTGTGATGTATAAATAAACAAAAAAAAGCTATGCTGACTTCTTGGTGGACAGAGAGTGCTGGATATGTAGCAGAAAGAAAGACAAAAACAACAAATAAAAAAACTGAAAAGCAATATTACAGTGCTCACGTAGTGCCCATTGGACTAAAGGTGGATAATAATTTGGGGATATTAACATATCCAAACATCATGAATCATTCCATAATGCAAATAAAGTAATAAAATAAGAAAGTATTTGAAAAGTACAAAAAGATAACATTATCATTAAGGTCTTTATCAATTGGGTATAACAACCATTCTTGCCAGCAGAACACCATTGGTATGTCATCTGAAGTGGGGGCCTACTTGTTGAAGGAAGTATACGTTGATCAATAGAAATGTCCCACTTCTTCAGATGTGACAGTGTGTCCATCACAGAAGCTGCTACATAGGACACACCATTTCTTGAGATGAGAAGCATAGTAAGGAAACCCTATTTATATTTAATATTGGCACCATGAAAAGCAGAGGTTACTAATGAGAATTGTTTTCGGTGTTGCAAAGTTGCTGGAACGAGATCAGGGAACATCAGTATGGCATAATATCGGTCTAGTAAAGATCCTCTTTGCCTTCCTTTATTTAGAAGTTTCTCATTGGTCTGATAAAAAGGAATGGAAGTAAAGTTTGAAAGAGTTGGAGTAGGTATTGAGTAAGATCTTTAACTTTAGCACGTAGTTGTGAGATCTATTCTAAGAAATTGTGAGCATCTACCAACTTATTGTGGGCAGTGGAGAATGCGCTCATTTTTTGTTTAATATGGGCTCCACGTATGGCACGGTGGTCAATATTGGATTGAAGTTTCATTAGAAATTGTTTGCATATTTTGAGAAATGCCCTTTTGAAGAGACAAAAGCAGCTCCTTCAATGCATTAGTGGTTAAAGGACTATCTGTACAATCTGATATGAATGTAACAAGAGAGAATCTTCATGTTTATATCATCTGCAGTGGTAGAATGAGTTCTTCTTAGTAAGAAGAGCCTTTACAGTTGGGGAAGTCCTCTAGGGAGCCCCAAATACCAATTTTAGTGACCTCTCTGGAAGCAGAGCTTTGTTCAGTTGTCTCAGATGAGAAAGAGCCAGTAGAGGAACAACATGATGGAGAACATCCTAAGAAGTTGCTGCTGTTTGTTTATGTTCTGATTCTAAGAATTCACATCTCCACTGTTGCCATGAGGGTCAGAACGGAAATTCTTGCAGAATATGCCATCCTGCTGTATATTCAGCACCAAAATTTGCAATGCTAATGTGTGGAATGTGGTGCATAATTAAAATAGCAAAATCCTGCCAGCAATTCTGCATCAAAATCCACAGTTAGGGGTACGAATTTTGATGTGGAATTCCGTGAAAGTATATTCCGCAACTCCATGTGAAAGGTTCTTTAAAAAGCATATGCATCAGAATTAGCCCCCTTAGTGACTGCCGTAGAAGGGTTGATTGACTGGACTTAAAGGGGTTGTCCCGCGGCAGCAAGTGGGTCTATACACTTCTGTATGGCCATAATAATGCACTTTGTAATGTACATTGTGCATTAATTATGAGCCATACAGAAGTTATAAAAAGTTTTATACTTACCTGCTCCGTTGCTGGCGTCCTCGTTCCCATGGAGCCGACTAATTTTCGCCCTCCGATGGCCAAATTAGCCACGCTTGCGCAGTCCGGGTCTTCTCCTGTCTTCAATGGGGCCGCTTCTGCAGAATGCCGGCTCCGTGTAGCTCCGCCCCGTCACGTGCCGATTCCAGCCAATCAGGAGGCTGGAATCGGCAATGGACCGCACAGAAGCCCTGCGGTCCACGGAGACAGAGGATCCCGGCGGCCATCTTCAGCAGGTAAGTATGAAGACGCCGGACCGCCGGGATTCAGGTAAGCGCTGTGCGGGTTGTTTTTTTAACCCCTGCATCGGGGTTGTCTCGCGCCGAAGGGGGGGGGGGGGGTTAAAAAAAAAAACCCGTTTCGGCGCGGGACAACCCCTTTAAGTGTTTTTCTATGTAAATGCAACTTTTTGTATGTAATGCTCAAATATGTAATTATTTTATGCAGTTATATATTTCAGTATACATTTTACATGGCCATGCTCTTTTTTTAACCCAGTTATGTGTATATGTAATACTTTAGCTAGCTACTATAAATTATAAAGAATATTAGGCACCTTCTTCAAGTTCCATGACCTATGAAAATGCAATTGGCCTGCAGCCTTGTGCTTTATATGTTCATTTTACTTCTTACTGACTGATAATATTCTTTCAATTTAAAGTAGGTGGGCAATTTTTAGAATTCACAACATTTCAGAAATTGTTTTCCCTTTAGTATCCTTAGTGCTGGTATGCCAGTTCATTTTTAAAACTGCCGTATAGATGAGAAAAGTTGCAATGCAGTAGACCCAGAAAATTCTGTGAAATGTATCTCTGTTAATTGTTTTACTAACAGATACCTGAATGGAATTAAAGCTATGCTAATCGTTTCATTTTCTCTTGATACATTTGTTCAGTTAAAGTACATGAAATATGGTCTTATGGTTGCCAGCGTGTAAATCTGTAATTAGAAAAAAAGAAAAAAAAACATTATATGAGGTTTAATATTTTACTTTTAATTAGAATTATGTCAACTATTCTTTATTCCTGTTTCCCAAAGACTTCAGCTCACCCTAAATAATTCTATTTAATGTGATTAAATTCCTTTGTTACCATTCAATGCCCCCTATAAGTTATGCACAGTTACTGTAATTACATCTGAATAAAAAATTATGTATTCTGATATAATTGCAAGTTATTGAGGCAGAGCATACTTTTCTGCTGCTTAAACCTTTGTCTTTTTCCTAACAATCTTGCATTGTTTTATTCTCTTCATGAATAAATATTTTGACTTTCTGATAACTACTTTTGTCACTTTGCAATGCTCAGTATTGTGTTTATGAATGTATATGTATGTAAATCGTCCTTTTAAAATGTTTCTTATATTTTTTTCAAGCAAAGTCTCTGATGCTGATAGAAATAAAATAAAAGAACTGATCTTCTTGAAATACATTATGCCATTAGCAAATAACTGGCAAATGCACTAATACTGAATTGCCAAATTGCTCTCTCTATATATTTTTTTCATTCAATCTACTTTCCTAAGATAGAACATATATTATACATTTTGAAGGCTAAGAGCTAGACAACATATTTGTGAATTATACTGGGTGAACATTTGAAGAAAGTTTATTTTTAAATGATCACAATATAAATTTTTCTTAAGTGATGCATCGAAAATTTAGAAGCCAGCAAAAACACACTGTATCAGCATGACCTTATAAGTCACCTAAGGATTTGTACGCAGCAAACACAATAAAGCTCCCCTTGGCAGTTACAGCCATGTTGCTAAAAAGGTGTGGACAATGAAGCTTAACAAGAAAGATGCTAAGACGAGTGGTAATACTAAGACATTCACAATGCCAGGATATAGTATATCCAATTTATTGTAAACCACAAAGGGCTTCAGCAGATGAGTACAGGCACAAATATGCTCAATGCTACAGAGCGTATTTTTTTGTATCAATAATTCTTATTGAAATATCAAATTGAACAACACTTTGTTACATGTCACCATATACAATCAGGTGGAATACCTGTACACATTTGTACACATACAATTGTAACATGAACTGGGGAAGAATAAGGGGAGGGGGGGGAAAGGTTTGGGTTAGGAGGGAGCAGAGGGGGGAACAACGGTTGCAATATAGAATGCTTTCCCAGAACCATTATGCCTTACAAAGATGAAGGAAGTGGTCCCTTCTAGACCTTCCTTATAGGATCCTTATTTTCCTCAGGAAGGGTTGGATCTTAACTCTTTTTTTTATATCAGCCTCTTATTTACAGAGTTTAACCATGGCTGCCATATTTCTTGAAATATAGCATTCTGTTCTGCCATGAAGCAAATAGTTTTTCATCCGAGCAATGCTCAGAGGTTATATTGATTATATTTTGAATTGAGGGCGGGCTAAGTGATCTCCGCCTTCTGGCTATTAATAGCCTTACAATGAGCAGAATATGTGAGATAAGCTTCCTAAACCGGAGAGGAACATTCTGTATGTCTAACAAGAGTATGGAAAGTTGTGGGTTGAGTTTATTTTTTATGCCCGTGTACTTGTGAATTGGTGCAAACACAGAGGACCATAGGGAAAGGATAGGGGGGCATTCCCAGAATAAGTGGAAAAGAGTGCTTGCCTCTCCACATGCTCTTCAACAAGTGCTAGAGGTCCCCAGAAAAAGTCTGGCTACCCTGCTGGGACAATAGTACAATTTGGTTACCAGCTTATGATGTACTTCCAGTGAGCTAGCGCATGAGGTGCTCTTGTAAGCCCATGCAAAAGCCTTGGCCCATTGTGCTAGGTCATGCGTGACTTTCAAATCTTTTTCCCAATTAAGGAGGTGGACTTTTTAAAATTTGGTCCTCAGCTTCCCCATTAAAGATGTCATATAGGGACTTCATCTGTATTTTATGGGTAGCTTGCTTAAATAAAATAATATATAAGTAGGCATGTAAGTACAGTGTTATTGGTGTTTAAGTTGACAGATAACTTTTTATTCGCAGGTATTTTAATAGATCTCAGCTAGAGAGCTGTGTTTCCTTGCATAGTGTCTCAAGGGTTTTTAGTTTGGAAGTTTTTTGTATGTCTGAAATTAGAATTCCCTTTTCCTTCACTGTTTTATTGAAAGGTTGGGAATGAGAAAGTCTAGAATCGCTATTGGAAGGAGCACTTGACTTCTAAGGAAGTGAGATTTGGAAGGGTTTACCAAGTGGGTCTATGCTTCTATTGACACTCTAATAGTAGAGCAGGTGGGCAGCTGTATCTTTGAGTTAGGTGAGACAGCTAATAATATCGTCCAGACATTTTGGTCTCTTCCCAAGTGTTGTTCAATAGATGGCCAGCTGATGGAATTCAAAGCAAAACACCAAGAACTAATCTGTTGTACCAAGTTAGTTCTATAATATGCCATGAGATTCAGGACCCCCAATCCTACTCTCCTTCTAGAGGAGCGCAATATGGAAGCTTTTCAGTTAAAAAAAATGTAATCCTCCAAAATAAAACAGTTAAAAAGTTGGAACATAAAGTACAGTTGCAATGCATTTTGGGTCTGCTTTGGGCCCCTTTTTTCAAGCAACCAAAGCTTAAAAAAGGGGCCCAAAGCAGCCCCAAAACGCATTGCAACTGTACTTTATGTTCCCACTTTTTAACTGTTTGTTTTATTTTGGAGGATTACATTTTTTTGGAACTGAAAATTTTTTGAACTGAAGTTTTCTGGACAAGATCTTATATATTTCCTTTCAGCCTGAAAGTCATTCCTGTGAAGTCTCCTGGAGAGAGACCTCCTCCAATTGTAAGTCCTATTCCCTATATTTACAAGACTTTATCCCTCCAGCATTTGACAATCTTTTATCTATTTGTGTGTTTATTCCTGGATTGCTTTGTGATGCTCTCTGGTGTAATCTGGTTCATTTGCTCTCCGCTTGAGGTGGATTTGGGACATACTGTGATCTGAAATATTGGATCAAGTATACAACCTTTTGGGACACCATCAAAGTTTGCGGTTGGCTCTCTATAGGGTCTTAACCACAAACCAAAGGTGAGTCCCTCACTTTTCAGCAATACAATTCAATACATGTGTAACTTTAGAGTACTGTCTCTTTAATTAGTTTTTTCCCCCATAATATGGAAGCTGCTATTCTTGGTTTCTTGCCTTTCCAGAAAAAAAGGACATCATTTCTTTTTGAAGTGCTTTTAAGTATCTCTGGAGACAGGCAATTGTCATGGTTTGAAGTACATAAAGGATTTTTGGGAGCAGCATCATTTTGTATAGCACAATTCTGCCCAATCATGAGGGGTCTACTCTGGAAAATTCAGTAAGTTCTTTCTGAAGTGTGTTGAGTATTAAGTTTAGGTTTGTTGCAGCCCCACCACTAAGATAAAGAGAGAGTTTTATACCTAAAAAAAAGTAACTCCAGCTTCCCACGAGTAAAGGAATTGTTGTTTAATCAGTTCTTTGAGAGAGCTAGTGATATTGATGCCTAGGATTTGAGAATTATGAGAGTTAACTTTGTAATATGAGATTTGACCAAAGCAGTTTATTATTTTAGTAACCTCACACAGAGAGGTTAGAGGGTGGGATAGTAGCAGCACTACATCATCTGAAAAGATTCTTATTTTATGTTGTGGAAAAGGTGGAAGCACTACTCTTATTTCCGAATCCATTCTTATTGTTTCAGCAAATGGTTCCATTGTAAACATAAATAGAAGTGGTGAGATTTTGAAATGGCTGGAGAGAACTCCATTTACCAGTCCCCTAACTGATGGGTCAGAATAAAGGGCTTGAATTGTTCTTAATATATTACCTTGGAACCCAAATTTTCCAAGGACCAAAAATGCATATCCCCAGTGGATCGTATTGAATGCCTTCTCCACGTCAAATGTGAAGAGTAGAAAAGGTGTTCAAAGGTCCCCTGCCCAAGTCATCAGATCTATAATCCTTCTTGTGCCATCTGGTGCTTGCAAGCCTTGTGTGAAGCCTACTTGGTCATTATGGACTATTGTTGGTATAATTTTGAGTAAATGTTGAGAATATTTTTGTGTTGCTGTTTAGCAGGGGCATAGGCCTAAAGTTTGTCTGAGAGGTGGAATCTTTGTCCGGTTTGGGAATTGCCACTATTGTGGCATGCCAGATCTCAGGTGGAAGGCTTCCCTGGGTAATAGCTTTGTTGAATATTTTAGTTAAGCTTGGCGTCAGTTCGTTTAGAAACATTTGATAATGTTCATTTAAAATCCCTTCAGGGCCTGGGGCTTTGTCTTTTTTGTGTTATTTATTATTTTCAAGATTTCGTGGCTAGTAATCGGGGTATTTAGAGAGTCTACATCAATGATGGAAAAACTTTTAGAGACTGAGTGCCCAAACTGCAACCAAAAACCCACTTATTTATATCAAATTGCTAACACGCCAGGGGGCAGGGCTTATCACAACATATGATTTTTACCTCCATCATTATAAAGAGCACAGGGCTGCTTCAACTGACATAATTAAGTCAGTTAATAATAATTGCTGGTATGAAGACACGCATTCCAGTGCTTTCAATAAAAAAGATAGATTCAGGCGTGATTGGGCAGCTTGGCTCCAGAGCTTTTATTGTTTCTCTAATCTAACGTTCTAACAACAGTCAGTATACAGCACATTTGATCCAGCCGCTCTAGCTTACTATATTTGATATGAGATATCATAACTTGACCAGTTCACTTTCACTTACTTTTATATCCAAACTGTTTTATTTGTTTCAGTTTAAGCAATGAAACCTATAACTTTATTAATTTGTATATCTATACTCAAATTTTGCTTTGTTTTCTTAATTAAGCAAACTTGTCAAAAATTCTATAAAAACATTGTTTTAAAAAAAGAAACAGGTATGTACATTCCCAAAATTTGTGACTTAATAATCAGTTTGTAGTAGGAAATATCACTAAACTTTCTTAATGTATTTTTAACTACACATAAAGTAGTTTCTGGCTTGCGTAAGGGAATAATTGCATCCTCTCTGAAGAGTTCTATTGTATGTTCTTGTTCACCACTGGTTATTCTAGTTACCCCTCTGCACCTCTTATCCATTTTGCCAAGGGTTCCATAACTAAAGTACAGATTAACGATGATAGAGGTGTTAGTGAAATGAATATGACTTAATGTTCTATCCTATGCACAGCCATTTTGTGTCAGGTAGCCATCTTGTATGCCTCTTTTCTTTATATTAATTTCTCCTCTTTCTTGAAGATTTATAGATATTAAATAGTTACTCAAAAACCATTGAGTTAATAACCAAGGCCAGAGCTGCAGGAGATAGCTATGTAGCATTTAAACTGGCCTGCGGATCAAGATGACATGTCACTTGCTGCTTACATATGTTCCAAAATATTCTCTCTAAACAACTTATTGTTTAGAATTCGGCCTTAGTCACACGAGCGTTTTTTCGCGCGTTTTGCGCATGCGCATGCGTTTTGCGCATATATGGAACCAATGGTTCGCTATGGCATCGGTCACATGTCCGCTTTTGCGAAAAATTATAGGACAAGGCGATTCGCAAATCGCGGCTATCGGCGTTTTGCGATTATTGTGCGCACCAAAATCATTTTTTTCGCTGGTCAGACGAAGTTTCATGCGCATTTTGATGCGCACGGCGATTTTTCTCCGGTCAGACGGGCGTTTTGCAGTGACGATAAACGCGGGTAGGTGCAGATTTTTCCCGCGATTTTTCGCCTCCGGTCACGCGATTTGCGCATGCGCATCCGACATGCGATGCGCAAATCGCGCGAAAAAACGCCCGTGTGACTAAGGCCTTACTGTACTTTTGTGTTCTGAGAAACTGAACATATATGATTCTACTGTGCTTGCATGCGTTTGCCTGGCATTTTAGATGTAAATTCCTTATCGTGCATATTCATATTCATTGTGTTTATTTTTTATCGACCAATGGTAATAAAAGAATTATAATAGATTTAAATTATTGTATTCGAAGCATGTACCTTTATAAAAACTGGTGCCTGCCAATTAATAAATGGATAACTTTGATCACGCTAAGTGGTGTGGTTGAAAAGTTATTTCCCAAGCTCGGCTATCCTCTAACTGAATTTGGACACCAGAAGCATATCATATAGCAAATAGTTATGTTTTCACTAACATTTTGGTGCCCAATGTGGAGAATGGGATCTTTTCCAGACCCCAGTGCAGAATTCAGTAACTTTCACTTCCCCCGGGAAAATGCAGACAGAGCGTGCTCTACAAAAGTAAGATCTCTTACAAAGTGTCTGGTTTACCTGAGGCTTTGATTGACCATCTGCACTGGAGGATGGCGGGCACACCTGTCATGCTTTGATCCATGCAAAGAACTCGGCAGATTGGTACGATTTTGTGTAATTTTGGAATCTGTATGTGAATGCTGTCTGGACATTTGAGTTGAGTGCTATAAACTTGCATGATTTTCTTGTCCTGAGATGAGATTGTGAATGAATGCTACAGTAGCAAATTGAGTGAATGTGAAGGGAAAAAGTTTGCTGAGTGATCAAAATGATTTGATAGTCTAATAAGTACTGAAGCTGTGTTATACGCTATGTCTTACCATTGCGTCTTTGGTATGAGTGAGTCTTAGTGACATTTCACTCCCCCCCCCCTTCTTTAACCTTAACACTGTAGATGATAGCAATTGAATTTGGCAAATTTGGTAAATATAAATGTATTTTAAATATTGTATCTGACCAAAGAAAGGGTTTCTTCAGACCCTCTTGTTGTTGGGATAGACAGAGAATATCTTAATTTGGCATACTTTTTAAAGTGAAATGTTGGGTTTGTTTTCCTCTAATCTGCCAATTGTGTGTCTTTCTGTATTGACTAAGATTAAAGCAGGATGATAGAAGTGCTTAGCAATGTTGTTTGAGTATATCACCCAGGTGAAGTGCCTTGATATTGTGCTACTACAAAGAGTAGCATAAGGCATGCATTGAGCAGTTTTTACTAATTACGGAGAGCTCTGCAGACTGTTAGGAGAGGGCTTAGGAATCCTTTTTATAATACAGATCCGTATTATTTCTGCTGTAAGCGGTGGAAAGAAACCTGCTGCAGGGGTTATTCTAAATTGCGACCCGGAGATGAAACTGTAAGTGCTTGTGTTAGTGTGTAGAGTGGTTGTGGTACGCCAAGACCTGTTTTGTATGACAGAGAGAAGCCTTAGGCAATCTATGGGTGGTATGCTAAGTAATAGTGTTGAACAGGCTGGAAGACCACAGAGCAGATTGTGTGGGAGAGAGAGAGTGGACAAAGGTGTCAGAGGAGGTGACAAGATGTGGTTTTAATCACAAATGTGACAGAGAGAATCTCGACTATATGCTGACAGTAACTTTTAGCAATGCACCATATTGGACATGCAAGCATCATTTACAGTATGTTCAGTTTGTATATGTCCAGGACAAATTCTGACTGACATGACACAGAAATATGAGACAGTAGAGAAATTCTTTGCCAGATTACCGATGGGCTATAACCAACATAATCTTTCAGATCAGCATCTGCTTGCTTCAGCTTATGGGCTTGAGGATCCATTGAGGGCGCAGTAGATGCATCAGGGTGAAGTGTTTGTTTTTCCTGCCCTTCTTTCGGGTGTGTGTCCTTTTGACTGCTGATTGGCAGCGATAGAAGTGGTCAGCTGTTTATTGCTTAGGTTTATTATCAGGATAGAATAATATAGAATGCACTACCTGGCGAATAGTGTGTTGCTCACCCAGGTGTACTATCAGGATAGAATAGTATCACCTAGGCTACCAGGAAAGAGTAGCCAGGCTGGCCAGCAAATCCTTGTTGAGCATTCAGGTAAAATACAACAGGTAACAGGAAATTATGGAGAACATGTTAAATAATGGTGCTGAACTGGGCATTGTCCGAAAGACCGCCAAACAGATTGTAGGAGAAAGAGCGAGGGCAAAAACGCAATCAGAGACTCTCAAAAAATGTATCTGTGAACATAGAGGACTTTTTTAAAATTATTAATAACTAATATTTGAAGTGGTTTAAAGATTCTGTGTGTTGTCTAATATCTTTTGCAAGAGAGTTGCCAAAGTTATAGCAAAGGTGGGGCTATCATTTCTCACACTTCAATAAGAAGCTGTGCTCAAGGACACAGAAAAGGAGCGGTGGGGAGCATGAAACGTGAGTCGCTGTGAAAATTAACTCCTGCTTGCTGGGACAGAATGAAACACTGTGTAGCATGTTGTTGCAGGTTTTGAATTGATTGTGGTTTTAGAACTGTGTGATGTTTTGGTTGTGTGCACAGTGATGGAGCTGACTGGTGCTTAATGTATATGGTGAGAAGGTAATTTCCATATAAAGGATGTAATTTAATGCAGTATCAGCATAGGGGAGATATTGCAGTAGACAGAAGAAAAAGGCATGTTATATGGGTTGATTGCAGAGGTAAAATGTTGGATAAAGTAATTATGGAAAAAAATGAAAGGCGTGAATTAAATGGTTTTAGCAAGTATGTGTGTGTACAAGGCAAAAAGAAAGTTGAATAGGAAAGATACAAGAATGTGATAAAAGACTCGTCTGTGATGTGAATGTGGAGACAGCAAATTTCAAATGAGAGCAAGAAGAATCAGACAAGTAGCCAGGTTCAAATGGGGTGAGGCTAGATGATATAAGGGTGCACAATAGGTTAGCCCTCTCCTCAGCAAAGGAGGGGGTGAGAATCAAAGGCTCTGAGATACTGAACGCTGAAAGCCAAATCTTGGACTATGAGAAAAAAATTGGATGGATAAAGAATTTTTTTGCATTTGACAAATCTGATGAGGGCATTGCAAACAGAATCAGATTAATAATGAATTTGTTTAAAGTATATCACATTTCCAATGTAGATAGATTTTGTGGATTCTGTTGCCTTATTATAGCTTTTCCACTTTTAAATTAATAAAACACTCACAATTAAAATATATTTCCATAATTGCAAATTCAGATACATTCTTTCTGCTAAAATTTGTAAGCGGGCAAAGAATGTGTGTTTATTAAGCTTATCAGTGAACCCTCGTGGCTGTGCTCTCTCCTGGAAGCATTGATTCTAGATATCCCTAATAGGGTGTTGGTTGATGTATGGTAATATTATCTCCTAATGTATTCATAGGGAATCGGACAAGAAAGAAAAATGGGTTTAGATTATTTGGTTAATGATACAATAGAATTTTCAACACCCTACATTCAAAAATGAAGTATATGGATTTTAATTTTCTACATTTTTCACTCTACAGTATGGAATATAGTTTACTTGAAAAATTCCTTTTTAGTTAGAAAGCTCACCCAGACAATAAGCTGCCCATGGGTTGACCAGCTGGGGAGGGTTGCCCTGTGACCAGCTATAATCTGTTGATACCAAGCAACAAATGTTCTATCTTAATTTTTAACCCCTTAGTGATGAAGCCTGTTTGCGCCTTAGTGACGAAGCCAAATTTTGGAAATCTGACATGTATCGTTCAACATAGCATAACTCCGTAAAGGTTTTGCATATCCAAGTAATTCTGACATTGTTTTTTCGCCACATGTTGTACTTCATTTAGACAAACAGAGTTTTACCACAGCACTCACTTAATCCCCTGTTACTCTCATTCGGGGAAGGAGATCAATTTCCAAAAGCTCTCATTCATTTAGAGTATGCAAAGCCAACTTCAGGGTCATGGACATGTACCCATCTTGCAGTTCATTGGAGACATAGAAGAAGTGGCAGCATGAAAGGTGCAACACCCAATTCTTAATTCTAAGGAACATCTTTATTGTTTCATTGTTTTGATCTGGAACATGGATGCTATGTCTTGTTTCAGTTGCTAGTGGCTTGAAAAAGACCTAATAAGGTTGAAACGTTGTACTTCATTTAGGTCGTAAAAATAGACTGATATAATTTGTGTATATTTATTAAAAGTACCAATATTGGAAAAATGTTGAAAAAATTATCATTTTTTCACATTTTCAACTGTAATATCTCAAATATGTGCAAACATACTGTACAAATTTTTGATAGGATATATATTTCCATCTGTTTACTTTATTCTGAATGCACATTTGAAAAACTTTTGTGTTTTTTTTAACCATTTAGATGACGTACAAATTTAACATTACTTTTCAGCATTTTGAGGAACACTTTGTTTTCTTACAGCAAGCCAAGTTTGCAAAGGCTCATGAGTGTCAGAATGATAGATACCCCCCAAATGACCACATTTTAAAAACTACATCCCTTAATGTATCCACTGAGGGGTGTCATGAGTATTTTTTTTTTTCTCAAATAATTTTTATTGGGTTTTATAATAGATCAAGAGTACATATACAAACATTACATATGCAGTAGACATTGTATACATCGTTATAAAGTTCTTGTTACTGAGTGTTTCAAATTCTACATTTTATGCAGTGATATAAATTCTAAATATGATGAAATACTCTTTAAGTTTAATCAAAATCGTATAGTCATAAGCACCTAATAACGAACGAGCATATCTCTCCGGTCTCCATGACTACGGACTGCTGTTTGTTTACCTACTAGCCACAAGCACATGTGCCATCCTGCGGCTTAACCCCTCCCTCTCACATCAGCAGGCCCCCGCCCTGTCCACAACATTGCAAGGGGGTGGTTTTCCTTTTTTTTTTTTTTTTTTTTTTTTATTATGGATGGTCACTCATTGGCTTACAGGGACGTGCCCCCAAGTGGGGCGTTAGCCTCCTTTCCTCATTTAAGACACACAACTCCTGTGCAGTCATCATTTCCCTCCTGTCTACCATCAAGACAGGAGCTGCTGTTCTCACTCTTTTCTTCCAACTTTTTGCTCTGTCTCCTACCGGATTAGGGTTTACCTTTGTGTTAGAAGCTTTCTCCACATATCGTGGGGTTGCTGGTTTTCTGTGGATATTGTTCCCAGTTTGTCATTTCTATCCCAAAACTCCCCTTTTTTAGGGGTTTAATCAATTTTTGGGTTATGTGGGACGCGTTATCTTCTATTTTAGTGTCCCGTTTTAATCTGGTTAGGTTTATCTAGAGGAGCGATTTCCTCCTTTTCTCATCTAGGAGGACTTAATTACTTAGGGAAGTTCAGGGTAGCATATTCATTGCCTGATAACAGCATTATTTTCAGTGTATGGCACCTTTGTATCATAGATTAGAGAAACGTTATAACTACCAAGGACAATTTCGTGTTTGATGACACCATCATAGATTACGGTTCCTGATGAGTCTGTGTATGACAGAAACGCGTTGAACCAGTACGAACCATTTCTGCATTAATAATTCTCTCAGAAGGTTTTTCTGAATCTCGTCCTGAATGGTTATTGAAGCTATATTCTGCATGTGAACGCATCAGTACCTTAATGGTGGTTCTCTGGATATTTCTAGCAGAATTTGATTCTTCATTGATTGATAACCTGTGGTTGATAATCTATCAGCCACTTGTGTATTTTTTCTCGGGGGGCATCAGCAGAAGCTTTGCTTGTGGTTTGTCCATTCTAAACGAAACTATATACAGTTCTTTTTTTCATCACGGACAAGGACCTATCATAGGCTGCTGCTGGTGTCCTACTGTTTCAGCATCTTTAGCCCGGTGCTATTATCCAGATAGGGCAGTTACCTGGTCAAGAACCAGATTTTATCTCTTATTTAAGAGGGTTTGTGTACTAAGAAGACATAGGCCTGGTGGCCTCTTGTCATTTCACCTCTAATAATTCTGATCCTTGTTGATGAGACACAATAGGAGCCCGAATGTACGTCACCATTGGAGGTGTTCCGTAAACCACTAACCTTGATGGAACGATCATCCTCCTTTCATCTTTTTGTGAAGGACGCATCCTAATATGGTCCTCTAATCTTTATTGGGTGACATCCATCCCCAATGGTGACTGAAAAAGAGTGCATTAGAGTGTCTCATGTTGCAGGATACTTCTGCATTGTAATAGAGGTGTCAATTGCATGTATTTTCTCTGGTCCTTTTCCAGGGTTTAAAATTCTTGCTCTGTGTTTGTTAGTTCCAGTTTGTCTGTTTTTTGTGAGGCCCAATCATTTTATATTTATTGATTAATAAAAGTTATATTTTAAGGGATATACCCAGTGAATATTAAGTTTAATCAGTAGTTGAAACGATCAACAAAACAGTTTTTAACCATGGCAAAGCTTAATTTTTAACTCGAATTGCTGCCATTTATTCCAAGTGCTATTAAATTTTGGGAGACAGTTATTAAATTTTGCATATATTTTTTCATAGCAATAGTGATCTGAAACTGCGCCTAGGAGGTCCCTCACTGAGGGTGGGGAAACCTCTCTCCATTTTTTTGCTATGATGTTTTTGGCCATTAGTAGAAAATGGCATATCCACTTTCTTTTCTTTTTTGGTATTGTTTGGCAATCGATGAGAAGAAGTGCTAGTTGGGGTAGGCATTGTAGACGTGTGCCAGTTATAAATTGAATGGTATTGAATACTTCTTTCCAGTAACCATGAATTTGGGGGCACTCCCAGAACAAATGATATAGGGTACCCTCTTGTCCGCAGCCTCTCCAGCATGAATTAGAGTGAGCCAGAAAGAATCTTGCCATTTTTGAGGGTGTGTAGTACCAGTTGGTTAACACCTTGTAGTGGGTTTGGAGAATGTTGGCCGACAAAGTAGCTTTGTTTGCCCATTCAAAGGCTTTCAACGATTTGGGGAGTGGTATGTTTTCTTTTATTGTGTGTTCCCAGTTCAATAAGTGAATCTTTTTTGATCTGTTAAAATTTTGAGTGAGTGCGTTGTAAAAAATTTTAATTTGGGAAGTTTGGGATTTTCTGCATCTGAGAAACATGATCTCCAGTTCTTTTGGGAAGGAGAAGCTATATATATCGGCATGTTTGAGAAAGGAGATAATCTTTATATATGAGAAAGCTTCTGAGTCGGGTATATTGAATTTGTTTTGGATTATTTAAAAAGGTATAGGTTTACCATTATTTGGTATGTCGGAGATAGATCTTACTCCCTTCACCAGCCATCTGTTTAGATTTAGGTCTCGTATAAAATACGAGAGGATTTCAAATGGAAGCTCCGCTGGTGAGCCCTTTGAATCAATCTTATATCCAAGGGCGAATTGGTTCCAATAATGTAGGGTGTTTGACATTAATAAGGGGATATTTTGAAGATCTATTAATGGTTGGATCTTCTGAATCAGAGCCCCCAGAATTGAGGCTCTAATTAAAGAGCTTAGGTGTTTATCTCCATTTCTATTTTTCTCTATGTGGCACCAGGATGGAGATGGTTGGGGCTTCAGCCATATACTAGATTGGCTTAATAGAGAAGCTTTATAGTAGGATTGGAGGTTGGGTACACTGAGGCCTCCTTGTTTCCTATGTTGGTATAGTATGGACGCTGCCAGTCTCGGTTTTTTGCCGCTCCAAATGAAGTTGAGTAGTTGTCTCTAGAATGTTTTAATTGGATAGGCCAGTGTGCGGAACAGATATAGGATTTTCGGGAGTAATATCATTTTATAAAGTGCCATTCTGCCAAACCAAGATAATTCTTTTTTGCCCATCTCTTCCATCTCTGTTTGGAGGGAAACATATAGGGGGTCAAAGTTTGCAGAGATTGTTTCCAATGGGTTTTGGCATATGTTGGTGCCTAAGTATGGTATCTCGTTTTTCCATTGGAAAGGAAACTCCCTTTGTATATCTGATTTTAAATCAGAATCGATATTAATCCCCAATATCTGGGATTTGTCAGAGTTTAGCTTGTATAATGAGGCTCTGCTATATTGGGTGATACAGTTGTTTACTTCTCTTAGGGAGTTTAGGGGGTCTGTCATGGTGACAATAATGTCATCGGCAAAAAGACCGATTTTGTGTTGTCTTAATCCCATAGAAACTCCTCTTATTTCTGGGGAGGATCTAATCATTTCCGCAAGGGGCTCTTTCGTCATAACAAATAATAATGGGGACAGAGGGCAGCCCTGTCGGGTACCATTCGATATAGAAAAGGATGAAGACAACACCCCATCAGCTAGTACTCTGGCCGAGGGTTTCGTGTAGAGAGCTTGGACCGCCCGTATAAAGCCCTCGCCCACTCCAAATCTCTGGAGCACTTCAAAAGCAAAGCCCCAGTGCACTCTATTGAACGCCTTCTCTGCATCCAGGGAAAGGAGGAGAGAAGGCATCCGACTCGAGTTTATCTGTTCCAGCAAGTTCTCGATTTTGCGTGTGCCGTCCGCAGCACTTCTTCCTTTCGTAAAACCTACTTGGTCATTGTGTATGACCCTGCGCAGGACCTCTAGGAGCCTATAGGCCAATATTTTGGCATATATTTTTAAATCAGAATTTAGAAGGGAGATAGGCCTAAAATTTGCTGGTGTTGTGGGGGGTTTGCCTGGTTGGGTATGGTGACGATGGTGGCTTGGAGTATTTCTTCATGCATAATGCCTTGTTCCATCGTCTCATTAAATAGCAAGTTTAGGTGGGGAGTCAGCATGTGAGCGAAATTTTTGCAGTATTCGTTTGAAAGACCATCAGGTCCAGGGGATTTGTGACTTTTCAGGTCATGTATGGCTTTGTGGATTTCTGCGTCCGAGATTGGTTTGCTTAAGATATCTTCTTGGTTGTCTAGCGTGGGGAGAGCTATTCCATCCAAGAATTTGTTTATTATCTCCGGAGTGGGTTGCAAGCACTCCTCTTATAACTGCCTTGTGGGCGTTCCAGAGTGTGGCGTTACTTATATCCGGGGTGGAGTTGAAGGAGAAATATTCCTCTAGGGCTTTGTTTATAATTTTTTGATTCTCGGGAATATTGTATAGGTTTGTGTCGTTACGCCAGATTTTTGTTAGAGTGCATGGTGCGCCCACATTCAATGCCATATGTATCGACGAATGGTCTGACCAAGTCGAGACTCCAATTGTGGAGTTGGTAATTGATGTGAAGGTCTCTCTGTCCACCAAAAACATGTCTATCCTCGAATATGTTTTGTGTCTTGGGGAGAAAAAAGTGTATTCCTTTGAGGAGGAATTAAGACATCTAAACGTGTCATATAGCCCCTCTTTATGTAACCAAGGGCGGAGGACTGACATATTTCTGGTGGGCGCTGTGGAGTCCATTTCTTTGTCTACTATTATATTAAAATCTCCACAGATTATCAATTTTCCCGAGAGGGTTTTTCTGACCTTCTTGATTACTTTGTTCAAGAAGGAGACCTGGGATTTGTTAGGTGTGTAAATATTTACAAGAGTAATCGGTGAATTTTTAATAGTACCTTGTAATATCAGATATCTGCCTTTGTCATCTGACATTTGTTTGTGGAGAGAGAAGTGAAGGTTATCCCTTAAAGCAATCAGTACTCCTGCATGCTTTTTGTGGGCATTCGAAAAGAAAACATGAGGGTATTGTTTATTTGAAAATGTAGGGCAAGACTGCTGAGCAAAATGTGTTTCCTGTAAACATAGAATGTCTATATTGGACGCTTTAGTGTCCTTCCAGACCATTGAGCGCTTAAATGGGGAGTTTAAACCCCTAACGTTTTGGGAGCAGATTTTTATATGCATTATAAAGGTAAATTATGAGCGTATGTGTTTGGGGTACTTTGGCAGCATAGTAAACATACAAACTTAATCCAGAAATACAGGCGGAAACAGTAATATGCCTGTCAACATTTAAAGATATGTGAAATGCATTATTTGAATAAAGCATTAGGATTAGTCCTCTATGCAATAAGCAATGAACCTGTAAAACAAAACAGATAAAACTTTGGATAATAACAGGTATAAAAACCTGAATCCTGTTGTGGGGGGGGGGGGAAAGTTCGGCTTGCAGATCATCAGCCTGGTTTTGAAGGTCGACAAAGGATGTAACCAGCGACATATGAAGAAGAACACTTGAGGGTATTCATTATGTTCTCACGAAGGGGTGGTGGGGAGCGTGCGGCGGTAGGAGGATTTGGAAGACCTTTGGGACTTGCTTGTTTGTGGTTCTTCCGGGAGTAGAATATTCCACTTTGAGAGGATGTTGGCGCCATCTTCTGGAGAGTTTAGAGCGTGCACTGTATTATCCTTGTGAATTATTATTTTAGCAGGGAAACCCACTTTGTAGGGGATTTTTGCAGCTCTTAGGGAAGAGGTGATTAAAGAAAAAGCCTTTCTTGCTTGAATTGTATTCTGTGATAAATCGGTGAAAAGGCTGATGTTTGTAAATGGAGATGGTAAGGTGCTCTGTTTTCTTACAGCTGTCATAAGGGCGTCTTTTATATGGAAAAAATGGAATTTGGCGATTACATCTCTTCGGACAGAATCTGGGAGAAAGTTCGGCTTTAACAATCTGTGCGCTCTATCAATTGTACAGTCCAGTTCGGAGACCTCTGGGAGGATACTTTTGATTAGCTTGGTGAGAAAACTTTTTAGCTCATGCTGTGGAACACTCTCTGGGATGCCTCTGAATTTGACGTTGCATCTCCTGCTCCTATCCTCCAGATCTGTGAGTTTTTTCTTTATGTCTTCTACTTCCTCCTCCAGGGAGTAGTGTGCATCAATTAGCTTATTGTGGGATGCAGTTACTTCTCCAATTTTGGTTTCAATATGATCGGTCCTTTCTTCCAGTTCTTATATAGAGGTGTTTAGAGAATTTGACAGAGACTTAATGTCCTTTTGTAAGGATCCTCTTAAAGCTAGGATCATTTGTTTTATAAAATCCTCTGTGGCAGGCATATTGGATGATGGAACACTTGTGATGAGGTCAGGCTCAAATGCGGGGTCCTCCTGGAGTTGATTGGTGGACGGGGATAGTCGTGGACGTTGCTTTTCAGGGCTTGATAAAGGGGTGGAGGGGGTGGATGGTGGTCGGGAGGCCATCGGCGCCATTTTTCGGCCATGTGGGGTGGTACTATCTTTTTCCTCAGGGGAAACACTCGCCCCACATCTGGATGTGCTCCTCAGTGTCTCCTCTCCTTGTAATTCTTGGTCGGAGTTTTGGCTTCTGGCACCGAGTGATTGAGAAGGAGAGAGATCCGTTCTCTCTTTGGGGCTCGCAGGTGGGGGGGAGCCATCTTTGTTTAATGATCCCTGTTTTTTTGGGCCACGAGTGGTAAAATGTCCGAGACTTTATTTAATGGTGTTCTGGTGCTTCTTGTTTTGGGCATTTTTTTAAATTTTTTTTTACTATAGAGGGTCTTTTGGTCTGTTTTTAGAAGTTTCAAAGGAGAGCAGTATCCCTTTCAATCTTTGTGTGGACCGGAGGCAGTCAGATCTCTGTATTGTGAAGTTGTGCCTGCCTGCGTTCAGACCACTCCCCCTCCAAGGGAGCTCTCTGTTAAATTTGATTATGGTGTGTTTGTGCTTATATTTGACCCGGTTTATGGTCAATTATAGTGCTATCACTGTTGTGAGAACTCACTCTTTTAAGCCCCAGTGCAGGGGAGTCACAGTCCCTGAGGGTCTTATCTCCGGCGCTCTGAAACTGCAGAGCTATTCTCTCTGTTATCAGTTCAAAGCGCTGCTCGGGCAGAGAGTTCCTCTGTACTCAGCCGTCTAGCTTATCTGAGCAGCAGCTGTGAGCTTTGTTATCTCGGAGGGCTTGGGGCTACGGCACGCTGTCTGATGCTGTAACAGCTGCTATACTCCGCACTACACACTCAGCCACAGCCACCGGAGTCCAAGATGGCGCCCCGTTCCCGCGCTTCACCTAGCTTCCTCTTGCAGCAACTCACTGGCTAGTATCGCGCTGTCAGTGCTGGGGCTCTGATCCTTCTCCTCCGTTGTGGAGATTGCCCTCGAGGACGGGTAAGACCTTTGATATGTCTCCAGATGTCTTTAGCTGGCTTTACTTCTCTGGGATACGCTGAGTAACGGAGGTTACTGTTCCTCTCCTCCACGCTTCTCAGTGTTCAAACTATGCCCCCACCGCTGTAGGGAACTTCAGCAGTAGATTTGAGCAGGTTGGCTTCGCTGGGGATGCTTTTAACGTTGCTTTAAGGCTAGGTACGAGAAGAGCTCAAGGAAACACGTCTGCCCGGGTCTGCATCTAGGCCACGCCCCGTGTCATGAGTATTTTGACCCCACAGTTTTTTTTTCAGGAATTAATTCAATTTAGAGGAGAAAAAATAAAATTTTATATTTTTGCAAATATGTCATTTTAAAGACATATTTTTTTTCCTATAGTGCACATGAAAATGAGGATTGACACCCCAAAACGGATACCCCTGTTTCTCCTATGTTCAGAAATTTACCCATTGTGGCCCTAATCTTATGTCTGGATGCACAACGGGGCCCAAAACGAAAGGAGTAGTCAGTGTCTTTCAGAACATAAATTTTGCTTCAAGGCCTTTTAGGCCCCATAGCACTCTTGTAGAGCTCTTGAGTGGCCAAAACCATATAGAATCCCCACAAATGACCCCATTTTGAAAACTAGACCCCTTAACGAATTTATTTAGGGGTGTACTGCCCATTTTGACCCCACAGTTTTTGAATGAATTTCTGGGAACTGGGAGCCAGGAGATTTTAAATTTGCCAGGGCTCCTGGCCTTCTGCGCATGCGCGTGACGTCATACGTCTGGCGTGCGTGCGCAGAACAGCGGTGCCGGATCCCGGAGGACCCATTCACCGCGGCACACTTTGGGGAAGGCGGATAAGTAATTTCAGCTGCCCTGATGGATCCGATCCATCAGGGCAGCTGAATCTTTAACTTTTTTCACTTTTTTTTAAACTTTATTGCGATCAGCACTATCCATTGAATAGCGCCGATCGCATTGCCGGGGGGGACTTCTCCCCTGCCAAGGATGATAGCTCCATGCTGTCGGCTACCTGCGGGCACTGACAGCATGGAGCTGTCACGTTCTCAGCTAAGAGGGCATTAATCCAAAGAGGATGTATGTATTTACATCCTCTAGGATTAAAGCCCACTTAGTGAGGACTTATAAAGGCAATGGGGCCATCACTAAGAGGTTAATGTACCTACAAAGTAAAAGTATGCTTACACAACAGATTTTAGGAGCAAATGAAATAAGGGGCAGTGAAACTAGCAGGGGACTTTTGGAAAAAAAGGTTGTTTAAACTCTCATATCTAAGGGTGAATACCCACTTGTGTTTTTCTTGTGTGTTTTCTTCACACAATATCGGTGCATTTCTTTATGCGATTCTCAATGGGACTTTCTAATGTTAAAAACGCATCGCACAAAAATTGCAAAGCACCAACTTGCGATACGTTTTTAACATTAGAAAGTCCCATTGACAATCGCGTTAAAAAAACACAGTGATATTGCGAGAAAAAAACGTGCAAGAAAAACGCAAGTGGGTATTCACCCTTAAGGCAGATATTAACTACAGTTGCAGAATTGTCTCCTTCATGCATAAGACTGATGCAGTTCCTAGTCAGCAGCACTGCAGATGTGCTACAGATTTTCCACTTTTCACCTGAAGGTACTGTAACACTTGACTCTTAGTATGTGACAAGTTTAATGGAAGCAATTACAGTGCCTATGGAGGTTGTGATCCAGTTACATAAACCATTGGGAGGCCTGTGGGTGTGGCCTCTAAATTCTGACTTATTGGACATTTCTGGAATGATATATAAAATTCATTTTATAGGTTTATAAGAGTAGAGATCATTCCCAAGGAGTATGAGCTCAAAAAGTAATTGCTGATGTGCATCTTGAATAATAGCATTGTAGTTATGCCTCCAGATATCTACATTGTGCGTGGAGAGAGGACATACAAATGGCTTACATTAAATACAACAAGGTTATATACCGATCAAAACAGGAATTGGAAAGCTTTCGATCCCACCTGTCTTGATCACAAAGGGGGCTTTTTTCCTTGCACATCTAAATACATCCTGAGACCTGCTACCTCTCGCATGAGTCCCGCACAAGAGGCAGCAATTGAAGTAACAATTCTTACTTTACTACAGGTCGGGGGCATAAAATTAACTATGTTGAATCCTGCTAAATTATTTTTGCAGGGATTCAAAGGGGGGGGGGGAATGGAACAGTAATCCCTAAGCAGACTGAAAATACTCTGTATTTTAAATCACTAGATCCTACAGAACTAAATAGCTTTGGAAAATGTTGAAGATAAACCAATTGCTAATGCAAGGTTTGAGTTTTTTTGTAGATTTTTCCAGAATATCATGATGGACAAGCAGAACGGGTTATACATTGATGACCAATATTATAATTGGGAGGAAAAAACACTCCTTTTCTGTGACATATCTGAGGAGGTTGGAGATGATGGCACTCACTGCAATGTGTGGACAGACTTGAAGGTAAACACAGACCTGAGGTACACTTTTAGAATCACTTTCGATTTCACACCTTTGTTGTGCAGTGAAAATTGTTTTTTTTTTCAACCATTGAGTAAACCAATCTAGAACACAGAAGCAGTGTTTCATTGTCTTTGTACAAGTCCACACAGATCTTCCCAAGTGTTAAGGTGGCAGAAATGCAGTCATAAGCTCTCGCTCATGACCTGAAGGTGCAAGGTTCAATGCCCATGTGGTTCAGGTAGCTGGCCCAAGGTTGACTCAGCCTTTCATTGATAAAATGAATACCAAGCTTGTGGGAAGGTAAAAGATGACTGGGGAAGGATATGACAAACCACCCCACAAAAACAATCTGCTTGCACCAGGGGACTTTGCGTTTGCCTACCTTAGATCTCTGCCAGAGCTCACAGGATGTAACTCCTGAGGTTCTAAAGATGTAGATGGATTCTCCTTAACTAAGGGACGGCTGCTAACTTGGTTTCACCCAGAATGGGTGTGAATATCTTTCTGTTGCTTAGATTTCAGGGACAAGTCTCTAGGAGGCTATGACTGGTAGATGAAAGAAGAACGGACCACACACTGACAGAGTCTGGAGGAAGGATAAACTCCTGAGTTTTCTCAACACGTTCTACACCATGATGTCACACCTGAGCCATGAGCTATCTCATCGATCTTAGAAGATACTATGTGGTATAGTGTATTCTGTTTGATTTTCCCCAGGGTTGAACTCTGCTGCGACACGGTTTGTACTGGGCTGCACGATATGTGCCTATTACAATCCAGACCAACTGGTCAATGTACCCATGTCTTCCTTGCTGCAAGCCAGACTAACCATTTCAGGGACTGGATTGCATAGACCTGGGTGGTATTAGATGAGGCATGCTTGTGTGGGTATTTTGTCAGGGCTATTTAGCCTGGCCTGGAGCTTGTCTTGGGTGCGCTTTATTTTCAGTCATTTGCTGCCTGTGGAGGAAGCCAAGAGCTTGGAGCTGGTTTCTCTGTTACCTGTGACTATGCAAAGCTGAGTACAGCAGTTTATATTTATTTCTTCTTGTTTCTGTGTTATTCCCCTATCCCTAATAGGGTAAGCTAATGGCAACCATTATAGATTTTAAACACTGTTGAAGTGTAACCTGTAGCCATTACAGCAGCAGAAGGATAAGAATACTAATCCATAATTGATGTAAAGGCTTTACCCATAATTAGATATGAGCGAGAGTACTCGTCCAAGCTTGATGCTGGTTCGAGTATTAGGGTACTCGAGATGCTTGTTACTCGAGACGAGCACCACGCGGTACTCGAGTCAATTCCATTTCCTTCCCTTAAAAGTTTTGCGCCATTTTCTGGCCAATAGACATGCAGGGAAGGCATTACAACTTCCTCCTGTGACGTTTCAGCCCTATCCCACCCCCCTGCAGTGAGTGGCTGGTGAGATCAAGTCACCGTCGAGTACTTAAAGTGGGGCCGCCCGTGGCTCGCCACAGACACACACTGGGAGAGATCAGGGAAAGTGCTGCTGCTTATTAAGGGATAGTGTTAGTGTAGGATCCTGTGTACAAGAACCCCAATGGTCCTTCTCAGGGCCACATCTAACTGTGTGCATTACTGTTGTGGCTGCTGGTAGCAGTTTTGCCCTTTTTTTTTTTATATCGGGCGTGCAGGCTATAGCGTTCTCAGGCTGCAGTCTGTACTACATAGTATAGGGAGAGTAGTGGTGAGGCAGGGACAGTGGTAGTGTGGAATCCTGTCTACAAGAACCCCAACGGTCCTTCTTAGGGCTACCTGTGACCGTGTGCATTTAACTCCGTGGCTGCTGGGAGTTGTAGTACCTCACTATTGCACAGCTAGGCTTCTGTATAATTTTTTTCTGGCTGCAGTTTGCGTAACATAGACGCTGTCTGCCTCCAACTGCACGCCAATAATTCAAAAATTTTTTACACCGCTCTGTGTCTGCCGTCAACTGCACGCACAGCGTACGGCGATAGCCCCTGATAGAGGGAAAGTCAGATACACGCTATATCGCCTGCATTGCATTTAAAAAAAAAAATCCTTCTTAGGGCTACCTGTGACCGTGTGCATTTAACTGTGTGGCTGCTGGGAGTTGAGGTGCATCACTATTGCATCACTATTGCCGCTGCAACTGAAATGTTACTGGGGTCTGTTTATACTGTTGCTACTGAAATGTTACTGGGCTCTGCCTATACTGCTGCAACTGAAATGTAACTGGGGTCTGTCTATACTGTTACTACTGAAATGTTACTAATACTGGGCTCTGCCTATACTGCTGCTACTGAAGTGTTACTGGGCTCTGCCTATACTGCTGCAACTGAAATGTTACTGGGGTCTGTCTATACTGTTACTACTGAAATGTTACTAATACTGGGCTATGCCTATACAGCTGCTACTGAAATGTTACTGGGGTCTGTCTATACTGTTACTACTGAAATGTTACTGGGCTCTGCCTATACTGCTGCAACTGAAATGTTACTGGGGTCTGTCTATACTGTTACTACTGAAATGTTACTGGGCTCTGCCTATACTGCTGCAACTGAAATGTTACTGGGTCTGTCTATACTGTTACTACTGAAATGTTACTAATACTGGGCTCTGCCTATACTGCTGCTACTGAAATGTTACTGAGGTCTGTCTATACTGTTAGTACTGAAATGTTATTAATACTGGGCTATGCCTATACTGCTGCTATGGAAATGTTACTGGAGTCTGTCTATACTGTTACTACTGAAATGTTACTGGGCTCTGCCTATACTGCTGCAACTGAAAAGTTACTGGGGTCTGTCTATACTGTTACTACTGAAATGTTACTAATACTGGGCTATGCCTATACTGCTGCTACGGAAATGTTACTGGGGTCTGTCTATACTGTTACTACTGAAATGTTACTGGGCTCTGCCTATACTGCTGCAACTGAAATGTTACTGGGGTCTGTCTCTACTGTTACTACTGAAATGTTACTGGGCTCTGCCTATACTGCTGCAACTGAAATGTTACTGGGGTCTGTCTATACTGTTACTACTGAAATGTTACTGGGCTCTGCCTATACTGCTGCAACTGAAATGTTACTGGAGTCTGTCTATACTGTTACTACTGAAATGTTACTAATACTGGGCTCTGCCTATACTGCTGCTACTAAAATGTTACTGGGCTCTGCCTATACTGCTGCAACTGAAATGTTACTGGGGTCTGTCAATACTGTTAGTACTGAAATGTTACTAATACTGGGCTATGCCTATACTGCTGCTATTGAAATGTAACTGGGGTCTGTCTATACTGTTACTACTGAAATGTTACTAATACTGGGCTCTGTCTATAGTGCTGCTACTGAAATGTTACAGGGCTCTGCCTATACTGCTGCAACTGAAATGTTACTGGTGTCTGTCTATACTGTTACTACTGAAATGTTACTGGGCTATGCCTATACTGCTGCAACTGAAATGTTACTGGGGTCTGTCTATACTGTTACTACTGAAATGTTATTAATACTGGGCTCTGCCTATACTGCTGCTACTGAAATGTTACTGGGCTCTGCCTATACTTCTGCAACTGAAATGTTACTGGGGTCTGTCTATACTGTTAGTACTGAAATGTTACTAATACTGGGTTATGCCTATACTGCTGCTACTGAAATGTTACTGGGGTCTGTCTATACTGTTACTACTGAAATGTTACTAATTCTGGGCTCTGCCTATACTGCTGCTACTGAAATGTTACTGGGCTCTGCCTATACTGCTGCAACTGAAATGTTACTGGGGTCTGTCTATACTGTTACTACTGAAATGTTACTAATACTGGGCTATGCCTATACTGCTGCTACGGAAATGTTACTGGGGTCTGTCTATATTGTTACTACTGAAATGTTACTTGGGTCTGTCTGTACTGTTACCACTGAAATGTTACTAATACTGGGCCCTGCCTATACTGCTGCTACTGAAATGTTACTGGGCTCTGTCTATACTGCTGCTACGGAAATGTTACTGGGGTCTGTCTATACTGTAACTACAGAAATGTTACTGGAGTCTCCCTAGACTTCTGCAACATAACTGTTAGTGGGGTCAGCTTAGACCTTTGCTACAGGAATATTACAGGGGTCTGTGCATAGTATGGGTGTATTAAGTCTTCCCATTGCGGTGTTCTACGTATCTGGCCCTAAAAAAAAAACCCAGACTGACTAGGGCATGGAGTGTGGGCCGAAGCCAACTTGTATTTTATCTCACGTTACCTCAGCTATCCGGGGCACTGCAATGGGATTTATTAATGTACCGTTGGTGGGTCCAAGGGTGCCACCCATGCTGTGGGTGCACACAGACTTCCCATAGCGGAGTTGTACCTGCCTGTGACTATGAAAAAAGCCCAGACTGACAAGGCATGCAGTGTGGGCCAAAGCCAACCTGTACTTTATCTCACGTTAGCTCAGCTATCCGGGGCACTGCAATAGGATTTATTTATGTACCATCGGTGGCTTCCTGGGACCCACCCATGCTGTGGGTCCACACAGACTTCCCATAGTGGAGTTATACCTGCCTGGCACTATGAAAAAAAAACAGATTGGCTAGGGCATGCAGTGTAGGCCGAAGCCAACCTATATTTTATCTCAAGTTACCTCAGCTATCCAGGGCACTGCAATGGGATTTATTTATGTACCGTCGGTGGGTTCGAGGGAGCCACCCATGCTGTGGGTGCACACAGACTTCCCATAGCGGAGTTGTACCTGCCTGTGACTATGAAAAAAGCCCAGACTGACAAGGCATGCAGTGTGGGCCAAAGCCAACCTGTACTTTATCTCACGTTAGCTCAGCTATCCGGGGCACTGCAATAGGATTTATTTATGTACCATCGGTGGCTTCCTGGGACCCACCCATGCTGTGGGTCCACACAGACTTCCCATAGCGGAGTTGTACCTGCCTGTGACTATGAAAAAAGCCCAGACTAACTAGGGCATGGAGTGTGGGCCGAAGCCAACCTGTACTGTATCTCACGTTAGCTCAGCTATCTGGGGCACTGCAATGGGATTTATTTATGTACCGTCGGTGGGTTCCAGGGAGCCACCCATGCTGTGGGTGCACACAGACTTCCCATAGCGGAGTTGTACCTGCTTGTGACTATGAAAAAAACCCAGCCTGACTAGGGCATGGAGTGTGGGCCGAAGCCAACCTGTATTTTATCTCACATTACCTCAGCTATCCGAGGCACTACAATGGGATTTATTAATGTACCGTCAGTGGCTTCCTGGGACCCACCCATGCTGTGGGTCCACACAGACTTCCCATAGTGGAGTTATACCTGCCTGGCACTATGAAAAAAAAACAGATTGGCTAGGGCATGCAGTGTAGGCCGAAGCCAACCTATATTTTATCTCAAGTTACCTCAGCTATCCAGGGCACTGCAATGGGATTTATTTATGTACCGTCGGTGGGTTCGAGGGAGCCACCCATGCTCTGGGTGCACACAGACTTCCCATAGTGGAGTTGTACCTGCCTGGCACTATGAAAAAAAACACAGACTGACTAGGGCATGGAGTGTGGGCCGAAGCCAACCTGTATTTTATCTCATGTTACCGCAGCTATCCGGGGCACTGCATTGGGACAAACAAGAGGAGCGATACAGCACTAATGAGATGTTCACAGCTACGCTAGCATTGGACTCCGCCCTAGGCCTGCGATTGCTGAGGGTTTGTGCAGGCCTATGTCCTGGGTGCAGTGAAAGTCTGCTTCCTGCCTACGATTGCTGAAGCTGTTGGCCGAGCCCTATGTCCCGGGGGAACTGCAACTGCGCCAGGTTGGGGCTGTGCAACTTTTTCCTGGCTAATTCAGTCATTGGAGCGGGGAAAGAAAACGTAACTGATTTACTGAGCCCGTCGCAGATGAACTAGCATCGAAGTCCGCTTCATGCCCGCGTTTGCTGAGGGTGTGAGCTGAGGCCTATGTCCCAGGGGAAGTGCAACTACGCCAGGTTGGGGCTATGGAGCTTTTTCCTGCTAATCCAGTCATTGGAGCAGTGAAAGGAAAGGTAACTGATTTAATGAGCCCGTCGCAAATGAACTAGCATTGAAGTCTGCTTCATGCCAGTGTTTGCTGAGGGTGTGGGCTGAGGCCTATGTCCCGGGGGAAGTGCAAGTACGCCAGGTTGGGGCTGTGGAGCTTTTTCCTGGTAATCCAGTCATTGGAGCGGTGAAAGGAAAGCAAACTGATTTAATGAGCCCGTCGCAGATGAACTAGCATCGAAGTCCGCTTCATGCCCACGTTTGCTGAGGGTGTGGGCTGAGGCCTATGTCCCAGGGGAAGTGCAACTATGCCAGGTTGGGGCTATGGAGCTTTTTCCTGCTAATCCAGTCATTGGAGCAGTGAAAGGAAAGGTAACTGATTTACTGAGCCCGTCGCAAATGAACTAGCATTGAAGTCTGCTTCATGCCAGTGTTTGCTGAGGGTGTGGGCTGAGGTCTAAGTCCCGGGGGAAGTGCAAGTATGCCAGGTTGGGGCTCTGGAGCTTTTTCCTGCTAATCCAGTCATTGGAGCGGTGAAAGGAAAGGTAACTGATTTAATGAGCCTGTCACAGATGAACTAGCATCGAAGTCCGCTTCATGCCTACGATTCCGGAAGCTGTGGGCCGAGGACTATGTCGTCGGCGCGGTGCAAGTCTGCCATGTTTAACCGCTCTGATTTATTTATTGTTCCTGACTGAGGTGGCACAGTATTGGAATGAAAATCGAACTTCAATTTCTCATTGATTCTCTACAGCATTGTGGGCTATCGCCCTGCCCCTTTTAAAGAGGGTTGCTACCTGGCCCTGCCAACCCTCTGCAGTGTGTGCCTCCGGTTCCTCCTCATCGCAGACGCACTTATAAATAGACATGAGGGTGGTGTGGCTATGCAGCCAGCGTGTGGCATGAGGGCAGCTGAAGGCTGCGCGGGGACACTTTTGTGTGCGCTGCAGACGCAGGGTCGTGCGGGGGGGGGGGGGGGGTTGGGCAGCATGTAACCCAGGAGAAGAGGCAGCGGTGTGTCCTGCAGGCAGTGCTTGTGCTTGGTTGGAGGTAGTGTGGTGCTTAGCTAAGGTGTGCCTTGCTAATAAGGGTTTATCCGAAGTAAAAATTGTTAGGGGGTGGTTCACTCTTGTGCCTTAATAGTGGGACCAGGGAGCCTGAGATGCAGCCCAGCATGTTGCCCCTCGACTGCCCTATCCGTTTCTGTGTCGTTTCCATCACCTTCTTGGGTTTTCCAGATTTTCACAAATGAAAACCTTAGCGGAACACCGGTCATATACAAAAATGCTCGAGTCGCCCATTGACTTCAATGGGGTTCGTTACTTGAAACGAACTCTCGAGCATCGCGAAAGTTCGACTCGAGCAACGAGCACCCAAGCATTTTGGTGCTCACTCATCTCTACCCATAATGCAAAAATTATGAAGCACTGTATTCAAGAGTCTCCAATGTACTTTGTCAAACGCCTTCTCTGCATCCAAGGAAAGAAGCAGAGAAGGTATCTCAGTTTTCTCAACATAATTAATGATGTTTATTAGAGATGAGCGAGCACCAAAATGTTTGGATTCTCATTACTCGAGCCGAACATTTTGTAATGGTCGAGAGCTCATTTCGAGTAACGAACCCCATTGAAATCAATGGGAGACTCGAGCATTTTTCAATGGAGTCGCAGCTGCTGCCAGCGGCTCCATTGAAAACAATGGTCTGTCGGCACCCCTGAATGGGTTTTAACCCCTTAGTGATGGCCCTATAGTGTTTTTACTTCCTGCCATTGCAGGACTTGTATGGAGGGAGATAGCGCCGCTATCTCCCTTCATACAGCGCGGGCGTCAGCTGTTTATTACAGCTGACACCCACGGGCAATAGCAGCGATCGACCATCCGGCCGAGCGCTGCTATTAACCCTTTAAATGCCCCAAACAATGTTCGGGGGTCCTATGGTGAGATTGGGGGAGCTGTGCAGGTGTCATGGCAACCAGGGGCCTTCTGAAAGGCCCAAGGGCTGCCTTAGCAGACTGCCTATCAAGCTATCCCCATGGGGTGGCTTGATAGACTGCCTGTCAAAAGCAGTATGCAGGAGCGATCAAAGCATCGCTGGTTGTGGTCCTCTAGGAGGACTAAAGGAAAGTGTAAAAATGAAATCAATAAAGTTTTAGTAATTATTAAAAAAAAGTAATAAAAGTTAAAAAAAAAAAAAACCTATGCCATATTTGCAATAAAAAATCAAAATAATAAACCAAAAATACGTGTTTGGTATCAGTGCGGACGTAAAAGTCCAATCTATCGAAGTAATGTATTATTTACCCCGCACGGTGAATGTGGTCCGAAAAAAAAAATAAAGAACGCCAGAAATACGCTTTTTTGGTCTCTCTATCTCCGAGATAAAATGTAATAAAAAGCAATCAAAAAGTCAATTGTATGCAAAAATTGTACCAACGGAAACGACAGGACATACCACACAAAATGAGCCCTGAAATAACTATGTCGACAGAAAAATTAAAAAGTTATTGTGCGCAGAAAATGGACACAGAAAATAATTTTAAAAAATTAAATATCTCAAAAAAAAATTCAAGTAGTACAGCAAAAAAAATAAACTATATAAGGGCACCCACCCACTGGCGATTTTTTTTTCTTTGCGTTTTGCGTTTTTTCTCAAGAGCAATTAGAATTGAATGTACTCCTGTCCACTGGCGGGTTTTTTTTGCGGTGCGTTGCGATTTTTAACATAGGAACTGTCAGTTGCATATGTGTCCTTATTTTTCTCCTAATGCACCCATGAATGTCAATGGAAATTAATGGAAAAGGCGCGAAAAAGCCGCAAAAACGCCGCGAAAAACGCACGGAAAACGCGGCAAAAACGCGCCGAAAACGCTGCGTTTTTCACGCACGAAAATCGCAAACGCCAGTGGGTGGGCGCCCTAAGTTTGGTATCGTAGTAATCGTACTGACCCATAGAATAATGTTATCAGGTCATTTTTGTTGCAGTTTGTGCGCCGTAGAAAGAGGACGCACCGAAAGATGGTGGAATGTCGTTTTTTTCCCATTTCTCTCCGCTTAGATTTTTTAAAACGTTTTTCAGTACATTATATGATAGAATAAATAGTACCATTAAAAAATACAACTCATCCCACAAAAAACAAGAGCTCATACAGCGACGTTGATGGATAAATAAAGGAACTACGATTTTTTTAAAGGAAGGAGGAAAAAAGGAAAAAAGCAAAAAAGCTCCGTCACTAAGGGGTGAATGGAAGGGCTTTACATATAAGCCCTTCCCTAGAAAAACAATAATTTTAGTGTATAAAAAAAAACAACTTACCTCTCCGCCCCTGCCGTTTCCCCACGGGGATGCAGAACACATCTGCCACATATCACAGGCAGAAGGAATGACAGGCGAGAGCTGCCTGTGATTGGCTGAGCACCTCAGCCAATCACAATCAGCTCTTTCAGCAGGCGGGGATTTTAAATCCCCGCCTAGTAATAGACAGGGGTGTCGGCAGACCATTGTCTTCAATGGAGCCGCCTGCAGCAGCCGCGTCTCCATTGAAAACAATTTAGTGTGTGTCCTGTCCATCCGCACTATATAACAAGACTGTACGCATTTTACACTGTCTATTTTTTGCTAAATGTTACACTTTAGCAAAAAATAAACATGTGGGGAGAAGAGCATGAAATTTTCCTGAGCACCCCATGGTGCTCGCTCAAGTAATGAGTACTTTTAAGTATGCTAATTCTCGAATGAGCATCAAGCTTGGACGAGCATGCTCACTCATCTCTAATGTTTATAAATCGGCGGGCACCATCCAGCGAGTACCTGCCATTAACAAATCCAACTTGGTCCTGAGAAAATAGAGTCATTAATATGTCTGCCAACCTATTGGCTAATATCTTAGAATTTATTTTCAAATCTGTATCAAGCAGTGAAATTGGACAGAAATTTCCAGTTTTATCTGGAGTTTTCCATGATTTAGGTAAGGTTATAATAGTGGCACATAACATCTCTTTCAGAATTTCCCCAGTGACTTGAATATTATTAAAAAGGGACAATATGAAACGTGGCTTGGCTGTCAAAGTGAATGGCTGCCTATTTACAGAGCTCCTGAACCACCAAGACTCCACAGCCACTCCAAAGTGCTAAAATCACAGCCAAATGGGCCTCACCTGCAGCTTAGGCATCCAAGATGCTGCAAAGGGGAAAGCGATCATCAGCCAAAACAGAGAAGCTCATTAACTTTTACTTTTCTCAGCTGTCAGCGAAAAACCAAGATGACATTGCCAGCAGTTTACACAGAAGCTCTCTTACATCTGAACCTACAGAGCGCTAACTGGAGAGTGCACATTCCAAAGAAGAGAGGCAAATAAACAGCTCTGAGCAAACTGTTAGTGGGGCTTCCTATCCAAGTCACGCTACTTCACCTACAATCCTTTGGAAAGCACACAAATTTATAGAGCATTTGATGAATCCTTCCCAGATAGGCAAAAAAGAACCCCCAAAAAAGTTATTTCCTCTCCCATATGAACCTCCCCAATATTTCTCTTTTAACCAAAGACACTCATTTACCCATCCACAATGAAGGAGCACCAGTCCATTTTGTGGAAGTGCCCTGTAAATAAATCTCCAGGTCCAGATGAAATGCCCTCTTCTTATTATAAATCATTCAAAGATACCTTTCTTCTCTATCTCTTTTAAGCTTAAAACTCCATAATGAAAGAAGGAATCCAGCCCAAACAATTTCTTGAAGCACACATCTCTACTATCAATAAAGAAAGGAAATATATTAATTCTTTAAAGAATTACAGACCTATATCCCTTCTAAATTTGCACCTAAAATTATTCACTAGTGTAATTGATCAGAAACTAAAAGTTATCATCCCATCATTTATTTACCTGAAGTAGGTGGGCTTTATAGCAGGGAGGGAATGCAAGAACAGCACTAGACAAATCTTGTACATTATCCAGACAGCGAAACATAAAAACTTCCTATAGTCCTTCTGGCACTGATGCCAAAACGTCCTTCAATAGGATGGACTGCACATATATGAAAATCCTCTGAGCCTTAGGCTTTTCTCGTACCTTCATAGACACTATATTCACAATGTATTCCCATTCTTCAGCCAAATTGTGTGTTAATACTTTGCTTTCAAGATATTAAATAGCACTAGAGAGGGCTGCCCAAGTAAATTCTTGGACTCCTTACTAGAGATGAGCGAGCACCAAAATGCTCGAGTGCTCGTTACTCGAGTCGAACTTTCAGTGATGCTCGAGAGTTCGTTTCGAGTAACGAACCCCATTGAAGTCAATGGGTGACTCGAGCATTTTTGTATATGACTGGTGCTCCGCTAAGGTTTTCATTTGTGAAAATCTTAGCAAATCACCAAAGTCATGTAAAAAACACAGAAATGGATAGGGCAGGCGAGGAGCAACACGCAGGGCTGCATTTCGGGCTCCGAGGTCTCACTATTAAGCCACAATAGTGGCAAGAGTGAGACACCCCCCCCCCCCCACTGCCAGCATAACGATCGTTCTCCTCTGCCATAGCTGTAACAGCTGTGGCAGAGAAGAACGATGTTAGCCCATTGAATTCAATGGAGCCGGCAATACAGCCGGCTCCATTGAAAGCAATGGGCTGCTGGCGAGCGCGGGATGAATTTTCGGGAAGGGCTTAAAAATATAATCCCTTATCTGAAAAAGAAAGATTTTAGTGTAAAAAAGAATAAAAATGCAGGCATTCTCTTCAATGGAGCCGCTGCTGCTGCCGGTGACTCCATTGAAGGCAATGGTCCACTGGCACACCTGAATTCTTTTTCAGGGAAGGGCTTTACATATAAGCCATTCCCTGGAAATGAATTAAAAGTGATTTAAAAAACAAAAAAAATAGATACTCACCTCCCTTCAGCTGCCGGGGCACAGCCGCGTCTTCTCCTGCTGTCCCCTGCACTGTGGTGCTGAACTGCTTTCATTCAGCTGAAAGCTGCGCTGAGCCAATCAGAGGCAGCATTCACTCACCCATTCATGAATTCATGAATGGGTGTGAGTGAGATCTGCCTCTGATTGGTCAGGCTGTGACCAATCAGAGACAGCTCATTCAGCAGGCGGGGATTTTAAATCCCCGGCTGCTGAATACTACAGAGAGCAGTTCAGGAGAACTGCCAGCTGGCCGCAGCTGAACTCCGTCTGCCGGGAGCAGGTGAGTATATATATTTTTTTTATTTTTACACATTTCTGGATGAATTGCAGGGAAGGGCTTATATATTTAAGCCCTTCCCGAAAATTCATTGTGCGATCGCCGGCATCCCATTGCTTTCAATGGAGCCGGCTGTATTGCCGACTCCATTGAATTCAATGGGCTAACATCGTTCTGCCGGGATAAGGTGAGTATATATTTTTTTTAACTTTTTACACATTTTAGGATGATTTTCAGGCAAGGGCTTATATTTTTAAGCCCTTCCCGAAAATTCATCCCGCGATCGCCGGCAGCCCATTGCTTTCAATGGAGCCGGCTGTAATGCCGGCTCCATTGAATTCAATGGTCAGTGCTCGTTTAATCGAGACGAGCACCGCGTGGTGCTCGTCTCGAGTAACGAGCATCTCGAGCACTCAATACTCGAACGAGCATCAAGCTCGGACGAGTATGCTCGCTCATCTCTACTCCTTACCTAAACTTCTTAAACTATCAGACCACTGGTTCTTGACATCTGTGATTTCCTCACTGGCACCTCTGACAATCTGTCCCTAATTTTATTGGCTAACGTCTATCACATCGAGCTTTCTCACCTACAAATGCTAAACTAACTTTCTAGTACCACCCTCACAAACACCAGAAGCCTCACTGAATTTTAAATATGGATTGCACAGGCAATTCCATCAAACACATGTTATCCAGGGTCTATAGCCATTTCCAGCCACTTAATTTACCACTAAAAGGACAGTTTATCTTTTCATGGGACTCTGACCTTGATGACGGAGAAACATTACAAACATTTGCCCTTTCACATAACCTGCCATGCTATGTAGTAATACAGACGAATTCCTATAGAATTGTCTCATAATGGCATCTTACTCCATCTAGACTTTAATTTATGAGGTAACTAAATTAGTTGACTGTTAGAGATGTCTAGAAGAAGCTGGAACCTAAGTACAATACATATGTAGTAGTATTGTCAATACGCTCAACACTTCTGGACCATAGTATGCTTCTTAATTCAGAAGATCTGCTCAAGCCTTCCCCTGCAGTGCCCTTTCTTAAGATCTGCCTATCTCCTATGTTGATAAAAATTCAGGAATTATTATCTATGCTGTACTTAACTGGAATCAATCTCTTTCACCAACCATAGCACCATGGATCTAAATAGTGGAAGACATTTACCATATGAAAAAACTATCTTCCTGGGAAACTCTTTTCTGTCACATTTTCCAAAAACTATGGAAACGTTGGGCAACTTTCAGATGTTCCACAGCATATAGCTCTAATTAACATCTCTAGAATGGTGATTCACAGTCCCCTGTTCTTCCTAGTGAGGTGGACAGCCTGCCAGTGAATCCAGATTTAGCAATGATTGGAAAGATGGATGCACATGTGTGTATGTGTCTCAATTCACTTTTTTGGGAGTTAGTTGATTAGACTATCATGTTTTAGTCATAGAGGTGACAGGAGAGATACACACATGCCCAGTCACCTCTCCATTTATTCTCCATATGGTCTGGGTTCCTTATTCTAGAAATAGATGCAGATTCAAAAGGTGGCAGCTGTATCCCATAGATATGCCATAAGCTTGTCAAGGTTGGGAATATCCCTTAAAAATGAGGTATAAATATAATACAGAATAAAGAGACAAAGTTGAGCATTTATTTTAAGTAGAGCTTTTCCAGGGAGAAATCAGTTGGTTTCTGCCCCAACTTTTATCAATGCTACCATACGAGCTCCATCTCTTTGAAGAATGGTTGCTATATCAACAATCATGAAAGCATATAGTGCTATAAAGAATTGTTGATGCTGCTCAGGATACTATGCTCTATCATGCTGTCTAGTAATTGTTCCCTTATGTTTAAGTAAATGTTTATACTGTACTCTGTACTATAATTGTTAACTTCATTAACACGTACAGGGAACAAGAAATCCAGTGCCTTACATTAAATTTATTTATACATTTATTCCATCTATTTTATAATCAGTTAAGTGACTTTAAACTTTGTAAAGTTTATTGTATGTTCTTGTGTACTTTTTGTGGCATATGCATGCTCCTAAACATTTTAAAGCATGCAAATATTGTACACTTTAGATTCAATATTGACAGCTTATAGTATAAACTGCTGTGATCATTAACACATGCTATTACTATTTATCCTTGCATATATCCCATAGAATCAAACACATAGATTAAACTTATAAAATAATTAATTATACATTTTTTCCATGGTTGTACTTTTTACTGCCACTGGAGGGCTCATCTGCTGCATCACATGCAGATAAACTTGCATATACCTACTAAGCATGCAATGGTACAGTATGAGAAGGATATGCACATGGAAAATGCATTACAGACATCCATATTCTATGAATCTTTATGTTACTTGATACATGTTTGTAAAACACATTTACATTTTATTTCCTTCTCTACTGACCTACAATACAGGGTCAAATGAATACAGATAGACATAGAACTAGAAAGTCACTTGATTATGATTGCCGAATAATATACATAAGTTACTGTACTAATGTGCTTGCTTATGTAATATGTGCACATATATATATAACCGCCGCATATTGCAACCATAAAAGAATGTAGAAATAGCCAAATAACATCAAAAAAGCTACTTTATTATATTATGCAAGTACAAAACATTATTTGAATGTGCTTACCGGCTGCTGGGAGCAAATTATCGAGAGTATAACTTGAGGATATTTTTGTTCATGCCACTCTAGTATTTGCAAAAAATTACTGACAAAGTTGATAGCATGCAGCCCTAGTAAATACTTGAAACTGAGAAAGAACTGTAGGAATATATATATATATGTTATGGCGAAAGTCCACTAACTTCCTTTGCAGTGTAGCACTTAAATAATGAAGCAGTTTCTGTAGTATTGTTTCATGTATGCAGTATCTGTCTATAATTAAAGATGAGCGAGCGTACTCGTCCGAACTTGATGCTCGTTTGAGTATTAGGGTGTTCGAGATGCTCGTTACTCGAGACGAGCACCACACGGTGCTCGACTCCATTACATTTCCTTCCCTGAGAAATTTGTGTGCTTTTCTGGCCAATAGAAACACAGGGAAGGCATTACAACTTCCTCCTGTGACATTCCAGCCCTATCCCACCCCCCTGCAGTGAGTGGCTGGGGAGATCAGGTGACACCCGAGTATTTAAATCTGCCCCGCCCGCGGCTCGCCACAGACACAAGCTAAGAGAGATCAGGGAAAGTGCTGTTGCTTTTGTAGCTGCTATAGGGAGAGTGTTAGGTGTTATTTTAGTCTTCAAGAACCCCAACGGTCAATCTTAGGGCCAAATCTGACCGTGTGCAGTACTGTTGAGGCTGATTTTAGCAGTTTTGCACAATTTTCTTTTTGTATATCGGGCGTGCAGACCATAGCGTCCTCAGTCTGCAGTCATTTTACAGAGTATAGGGGCAGTACTGCTGAGGCAGGGACAGTGTTACAGGGAAAGAGATATACTGGCTATATAGGCAGTGGGCTTTTACAAAAAAATTGGAAAAAAATACTATATTTGGGCTGCCTGTGACCGTCTTCAGTTTACTGCATGTCTGCTGGGGGTAGTAGTCGCTGATTAATACCCAGCCTTGCGCATAATTTTTTTCTGGCTGCACTGTGCTTTCAATAACCACAGTCATCCTCCAACAGGGAAATCCATATACAGGCTATATCACAGGCAGTGGGCTTTTTCCCAAAAATTGTAAAAAAAAATACTATATTTGGCCTGCCTGTGACCGTCTTCAGTTTACTGCGTGTGTGCTGGGGGTAGTAATCGCTCATTAATAGAGATGAGCGAGCACCAAAATGCTCGAGACGAACTTTTCGCGATGCTCGAGGGTTCGTTTCGAGTAACGAACCCCATTGAAGTCAATGTGCGACCCGAGCATTTTTGTATATCGCCGATGCTCGCTAAGGTTTTCATTTGTGAAAATCTAGGCAATTCAAGAAAGTGATGGGAACGACACAGCAACAGATAGGGCAGGCGAGGGGCTACATGTTGGGCTGCATCTCAAGTTCCCAGGTCCCACTATTAAGCCACAATAGCGGCAAGAGTGGGCCCCCCCTCCCAACAACTTTTACTTCTGAAAAGCCCTCATTAGCAATGCATACCTTAGCTAAGCACCACACTACCTCCAACAAAGCACAATCACTGCCTGCATGACACTCAGCTGCCACTTCTCCTGAGTTACATGCTGCCCCCCCCCCCACGACCCAGTGTCCACAGCGCACACCAAACTGTCCCTGCCCAGCCTTCAGCTGCCCTCATGCCACGCCACCCTCATGTCTATTTATAAGTGCGTCTGCCAGAGGAAAAGCAGGCACACACTGCAGAGGGTTGGCACGGCTAGGCAGCGACCCTCTTTAAAAGGGGCGGGGCAATAGTCCACAATGCTGTACAGAAGCAATGAGAAATCCAATCCTGTGCCACCTCCATCTGGAGCTGCACACGTGGGCATAGCAATGGGGAACCTATGTGCCACACACTATTCATTCTGTCAAGGTGTCTGCATGCCCCAGTCAGACCGCGGTTTTTTATAAATAGTCACAGGCAGGTACAACTCCGCAATGGGAATTCCGTGTGCACCCACAACATGGGTGGGTCCCTGGAACCCACCGGCTGTACATAAATGTATCCCATTGCAGTGCCCTGGACAGCAGAGCTAACGTCAGATTAAATGCAGGTGGGCTTCGGCCCACACTGCATGCCCCAACCTGACCGGGCTTTTTAATTCATAGACACAGGCAGGTACAACTCCCTATTGTGAAGTCCCTGTGGACCGACAGCATGGGTGGGTGCCAGGAAACCACCGGCGGTACATAAATATATCCCATTGCAGTGCCCAACACAGCTGAGGTAATGTTGTGCTTAATGCAGGTGGTCTTTGGCCCACACTGCATGCCCCAGTCAGACTGGGCTTCTTTAGAAGTGGACACATGCAGTTACAACTACACTGTAGGCGAGGGCCCCCAAAAATTGGTGTACCAACAGTACTAATGTACCTGAGAAAAATTGCCCATGCCCAACCAAGAGAGCAGGTGAAACCCATTAATCGCTTTAGTTAATGTGGCTTAATTGGTAACTAGGCCTGGAGGCAGCCCAGTTAAAATAAAAATTGGTTGAGGTGAAAGTTTCAACGCTTTAATGAGCATTGAAACGCATAAAAATTGTTTACAAAAATTATATGACTTGGCCTTGTGGGCCTAAGAAAAATTGCCCGTTCGGCGTGATTATGTAAGGTTTCAGGAGGAGGAGCAGGAGGAGGAGGAGGAATATTAGACACAGATTGATGAAGCAAAAAGGTCCCCGTTTTTGATGGGGATAGAGAACGATGCTTCCATCCATGGGTGCAGCCTACGTATTGCTTAGGTATCGCTGCTGTCCACTGGTGGAGAAGAGAAGTCTGGGGAAATCCAGGCTTTGTTCATCTTGATGAGTGTTAGCCTGTCGGCACTGTCGGTTGACAGGCGGCTACGCTTATCTGTGATGATTCCCCCAGCCACACTAAACACCCTCTCTGACAAGACGCTAGCCGCAGGACAAGCAAGCACCTCCAGGGCATACAGTGCGAGTTCAGGCCACGTGTCCACTTTCGACACCCAGTAGTTGTAGGGGGCAGAGGTGTCACGGAGGACGGTCGTGCGATCGGCTACGTACTCCCTCACCATCCTTTTACAGTGCTCCCGCCGACTCAGCCTTGACTGGGGAGCGGTGACACAGTCTTGCTGGGGAGCCATAAAGCTGTCAAGGGCCTTAGAGAGTGTTCCCCTGCCTGTGCTGTACATTCTGCCTGATCTCCGCGCCTCCCCTGCTACCTGCCCCTCGGAACTGCGCCTTCGGCCACTAGCACTGTCGGATGGGAATTTTACCATCAGTTTGTCCGCCAGGGTCCTGTGGTATAGCATCACTCGCGAACCCCTTTCCTCTTCGGGTATGAGAGTGGAAAGGTTCTCCTTATACCGTGGGTCGAGCAGTGTATACACCCAGTAATCCGTAGTGGCCAGAATGCGAGTAACGCGAGGGTCACGAGAAAGGCATCCTAACATGAAGTCCGCCATGTGTGCCAGGGTACCTGTACGCAACACATGGCTGTCCTCACTAGGAAGATCACTTTCAGGATCCTCCTCCTCCTCCTCCTCAGGCCATACACGCTGAAAGGATGACAGGCAAGCAGCATGTGTACCCTCAGCAGTGGGCCAAGCTGTCTCTTCCCCCTCCTCCTCATCCTCCTCCCCCTCCTCCTCCTCAACGCGCTGAGATATAGACAGGAGGGTGCTCTGACTATCCAGCGACATACTGTCTTCCCCCGGCTCTGTTTCCGAGTGCAAAGCGTCTGCCTTTATGCTTTGCAGGAAACTTCTCAAGAGGCATAGCAGAGGAATGGTGACGCTAATGATTGCAGCATCGCCGCTCACCACCTGGGTAGACTCCTCAAAGTTTCCAAGGACCTGGCAGATGTCTGCCAACCAGGCCCACTCTTCTGTAAAGAATTGAGGAGGCTGACTCCCACTGCGCCGCCCATGTTGGAGTTGGTATTCCACTATAGCTCTACGCTGCTCATAGAGCCTGGCCAACATGTGGAGCGTAGAGTTCCACCGTGTGGGCACGTCGCACAGCAGTCGGTGCATTGGCGTATTAAACCGATGTTGCAGGGTGCGCAGGGTGGCAGCGTCCGTGTGGGACTTGCGGAAATGTGCGCAGAGCCGGCGCACCTTTCCGAGCAGGTCTGACAAGCGTGGGTAGCTTTTCAGAAAGCGCTGAACCACCAAATTAAAGACGTGGGCCAGGCATAGCACGTGCGTGAGGCTGCCGAGCTGCCACCAGGTTACGGCCGTTGTCACACACGACCATGCCCGGTTGGAGGCTCAGCGGCGCAAGCCAGCGGTCGGTCTGCTCTGTCAGACCCTGCAGTAGTTCGTGGGCCGTGTGCCTCTTCTCTCCTAAGCTGAGTAGTTTCAGCACAGCCTGCTGACGCTTGCCCACCGCAGTGCTGCCACACCGCTTGACAAAGACTCATACTTTAGAGTCGAAACGTCGCCATCTTGTGTGTTGAGGAGGCATTACTATCTGTGTATTCTCATGAATGCATAAAATACAATCGCACCAAACCTGCTGCCTGACGTCTTTCTTACTATGTGCATATCTTTGGGAATCTGGACTCGTTCCCGGTCTGGGCGTGCAGACAAGGCTGAAGGATACAGCTTAGGATTTTTTTCCCCCCCGAACTGGTAGTGGTGAGTGCTGCTGTTCAACTTTATTTATCTCACACCGCACGACACCGACTGCTGGCGACGTGCTGCTGCTGACACATCTTGATTGCGAGACAGAGGTTGCGTTGGAGGAGGAGGAGGAGGGTGCTTTAGTGGAGGAAGCATACACCGCCGCAGATACCACCACCGAGCTGGGGCACGCAATTCTGGGGGTGGGTAGGACGTGAGCGGTCCCAGGCTCTGACTCGGTCCCAGCCTCCACTAAATTCACCCAATGTGCCGTCAGGGAGATATAGTGGCCCTGCCCGCCCGTGCTTGTCCACGTGTCCGTTGTTAAGTGGACCTTGGCAGTAACCGCGTTGGTGAGGGCGCGTATAATGTTGCGGGAGACGTGGTCGTGCAGGGCTGGGACAGCACATCAGGAAAAGTAGTGGCGACTGGGAACTGAGTAGCGCGGGGCCGCCGCCGCCATCATACTTTTGAAATACTCCATTTCCACAACCCTATACGGCAGCATCTCCAGGCTGATAAATTTGGCTATGTGCACGTTTAACGCTTGAGCGTGCGGGTGCGTGGCGGCGTACTTGCGCTTGCGCTCAAACACTTGCGCTAGCGACGTCTGGATGGTGCGCTGGCAGACATTGCTGGATGGGGCCGAGGACAGCGGAGGTGAGGGTGTGGGTGCAGGCCAGGAGACGGTAGTGCCTGTGCCCTGAGAGGGGGGTTGGATCTCAGTGGCAGGTTGGGCACAGTGGGAGAGGCAGCGGTGCAAACCGGAGGCGGTGAACGGCCTTCGGCCCACCTTGTGGGGTGCTTGGCCATCATATGCCTGCACATGCTGGTGGTGGTGAGGCTGGTGGTGGTGGCTCCCCGGCTGATCTTGGCGCGAAAAACCTTGCACACCACAGTTCGTCGGTCGTCTGCACTCTCAGTGAAAAACTGCCAGACCTTTGAGCACCTCGGCCTCTGCAGGGTGGCATGGCGCGAGGGGGCGCTTTGGGAAACAGTTGGTGGATTATTCGGTCTGGCCCTGCCTCTACCCCTGGACACCGCACTGCCTCTTGCAACCTGCCCTGCTGCTGCCCTTGCCTCCCCCTCTGAAGACCTGTCCTCAGTAGGCGTAGCAAACCAGGTGGGGTCAGTCACCTCATTGTCCTGCTGCTCTTTCTCCGAATCCTCTGTGTGCTCCTCCCTCGGACTTCCTGCCCTTACTACTACCTCACTGATAGACAACTGTGTCTCAACGTCATCGTCCTCCTCACCCACTGAAAGGTCTTGAGACAGTTGCCGGAAGTCCCCAGCCTCATCTCCCGGACCCCAGGAACTTTCCAATGGTTGGGCATCAGTCACGATGAACTCCTCTGGTGGGAGAGGAACCACTGCTGCCCAATCTGAGCAGGGGCCCGAGAACAGTTCCTGGGAGTCTGCCCGATCCTCAGAATGTGTCATTGTAATGGATTGAGGAGGCTGGGAGGAAGGAGGAGCAGCAGCCAGAGGATTCTGAGTTGCAGCAGTGGACGGCGCAGAACTGTGGGTGGACGATAGATTGCTGGATGCACTTTCTGCCATCCACGACAGGACCTGCTCACACTGCTCATTTTCTAATAAAGGTCTACCGCGTGGACCAATTAATTGTGCGATGAATGTGGGGACGCCAGAAACGTGCCTCTCTCCTAATCCCGCAGCAGTCGGCTGCGATACACCTGGATCAGGAGCTCGGCCTGCGCCCACACCCTGACTTGGTCCTCCGCGTCCTCGGCCGCGTCCACGTCACCTAGGCCTACCCCTACCCCTCAGCATGCTGTATTACCAGTAATGCAAAAACAGAACGCTGTAATTAAATGTGCCGCTTATTGGCCTGTGGTTAGAGGCTGACTTCGCTTATGGAACACCAGGAAATAATTTTGCGCAAGCCTGCTGTAACACTTAGCTGGCTGCGTATGAATTTGGAGAAGTACTACACCCAGCAGAGACCCAGAACACTGAGGACAGTGACAGGCAGCCCAAATAGATTTTTTTCCCAAAATCTTTTTGCAAAGGCCCACTGCCTATATTCAATCAATATGTCTTCTGTCCCTGCCTAAGCGCTTCTGGCCCTGGAGTATGTCAAAGAACTGCAGAGTGTTGCACTGTGAACTGCAATACAGCGGTGATTTCACAGCCCAGACAGAGCCAGGAAATAATTTTGCGCAAGCCTGCTGTAACACTTAGCTGGCTGCGTATGAATTTGGAGAACTACTACACCCAGCAGAGACCCAGAACACTGAGGACAGTCACAGGCAGCCCAAATAGATTTTTTTCCCCAAATTTTTTTGCAAAGGCCCACTGCCTATATTCAATCAATATGTCTTCTGTCCCTGCCTAAGCGCTTCTGTCCCTGGAGTATGTCAAATAACTGCAGAGTGTTGCACTGTGAACTGCAATACAGCGGTGATTTCACAGCCCAGACAGAGCCAGGAAATAATTTTGCGCAAGCCTGCTGTAACACTTAGTTGGCTGCGTATGAATTTGGAGAACTACTAAACCGAGCAGAGACCCAGAACACTGAGGACAGTCACAGGCAGCCCAAATAGATTTTTTTCCCCAAATTTTTTTGCAAAGGCCCACTGCCTATATTCAATCAATATGTCTTCTGTCCCTGCCTAAGCGCTTCTGGCCCTGGAGTATTACTGCAGGGCGCAATCTTCTGCACGGCCGATATACCAAAAAAAAAATGTGCAACACTGCAAAAAGCTACCTCCACAGTACTGCACACGGTTAGATGTGGCCGTTGGGGTTCTTGAAGCCTAAAATACTCCTAACACTCTCCCTATAGCAGCTCCAACAAGACAGCACTTTCCCTCCTCTATGTCAGAACAAATCTGTGGCGAGCCGCGGGAGGGGCCGATTTTTATACTCGGGTGACACCTGATCTCGCCAGCCACTCACTGCAGGGGGGTGATATAGGGCTTGAACGTCGCAGGGGGAAGTTGTAATGCCTTCCCTGTCTTTCTATTGGCCAGAAAAGCGCGCTAACGTCTCAGAGATGAAAGTGAAAGTAACCCGAACATCGCGTGGTACTCGTCACGAGTAACGAGCATCTCGAACACACTAAGGGCGCCCACCCACTGGCGTTTTTTTACCTGCGTTTTGCGTTTTGCGTTTTTCCTGCACAGGCATAGAGATAACATGTGTTCCTGTCCACTGGCGTTTTTTTTGCGTTGCGTTTGCGTTTTTAACATAGGAACTGTCAGTTGCATATGTGTCCTTATTTTTCTCCTAATGCACCCATGAATGTCAATGGAAATTAACGGAAAAGCCGCGAAAACGCCGCGAAAACGTTTTTTTCCCGCGGAAAACGCAAACGCCAGTGGGTGGGCGCCCTAATACTCGAACGAGTATCAAGCTCGGATGAGTACGTTCGCTCATCTCTACTCATTAATACCCAGCCTTGCGCATAATTTTTTCAGGCTGCACTGTGCTTTCAATAACCACAGTCATCCTCCAACAGGGAAATCCATATACAGGCTATATCACAGGCAGTGGGCTTTTTCCCAAAAATTGTAAAAAAAATACTATATTTGGCCTGCCTGTGACCGTCTTCAGTTTACTGCATGTGTGCTGGGGGTAGTAGTCGCTGATTAATACCCAGCCTTGCGCATAATTTTTTCAGGCTGCACTGTGCTTTCAATAACCACAGTTATCCTCCAACAGGGAAATCCATATACAGGCAGTGGGCTTTTTCCCAAAAGTTTAAAAAAAATACTATATCTGGCTTGCCTGTGACCGTCTTCAGTTTACTGCGTGTGTGCTGGGGGTAGTAGTCGCTCATTAATACCCAGCCTTGCGCATAATTTTTCAGGCAGCACTGTGCTTTCAATAACCACAGTCATCCTCCAACAGGGAAATCCATATACAGGCTATATAGGCAGTGGGCTTTTTCCCACAAATTAGAGAAAAATACTATATTTGGCCTGCCTGTGACCGTCTTCAGTTTACTGCGTGTGTGCTGGGGGTAGTAGTCGCTCATTAATACCCAGCCTTGCGCATAATTTTTTCTGGTTGCACTGTGCTTCCAATAACCGCAGTCATCCTCCAACAGGGAAATCCATATACAGGCAGTGAGCTTTTCCCAAAAATTGTAAAAAAATACTATATTTGGCTTGCCTGTGACCGTCTTCAGTTTACTGCGTGTGTGCTGGGGGTAGTAGTCGCTCATTAATACCCAGCCTTGCGCATAATTTTTTCTGGCTGCACTGTGCTTTCAATAACCACAGTCATCCTCCAAAAGGGAAATCCATATACAGGCTATATCACAGGCAGTGGGCTTTTTCCCAAAAATTGTAAAGAAAATACTATATTTGGCCTGCCTGTGACCGTCTTCAGTTTACTGCGTGTGTGCTGGGGGTAGTAGTTGCACATTAATACCCAGCCTTGCGCATAATTGTTTCCTGGCTCTGCTGTGTCCGTTACATGATCGCCGTCATCCCGCCAGAGGGAAAGAGTATACATATATACGCTGCATACGGTGTCTGTCTGTTTTTTCACCTCACCATTTTAAAAAATTGAAGCAAAATACTTAAGGCCTACCACTGGCCTTTGGCCACTTGACTGGTTCTGCCCTGTGAATTCCAGCAGCTCAGTCATACGCATCTAGGTCTGACTACAGGCTTGCGCATAATTGTTTCCTGGCTCTGCTGTGCGTTCCGTAAGCGAAGTCAGCCTCCAACCACAGGCCAATAAGCGGCACATTTAATTAAAGCGTTCTGTTTCTGCTCTACTCGTAATATACCATGCTGAGGGGTAGGGGTAGGCCTAGAGGACGTGGATGCGGGCGAGGACGCGGAGGCCCAAGTCAGGGTGTGGGCACAGGCCGAGCTCCTGGTCCAGGTGTATTGCAGCCGACTGCTGCGGGATTAGGAGAGAGGCAAGTTTCTGGTGACCCCAGATTCATCTCACAATTAATGGGTCCACGCGGTAGATCTCTATTAGAAACTGAGCAGTGTGAGCAGGTCCTGTCGTGGATGGCAGAAAGTGCATCCAGCAATCTATCGACCACCCAGTCTTCTACGCCGTCCACAGCTGCAACTCTGAATCCTCTGGCTGCTGCTCCTCCTTCCTCCCAGCCTCCTCACTCCATGAAAATGACACATTCTGAGGAGCAGAATGACTCCCAGGAACTGTTCTTGGGCCCCTGCCGAGATTGGGCCGCAATGGTTCCTCTCCCACCGGAGGAGTTTGTTGTGACCGATGCCCAACCTTTGGAAAGTTCCCGGGGTCCGGGGGATGAGACTGGGGACTTCCGGCAACTGTCTCAAGAGCTTTCAGTGGGTGAGGAGGACGATGACGATGGGACACAGTTGTCTATCAGTGAGGTAGTAGTAAGGGCAGTAAGTCCGAGGGAGGAGCGCACAGAGGATTCGGAGGAAGAGCAGCTGGACGATGAGGTGACTGACCCCACCTGGTTTGCTAAGCCTACTGAGGACAGGTCTTAAGAGGGGGAGTCAAGTGCAGCAGCAGGGCAGGTTGGAAGAGGCAGTGCGGTGGCCAAGGGTAGAGGCAGGGCCAGACCGAATAATCCACCAACTGTTTCCCAAAGCGCCCCCTCGCGCCATGCCACCCTGCAGAGGCCGAGGTGCTCAAAGGTCTGGCAGATTTTCACTGAGAGTGCAGACGACCGACGAACTGTGGTGTGCAAGGTTTTTCGCGCCAAGATCAGCCGGGGAGCCACCACCACCAGCCTCACCACCACCAGCATGTGCAGGCATATGATGGCCAAGCACCCCACAAGGTGGGACGAAGGCCGTTCACCGCCTCCGGTTTGCACCACTGCCTCTCCCCCTGTGCCCCAACCTGCCACTGAGATCCAACCCCCCTCTCAGGACACAGGCACGACCGTCTCCCGGCCTGCACCCACACCCTTATCACCGCTGTCCTCGGCCCCGTCCAGCAATGTCTCTCAGCGCAGCGTCCAGCCGTCGCTAACGCAACTGTTTGAGCGCAAGCGCAAGTACGCCGCCACGCACCCGCATGCTCAAGCGTTAAACGTGCACATAGCCAAATTGATCTTCCTGGAGATGCTGCCATATAGGCTTCTGGAAATGGAGGCTTTCAAAAACATGATGGTGGCGGCGGCCCCGCGCTACTCGGTTCCCAGTCGCCACTACTTTTCCCGATGTGCCGTCCCAGCCCTGCATGACTACATCTCCCACAACATTGTATGCGCCCTCACCAACGTGGTTACTGGCAAGGTCCACTTAACAACGGACACGTGGACAAGCACAGGCGGGCAGGGCCACTATATCCCCCTGACGGCACATTGGGTGAATTTAGTGGAGACTAGGACTGAGTCAGAGCCTGGGACCGCTCACGTCCTACCCACCCCCAGAATTGTGGGCCCCAACTCGGTGCTGGTATCTGCGGCGGTGTATGCTTCCTCCACTAAAGCACACTCCTCCTCCTCCTCCTACGCAACCTCTGTCTCACAATCAAAATGTGTCAGCAGCAGCACGTCGCCAGCAGTCGGTGTCGCGCGGCGCGGCAGCACAGTGGTGGGCAAGCGCCAGCAGGCCGTGCTGAAACTACTCCGCTTAGGAGAGAAGAGGCACACGGCCCACGAACTGCTGCAGGGTCTGACAGAACAGACCGACCGCTGGCTTTCGCCGCTGAGCCTCCAACCGGGCATGGTCGTGTGTGACAACGGCCGTAACCTGGTGGCGGCTCTGCAGCTCGGCAGCCTCAGGCACGTGCCATGCCTGGCCCACGTCTTTAATTTGGTGGTTCAGCGGTTTCTGAAAAGCTACCCACACTTGTTAGACCTGCTCGGAAAGGTGCGCCGGGTCAGCGCACATTTCTGCAAGTACAACACGGACGCTGCCACCCTGCGGACCCTGCAACATCGGTTTAATCTGCCAGTGCACCGACTGCTGTGCGACGTGCCCACATGGTGGAACTCTACGCTCCACATGTTGGCCAGGCTCTATAAGCAGCATAGAGCTATAGTGGAATACCAACTCCAACATGGGTGGTGTAGTGGGAGTCAGCCTCCTCAATTCTTTACAGAAGAGTGGGCCTGGTTGGCAGACATCTGCCAGGTCCTTGGAAACTTTGAGGAGTCTACCCAGATGGTGAGCGGCGATGCTGCAATCATTAGCGTCACCATTCCTCTGCTATGCCTCTTGAGAAGTTCCCTGCAAAGCATAAAGGCAGATGCTTTGCGCTCAGAAACGGAGGCGGGGGAAGACAGTATGTCGCTGGATAGTCAGAGCACCCTCATGTCTATATCTCAGCGCGTTGAGGAGGAGGAAGAGGAGGGGGAGGGGGAGGAGCCTGAGGAGGAGCAGGGGGAAGAGACAGCCGGGCCCACTGCTGAGGGTACCCATGCTGCTTGCCTGTCATCCTTTCAGCGTGTATGGCCTGAGGAGGAGGAGGATCCTGAAAGTGATCTTCTTAGTGAGGACAGCCATGTGTTGCATACAGCTACCCTGGCACACATGGCTGACTTCATGTTAGGATGCCTTTCTCGTGACCCTCGCGTTACACGCATTCTGGCCACTACGGATTACTGGGTGTACACACTGCTCGACCCACGGTATAAGGAGCACCTTTCCACTCTCATACCCAAAGAGGAAAGGGGTTCGAGAGTGATGCTATACCACAGGACCCTGGTGGACAAACTGATGGTAAAATTCCCATCTGACAGTGCTAGTGGCAGAAGGCGCAGTTCCGAGGGCCAGGTAGCAGGGGAGGCGAGATCAAGCAGCATGTACAGCGCAGGCAGGGGAACACTCTCCAAGGCCTTTGCCAGCTTTATGGCTCCCCAGCAAAACTGTGTCACCGCTCCACAGTCAAGGCTGAGTCAGCGGGAGCACTGTAAAAGGATGGTGAGGGAGTAAGTAGCCGATCGCATGACCGTCCTCCATGACGTCTCTGCTCCGTACAACTACTGGGTGTCGAAGTTGGACACGTGGCCTGAACTCTCGCTGTATGCCCTGGAGGTGCTTGCTTCCCCTGCGGCTAGCGTCTTGTCAGAGAGGGTGTTTAGTGCGGCTGGGGGAATCATCACGGATAAGCGTGGATTTCCCCAGACTTCTCTTCTCCACCAGCGGACAGCAGCGGTACCTAAACAATACGTAGGCTGCACCCGCAGATGGAAGCATCGTTCTCTATCACCATAAAAAACGGGGACCTTTTAGCTTCATCAATCTGTGTATTATATTTATCCTCCTGCTCCCCCTCCTGAAACCTCACGTAATCACACTGAATGGGCAATTTTTCTTTGGCCCACAAGGCTCAGTCATATTACTTTTGTAAACAATGTTTATACGTTTCAATTCTCATTAAAGCGTTGAAACTTGCACCTGAACCAATTTTTATTTTAACTGGGCTGCCTCCAGGCCTAGTTACAAATTAAGCCACAGTAACCAAAGCGATTAATGGGTTTCACCTACCCTCTTGGTTGGGCATGGGCAATTTTTCTGAGGTACATTAGTACTGTTGGTACACCAATTTTTTTGGGCCCTCGCCTATAGTGTAATCCTAGTAATTTTCATGGGCTTCGCCTGCACTCATGGTACAGCAAGGTGTGTGGGGTTGGCCTACACTTTTGCTACATAAATGTAACTGGGGCCTTGTCTATACTGCAACTACTGAAATGTGAAAGACTGTTATCTCCCTAAACTGCTGCAATGGGAATGTTACTGTGGCCTGTCTTGACTGCTACTACTACTGAAATGGAACAAATACTGTGCTCCCCCTATACTGCTGCTAGTAATATGTTACTGGGGCCTGTATAGACTGCTACTACTACTGAAATGGAACTAATACTGTGTTCCCCCTATACTGCTGCTTCGGAATTGTTACCGGGGCCTGTCTTGACTGCTACTATTTCTGAAATGGGCGGTTGGGCAGCATGTTACCCACGAGAAGTGGCAGCGGAGTGTCATGCAGGCAGTGATTGTGCTTTGTTGGAGGTAGTGTGGTGCTTAGCTAAGGTATGCCTTGCTAATGAGGGTTTTTTTAGAAGTAAAAATTGTTGGGGGGGGCCCATTCTTGCCGCTATTGTGGTTTAATAGTGGGACCTGGGAACTTGAGATGCAGCCCAACATGTAGCCCCTCGCCTGCCCTATCCGTTTCTGTGTCGTTCCCATCACTTTCTTGAATTTCCCAGATTTTCACAAATGAAAACCTTAGCGGAGCATAGGTCCCATACAAAAATGCTCGGGTCGCCCATTGACTTCAATGGGGTTCGTTACTCGAAACGAACCCTAGAGCATCGCCGGAAGTAATGAGCACCCGAGCATTTTGGTGCTCGCTCATCTCTAATATGCATGCATCCTCCTCTCACCATGCAGGTAGCTGACTACCAAATGGAGGAGCCCATAACATCTGGTAGTCAGCTACCTGCATGGTGAGAGGAGGATGCATCCATATGCACTCCTCAGTCAGTAAGTAACGGCCATTTTCTGTGATTGTTTTTAATTCTTGATTTCCCCTTCTGTGACGCCACCAGTTAAGTCTACATTCAACTAGTACCCCCAGGTCTTTTTCCAGATTACATTTCCCTAGCAGTACCCCATTTAGTATATATTGGTGACATCCATTTCTCCTGCCCATGTGAATAACCTTACATTTATCAATGTTGAACTTCATTTGCAATTTTTCTACCCAAGCCCTCAGTTTATCTAAGTCCATTTGCAGTCATACATTGCCCTCCATTGTATTAATTATCTTGTAGAATTTTGTATTGTCTGCAAATATCGATATTTTAATATATAGTCCATCTATCAGGTCATTTATAAATATATTGAACAGAATGGGGCCCAATACTGAACCCGGTGCAGCCCACTAGCAACGGTGGCCCAATCAAACTATTTATTACCACCTCTGCTTTCTATCTCCGAGCCAGTTCTTTACCGAGCTACACACATTTTTTCCTAGACTGAGCTGTTTCATTTTATATACTAACCTATTATGGTGTCGAATGCTTTAGAAAAATCCAGATATGCAAGAACAATAGGCTCTCCCATCTCCAGCCTAGCACTTACTTCGTTGTAGAAGCTGATCACGTTTGTTTGACTTGATCATCCTCTCATGAACCTGTGCTAATGAGGATTTATACCATTGTTTTCTTTGAGGTATTCCAGGATGGCATCACTCAGAAACCCCTTGAATATTTTTCCAATTATTGAAGTGAGACTTACCGGCCATGTGGAATATTAGAGTATAGACCTGTTACATGAGCCGTAAGGCAACTAACCTTTAACCAGTCATGGTCCATGTTTTTTAGCTTCCAAATCAGCTGGGTAGAATCCGTCAGGTAAGATGGGAATTTAACCACTCACTTAGTCAGGTGTAAATCTATAAAGTGGCTCAACTCAAGTTGCCTGTCTCTTAACTGGTAAATTTTGCTCATAAATTGCTTTGTCTGGAAGAAAACCATCAGTGTGTTTGAACCAGTACTGTCATCTGTTGGTGATTTAATTTAAAGCTATGAGTTATTCTGATATGGTTTCATCCTTGAGTTGAGTAACCTTTGGTTTTGGTTCATTGATTAATTTTTAGATATATGTGTACATGTGTATCCTATATATATATATTTTTAACTAGTAAGATGTTATGCAGTGCTATGAACTATGAGTAATCTAAAAACTTTATTCTTCTGTTCTATTTGCAGAAAAAGATATGGAAGTGGACTACTGTTTGCAAAGACCTTGCACTGTGCATCCACTGAGACTTCATATTATAATATAATTTGCATAGGCATATAGCTTTTTAAACCTTTTAACAAATTGTTCATTTTCTTGTTTTGTTTCTTGCTTACTCTAATATACTAATTGATGTATTTCTTTGTATGAACTTGCTTGCTTTTGTTGTTTGTGTTATGTCAATTGGCCAGCTGTGAATGATCATATGAGCTGGTGAGATCATCCACCACATCTAGAGTGGCTTTTTAAATGTTGCTTGTCCATTGTCTATTGTCAAAGACCCAAGGAAGATGCCATTGTGATACCAAAACACATTTCAATCAATGGATTTTCTTTTTATTGCCTGGTCTCGGGTTTCCTGCCTCAGCACTCCATGATTCTACTTTTTTGCTACTTAATATTTTCTTGCTGTGGCACCAGTCTGCAGCCAACATCTTTTGTTTCATCAATTTGAGTGCCTATTCCAAAAAAGTCAGATAATGTTGTTTATGCAGCTACCTGTCCCACTGAAAACCAGGAGGCCTCATCCAGATCTTCCAGTGTTCACACTCTAAAAACATGTTCTGAGCTTTGCAGTTGTGCTACATGGGGTAATCACCGAGAGTTCTGTGATGCTTATACAATCTGACCAGGAAATATGGTTTGAAATTCCAATGGGTGATGAACAGTAAAGTAAAGGCTGCTTCTGAAAAGTATCTTTTTAGCAGCAAAGGATCTAGTCAAATAGAAGCATAATTTCCTGCACATCAATGTAGTCCTTTACATCCCTAGATAAGCTGAACAATGAACAAAGCAGCCAGTAGTTTTAGCAACCATAGGGCAATAACAATGTAGGTAACCAACTAAAAATTGTGGCTTTACAGGGTGAAAAAAACCTAACCTAACTAGAAAGACTTGTGCTTTTCATCTTCTATTAAACCATTGATTCATCATTAGTAAGGAATGCACATGTGTGTGAAGAATAATGTATTCTGTTGAGTGTTTTTATTAGGTTTCTTAGGTATTCTTTTTTTAAATAAACAAAAAAGCTGCAGTAGAGAGGGAGGACAAATACAAACAAAATGATTAAACTCCCTCTCCATTCTAAATCCTAGCGGTTAAAAAAAGGCACCCAAACTGCACTTTTCTGAGCAGGGCCTTACTGATCTGTTCAGAAATAAACTAAAAATGTCCAGGATCAGCAAAAAATGAAGCACTGGCAGGAAATGCCATGAAATAATAAGAATCAACATTTGCATATTAAATCCCATGCTGTTTTAGCTCTGCCAATGATAGGCTGCTATGGTCACGTGTGTTTGAAGTTACACCAGTCCTGCAGTACAGTAAAAAAAACATACAATAAAGGAGGACACCAGAGCCACTGTCCTAAAAAAAGTCAGGCTATCTGATAGCTAAGTACTGTTTCTTTTATTATTTTATGGTGTTTCTTACAATTATCTTAGCTTTTAGCTTTTTGTTGATGTCAAACAAACCCCTTAAGCAGTTTAAAGTAGTTTAAGGTTGCTTAATGCAATTTTTCATGTTTTTTTCAGTCAAAACAGACACTGACCAGTTAATTCTTCATAAGTGGATATTTATTGGCCACAGCAGCTTGTCAAACAACTCCAACATATTAAGAAAAATTGTACAATATATATTAATTTATATTATAAAATTTGTGCTACCAATTACAGTGAGGCATGAAGGCAACTATTTATTGTATGGGATGGAGAAGGATAAAAGAGATCTAGACTTTGGTACAACCGGTTGATAGACATACAATGTAAATGGACTAGAGTCAATGAAATCTGTGTTTTAGAAGTGCTCTTTAATAGAACAAACATGTAACACATTTCAGGGTGTACAGATCCCTTCATCAGAACTACAATAGTTATTATTGTGCAGATAATACAAACTCCTCAGGCCTCAATCAGACGGGCGTTTTTTCGCGCGATTTGCGCATGCGCATGCGTCCGGCGATTTTTTTAAAACCATTGCTTTGCAATGGTATCGGACACATGAGCGCTTTTTATGCGCTTGTCCGATAAATTATAGAACAGAAATTGCAGATCGCACCTATCTGCGATTCCTGTTCTCTTCTCTATATGCGCTCAATGGGGCCGGCGGCAGCAGCGCCGACCCCATTGAGAACATATAGAAGACAAATCATTCTTCTCTGCCACAGCTGTAACAGCTGTGGCAGAGAAGAACGATGTTTGCCCATTGAATTCACTGGATCCGGCAATACAGCCGGCTCCATTGAAAGCAATGGGCTGCCAGACAGCGCTGGATGAATTGTCAGGAAGGGCTTAAATATATAAGCCCTTCCCTGCAATTCATTCCAAAATGTGTTAAAATAAAAAATATATACATACTCACCTGCTCCCGGCAGACGGAGTTCAGCGCGGCCGGCCTGCAGTGGGTGTGAGTCAGAGCTGCCCCTGATTGGCTCAGCGCTGAGCCAATCAGAGGCAGCTCTCACTCACACCCATTCATGAATTCAAATTCATGAATTTTACACATTTCTGGATGAATTGCAGGGAAGGGCTTATATATTTAAGCCCTTCCCGACAATTCATCCCGCGATCGCCCGCAGCGCATTGCTTTCAATGGAGCCGGCTGTATTGCCGGCTCCGTTGAATTCAATGCACTGGACAGCTCCGGCCCGTTTCTAATGAAACGCGGCTAGGAGCAGATTTTTCGGGCGATTTTTTGGCCCCGGTCATGGGTTTTGCGGATGCGCATCCGTCATGCGATCCGCAAATCGCGCAAAAAAACGCCAGTGTGACTAAGGCCTCATGGTCCAGTTAATGTGACAAAATGAGCATTGGTGTAAACACACTCAGGGCTTAGTCACGTGCGCCCGTCTTCCTGCATGAAGAAGACGGACGCACTGCAGGTACGGACGTCTCTCCGCAGCGCCGGAAGAAAGAACACATGAGCGGCAATGGAGCTGGTCATGTGTTCTTTCTCCGCACCGGCAGTGCGGTCATCTTATCCTGCAGGAAGACAGGCGCAGCGGCGCCGGGATGCGCCCGTGTGACTAAGCCCTCAGGGTTACTTTGTGTGAAACCGCTAACTGGACCTTGAGGAGTTTGTATTATCTGCACAATAATAAATAATCCAGCTGTCTGGTGAGGTGATCTGCATATCCAAAGACATTTTACTTGCTGGTTCTAATAAAGTGTACTTCAAAAACACTGATTTTATTGACTAGTCCTTTTACATTGTACATCTACCAACAGGTTGTGCCAGAGCCTAGATCTCTCTCATTCTTCTCATACGATACATAGTTTCCTTCTCTCAATTTACTGATTATGACTCTGTAATTGACAGATTTTATAATGTAAATTAATATATTGTACTGCAAAGCTCATTGAAATCCAAGGGGCCAATGGATGATGTACAATTTATAGTGCTACTTTATTGACTCTTTTCTTCTGCTTCCTACTCAACTGAAATGCTCCTCATAATCTTGCCCTTCATGATGGCTACTCCTACCTTTGTACATTTCACTGTTGATGCCAAAAGATTAAATTCATTCATTTGTTAAAAAAATATTATTCTCGTTTTTGGATCAACTACCTGATTTTTTATTCTATACTTATTCTTTAGCACCTCATCTTTTCTTACAACTCTTTCATTTGAGCTACTTCTTACCTCTTTTATGTGGCATGCTGAAATTTCCATAATTTGTGACAAATAAAAGAGTGGACTTGTGCATGCATTGTACTGCCCTTACATATTTAAAGCTGATTTGATGACATATTGGCTTTAGAAAAAAATATAGCCTTCTACTAATCATGTACTTCAGTATTGAATATTTTTAAACTTCATTTAGATTTAGACCAATTGATATCTGAAGATTGGGCTGTCCGCTAATTTAACCGACTAAAAACTCTTGAAATTACGGAACATATCATGTCTTCAATCCACTGCCCTTTCTATTCACAAAATAAACCATTTGCTCTTGACGACGTGTGGTTTAAAACATTTCAATGTTAATAAGTTGTCTGGACTGGTGGTTGTTGGCAGAACTGGACAACTATTACATGTGTATAGGAAAGGATTGGCATGTTTCATTTCAATGCTCAATCCTTTTGTTCCCCCTAAAAATACAGTAGGTGACATTCAGAGCTGTCTGGCAGCACCTTACCTCTCTCCTCCCACTCTTTTTACAGGCTGTTTCTAGTATTACAGCTCATTTTCATTTAAGCATATAGAGCTGAGCTGTAATGCTAAAGTAAGTCCATGGCCAATAGTGGCACAGTTTTTTTGAAGAAAGCAGCTGTGGTTTTCTAATCTTACACATCCCCCTCAAGATCTCCAGATGGGTGAGAACTGCAGAAATTTAATATAAATTTCCGTCTGCTGTATAGAGTACCATTGGCAAACTGTTATGTGTTTATCTGGAAATAGATAATACATGCTGAAGGTGAGAATTCAGGGGTACATTCTGGCTGGGTGCTAAGGGTGTGACAGACAGCAAAGTGCAATTACACATGGCATGGTGTTAATGGTGCAACTCTGTATTTCACCATTCTTATATGAATGTACCCTAAATACAGTTGAAAAAATTGGGGAGTTGAATATTTTCACAGACGCTTTGCATGGTTTCTTTTTCCTGATATAATTTTGTGTCTTGCGTATTCATACTACCAACTTCTAACATGGAAATAAGTAAATAAATGCAGGTGTGACTCATAGTTAATATCAGATACCAGTGGTAAAAAAACAAAATTAATATTGTAGATGTTATATTTTATAAGGCTACCAAAAACAAACAATATTACAGCAAGTTTTCGAGGCCACTTAAGTTTCTTCTTCAAGCAAAATTTGCTAAAATGCCAAATGAACCCAGTATATAAACAGCATAATTGTTATTCCAAAGAACACAAAACATAATGAGCTTGGAGAGTAAATCCTTAATTGCTCCACAGATAAGAGTGAGAGTTTAGATGCTTCAGCCTGCCATAAATCCCTCCGATAGATTCTGTCCTGTGTTCAAAGTATCATAGATTTATACAAATTAGTGTTCCCATACTCTTCTTTCTCTCTGGGATTTGAAGTTGCCCTTTAGGGTGGCTTCCTATAGACATACTTGCACGCAAAAAACAGCTCATTAGGCTAAATAACCTTTTAAATTAGGGTAGGGGTGTGACGCGCGTGCAAATCAACCTAGTTCACTGCACAAATGTGTTGTGCTGAAGCATGTGAAATCGTGCATATGTTTGTCTGAAGGAACCTTAATTCAGACAACTGTATGTGCAAATAAAACTGCCACAGTGCAGGGCATTTGAACATGAATGAGGTTGGATGAGGTACATTTGCATGCATGTCTGTGCATATTACTATACTTTTTGCACACACAGGGCCAGGTCACACATGTGTGTTCTTCTCCTTTCATTTTGGGCTTCTTCACACAACTGTATTTGTGTAGGTATTTGCACGAACAAAATCTGTGTGCGCTAAATTCCTTAGGAAAAAAAAAGCACACCTGCGACTCATTAGGCTAAATAGCCATTTAAATTGAGGCGGGGGACGTCTTATTCTCCGCGCAAATGTGTTGTGCTTTAGCCCATGCAAAAATGTATATGCCTATATGAGGCTGCCTTTACATGGGGAGATTATTGAAACACAATCACTGGAAACAGCAATTTCCAGCAATAGTTGGTCCATGTACACAAGGCCAATGATAGGACACTGAGCAAGAAATCGCTCACTTTCTGGACTTGCTTGGTTTTTAGCTCACCTAAAAACCAGGCAACTATTGGCCCATGTAAACAGGCAGTTATTCACATTTGAACGGCTGCTAGTTTTCAATAAATGGAGGTGGGTGACTGGAAAAGATCTCTAGTGTGCTCCACCTCCATTCACTGAATGCCTATCGCTTCTCTGTGAAAGAACAGGAGAGATAGTTGTTGGGACAACTGTCTGGCGCTCATGTACTCAACAGTTGTCCTGTGTGAAGGTACCTTAAGCCAAAATCAGAAGTAAAACATAGGCAGAGAAAAGTATAATGGAAATATTTGAACCTTTTCTGTGTTTTGGACCAACTCTGAGTTTTGACTTACAAATATCGATGGAAAATACTGTCCAAAATATGGCTGTATGAGAGTAGCCATGGAAATATTAAAATACATTGTAAAATCCACAGTAATACACATGTTCACATGAAAATTTACATGACACAGATTCCACCTTTCACAACACCATGTGTGAATTTACCATATACAATCTACCATAAAACCTATAGCCAATTGTTAGAGGTGACTCTTGGCTAGCACTATTGTAAATGGTGTGAACCATAGATCCTGTGTTATCACTATGTACTGCAGGTGTTACCTTTTATTGTATTCCAACTTGTGATGATTAGATGACTGCTATAGAGTTTTCTCTGTAGAACATGAAACATAACACGATTATTAGGCTAAGTGGTCAGTGTGAAAGTTGGGGGTATTTAGGAATTTTATTATATACTGACATAAGTATCCTAACGTAGCAAAAAAAAGAAACAATTTTTTTAAAGCATGTTTAATATAAAAATTTCATTTGTACAACAGGTCATTTTCTGATGTCCCATTTCCCTCAAGATCCAAACTTTATTACTCGCCATAAAGGTAGCATTAACTCATTCAGAAGCAGTGAAAGATGTGCAACAAGAGGTGGCTTAAGATGCTACCCCCTAATAGGATATTTATATTTACTAGATTTGCAGATAGCCTTAATTTAAGGAAAGAGATAATGTTCTATCATTAATCCCTAATTGTTAGGATCATAATATTCATATATGTCATTTGCTATTGATGTTCTTAGCCAATAAATAACATACTCCTTTTTTGGATGGTGCTTCCTCATGGTGAGCTTTAGTGAACAAGTGCTATGATTTAGACTGCAGAAAGTTCTTGAAAAGCATCCTCCTCTCATTCAAGTGGATCTTGTTTATTGAATAAAGTTTGTATTACTCTTTTATCTAAATGCTGGACTAAAAATTGCTTTGGATGTCTATTGAACTCAACCAAAATTGAGGTCCATATGTGGTGAATTGAAAGAATAGAGCTGGGGAGCTGTTTTTCTATTACTTCATGTCAATAGCAGCCCTATTGTCACTGTACACATAGTGAAACCATATTATGTCCAGATTATTAAACCCTAAAGTATGGATTTTACGGATTTAATGCTAGATTCAGGCTTTGGTCAGACAAGCGATTTTCTAGTGCATATATAGGCGCGCTAAAAAATCGTGACTATAAGAACCAATGCTTTCCAATGAAAGCGGTCACATGTCTGATTTTTACAAGAGCAAAAAAATTGCACCTGTAAAAGATAGGACAGCATTTGTAAGCGCACATCGCACTGCAGGAATCCCCTTTCACAGCTGTCGGCTCTGGCAGGGAATTCTTTTATCTCCACGGGGACCCCCTCATCACAGGACACTATGGCAGTACCGTCACAGTGCTTATTGATGGGGGACTCCTCACGGCGATGAAGGAATTCCCTGCCACAGCTGTCACAGCTGTGGCAGAGGAGCGCAATGCTATCCCATTGCTTATATTTTTGTGGTAGGGCATATATTTTAAGCCCCCCCTGAAAATCCTCCCTGCGGGGGTTGCCTTCATCAAATTGCTTTATATGGGTGTGGCAGCAGCACCGGCCACATTGAAAGCAAGGGGATAGCATCACGCTCCTTTGCCAAAGCTGTGACATCTCTGGCAGAGTAGCGCTTCTTCTCCTTATGTTCTCAATGGGGCCAGCTCTGCTGCCGTCAACTCCATTGACAACAAAGTGAAACCCCTGGATGTGACAGTATCCAGGGGTTTCACATCCAAGGAATCCCCTGCTGCAGCTGTCACAGAAACAGCAGGCGATACCGATCGCACTATTTCTGTGCGACTTTTTGCTTTGGTCATGCGTTTTTTTTACAAATACGATGTGCGATGTCTTTTGTGCATCTATGCATGCACTAAAAAATCGCTAGTGTGACCAAGGCCTCATACTGTATAACTTTTGATAAGGTTTTTTTTTAGCTAAAACAAGCAGATCCAACATATGAACTGTTTTCTCTTTAACTTTTCCTTCAACTCAGGAGTCGTTCATACAAGCGTGCATTTGCACGTGCGTAGGTGTGCACAAATCCGCGCATCCAAAACACGCGTGAAGAAAGCTCCGTGCAGCATTGCTTTCAATGGGGTCGCAGCTGCTGCCAGTGGCCCCATTGAAAGCAATGGCCTGCCGTCAACCCCTGCAGTGATTTTCGGGTAAAGGCTTTAAAAATAAACCTTTCCTGAAAATCATCCCTAGCTGTAGTAAAAAATAAAAAAAATGTATACTAACCTGTCCGTCGCTGCCGGGGCTCAGGCACATCTAGCCGCTTGTTCTCCCTGCACTGCGCTGAAGCTCTTTCAGCAGGCGGGGATTTTAAATCCCCACATGCTGAAAGGGCTGCGCCTGATTGGCTGAGCACTTAGCCAATCACAGGCAGCACTCAGCCATTCATTGAATGACAGATGAGCACTGCATATGATTGGTCACAGAGCTCAGCCAATCACAGGCAGTGCTCTGCCATTCATTGGTTCTGTTAGTAGTAGCCATATCACAAATCCAATATGAATTAATCTCCTATTGCGACATGTTGTATTTTAAAAACACACAAATGACACACTCTGGGTGTTATTTATACATTTGAGACTAAGCTTTTATTTTTTTTATTTTTTAATATTACAAACCATTGTTCTTTATTCACAAACCACTGTAGTGATATAAACACTCATTTCTAAAGACAGATATACACATTTTCTGGGTTTGCAGATTTCTTTGATAATCTGTTTTGAAGTCACTATAATCCACACATGGTATTTTATAATTTATTTGATAGCTGATAGCATCAGTAATTATTTACATACATGAAAACATTCCAAATATATATTGTTAAAAAAAGAAAAGAACATAAATAAAAAAAATCCAAATATAGCTATCCCAGATAAACATTTTTAATTAAATTGCAACCAGTGAAAAATCTTTTTGATATTTTTTGCGAAATATGGATACCTTTTTCCTTCTGATAAATGTCGTTCCATTCCAGATTTGATTTTTTTTTTGTTTCTTTTTTTCTTTTTTCTTCAAGAATTATAATGCCATTCATTCACATCATAAAGTTTTAAGTAAATCTGATTTTAAAATCAGTATCTATGAGGTGTCTTAAAAAAATGATGCAAACCCCCATTGTCGATTTGAGGTGATGCCGATCTACTAAAAAAATATTGTCTTTTTCCCCAGTGTTACAGTACATTTTATATTGGATTTGCATATACTTTAAATATACTGGAGGGAATATCCCTTTTCTTTTATACTGAAAATAACACACAATACAGAAAGTTTTCTTTTTTTCTATTTGCAACTTTTTTTCTAACTTCTAAACATAAAAGATACTCTCTATACTTAGAAACACTACTGAAAACATTTCATCTTTTGTGGATCTTTATTGATGTATGTTCAACTGATCATACTTGCATGCACATACGATGACAAAGAGAAAATCTGGTCACAAACACTTGTATTTAAAGCAGTTTTTATAGCAAGTTGGTAGGTTTACAGCAGTGATTCATTGAATACAGTGGTCGTCTCAGTGGACGGGCACAGTACATATGAGGATATTATTTGCAATGAACAAAAAATAGAAAGAATGGGCAATATACCCACATTTTGACCCCCCTCCCCTCCCAGCTAATTGCATTTATTATTACAAGTACAAAAACAAAACTCCTGATGAGATTACCATAGCTCATTTTAGCTCATAAACAGGACACCATGGAAGAGAATCTACATGTATGCACAGACAAACTGCAATTTTTCAGTAACTTGACAAATGGAATTATTATGAATTTCATTGCATATTTCTCACCACTCAGAACAATAGGCTTGAACTATCTGTGCTCAATGTTGATGATATTGTAACCAGTAACCATTTATATTGTATGCTATGAATCTTTTTAATATAGTACGCTTAGAAAACATTATAAAATTACTATTTGCATATTTTTATGTACATGAAAAAGAATATCCTGTTGCTAAGTGTTTCACTCCTATTTAGCTAAAGACCATCTATTGTCAAAATGCTCTTTTAGTATGTTTTGGACCATTTTTAAGATGAATTCAATAAAGAAATGTAATAAAGGTCACTGTGTAAGAATTGTTTTTCTCCAATAATTTGTAATGCCCCGCCCCCATGCTTTATTCTGTGTTTCTTGATGAAAATAGTTGCTCACAGAATATTCATTAGGAGATACCCCCTGTGCAGGCTTCTCAGGATATATAATTTAGCAGCTTTGTCTACTTATTAACAACTAACTGATCTGTCTTCCAACCCCACAATCACATCCCTGTGAAAGGAGATATGATTACTTGAATTCATCACTAGAGAAGTCTACATGCTCCATAATGTAGACTACTTCAGGGATGAACTACATCTTTAGATTAATTTGCACTTCATTAAGAATTCCTGAAAATTAGCTCAATAAGACACTAAGTAAGTCAATGGGACCCCAAGTAAGCAACAAACATTATTTAATTAAATATATCCAAGAGAATATATTATAAGTTGACTGCAAGATTCGTTTCTGTTTTCATAATTTCCAGTTATAGCTTTAATTAGTATTTTATATATTATATAATATACAAACACATCAATAATGAAAGGGAATATGTTGCATAAGTTTGAAGTATTATTGATATGTTGGTTTATTATTAGATGCATTTAACATTCAATGATTTTGTTTTTTTGATAGTTTTGACAATTAATAAGTAAGGACATTTTTATACTTTTTCTTGTATGTGCATTTTTTAAATATGAGACTTTATTATCTACTTTTTTGCTGTTCCAGGCTCACACCTAATAGTGCACACTTTGATCAAATTCCTTATTCAATTATTTTTCATTTTTGGTTTGATTTGTTTTTGGGTAGCTTTTGGGTGCATTTTAAAACAGTTTGAAGTATACAGATTTTTATAAATTATTAAATAGTCTATTATAATAGGATTCCCTATTTAAATATAATGTACACCTTAATTAAGCAATTTTAGCTGTAAACTACCACTTACTTGAAATAAAAGAAAAATAAATTAATTAAAAAGTTACAAGACTTATAGAATTCAAATAGATGAAACATTGTTTGTAAAAAAATGTGTTATTAAGGATTATGGTTTAGTAAACATGAAGAATAAACTAAAGTGTACGACACATAATCCATATTTTCTAGAAAATTTGGATTTTTACAGGTCAGCTTAAAACTAAGTATAAAGAGTGGTTACTGTGGGTCAGTCATATAAATTAACTGGCATACAGTAATTCAAAATGTTTTTCAATAAAACATAAGTTACATAGATAGAGTTTTGTACAACTGAAAAATTGCAGATTGTTTACACAGCATAATGTTTAAAAAAAAGCAGCAACCAAGCAGTTGAAAATACCGTGATTATCTCTATGTAATGAATGCAATACTTGTAAAATGTTTATATAAATCTTGATATATTTAGTAAGTAACTCCATAAAAATGATAATTTTCTCTAATAGTTGTTCTAATAGGCTAAAACTAAAGCATAATAGGCTGCGTATATTTTTAGAACATAACAACTCCACTGCACAGATGTAAATTTTGTACATTTTAACTGGTACAAACAATTTAAGTTTCTTTTTATTACTTTCCCTTTACAACTTTCAAAAAAAGAAAAAAATAGAAACAGTGCTTTTGTCATCTTTTTAATAATACTCCCCCTCCCACATTATAAAAATCAGCAATGATATCAATAATTTATTATACTGGAAGAAATATAAAAAAGAATGTAGATGAACTAACCAGCTTGTTTTTTTTTTATATATTATTTTTTTTTACCTTTTTTTCTTATTTTCACTTATTTTTTTGTTTTTTTTTCCTGTGATTTTTATCTTTTCTTGATTTTTTTAAACTGTTGTATGCCAAGATTATTATTAATAGCTGAATACTGTCTGGTGGAATGCTTAAAAAGGGTAAGCTAGGATAGCATTTCATCAGATTTTATGTACAAAGAGTCAAATTCACAAATTTAAACACAACCTTTGGCTCTGGACAATTAATAAATAATTTAGGACAGTCACTAAATGAAGTTTGGTGCAGTGGCAACCTTTTTGCTCAGATGTATCAGCATTTTAGCCCTCCCAAATAAACTGAAATATATGTAAATGCAGAAATGACTACTATAGTCACACGCTTACAAAATGTGATAATTCCAATAGCTTAATATTTAGCATATATAATTAATTTACATATTATAGCACTCTTGATTGTGGCCCTAAAATAGTTTTTTAATTCATATCTACAGTAGTAGCTTTCTAGGTCAACCACAAAAAATCTACAGCCAACAATCAACTACAGAACCTTGAGAAATTAAAGACCCACAATATTAAAATACACAGAACAAAATATCTGAGGTATAAGATAAAAAATGTAATTTTACTCTCTTTGAGTTTTATTTAGTTATTTAGAGTTGCTAAAATGATGCACTACTGCATGTATTGCAATACCCAGGCCTCGGAAAGCTTCTTTTCCCCCACACTGGAAGAGTTTTATGGTTTTGTCATTTAGTATGGAGCAAAACGGCTGTATCCCCCTCGGTATATACTAGCCTGTAATGAAGAAAGAACGAGACCGACATCATCAGCATGGCTCCTAGTCTTGGCATCAGTGAAGGGTGCAAAAGCATTCTGAAACAAAGCAATTTCATGGGTTTGTTTTTTAAGATTGTTTCTTTTTAAAAAATCAAGGTCATAACTTAAAATATTTTACCACCACCCACCTTCCCAGAAATCAGTTACCATCAAAAAGTAAAAGCATTGATTATTTTACTAGCTAACTGATCATATATCAGGACCTATCATAATCTTAGGTTATCCAGGATAATGGTTATCTTTATAGAGAGCTGTTTATACATATATGGTAAAGGTGCATGTATGGGCTGAACTGTGGATACAATGTTACACAGATTTATATGTGTTTTTGCCATTTTTTTAAGCTATAAGTTTTTGCCTCTTTGTCTTTATTTAATTATTTCAGTGTGTGCAAGTTACCCTATTGTGCTCCTGGATGCCTTAGGCTTCTTTCCCACGCGCGTATATCGGCCCACTGTTTTCATGGCTGGCTGATATACTCTGTGATCTGATGAGTTGGATTCCAATGCATCAGATCACATGGCCGTATACCTGAGACGTAAAAGCACGCAGCCGGGCATTTTTACGTTGGGCCCAAAAGATAGTCCTGGAACTATCTTTTCGGTGCAAAACATCGGCCGCTGATAGCGGCCAGAGGTGGGAGTTCAGCAGCGTGGCTGCTACACTCCCTCCCTCTGCTCTCCTCCCTGCTTGTTCTTTGCAATGGAAGGGGGCAGGGGGAGCTAAGCACTGCCCCATGCCGCCTCCTCCCATTGCTGGCTGTGGACAGGGGGTGGGACAGGGGTGGAGCTAGGTGCTACCCCCTCCCCGCCCCTTGTCTTTAGCCCGCAACAGGAGGAAGCATGATGGGGCAGCACTTATCTCTGCTCCTATCCCGCCCCTTCTTATTGCAAAGAATGAGTGGTGAGGAGAGCAAAGGTGAGACTGCAAGGGGGATGAAGGGGAAAGGGGTGACAGCATGGTGACCTCGATGTATATGCACCGGGACCAAAGCTGTGTGAATGGGCACACAAACATTAGATTTGTGCGTCTGTTCATGAGCTTCTACACCCTAGATGGTAGCATATATCGGCCGGCTGTGGAAAGAATCCTTAGACTGAGTCCACCACTTGAAGCACCTTTTTTCTCTATAGGCCAGAGCAGAGAGTTAGAGTAAAAAAACTGGTCCTGCTTGGGACACTCAGCCTGGTCATATATTACATATAAACTGTAATATTTTGTGGGCAGCACTTTGATGATACCACCTGTTCCTGGAGACAGAACTGCAGTAATCAGCTGATCATCAGGTGATCATCAGGTGAATGTTTATGGAGAAGGGGTTTTGATAAAACAATCCCTTTAAAGATTAACTTTTGAAAGTACTTGTGAAAATAAATGTATGCATTCTTAAATGGAAAACAATCAGCTGCTCATCTGTTTTGAATTCTCTAATCTATTCTTTTAATTGGTATATATCCAGTTTCAAGCAAATCACATTTCCTTTGATTATTACATGTTGCTTGCTTCTATAGGCATAAAGCACCAATTCCATCCAATTTCTTCTGCAGCATGTCATCTTCACTACTGCTTAATTATTGTACTTTGATAACCAGGTAAACATTAAAGGGTTTGTCCCACGTTTAAACGTATCTCCTATACATAGGAGAGGTGATAAGTAGTTGATTGGTGAGGGTTCAATCACTTGGACCCCACCAGTCATGAGAATGGGAGCCCCTGTATGAAATAATTAGTGTTAGAGCATGCATGCTACAGCTCCATTCATCTCTATGAGATAGCTGGAGATCAGCTGTCCCATAGAGATGAACTGAGCAGCAGCGTGCATGCTTGACTGCTGCTCCATCCATATAGAGGGACAAGAGATCCCTCTTCTCATGATCGCTGGAGATGCCAGAAGTCAGACACCCACCAATCAAACTCTTATCCTCTATCCATAGAATAGAGAATACATTTAAAACTTTAAATTTATACCTAATTTAAGCATGAATCCTGGTGTCCTGTTTATCTACAGTATTACATTAAGGGAATTCTTCAAAGGAGGTAGGAAACATTAGAATGTAAATAACTGCATATTTGGTTTTAAATGGTATTTGTTAATCAGTTATTCATTAATCTGATATTTCCAACAATGTAAATTTATTTTTGTACAATATATGGATTTTTAACAAGAATATTAAGTAATTAGATTGTCCCATGAAGACAACCTGTTTGGATATATGCCCTGTTAGTGGATATCAAATAACAGAGAAAGCTTGAGAGTCTTTCTCCCCCTGCCCACATAAAGAAATTAATATCTCTTGTTGCATAAAAACATATATTAGAAAAGCTGTTAATCAATCTGTATAAGAGAAGGAAGGCATGATTTACTGTGTCTCCCAAGAGTAACTTAGTATATATTTTCAATATCATTTAAAATATACAGTATGTTTATTGAAGCTTTATTGGAAGACAATAAATACCTGCCATGTAATGGAAATACCTGGTGATGATTAGATGTTTTTAGTGATTTAATTCACATTTCTCCTGGATTAGAAATTATCAGAACTTGCTCTTATTTATATATACCGAATCGAAGGATTGTATTAAAAACATTCATTAGTAGCCTTTTGTATGACTAATAAATCTGAATTCCCCCCCAAAAATCTATAATATCATGCACACCAGTTATACCTAAAAAAATAACACGGGGCTCACACCTAACCACAATAAAGATAAAGTAATTAACAGAATTCTGTGATGAAAAAAGAAAGACATAAAAAGAAAATGAAGAAGAAAAGCTTACCACGGTACCAACGCCGTAGGTGGCTGCTGGAGCAAGTGTGTGGTGGTAGGGGTCGGCAGCATAAACTCGTCCGTAACTGAAAATAGAAAAACATAATGTATGTGGATTAATAATAAGTGAGAAAAAAAGAAATCGTAATTTAATTATTTCATCAAGAGAATGTTTTTTTTTCTTTTCTGCTTGCAGTTCCCATGTACATTCTACATTATTTTCATGCCATAAATCATTTTGCTACAACCCTGAAATTGGCCCCAAATGATGTCTTTTACTACATATAGACCAGATGTTTTACCTTGGAAACTAGAGCAGTAAATTTTGAACTGAAGCCAACACTTTAAATGAGTGTAGAAAAGTAATCACACCGCTCTGTATACTGAAGTACAACAGGTAATCCAGCTCAGGACATTGATAAATATTAGCCAAGATACTGTTCTTGGAAGATGTCCAATTACTAAAATGTTCTTTCATTCTCCCATCTAGCAGTCAATATTGTAAGAGCTTGTAAATGCATCTTACCACAATGTACGTAATATAAAGTATAACAAAATTCTGAAAAGCTACTACTGAAAAAAATGTGGTTCTATAATAGGAGATTATTCTCAAATTTAAGAAAATAAAAATTGCTTTACAAAAAAATTATATTTTTGCCATTTTTATTGTATCAATGTTTAAAAAATGCAAAAGGGCGTTCATAAAGTCTTATTTTTTTTGCTTAGAGTGGTAAGTACAAAATCCAATTTACATATAATCACCTATCAGGATATCCATACTATAAGGTACTCTATTCTTCTATGCTTAAATGTGATGTGTAATGGATTATCCATATTACTTGGAGTCAAGGGTATCCAGTTAATTACAAGTCTGCAAATAAAACCATCTACTTTATGCTTTTTATGGGGCTATTCATATTTACATTACTGAATTACATGAGCAGCTAGATAATATTCAGAAATAATCAGTTTTGCACATTTTCTTTTTTAATAAACTGAAGTTCAATGTGCCATCATACTATTTTGCAATTCCAAGCCATTTACTGGTGTTATCTAAAATTATAATTTCATAAGTTATCATAGTATTTGCCACTGTTCTGCCATCCTGTTTCTTTGACATTCAGGGACAATTTCTTCTATTACTAACAAATGTTGTTTTGTCTGACTACATAATGGATTTTATGAATGGAAAATGTTATTATAGTGTTCAATACCATATATCAGTACAATTAGAAGATAAAAAATAATATTAGGATCTATTCACACTAGATTCATGACTTCTACAATGTAACCCAGAGCTCTGTAACAGATCTCTCATATCATAGATCCAAATAGAGACTGTCTGATCCCATTGACTTATAATAACCACCATTAGTGTTCCACTGAGGTTTACATTGTGTTGACTACAAGAATAGTGCTGCATGCTCTGCTATTACTGCTGTCAAAGAGCCGTATTTCATTGGCTGAAATCAAAACATGAAAATAATGGTCCTGGTTATCCAGAAAACATAATATATAGATAATATATCAAAACTAAGAACATGAATGATGACCAGACTAGCTAAAGAGAGTGCACATTTCCTAGTAGTGGGAAACCATAGAACTACAAATATGTACAAAAGAGTGAAAAAACTCCCCAAAGTGAGACTGCGCTGCTTAAATAAGTACTGTATTGCACTGAGACTTACTTTTTCACTATTTGTAATGATGTCTTATTATAAAAATGGAGCGATTTGTTATGTGTTTATGCTTGAAGAAGGAGTTATGTTCATACCCCAAAACGCGTCGCAAGACTCCTGTCTGGACTTTTTGTCTGTGTTTTGTATTACCCTTTATGTTGTATTAAAACCTTACATGAAGGCCTTGGTTTGCCGTGGATTTATCGTTGTCAACCACTACCTATCCTGGAGGGAATGAACATAGTCTCTTTGGTGATTCATTAACGGAAGTTCACTTCATGTGCAGGGGCTTCCCTTATTCCAGTAAGTCTCAGTGTAATACAGCACTTATTTAAGCAGTGCAGTCTCACTTTGGGAGATTGTTTACTCTTTTGTACTATTGGTACCTGGATCACAGATTGTTTTCTGGTATCTCCTTTAGACTTGCAGCTCTCCACCATTCAGTGGATTATAAACTACTTCAAGTCAATTCTTTGCTTTACATCTTTTGAGACTTTCAGTCTCTAGTGTAGGTTCATGTTTGGTAAAAAAGACCACAAAATGAAATAAAACAAACTGGTCTCATTTTTTCTTTTTTGATCACATGTATGTGGGTGGCATGGAGTTATAGTAAGTTATCATGCTGACCGTACATTGTCATAATCTAAGATATCTCATTATAAAAATTAGTGCTATACAATTACACTCTGTAGAACACAAGTTGCCATATCATATGCCCAATTAAAGGGGTTGTCCCGCGCCGAAACGGGTTTTTTTTTTTTTCAAACCCCCCCCCCCCCCCCGTTCGGCACGAGACAACCCCGATGCAGGGGTTAAAAAAGATCACCGGACAGCGCTTACCTTAATCCCCGCGCTCCGGTGACTTCTTACTTACCCGGTGAAGATGGCCGCCGGCATCTTCTCCCTCCGTGGACCGCAGGGCTTCTGTGCGGTCCATTGCCGATTCCAGCCTCCTAATTGGCTGGAATCGGCACGTGATGGGGCGGAGCTACACGGAGCCCCATTGAGAAGATAAGAAGACCTGGACTGCGCAAGCGCGTCTAATTTGGCCATTAGACGGCGAAAATTAGACGGCAACCATGGAGACGAGGACGCCAGCAACGGAGCAGGTAAGTGAATAACTTCTGTATGGCTCATAATTAATGCACAATGTACATTACAAAGTGCATTAATATGGCCATACAGAAGTGTATAGACCCACTTGCTGCCGCGGGACAACCCCTTTAAAGCTTTTGCACCGGGGCCAAGGAGTTTAAAACTTTAACATGTGAAAGGCTGATTTTAGTGATGTAGCGATATTTAACCTACACTGATAACAAGAGCCATTGAAAAGTTATTGAAAAGACAAGAAAAAGTTCTGTGCCACAGTTTATTTAGCACATTAAGTGTAAATCTAATCTTGCAGCGTCTGTACATAACATCTTACCAGTGGAGTATGGATTACAGTTGCTATGAATCAGGAGGGCTATTATGGCAGGGTGAAAACGTGAAACCAGATAAATTATCACTAGAGACAATGATATACCCGTTTCCACAAGAATACCGAGAGCTACACTAGGTTAAAGGGAATTTCTAATGGAAACCTGCATGGCAATCAACTCATTACATGAGGTCCAGTGGAGTATGGATTACAGTTGCTATGAATCAGGAGGGCTATTATGGCAGGGTGAAAACGTGAAACCAGATAAATTATCACTAGAGACAGTGATATACCTATTTCCACAAGAATACCGAGAGCTACACTAGGTTAAAGGGAATTTCTAATGGAAACCTGCATGGCAATCAACTCATTACATGACGTCCAGCATTTCTAACTGTTGGCCGACAAGTTTGCTTGAACGTATCTCGGTTGTTATTTAATTAGGTGTTACAGTAAAATAACATCTTTACATTTACTAGAAATCATTGTATTTGTTTGAGCTGACCTTCACCTTCTAATGTGGGTGCTTTGTTGTTATGATTAATATTTGCTATTTCCTAAAGAAAATAGAAAGTGTCAGTTTATTCTCCAAATGCAAAGCTTATTTTTAAAGCTGATTTTAAAAGACTCACCTATGCTTGACATTGACAATTAAGGGCCTGAAAGGTTAGGATTGTTCACTAGCAATCCTTTAGTTTTTTAATATAGCACAGCAAGTAAACATTTCAAGACTGACTAGTGTTTTGATATCAGCAAATTCTAAAACTGTTTTCTACCTAAAATAATAAAATGTACTTGACTACATGATACTTACAGTATGTACGCTTACTATAATATTTAATATATTCGGAAATTCCGTATACTCCATCGGGAAATCTATAAAAAATATTTCTACAACATCATATCCCCAAATAAATATAAAAATTATCTATTTTGTAATTCATTTAATGCTTATGATGTTTAGTGATTTGGGATGAGCGAGCACGCTCGGATAAGGCAGTTAGTAGAGCGAGCATTGCTCTTCTCGAGTAACTGCATTCTTTAGTGATGTTGGTAGCAGTTACCTTAACAATTGATTATATATTATGCACACATAGTAACATAGTAACATAGTTCGTAAGGCTGAATGAAGACAATGTCCATCTAGTCCAGCCTGTCTAGCCTCCTGTTTTGTTGATCCAGAGGAAGGCAAAAAACCCCAAGAGCAGAAGCCAATTAGCCCTTTTGGGGAAAAAATTCCTTCCCGACTCCCTAATTGCAATCAGACTGTTCCCTGGATCAACCCCTAATAGTTCCTACCTGCCTGTATACCCGAATTAACAAATAATCTTAGATTTATAGCCTATAATATCCTTCCTCTCCAGAAAGACATCAAGACCCCTTTTAAACTCCTCTAAGGATTTTGCCAACACTACGTCCTCAGGCAGAGAGTTCCACAGTCTAACTGCTCTAACAGTAAAGAACCCCTTTCTATGTTAGTGATGAAACCTGCTTTCCTCTAAACGTAGCGGATGCCCTCTTGTTACCGCTGCAGTCCTGGGTATAAACAGATCCTGGGAGAGATCCTTGTATTGTCCCCTCATGTCGCCTCTTAACCTTCTTTTTTCTAGAGTAAATAATCCCAGTTTGGATAGCCTCTCTGGGTATTCCAGTCCCGTCATTCCATGTATTAGTTTAGTTGCCCTTCTTTGAACCCCCTCCAATACCGTAACATCTTTCCTGAGCACCGGTGACCAGAACTGTACGCGGTATTCCATGTGAGGCCTGACAAGTGCCTTATATACTGGAAGGATAATGTTCTCGTCCTTCGCTCCTATACCTCTTTTAATGCATCCCAAAACTTTATTTGCCTTTGCAGCAGCTGATTGGCATTGGTTACTCCAGTTTAGTCTATTGTCCACTAGTACCCCCAGGTCTTTTTCCATATCACTTTTCCCTAGCGGTACCCCATTAAGTGAATATTGGTAACATCCATTCTTGCTGCCCACATGCAATTTATCCCATGAGCAACTGGGAACAAGGTGTGCATTTTCTACACTATAATTTGTTTGAGAAAGGGCTCAGTCACATGAGCGTTTTGTGTTGCGCATGTTTTTTGCATTTGCGATTCTCATGTATTAGAACCAATGCTTTTCAATAGCAGCTGCCAAATGTCCGATTTTTACCGGCGCAAAAACTTTATGTGCAAATTTTGAATGCACCCAAGTGTGATTTTTTAACCGTGATGCCCACTACGGTTATGCAAATTTTTGCCGCATGCATCTTGCGTGCGTTTCACGCTAGTAAATGCAAAGAAAGAAATGCTTGTCTGACTGATCCCAAAGGCAGTCTATTTTGCCAAAATGTTGCCCTCCTATACGGATGTGTCTGTATTTGCAACAAGATGAGGATTTATACTAGTATGTTCTTGTAATACTATAATATATACTTTAGATGTTGAAGACTTTTTCAAAAGAATATCACGCCAATCAATTACACTGAGTAAAACAATTTTTGGTGACTTATTTGGGGTATTTTGGGGTCATAGATTTTGAAAATGGTATTAGTTTTTCTTCATTATCAAGATATGACATATGTCCATACAAATGTATACATGTACACATATTGTTATGCATATGTAATGACTGCCAATAAAAAGCTGGAGGTACAAAGATAAATCCATAGAAGCCTAGAACAGAAATAAATCAAAAGTTTTTCCATTGAGACATGTTGATGAAACTACATTTTTGTGATTTCCTGCGATTAGATATTCCTGGACATTTGCGCTGAATATTTCAACAGTAGTGTGCCATTACATGTGTATCCCATCGTCCACAGTACTGTTCTTCCATGGTCCTTATTTCCTGGTGAAATCATTCAGTGTTCAGTGACAAAGGTACTCCCCATTGAGATGAAGAAATTCTCTGCTGCAGCTGTCACAGCTGTTACAGCTGTGGCAGGGGACTCTTCACTCCCCATGGCGAGTCCCCTTGTCACTGAACACTGTGACAGCGCTGTCACAGTGTTCAGTGACAAGGAGACTCCCTGCGGGGAATATTTACACAACAGCAGCGGAGAGGTGAGTATATATATATATATATATATATATATATATATATATATATATAAATTTTTTTTCATACAAACCAGGGATGATTTTCAGGGAAGGGCTTATATTTCAAGCCCTTCCCTGAAAATTACTGCAGGGGTTGTCGGCATCCTATTGCCTTAAATTGGGCTGCGGCAGCAGCTGCAGCTGCATTGAAAGCAATGCTGCACAGACCTGCATTCACGTGTGTTAGTGCATGTACGTGTGTGCGTGTTTTTGTGCGCACCTATGTACGCATGCGCATACACTCGTCTAAATGCACCCTAAAATGAAAACATTTATGGGCAAGGAATGGTAGAAAAAAAACAAGCACTACTCACCTCTTAAATGGCCTTCTGGTCCAGGGCAGCCAACCTGGTCCCTGGTGATCCATTTCCAGAGGAGGCTGCAGCGATTATGTGGCATTTATTGTGCCCAAGACTGCCCTGCCAATCACTGGCTTCCGTGGTCATTTGCCGTTCATGTAGGTATTACCATTGAAGCCAGTGATTTGGTGAGTAATCACGTACAATGAAAGGCAGGTGACTACAGCAGCTTATTTTGAGACCAGACCAGCAGGCACTGAGGTAGCTTCACTGGCTCAGAGACCATTTAAGAAGCGAATACTGCTTATTGTTTTATTTTCCACTCGTCCTTGCCCAGAATTTTTTTTTTATGTCCTGAAAAACCACTTTAATAAATAGGGTATTCAAATGTGTATTTTAAGCAGTAATGTATTCCCAAGTATTTGCAGATGACATATACGCAGATGTCATTAGAAACTTTATTGTTATGCCATTCCATCATCTCTTTGCTTCTCTCCTCTTTTTACTTGGCTATTTCTCCTACACAACTATATACTGGGTGGGAACCACAAATAGTCAACATTACAGTGCCCATATGTGTTTTCACCCAGGTGCCCACTGGGCATGACTGGCACAAGTAGTTTGCACAACCAGAGGTGACAAATCTCAGAGAAATAGACAAGATTGAACTAGTAACCATAGATACAGGTCTTTTCAAACTAATGAAGGATACCAAGACTAGGAATGCTAAGCATGGAGAACTATACTTATAAATTGGCCAGTACCTGCGCCAAAAAGGGAAGTCCCACTACAGGAGACACACAAGACACCAATCCAAGCGTAACTAGTGATCACTAGACTAAATGCTAAACATATGAGCCTAACTAACCAGAAGGTAAACTCCCTGAAAGAAGGTCACTCCTAATCTACCTTATTGAAAAAGAGTATTACCGAGAGAATAACTTAAACTTAACTTTTATTCCTAAACTTTGAAAACATAATTGAGCTGATAAACCATTTAACATAATACTCAAATTCTCAAACCAATGAGGAGACTAGTTATTGGATAAAATAAGTCACCATCAGATCTAGTTACTATCAAAAAAAGAAGTGAACAAATATTCAATCTGCCTTTATCAAAGAGGATTCCCAACTCCATAGATTGCAATTTCGCTTGTATTGGTCGAAAGACTATACATGTCCACCCTTTTCAGAAATAGTTACATTTGATGTAACTGATGACTTAATTCCAGAAGCTCATAAACGGAACTGTTAGACCCTCATACTGGAATTATATTCCTATCACACAACCTTTTCTATGCATTTCAGTAGCACTGACCCTAACTACCTCATCAGGGTCATAAATATATCATAAGAAAAGTAGGATAAAAATAAATCAGAAAGAGGAAAATATTTAAAAAACGACCAGCCTTAATGGTAGTCTGGGCACCATCTGCAAAGAACCTGGAGTCTCAAGGGACTCCGGGTTAAATAACTTAAATCCTGCCTACTCACAAAGGTCTAGTCTCCTTGTACCAATGGAATGGCGTGCGGCCAGCAATCCATCAGCCCAAATTGCACATGCCCTTACTGGTAAGGTTCATGCACAACAGATGCCAATAATCAGTCCCAGAGTGCACATAGCTCCACCTATCCAGCGCATACACAGCATTAGGCCAATAGTACGCCACAGCACATTCAAGTCCATTCACCCAGTATACAAAAGAGGCTCGCATTGGTCTCCTAGCAGGTGATAGTCATCATAGTTACAGCCAATACAAAAGAAATGAACTGAAAAGCTTATTTGGTACAATGTGGACTTAAGGAAATACCACATTGCACCACAACACATCCTCATGAGATCAGTGCCTCTCAGCGTAACATCCATCATCACCACCTGTCGTTTTTCTGTTGTGTGGAAATAATTTTCAATGTATAGCTCAAAAACTGCACTGCTCTCTCTCTCTCTCTCTCTCTCTATCTCTCTCTCGCTATATATATATATATATATATATATATATATATATATATATATATATATATATATATACATATACACACTGGACACTGAGAGGGTAATTTCTCCCTCTGGTGCCAGCAGGGATAGTCTATCTGAGTTGCCTGTTAATCCAGTCAGCCAATCAGTTGTAATTTAGTGTATATAAACTGAACCCTTAGCTCTATAGTGTTGGTATCCTGGCCACTTCCTGTGCCATAGTGCTCAGTATTACATTTCTCAATGCATCTAGTACTCAGTTATTACAGTTCTAATCAGTTTAGCACTTTTAGCATTTTCAGGATTTTCTGTTTTACTAATAGCAAATCCTAAAAATACAAGGATTACATAGGCCAATAGGGTGGTTTCACAGAAGCAGGAGGAACACCTAGATGACTAAATTAAATTTCACTGTGAGGGTTCAACTTAAAGGGGTTGTCCCGCGCAAGCAGGCGGTGTTAAGCACTTCTGTATGGCCATATTAATGCACGTGCTCGCGCCGCACAGGTCTTCTGCGCATGCGCCGGAGCGGCCCCATTCAACAGAACAGAAGAGAAGACTGCGCAAGCACGTCTAATCGAGGGAGAAGAAGGCTTCGGTCGGCGCCATGGAGACGGGGACGCCAACACCGGAGGGGGTAAGTGTATAACTTCTGTATGGCCATTATTTAATGCACGATGTATATTACAAAGTGCATTAATATGGCCATACAGAAGTGCTTAACACCGCTTGCTTGCACGGGACAACCCCTTTAGCTCTAAAACATAACTTTTAATAAATATATATTGATTAAAAAGGCTTGTCACACAAGTCTTAGGTGAGACACACACGAAAAAAACCACAAAAGTTACTCCTAGACCAAGACCCCTGATAATCGTATGGGGAACTGAGCTGGAGATGAGAAACAACTATTAGTACGAGTTTCTCCAAAAGTGTAGCCAGGTTCTTTATAACGAGAACACCAGCGACGTATAATAGTTACATCAACTGGGTATACGTAAGAGGTCAGCTTTATGCATGAACAGGCGTTCCTGTCTTAGTAACAGAGGTGAATCAGTTGATGACTACCTATTGATTGTAGTTCCACCAGTAGAGGTAAAGTCCCCAAACAGACCTGAGCCAATCTTTAAAGTAACAACATGGTGGCTCAAGGTCTGACTGGGGGCTGAGGAGTCAATGAGAAAACCACACTAGTAGAATCTTTTAGGTGAGGGATTGACGTTCCTACCATCTTATCAGCCGCCAGCCTATCATAAGGGCTGGTGCTGCTGCTTTTTTATTTTCTGTTCCTGCTGCTACTGGGGTGGGGATTTCTTGGGACTTAGATACAAACCTAAGATAATAGGATCGTCTATCCCTCACCTAAAAGATTCTACTAGTGTGGTTATATTAGTTTAGGATCTTTCTCAGCATTTTTACTATGATATTAGATTCAGTATAGAGTTTTGAGTTATCTCTGATTTTTCATCAAGATACAGACCTGGTTCCTGATGATGCTACATCACTAGTAGCGGAAATGCGTTGAACCCCTTACGTAGATCTTTTTTCCTCTTGAGCTATACTTGAACCGCCAACCTTTGATCTTTTTAGATCTGATTGAGCTACACTACTTGGAGCCTTGACTTGAGATCCTTCAGTTGGTTCTTTCATTTGAACCTCTGCGGGGTACACAATTTTCTTTCTCATTGGCTCCTCAGCCTCCAGTCAGACCTGAACGATTGAGCCACCGTGTTGTTACTTTAAAGATTGGCTCAGGTCTGTTTGGGGACTTTACCTCTACTGGTGGAACTACAATCAATAGGTAGTCATCAACTGATCCACCTCTGTTACTAAAACAGGAACGCCTGTTCATGCATAAAGCTGACCTCTTACGTATACCCAGTTGATGTAACTATTATACGTCGCTGGTGTTCTCGCTATATAAAACTTGGCTACACCTTTGGAGAAACTCGTACTAATAGTTGTTTCTCATCTCCAGTTCAGTTCCCCATAGATTATCAGGGGTCTTGGTCTAGGAGTAACTTTTGTGTTTTTTTTCGTGTGTGTCTCACCTAAGACTTGCGTGACAAGCCTTTTTAATCAATATATTTATGAAAAGTTATGTTTTAGAGTTAAGTTGAACCCTCAGTGAAATTTTACATAGGCCAAAAGCATCTACTATTGGTAGTACTATATGTAAATTCCCTTGAAGGTTTATTATACTGCACCCCTATTATTCTCACTGTCCTGATCACCTAGTCATTAAAGAAAGGCAATACATACCATGTATCTTTGCATTTGCTTATAGGGCTTTCTCGAGTTATCACATACAAAGAGTCTGTAGTGCTACCTGTAGATAATTGATTCAGACTATAGGCATATTCAGAGATTTGTATTCAATTAGCATATTATTTAGAATTACAGTTGGTCCTTATGGTCCTTAGCACGTTGATGTCTGTACATATGGAGCCATTATGTATTAGGTAGAGTTCCCTAAACATTCCAAAGGCTGTTTTATATATAATATAGTACCTTATCTACCTAATACAGAATGGCACCATATGTACAGACATCAACATGTGGCACCAGAAGGAGAAATTACTATCTCGGTGTCAAGTGTTAAATGACAGCAAGCACGCACTGCATGGTGCATTACATGTTCTGGGTTGGCATGCTGATATCACCCTCAACCCCTCCTGGAACCTAGAGGTCATGGCGCTATAAGCAGTGTGGCAAATGGCTTATACAGCTACATTTTCTATGCCAGAACATTGTTTGGCCTTCTTAGCTTTTATTATTTTACTATTTTGCTTGTGTTATTAAATTCATTAAGCAAGAAGAACTGTTGGCTATAGCAATTGTCTTAAAAGTCCTGTGGATATAGGCAAATGCTGCAGTACATATTATTGTGGGAAGGGAAGACAGAAATAAAACAAGATGTTCATCAGTAAGCAATTCTGTATCAGAAACTCCAGTCTATGGGGGAATCTGGAAGAGTTCCTTAATAAAACAGTTAATACACTTAGGCTGCTTTCCCATCTGCATTGAGGGTTCCATTTTTTTGCTCTGTTATGGGGGCAGGAAAGGGAAATCCACTGTCCGGATGGAGCCATCTCAGATGGTACCAAACAGCACCAAATGGACAGCATTGACTACAATGGGGTCCGTTTAGTTTTGCGCTCAGCTGTCCGACATTCTACCGGCCAAAAAAGACCTGCATGCAGGACTTTATCTACCGGTATTTTGTGCTGGATCTGCAATGGAACCTCCAAATGGAGGTATCAGCGCAGATGTGAAAGCAGCCTTACACATATGTATTTATTTGTACAATTTTAGCTCATGATTCATTTATATATTGCTTTTTTGCTGTATTTCTAACTCCTGCAAACCATTCATATATATAAATACTGAATATTTTTGCTGTGCAGTTCCCCTGTATGACTGCGTACATTAATTATACTGTAGCATCCTGATTACCCCTCTCTTAGTTTCACATTTTTGAAAATGTCCATCTATACTTAATATCTTGTCATGTTGTCACATTTGACCAGCCATGCGAACTGACCTAGAACCAAAGGAACAGTCAAGACTGTCAAAATGATAATGACAATAATGCCAAAAAAAGGCCAGAGTGCTTCTCTGGGTAAAAAAGACAGATTAATCAATGTAACCTACAAAAATAAGGAAGGGATCCAAGTGTTTATGGATTCTTATCATTTGATACATGTTTCATGTTTTCCATTGACAGCAAGCTTGAATGAGAACAGGGAGAAGGAATTTCATTTTTTTGTCGAGAGATAAACTCCCAGTCACTGTGGCAGTACAATTTTGAGTACTTTTCATGTTATGGCTAATCCTCTTTACGGCTAAATTTGAAAAGGTTTGCAGTGACAGAAGACAGTATGATAGACATGCTTTGAATAAGGAAGCAACAGCAAATCAAATGTATGTGGAAGCAGGCAAATAGTGATAATCCTTTTATTTGGTTCCTATCTTTTTTACGATGGCTGCATAATCAGCAGCACAACAACTGTATAATTTAGTAACATCTGTCTTAATTGCTATTCCAAGCCCTTCTGAAATTAGGTCAGTACCACAGGCTATATGTGATTTTAAAAGCACAAATAATAAAAATTTTATTAGCAGTGCTGGGATGTAACAATCATAGAGCAAACATTGGAAAATACTTCAACTTATGAAAATGTCTAAAAAGAAACTTTGGGCAAAATGGCATTGTTAATAAGATGTGAAGTAGAAGTACATGTTAAGCACCTTCGATGGATGGCAGAATTTGCCGATACGGATATACTGCCTAAGCATCTATATTTTTTCTTGTTATTTTTAATATATAATATCCTTATGATACATTGTGTAAATCTTATTGCTGGTAATGATATTGTAAAACATATACAGAAAAATTAACAATTTTACTCATTATCATTTTTTAACCCTTAAGGGGGTTGTAAGGGATTAGAAAAACATGGCTGCTCTCTTTTGGAAACAACATCACAAATGTTTATGGATTGTGTTCGCTATTGAAACGTGCCTTCACTGACGTAAATAGGGATGAGCTGCAACACTGCACATACCAATGTAGCAAAGCTAACACATCTTGCGTTAGTGCTTATGGCAATAGCTTGGTTTAGATATGCTATTTTTAAAGTGCAACTGGCTATTTAAATGGAATTGCTGTGGCTGCACTACACAAATTGCATAAGAATATTCACCTTGCCATATAAACGTTTTTGGCACGCTAAATGTTAATTTTAACAATGCTACATCTTTAGCCCATTGGCAAGAGTGCTACTGTTCCCCAGGAAAAAAAAAGATAATCCTTGTTTTTTCTAATTCCAATTGTCAAACTTATTCATACATTTCTCTGGTGATAGCTTACTTGATCAGTCTCATGTTTATGTTAAACTGTTCTTACTTTGTACGATAGGGGGGCACTTAAGGATATCTTATATATAATTAAATTAAGATTATGGGAATAGTAAGCCTGTGTAATATTACTTTTTAGTTATCATGAAATGTATACCATAAAGTGGATATAGTTAGTTATTATATGAAATTGTAGTCCATTTTTTATAGAAACAATGAAAAACACAATGAATTATAAAATGTTGGGATTTTATATTTTTAAATGGAGCAACTCTACTTAATGACATATATGTTGATTCTTCAATGATATAATGTATAATTAAAAGTACTTTTACAAAGTAATAAATAACAATATCTTCCCCTGCAGAGCCACAAGAAGTATAATTGCTCTAATAAACTTTTTTGCAAGTATTCGCACTGTTGTTCTTGAATGTAAATCTTGTTGGGCTATACTTAGCTCTAGCAGAAGATGTAACCAGATTAATCACATTTTATAACTTTAAGACTAGGAGCAATGAACATTTTAATAGAAAATAAGTTTATTCTGCAAAGAAGGGAGATGGAACAATATCTCTGCAGCATTTCTTCAAATCAATGCTTGACCCTTTATACAGGTCTGTAGAGCAATGATTGCGAATTGAAAACCAAGCCAAAATCCATACACAAACAGCTGTTTCAGGGTTTTTGCCCCTCATCAGTGTGCAGGAGGATCCTGGTTTGGCTAGTGAGAGGCCAATAGGTAGCGCTGCAGAGGTATTGTTCCATCTTTCCTATTTCCATATTACCAAGAGAAGTATGGATGGCCTTATAAGTCTCCTCACTCACCTTCTTGGTGCTCTCCCTAAGGAGTGATTTTACCCCCCCCCCCTCGACCTACGTTTAATCTAAAATGCAGCAATGTGGCCATTTTAGCTGTCATGTTCTGCTTTGCATTTTAGCAGTAAGATAATCTTTGAAAAAGCTATTTGGATTATATGATTTATGATATATGCTTTTCTAAACCGTGAAATGATTTGACTCTTCTCAATTCTTATCACTCAATATCACTGTTGACCACTGATGTTAAAATCTTGGTGAAGGTTCTTGCAAATAGATTACTTCCAGTAACGACTCATTTAAGACATGAGGATCAGTCTGGCTTTATGCCAAATAAATCAACTGCTATTAATTTAAGGAGGTTATATCTGAATCTTCAGGCGGATCAAGTTTGTGGGAACATGACTGTTTTTTTACTCAACGCTGCCAAAGCTTTAGATAGCATTGAGTGAAATTATTTGTGGGCTGTTCTTCATAGGATGGGTTTTGTTGAGAAATTTTAGGCATGGGTTAAACTGCTCTATTCAATGCTTGGGGAAAGAGTGAAGCTAAATGGTCATATTTTCAGATGCATGGTGTTAGAGTAGGGAACAAGGCAGAGGTGTTCCCTGTCCCTTCATCTCTTTGCAATCTCTTTACTAGAATGAAAGCACAATTAGATATCAGAAAACAATCCGCAATATGTATTTGTCACATTGTAATTCACTGATATATACAAAGGCACTTTAGATGCACCAATTAGGTATGATATATCCTGTGAATCACTCACTATCATGTGATTGCAGTAGATAAAACAAATATTCCTGGGTTAGGTGGAAATGGGTCAGGGGTGCAAATGCCCTCTGGACCGCTGTTTTTCTTACAAATGAAAGATTTGAACAACTTCTTTCGATGACATAAAAATGTCAATAGCGTTTCTCCGTTTCCACAACCCTATACGGCAGCATCTCCAGGCTGATAAATTTGGCTATGTGCACGTTTAACGCTTGAGCGTGCGGGTGTGTGGCGGCGTACTTGCGCTTGCGCTCCAACACTTGCGCTAGCGACGGCTGGATGGTGCGCTGAGAGACATTGGTGGATGGGGCCGAGGACAGCGGAGGTGAGGGTGTGGGTGTAGGCCAGGAGACGGTAGTGCCTGTGTCCTGAGAGGGGGGTTGGATCTCAGTGGCAGGTTGGGGCACAGGGGGAGAGGCAGCGGTGCAAACCGGAGGCGGTGAACGGCCTTCGTCCCACCTTGTGGGGTGCTTGGCCATCATATGTCTGCGCATGCTGGTGGTGGTGAGGCTGGTGGTGGTGGCTCCCCGGCTGATCTTGGCGCGACAAAGGTTGCACACCACTGTTCGTCGGTCGTCTGCACTCTCAGTGAAAAACTGCCAGACCTTTGAGCACCTCGGCCTCTGCAGGGTGGCATGGCGCAAGGGGGCGCTTTGGGAAACAGTTGGTGGATTATTCGGTCTGGCCCTGCCTCTACCCCTGGCCACCGCACTGCCTCTTCCAACCTGCCCTGCTGCTGCCCTTGCCTCCCCCTCTGAAGACCTGTCCTCAGTAGGCGTAGCAAACCAGGTGGGGTCAGTCACCTCATCATCCTGCTGCTCTTCCTCCGAATCCTCTGTGCGCTCCTCCCTCGGACTTACTCCAATTACTACTACCTGAGTGATAGACAACTGTGTCTCATCGTCATCGTCCTCCTCACCCACTGAAAGCTCTTGAGACAGTTGCCGGAAGTCCCCAGCCTCATCCCCCGGACCCCAGGAACTTTCCAAAGGTTGGGCATCGGTCACGACAAACTCCTCTGGTGGGAGAGGAACCATTGCTGGCCATTCTGGGCAGGGGCCCGGGAACAGTTCCTTGGAGTCTTCCTGCTCCTCAGAATGTGTCATTGTAATGGAGTGAGGAGGCTGGGAGGAAGGAGGAGCAGCAGCCAGAGGATTCAGAGTTGCAGCAGTGGACGGCGCAGAATTCTGGGTGGTCGATAGATTGCTGGATGCACTTTCTGCCATCCACGACAGGACCTGCTCACGCTGCTCATTTTCTAATAAAGGTCTACCGCGTGGACCCATTAATTGTGAGATGAATGTGGGGACGCCAGAAACGTGCCTCTCTCCTAATCCCGCAGCAGTCGGCTGCGATACACCTGGATCAGGAGCTCGGCCTGTGCCCACACCCTGACTTGGGCCTCCGCGTCCTCGCCCGCATCCACGTCCTCTAGGCCTACCCCTACCCCTCAGCATACTGTATTACCAGTGGTGCAGAAACAGAACGCTGTAATTAAATGTGCTGCTTATTGGCCTGTGGTTGGAGGCTGACTTCGCTTACGGAACGCACAGCAGAGGCAGGAAAGAATTTTGCGCAAGCCTGCTGTAACACTTAGCTGGCTGTGTATGAATTAGGACAACTACCCCCAGCAGAGACGCAGTACAGTCAGGACGGTCACAGGCAGCCCAAATAGATTTTTTTTCCCAAATTTTTTTGGAAAAGCCCACTGCGCATATAGACTGGATATGTCTTTCACTGTCCCTGCCTCACCACCACTACTGGCCGTGGACTATATAAAATTACTGCAGACTGTTTCACTCTGGACAGGATGACAGCGGTGATGTAAGAGGCAACGCAGAGGCAGGAAAGAAATTTGCGCAAGCCTGCTGTAACACTTAGCTGGCTGCGTATGAATTAGGACAACTACCCCCAGCAGAGACGCAGTACAGTCAGGACGGTCACAGGCAGCCCAAATAAATTTTTTTTCCCAAATTGTTTTGGAAAAGCCCACTGCGTATATAGACTGGATATGTCTTTCATTGTCCCTGCCTCACCACCACTTTTGGCTGTGGACTATGTAAAATTACTGCAGGACGCAATGCTCTGGACGCAATGCTCTACACGGCCGATATACAAAAAAAAAATGTGCAACACTGCAAAAAGCAGCCTCAACAGTACTGCACACGGTCAGATGTGGCCCTAAGAAGGACCGTTGGGGTTCTTGAAGCCTAAAATCACTCCTAACGCTCTCCCTATAGCAGCTCCGGTATCAGCAGCACTTTCCCTGATCTCTGTCAGAATGCATCTGTGGCGAGCCGCGGGAGGGGCCGATTTATATACTCGGGTGACACCTGATCTCGCCAGCCACTCACTGCAGGGGGGTGGTATAGGGCTTGAACGTCGCAGGGGGAAGTTGTAATGCCTTCCCTGTCTTTCTATTGGCCAGAAAAGCGCGCTAACGTCTCAGAGATGAAAGTGAAAGTAACTCGAACATCGCGTGGTGCTCGCCTCTAGTAACGAGCATCTCGAACACGCTAATATTCGAACGAGTATCAAGCTCGGACGAGTACATTCGCTCATCTCTAGTCATTGGCTATTATAGGTCCATATGCTGTCCGAGTCTAGTTGAATTATAGATTCTGGTCATGCAAATTAGGCCTTAATTTGATGACTCATTGATTACCTATTAAATAGGCAATTATGTTTCTTGCCCCAAAACACCTTTAAGACCAATATAGAAAAGACAAGTCACATCTGTCAGCCATGTCTTTTACATGTCTGTGACACTTGTGTAACCTCAGAAGGGTGGTATAACAATCGCAAAGGCAGTACTGGACATATGAACAAATATGATATTTTGATTGGAAATAACTAAAATATGGCTAATGATGATATTTTTCTTCATAGTAAAGTTTATATAACTTATTTTAATCAGTGTAAAAAGCCATACGGTATGAAGCTTTTTCAGACGATAGCACAATGCAAAAGATTTCAATTTTTTTAGTTTGAAACAGCATTTCTAAAACATTTTCTCCACACCAATGTAACATTCATGATCTTGAATAATACATGATGAACTTTCACGGGAACAAAGTATCTGTAAGTAGTGATATTTTATTAAAGCACTATGAAGTGCAAACTTTTCTTATGATTTACAAATTGTCAAACATTACTGCAAATAACAAAAAAAAGCCAAAAATATTCTCATTATGAAACATATTTACAAGTTGAACAATCAACAAAAGTTTGAGTTTGTAATAGTTTAAACCAGTGTTCCTCAATGAGTGGCTTGGAAGCCCCATTTCTTCCACCCTTTATATGACTCTCCAGTTGTTGGCTGCAACAGAAAGTATTGTGCAGTAGAGGCACCAAGGAAGTCATATCATTACAAGAACTTGGCCCCAAAGTCAAACCTATAAAGTAAACACTAGGGTGAGAACATATTACTCTCTGTTAACACTAGGGTAAGGGCTATATCACTTTTTGATATATGTAAAAAGTTTTTTTCTAATAGTATTCAGTGTTGCTTCACACTATATTTCATATTGGAGAGTAGCTGCACAAACTGCAAAGAGTAGAGGACTAGAAAAAGAAGAATAGCGACTCCATAATTGGGGTCATAAGCTGATGGGTACTGATGGGTACTCTCTTTGTGAAGTCTTACAGACATACAGAGCCTTCTGGGTAATGCTCCCTGACACAATGCATGCAAATTAGTTACCCTACAGAAGGATAGAACTATCTTTAGAGACCAGCAATTTTTCAAATTTCCCTTTCATTTTTTTCATCCACGCTTTTCAAGAACTATACATTTTTTCTTGTCAACATAAACATATGAGGGCTCATTTTTTTGTCAGGCAAACTGTATTTACTATTTAATGTACCATATAGTGTATTGAAAACTTTCAAAAATGTTTAAGTGGTGTGAAAAAACCCCCATAATTGTGCCATTGCTATTTGGGTTTTGTTTTTACTGTTTTTCAAGATGCAGCAAATAGTCTGTGAATCGGTACAAACATGGTAATACCATATTTATACAGTGTTTATGCATTATTACTTTTAGAAATAAAAGAACCTTTAAAAAATTATTTTCTGTCACCATATTCTGAGACTTATAACTTCTTTATTTTCCGACTGATGGAGTTGTATTTTTGTGGGGCGATCTGAAGTTTGTATTGGTACCACTTTGAGGTACATTCAACTTTTTGATCAATTTTTAATCCATTCTTTAGGAGATGGGGTGCCGAAAAAATTGCAATTATGTCATTTTTTTTTCTTACGATGTTTAGGCCTTAGTCACACGGGCGTTTTTTCACGCGATTTGCGCATCGCATGACGGATGCGCATGCGCAAATCGCGTGACCGGCGCCGAAAAATCGGCCCAAAAATCGCCCGAAAATCTGCTCCTAGCCGCGTTTCATTAGAAACGGGCCGGAGCTGTCCAGCGCATTGCATTCAATGGAGCCGGCAATACAGCGGCTCCATTGAATGCAAGCGCTGCGGGCGTGCGCGGGGTTAATTGTCGGGAAGGGGTTAAATATATAACCCCTTACCTGCAATGCATCCTTAAATGTGAAAAAATAAAAAAAAAGGATGTACTCACCTGCTCCCGGCAGCTGGAGATCCCGGCGGTCGGCCTGCAGTGGGTGTGAAGGAGGTGTGACTCAGGCTTGCCCCTGATTGGCTCAGCGCTGAGCCAATCAGAAGCAAGTCTCAGTCACACCCATTCATGAATTCATGAATGGGTGTGACTGAGCTCAGCCTCTGATTGGCTCAGGCTGAGCCAATCAGGGGCAAGCCTGAGTCACACCTCCTTCACACCCACTGCAGGCCGACCGCCGGGATCTCCAGCTGCCGGGAGCAGGTGAGAACATCCTTTTTTTTAATTTTTTCACATTTAAGGATGCATTGCAGGTAAGGGGTTATATATTTAACCCCTTCCCGACAATTAACCCCGCGCACGCCGGCAGCCCATTGCTTTCAATGGAGCGGCTGTATTGCCGCTCCATTGAATTCAATGGGCAAACATCGTTCTTCTCTGCCACAGCTGTTCCAGCTGTGGCAGAGAAGAATGATTTGTCTTCTATATGTTCTCAATGGGGTCGGCGCTGCTGCCGCCGGCCCCGTTGAGCGCATATAGAGAAGAGAACAGGAATCGCAGATCGCAGATAGGTGCGATCTGCGATTTCTGTTCTCTAATTTATCGGACGAGCGCATAAAAAGCGCTCATGTGTCCGATACCATTGCAAAGCAATGGTTTTAAAAAGTCGCCGGACGCATGCGCATGCGCAAATCGCGGCAATAAACGCCCGTGTGACTAAGCCCTTACTCTGTAAGATAAATAATGCTACATCTTAATATTCTGGGTTTTTATGAATGCTGCAAAACCTTTTAGATTTTTTTGTTTTTTTATATTAAAAATTGAAAAAAAAATTGCAATAAATATTTTCTTTTTTTCAATATTTAAAATGATTCTTAACCTTTTTTTTCTTTTTTAGTTCTCATGGGGTATCTGAACTTGTGTTCACTTGATTGCTTGCACAATACACTGCAATATTTCTGTACTGCAGTATATTGTGAATTTAAATTTTTATCTATTAAACCTTGACACATGCAGAACTTAATAGACTACAATGCAAGGCAGTCCTGAGACCCTTCACTAGGCTCTTGGCTGCCATGCAAATCTATTGGCATCTTGCAACCATGGTGCATGAGGTTTGATGGGGTGCCAGAGGTGACCCCTGTCCTGCCAGCTGCTGCATCCAGAGAGTTAAACAGACATGTTCTGAGCTAGCTCCATTTACAGCTGTTGCAAGGCAAATGCCAGCTGTCAAAAACAGCCCGTATCTGCTGGGTATGGACTGGGCTTGACTCCCAAGCTCACTCCATACACCACCCATGACTGCCTGCTGTATATTTATGGCGGAAAGAGATTTAGAGGTTAAAGCCACACAAGGAGCTATCCTGCCTGTAGTGATGAGGGTCAAGAACCCTGGCACAGCTGTTTACAGATGAATGTCCCTTTATTTTGAAGGAATTAAATCCCTTGTCATGTTTCAAGACTTTGATGAGTCAGAAATTAATTTACAGGTTAGCTACCAACAGGTGGCTTTAAGGAGACAGTTTTCTTCCTTCTGAGGCCTCGGTCAGACAAGCGTTTTTTTCCACACATGAATAGGTGTGTAAAAAGATTGCATTTATTAGTACCAATGCTTTCCTATGAAAGTGTTCGCATGTATGTTTTTTAGAGGAACACATTACTCGCACCTGCAAAAGATAGGATATGCTAGTGCAACTCACATCTAAGGTTCGTGGTGCGCGCAAAGATAGAACCTGTCCTATCTTTGGAGCATGCTTTCCATAGACTCCTAAGGGAGCTGCAAAACATGCACCACACACCTCCGGTCTTATGAATGGGCTACTTCAAATAGCTGGAAATTAAGCGGTCATGCGATTTTTTCCACACGTGAGAGGCAATCTTTTTGCGCCCCTATTTGTGCATGGAAAAAACGCTTGTCTGACTGAGGCCTGAAGGAGAGCTAGTTTAAGGTCATGAAAAAACACTGAGATTTACCTGGCTTGTCAGAACATTAGTAGAAGTAAAGGTATGTATGTGCCTTAAAAATAAAAAATCTTTCAAACATCTGGATTCGGACAGAAGTATGAACAATGAAGAAACAATTCCCACTTTTGTAATTTTCTGCTAGGCTTTGTTCACGTCAGTGTTCATGGCTCTACTCAGAGCCTCAGCTGCTGAATTCTGTTTAAAATGCTGGTCAACATGATGGAAACTGATCAGATCCCATTACAGTCAATGGTGGTCTGTTCTGCGCTGTTCGGCTACGTCGTAAGACAGATCCATTCGGCAAGTGGATTCTGTTTTCCTGCTCCTATAACACAGCAGGAAAATGGAACCCATAAAGCTAATGTGAACAAAACCTAAATGATGTTTTAATAAATGCATCATGTGCTAATTGTTCAGATTGCTGTCACATTTTGTATACCACACAACAGTGCTGCATGCTTACAATTGTATTTCCAAAGGAAACTTTTGACCTTAATTCAATGTACAATTGGCCAGTATAAAAATGGATGGAATATGAATGAAGGTATGCACAGTAGAGAGTGTTATTTATGTTCATATAATACAGAAAAGTAAAATAGAGGTTTAAGGGTTATTCCATTTCATCAACAAACAGAGAAGTCGTGAATCGTATAAGACCCAATATATCACTGGAAGGCAAGATGACCGGACTCAGACTCACATATTTTGGCCATGTAATGCGAGCGGAGTAGCTAGAAAAATCTATAATGCTTGGACAGATCAGTGGCAAAAGAAGACCTGGCCATCAAAGGACATGATGGCTGATACTGTCAAAGCTGATATTGGCATGGATATCATACATCTCAAAGAAGCAGTGCAAAACCGAAAAAAATGGAAGAAGGAAGCCCTTAGGGTCGCCGAGGGTCGTGAACGACTAAACGGCTAACAACAAGCATTTCACCAAGTGAATTATTTAGCTGTAACACAAAAAGTGATGCAGTAAACCTATTTACTGTAACCACTTGCTAGCCAGAAACATTCAGAACCTGAGCAGTCAGGCACAGACAATGTCACTGCCCCCTCCCATCATACTGATAACCAGACACAGCATTGCAATCATAAATTTGTCAGTGTAGCCACTTACTTTCTGCTCTACTAACAGTCTGTGTCATTGACAATGTCAATCTTACATTAACTGATGTCATTGTGCAAGGAATCTATAGTCCTAAATTGGGTATCCAGGGTATCCCTTAGTGTATACCATATAAATACCACATGTGAAATATGATAATAAATTAAAAATTGGCTCCTCACTTACATTTTATATGTTTCAAAATAAACATGCTGTCATAACATTTCGCCATTACACATGACATTAAATAAATCCACGCAACAAATACAATGGTTTGGCCAATTAAAGTTACAATTTTCATTTGCTTATTATTTCATTGTGTTCTGTTTGCTCATGAATATAATCTGAGACTCATGAAGGGTCAGAAAGATTTTGGTACTAGTTAAGCACAAGTATGGGAATCAACATAAGATGAGCCGTATTCCTCCAATACATGCATGATGATGAATGCAGTCCTCATGACTCACCTGCCTTTGTTTACCACCACTTTTCTAAGAAAAGTGGAAGAGAACAGCAAGGACATTTTTATACATAACAATTATCATTCAGGTTCTTGCTGGATCGTAATGGAGAATGGAGGTAGGTGGCCAGAAGCAGTCTTCGGCCACTCCATCTCCATTCACTGAGTGATCATTGCTCCTGTGTGAAAGAACAGAAGCGATAATCTTTGGGGTAACTGTCAGACACTTAAGCACCCTACAATCGTCCCGTGTAAAAGCACAATAAGTAAATCAGTAGTACTTGTGCAAGCAGAAAACCATGCCTCATTTTGCTGTCAAGAATGAAAGAATATAGGGGAACCTAAGTACATAAGGCATTCATGCTGAATGCCATTTCTCTTCCATACAATTATATCAAATAACTCCCTTAATGTTCATTAATACACAAAACTGAATTATGTTGCGTTGCTTGAAACATTGACAATTTCCATACTGGTTTGTTCCCACTAATTTATATCTCCACTATAATTACAAATATATTCATCAATGTGCCTAGCTGAAGTTTCCAAGATTAAACATAAAACAGTACAGTACCGGAAATACAAATAATTGATCCTGTTTTTTCCCCCCAAAGCCTATTACTGCAGTGTTTCCAGATCTAGTTATTGTATTGTCATGCACTTATAAGGAAAGTATCTAAACCTAAAATAATGTATTGACAGTGAATGTATGTTTTCAAAACAGAGAACTTTAAATCAGAAGAACTCATGCATATGTGAATGAGAAACATGCGATTCCCGATACATTGATGTGAAATCAAACCAAAATCTATATATCCACGAGAAACCCAAACTGATGTAGATGTAGTTGAGAACACACAGTGAAAACAGTATGATGTATTCTCTGTATAGATGTATGGATATTATCTATCTCATCATATACTTGACTAGCAGATAACCTTTAACTATATGCTTTAGGAATATGGCAATATATTACTCCTCCACTCATATTCCCAATTCAAGTTTCTGCAGCTTTAGATCAATGTGACAAATAAAACCAAAGCTGCAAATAAAGTATTACAGTCAGCAAAATTGTGTAATGCTCATAATAGAGCAGAGCCTACAGGCTTCTGATACATTGGTGAAACCAAGATTGATAGCCTGATTCTAACTGAGCATTCTAGAGTGATTAACTGCAGTTTGTGTAAAAAGGATATTGAGACCTGGACGGATGCATCAAGAAGTATCAATGGTTGTTACCTGAAGAGGAGTTACAAGAAATTTCATCTGCTGCAACGAAGACGAATTGATTTCTGTAAAAGAAGATAAAATTCACAATACTGCTTGCTGACTAGAAAATGTAGTAGCTGCCAGTTGACTTGATATGTATAGATGGGACATTGGGAAGGAATTTAATTTTAATGAATGTGGAAGGAACACATGTTGACAGATTTTAGATCTACAGAATTCATAAGTGTTGTCATGAAGAATGGTTACAGGGTATTATGAAGTTGAATATGAATGATGGACAATTCTATCACAAAGTGCTTCAAGGCTACAGATTGTTCAAACTAAGAAATATGTTTTTGTAAGTGTAAACCCAAAGCCAGTGTTTCTGGTTGTGATTTATAGAAGGTGTTATATGATATGACTGATGCGAACACTGTGTCCTATAGAGCCTGAGTTACTGTTGTTCAGATCTAGTGACTGCATGAAAGATATACTTTATACCTGCAGTAGGTATTAAAAAAAAGCAAATGTGCAATTAAATCATATATATTCCAGCAGTATTATACTACACTGATAGTTTATGAATAATAAGGCAGTAGGTATAGCAATAATTGATTTGCCTCCAGAGTGAATGCAAATCAGTTCTAGATAAAGGAAGTTTATTTCAGACAAATGGTGCCATATAACACTGGTTATAGAGTATATAAAGAATGTCAACTCGATGAAAGAGATTTGCTTGGTGCATTTTTAGAAATCAAAGGAACACGTTAGGCGAACTGTATACACTATGTTATGTTTAATGCAAGGCTTGATGGGGCTTTTAAAGGACACAGAAGAAAAAATCTTTGTGTCATGCATCCCTCCCTCATGATCTCCAGTAGACATACAAAGTGTATCAGTTTTGCCCAGAGTGATGCTTGGATTTACACCTGGTGTAAAATTCTGCCACATATCAATCTGCTCCAAAATTCATATGTCTTACTTGCAGATTTTGGTGCATATTTGCCAAAGAATTGGTGTGGAACTGCTGTGGATGATACTCATTGCAAAGAACAGAATCCACATTTTTGTGGCAAATTCCCATCAAATCCACAACAAAATCTGCATGTAAGACATGAGGATTTTGGTGCATATTTGTTTTTGGCAGATTTTTATGTCATGTGTGAGTCCACTCAAACTTTTTGTCTTATTAAGCAACTCCTATTCATATACATTATTAGGGATAGAAGGAGAACTCTGCTTAGTACTCCTTTCATTGAACTAGAGCGCAGAGCTGCCAAAATGTTATAAAAAAAGGGCTCTTGTGGACATAGCCTACCCTGGCAGTTACATGGTCAGCCATTTTTTTTACTAATTTTTATGTAATACTTGATTTACAGGACCAGCTTCAGTTGTAGAAGTAAGCATAAGTTGGGGTATGGTAGGACAATTTTAATGCTCTTTAACTAATTTTCTGCTGTAATATTGTGCCAAGTCAGTCTTGAGTGTTGTATAACATCTGACTGCTAGGGATATATTGCCTAAAAATGGCAATCTTTTCAATGGGGTTGCCATTAATCTTGTCCCTACTCAAGCCTAAATTGCAAGGCACAATTGCAAGTGAACTGTAAGCAGAGAAGGTCAATGATACTTTGAATGACTTTCACAAGTCATTTCTCTATATCTTACTGCCAACTAGCCAACCAACCCACCATATTTTTGCAAAAAGGCATTTAACTGTTACCAATGCTGTTTTAGCAAAATGATACAGGATTTACATAAACACTATGGTGGAAATGTTCTAAGACTGGCGTTTACAACGCTGGTCTTAGTATAATTTCCCTTACTGCACGATCAGCTTAATACATGAAGAGGCACATGCTTCTTCAAATAGTAGGCGTGTACCAGCATCGCCATGTGCCTACACAGAAATGTACACCTGGCGTACATTTCTAGTATAATATTTGCTAGTTTCTGGCAAAGTGGTGAGGCCAGCGCAGAAACAATTTGTGACTTTTGAATGCCAGAATTCTGGAACAAATCAGTTATTAAATGTTCCTGTATATGAATCTATAAATTCATGAAATATAACTTTATATTTAAAGAGACTCTGTCAGCTACCATAAGATGAGTTTATGGGCTGAAAGTAGCTGACCTGCTGACTTCAGGGATGTAAGTTTTATACTTACCTTCCTTGCCATTCCCCTGTTGTCAGTGCTCAGACCCACCACTGAATGCATTGAGCTCATCGCTAAGTAGAATGAATAGAATGGGAGGCTTACTTAGTGCATGCCCGTGTAGTCCACTTAATACATTCAGTGGCAGATTTAACAATGGGGGAGCAGTGGGGAAGGTAAGTATAAAAGTTACAGACCTGGAATCAGCAGGTCAGCTACTTTAAGCCCATGAACTTAGCTTATAGGACTCAAAGTAGCTGACAGATTCCCTTTTACTGACCAGTAAGTTTATGTGACTTTTATTATATGTATTGTACTAAATGTTATCAAAATTAAATATATGGCAAATACAATAATACACCCATAGTATACATAAAGTAATATTTCTAATAGTTCTCTCTAGGATTCTATATATTTTGATCCAATTTAATTTTTTTTGGATATATCATGGAAGTATTGGTGGGTTTTAGGAAATTCTATTCTAACTAAATAGTACAGTGCTATTAAATAGCAAATCCTCATTTTTCACTTTATTTCTCATTCATTGCTTTTCCCACAAGAAGCAAAAAGTGTCTAGTGGGTTCACAGTGCAAAAAGGAGGACAATGTATAATTTAGAAGCAATGAATCAGAAAGGGATTATAACTAGAGATGAGCGAGCACAAAAATGCTCGGGTGCTTGTTACTCGAGCCGAGCTTTTTGTAATGCTCGAGAGCTCGAGTAATGAACCCCATTGAAGTCAATGGGAAACTCGAGCATTTTTCAAGGTGCCCCATGCTCTGCATTGTTTTCAATGGAGTCGCGGCTGCTGCTGACAGCTCTATTGAAAACAATGGTCTGCCGGCACCCCTGAATTGTTTTTCGTGGAAGGGCTTTACATATAAGCCCTTCCTTGAAAAACAATAAATTTCAGGGAAGGGCTTATATTTAAAGCCCTTCCCTGAAATCCAATTACTGGGGGGCCAGCAGCAGGATCCTCTACCGCAGCTGTCATGTGTGACAGCTGCGGTAGAGAATTGAAGAATTCCTCTGCTGAATCTGTCATAGATGTGGCAGATGTAGCAGCAGGGAATTCTTTTTACTAGCGGGGATGAAGGAAACATCTGCCGCATGCAGAAGATGTTTTCTTCATCCCTGTGGGGGACACGGCAGCGGCGGATGGTAAGTTTTGTTTTTTTTTACACTAAAATTATTGTTTTTTAGGGAAGGGCTTATATCTAAAGCCCTTCCATGAAAAACAATGCAGGGGTGCTGGCAGACCATTGTTTTCAATGGAGCCGCCGGCAGCAGCCACAGCACCATTAAAAACATGTGGGGAGGAGAGGGTGAAATTTTCTCGAGCACCGCGTGGTGCTCGGCTCGAGTAACAAGTACATTCGATTATGCTAATGCTCGAACGAGCATGCTCGCTCATCTCTAATTATAACCAATGATAAAACATCTCTAGAAACTAAATGCACATGGCCTGAACAGTTTTATTACACCTGTTCTGTCTCAATCATAGTCTATATTCTGCTTCCTATTTACAGAATAATGATTGCAATAAATGTTATTGTATAGCCTATTTAGGCAACTAATACATCATAATTTAGTTGTAGATTACTGAGAGGTCCTGAGTAGATCATAATGCTTTAAAGGGGTTGTCCCGAGGCAGCAAGTGGGTCTATACACTTCTGTATGGCCATATTAATGCACTTTGTAATGTACATTGTGCATTAATTATGAGCCATGCAGAAGTTATAAAAAGTTTTATACTTACCTGCTCCGTTGCTGGCGTCCTCGTCTCCATGGTGCCGACTAATTTTCGCCCTCCGATGGCCAAATTAGCCGCACTTGCGCAGTCCGGGTCTTCTCCTGTTCTCTATGGGTCTCCGTGTAGCTCCGCCCCGTCACGTGCCGATTCCAGCCAATCAGGAGGCTGGAATCGGCAATGGACCGCACAGAAGCCCTGCGGTCCATGAAGACAGAGGATCCCGGCGGCCATCTTCAGCAGGTGAGTATGAAGACGCCGGACCGCCGGGATTCAGGTAAGCGCTGTGCGGGTGGTTTTTTTAACCCCTGCATCGGGGTTGTCTCGCGCCGAACGGGGGGGGGGGGTTTAAAAAAAAAAAAAAACCCGTTTCGGCGCGGGACAACCCCTTTAAGCTTGTCATATACTAGAGTTTTCAGTTTTCTAATTGACTTGACCTTCCTTGGTCTGCAGAGGTTGTTGTTTTAGATGACAACAACATAAATTAAAATTAAAAATTGATGATTTGGACTTCTGTCCTAATCTGGGATTAGGGCTTCTATTTATGGGGTGTAAACCTGTTGTTTGGTACCAACAATTTTACTAGTTTTAGGCTGCTTTCATATTGTGATTTTACTTTCAGCACTGGTTCTATCTTTGGTGTCCATCTTCTATGCAGAAAACTGCATAAGTATGAAAACCAGGATGGAACCATAGAGTTTAATATGTTAGATACAGCCCTCTTTGGTCTCTATTTCACGTTATCTGTTTGTCAGTGTACTTAGCTATTCTTAGCGATTTTCTATTCAGTAAAAAGACTGACGGGGATGGAAACCATGTGAAATAAAGACCAAAGAGGTCTCCATCTCACATATTGAACATTATGGTCTGTCCTGGTATCTTTCCCTTTGCAGTTTTCTGCATAAGAGATGGAACCAATGCAGGGAATATAATCTCTATGTGAGCCGAAGCAATGGTTGCATCTGACAAATCCAACACATCAGATTATAATAGAAATGTCTTGTGGTCAATGTCCAGCATAGTTTTTCATGTTACATAAATAGGGTGACTGACAAAAGCAAGTATTTGAAATCCTTTATAAGGCCTTAGTCAGACGGGCGTTTTTTCGCGCGATTTGCGGATCGCATGACGGATGCGCATCCGCAAATCGCGTGACCGGTGCCCGAAAATCGCCGGAAAATCTGCTCCTAGCCGCGTTTCATTAGAAACGGGCCGGAGCTGTCCAGCGCATTGCATTCAATGGAGCGGCAATACAGCCCGCTCCATTGAAAGCAATGCGCTGCGGGCGAGTGTGGCATGAATTGTCGGGAAGGGCTTAAATATATAAGCCCTTCCCTGCAATTCATCCAGAAAAGTGTTAAAATAAAGAATATATATATACTTACCTGCTCCCGGCAGCCGGAGTTCCGCACGGCCGGCCTGCAGTGGGTGTGAAGGGGGTGTGAGTCAGACCTGCCCCCTGATTGGCTCAGCGCTGAGCCAATCAGGGGACAGGTCTGACTCACACCCCCTTTACACCCACTGCAGGCTGGCCACACGGAACTCCGGCTGCCGGGAGCAGGTGAGTATGTATATATTTTTTATTTTAACACTTTTCTGGATGAATTGCAGAGAAGGGCTTATATATTTAAGCCGTTCCCGACAATTCATCCTGCGCTCGCCGGCAGCCCATTGCTTTCAATGGAGGCGGCTGTATTGCCGGCTCCATTGAATTCAATGGGCAAACATCGTTCTTCTCTGCCACAGCTGTTACAGCTGTGGCAGAGAAGAATGGTTTGTCTTCTATATGTTCTCAATGGGGTCGGCGCTGCTGCCGCCGGCCCCATTGAGCGCATATAGAGAAGAGAACAGGAATCGCAGATCGCAGATAGTTTCGATCTGCGATTTCTGTTCTATAATTTATCGGACGAGCACATAAAAAGCGCTCATGTGTCCGATACCATTGCAAAGCAATGGTTTTATAAAATCGCCGGACGCATGCGCATGCGCAAATCGCGGCAAAAAACGCCCGTCTGACTAAGGCCTAAGGGTGTAGTCACACAAGTGATTATTTAGCGCATGTATATGTGTGATAAAAAAATTGCACATCGCGTTTGTTAAAAATTGCGTGAACAAAGCAAAAACAATGCACATAAAAATCGCACATAATAATGCGATTGGTATCCCCTGCTGCAGCTGTCACAGCCGCAGCAGGGAATTCCTTGGATGTGAAACTCAGCGGTTTCCCCTTGATGCCAATGGCAGCACCTCTGGCCCAATTAAATCATAGGGAGTAGGTGGCGCTTCCCTGCCACAGCTGTGACAGCTGTGGCAGAGAGACGCAATGCTATCCCATTGCTTTTAATCAGACCGGCGCTGCCGCCTCCCTTATTGAAAGCAATAGGATGAAGGCAAGCCCTGCATCAATGACTTTGGGGGGGGGGGGGCTTGAAATATAAGCCTCAAAAAAACATCCGCAGCTATAGAAAAAAAAAGTTAACTTACATAAAAGCGCTGTCTGACTCTTCTCCCCAGTCCACGTCAGTCTTCTTCTGTATTCTGGTGGCCGGGGATTGAAAAATCCCAACCTCCAGAAAGCGCTGCCTCTGATTGGTCCCAATGCTTAGCTAATCAGAGGCAGTGCTTTCTGGAGGTGGAGATTTTTTAATTCCTGGCCACCAGAATACAGAAGAAGACCACAAAGGATGGGAAGAAGAGCTGGACAGTTACCTTTTTTTTCTACAGCTAGGGATGATTTTCGGGGTAAAGCTTATATTTCAAGCCCCCTCCCCCCAAAGAAAAATAATCGCTGCAGGGGTTGCCTTCATCCCATTGCCTTCAATTGAGTGGCAGCAGCGCTGGCTCCATTGAAAGCAATGGAATAGCATTGCGCTCCTCCCCCACAGCTGTCACAGCTGTAACAAATGTGGCCATGAAGTGCGATCTACTTCCTATGTTTTCAATTGGGCTGGTGCTGCTGTCACCGGCCCCATTGACAACAGGATGAAACCCCTGGATGTGGCAGCATACAGGGGTTTTACATTTTTCCTTCGGTCACGCGTTTTTAACACATGCGATAAAAGCTATCCTATTTTTTACAGGAACGATTTTTTCACTCTTGTAAAAGTCGGACATGTGATGGTTTCCATTGGAAAGCATTGGTTCTATTTGGAGGCAATTTGAAATCACACCTATACATGCGCTTAAAAAAATGTCTCGTGTGACTGCACCCTTATGGATGACAAAAATCCGTAGTGTATTGCCAGTTTTAGTTCAGTTAAGTTTTAGTCATTTTATCAAACTGACACAACTTTCCCTCTTCTATTCTAATAAGCTCTGCAGATAAGATGTTAAAATACTGCATATATACCTTGTCTTTGCTTGTTTTGGAATATGTGTATACAAAAAAAAGGTGCAAAAAATCATCATGTGAAAATAAAACAGTTGTCTAAGCCGAAATAAATGTAAAATGGTGAGGACAATGAATAGAAGTGGTTTGAAACCTAAACATAGTCACTTCTCTTCTGTGTGAAAACAGCATGATTTTACTTTTAATCATGGAGGATTTTTAGCGACTTTTACATTTCAAAAGTAGATTTCTACCTTTTCATGATTGACTACACCTGGTCTATGGTCTACAGCATTTTGCAGGAAATACAGGGTGACCACTGGACATTGAAATTTCATCATAACATTTCTGCGCTATTCTTGTTAATTATTAGAGATGAGCGAGCATACTCGTCCGAGCTTGATACTCGTTCGAGTATTAGGGTGTTCGAGATGCTCGTTACTCGTAACGAGTACCACGCGATGTTCGGGTTACTTTCATTTTCTTCCCTAACAAATTTGCGCGCTTTTCTGGCCAATAGAAAGACAGGGAAGGCATTACAACTTCCCCCTGCAACGTTCAAGCCCTATACCACCCCCCTGCAGTGAGTGGCTGGCGAGATTAGGTGTCACCCGAGTATTAAAATCTGCCCCTCCCGCGGCTCGCCACAGATGCATTCTGACATAGTTCAGGGAAAGTGTTGTTGATGCCGGAGCTGCTATAGGGAGAGTGTTAGGAGTGATTTTAGGCTTCAAGAACCCAACGGTCCTTCTTAGGCCATAGAAATCGCAGATCGCACCTATGTGCGATCTGCGATTTCTGTTCTCTTCTCTATATGCGCTCAATGGGGCCGGCGGCAGCAGCGCCGACCCCATTGAGAACATATAGAAGACAAATCATTCTTCTCTGCCACAGCTGTAACAGCTGTGGCAGAGAAGAACGATGTTTGCCCATTGAATTCAATGGAGCCGGCAATACAGCAGGTTCCACTGAAAGCAATGGGCTGCCAGCGATCGTGGGATAAATTGTCGGGAAGGGCTTAAATATATAAGCCCTTCCCTGCAATTCATCCAGAAATGTGTTACAATAAAAATATATACCGGCGTATAAGGCGATGGGGCGTATAAGATGACCCCCCAACTGTCACCTTATACGCCGGGAATACAGTGGAGCAAAGAATAAAAATCATTACTCACTTCTCCTGGCGTTCTGCGCCGCTGCTGCAGGCTGTCGCTCCCACCTGGTTCCCGGCAGAGCATTGCTTTCTCTACGAAGGGCTTTAAATCCCCGCCTCCAGAAACACACGTGCCTTCAGCCAATCACAGCCAATGACAATGATGTCATTGAATGGCTGTGATTGGCTGAAGGCACGTGTGTTTCTGGAGGCGGGGATTTCAACCACTGCGTCCAGAAAGCAATGCTCTACCGGGGACCAGGAGGGAGCGACAGCCTGCAGCAGCGCTGCAGAACACCAGGAGAAGTGAGTAATGATTTTTATTCTTTGCTCCGCTGTATTTCCGGCGTATAAGGTGACAGTTGGGGGGTCGTCTTATACGGGCGTATAAGACGACCCCCCAACTGTCACCTTATACGCCGGTATATATTTTTATTGTAACACATTTCTGGATGAATTGCAGGGAAGGGCTTATATATTTAAGCCCTTCCCGACAATTCATCCCGCGATCGCTGGCAGCCCATTGCTTTCAGTGGAACCTGCTGTATTGCCGGCTCCATTGAATTCAATGGGCAAACATCGTTTTTCTCTGCCACAGCTGTTACAGCTATGGCAGAGGAGAACGATCTTTATGCTGACAGTGGGGGGGGGGCCCACTCTTGCCGCTATTGTGGCTTAATAGTGGGACCTGGGAACTTGAGATGCAGCCCAACATGTAGCCCCTCGCCTGCCCTATCCGTTGCTGTGTCGTTCCCATCACTTTCTTGAATTGCCCAGATTTTCACAAATGAAAACCTTAGCGAGCATCGGCGATATACAAAAATGCTCGGGTCGCCCATTGACTTCAATGGGGTTCGTTACTCGAAACGAACCCTCGAGCATCACGAAAAGTTCGTCCCGAGTAACGAGCACCCGAGCATTTTGGTGCTCGCTCATCTCTATTAATTATATAATTAGATTATAGACTATTAGAACAGTCTTTCATGCTACTATCAAATATTGTATTGTATATTGAAAATAACTGAAATGGGGTAGAAAGACGCTCTAATATACATTAAAATGCTAAAACCTTAGTTGAATATCTTACTTATATGTTGAAATATGAATATCTTAAGTTACAGACCATAAGACTAGTCTTTATTCTTGAGATATTCTGGTAGCAACATATCTCTATATTAGTGTTGAGTGAACTGAATCAGTAGAACCCTGCTTCAGGTCAAACTTCGCTAAAGGTTCGGGTAGGCATGAACCTGAACCAAGCTTTTAGCAAAGTTCTACCCGAAACAGGGCTCTACTGGTTCCGTTTGCTCAACACTAGTCCTGAACACTGGTGTATGACACCATCTAAGAGCCATAAAAGCCCTGTATAACACTCTCAGAATGTTATACAGAGCTTTTATGGCTCTTAAACAGTGCTATACATCAATTCTAGGGTTTGGGTGAACTTCTGGTTTGGTTAGAACTAATTTGAACTGGAAGTTTTCAAAAATTCGTCAGCACTACTTTTGATTCTTTTCAGGTACAGTGTTTTGATGGAGACATGAGCAGACTAAAATCTCCAATAATCATTTCTGCTTCCTACCTAGCTAGATATATAGCAGTTAGGTGTGTAAATGTGGGAGAAGCCATGTGTTTGATGATTTAGGTGCGTACAAGGTCTCAATGACAACAATGAACCTGACAGAAATGATCATTAGAACCATTTTTAGAAGTGATATAAGAAAAAACAGTCATAACTTAAATTACTATTGACTATGAGAACTTGTTTTCTTCTGGTTGGCCTCCCTTAACCTCTTAGCAATTAAATCTATTTTGGCCTTGAAGGGGCTTTCCATGAAATTGTTATTGATGATCTATCCTCAGGATAGGTAATCAATACCTGATTGGCTGAGTCCGCTGCTCAGGACCCCAACTGGGCAGCTATTCGGGTTATGCCTGCAATTACCAGCACTGGCCACTACACAGAGTTTTGAGTGAATCGCTCCATGTGTTGTGGTGCTGACAGTGCAAACAACTGATCAGTCGGAGTCCTAAGCAGCGGACCCTAGCAAATCAGCTATTCATGACCTATCCAGAGGATAGGTCATAAAAAACAATTGCCTGGAAGACTGCTTTAGGACTAAAATAGGTTTTGTTGCTAACAGGTTAAAGAAGACCACATTGAAGAAAATAAACACGTTTTATAATAATTTATGCAAAGCCTGTTTTTTCATATAAGGAACAAGGTCCTTGTTTTGTTTTTCCATTGTTGCATTTCAAGAGCCATAACCTTTTTACTTTTATATTAATATGGATGTACTTTTCAATGACATCATTTTGGCATACACATAATTTGTTGAGTAACTTTTATTAACTCTTTCTGAGGCAAATAAAAAACAACAATTCTGATATAGTTTATTTTGCATTTTAAATTTTGTGCTATTCAGGGCGTAGTCACACGGGTGCATCGGTGCACCGATGCGCCAGTCTTCCTGCAAGATAAGATGACCACACTGTATGTGCGGAGAAAGAACACATGACCGGCTCCATTGCCGGTCATGTGTTCTTTCTTCCAGCGCTGAGCAGAGTCGTCCATACCTGCAATGCGGCTGTCTTTTTCATGCAAGAAGACCGCCGCATCGGCGCCTGGATGCGCCCCTGTGACTAAGCCCTCAGCATGCAGAGTAAATAACGTATTTCTTTTATTCTACGGGCTGGTCTCATCATTGCGATACAAAATATATATGGGCTTCCATGCTTCTGTTGATGTATCTGTATATGGGCTTGTGTCTTGCTGGACAAGATGCACTTGAGTTATCATTGGTAAAATTTTGGGACCTATGGGATTTTGATTAACTATTACAATTTGGGGGGGGGGGTAGAAAAATTCTAATTTGTAATGTTTTTTGCATTTTAATAGTGTGCAAGATGCAGGAGAATAACATGTTAAATTTATCATGCTAGCTGTTTTCATTACAGCAATACCATATAGTTTATGTTTTCTTTAGCACTTTTAAAAAATAAAACCAGTTTTTATAGAAAAATGCTTTGTTTTTATTTTTTCCTATGCACTCTTTAAAAAATTATTAAAAAATAATATTAACGTTCCACTAGGGAACTTCCCAAAGTGATTGTTTGATTGCTTATATAATGCTTTGGTGTGCTGAAAACATCATTGTGCTTTAACAAGCCCCAGCAGATGATGTACATCATTTTGAAATTAGAGTGATTTCATACATTGCAGATGTGCTGTAGAATTTCAGTTGCGGATTTCAAATTATGCAGCAATATACTGTAGAATATAAGGGAACAGTGTTTCAACAAACCTATCTGCTTGCAGCGGAAAAAAATCTGCAGCAGAAAATAATCATTTAATTAGTTGCGGAGGTGGCGCAGATTTCCACTACGGAATTCATCCATTGCAGTGCAGATTTTCATGTGAGGTTTCTCTGCTATGTGTGCACAAATCCTAAAAGCTTTAGTAACTCCAAATTTATTTTAAGTGTGTCAATTTATGTGCAAGTCACCTCAATAAACAGAAATCTGTTTTAAGTAGTTCCTAACAATTTTTCAAACCCTCACCAAAATTGTTTACTTTGGTTGGAAAACTTAAAAGAAAAAAGTAAGAGATCTATTTCCACTAGCCATGGCAAAAAATATTTATCTGAGGCCTCATTCACATGAGCACTTTTTTTCACACATTAGAGGTGTGTGAAAAGATCACGTCTATTAGAACCAATAGTTTCCTATAGAACCGTTCAGATGAAGGAATTTTAGACGCACTAAATACTCGCACCTATCAAAGTTAGGACATGCGACTACAATACTCGCATCTAAAGGTCCATGGTGCATGAAAAGATAGGACATGACCTATCTTTGGTGCGTGCTTTCCATAGACTCCTATGGGAGCTGGATAACACGTACCAGGCACTTCCAATTGTGTGAATGGGCTAATAAAATAGCTGGAAATCACCCGTTCACGCGATCTTTAGTGCAGTATAGCTGCAATCTTTTCACGTGCCCATACTGCGCTAAAACAACGCTCATGCGAACGAGGCCTTATTGTGACAGTGAGCAGTCATGGCACTTTGACCGATTTCAGATGATCATATTGTAGCTCTGCATTTGGCCCGTGTTTTGTGGATCATAATACAAAGCTTAGACACAGCGGCAGAAAAAGTACCTATAAATGATAAAGAATCACTAAAGAGAGCTAAAAATTAACTTAAATTTTTTTCAGTTTTAAAATATTATGGCATGTGCACTATTATAATATGTAGATGAATCATCTAGATATATGTTGTAGTCCTAAATGACATAACAGAGATTCAAGATTTATGCTTAACTGTATAGTAGTTATTATAATAGTGCACATGCCATAATATTTTAAAACTGAAAAAAAAAATTAAGTTAATTTTTAGCTCTCTTTAGTGATTATTTCTAATACAAAGCTAATGTAAATCTATGTATAAATTCACATGGCTGTTTTTGTATACCAGTCTTTAAAATGACTGTTTAAGCATTTGGAATAAAATAAGGACCCAGTGCATCCACATACTGAGTCCCTATGCGTCCATGTCACAGATAGGCAGGCACCCTGTGTGTCACCTGAGTAAGTCAATATATTTCCTCTTAGAGACAATGTTCTAGACAGAAATACTTCTATAAAACATCATCTACTCCAAAAAGAAAACCTCTGTGTGCCTCCATTGCACTAGAGGGACACAGGGGTACTGTAATATGGACTTGATGACAAGCTGAACTTTTCCTGCCTTATTGCCAAAGAAGTGCCTTATTGTGTCTGTAGTGCTGTAAGATTATATATATATATATATATATATATATATATATATATATATATATATATATATATATATGTCTGGCATCTATTTTACATATGCTGTTGTGCAAGATATGTTGTCTTTCTGTGATTGATTAGTCTTTCCCAGCAGGTAATGAATTCAGTAGTAGTGACTTTTAAAAATTGAATCTCCAATCAAACCAATCCTCAGAGTAGCTATATTTTGTGCAAAAAGCTGACAGCCACACGGACATCAAATGCTTGCAAAAGCAATCCAGGCAAATCTATAAATGTCTATACAGCCACTAAATTGGTTAATGCATGCTCATTAACAGTCACAAACATGCAAACACAAAGGTAATATGCTGGGATAACTAGCATAGTCCAGAGAAGTTCTAAGTAATTAGCGATAAACTTCATATATTAAATCAATTACAGTGTATCAGGGCTTGCAATTTTACAAGGATGGATTTTTAAGAAAAAATTTCCATAAAAATGAACACATTTTTATAAAATACAAAACAGAAATTGCTATTTTTAAGAGTATATACATTACCAACATAAATCGCAATTAAAATTCAGATATTTGTAAGTAATGTACCACACAGTATGTGTAACAAACCAATGATACACCACAAAAATAATGCCTACACACAAACACATATCATTTGGACAAATTAATTCAATACTTCTTCCATGAGGAAATATTAGCATCCCAAGGTGTCCACAAACATGTGAGGAATAATTCCCACTTAACCTTTGAACTATCACAAATTAAAAGTAAGTAGGAAATTCTTTAATCATGGAAAGTTAATACTTAAGAAAACGAGTGAATTTACTGTAATTTTCAGGTGTTACCGTGTTGAGATGCTAAATATAATGTCCCATTTGTTTTGTTAACAAAATATTTAGGTGTCTTTAGAATGTCTAATTAAAGTCCTTTAGATACATGACCCGTTATACTATGTTCAATTCTTATTCTATCACTTTAGTGGTCAATCCTAAACATTATTAGCTATAAACTCCAATTTAGACTGATTTCAAATGAACATATGGATACAGATTCCATACATTTAAATAAAGGCCCTTTAAAAAAAATTGCTCAAATGAGTGAAAATTAACGACAATCCTTCAGTGTAAACACAGCCAACGATCGAATGAAGAGCAATAAATCATTTGCTTTTTGTTCATCATTCATTTTATGCACGCATAAAAATCACTGTTGGCTCATTCAATAATTATTCGGTTTAAATATTGATAACTCAGTAGTTCTTATTCACCTATACAGTGAATGTGAATGACTGAATGATTTCTTGTTTGAACGAGCCCACGATGTATCTTTAGGTACAAACAGGCTGCCCGAGGAAATAAGTGAACTCTGACAATGTTCATTCGGTCAAACGATAAATTGTTTTGTGTTGATGGACCTTAAGACAGCTGTCTTGACTAATTCCATATATTCATGTATCTACAGTTTGGAGGTACACCGCTTCATACATAAGGCATCTGTATTATTCCTTATTTACTAATATATTAGAACTAGAAGAATCTCATTTATAGCATGTATATAGAGATGAGCGAGCGTACTCGGATAAGCACTACTCGCTCGAGTAATGTGCTTTATCCGAGTATCGCTGTGCTCGTCCCTGAAGATTCGGGTGCCGCTGCGGCTGACAGGTGAGTCGCAGCGGGGAGCAGGGGAGAGCGGGTGGGAGAGAGGGAGAGAAAGATCTCCCCTCCGTTCCTCCCCGCTCTCCCCTGCAGCTCCCCGCTCCGTGCACCCGAATCTTCAGGGACGAGCACAGCGATACTCGGATAAAGCAAATTACTCGAGTAGTGCTTTTCCGAGTACGCTCGCTCATCTCTACATGTATACATTTAGATACATCAGTTTGGATTTGGATTCTGCAGATTGCTGTTTCCCAGTTAGGGGTCTGTGGAACTGTTGGGATTTAAGTAAGCTGCATATTAATGTTCCACAAAAGAGAGCAATATTAAGAGGCATTGTTTATACAATAGGGTTTGGAAGTTGTAGGGATTCCGTATGAGGGGACATTTTTCAGGGGATCCCCATGCTAAAATAGTTTTCTGCTATGAATTTGCCCTCAAAAGTGACTACTTTGCGAACATTCATTTCAACACTGCAGAAAGTTTTATGTCTACATTTGGCAAGCTTTCATTGCTACCTATAAATTCATAGACCAGCATCTATCATGTCATTCAATTTAAGATCTGTGCATACTATAAAATAAGATTTATACATAGCTATATGTAAACTGATTACATAATTATGTCACAAGTATAATTATGTCAGGACTCAGATTCAATGGGCTACCTGTCACCAACTTTGGTTTACTTCCCTTTAAGGCTTTGATGACACAGTACATTTCTAATGCAGTTTTGTTACAATTTCTCACTCAAACTGTTATTGGATCCAAAAATAAAGAGGAGGTTTCCTTCACACTTTTATTGTCTAACTAACTACTTGTATGGGTTGTCCATTAAACTTTAAATGTAGGTGTATTAACATAGTATGTCATAAAGGTGATTGAAGAGGGTCTGACTGCTATTACCACTACCAAGCCACAAAATAATGATGGTCTGCAAATACGTTGGTAATTTCTAAAGACTCTACAGGAGACTGCTTTTGGATGTACATACATAAATACACTCACAATTGCAAGGTGTGAACTTGGCATAATAAGGAGACATTACTCTTGAGAGATCCAAAATGCATCTCTATTTAACATAATATAAAGAAACTAATCACTAATTGTATCCCGCTATTGATATTGGTTATGATTAGGGATGAGCGAACGTGTCCGTTACGGACACATCCGCACCCGGACACCGGCTTTGCCGAACACTGCAGTGTTCGCGCGTAAGTGTCCGGGTGCCGCCGGGGGGCGGGGAGATGCGCGGCGGCGCGGGCGGCAGTAGCGGGGAACAGGGGGGAGCCCTCTCTCTCTCCCTCTCCCCCCCACTCCCCGCCGCACCCCCCCGCGCTGCCACGGCGGCCCCCGAACTTTTTCGCCCGAACACTGAAGTGTTCGCAAAGTTCGGTGTTCGGGCGAAAAAGGGGCGGAGCCGAATGTGTTCGCTCATCTCTAGTTATGATCAGTAGCAATGCTATTGCTATTTCATCTTCTCATCCGTACTAGTTTGCTGTTAGGGTAGTTGCTTTGCAACAGTCCCACTGCTGATCCACACTGCTGCAACTCAGGCTCATTTTTAAAATGAGTTTCTATTAGCTAGCCTCTCCTTAAATATACCTGGCTTCAGCGGTGTATAGCTGGCTGTAGCATATGCTATATGAAATTAAATCCGGTATTCCTTGTTTGCTTTTAGTTTCTATCTCCTAGCCTAGCCTTTTAATTCCTTGTATACTTCTAGCCTAGCATTAACCTTTGTCAGTATAGTTTGCTCTTGTGGCTTTCTAGTTCAGTTCCTGTTCTTAGCCGTGTAGCTTGTTAGCTTTTTCCTGTTTGTATCTGCCTTGTTTTGCTTCTAGTTTAGTTCTGCTCATTTCGACTTTCTTGTGTCAGGGTTCTCGTGCCTTCTTATTGGGTGTCAGAAGCAGTATTCCAGATAGGAGTTCCATTAGGGATATCATAGGGTCACTAAGGATCACTCTTGTCTGGTGTTGGGTCAGTGCCAAGGTAAGATTAGGGAGTAACTTAGGGATAGACTGCTTTGGTTTAGCTGTTGTCAGGTTGGTATTCTTGTCTTCACCACACATCCGCTCCCATTACTTGACTACTATCATCCTCATTTATTTGTGCCTTCATCTGATTAGCCTCATCACCCTGTTCCTGTTCTCTTTTAGAAAGTTTCCATTTTTGCATTACCAACTAGTGCTGATATATGCTTAATAGAATTTCTCATTTGACTGACCAGTTGTTACATAATTTGGCCTTACTGTAAATCCTTGGGGGGAGGGGGGTCTGAACACTGTTAGACATTGTTGGTACCTAGGGAAAGCAGCTGCTATATGTGAAGTCCAGTTCTGCTGTCTAGTGTCCAGCCGACATCTTTATAGTATTAAGGAATATTTTAATTTCACTTTACATTTGGTAAAACTTTGCCAACTTATAATCATTAATAATGAAGAAGAAACCAGTACTTTGTAATGTGTGGATATAAAATAGCCCTACATATTTTGCATGCCTGTCCATAAAAATTAGAATGTATTTAGCAACTACATTCTAATCTTGTGTCAAATTGTGAAACATGACTGTTTATTTTAAATAAGGTTTGGTTATACTGTATACATTGTTACATTCTGCACTGTTAACAAACAACATTTCCACAGAACAGCCTAGCTGCAGCAATCACTACAGGTTGAGATTTGCTAAATTTGCCAAGTGTAAGTGACAAACCCTACTCACCCCCCAGATGTCAGCATTCCCATACAATCAGCAGAACTGCATAGCATTGCAGTAAGAATAAGAAGAATGGATTACCCCAAAGGGTTTTCCTGCTCTGACCCATGAATCTAAGGAAAATTCTTTATCTCAAGATTTAAAATGGGAATTATCAGATGGATGAGTTTTACCTTTGAAAGAAAAGTGCACGTGGCCTTCCCAAATGAGTTAAAAAACCCTGAAGCAGTAAGTCATATAAATCCTACATGGGTATTTTTGCTCACATCGGCAAAACAGCACCCAGGGTGCACATTACTGTGCATCTCATGCAGTTAATGTCCAACCGAGATGTTAATAGCTGGGAGTTAGAAACACAGAGAACCAAGTTGAAACCTTTCAGTTTTCAATTGAATGGAATGACTTTTCAAATTGAATTAACTCCTTACTTGCAGTCTGTCCTAAATACTAAATGAGGAGAATGGCTAGTAATAAATGGAAGAAAAATACACTCTGTGTGCAGCGATTAATCCGGTTATTACTAAACAATGCAATGCTACAGAATATCTAAATCCAATTTTCATATTAAACAAAGCACATCCATTCAATAAACACAAAATATCTTCACAGTATATTCTACAGCTATAAGCAGTAGATACGTGAATGTATTTTCCCATGCTATTCAATTTAATAAGCACAGCAGGCTCGTGAAACCCAAGAAACAGTACAAGTCATTAGAGGGAAATGCAAATTGTTGTCACAAGAAAACAAAGTCCATTCGGGTCATATAGCCTTGTCCTTTTTACTGAAACAGTGCATGTAATTTGCTAGAACAATATATAGAAATAAATCACTCTGAAGAGATTTTGCAACCTGTTTTATTTTTAATCTCCTCTGTGTAACATATGCTTGTTGAGTCTGACTTCTCCGTAACAATATTTCTCATAAAAATGACAAATCTTGCTTAAAGCAATATATACAAGTGCGATCATAAAATATTGTTTTCACTTATGGACATTTTTTTTACATAACATATGTGTCTTGTGTATTTATTATTCCTTTATCCCTGCGTAGGATTAAATTTATTCTGCTCAGTAGCAATATCTCTGACAGTGTATACATCTATGCACTAACAATAGGCAAAAAGCAGCATTTGCATTATTCTACAAAGCTATGATTCACCAGTACGTATGATGGCCCATGCACACTGGCACACTGCAGGGAGGTATAATATGGCAATCGCTTACATATACACATATATATTTATAATATATATAATATATATTTATTATATATATATATATATATATATATATATATATATATATATATATATATATATATATATATATATATATATATGTATATATCCCTATGCTTCAAATTTCCTATGGAGACCTGAGAAAATTCTTCAGTCAAATGCTATATGAACCCTGAAGAAAATAATGCCATGCTCTGGATGCTGCTTTACGAAGGTAGTCTCATCATTACGTCTATGGTAGATTATCTCACTATTGCAGAGCAATATGAAGGCACCAGATAGTAGAAATAGTAGCAAACAGAGTATCTAACAGGTTGTTCACATGGATCTATGAGTACAGTCTCGCAGTGTCATTGCAGGCCATACACTCTGCCGTCAGAAATTGCGTTAGGCTGCGATAGGCGCTGCACGTGCCCGGGATTAGGACGTCACGGAGTGAGAGTTTTTTTTTTTCAAATTCAAATTCCCCGCTTGCAGGCATTGCAAAAAGGTAGCGTTTCAATATGCAGCCCTTCAAGGGATCCATATGAAAGGCAGAGAAATAGAGCATGCTGCGATTTATTTCTCCTGCATTTTATACGGATGTCCCCTCACAGCTCCAACACAGGTGTGAATGGAAGAATGAAAGTCCATAGACTTTCATTGCCTCCATTCACTGTGTTACACATGAGAAGTATGTGTCCGTAGTACGTGCTGACCATACGCCCGTGTGAAGGAGCTCTAAGAGTTTATAGCACAGAACTGGAGGAACATACTATATATACTCGAGTATAAGCCTAGTTTTTCAGCACATTTTTTGTGCTGAAAAAGCCCCCCTTGGCTTATACTCGAGGGAGGTAAAAAAAAACAACAACAAAAAACCTGCAATACTTACCTCCCAGCCTGCGTCTGTCTCCCCGGCGTGATGGTCACCCCGGCAGTGCGGCAAGCTGCTTGAGAATTCTCCCCACTGTCATCTCCCTGCTCAGCTTGAAATCCCCATGCCATCAGCGCTGTGTAGGTAAGTGCTGTGATTGGATGGAGCGCCAGCCAATCACACCCGGCACTCGATCATTCACAGCCATTCAGTGGATGACATCACTGAATGGCTGTGATTGGTTTATCGAGTGCCGGCTGTGATTGGCTGGTGCTCGATCCAATCACACCGCTTACTTACACAGCACTGATGGTGGGGGAATTCAAAGCCAAGCAGGGAGATGACAGCGGGGAGAATTTTCAAGCAGCTTGCAGCACGCCGGGGAGACAATCACGCCGGGGACACAGATGCCGGCTGGGAGGTGAATATTGCATTTTTTCTTTACCTAGTATATACTAGAGTATAGCTGGGCTTATACTCAAGTCAATAAGTTTTAGCTTTTTTTGTGGTAAAACTTATTGACTCGGCTTATACTCGGGTCGGCTAATACTCGAGTATATACGGTAGTTTGCCTCCATAGTCCTTTGTGCAAATCACACAGCTGTGTACATGAGGTCTAAAAGTGATCTATATCAGCAGCAAATAAGGTATATACAAGGATATAAAACTGGGATCTAGCTCAAACGTTATGCATGAAGAAAATGGTAATAGTGGAAACACCATTTTCTTTGTGCAAAAAGGTTAAGCTGAATCCTTGCCTTTTACGGTTATAAACCTTATGTCTATTTGAGGCTAACATAGCCATTGATTTATCAGCATACAGAGGCTGGCTGTAGCTATATTTTTCTATTGTTAACCAAGCTCAAACGTAAATATTTGCACTATTGTGTGCTCACCTTTTACCCTGCTATCCACAACAAATGCCACCTCCCTTTTTTCTCACTGAATAGCAGCAAAACACACATTTTAAGGGCCTGTCTATTAAGGACTTTTAACTATGTCTATTAGATGCAACTATTAGGGCTCAGTCAGATGGGAGTTTTTTTGCGCGATTTGCGCATGTGCATGCGTCCGGCGATTTTATAAGACCATTGCTTTGCAATGGTATCGGACACGTGGGCGCTTTTTATGCGCTCGTCCGATAAATTATAGAACAGAAATCGCAGATCGCACCTATCTGCGATCTGCGATTCCTGTTCTCTTCTCTATATGAGCTCAATGGGGCCGGCGGCAGGAGCGCCGAACCCATTGAGAACATATAGTAGACAAATCATTCTCCTCTGCCACAGCTGTAACAGCTGTGGCAGAGAAGAATGATGTTTGCCCATTGAATTCAATGGAGCCGGCAATACAGCCGGCTCCATTGAAAGCAATGGGCTGCCGGCGATCGCACGATGAATTTTCGAGAAGGGCTTAAAGATATAAGCCCTTCCTGGAAATTCATCCAGAAATGTGTAAAACAAAAAAATATATATACTCACCTGGTCCCGGCAGACAGAGTTCAGCCGCGGCCGCCAGCAGTTCTCCTGAACTGCTCTGAGTAGTATTCAGCAGCCGGAGATTTAAAATCCCCGCCTGCTGAATGAGCTGCCTCTGATTGGTCACAGCCTCACCAATCAGAGGCAGCTCTCACTTACCCATTCATGAATTCATGAATGGGTGAGTAAGTGCTGCCTCTGATTGGCTCATCGCAGGGACCAATCAGAGGCAGCTCATTCAGCAGGCGGGGATTTTAAAAACGCCCGTGTGACTAAGGCCTTAAAGTGAACATGTTAGTATAGTTCTATATTTTCCATTGTTTTTCATGGATGATAACTATGTTTATGCAGCCACATATTATGAGCACCTAGAACTCCCCTTTTGGAGATCATGGGGTTCCAACCATTAGACTCCACCAATCAGACTATCAAAACTAGTTCATGTACCATAAGAGTCTGTTATCGGTTAACCTCTTTAAAATGGGGTCCAACTTCTGTAATATCACAATAAATTGGGTGCTTTAACGCTTTGCAATCCAATTTTGGATTCGGGGTTTCCTAGGGGGCTTTCTCTTTCTTCTATTATACAATGGCGCCATCTGCTGGCTAGAGCCAGTACTGTGGTATGGGACATGCTTGAGAGGCCCTCAGCAACAGAGCCAGTAATATACAGTAAGAATACTCTGCCGGACATCTTCCGACATCGGAGCTGTACATCCTTCAATTAGAATTTCTTCAGACGTCAGACAGTGGATTGGAAAGGGTTAATGTTTCTTTACCTAAATCAATATAATGTAGCTTCTTCTGGGCTCAGTTTTAATTAAATTAATAATAAACTGGACTATTTTTTTCCTTTTGGAAAAATAAGCAATGTACATCTTGTATGACTGTTTTTGACATGCAACTAACACAGTTTGAGTCCTCTGGGGCAATGACACTGGAAATTTATGGTTTTAATATACTTGTTTGTGGCTTTACAGGCCTCTGTAAATGTATGTATGACAGCTTTGCTATATTATGACAACACATATTTTGTCATTACCTGGAGAAACCTGTTGTTTTTGCATGTACATATTAGCCTTTATATATCTGTATTTTAGTTTTTTAGTTGTTGTTGGAATATACATTGTAGAATGTAGAAGATTATTTCTTTAATATAGTAAAACTGTTAGACCCAGGGCACTAAACAATTAGAGCAATAGGAAAATATATTGTTATTTAAATATTGTTGTTGAAATGTACCTGTTTGAGATCATAAAAAAGCACTTTATAAAAGCCCCCGATGTTTACATGGAATAAAATTAGATAAAACTGGCTGAACCTATTAAAGTCAATGTGGTGAATTGATGACCTTATAGATTCAATGTTGTGTGAACAGAGTTTTACACACTCTGAGGGCTCAGTCACACAGGCGCATCGGCACCCGTACACCGACGCCGATGCGCCCTTGTGACTGACAGTTAGAAGACGGCCGTACCTGAAGATTAGTTGAAAGAACACAGCACTGTTGAAAGAACACATGACCGGCAATGAAGCCGGTCACATGTTCTTTCCGATTGGCTGAGCGCTCAGCCAATTGGACACAGCCCTTTCAGGAGGTGGGGATTTTTAAATCCCCGCCTGCTTAAAGAGCTTTAGAACACTGCCGGACAGTGAAGCGGCAAGACGTGGCAGAGAGGTAAGTATATATTTTTTTTATTTTTTACACAAGCTAGGGGAGATTTTCAGCTGCAGCACCGACCCTATTGAAAGTAATGAGAGAACATGGCGATCCTCTGCCACAGCTGTAGCAAGGGATTCCTTCATTCCCGCAGGGAGTTCCCTTGCCACTGAACACTTTTTGCACAGCATGGACCTTGCCACTGCACGGGTATCCTTTTTTTTGCAGGTGCTAATATTTTGCACCCGTCAAAGACAGACATGTGAACACACCTTTGAAAACCAATGGTTTTTTCAGCCACACTTTTTTTGCACACATAGGTGCGCACAAAAAAAAAATGCTTGTCTGACTTCGCCTTGAGCCTTGCATTTATCAGTAATACATGAACTCTAGCAATGGTTGCTAACACTTGTTTAATAGCACTAGCACTCTGACTTAAATACTAAGTAATGATAAAAATGCAAATACAAGCTATAATGAAAACTACATCATTTCCAGGGTTGCCTGGCCTCAATTTTACTGATTTAATAATTGCCTGTGATTTTAGATACTGATTGCATACTGTAAAGCGTTCTGACTCAATTTTTAGTAGAATTATGTTTAAATGGGATGTGCCAATAAATTCAATATTGTTGCACACACCTGCATGTGTTGCACTATGTTATTCAGTGCAAGATCTTGTGCTACCGCCCCACAATTCACCAATTGCATACGACTTATACCCCACCTACCCACAGTGGCCAATAACCAGAAGGTTTTGCCAATACGAGAGCAGTATCATTGGTAAAATCTACAGTCATTGGCTGTTGTGAGTGGACAGGTCTTTGGTGGCATTGTTGGATTGTATCCTTAAAGTCCTATGAATAGATTTACATATAGGACATTTTTCTACAACAAACCTGCTGTGTGTAAATGCACAGCTTCACATAGCACCACAAACAGTTCATATAATAGCTGTATGCTTTTTGCAAAGATTAGGATTGAATTCTCTCAGAGGGAGGATTTTTGTCTACCTAGTTCAGTCCATAAAAGACATAGTTATACACTCACTGTGCCAAGAGTAAACTAATGTATAATAACATCTACAGTTTCCGTAATGAATATAAGTAAAGTAATACCTATCTTTTTTCTACATGTTTTTCCAAGTAAGACACATAAGTAAGGCAAAATGTTATCATTTAACTGGATTATTGTGAGAAGAGAATGAGTTATACTGCTCTGTATCAAAAAAACCCTGTAATATATTTCAGAATTCCCTAACTGCTGAAAAAAACACCCTATGCACAAATGTGGGATCGTAGTACACCGTAAGTTTGCAAAGTAAGTATAATCGGGAAGGAAAGTTTTGCCATCTATGTGGTTACAACAACCTTGGCAATCTTAGCTATGTGGCCACGTGGGTGCTGGCTGACAGATTGTGAGAGGGATCCTAATATTAGTAGAGATATGGCAGCATTGGAGGTAGAAAGAACTTTCTTCAAACCTTTATTTGTTCCATATTAAAACAGGAAGGATCGGCAACATTTCGACCTGTATGGTCTTTGTCAAGCCTAGGATTTCTTGGGGGTGTTTTTTGTTCATTGACCCCATATGGCTTTGCATGTATTTTTTCCTCCCCATCCTGCTTTTGGACTTTGTTATTTGAGTGAGTGCTGTTGGATCCTACATCTACATAGATTGTGAGAGGGAGACAGCAGATCAGGTGTGACTTACTAAGTGTACCACTCTCTGCCATACTGTCACCGATTAGTGAGGATTCAAAGAGGAAGAGAAGAACCGTGCAGCAACATGGCTTTCAATCTTGTATTTTGTCTCTTTATTATAGATATCAGATATAAACCAATTCAATGATATTATCATACCTGTCTACATAAGTACTTTAGGAGCCAGGTCACAAGATGGGGTGGGGAGCTGCACAAAAGGACTTTTCTTCTGTGGAACCCTGATGAGTGTTGAGACTAGCACCACAATCGCAAGTTGAGGCTTTCAGAAGTACAAAGCCCAGTAGGTCAGTTACTGTGGGTTTAAATTGATTAAATGGGGGCATCCAGGAATTTAAGAGACCCGGATAAGGCAATAAATGTCAAATGGGCACAGAACCAATTGCCTCCATTCTCCACTAACTGCACTTCATGCAATCTTCTATGACAAAAGGATGCTAAAGGAAGAATAAATAGCAAATAGTCACCAAAGTAACCTGAATAGAAGGGCACTAAATAGACAATTGGTAGCAATTGGGCAGAAAGGTGGCATTGAACAAAACACTAAAGTAACAATAAATGGCAAATGCACATGGAATTCAGTGCTGCTTAATGCATATTTGCCATTTATTGTTTTTTTAGGACCTGTCCCCGTTGTATTAAAAATCTATGTATGACAGGAAAGGTTCCAGTTCAATCACGGGCCTCCATCACAGATTGTATCATATTTGACAGAAAAGATATTAAAGTATGCAGTGCTGTTCTTCTTGTCAAAACAATCAAAACAATGGACACCATGGCAGAACCTGTAGAACCCATTATCTGTCAATATGATCTGTCTACTATTTCCACTGCCTATTGTGAAATGAATCAGGCACTGCATAGTATTTTCTGATTATGACGGAAGCCATTGCAGAGGTGTAAAGACAACTTAAGCATATCAAGTATTTTGTGCACAAGGTCATTTGCCCCCTTTCCTATATTATAAAAAGCATCTGAAACTGTATAAAACACATCAAAAATATATTGTAAAGAAGAAGGTGGTCCCATTTTTAATAGTAAATCTACCCACCGGTTTTCGGTGTACTTTATTTTCATTAAAGGATCCTATGGATGACATATCTCACTGTATGCTTATACAATGTGATACATTGCAACTTTTCATCAGAGATATACGTTAGAAATTTAGTAATGAAAATTGGAGTGGGTTTATTCTTTGTTGATAAGTCAAGACAATTACAGAAATAAGAAAGTGAAGCTTTGGTTTTATAAGGTCGTGAAGGTCTTTTAATAATTAAGAATTTTTAAAAAATCACTTCATTTTTATCATTATAATAAAGTGCCTTAAAATCAACTAAATGTTTTCAGGATAGTCTTAGAGTAAAACTGTGCATTGCTTCATTGTTACTATATACTATAAAATCATTGAGGCTCAGGCTCGCCCATTTTAAAGGGGTTTTCCCATCTCATAAAGTGATGGCATATCCCTGTGCAAGATAAAAACAGTGATAGCACTTCAATCTCAGGATTATTAAGAGTCCCAGAGATTGGACCCCTGCTGATAGTAAAGTAATGACATATCTTAGTGATACACTATCACTTTATAAGATGGGAAATAAAACTTTAAGAGCCATTTTACTTAACTTGCTAATAATAATATTTTAGTAGTAGCAATAATAGAGGCATAAAGTGTAACCGTGACAAAAATATTGGTTGAGCACCAAGACCTGACACTTCAGATATGATGTAAATCTAAATCAACCCCACTTTCAAAGAAAATCAGACCCTTAGAAAACATAATCAACTTGTCTTTCATAACCGGAAACTTCTTGCACATAGGCACTCATTTTAATTCATTTCAATAGTGGCACATAATTCTTGGTAAGAGAGTTCAAACTTGTAAATATACAAGAATGCTTTAAAAGTCAGTTGGAAATTGTCCTTGCTCATTGTCTAGAACTTTTAGAAAACTTGAAATATTAAGATTTTACTGGATTAGCTTTTTAAGAGACGGAGACCCTTTGGGACCTTTGAGACAGGTCAGAAAATTCCTCAACAATGTTGTAGAATATGCTCTACTGCGGAATATTCAACACCAGAATCTGTACTGCTAATGCACAGATTTTGGTGCAGAATTGAAAAAAGCTGAATTCTGCTGGTAATTCCGCATCACAATCCACAAATAGCACTACAAACTTTGGTGCGGAATTCAGGGATGGCATATTTCACAACATTGTTATGGAACATGCAATCCCATGCGAAAGGTCCCTTTGAGGTTTGTACTTGTATAGATTCCTATTACTCATATAACAACTCATATAACAACTCATATAACAACCTCCCATGATATTCAGGATGTTCACCTAACATCTGTGCACACAAAGTAGTGTCTGGTCTACCAGAGTAAAAGAAGATCAGCCTATAAGCCCATGATCTGACACAACAGTGGACTTCAAAGGTCCAGCAGAAGACAGCCACATTGCTGCTGACTTTGAAAATAATTACTTCCCACTATGGTTTATTTCACATGTCCGGCATAGAAGGATGGGCCTCAGAAAAATGTACTCTGCTGAGCCTAAGGAACCTCAGTCTGACTCTGACACACTATCTTATACATCTTATGTACAATCTATGCCTCCTGCCAGATGTGGTCAGTATTCTGACACAATGCTAGGAAAAGCATTATTTCCATTTTCGAAAATAATATAATTTAAAGAAAACCTATCAAGTCCTTTGCCAAGCACGATGCATGGCATATGTGTACAGCCACATTCCTGCTAATTCTTCTAGACTTTTTATTTTTCCTATATCACTCACTTTTCATCCATAATAATTCTTATTACATACAGCACTTCACACTAGTCCACTGTCAAAAGGGTGGTCTCAACCGCTCAGTGTCAACCGCATCAAACATCACATCAGCCACTAATACTGGATGGTAGAGACTGAATACTTGGCATTTGAACTGTATTGGTTTCTATAAGTAATAGGGGCCATTGCGGGAAAATGTAGGTGGGGTAACAAAAAAATATAAACACCCGAAGAATCATTGGAGATTTGGCTATAAAGGTATGCAGCCCATGCTGCTGGTCAGCTGAACTGACAGGTCTTCTTTAAAAGATTATATTGTATTATACCAAGCTAAAAGGACTTGTTTACACAGTGCAGTTTTAGGTGCAGGTTTTTTTTACAAAATATTTACTCCTCTTTTTTATCCACTCCATGTTTTAGCTACAAATAAAAATAACAGTACCAAAATGGCACTCAATATCTAGGAAGTTGGAAACCTATAAAACTCAAGTGAAGTTTTCATTTAAAAGTATCTTTCTTAGCTACTACACTTTGAGTGATCAGAGTATTAGGAATCCCATGTTCATATTTACATCTGTAATACAGAAAATTCTATATACAGCCTATACGCCTTTTTTATTATTCATGACAGAAATCACAATTAAGATGCAAATTTCCTCTCCATTGTACAATTTATGGGAAGCAAAGTGCCTGCCCAAGGTCACACATAGTAAGTAACAAAGATAGGATTATGGTATGGCCTTTCCTATGCAAACTGCACTGATGATGCTTTATGCTTCCAGTATCTTTCTTCTCAAACTGCAGCATTATCATACAGCAGTAATAAAATGTCAAGAATGTTCCCTGCTCAAGACAATACACTGCAGTTATTCAAGTATGATATAAGTCAAAGTACAGCCAAAGTTCAAAGCATTAATACTAGTTCAGTAAATTATAAAAAAAATCTTAAATCAAAAATCTGTGGGGTATGTTTCATGAACTCCCTCATTCATAGTAGAGAACATAGTTATAGAAAAAGAAAGTGCATGTTTTATATTTTACTGAATGCATTGTATTATCTTAATATATTTATATTTTGGGGTTCGTAATACCTCAAAATTTAGATCTGTTGTTTGCTTAATTAGCAACATACTGTTTTTGGTACAGTAACTCTAGCAGCTTTTCAGGCAACCCTTGAAATTGACAACCAAGGATTCTAAATACTTGAATATAATAGTGTTCTCCGATACTGTCATAGTGTTCTCAAGGGCATCTCAGTAAAAAAAAAGCCATTGTGCCTTGTGTGTTTCTGCCCTACACTTATGTAGTAATGATCAATAGTTTTTTATTAATCAAACTACTAACGACCATTTGTCTGTTATATGTATGTATGTGTGTGGGTGCTTCTCATGCTCCGCCCCTGGTGACGTCATCGTTCCACCCCTGGTGACATTATCGCAGGTCTTATAATATATATACAAAACAGAGCCTGACTGATAGAAAAACAACAAACTTAGGGTTCTTGGAAGGGCAGGACAAAAATAACAAAATGAGAATACAACTAAACCATTATTATCTCAGACACAACTCAGCATTCTTGACAGAATACACCGACCTACCACCACCACAGAGATCCGGTGGGCTGAAGGACCTGCGGTGACATCACTGCTGTGGAAGGAGCCATTGCGCAGTTTGGTAGAAAGTACTGCATACTGGATAAGCCGACAGCAGCCACCAGGATCTGTGATGATGTTACTGTCATGTAATCACCTGTCTGGGTCAAGTCAGGGATTACATGACCAGGGGCTGATCACTATATCCAGGAGTTTGCTGAGTTGCTGATGTCTGGAAATCAGCATGGATGTACCACAGCTGTGTGTTTGTGATGTGTGTGAATCAGGATGCATGTAGTAGAGCTGTGTGTGAGATGTGGGGATCATAATGGATGTACCATGTAGCACAGCTGTGTGGTGCATTGCACCACCAAAAACACAGTACTATTAATTTCCTAATAATTACTAGTTCAATAATAATAATATAACATGGTAAGGACATGGTTAGAGATGAGCGAACCTACTCGGATAAGCACTACTCGTCCGAGTAATGTGCCTTATCCGAGTACCTCTGTACTCGTGCTGAAAGATTCGGGGCGCTCCGCTGCTGACAGGTGAGTCGCAGCGGGGAGCGGGGCAGAGCGGGCGGGAGAGAAGGAGAGAAAGATCTCCCCTCCGTTCCTCCCGGCTCTCCCCTGCAGCTCCCCGCTCCGCAGCGCGTCCCGAATCTTTCAGCACGAGTACAGCGGTACTCGGATAAGGCACATTACTCGGACGAGTAGTGCTTATCCGAGTACGTTCGCTCATCTCTAGACATGGTATATGTTGCAAGACTTAAAAAGTACTAATTGAAGTACATGTTTAGCATGTTTCTAATCAACATGATAACTGTCGTGAGAACTATTCACTAAAATGATAGCGTTTTAGCAATATTTAGCATTAATAGTAATATTTCATCACTAAACCTTGTATGTCAAAACTGTCCAAGTTATTTGACCAGGCTATTTTAGCTGTATATGATGAAAACATGGCCTTGTTGCTCATCGCAGCTAACCATTATCCAGTTTAATTTTCCATTAAGTTCAGAATACAATACTGAAATGAATACTGAACTTTATTTGCTATAGGCAACAATGCCACTGTTTATACTGGGGAATTATTGATATTTGAGACTTTCTGTGTCTAAAATAGTAGAATTCTACGATCCATATTTTTTTAAATCACACACTTAAAAAAATTGGGAGAAGAAAGAAGCAAATATATTGATTCTAATTATAAAACAAAATTAAGCATATGTGTATGACTAAATTCTTATGGACTAATGCTGTGAAAAATGCAAGTTATTTAATTGATAATTGTTGGAATTGATTGAATTATTATTGCAGCCAATACATATCCAGCATATAGGAAAATAGTGCTGGATAACTGCTTAGAATTAAATAACAAAACCAGACATTGCACAGTAAAGGAATAAATAACCATAAAAAACTGTGGATATCAATATCTAATATGTATCGGCTCAGAAACACCGTTTACACTTTGTAAAGTAATTGCAAGATAGATTGAAATTGAAGAGAAACTCCAAGAAAAGGAAAAAAAAAAGATTTTGGATAATATCAAAAAGCTCTACATACTCCCATAGTGTCTTTTACCTGAATAATACCATTACTAAAATCTCCTGCTGTCTTTTACTGGGCTGCAGCTGAAGTCTCTACTAGCTATACAATAGTGACTAACCACCTGCTGAATTTTAATTGGAGACCAGTGAAAATGGGGCTTAGAAAATGTTAAGATGCACAAATACTTCATTTTAATGTTCTTCTGGCCCATTATGTTTTCTAGGAGGAGCTTAGTTGTATAGATTTGCCCACTGTCATCTACATAGGGAGTCAATTACTGCCCCAAAACAATTTGCGTTATGGAGATAAAAGCCACTAAAAGCCAGAATATAGAAAATATGCAGTAACAGCAAATAACACAAACCTATTACAATGTAACGGTAAGGAACATAAAGAAACACAATATGATGCCCAATTTTTCATCTTTGACCAGAGTGTTGCTATTAAGTAATTGGAATTAATATGGCTTGTTTGGTCACACTGTAGTTCTTGTTATGTCTGATTTCCATGCTTGCTTCAAAATCTTGTCTCGTGATTACTAATTGTATTCAGCATACATAGTATCAGTAATAATGAACATCTTCACATATAACTTATGTACAGCACAACATTGCTATAAAAGAAAAAATATCAAACATGCAATTTTTTCGAAAACAAAAACACCTATTACTATTTGTATATGCACAATCATTACAGTGTATACCAAAACACATGCAAAGGCTTAAATCCAACATTTTATGTGTGCATAATCACATTGCAGCAGAGCATTTGGTAAGTAAAATAATGGATTGGAAAAAGGAAACCACAAAATTTTTGAAAAAACCATAACATGCTTGCATTGCTCTTTTTCTTGGGAACGGAATGGCAACAGATATGCAGCACTCCCTTAGCTTTGTGTTTAGTGATTAAAACCTCCACAGCATTCCGGGAAGCAATTTTCAAATACGCAATAATAAAAGAGCATATCAATAAAGACAACAGAAACATTCTTACCTGTCTGACAAAGCATGCGTCAGCTACACATGCAACTGCTTTCCTTTTCATGAATCTACCTGTCCCACTAATCAAGGATTACTGCAAAGTATTCATGCACTGCACATTATCAATCATTCCACACAATATTTATGTATAGTTATGCATACTAAAAAAAACAATACAACAGAACATTTTTTTGTGGGTAAATCTTCCCAAAATTCATCAAATAATTGAAATGAATCCAGTATATTTTTCCTTGTGACACCTTCAGATGGCCACTTCTGCCACCACATATAAAATATGTGCATGTATACCAATTATGGGTTCCAATACCAATGTTCACCAGATACATACAGTCTTGAGGCTATAATGTACATGGGTGTTGAAGAATTATTTTCTTCATGCACAAACAAATGTAAGAAAATTGAAAACTGTTTATAGTAAATATTATTGGATATATTGGGGGTAATCGTCTGAGTTAGAATATTTCTATCATCTGGCTATATAGTGTACTTATTTATTATATATCATTTAAAGACACTCTGTCATTATGATCTTTTCACAGCCCTCTCTAAGAGCAGCACTAAGAAGTGATCGCTTCATTGATTACAATGGTATGTCGGCTGTATGTGTTTGCGCAGTAGTTGGGCAAAACCTTAAAGTAGTCCTAGATATTCATCAGCTGTGGCTAGCTTCACCCACCCCATCCTCCAGTCACTGGTCGACTCCTGTCTGCCTATTACTATGCATAGAGAGAGAGCTGTCAATCTGTGACTGGAGGTTTGGTGTGGCTAGCTGCAGCTCATGAACATCAAGGATTACTTCCTGTAGCTCTCTGTCTCTGCACTGTATTTCTCCCAAACTACTGCACAGATACATACAGCAGACATATCACTGTAATCAGCACACCTAAACACTACCCTGTGCTGCTCTCAGAGAGAGCTGTGAAAAAATAGTGACAGCCTCTTTAATAAATATAGCTAGCCATGTAGCTCATTGATATTAATACTAGCCGTGAATATAGATGTGTCCTTCTTTACCTCTCCCATTGACTTGGTACTTCCTGACATGTACTTGCTTTGAAAAAAAACATGATTTCATGATACTCTGTTGTGACATGAATATGCAATATTTGACTTAGTCTAGCAACCCAGAGATTGTGATGCGAATTGCAGACTGAAGAGGGTTTTGCTAGCACGTCACAATAATGTATTGAATTTGAATTATGAGAAATTAAAGTACTGAATAAAGGAAAAATTAAGGGCAGATACATCGGTATTCAGAAATGTGAGATGGGGATGACAACTACAGAGTGCATTATTGTAAGTCATATCTTAATTTATCAATCGGAAGGATTTTATAACATTTAAATTTGTTATTTCTAAATGTTATTGACTTTGGAAAACTCTGATCTCCAAGTATTTCCTGAAATGTGTATTTTTAGTCCTACGAATCACAAGTGGTTTGATCTTTCTTTTTCTTTATATGAAAAGTTAAAGTTGAATGCAGTTTGATAAATGTTACCAGAAGTGCTCAGCAATTTTTCCCTATTGTACTCAATACTTAGTCCAATTTTCACGTGAGCATAAGAATTTGGACCATATTAGGCTTACTCAACTTCACAGACATAAAGGATGTTTTTAGGGGGAACAAGAATGGTCATGGAGAAGTTCATCCAACTAAAGTGTGTTATGATTATTACTAGATTTTGTTGGATTTATTTGTTGTGGAATATTAGGGCTTAGAAATAGCAAAGTGTTAATTGAAGTTCACATTTGCTTAATGTCATTATTCAGACTCTGCCAATTGGAGCACATGAATAGTAACACACAGCCTTGAAGGACTCACATATTAAGAGAGTGCTAAGAAAGTGGCAGGTTGTCGTCAGAGGCTAAATTATAAATGTTCAGGATGTGAAAATGTACTAATGATTGACACTTTAAAGGGGTATTCCAGAACCTTTACATCTTGTACTATTGACGACCTATCAGGATAGGTCATTAGTAGTTGATTGGCGAGGGTCCACTGCTTGGCATTCCTGGCAATCAGCTGATCTTAGCTTCTACACTCATTGTGTCTGAGCTGGATTATGACAGCTCCATCTTGTGAACGGAGCAAGAAGTGTAATAAAAGGCATAGTTACCATTGATATCAATAGAAGCTATGCCTGCTATTACACTTCCGACTCCAACCGCAATGAGGTCAGCATCCAGCTTGGGGGCAATGAGTATAAATGATGAGATAACCTGATTGCTGGGTCTCCTGAGTGGCAGATTCCCACCAATTAAATGTTGATGACCTATCTGAAGGATAGGTCATCAGCAGTACAAGGGATAAAAGTCCTGTATACCCCTCTAACCACAATTCTTCTGTTAAAAATAAAAAAAATGCCCTCACAATTTAAGTGAGACTGGCCTTATTATTGCTAGAGATATTGAGATATTTTGTTAGTCAAGAAAACAAATCATTAGAGACCATCAACTCTTTGGATTGAGGATCCAGGAAAAATAATCTTAAATATCTAATCTTCCTGTATTCAAATGAGTATAAAATTGGAGGGAGGGACATTAGAGTAAAGCTACATATTAACATAGTTTGCAAGCTTCACTTTGGCTGAAGAGCATTCACTACATGTGGCTCTACTATGGATGTTAACTTCAGTTACAAAAGTAGTTCCATAATGTTCAACAAGGGGAAAGGGAACATGGATAGAAGGAAAGAGAGAAAAGGTAAATCGTACAACATAATTTCTCTTCTTGGTCCAAAGGCAAGGAAAAATACATAAGTCTGCCCTAAAGGGGGAAAAATATCTCCTGTTCTCATGTAGAGATCAGACTCAAATAAATATATTTTTATAATATTTAATATACTTTCTTTACCAAAAGATCAGTATGCAGTAAGTGTTTAACAGGAACGTGTCACATTGAATGTGCAGTCTGATATAAGGGGAGAAAGTTAGAGAAGTAAAAGCATATGAATATGTAGTTTTATGGGGAGGAGTTTCAGTATAACTAGTATTTTATTCATTTAAATCCTAGCTATTTCTAGGCTTAGGAGTCCAGGGGGCAGTCCTAGCAGTGAATTGATAGTATCTCGATGTATAGCCCACTAGACACCTAAGCATAAAAACAGCAGGGATTTAAGCAAATATAATACGAGTTAGGCCTCAGTCAGACGGGCGTTTTTTCGCGCGATTTGCGCATGCGCATGCGTCTGGCGATTTTTTAAAACCATTGCTTTGCAATGGTATCGGACACATGGGCGCTTTTTATGCGCTCGTCCGATAAATTATAGAACAGAAATCGCAGATCGCACCTGTCTGCGATCTGCGATTCCTGTTCTCTTCTCTATATGCGCTCAATGGGGCTGGCGGCAGCAGCGCCGACCCCATTGAGAACATATAGAAGACAAATCATTCTTCTCTGCCACAGCTGTAACAGCTGTGGCAGAGAAGAACGATGTTTGCCCATTGAATTCAATGGAGCCGGCAATACAGCTGGCTCCATTGAAAGCAATGGGATCCCGGACAGCGCTGGATGAATTTTCGGGAAGGGCTTAAATATATAACCATTCATGAATGGGTGTGAGTGAGACCTGCCTCTGATTGGCTCAGGCTGAGCCAATCAGGGGCAGGTCTGAGTCATGGGTGTGAGTGAGACCTGCCTCTGATTGGCTCAGGCTGAGCCAATCAGGGTCAGGTCTGAGTCACACCCCCTTCACACCCACTGCAGGCCGGCCGCGCTGAACTCCGTCTGCCGGGACAAGGTAAGTATATATATTTTTTTATTTTAACATATTTCTGGATGAATTGCAGGGAAGGGCTTATATATTTAAGCCCTTCCCGACAATTCATCCTGCGCTCGCCCGCAGCGCATTGCTTTCAATGGAGCCGGCTGTATTGCCGGCTCCATTGAATGCAATGCGCTGGACAGCTCCGGCCCGTTTCTAATAAAACGCGGCTAGGAGCAGATTTTCAGGTGATTTTTGGGCATCGGTCATGCGATTTGCGGATGCCCGTGTGTCTAAGGCCTCATACTGAATCTTTCCCAACAAAACTATATATTAATCTGCTTTACTCCATCTGCTCTATAACATGCTACCTGCAGATACTACGTTCAACCTGGCAGTTGCCTTTTAAGAGAAATTAATTTTTAAGATTTCAAAATGCTTGAAAACAGTTTTTTTCAATTGTTTAGATATGTTTAGATTTGTCTATTTATTTCCTTTCTAAAGAAAAATATAGTAGAGAGAAAAAATAAATATGTTTTGGCATCATGCATATAATATTTGGAGTAGAATGATATTTAATATATCTGAACATGCAGTAGTAGATTTCATATTTTTTCTGAAATCGGGTACACTTTGCAAAAGGGCCATTTTGCTAACAAACATTTTTAAATGTTTCTTTGTACATTGTTTGATAAGTGATAAGAAATGTATAAATAAATAACTAGACTATCAATTACTAATGTGTTAATATATTTTTTGTAGAAATGGCCGTGTTTCACTTCTTTGACTTAACTAAATATATAACTATTATGAAAAGTTTATCATTTTTGAAGTTAGGCAATGTTTCATCATTCATTATATAGTAGATATACATAATGGGACTCTAGGGAATAGTTACTTTTTTGTTAGTTTGATTCACTACTTTCACAGTATGTCTTCTAGATCAGTAGCTTGGGACCCACATGTCTCTGTTGGGACCCTTGCATGTGACTCAGCATTTAATGGTAGCTTTAAATAATATTATGTCTTAGTGGCACCAGGGATATTGTCATCGTTTTTCTGAAACCTGATACTAGAGTCAAATCCATATCACTAGCAGTCAACACTACAGTAAGGGCCATATGACTTAGTCATATGTATGGATTTTTTCTATTTTAATACCCGGTATGTCTTGTCACCCCTGTTAAATTTAAGAGTAGACTGTGGGTTGAGGACATCTGATCTTGATATATCGTTGAGGTCAAATGGGTAGGGGTTTTAGTATTGCAGACATGCATTCCAAGAGGAGAAGTAACCACACATATGAGATCAGTCTCCAATAAAATGAATAAGGAATACAAGCCAAATTATATTATTTGTTTCCATATTTCTCAATAACATGAATTGAGATTAGATGAGAATGTGCAACTATTTCTCCTCTGCCAGGAATAAGGAGAAATCACCCTTGCTCTTGTAATGTTGGTGGCCCCAGCTGTTGGAATGTAACATCTATAACTTATCTAGCTTATATACAATGAAAGGTTTTGGTGGTAAAACAATTTTATAGTAAGATTTATTACATAAATTTCTGCAACTTAAAATCAGTTTCATCTATCTGAATATACCTGTTTTTGCAGCAAGTACATGAATTTCTGCAAACCCCAATCAAATAAATGGGGCAGGTGCAAAGATTTCTGCAAACTAATCTGCCACATGTGAATTTACCCTTAAATGGGTCGGCTATTCCAGGTACGCAATATAGACTTTTGTATTGAACATTAAAATAAGCAACTTACTATCATACATGTTTTAGAGGTCCTCCTTCATTCTCATAATCCACAAAGCCACACTTGTTTTGCATACCCTTCAATTGGAAAGCAAGGTGCACTGTCCATCATACGGCTGAATGTGACACATGACAAGACATGGCTGTGCACAACTTCCAATCAAATCCAGTGCCTTGACTGTACAGGATGTATGCAAGTGCCAAGAAAATTAACACTGGTGCATAGGCTTTTAATAAAGGTTGTGTTTAGATGTCTCTTGTCATTTGTCCATTCATATGTTACTATATTATGGATCAAGCAGCATAATGTCTAATAAAGTAGGCTTTGCAAATCTAGTAAACTGTTTTAGTTCTTTAATGTTTATAACAAAAGCGTATATTTTGCATTAGAGTGGCCAACCCAGTTAAGCAGTATTTTACAGATATCACTTTGTACAACATTTGCATAATTGCAAACACACTTGCACAGTTGTACCTTTAGCATCCACAAATGACAATAATTAGAGACAGTAGAATGACTTATTTCAAATATTAATAATTCTATTATTCTCTATTACTTTTATAATTCCTACAATTAAACTAATATCATGAAAATCTGGACGGTAATTCTCTATTAATTTGGAATAAATTGCAATCTTCCCTAATTAATTAGCAATTAATATCTGCATATACTTGCCATATTAGTATGCAATAGGTATTTTCAGGTTTAAAATCCTATTTTTAAAGCGAAAATTTATTCATGTGTAAAAGGCTGCTTGAAGATTTGTTTAATAACACTTTTAAAATAAGATGTGAGCAAGAAAATAAGGAAGTCTTAAGTAAGACACTTGACACGTAAGAGAAAGTATTTTGAAGGTGAATTATTATTATGTGTTAAATGTTTAACTCGATTAATACTGGTACCAAGTGCTAAGCCGGACAATGGTCAAGGCAGAGCGACCAAAGCAATGCAAAATTTAAACCTGTGTATGGTTTGTGTATGTGCCCAGGTCTAGAAACATCTTGAAACTGTGCCATGTATTTAGTATTACTATTATTATTATTACAAGTTGTTACCTGGGATTATATTTTCTAAAATTGTGAATGTAAATTGTGTACATAAATTGGCCTAATGGTTACAAACTGCATTGTAAAGTAATTGTATTTATAAAACATGGAATATATGAACAACAAAAGAAGTAAGAATAACTGTAAAAAGTAAAATCTGATCCATAATATAGCCTTAAAGAAATACTCCCTGGAAAATTGATGCACTGCATTATGCCTAGTGCAGGGCGCTGAAGGGAAGATGATCCAAGAACAGCAACAATAACTGTCAAACATCACCCATTCATGCTCTGCATTATATGTAAGACAGTAGAATATGTTTTTCCTTAAGTATTCCTTTAAATGAAAAGCTGTTCCAATGTTCTAATAATGTTCCATAATGCAAAAAAACGTATAGTGACTATTGTAATTGTATAGTAAAATATTACTTATGAAACCCTTCCGACTGATATTTTCTTGTATACTAAGCTGGAATATATTTTATATTGGTTTTGTGTCCAGATGTATAAGTTGCAATCTTGATTAAAATAAATTACATTTTAATAGTTTTTTATATATTCACAAGTTTCCAGATAGTTTTGATTTAGGCCATGACAAGGGTGCAACCACCCTAATTCTAACTTTTCATATGCTTGAATACCCTAGTATAGCCTGCAGCTTTAAGTGAACCAATGAGACACATAAAAATGTAAATAAACAGTCCTTACCTGTCACTATACGCAGCTGCTGTGGCTGTTGCAGGCTGAGCATATCGATAGGCAGCATAACCACCCTAAAAAAAGTTAATAAAAATGTTCAACTCTTTTTTATATTGTTGTAAAATGTAACATCATTGTGCTGAGACACAAGCAAAATATACGTAAATATGATCCAAATAAGAGCAAATCTTAATGTAGAAGTTTGTACATTTGTTAACAGAGGAGGGAACAGAGAAATTACATATGAAAACTGACACTAAAACAATTTGAGAAACTAGAAATAGGCTTAGTAATGTTAGCAGCAGTCATGCACTGTAGAAATGATAAATCAAGCTGGTATTGTTATTTCGTTTCACCAAGTGCATAATCTTTGCACTTGGGGTTTAGGCGAGAGGTGGGTCCAACCTAAAGGGCGGCTTCACACAAGTGTATGCACAAATGTGCACATTTCAGCACAATGTATTTGCGCTATAGACAGGGTAACTTGCGTGCTTGTCTGCGGATTTAACTGCACTTTTTTGCACATGCAGGGATTGTTTGTATGCGTGCGCAACCTCCCCCCCCCCACCCTGATTTTAAAAGGCTAATTAGCCTAAAGGGGTCCAGATGTGTTCTTTTCCGCATGCTTTGGACCTGTATTTTAAACATCCTGTGCGCATTGCGTGAGCATTTGACCCCCCCCCCCCCCTCACCACTCAAATAGATTTCTATGGGGCTTTTGGTGCACAAATGCACGCAAAATAGGGCATTTTTTATTTGTTTTGCACGCACAAGTAATGCATGTGAAAATAGCGAAGTGTCAATGAACCCATTGAAATCAATGGGTTCTCTTCTCTGTGTATTGCATGTGCAAATGTGCACACAAATAAACCCGCGTGAAGGAGCTCAAAATGTTAAGAATCAGATAGTCTTAGTTTTGTTCACACATTGAAAAGCCAAAAGGACACATTTTTTTTGCTTTTGTCAGACCCACTTCGGACTGTAGGCACATTTGGCATATATATCAGGAGCACTTTTGTAATACAATCTATAGCGCTCACTTGATATGAACATAACCATATCTGTACAGATGTTTTGCTCAAAACAGAAGTGGACTTTAATATTGAGTAATAACCTGTGAATCTATGATACCAAAATGATGTTGGCAATTTTTTTAACAGCTTTGTGCTAACTTTCTGGCCGAAATGTTGCCTCATGGCACATTTTTACAAAAATGTATGACTTTTTTCATTGATCCCAGTTTTGATAAAAGGGTATGGATTGAACCTAGAGGGGGCAAGATTTTATGCAAAAAAATCACACAAAAGCAGGCAAAAATCTATGTCTGCAAATTTGGAAAGTTTTACTTCAACATACATTATTTTCGGTTTAAGAAGCTTTTACATGGAACAACTATCATTTAAAACTCCCACAATCCAATGAGAATCTGAACAATTGTCATTCATTGAAAATTCATGCAGCAACTGAACAACAGATGAGAAATTATTCACTACTCATGCGGCATTTAGTTCCTGCATGCAGAAAACTGAACAATGTGCCATTCCATGTAAACAGGCAGTCGTTCACTTATAAACCACTGCCTGCTTACTTTGAATGGAGTTTGGTAGGCCAGAATGATCCCCAGCCCTGCTCCGTCTCCATTCACTATTGCACCTTCATTCAGTCAGTGATGCTTATTCCTGTGTAAAGGCACAGGAATGATCATTGCTGAAATGACCTGTCAGGTATCTGTTACTTGACAGAATGTACCGTGTAAAAGAGCCCTTAGACTGGTGCATAAAATAACAGTTTAAGTAAATCTTCCCTGTCTGTGTTAGTGTGACTATTTAATTATTTTCCTTTCACATACAGGTTTTTGTGGCAGTTTTTCATGAAACTTCCTGAGTCGAAGCCAGAAGTGGATCCAACAGTTGGCGTTGGTCTTTCCCTTGTATTTACCAACACTGCATGAAAAACCGCCACAAAAACCTGTGTGTGAAACCATCCTAAGCAGCATTTAAGTGAATTAATGATACCAGTGGCACAGAAAAACTTTTTTAAGAAAGAAAAAGTCTTAAGGCCCATTTACACTGAAAAATAATCGCTTACAATCGCTCAAACGATCATTTGAGTGACAGTTTTGAGTGATCATATTTGCATAACTCTAAGTAGCTAATTGGCTACTTAAGAGTTAATGCAGGCGGAGAGGGATACAGCCTTGATAGCTCCGAGAAGAAAGCAGCTGTTTGTATATGCAAACAGCTGCATTGTTCTCGGAGCTTTTAGATGGTATCCCACTGAAAACTACCAGCAGGATAGCAGCTGAAAGAATACTATCAGCACCGCCCGCTTAGAAAATCAACATGCGGCACTGATAAGAGTCATCAGTGATTTCTAGCTTGCCAGAAATCACAGATGAACGAATAGTGCATGATGGCATCGCATTTAGACAGAACGATTATTGCTCAAAAGATGGCTTTAGAGCGAATTTTGAGTGAATTTTGAGCGATAATCATTGTGTCTAAATGGGCCTTTACTGACTGCTTTTATGATCACATCACCAGCCTACTATACTCAAATGCTAACCATTTGGCCTTTACTCTAGGTAGTGAAGGGTATCACAATTGTTGAATCTCCACTGATCAGACTTCAGCGGCATGTTCTTGTGATACTGTATGTCAATGTCTTTAGTGAAACAACATCCTTTAAATTCATTGAAACTGTAGATTGTTGAGCTCTTAGAAAATATTAACATTCATGTCAACTTTCTTTTGTTGTATGAAGTGGCCTTTACTGTTTTCGTAATGGTAACTTACCATCCCTAAGGGAAGAAATAAATTACTAAGACATTTAGTCTAATTTAATACAAAGTATTCCAGTTTGTTCATAGTAAATTAGCAAGTATAATCCAGTACTGTGTGAATTTTATGCTTTATCATCATTCAGCAATATCTTTACAAACATGCACAGCAGACATCACACCCAATGCAACTGCTGCACTTTAAGATAAGTGTATTATTTTGCAGTGAGAATAAAAAGTGGTCGTTTGGAATTTGCAAATAGATATAATTTTTTTTTTTTCAAATTAACTTTCAGTTATATGTAACAGTAACTGCAGCTGTTCGTTTAAGCACAGGACAAACAAAAACATGTATTTCAAAGAATTGTGTTCAGTGATGCATTGATTATCAAACTGTGAAAACAGCAGAGCTTCTTGTTCAGTGGACCACAATATTATATCAACCATTTCAAAAACATCTCAGCATGCCAATTAAGAAACTGAGGCCATTCTCTATAGATAGGAGAAACACCATTTATGTTCTAATTAGAATCCACCACCCTGTTGTCTCTAAGGATATATTTTCTGCCGCTTTTGGCCTTCATATCTCATGACATTAAGAGCTCTTAGATCGATCGATCTATCTATCTATCTATCTATCTATCTATCTATCTATCTATCTATCTATCTATCTATCTATCTATCTATTCCTCACAAGATAAAGTTAGTGACTATGAAATTACCTGGATTTCTGTTTCTGCAATAGTTGATAATAATATATCTGATTGTTATCTAAGGGTCATTTTTATCTAAGGGAGATCATCTGCCTGTGTGTCAAGCATTGACCCACAATGAGCGTATTGTTCAGATGGGGAGATGTCCAAGTAGTAAGCATTTTTATTGTCACATAAATGAGTCTTTCAGTGTTTGCTCAATTTAATTAAAGGGGTTGTCCCGCGCCGAAACGGGTTTTTTTTTTTTTACCCCCCCCTTCCTGTTCGGCACGAGACAACCCCGATGCAGGGGTTAAAAAAGCAAACAGCACAGCGCTTACCTGAATCCCGGCGGTCCAGCGTCTTCATACTCACCTGCTGAAGATGGCCGCCGGGGTCTGCTCCCTCCGTGGACCGCAGCTCTTCTGTGCGGTCCATTGCCGATTCCAGCCTCCTGATTGGCTGGAATCGGCACGTGACGGGGCGGAGCTACACGGAGCCGGCATCCTGCACGAGCGATCCCATTCATAAAAGAAGAAGACCCGGACTGCGCAAGCGCGGCTAATTTGGCCATCGGAGGCCGAAAATTAGTCGGCACCATGGAGACGAGGACGCCAGCAACGGAGCAGGTAAGTATAAAACTTTTGATAACTTCTGTATGGCTCATAATTAATGCACAATGTACATTACAAAGTGCATTAATATGGCCATACAGAAGTGTATAGACCCACTTGCTGCCGCGGGACAACCCCTTTAAATTAGTAACACACAAACAGTTGCACCATTCATGCCTTTTATTGCACACCTTCAGGGTGCGGGCAGACGAGCGCATAAACGGCGCGTTTTTGCGACCAAACGTATATACGTAACCACCTGAGGCAATGGTTTCGAATGTATTCGTTCACATGGGCGATTTTACGGCGCGTAAAAACGGCAATTCGAAAAAAAACGGAACATATGCGACCGAAATACGCGCCAACGCATATTCGATTGCCGAAAAGACCGTTTGCAAAGTAGGAACAAACGAAAATACGCTTTCTAGCTCTGGTCGTGATCGGTGAAAAACGATCGCTCGGGCGATTATACGTTGCGCTCGTGCGAACATAAATACGCCTACGCTCGTCTGCCCGCACCCTCAGTAAAACAGGCACAGTGCAAGGAGAAAAGTTAAATGAATACTTAAATATAAAAAGTTGTAGATCTCCCTATAGAAGCAATCACCTCATCCATATGTGTCTCGCATCTACAAAAATGTATTTGACACTGAGAAAGAATTTTAGATCATTCCTCTCTACCTTCTGTCACTGCGAGGGGATCAGGTGACGGAAGAGGAAGAGAAATTTGACCATGGGCAGTGGAGGCAGCAGAAAGACCTGCCAAAAAAAATCTATACTGTTTCCAGATGGACCCAGTTCACATCACTTACAGAGATTGCTTTCAGCACAAGCAGTAAGTAAGACTGGCCACTCACACTTCTGAGCTGAATTACAGAATACAAAGAATTAGTTACGATATTATAGAAGCTTCTAGGCCCATGTCAAGCTTCCTCTTCCTGACTGCATATTTTATATGCGATATCTCCATTCCCCTCCCCATGAGTTGGCCCATGAACAAACCGTACACCAGCTGTAGAACTCATCAGCTAGTCAGACTGAGGCTTCATTCAAACCAGCGCATTAACGGAGTCATTTTTATGGCGACTGACATACATGACCATCTGAGGCATTGGTTTGCAATGCATTCATTCACATGGGTGAATATACGGCACGTAAATACATCAGACCGTCAAAAATGGAACATACGTGATTGAAATAAGGACTGCGTATATACGGTGACTAAAAAAGAGTGTTCTGGAACTATCTTTTGCCCAATATTCAGCGGCGGCTCCCATAAACTCCTATGGGAGCTAGTGAAAAAAGGGAGGGGGAGCGTCCAATGCTGCAAAAAACTTATAGGTGCCTCTATATAGGCATTGGAAGGAATCCAGAGGATTTTTCCAGAGCGAGGGTTTTCAAGGGATGCTACGTATTTCTTTGCTAAAAACGTCGCTCCCAGTCATGTGAATGGGTGAGAAAACTCTAGCCGTGAACGCGAAAAAACGGTCATCCATGCAATTTTACGGTGCCGAGAGAAAGCAATAACACATATGCTTCTGTGAAACAGCCCTGACAGACATTGTAAGAACTTTAATCCTCCAGTTTACAGTGTACAGGCTCAGTCAGATGAGCATTTTTTAACGCAGCTATGTACACAAAAAAATGTGCTCTACGCATGTTAAAGATGTGCGTGACTGACGCTTCGTGCCCATTGCTTTCAATGAATGGCTGAGCGCTGCCTGTGGTTTGCTGAGTGCTGTGACCAATCACAGGCAGCACTTTAGCTGTCATTTAATGAATGGATGAGCGCTGCCTGTGATTTTTAAATCCCCGGCAGGAGAAAGAGCTCTACAACGGTGTCGGGGAGCCAGTGAGCAGACACGCAGAGCCTCTGACAGCGGTGGAGAGGTGATGTATATATTTATTTTCTTTTTTACAGCAGCTAGGGATGATTTTCATGGAAGGGTTTATATTTCAAGCCCTTCCCCAAAAATCACTGCGGGGTTGCCTACAACCCATTCCCTTCAATGGGGAGACTGCAGCCCCATGTATATGTCATGTACATTCAATATTAATTGGTCACGGGACAATGATTGTATGTTGAAATCGTATACCCAAACCATAACCCTATAGAAAGTGGATAATTAGTTCCGAAGCATCAAAGTGTCATCCAAAAGTAATACAAAATGAAAATTAAAGAAAATTAAACGCAAGTTCTTACCAAAAAAAACTCAGAAAAGGCTGATAGAAACTGTAAACAGTTTCTCACATTCTATGTTGAGGATAGAAGTTTCTTAAGGGTCATGTACAGGGCTCAGTGAACCAAAAACATAAAAAGAAGATGACCTCACTTAGTGTCCAAAGGATTAGCTCATCTTGGCATAGGTAACGTGCAGTACAGAACTCCACTTAGCTAATTAGTTATGCATTGCAGTAATAAAGGTGTCTAACTAGTGACATGCCCATGCTGATTGGCTGGATTTTCAAGCAAAGTACATGTGCCACAGATCGGGACTGTCTGCTGTATTGATATATTGAACCTCATTTAAAGTTACAATGGCCCAGGAAAGACCATTCAGTGTTGACAATATTGTATCCTGAGGCCATTATAACTTGAAGGATGACTGTATAGACATTAAATGTATAGATACAGTGTTTTTTAAAATGAAAAAAAAAATATTGGCAAAATGTATGTTTTTTTTAACCCATGTTTTATGGATTAAGAAAAATTATGCCATGGAAAACTCATTATATATTTATGATGATGAAGAATTATAGATTTGGTGGGTACCTCTATAAATATCTTGCGTGGTAATGGTTTTATTAGGGTTAAAAAAGACTCAACAATCAGAGAGGACCTGTGATATCCGGACAGGGGAGGCTCGAGGAGGGCAAGGGGGGACCCCTTACTTAGAGGCCCATTCGAGGCCTGGAACAGCATGAGAGAGAGCTTGGCTCCTTCTCCATCCCCCTGTGCCCCTATGAGCTCTTTATATAGAATCATGGACCTTCCACTTGACCCGTGCTCTGCCGACGTCTGGAGTATTTTCAAGGATAAGAAAATTAGTGATATCCAGGTTCGAGCACATAGGCCTCCTAGCGAAATTGTCCGGGAGCTTCTCCCTTGCTGGACTCCCCACCCATTACAGTCCCTCCACATAACCAAAGTACTCAGGGATTTCATCTCAAAATTCAAGTCTACTAGACCAAGATCTGAATTTGAATCAGCCTTACTGGGAGATAGGGGGTCTAACAGGAAAATAGCTTTTCTACGTAAGCATTTTATCTCCCCCCCCTCATCTTCAAAACCGGCTTTCCTGACCTCTTGGGAGAGAGAGCTCCACATCTCCCTTTCCCAGAGTGACACTAAATTGATTCTGCGGACGGCCTTTGGCCTCTCCCCTTGTGTCACCTCCCAGGAGAGCCACTATAAGCTCTTGGCGAGGTGGTACAGGACCCCGCAATGGCTGTTTGACCACGCACTGGCCTCGCACGAAAGGTGCTGGAGATGTGACGCGGATACCGGCTCCTACCTACACTTGTGGTGGAATTGCCCGCTGGTTTCCCCTTTTTGGAATGACGTTGAGGTAATCTTAAAGAAGCTATCCCCATCTCTGAAACTTTCCCCTGAATTGGTTCTCCTGTGGAAGCCTTCCCCAGCCTTCCACCCCCTTAAACACCAACTCTTGGCCTTCCTCATAGATGCAGCCAAAGCACTTATCCCACTACTTTGGCGCCAACAAACCTCTCCATCGCTGCTGCAGTGGAGAGACAAGGTTGACCTTATTGCTAGCTTGGAGGAACTGGTCAGTTGGTCAAATGGAACCCACCATAAATACCAAAAAATTTGGTCCCCCTGGCAAGTACTGAGAAACAAATTCTAATTCTTCAGGCTAGGGTGTCCTGGTTCGGTTGGGCGTGGTGTGCCGGACGGGGATGTGGATGTCAGCTCCTACTCTGACCCCTGTGAGCTTCCGTGCTCAAGCAGGGCCTCCTAGACTTCGTGCAAATTTACCAACAACCACGGTAGACCACCTCGCTCCTTCCCCAAGCCCTCTAACCCTCCCCCCACTCCCTCCACCCCTTCTCCCCCCACCCCCCACTGTCCTGTCTTTGTTGTCGGTCCGTCACTCTGTCATGGACCAGTAGTTCTGCTCCCTGGGGGGGCCATGACTGGCTTTAACCCGGGTGTGGCAGTTTGGCCCGCACCTGCACCCCCCCCCCCCCGGGTTGAGCACATCTGTTCATAATGTTTCATAAGATTGTAATAAGCCTGACAACCTGCTAATCTTTTGACTTCACCTGTATGTCTTTATAAATACATAAAAATTCCAATAAAAATGGATTTGAAAAAAAAAAAAAAAGACTCAACAAGGCTAGAAATGTGCTCTTTTTTTGGCTGTATTGCCCTTACGAACCAATAAAGAGCAATTTGCTGTAATCATTGGAATGCTTTTTCTCGGGTGTTCAGAAATTTGTTGAATAATGAACAGGATTGCCAACCATCTGTACATTCAAAGACATAAAAATGGGGGGCTGTATTTCCAGCTACTGTATTAAAAAAAATTACAGTGGGTTACTTATAGAGGTTATTATGATCATAATTACCAATAGTTTTATCATTCACATTAAATTCTGCTAGGGAGGTCATATCATTACTCTGACCCCTTATCTAGTCAAATTTTACTTGCAATGTCTAGAATTCATTTCTGATTGTATAATTTGCTTGCAAAATAGTGTGATGGGTAGCTATGGTCTTAAAAAAATAATGAAAAGATGGAGAGTCACAAAAATAATTTTAGTGATCCATAAACTTATACAAAAATGAGCACAGATTATACCAAACAGTAAGCCTTTCTAAAATTGGTTGAACTTTTAATTCCAAGACATACAAGTGCATTTTTAGTTATTATCATATTTGTGTTTTTTATTCTTGTGTAAGACAGCTTTACATCACTTTGTGTTACACAGCTTTACACCACTCCAACTACACTTAGACAGTAAGAAGGGTGGTCTGGTTTAGAAAACTAATTTAGTGAGTTCTGAGTTAATATAGGGCAATCCCCGATGCAATATAATGATCTGTTTGCCAGAGCTTTCCTGCAACTCAATGTCAGATGTTTTAACAGGCCGTATAGCAATGATTGGGAATACAAGCCAAGCCTTCTCCAGTAGGAAAAGATACATCATGCAGAGGAACTGACTTGCAGGAATGCAACCCTCCAAAAGGTAGCACTGTAGTGACATCATTCTATCTTCCCATTTGCATAAATTTCCCAATTGAGAATGCATAGCCTCATAAGTCTCCTCACTAGATGCTCTCCTTAAGAAGAAACCATACCATTCCTGACTCTCATCCAAGACATGGCATGAAAATGTATTATATGAAAATGAACATATCGATTACAATAGTAGCTGTGCAACCCTTGCTTTCTCCACATCACCCTTTACAATTCTTCTCTCATTCCATTTTACAGAGCCTAAACTTTCAGTATTAATCCTTCTACTATTTATATTATTGAAGAACAGTTTAGGGAGTGTTTTATGCTTGTAGAAGCGCAGCTGCTCCACGACGGTCCCTTCTTCACTGAACACTGTGATAGCACTGTCACAGTGTTCAATGACAAGGGCACTCCCCACGGGGATGAAAGAATCCTGTGGCAGTGGACCGCGATGCTATATCATTGCTTTCAATGGGGCCGGCGCTGCTGCCGCCCAACTGACAGGAAGGGATGAAGGCAAACCCTGCAGCGATGGTTTTCATAGGGGGGGGGGGGTAGGGGGTTTGACGTATAAGCCCTATCCCAAAAATTATCCATAGCTGTAAAATAAAAAAAAAAAAGTTAAGTCACCTAGAAGCACTGTCCAGCTCTTCTCCCTGTCCCCGTCAGTCTTCATCTGTATTCTGGTGGCTGGGGATTGAAAAATCCCTGCCTCCAGAAAGCTCTGCCTCTGATTGGCTGAGCACTGTGACCAATCATTCTTTCATCTCCGATGCAGACCCATCATCACTAAACACTGTGACAGTGCTGTCCCAGTGTTCAGTGTTGAGGGGACTCCCCGTGGGGAGTAACGGAATCCTCTGGGAGTCCCATCTATAAATGTGAGTTTCATGTGTGTGTGATGTAATTTTCTATTTTTGCTATCAGAAACAACATGTGCAGGGAAATTGCAAGTGTAGCTTTGTAATGGGATGTTTTTAACGCAAAACACATTTCAATCGCATAAAAGAATCTGGGATTTACAAATGCGATATTAGTCTGGGTTTTTTGGACTGATATTGCACTCTCCTTTCTAAATGCACCCTGGCAATAAGTCACTCCGTGTCCACCTTTGCTGCTTTTATTTACTTTTTACGTCATTGATTTTTTTTTTCTTCTTAAGATAAGCGAATTTCAAATAGCTTAAGATAAGAAAACGTATTGCAGAAAGTTATCAGTGCTAACTTAAACTTTGCTACATCTGTACATGACACAAAATGTACACTGGGTCGCATTGTCAATTTTGGAGCACATTATAAATAACTGGGATAGTACAGATAAAGGTTAAAGTACTTTATGCAAATCAAAATGACAAACACTGAATAAATATAAGTGACTTTCTTCTAAAATCCCTGATTCTAAAGTCATTTAACCTCAAGTCATATACTTTTTGATCACAACACATACAGGTCTTTCACTCACTTTTTCTGTTTGCTTATAAAGCTCTCAACTGCAGCAACTGCTGCTATGAGTCCTCTTTTTGGAAAGGCACAGCCAGCTCAACAGATGCCATTTAACACATCTTAATTAGGTAACCCTGCTCCTAGTTAATCACCTGTACTACACACTGGAGATTGAACACACTAGCAACTGTGTGTATTGTTGTATATAATAATGTATATTAATATAACCCTCAATGCAATGTATGTAAACTCTAGGAAAAACAAATATGGGTACAATATATAAACTATAAGACTATTATGATTTGTAAGCAGTGAAGCACTCAGAAATGTACATAGGTATTTGTGGTATTAGTTCAACTTGTCTCCACTAGAATTATAGGTGGAGACATGGGTTGGCCGGGCTGAGAGAAAGGAAACGCCCCCTGCTGGTGATTGGCTGGAGACACATCTTCAGAGATACCCGGCAGGCTACCCTACATACACCGTAGAAGCCCGTAAACTGTATCTCCACACCGACAGGCCGCATGGGTCCGATATTTCCTGCCCTGCGGCAGGCTGGCTGTAGTGGTTGCTGTTTGCAGTGTTCGCCCACCCCTGCACATGGCCCCCCAGTGCCGCAGCCTGCACTCACTGCTCCGTATCTCATTACTGCCGCACTGTTCAACCACTCAGCCACAAGACACGCCCAACTGCCCCGATGGCAGCGAGAGGGTGAGCCGGCGGCAAGAAGGGGAAAGAGATGTAAAAAGGGCTGAGCAAGGTCTGCGGGCACGGGGGCATGTATGCCAAGGTGCTGGCTCTGGAAATAGCTAGCACCACAGACAGCGCCGCGGTGCAGGGAATAGAGGAGCAGTCCGGCCTGTCATCACAGGGAAGGGGGTTACTCCAGCAGCCAATCAGCGGTTGGGGGCGTTCCCTTTCCCAAGACTGGCCAACCCATGTCTCCACCCATACTTCCAGTGGAGACAAGTTAAACTAATATCGGTATTTGCAACAGTCTCATAAATACTTCTCCACCTAATCTTACATGTAAGCTGCCAATATATTAAATACAATAATGTTTTTGAATTAGTAACATACCATTGTTCTGCACCATGAAGTATTCTGGTGTATGTCAGTTTTCAGTACTATAAATTATATTGATTATAATTATATAATTTTACATAAATCAATAAATTCCTTAGCAATTGCCAATAGAAGAGAAAGAAGCAAGGAACCATGAAAAAAAACCATTTTTTTTAAAATTAGGTTTCCATAAACATGTATGCATGTAGAACTGTGCACTTCCGATCAGCTATTGTAGTTCAACAGCCTACAAAACTTGGCTGTAGGAATCAATTTCCAGATTTCTAGGTTTGTTTTGCCCACACAAAATAAGCTCAAGAAGATAATTTGCAATATGAATATTGACGTATGGCAAATGCAGACTCTGACTGGTGAATCCCGAATTGATTCCATCATATCTAACTATGACTTAGGGTGACTTCACACCAGCTTGTTTTTGTGCATGCATACGCACGCACAAAAACACGCTTCTATGAGCAACATTGCATTCCCTATGGTGTGCGCACATGTCTGTGCTTTACAGGCGTGTGCCTGCAAAGATAGGACATGAGTGCACTAGAGGGAATGCACACCTTGTTTTCAATGGAGCCGTGGCTGCTGCCGACGGCTCCATTGGAAACAATGGTCTGCCGGCACCCCTGCATTCTTTTTCAGGGAAGGGCTTTACATATAAGCCCTTCCCAGAAAAACAAAAATGTTAGTGTTTAAAAATATATATATATATACTTACTTGTCCGATGCTGCCGTGACCCCTGCGGGGATGAAGAACTCATCTGTCACATGCTGCAGATGTTTCCTTAATCCCCGCTAGTAAAAAGAATTCCCTGCTCCTACATCTGTGACAGATGCAGCAGAGGAATCTTTCAATTCTCTACCGCAGCTGTCACACATGTCAGCTGCGGGAGAGGATTCTGCTGCCGTCAATAGAGGATTCTGCTGCTGTAATTCATTCGGCGAGAGCTACCTGTGATTGGCTGAACATGTCCGCCAATCACAAACAGCTCTTTCAGCAGGTGGGGACCTGGAGACAGCGAGGAGAAGACGCAGCGGAGCCCCGGCAGCCGAAGGAAGGTAAGTATGTATTTTTTTTCTTTTTTAAACCACTTTTACTTGATTTTCAGGGAAGGGCTTATATTTAAAGCCCTTCCCTGAAATCAATTGATGGCAGCAGAATCCTCTCCCACAGCTGACATGTGTGACAGCTGCGGTAGAGAATTGAAGAATTCCTCTGCTGCATCTGTCACACATGTGACAAATGTAGCAGCAGGGAATTATTTTTACTAGCTGGAATGAAGGAAACATCTGCCGCATGCGGCAGATGTGTTCTTCCTCCCCGGGGGGTCACAGCAGTGGCGGACACGTAAGTATATATATATTTTTTTTTACGCTAAAATTTTTCTTTTTCAGAGAAGGGCTTATATGTAAAGCCCTTTCCTGAAAAAGAATGCAGGGGTGCCGTCAGACCTTTGTTTTCAATGTCCCGCTGGCAGCAGCCACGGCTCCATTGAAAACAATGCACCGACCTGCATTAATGCGTGTTTTTGCACGTACATGGGTGCACACCTATGTACGCACAAAAACACACTTGTGTGAAGCCACCCTAAATGTATTTAAAGATGTTTTTAATAAAAGGCCCACCCACGTTAATGCTCTCAATCTTCCAGACCTAGTTTAAAAAAACAAAACCTACTTACTGTGATTGGCATGTACAGTTTGCCCCATTTGTGATTTTCATCCACTTCTATTTGTAGGGCATCAGCAGTATCAACATCATGCTGAAAACTAAATCCCCCAAAATTTCATAGTGTTTGTCAAGTACTGCCTCCTCACTACCCCCTTCCCCCATAATAATATACAGTATAATAACACATTAGTACAGAAACTACACCTGCTCAGTAGCAGGGAGAGCTGATCCAGTCCCCGAAAGGGACATCATTGATGAACCAGTACACTGGGCGAGTTGCGCTCCAAAGTAAGATCACCTGTTCTACGTACATGATGTCTACACCTTGGGTACAAATCTAAAATAGTGCAGGTCACGTTACTGGTCCAAGAAACAAATAAAGGAGGCAGAATTGTTAAGTAAAATTAATAGCCATTCTTTTCGATGTTAGGAACGGGTGAATATATAAAATACTGTAAGAATCTGAAAACCTCTCTAAAGACAAGGGTACTAGTCATAATAATCTAAATAGTGTGTAGACAGGCTACACAACTGGTATAGGGCCCATGGTGGGAGGTGGCACAGAACTATGATTACCAATAATGCTGACATAATGGTTACTTGCAGCCTCTACTATAGGAGATTTATAGAGCTCACATTAAAGAATTACTAAACTTTTTATTCTTTTCATATATCAACAGTAAATTGCTAATAAGAAAACTAGCTATATGTTTTATTACCGAGCCATCCAAAGTTCCATGCAGACACCATCTGCCTGCCTCTTCTACTTGCAGGCTTTCCTTGTTGCTAATGGTAGTTGCCCAGTTTGGACTGAGAAATGTCTAGGAGTACGCATGGGCAAGGCTTGGCCATGCATGCTTGCTCCTGAGCTAGTGACCCGTGCAGAGCAAACAGACTGAATTTATAGGTGGCTAGCAATTCAGGAAACAAGAGCCCGGGCTATATCATAGAGAAAAAGGCAAGGGGCACCCTACACACAACTCCTGCATATCTGCTCTTCCCTCGTATAGTACTTAGCTGTATCATCTATGTAGTGACTTTGATATCTGTAATCCTCTGAGCTGTTACCTACTGCTCAGAGGAGGATGACAGATATCAAAGCCATTATATAGAAGTTTCCCCCATGTGTGTACAAAGTGGTACTGGACAAAAAGGAAATAAAGCACTCCACTGGTACCCATGTGGGGAAATCTGCAGGAACTGAGCAGAGTGCTGCACTTCCTCTTTGGTTAGTACCACTTTGTACACGCATTGGGGATACTGCCTGTCCTAACACACTTGTCTATATAGTGGCTCTGATTTCTATGTATATGTCTATGTATTTATCCACAAAACTTTATATTGCTTTCAAATTCATGGGATCATAGTGTTAGGTTGTGCAGCTGGGACCTGTGGTTCTACAGGTGTCCATAAGCACACCTTCAAAGGTGGGGGTTAATTGAGCTGGCTGGGGTGGTATTCACCAGCCAGCCAATTGGCCTGGTCTGCTGCACATAAATACCAGCTACTCTTGCCAGAGAATGGAAGTCATTTTATCATGTTTATGCATTCTGTGATAATCCCTCTCTGAGCTTGGTTTTATGCATGTCTAATCTGTAGTGTGTCTCTCACTTTCCCAGAGGACGGTCTGAACACCTGTATTTCCTGTCTCCATTTGATGCAGACCCTGTATGTCAGTACAGTGTCTGACTGTTTCCCTTTGGTGTGAGGACACTTGTGCTAGCTATAGGTTATCTATATTCAATTGAGCTCAGAGAGGGGTTTGGGCTTTCTCTGTCACCCTAGGAGTTTGCTTTTATGCATGATGTGTGGTGCGTGTCTGTGCATGGCTGGACATGTTTGTGAACAATGTTGTGTTCATTGGGTCTGTGTAGGTGCCAGACTAGGAGTATGAACAGTCCTGTTCTATCTTGCTTGCATGTCCCTGGGGTGTTGGTGTGAACAGTGACATGTTCAGTGTCTGTGGAGGTTTCCAGACACCATGTGTGAAGAGTCCTATTATGTGAGTTGGTGTGAGCTGCGTCCTGTCCTGCTGTGGATTGTTTGCCATCCAGAGATTGGTAGGTCCTTAGGTTCCGTGCAGGGTCGCGCCTATCGGGACAATCGCCCTGCTTGCAGGCAAGTTTTCACGTGGTGGTTGTCCCGTTAGAGTAGTTATATGTTATGTCTGCCTGTGAGACCAGTACGCAGTCCTATCTTACATTCAGTATGCATTGTGTGTGTGCATATGGTGTTTGTGTGAACACTGTCTTGCGTCCATGCTGAGGCTTGGTGCCCTAGTGTTGTGCGGACGTAACACATAGCAGCTAATGCGAAAACTAGCATGTGCAGCCAGGCTCTCCCCATCCAAACTCCCAGCTCTCAGTTCGTACACCTAGTGCTGTGAAATGGTATACAGACTTCACCTAGTAGGATGCCTGATTGGAACTTCAGGTGTTATTTTCACTAGGGCGGAATCAAAGTTCGGTTACAAAAACATATTGCTGGTTTTCTTTATAGCCTATTTACTGTTGATATATGATGAAAAGCTTAGTTTCTAGAGATGAGCGAGCGTACTCGGCCACGCCCCTTTTTCGCCCTAACGCCCCGATTTTCGAGTACTTCCGTACTCGGGCGAAAAGATTCGGGGGGCGCCGTGGGTGAGTAGGGGGTTGCAGCGGGGAGGGGGGGAGAGAGAGAGGGCTCCCCCCTGTTCCCCGCTGCTACCCCCCATGCCGCCATGCCTCCCCCCGCCCCCCGAAACTTTTTACCCGAGTACTGAAGTACTCGAAAATCACGGTGCTCGATCGAGTAATTACTCGAAACGAGTACGTACGCTCATCTCTATTAGTTACTCTTTAATTCTACCTGTATATATCTAAATGTATTTAGCTCCCTGTAGTAGCATCTGCATGTAACCAGAATAAACATATATCAGTTATGATTCTGAAAAACAAAGTTCCCTTATACAGCTAATTAGCAAATCATTTTACATTTAGGACCCAGTCAGACGAGCAAATTTTTCACGCATTATAAGCACAGGGGGAAAAAAAATATACATTGCGTGAAGAAACAATTGCGTGACCGGGTGCTTTTGCACTCACATGTCCTATCTTTCGCCGGTGCAATTTTTTTCCGCTTCTAAAAACCAGACATGTGACCCCTTTCATTGGAAAGCATTGGTTCTACTAGATCCGTTTTGAAAACGTGCCTATACATGCATGAAACATTTGATCGTCTAACTGAGCCCTTAGCAACAGAATGGTGACAAAAATGTTAATAAAGCTGTAGTATATTTAGTGAAGCTGTAGGCCACGAGTGACATTGTGTGTTGCCCCTAGATAATCTTTATTAAAACTGTTAACATGTGTTTTTTAAGCAACAGAAATATTGCATTACATGGAGCCCTGAAATAATAAACTTAACATATGCTTGTGATGCAACATTTTTTACAATGCATCTATGTGAGACTTGAAACGCTGATAAACAATATGTATAAAAGGATATGGCGTGAAAAAAGTTGTGTAAATAAAGTCTTACATAAGTCTCATGGGCTTAATGATTAGACACTTGTGCTGAGTCTCAGCATAAAGCATTGGATAGTTGTACTTTGGATAGCAATGGTGGCCAGTTGTAGTAGTAGTTCAACATGAATATCGATTAAGCATATATACTTACAAGAAAAAGTAAGTGAACCCTTTGGCATTGCCTGGATTTCTAAGTCACCAACATAGACAAGTACAATCTAACTAAACTAATAACACATAAAATGTTATACCGTTCATGTCTTTAATTGAGCACAAAAGTCCTTATTTACTATTGATTAATTTGGTTATTTTATGGCACAAATTGTACGATTAGGCCTTAGTCAGACGGGCGTTTTTAGCCGCGATTTGCGCATGCGCATGCGTCCGGCGATTTTATAAAACCATTGCTTTGCAATGGTATCGGACACATGAGCGCTTTTTATGCGCTCGTCCGATAAATTATAGAACAGAAATCGCAGATCGCACCTATCTGCGATCTGCGATTCCTGTTCTCTTCTGTATATGCGCTCAATGGGGCCGGCGGCAGCAGCGCCGACCCCATTGAGAACATATAGAAGACAAATCATTCTTCTCTGCCACAGCTGTAACAGCTGTGACAGAGAAGAACGATGTTTGCCCATTGAATTCAATGGAGCCGGCAATACAGCCGCTCCATTGAAAGCAATGGGCTGCCGGCGTGCGCGGGGGGAATTGTCGGGAAGGGCTTAAATATATAAGCCCTTCCCTGCAATTCATCCTAAAATGTGTTAAAATAAAAAAAAATTGTATACTCACCTTTCCGCTGCAGCCAGAGTCCAGCCGCGGCCGCTGTCAGTTCTCCTGAACTGCTTCTCGGCACTATTCAGCCGGCGGGGCTTTAAAATCCCCGCCTGCTGAATGATCTGCCTCTGATTGGTCACAGCCCTGACCAATCAGAGGCAGGTTTCACTCACACACCCATTCATGAATTCATGAATGGGTGAGTGACTGCTGCCTCTCAGCGCTGAGCCAATCAGGGGCAGGTCTGACTCACATCCATTCATGAATTCATGAATGGGTGTGAGTGAGACATGCCTCTGATTGGCTCAGCGCTGAGCCAAGCAGGGGGCAGGTCTGACTCACACCCCCTTCACACCCACTGCAGGACGGCCGCGCGGAGCTCCGGCTGCCGGGAGAAGGTGAGTATATATATTTTTTTTATTTTTACACATTTTAGGATGAATTGCAGGGAAGGGCTTATATATTTAAGCCCTTCCCGACAATTCATCCCGGGCTCGCCCGCAGCGCATTGCTTTCAATGGAGCCGGCTCTATTGCCGTCTCCATTGAATGCAATGCGCTGGACAACTCCGGCCCGTTTCTAATGAAACGCGGCTAGGAGCAGATTTTCGGGTGATTTGCGGGCGACTTGCGCGCACCGGTCACGCGATTTGCGGATGCGCATCCGTCATGCGATCCGCAAATCGCGTGAAAAAACGCCCGTGTGACTAAGGCCTTAAAGTGTTAAACATGCCTTGACCAGATATGTGTTTTAGATACTTTCTGTCACTTTTTTTGTTGCGTCCAACAAAGGGCATTCCTTTGTTGAAAAGGGTGTGTGGCCCAGGTGTGACACAGTAGACCAAAAAGGGGGGCCAAATATGCACCAAATAATGGCGCAATATTTGTTGAAAATTAAGCCAACTAATATTTTGTCTAAATTCTTTTAAAATTGACTTATTTATTAATAAGCAGGGCTACTGGGATAATTCCGGTATCTTTTAAGACTGCCTAGTCTAAGTTTGTACTGTTTAACTATTAAACGGTATTAGTAAATAACTCCAATTGAGTCAACAATCACAGTGCAGGGAATAAAAATAAGTGACCCCTTGAATTTAATAACCCGTAAATCCTTCTTTGGCAGCAGTCATCTCAATCAAACAAGTCTTAAAGCTGCAAATAAGATTTGCACAATTCTGTGGAGGAATTTTGAATCATTTCTGCAATAGTGCTTCAGTTTATCAATATTTCTGGGATAACTTGTCCTTAGCTGATTTACTTCTGTGCTTTGGGTCAGTGTCTTGTTACATCGCCCAATTTTTCTTTATTTGGAGATCATGGACTGCTGCCCTTACATTCTCCTATAAATTGCTTTGATGTATCTTAGAATTCATTGTTCAATCAATGATCACAATGCAATCAGGACCTAGGGCTGTAAAGCAGTTGGGATGAGGTTTTGGTGTTGATGTGCAGTGTGCTTTTTCTTCCAAATATAGCATGCCATGTTTGTGCTAAAAAGTTCCTCTTTTGTATGATCTGTCCATGTAAAATGTTCCCAGAAGCACTGTAGAATATCCAGATGGTCGCAGGTAAACTTAAGCTAGGCTGCATATGTTATTTAAAGAAAAGCGGCAGCTTCCTTCATGATGTTCTTCCATGAACACCATTCTTGTTCAGTGTTTTTCTAATACTGGACACATTGATATTGGTTTTTGAAATTTGTAGTTTTCTGTAGGTCTTTTGCTGTTACCTTTAGGTTCTTTCTCCCTCTTTCAACTTCATCTATTCTGCTCTTGCACTGATCTTAACAAGATACCCACTCCTAGAGAGAGTATCATCAGTCGTGAATTTTCTTGATTTGCTGACAATTTGCCTATCCCAGGATTGATGGACATCCAGGTCTTTAGCAATGCTGTTGTAACTGTTTTCAGCTTCATTCATCTTGCTAACATGTCCTCTGAGGTCTTCTGAACTTTGTTTGCATCGAGATGTAGTTCACGCTAACCAATCTTTCTTGAGAAATACAGGTTTATCAGTAACCAAGCTTTAAGCTCCTTTATTAATATGCAAAGCACATGGAAACCCACATTTCCAATTTTATATCCTAAACTCTAAAGGTCCCTTTACACGGGATGAGTGTCGGGCAAATGATGCTCAACACTCCTCCCCGTGTATCCTCGCTCCCATGCTGTTACACAGTGAGCATCGCTGGATCACAGCTCGGCCAACAGCGAGGCGGGTGGCTGGAGGAGAGTTCTCTTCTCACTCTCCCCCCACCCCTCTCCATTCACTGTATGCAGTGGCCATTCAGTACTGAATGACTGCTGTTTACACTGTACTATGGTCGTTCAGGATTTTAAGCATGTTTAAAATTGAACGACTGGATGCCTCTCGTCCAGTCATTCAGTTTCTGCATGCTTTTACATGGGATAATTATCATTCAAAACCCCGTGGGAACATGGGGTTTTGTACGACTAGAACAATAATCGTCCTGTGTAAAAGGGCCTTAACACATTGGGCCAATTAGCTCTTGAAGAAGTCCTTATCACAGAGGTTCACTTACTTTTTCTCCCTGCACTGTTGATGTTTACTACATTTGATTAATAAAAGACATGAATGGTATAGCTGTTTATGTGTTATTATTTCTTTTATATTGTGTATGTCTAGAATTGTGACTTAAGATAACAATCAGACAACGTTAGTAATCAATGCAGAAATTCAGATAATTCCAAAGGCTTCACTTACTTTTTCTTGCAACTGTAAACATTTATTGTCATGTACATGCTGCTCAAATAGGAATAGGAGATAAACAATAAGAAAAAATAGACTTGTAGAAAATACATTTTTCTGTCTTATATTAGGAAGTTAGTGGTCTCCTTTTTCAGACTTACAAGGAGTCATTCTTTTTTATACGTGTAATTAAGAATATTATAAGTGAACAACATTCAAGAATACAGTTTGTGATAGTGAAACACATGCACCATCCAGCAAGCTTAGTGTGATTGTTTTTTAAGAAGAACAAATAGATGCTCAATTGGCCACAACATTGCCACTTTCATGTTTAATTGTGCACATGATAGGATATAGTAGGACATAACATTTTTTGCTGTTAGTATTACATAGCAAACAGCATTCAGTGAGAAAGTTTTTGCATCACCAGCAGACTTCATACCTGAGAAAATCTATTACCAAACAGAGGCTCTTGGCACACTACTCTATAAGGAAAAAGAAATGTAATGGATTGAATACAAATAAATAAAAACGTAAAATAAGTCAACATTTCTGTTCTAAATAAGTGAAAACAACATCTAAAAGTATCTATTCAACACTAGTTATATGGTATTTACAATGCACTTTGGTTGTAAGCTCTTGTGAGTGACTACAGATAAACTGGGCTACACTAACTGCTAAGGAGTAACGCTCTGGAGAAATTTACCTACTGTAGGTAT